>NW_022681457.1:1996388-3415138 GCF_009764315.1 Trachypithecus francoisi | reverse complement strand
AATGGCACGATCTCAGCTCACTGCAACCTCCGCCTCACAGGTTCAAGCAATTCTCCTGCCTCAGCCTCCCGAGTAGCTGGGATTACAGGCGCTCACCACCACGCCCAGCAAATTTTTTTGTATTTAGTAGAGATGGGGTTTTGCCATGTTGGTCAGGCTGGTCTCAAACTCCTGACCTCAGGTGATCCAACCGCCTCGGCCTCCCAAAGTGCTAGGATTACAGGCATGAGCCACCACGCCCAGCCTTGATTTTTTTTTTTTTTTAATGTACACTCCTTTAAGGAGTGTCCAGTTGGAGCCTCATTGATAGCTTCAAGAGATGCCACTCTTCCCCACTGACTGTTTCAAGTTCCCTCAATGTTCTCTTTCAGAGCTGCGGGAAGCGTTTCTTGAGTTCGACAAGGACCGAGATGGGTTCATCTCTTGTAAGGATCTGGGGAATCTCATGAGGACGATGGGTTACATGCCCACAGAGATGGAACTGATTGAGCTCGGCCAGCAAATCCGCATGAACCGTGAGTCCAGGGAGTGGGAGGGACGGCTGAGGTTAGGGAAGGGATCAGGGCAGAATGGGGAAGGATGGAGAGGTTGAGAGTAGAGTTGGGGATGGAGAGGAGGGTGAGAGGGACTAGAAGTCTGGAAGAAAACAGGTCAGATTCGACTCAGGAAGGCAGCATTTGAAGGGGTTAAAGGCTTTTAGAGATAGGTCTGTGTTCAAATCTCAGTTCTATTATTTACTAATTACGGTCATTTTGAAAAGTAGAGTTATCCGCTACTCTTGAGTTTCCATTTCCTCATCTGTAGAGGAAGATGCTTCTCTCCTTACCTTATGGGACTATGGAAAGGAAGGGGTAAAGATGCTGATGCAGATAAAGGTTCAGCCTCCAGTAAATTCTTATTAAATGTAGTTATTACTATCACTACTAAGATCCATCAGCTGAGCAAGAGACTGGAGCTGTATTGGATGCTGGAAACAAGCTTGGAGCTGGAGCTGATGTTGGTGAATTGTGTTACAGAAAGATGGATGGGTTTTTTGATGGAGATCATAACTGATTTTGAGATTTCAGCTAGAATAAAATTGCTATTGAGGCCGGGCGCAGTGACTCACACCTGTAATCAATCCCAGGACTTTGGGAGGCTGAGGTGGGCAGATCACCTGAGGTTCGGGGTTTGTGAACAGCCTGGCCAAGTTGGTGAAACCCCGTCTCTACTAAAAATACAAAAAAAAATTAGCCAGGTGTGATGGCGTGCACCTGTAATCCTAGCTACTCGGGAGGCTAAGGTACGAGAATCGCTTGAACCCGGGAGGCAGAGGTTGCAGTGAGCCGAGATCGTACCATTGCACTCCAGCCTTGGCAACAGAGTGAACTCTGTCTCAAAAAAAATTGGGTTTGCTTCTGGGCTGTAACAGACTAAACAAGGTTGAATTCAAGGTAATGATAATATTTGTACCTGAAAAAACTTCGATGGTCATTTAATTCATGCTCCTCTTTTTATGGGTCTACAGAGGAGGAGAAACATCTTAACTAACTGTCTGAAAATCACACAGACAGTCACTTCCACCATACCACACCCTGTCCACTCCTGTTCAGGCTAGAGGGACATGAGAGCTTAGAGTTGGCTGCTGGAGGGAGGAAGTCAAAGACGGCTCGTATAGGGTGGGGAGATAGGAGCTGATCTATTTCTGGAACTGACTCGAAGCACAAAGTGAGGTAATGGAAGGCCGAGGCTTGTGGGGTCTCGCTAATCCTGTGCCATCTTCCTCAGTGGGTGGCCGTGTAGACTTTGATGACTTTGTGGAGCTGATGACCCCCAAATTGCTTGCAGAAACAGCTGGGATGATCGGTGTCCAGGAGATGCGGGATGCCTTCAAGGAGGTGAGTTAACAGTGTCATGATGCTGGTGATGGTAGAGGCAGACCCCAGAAGGTCTGCCTGTAATTAGCTATTACCGTGGACAGCACCCACCAACTAGGCCCCCACCTTATTTTTTTTCTAGCCATGGTGGGATCAATAAATAGGGAAGAAAACTAATGTATTCCAAACACCTGCAATGGATCAATGCCTCTGTATACTTTCTCTGATTTAATCCTCAAAACACACACACACACACACACACACACACACACATTAGGAGTAGCAAGCAGTCATGTATCCCAATGAAACAGATGAGAAAAGTGAGGCTCATGAAGATTATAAATCTTATCCAAGATCCTGCCGTCTCTAAAATAAATGTTAGGATTTTGTTTGTTTGTTTGTTTGAGATGGGGTTTCACTGTTGTCCCCAAGGTGGAGTCCAATGGTGTAATCTCGGCTCACAACAACCTCTGCCTCCCGGGTTCAAGCCATTCTCCTGTCTCAGCCTCCGAAGTAGCTGGGATTACAGGTGCCCGACACCACACCCAGCTAATTTGTGTATTTTTAGTAGAGATGGGGTTTCACCATGTTGATCAGGCTGATCTCGAACTCCTGACCTCAGGTGATGCGCCCACCTCGGCCTCCCAAAGTGCTGGGATTACAGGCGTGAGCCACTGTGCCTGGCCAGGGCCTCTATTCTTAGTGCCTGTAACAGGAAGAATCTAAGAATTTGAGATCCCAGAAGGGAATGCACAGTGGTCATCTGGTACAAGCTGCTTGCAAAGATGCTAAAAAATATCAGACCCAGTGAGAATAACAGACTTACTTATATCCCTTGATAAAATACCTTCTCATTCTGAGAGCTTTCAGGAACGCAAGATGAAAATAAAGAATAGCAGAGTATTTGGAAGCAAAAGATTTGGAACCAGGGCAAACATGGGTTCAAATCCTAGGAGGTTTCCACCTATTGGCTGTGCAAGTGCCTCTCCCAGCTTCTTATAAAACTCTACAGCTGGCCGGGTGTGGTGGCTCACGCCCGTAATCCCAGCACTTTGGGAGGCTGAAGTGGGTGGATCACGAGGTCAGGAGTTTTGACCAGCCTGGCCAAGACAGTGAATCCCCGTCTCTACTAAAAATACAAAAAAAATAAGCCAGGTGTGGTGGCGGGCACCTGTAATCCCCACTACTCAGGAGGCTGAGGCAGGGAATTGCTTGAACCTGGAAGGTGGAGGTTGCAGTGAGCCAAGATTGCGCCACTGTGCTCGAGCCTGGGCGACAGAGCGAGACTCCGTCTCAAAAAAGACAAAAGAAAAAAAAAAAAAGATCTACAGATGCATCGTCCAATAGGACTTTGTGACCACAGACACAGCTCTATCCAAAACAGTGGCCAGTGGCCACCCATGGCAGTTGGGCCCTTAAAATGCAGCTAGGGTGACTGAGGAATCAAATTTTTATTTTTTACTTTTATTTATTTATTTATTTTTTGAGACGGAGTCTCACTCTTGTCACCCAGGATGGAGCGCAGTGGTGTGATCTTGGTTCACTGAAACCTCCACTCCCTGGGTTCAAGCAATTCTCCTGTCTCAGCCTCCCTAGTAGCTAGGATTACAGGTGTGTGTCACCACGCCCAGCTAATTTTTGTGTTTTTAGTAGAGACGGGGTTTCATCATGCTGGCCAGGGTGGTCTTGACCTCCTGACCTCAAGCGATCCACCAGCCTCGGTCTCCCGAAGCTGGGATTACAAAGTGCTGGGATTACAGGTGTGAGCCACCATGCTTGGACAAATTTTTAATTGTGTTTAACCAATGGATTTCAATTAAATTATTTATTTAATGTCCATTTATATGCAATTGAATACAAATTCCAGTATTTAAGTATGATTCTTGCAGGTTGTACATAGTTACTCACGCCTGTTATCCCAGCACTTTGGGAGGCCAAGGTCGGTGGATCACTTGAGCCTAGGAGTTCAGATCAGCCTGCGCAACATGGCAAAACCCCATCTCTACAAAAAAAGTACAAAACTTAGCCAGGCATGGTGGCACACGCCTGTAGTCCTAGCTATTTGGGAGGCCGAGATAGGAAAATCACTTGAGCCAAGGAGGCAGAAGTTGCAGTGAGCCAAGATTGCGCCACTGCACTCCAGCCTGGGTGACAGAGTGAGACCTTGTCTCTAAATAAATAAATACAATTTATTTAAATTTAAAAACAAATACTTCATTCTATTTACTTTATTGTAAAGCTTTTATCTAGAATGACTTGGGTATATGAATTCACCTCTTCAACTGTTAGTGTTATGTGGAAGCCTAGGAACAGATTGAATATTTCTGATAAAAATTGTCTGGACCAGGCGTGGTGGCTCACCCCTGTAATCCCAGCAGTTTGGGATGCTGAGGCAGGTGGATCACTTGAGGTCAGGAGTTTGAGACCAGCCTGGCCAACACAGCAAAACCCCATCTCTACTAAAAATACAAAAATTAGCTAGGCGTGGGGGTGGATGCCTGTAATCCCAGCTACTTGGGAGGCTGAGGCAGGAGACTTGCTTGAACCTGGGAGGCAGAGGTTGCAGTGAGCTGAGATCACACCATTGTACCCCAGTCTGGGTGATAAGGGTGAAACTCTATCTCAAAACAAAAAGAAAATTTGTCTGGATTAAGAAGTGCTGTTAAGTGTAAAGTAAACACGGGATTAAGACTTAGTATGCTTAATGTAATTAGTGTAATATACTAGTATACTTAAGTAAACTTTTATGCTAAGTATCATAATGCAGCATGCTAAGCACCTACTGAGAACTTAGAACTTACTGCCTTATGAAATCCAGTGTGCATAAAAAGAATGCTACCTACAGAGCTACTTAATAATTTTAAGCGGATTACATGATGAAATGATAACACTTTCAATATATTGGGTTAAATAAAAGAGACCATTAAAAACCAGTTTCATTGTTCCTTTTAACTTTTTTTAAATGTGGCTACTAGAAAATTTTAAGGCCAGGCGTGGTGGCTCACACTTGTAATCCCAGCCCTTTGGGAGGCCGAGGCAGATAGATCATCTGAGGTCAGGAGTTTGAGACCAGCCTGACCAACATGGAGAAACCCCGTCTGTACTACAATTACAAAATTAGTAGGGTATGGTGGTGCCCGTCTGTAGTCCCAAGTACTCCAGAGGCTGAGGCAGGAGAATTGCTTGAACCCAGGAGGCAGAGGTTGCAGTGAGCCGAGATCATGCCACTCTATGCAGCCACATAGAGATCATAGCAGATCTCTAGAACCTATCTTGCACTCCAGCCTGGGCAACAGGAGTGAAACTCCATCCAAAAAAAAAAAGCTGAATAGTGTTCCATTGTGTGGTTATGCCACATTTTCTTTATCCACTCTTCTGTTTTGATGGACACAGATTGCTTCCATACCTTGGCTATTGTGAATAGTGCTGCCATGAGCAGGGGAGTGCAAACATCCCTTTGACATACTGATTCCAATTCCTTTAGGTACATACCCAAAAGCTACTATTGCTGGGTCATATGGCAGCTCTAGGTTTAATTTTCTAAGGAACCCCCATACCACTTTCCATAATAGCTGTGCTAATTTCCATACCCAGCAAAGGTGTACCAGAGTTCCCTTTTATCCACATCCTCACCAACACTTGTTATTATTCATCTTTTTGACAATAGCCATCCTAATAGGTGTGAGGTGATATCTCATTGTGGTTTTAATTTAAATTTCCCAAATGATTAGTGATGCTGAGCACTTTTTACATGAATCTGTTTGCCATTTGTTTGTCTTCTTTAGAGAGATAGCTGTTCACGTCTTTTGCCCATTTGTCTTCTTCAGAGAGATGGCTGTTCATGTCTTTTGCCCATAGTTATTAGGTTGATGCAAAAGTAATTGTGGTTTTGCCATTAAAAGCATTATCTGTCGTTATGCAGTATTACTAGTTATAGGCACAATGTCACACAGCAGATCTTCAGAAACTATCTTGTATAACTGAAACTTTATACCCATGGTACAGTATCTCCCCAATTCCCTGTCCTCCCAGCCCCCAGCAACTATCCTTCTACTCTCTGCTTCTATGAGTTTGGTTATTTTAAGTACCTCATATGTAAGTGGAATCATGCAGTATTTCTGCTTCTGTGTGGTATATATTTAAACGCAATATTCAGCCTAACAAAAGAGAGAAATCCTGCCCCACGCAACAGCACAGATGAACCTGGAGGACAGTATGCTGTGTGAAATAAGCCAGGCACAGAAGACAAGTATTTCTAAGTGTCTCGCTCGCTGCTCCACGCTCAGTCCCAAGAACAGTGCCTTCCCCATGGGCACTATTGACACATATTATTTTTTAGCAATATTGATACATATGTGTTGAATTAATGAACTGCCTCCAAAGCTCTGCCCTGCACACCCTTAACCAGTCTGCCAGAAAGTCTAGTATGTTCGATTTCCAAAACACTGGGGAGCCAACTCTGCTTCTCGAGCTCTGCTGGTGCTACTGGCTCAAGCCACAGTCATCTCCTACCGGGATGATCATGGCGACCCTCTAATTGGTTTCCAGGCTCCCATCGTGGTCCTACCGTGTGGTCTGTTCTCTACACAAAAGGGTTTCATGCTCACATTCTTTTAAAATGTATATCAGATCTGGTCACTCCCCTGCTTAAAATTCTCCAGTGGCTTCTTGTGTTACTCAGAACCAAATCCTGACAATGTCCCATGACACACAAGCCCCTATGTACTTGGGCCCTGCCTTCTGCAACACCAGACCTTGTCTATTTCATGCTCATCTCTCCCCAGCTCATGCCTCCCTAAACACTGCCTGCCTCTCCCTCTTCCTCAAGTACACCTTCCTGTCTTACAGCACTTGTAAACCTGCAGCTTCCTCAGCCTACAGCAGCGTCGTCCAAAAGAAATACAACGCGAGTCGCATAGGTCATTTAAAATTTTCTTTCTCTTTATTTATTTTATTTATTTACTTTTTTTTTTTTTTTTTTTTGAGATGGAGTCTCACTCTGTGCCCCAGGCTGGAGTGCAGTGGCGCAATCTCGGCTCACTGCAAGCTCTGCCTCCAGGTTCACGCCATTCTCCTGCCTCAGCCTCCTGAGTAGCTGGACTACAGGCGCCCGCCACCGCACCCGGCTAATTTTTTGTATTTTTTTTTTTAGTAGAGACAGGGTTTCACCGTGTTAGCCAGGATGGTCTCCATCTCCTGACCTTGTGATCCGCCTGTCTCGGCCTCCCAAAGTGCTGGGATTACAGGCGTAAGCCACCGCGCCCGGCCTATTTACTTATTTTTTTGAGATGGAATTTCGCTCTTGTTGCCCAGGCTGGAGTTCAATGGCATAATCTCGGCTCACCGCAACCTCTAACTCCCGAGTTCAAGCGATTCTCCTGCCTAAGCCTCCTGAGTAGCTGGGACTACAGGCGTGTGCCACCATGCCCAGCTAATTTTGTGTTTTTATTAAAGACAGGGTTTCTCCATGTTGGTCAGGCTGGTCTCGAACTCCTGACCTCAGGTGATCCACCCACCTCGGCCTCCCAAAGTGCTGGGATTACAGGCGTGAGCCACTGCGCCCAGCATATCCAGCTTTTAAAAAGAAGGAAACTCTATCATTTGCAACAACATGAGTAAACGTGAAGCACATTATGCTAAGCGATATAAGCCAGGCACAAAAGGACAAATACCACATGATTTTACATGCAGAATCTTAAAAAATTGAACTCATGCAAATAAAAAGAAAGGTGGTGAGCAGAGACTGGAGAGCCAGGGAAAAAGAATGGACAGTTACTTGTCGAAGGATACAAAATTTTGGTTAGACAGGAGGAATAACTTTTGAGATCTATTGCACAGCAGGATAACTGTAGTAAATAATATATATTTCAAAAATCACTTTGAAAGTAAGTTTCAGATGTATTGCCAGGCACCTTGGCTCACGACTAGCACTTTGGCAGGATGAGGTGGAAGGGTTGCTTAAGGCCAAGATTTTAAGACCAGCCTGGCCAAAATAGTGAGACCCCGTCTCATTAAAAAAAAAAAAGTTTTGGCTGGGCGCAGTGGCTCATGCCTGTAATCCCAGCATTTTGGGAGGCTGAGGCAGGTGGATCAACTGAGGTTAGGAGTTCAAGACCATCCTGGCCAACATGGTGAAACCCTGTCTCTACTAAAAATACAAAAATTAGCCAGGCGTGGTGGTGTACGCCTGTATTCCCAGCTACTCGGGAGGCTGAGGGATGAGAATCGCTTGAACCAAGAGGTGAAAGCTGCAGTGAGCTGAGATTGTACCACTGCACTCCAGCCTGGGTGACAGAGTGAGACTGTCTCAAACAAAACAAAACTGTCCTTTGGAGCTGACGTTTTAGTGGCTCTCAAACAAAACAAAACTGTCCTTTGGAGCTGACGTTTTAGTGGCTCACATTCCCAAAGCTCTTAGCTCAGTGTCTGACGCACAGTAAATGACAGGTAAACCATGATCTCGTGGCTGGCATCGTCATTGCTGATATCATCTACCTCTGCTTCTATTCAGTTTGACACGAATGGAGATGGGGAGATCACCCTGGCGGAGCTGCAGCAGGCCATGCAGAGACTCCTGGGAGAGAGACTCACTCCCCGGGAGATCTCTGAGGTTGTCCGGGAGGCTGATGTTAATGGAGACGGCACCGTTGACTTTGAAGGTGACATTGACCGGGCGTGGCGGGGAGCAGGGGCAGCCACTGCAGGAATCCACTTCCAACTCACAGTCAGATTTTCCAAGTTGGCCATTCCTCACTCCTCTCCAAGTTGGAGAATGGAAGTGGGTGGCATGTTTTGGAAGCATTGGTTCCATCCCTTTCCTCCAGGCCATTCATTTCAAAGAGCTGGGTGTCCCTCACTTCCGGTGGCTCCAAGGAACATCTCAGCCAAGGCCCTTTCCTTCCCATGCTCAGGACCCCCTTCCGCCTTGCCCATTCCTTCTTAGTTTGCAGGGCACCTTTTATCCTAGGAAGGACTTGTCCCATCAGAAAGAGACTGGACTGGCTAGCAGCTGGAGCTCTGGGGTCAGATTCAGGGGCTTCAAATTCAGGATCATCGCTGACTCAGCATGTAGCCTTATGCTACTCACTTTTTCTCTTTAGGGTCAGTTTTCCCATCTGTAAAATGGGATGGATGATGACACCTTTTGCAGAAAACTAAAAGAAATCATGCACAAAGTACCACTGTATTATTATTATTATTACTATTATTAGACAGAGTCTTGCTCTGTCGCCCAGGCTGGAGTGTAGTGGCAGAATCTTGGCTCACTGCAAGCTCCGCCTCCCAGGTTCACGCCATTCTCCTGCCTCAGCCTCCCGAGTAGCTGGGACTATAGGTGCCCGCCACCATGCCTGACTAATTTTTTGTATTTTTAGTAGAGACAGGATTTCACCATGTTAGCCAGGATAGTCTTGATCTCCTGACCTCAGGAACGCCTGCCTCGGCCTCCCAAAGTGCTGGGATTACAGGCGTGAGCCACCGCACCCGGCCCCACTGTATTTTAAAATTATCTTTCCCTGTCTTTGCTCAAGTTGTCCTTCTGTCTGGAGCATCCTTTCCCCTCTCCCCTGGCTAACTCCTAGTTACGTTCCTGGAAGGTGCCTCCCACCTCTCTTAGTGGGCTCAGTGTCCCTATTCTGGCTCCCCGATAACACCCCATGCTTGCTTCTGCAGTAATACGGATTCGTGGCATCTCCATAGTTTATTGCCTATTTCCTTCTGAGACCATGGACTAAATCCTTCATCATCACTATATCCCCAAATCCTAGCACAGAGTCCAGCATGAGTACAATGGATCACTGAATAAGTGAAAAGGTTGGGGGTTCTACATAGATGAGAGGTGGAACCTCATGAGGCATAGAAAGGGCACGTCGGCCAGGCACGGTGGCTCATGCCTGTAATCCTAGCATTTTGGGAGGCCGAGGCGAGTGGATCACCTGAGGTTAGTAGTTCAAGACCAGCTTGGCCAACATGACAAAACCTTGTCTCTACTACAAATACAAAAAAAAAATTAGCCGGGCGTGGTGGCAGGTGCCTGTAATCCCAGCTACTCGGGAGGCTGAGGCAGGAGAATTGCTAGAATGCTGGGGACGGAGGTTGCAGTGAGCCAAGATCATGCCATTGCACTCCAGAGCAAGACTCTGTCAAAAAAAAAAAGAAAAAAAGGGCATGTCAAGTTCCAATTGTGACATTCTTTGGTTCAAAGATCTCAGCACCTATCTGCTGCCTATGGACAAAAGTCCAAAATTCTGGCTGGGCTCAGTGGTTCACGCCTGTAATCTCAGCACTTTGGGAGGCCGAGGTGGGCGGATCACCTGAGGTCAGGAGTTCGAGACCAACTGGGCCAACATGGTAAAACCCCATCTCTACTAAAAATACACAGACTAACTAGGAGTGACAGTGCACGCCTGTAGTCCCAGGCTACTCGGTGGGCTGAGGCAGGAGAATTGCTTGAGTCCAGGAGGTGGAGGTTGCAGTGAGCTGAGGTCGCACCACTGCACTCCAGCCTGGGTGACAGAGTGAGACTCCATCTCAAAAAAAAAAAAAAAGACCAGGTGCATGGCTCACACCTGTAATCCTAACACTTTGGGAGGCTGAGGCGGGTGGATTGCCTGAGCTCAGGAGTTCGAGACCAGACCGGGCAACATGGTGAAACCCCGTCTCTACTAAAATACAAAAAATTAGCTGGGTGTGATGGTGTGCACCTGTAGTCCCAGCTACTCGGGAGACTGAGGCAGGAGAATTGCTTGAAATTGGGAGGTGGAAGTTGCAGTGAAATCGCCCCACTCCAGCCTGGATGTGAAATCGCCCCACTCCAGCCTGGATTCAGCCTGGATGACAGAATAAGACTCTGTCTCCAGAAAAAAAAAAAAAATGTCTTCCGGGCGCAGTGGCTCACGCCTGTAATCCCAGCACTTTGGGAGGCCGAGGCGGGCGGATCACAAGGTCAGGAGATCGAAACCATCCTGGCTAACTCGGTGAAACCCCATCTCTACTAAAAATACAAAAATTAGGCAGGTGTGGTGGCGGGCGCCTGTAGTCCCAGCTACTCAGGAGGTTGAGGCAGGAGAATGGTGTGAACCCGGGAGGCGGAGCTTGCAGTGAGCCAAGATTGCGCCACTGCACTCCAGCCTGGGCAACACAGTGAGACTCTGTCTCAAAAAAAAAAAAAGTCCAAAATTATTTGTCTGGTATCCAAGTCTATCCATCATCTGGCCTCGCCCACCCACCGAGCCTGTATCCTCTGTAGCCATTCTCTGAACTTTTAAGTTCTGGCACAGACTTGGTACTCACTTTATGTTCTCCAACTTCCTTTCCTTGGCACCTGATGGTCTGTCCACTTACCACATCTTTCAGTCTCATCCATCCTTCAGGAACTCACATCAAGGTAACCTTTGTCAGGAAGCTTCTCTCCATCCTTCCCTCGTGTCTTCCTCCCAGCTGTGAAGTCTTACAGAAGCTTTTTTGTTCCTCTCCATGGAAGTTATCACAGCCAACCTTGCTGTGTTGAGTTGTATTCGCTTCCAAGGCCTCCATCCTAGATAGGGAGCAGGGAGGGCCATTCTCTAAACCATATGTGATCTATGTCCCAGTATGGAAGCATAGTAGAGGTTGGTTGGACACCTGCTGGATCTAGTCAGGATTAAGTGTGCAGTAGACATCAAGGGACATCTGGAGAAGGTAGGGTGGGGGTGGGAGACAATCCTCAGGACAACCAAAGGCAAGGGAAGGTCAGGGCGACCTCAAGACCCGGGTGAGCAGCAAGGTCATCTTGAACCACAGCAAAGTCAGGTGCAACCTGCGTTCCTTCCAGGGTTCACCATTTGCTGTCCACGTGACCTCAGGCATGTTGGTGACCCTCGCTGGCCTCACTTTCCTTATCTGTAAAATGACACTTATCCCTCCAGGATGGTTGAGAAGATGAAATCAGGTACTGACAATCATGAGTTTTTTGGGTTTTGTTTTTGTTTTTGAGATGGAGTTTCGCTCTGTCACCCAGGCTGGGGTACAGTGGCACGATCTCGGCTCACTGCAACCTCCACCTCCTGGGTTCAAACAATTCTCCTGCCTCAAGCCTCTGGAGTAGCTGGGATTACAGGTGCCTGTCACCATGCCCTGCTAATTTTTGTATTTTTGGTAGAGATGGGGATTCACCATGTTGGCCAGGCTGGTCTCGAACTCCTGACCTCAAGTGATCCGCCCACCCTGACATCCCAAAGTGCTGGGATTACAGGCGTGAGCCACCGTGCCTGGCCAACAATAGCTGTTTATGGGAAACTTAATCTTTTTTATGAGCATTATGCCATTAACAGTCTTAAAAACCATATAACGAAATAGCAATACTAGGATTCCCATTTTTTAAATTTAATGTTTTATTTACATGCAAAGATTATTTTTGTAACAGAAATGAAGAAACTGCAACATATTGAGATTATTCAGAAGTATGAGCATAATAATAACTGCAGTAGTTTACATGGGGTGGCTGAGATGGCAGGCACGGTTCTGAGCAAATTTTATTTACCTATTTTAATTTTTTAATTTTTTTGTAGAGTTGGGGGTCTCACTATGTTGCCCAGGCTGGTCTCAAACTCCTGGGCTCAAGCGATCTGCCCACCTCGGCCTCCCAAAGTTCTGGGATTACAGGTGTGAGCCACCGAGCCCAGCCTCTAAGCCAATTTTATCTCAACCTCATGAGATAAATCTATTAAACATGGCAACTTGACGGATGAGAAACTGAGGCACAGGGTTAAGTAAGTTGCCAAAGAGATCTGATTCCCATTTCATAGGTGGAGAAATGGAAGCATAGCGGGATTAAGTAATTTCCCAGGGATCACCAGCTGTGCCTGCCACATAGGAAGGGCTCAAAAAAATAATATTGGGGGCTTTTACAACGAGATGCCTTACTGGGTTTGTTTTGTTTTGTTTTGTTTTGTTTTTGTTTTGCAGAGTTTGTGAAGATGATGTCTCGCTGAGGAGGTCCTGGAAGCCCCTGGCCCTCTCCACCTGGTCAACATGGAGCAAGTGCTTGTGGAGAACCAAAGCCCCAAAGCCCCAGATCCCTTAAAGCAGAGAGGGAAGGCAGGTGGGAGAGAGGGGTCGGCATGCAGCGCTATGCATGAGGTGAGACCGAGAGCGGTCGTTCTGCCAGGATGGGGGTGTCTGCAGAACTAGATTAAGAAGGAGGACTCTATGGATGGAAATAGGAAGGATGGGAGGGTCCAGTTGCCACCCCCCAAAATTCCAATGATTCATGACGTCTTTTCACTTCACGTAGTCCTAAGTCCCTGTGACCTGCCAGAGTCTCTTCCCCAGCTTCCCCTTGGGTGAAAATAGTCTCTTCTCCTGTTGGATATCAAAAGATTCAGCACGTAGTCTCTACTCCTCCCCTGCCTGCGTCAACTGTTGCAAATCCCCTGTTTCTCTCTCCCGGTAAGAGAGAGACAAATTGTACATTATTCAGGTGATGGTTACATGAACAACCCAGACTTCACCACTACACAATATACCCGTGTAACAAAACCGCACTTGTACTCCCTAAATCTACAGAAATACAAAATAAAATAAAAAGGATGCGAATCAATCACAGAGCTGGAAACAGTTGTTGTTGGGGCTGGGCTTGGAAATGGCTCATGCAAGTGGCATTCAAAGTCAACTCCCTCCTTTTCCTGATTTCCTGGAAGCACTGTCTGGTCGGTCTCTCTCTCTCTCTCTCTCTCTCTCTCTCTCTCTCTCTCTCTCTCCCTCTCCCTCTCTCTCTCTCTCTCTCTCTCTCCCTCTCCCCCCACCCCCCCCGAATCTCACATCCCTTCCCTTGTGTAAGATACTCAGGGGACTGAATTAAACCACAAATCTGGATTATCAAGGTTTAGAGCAAGCTGATCCCTAGGGAATTAATCCCCGGAAAAAAATGCCATCGTGCAAAGAGAGCGATGACAGGATCCCCCAAATCCCCAGTTCAGCCAGGTTGTTGCAAAGTCTTTCCTAGAAGCCCCCTGCCTTCACGCTGGTCTGTCCTGAGCCACCCAGAGACTATGCCTCTGTTAGATGGGACGTCTGTTCCATCCCTCACGTCCTGACATGAATCTGTGCTATAAAACAAAAAAGAGAGATTCCTCCTAATCTCGGCCCAAAGCAAGATACTCCAGCAATGCAAAGTTAAAATAAAAGTCAAAATAAGCCGGGCGCGGTGGCTCATGCCTGTGATCCTAGCACTTTGGGAGGCCAAGGCGGGCAGATCACGAGGTCAGGAGATCAAGACCATCCTGGCTAACACGATGAAATCCTGTCTCTACTAAAAATACAAAAAATTAGCCAGGCGTGGTGGCGGGCGCCTGTAGTCCCAGCTTCTCAGGAGGCTGAGGCAGGAGAATGGCGTGAACCCGGGAGGCAGAGCTTTCGGTGAGCCAGGATCGTGCCACTGCACTCCAGCCTAGGCAACACAGCAAAACTCCATCTCAAAATAAATAAATAAATAAATAAATAAAATAAAAGTCAAAGTAAAGAATTAACTTCATGCCTTCCTCCAACTTATTCTTGCTTTGAAGTCTATGAATTAGATGTTTAAAGTGAGTTATCTGGTTCAATAGCTTTGTTTTATTTTATTTATGTATTTATGTATTTATTTTTTTTTTTTTTTTGAGGCGGAGTCTAGCTCTGTCGCCCGGACTGGAGTGCAGTGGCCGGATCTCAGCTCACTGCAAGCTCTGCCTCCCGGGTTCACGCCATTCTCCTGCCTCAGCCTCCCGAGTAGCTGGGACTACAGGCGCCCGCCACCTCGCCCGGTTAGTTTTTGTATTTTTTTAGTAGAGACGGGGTTTCACTGTGTTAGCCAGGATGGTCTCGATCTCCTGACCTCGTGATCCGCCCGTCTCAGCCTCCCAAAGTGCTGGGATTACAGGCTTGAGCCACCGCGCCCGGCCATGTATTTATTTTTGAGACAGAGTCTCACTCTGTCACTCAGACTGGAGTGCAGTGGCGCGAATTTGGCTCACTGCAACCTCCGCCTTCTGAGTTCAAGCGATTCTCATGCCTCAGCCTCCGGAGTAGCTGGGATTACAGGCGTGTGCCACCATGCCTGGCTAATTTTTTTTTTTCCAGTAAAGATTGGATTTCGCCATATTGGCCAGGCTGTCTTGAACTGACCTCAGGTGATCCGCCTGTCTCAGCCTCCCAAAGTGCTAGGATTACAGACCTGAGCCACTGCACCCACCCTATTTATGTATTTATTTTTGAGACAGGGTCTCACTCTGTTGCCCAGGCTGGAGTGCAGTGGTGTGATCTTGACTCACTGCAACCTCTACCTCCCAGGCTCAAGCCATCCACCCACCTCAGCCTCACCCTCCTCAGCTGGGACCATAGGTGAATGCCCCCACGCCTGGCTAATTTTTTTTTTTTTTTTTGGTAAAGACAGGATTTCGCCATGTTGCCCAGGCTAGTTGCAAACTCCTGGGCTCAAGCTATCCACCCACTTCAGCTCCCCGAAAGTGCTCAGATTACGGATGTGAGCCACCGTACCCAGCCAATAGCTTTGTTTTATAAAATAAAAAAAATAAGAAAAAGTGGAGCCCTTGGGGAAGCCGAGGAGGGAAGGTCACTTGAGGCCAGGAGTTCACCACCAGCCTGGCAACACTGGGAGACCCTGTCTCTCGAAAGAAAGAAACAGAGACAGGGAGGGAGGGAGGGAGGGAGGGAGGAAGGAAGGAAGGAAGGAGAAAGAAAGACAGAGAGAGAGAGGAAGGAAGGAAGGAAGGAAGGAAGGAAGGAAGGAAGGAAGGAAGGAAGGAAGGAAGAAAAGAAAAGAAAGAAAGAAAAGAAAAGAAATTAATTTAGCCAGGGCATGGCGGTGTGTGCCTGTGGTCCCAGCTACTCAAGAGACTGAGACAGGAAGATCGCTTGAGCTCAGAAGTCAAGGTTACAGTGAACCAAGATGCCGCCCTGCACTCAGCCTGGGTAACAGAGTGAGACCCTGTCTTCAAAAAAGAAAAAGTGGAAGCAGAATAATGTTATTTCCTAACTTCAGCCTCTTTCCTCAGCTCCATCCCATTCCATCTACACATTCATGTATCCGCCCCTTCATTTCTTCAGTCACCCATTCAAAAAAGATTTTCTAAGTACCTGGTCTATATGCCTGGCATTGTTTCAGATAATGGAAGTAGAGCAAGGACAAGGTATTTGACCTCAACAAGCTTATATTTTAGAACCATGCAATGCAATAGAATCTTCTGCAAGGATGGAAGTATTCCAGACCCGCGCTGTTTATTATGGTAGCCACGTGTGGCTACTGAGTATTAAATATGTGAGCAAGGCTGAGAAATTAAATTTTATTTTATTTTTATTTTATCAAGTGAATACAGTTTTATTAATGAATACATAATTGTATTAGTCCGTTTTCACGCTGCTGATAAAGACATACCCGAGACTGGATAATTTATAAAGAAAAAAAGGCCAAGCATGGTGGCTCATGCCTGTAATCCTAGCACTTTCAGAGGCCGAGGTGGGTGGATCATCTCAGGTCAGCAGTTCGAGACCAATATGATCAACATGGCAAAATCCCATCTCTACTAAAAATACAGAAATTAGCCGACTGTGGTGGTGCATGCCTGCAATCCCTGCTACTCAGGAGGCTGAGGCAGGAGAATCACTTGAACCTGAGGGGGTGGAGGTTGCAGTGAGCCGAGATCATGCCACTTCACTCCAGCCCGAGCGAAAGAAAAACACTCCATCTCAAAAAAACAAAAAGAAAAAGAAAAAGAGATTTAATGGCCTCACAGTTCCATGTGGCTGGGGAGGCCTCACAATCATGGCAAAAGGTGAAAGGCACGTCTTACATGGCAGCAGGCAAGATAGAATGAGAGCCAAGAGAAAAGGGTTTCCCCCTATAAAACCATCAGATCTTGTGAGACTTATTCACTACCATGAGAACAGTATGAAGGAAACCATCCCCCTGATTCAGTTATCTTCTGCCGGGTTTCTCCTACAACATGTGGGAATTATGGGAGCTACAATTCAAGAGGAGATTTGGGTGGGGACACAGCCAAACCATATCAATAAGGAACGCTATTAATTACTTAAGTTAAATGTAACTAGCTCCTTGTGGCTAGTGGCTACTGTATTGGACATCACAATTTCATGCTATAAGCCCAGGATTATTCTAGGTACTGGAATGTGCCCAGCAATAAGGTCTTTTGCTTTCTTGGAGGTTACATTCCAGTGCCAAGGGAGAAAAAAAAATTAAATCCATTAGAAGAAGCTCGGATTGGGATGAATACTTTGAGGATAAAGTGGTATGGTTAGATACAAAGATAATTTGGGGAAGGGGCTTAATTAGAGTGGTCAAAAAGGACGTCTCTATTTTTTTCTTCAGGCAGGGTCTTGCTCTGTCACCCAGGCTGGAGTGCAGTGGTGCAATCACAGCTCACTGCAGCCTCGAACTCCTGGACTCAAGCAATCCTCCTGCCTTGGTCTCCCAAGTAGCTGGAACTACAGGTGTGAAGCCACCACAACCAGCTAATTTTTGTATTTTTTGTAGAGATGGAGTGTTGCTATGTTGCCCAGGCTAGTCTCAAACTCCTGGCCTCAAGCGATCCTCCTGCCTCGGCCTCCTAAACTGCTGGAGTTACAGGTGTGAGTCATCATGCCCGGAGAGAATGGGCATCACTCAAAGGTGAGCTGTCTCAGGTTGGGTTCCCCAGGGCTCCACCTCTGTCTGAGAGCAGAGACAGCAGGCAGGAGGCTTATCAGAGAGTTTCCTTGGGATTAATTAAGAAAGGAAGGAACTGGGATTGGACGGAGGGAGAGGTTGAACCACGGTGCAGGCTCTACAACCTCAGCTGAACCCACAGGAGCTCTGGATGTAGCTCTTTTGAGTTATCTCACTTGGATAAGAATAGCCAGGCCTTTAAACCCAGCATCAGTCAGTTATTAGCTGTGGCCTGCCCTGGGAAGGCCATCGTTTGGGTGATGGAGGCCACTTTGAAGCTGAGACCATCTCTGATCTGGGGTGACCACCAAAGGCTGCCTGCAGACAGCACTCGCCGGAGCTGGGCAGCAAGTCCTTTATTAAAGGGGGATCTGGGAAGCTCGCGTCCATCTCCATCACGGGGCAGTTCCACGGACAATGAGTAAAGGGAGGAGGAGACTTCAGGAAGACAAGGGGGAAGAGAATGCCGGCACAAGGAAGACACAGAGGTAGGCGGAGGAGGAGGAGAGGAAGGAAGAGGAGGAGGAGGAGAGGGAGGAGGAGAAGAAGGAAGAGGAGAAGAGGGAGGAGGAGAGGGAGGAAAAGAGGGAGGAGGAGAAAAAGAAGAAGAGGGAGGAGGACAAGGGGGAGAAGACGGAGGAGGAGAGGCAGGAGAAGAGGGAGGAGAAGAGGGAGGAGGAGAAGGAGGAGAAGAGGGAGGAGGAGAAGGAGGAGAAGAGGGAGGAGAAGTGGGAGGAGGAGAAGGAGGAGGAGAGGGAGGAGGACAAGGGGGAGAAGAGGGAGGAGGAGAGGGAGAAGAGGGAGGAGGAGAGAGAAGGAGATGAAGGAAGAGAAGAACAGGGAGGAGGACAAGGAGAAGAAGAGGAAGGAGGAGAGGGAGGAGGAAAAGAGGGAGGAGGAGAGGGAGGAGAAGAAGGAGAAGAGAGAGGAGGAGAGGGAGGAGGATAAGAAGGAGGAGAAGGAGAGGGAGGAGTAGGAGGAGAAGATGGAGGAGGAAGAGAGGGAAGAGGAAGGGAAAAGGAAATGGAGAAGGAGAAGAGTGAAAGGAAGAAGAAAGTACAAGAACAACAATGTGAGTTTCCATCTGGGCTGAGAGGGAATCAGATTCTGTGATCAGTTCTTGATACCTGCCACGGGCACAGGGGAGGTATGATTGAGGCAGTCTTGCAGTGAATTTTCTACCCTCTGCTTACCTCCTAATTAATTTATTAATAATTTAGTAAGTACCTACAAACACCCCACCCAAATCTGATTTCCCCCAGAAGACAGAGCAGGCTGTAACGACTCCTAGAGGTCTCTGGCCTGAGAGTCTGACCTCTCTACACCGTGAGACTCGACAGCCTGGCCACCAACCATTCCTTCCCCACACATTCACCATCGCTCTCATCTTAGGAAGCAGAGAAGGCAGATCTCAGGGTTAAATCAAGTCTCCTTTATTGGTGGTTATGCCACATTCTCTCTACCTTCTTCACAAAGGACCAGCTGATCGAACCAGGTAGTGCAGAGGGTATTTCTAAAGGTGGTTATTTAAGCTTGAAAAGGCAATGAGAAAGACGAATCCGTGCTCAGCCTCAATATGGCCGTCCTCCTCTGAAGATGGTTCTCCTCTCCTTGAAAATAGAAGCAAAGATTTGAATGTAATGAATAAGTAGGCATTGGCTCAAAGAGGAAGGTGAATTAAAAATGACTTTGTATTGGTTTTCCAGACTTAATCGGAAGCTGGTGGAAGCAGCTGAGCTGAGAAGAATCAGACGTTCCCCCAACCTCTGCCGGGCTCATAGGAGCAAGGTCAAGGAACAATCAGCCCCTCGACTTCACCTCTATGGTAAGGGGAAGGGGATCGGCAAAGAGCTAGTTCTGCTGTGATGGACAGAAGTCAGAGGCTGGACACTGTTCCTAGTCCTAGCCACAGACTGAAGTCCTCTGTGGGTGTTTTTTAATGTCTACCCTGTTAAGATGGTGCCCAGAGTTCCAAACCCCCTCCTTTCCCTCTCCTCTATTCCGGGAAGATGATTTTCATTGCCAAGGCAAAATTCAGGAAGGGTCCACTAATTTAGTGTCATCCATAAGCCACATGCATCGTAAGGACAGACACTGCTAGAACCACCAGAGTTTTCTACCCCAAAGGGAGGAGGGATGGTGTTCTGTCTACACATCTGATGAAAGGGCTTCTCTTTATTTTAGATTCCAGAAGTCACAGAGTAGTGAGGTCCGTTGATCCATGCGGGAGATTTAAAGGGCATTCTCTAGGCTGGAGAACACTGATGCTGGCCTTGGTGGAGAGCCAGAAGGAAAACACGAGAAGAAAAGGAGGGATAGGCCAGGCGCGGTGACCCATGCCTGTAATCCCAGCACTTTGGGTGGCCGAGTGGATCGCCTGAGGTCTGGAGTTCGAGACCAGCCTAGCCAACATGGTGAAACTCCATCTCTACTAAAAAAAAAAAAAAAAACAGGCGTGGTGGTGCACCCCTGTAATCTCAGCTACTCGGGAGGCTGAGGTGGGAGAATTGCTTGAACCCAAGAGGTGGAGGCTGCAGTGAGCCTCCTGAGTAGCTGGGACTATAGGTGTATGCTGTCACACCCAACTAATTTTTTTTGTTTTCTTTTGTAGAGATAGGATCTTGCTACATTGCCCAGGGTGGTTTCAAGCTCCTGGCCTCAACTGATCCTCCTGCCTTGGCCTCCCAAAGCATTAGGATTACAGGTGTGAGTCACCATGGCTTGTCAGTTATCTCCTTTTCTGGATTGTTTTTTTCATACCACACTCCATTTTGAGAAGTTCCACTTTCCTAATTGTCCACAGCCAAAGCCTCGCAGACTTGAAACTTGGAATGATACCTTTCTGGGTCTGAAAAAATGCCAATCTCCCCTCTGCTCTCCTGCTTGTGGGAGAAATCCTAATTTCTTTCATCCTTCTAATCTGGGGAGTTGTTCCAGTCTTCCCCAACTCCACCTTATCTTTGGCGACAGAGCGCGAATTGCTGGGAACCTCAGCTAATCAGACATGCTGGCAAAAGCAGATATCGCCTTCATATCAGCGACGCACCAGGTGTGCACCTGTCTCACCTCTGCATCTGTGAAACGACCACTGTTGGTCCCTGCTCTCACCTCAGCATCAGCAGTACACCCAGGTGTGGTCCTGGTCATAGCTGTAAGAAGTTGCACACCACACAAGGTTCTCCTTGGATCCTTTGTTAGTGCAGTTAAAATAATTCTTGTTTTTATAGTTGAATGGAAAGTGGCAAGGAAAGCCAGGGACCAATGCGGAAATTCCTAGGAAGCAGAAGGGGATAAGACGAAGGTTACTCCCCAGGCTTCACACTGTCGTAGAGGCGTGGGCTTCAGACCCACCCTAGATTTCAAACTGGGACTGAGTGTGATGGGGTCGTACCTTTAATCCCAGCATGTGGGGAGACTGAGCCTGGGGGATCACGTGAAGCCAGGAGTTCAAGACCAGCCTGGGCAACATAGCGAAACCCCATCTCTACAAAAAGTTTCTTAAAAAATAAGTTGGGCATGGAGGTGTGTGCCTGTAGTCCCGGCTACTCAGGAGGTTGAGGTGGGAGGATTGCTCAAGCCTGGGAGGTTGAGGCTGCAATGAGCCACAACTGCACCATTGCACTACAGCCTGGGTGACAGATGGAGGCCCTGTCTTTAAAATATAAAAAGTAGCTGGCTGTGGTGGCTCATGCCCGTAATTCCAACACTCTGGGAGGCCAAGGTGGGCAGATGACTTGAGGTCAGGCATTTGAGAACAGCCTGGCCAACATGGTGAAACCCCATCTCTACTAAAAGAAAAGAAATACAAAAAAATAGCTAGGTGTGGTGGCGGGCGCCTATAATCCCAGCTACTCAGGAGGCTGAGGCAGAAGAATCGCTTGAACCCGGGAGGCAGAGGTTGCAGTGAGCCGAGATCTCACCACTACACTCCAGCCTGGGTGACAGAGTGAGACTCCATCTCAAAAATAAAATAAAATAAAACAAAATTTAAAAGGTAAAAATAAAATTTAAAAAAACCCTAAAAACTAAAATCTGGGTAAACCTTGCACAGGAAAGTGTTGCCTGGGCACTGCTCAGAATGCTGACCCAAACCTAAGCAAAAGAAGAATTTGTGTTCACAGTTACAAGAGCTGAAATGAGCCGAAAGAACACGCCCTTGCTGCCCTCGGGTGAGAACATGTGTGTTGGGAAACTCAGACTCAAACTTTGTGTGTCCACAGATGACTGCAGAAGCATCACGAGTGTCGATTTCATGAGTGACAAAGTTTAGCCAGTAGGCACATTTGCACCTGTGGAATCCGTGAAAGATGAGGCTATAAATGACGTCCTCATGAAAGATGACCCCATAAATAATACGAACTGGAAGGCTCTATCCACAGCAGCCTGAGGCAACAGAGGGTAAATGGGTCTCAATGTTTGCTGTCACATCTTCTCCCATGACCAGCTGAGAAATAATTTATTTTATTTAGGAAATTCCCGAGTTGTTGGAACAACACACATCCCCACCCACAGCTATTTGCCTGACCCCTTCCCTGGAGTGGAGCAGACCTATAACTCCTTATAGTTCCTCTTTGCCCAAGAACTTCCCTTTCCTTTCCACTGGGTCTTGGGTATTTTCTTCGCTCAGAAGCTATCAGAGTGTAGGACTTGAGAAAGGCTGGAAGATAGGGCAGGGCACTGGAATAGGGAAGAAGGGCAGAGTGGAAGCACAGAGGGCCCTGGAGGAAGGAGGGAGAAGGAGAACGTTGGTCACCAGGAGGACCTGGTGGATAGAGGATTTGTCTCAAAGGACCAATTCCAGTGTGCTCATCTCTCACGATTCCACAGGTGCAAATGCGTCTATGTGCTAAACTTTATCACTCACAAAATCGACACTCGTGACGCTTGTGCGGCCACTTGTGGACACACACAGAGAGAGGAAGTTTGAGTCTAAGTCTCCCGACACACATGTTCTCAGCCGAGGGGAACAAGGGGATGCTCTTCCAGCTCATTTCCGCTCTCCTGCTGTGAACAGGTACACTTCGGCAGTCTAGTACGTTTTCCAAATGTGTGAGCCTTTTGTCGGGTGATTTCACTGTTTGTTTGCTTATTTATTTATTTTAGAGGCAAGGTCTCACTCTGTCACCCAGGCTGGAGGGCAGAGGTATGATCATAGCTCACTGCAGCCTCAACCTCCCAGGCTCAAGTGATCCTCCCGCCTCAGCCTCCTAAGTACCTGGGACTACAGGCACATGCTACCACACTTGGCTATTTATTTATTTTTGTTTTGTTTTGTTTTGTTTTGTTTTGTTTGTAGAGACAGCGTCCCACTATGTGACCAGGCTGGTCTTGAACTCCTGGCCTCAAGTGATCCTGCCATCTCAGCCTCCCAATGTTCTGGGATTACAATGTGAGCCACCATGCCTGGCTCACGCTAGGGTTTTTAAAAGCCTTAGCATGTGTTTACTCTGTATTTGCATCACGGTTAGGTGTTTAACATTTTGAGCATTTCATTTTGGCACCTTTCTCTCGGATTTTAAAGCCTGTGGCATATCACACCATTGACGTGATTCACGAGGCCAGAACTCTGTCTGCCTGATTCATCACCAGATCCTCCGTGCCCAACTCAGTGCCTGGTTCACAGTGGGGTTTCAGTAGGTGTTTGTTGAGCAGACGAATAAAAGAATCCACCCACATCCACCCAACCCCCATCCCCAGATTACTGGTGTCGGCACAGAAACTCCACTTTCCATCCTTATCCATGTTCTCTGTGGTCGGGCACCAGAGCTTGTTGCTTTCATCCTCCAGGCAATCGGAGACCACATTATTTCTGTAGATGGAGGGGAAGATGCAGGGCTTGCTGAGAGAATTTCCCCCATACTCTGAAAATGATTATAGAAAGGTTATGGGTCAAGAAGAGGAGATGAAAAGACCTTCCATTTATGACACAAAAACTGTGCCACACTTTATCCCATGAAAGGCAACATAGCATTGGATTCTCCAAGCAACTTCTGGATGACATTATTATCTGGATGTTATGGATAAGTGAGAGCCAAAATTATCAACTCGCACACAGCTTACTGTCTCCATTAACATGACTTCACGGTTCTGCGGTCACATCACCTTGACACTATTAAGCTAGGAAATTCTTGTCCAGGAAGATAAGAGTTGCAAATAGCCTTATTATTCATTCCAGAAGCCTCCAGAAAAGCTATTTACATAAATATCAGACCGTTCAACTTTTTCAGTAGATTGTGTCAAAACACTGTTTACTCTTCCAGACTCTTTGAAACCCCGTCTTTGGTCATTTCACCTTGCTGTGACCACCAACCCTAACTATTACATCATGATCCTTACACAATCCAAATCACATCCCCCACTGAGACACCCACCTTAGACGAGACCCCAAGACCCCATCAATATGCTGAGTTTTCCCTTCCCACTTCGAGACGTTATTTTTTATTTTTTTAGATGGAGTTTCGCTCTGTCACCCAGGCTGGAGTGCAGTGGTACCGTCTCGGCTCACCGCAACCTCCGCTTCCTGGGTTCAAGAGATTCTCCTGCCTGGAGATTACAGGCCTGTGCCACCATGCTTTGCTAATTTCTGTACTTTTATTAGAGAAGGGGTTTCGCCATGTTGGCCAAGCAGGTCTTGAACTCCTGACCTCAGGTGATTCACCTGCCTCGGCCTCCCACAGTGCTGGGATTACAGGCGTGAGCCACCACACCCGGCCTGCTATTGTGAGAGTTAAGGTTAATGTTGGTTTATAGTAAAGAACACAAATGGTGGATGATTAGGACTAGAATAAAATTAAGGTTTAGAGAGAATTAAGATTTGTTGAGTGCTAAGGGAAGAACAGAATTAAGATTTTTATGCAAGAATAAGCATGCCTAGGAATAAGTGCCTTCATGGATTTTTGTCTCTATGGAAGCAACAGTGCTTAAGGAGAGGGCATGGGCTTTGGAACCACATGGACTAGAACTCAAGTTCTAATTCTAATATAGCCTAGGACTGTGACCCTGGGAAGTTCTCAATTATACTGGGACCGTTTATTGAATGGGTGGTGGAGAATAGCAGCTCATAGAGCTGCTATAGAAAGATTCAGGATATTGTATACAAATCTGTTGGATCAGTGTAGTACATAGAGGGCATTGAATGAATTTTGGTCACTATTCACCTGGGATTATGTGTAGACTTAATAAGATGCTAGGCTGCATTGAAATGCAGGTTGGGGCCCTGCATGGTGGCTCATGCCTGTAATCCTAGCATTTTGGGAGGCCGAGGCGGGTGGGCCACCTGAGGCCAGGAGTTCGAGACCAGCCTGACCAACATGATGAAACCCCGTCCCTAGTAAAAATACAAAAATTAGCTAGGTGTGGTGGCGGGCACCTGTAGTCTCAGCTACTCAGGAGACTGAGGCAGGAGAATCATTTGAACTCGGGAAGTGGAGGTTGCAGTGACCTGAGATCATGCCAGTGCACTCCAGCCTGAGTGACAGAGCAAGACCCTGAAAAAAAAAGAAGAAGAAGGAAGGAAGGAAGAGAGAGGAGAGAGAGAGAGAAAGAAAAGGAAGGAAGGAAGGAAGGAAGAAAGAGAAAGAAAGAAAGAAAGAAGAAAGAAAGAAAGAAAGAAAGAAAGAAAGAAAGAAAGAAAGAAAGAAAGAAAGAGAAAGAGAGAGAGGGAGGGAGGGAGGGAGGGAGGAAGGAAGGAAGGAAGGGAAAGAAGAGGAAAAAAGAGAATGAAGAAAGAAAGAGAGAGAGAGAAAGAAAAAGAAAGAAAGAAAGAAAGAAAAGAAAGAAAGAAAGAAGGAAAGAAAAGAAAGGGCAGGCTGGATCTGTCAATGGGTGAATCTCACTATTGTCAGTTCTAGAAACAGAAATACTAGAAGCCAATATCAGGACTTCAGCTCATTCCTTCAGTTCTCAGGACACCTGTCTTTTCATGCTGGATTGGGGACTGGGCAAATGGCCTCGGGATACCCCTGTCTGCAGTTGTCATAGTGAACTCTCTGGGCAGACACTTAGCTCCTGTAAGTACTTCCCCCTTGGTGCTCTGGTCTCTACCTTGCCCGGCCTCCCCTCAAGATGATCCTTGCTGTCCACTCTCCCTCCCACCACACATCCCTGCTACAGGGGCTCACCATTCGTTTCACAGAATTTCCACTGCTGTTTCTCATCGAAGACGGAGGTGACCGAACACCACAGACTGCCTAAGAAGCTGCCCTGGGAGATGCAGCTGTTATAGGCCTTTCCTCGATAGATGAAAGGGAAGATACAGCGTGGGTAATCTGTTAGGAACAGAGTTTGTGAGTGGCTCGACTTCCTCTAGTCATTCACAGGACAGAGTCATTTAATCATCAATCAACCATCACAGGACAGGACAGACATAAGGTTCAGAAGAGACTTTATGCATTATTTATTCGAGCATTTGCCTATGCCATATTCATCTGATTCTTGAACAACACGAGTTTGAACTTGGGTCCACTTATACGTGAGTTCCTTCCTTCCTTCCTTCCTTCCTTCCTTCCTTCCTTCCTTCCTTCCTTCCTTTCTTTCTTTCTTCCTTTCTTTCTTTCTTTTTTTCTTTCTTTCTTTCTTTCTCTCTCTTTCTTTCTATCTCTCTCTCTCTTTCTCTCTTTCTTTCTCTCTCTTTCTTTCTTTCTCTTTTTCTTTCTTTCTCTCTCTTTCTGTCTCTCTCTCTTTCTTTCTCTCTCTTTCTTTCTTCTCTCTCTCTCTCTTCTTTCTGTGTCTCTTTCTTCTTTCTTTCTTTCTTTCTTTCTTTCTTTCTTTCTTTCAGAAAGAGTCTTGCTCTGTTGCCCAGGCTAGAGTGCAATGGCGAGATCTTGGCTCACTGCAACCTCTGCCTCTCAGGTTCAAGCAATTCTCCTGCCTCAGCCTCCCCAGTAGCTGGGATTACAGGTGCCTGCCACCCACACGCAGCTATTTTTTTCTAATTTTTAATAGAGATGGAGTGTCGCCATGTTGGCCAGGCTGCTCTCGAATTCCTGACCTCGGGTGATCCACCCGCCTTGGTCTCCCAAATTGCTGGGATTACAGGAGTGAGACACTGCACCCAGTGGGCGTGGGTGTTTTTCAAAAAAAGTTCTGTTGAATGTATCTGCCTCTCCTGCCTCCCCTTCCACCTCCTCCATCATTTCTGCCTCTGTTATCCCAAGATGGTGAGACCAACCCTTCCTCTTCCTCCTCCTACTCAATGTGAAGATGATGCTAATGACCTTTATGCTGATCCATTCCCACTTAATGGATAGGAAATGTATTTCTTGCTTTTAACAATTTTCTTAATAACATTTTATTTTCTCTAGTTTATTATGAGAATACGGTATATAATACATAAGACGTACAACATCTGTGTTAATTGACAGTTTATGTTACTGGTAAGCCATCTCGTCAACAGTAGGCTACTAGTAGTTAAGTTTTGCTGGGATTATAGGCATGAGCCACCTCGCCCAACTTCAAATCCCTTTTCTTACATTTTGTTTCTTTTTTCCTTATTTACTTCGAACATTAAGAAAGACATAAAGATGGGATGGTTCTATTGGGTCAGCTAGTCTTACAGTATCACAAGACCCTCATCCAGAGAGCACCATTTTTAACACTACCGTTATTAACATTATTACCCATTATTAGCATTCAGTGTCTGGCATCCCAGAGCTTTTTTTATGCATGCATATGTATTATAATTTGTCTGCAAAAGTGCGATCATGTCATAGACAGTCACACATTCTCTTTTGTGATCCACCCTAGTCAAAGGCCACTGGCCGGGGACAATATGATACCACTCACCTTCACTCTGGCAGTACTTCCATTGGCCATTGTACACCGCTCTGGTGGCACACCAAGGGGATAAGCTATGAATTTTGGTGCAAGTGAAGTAAACAGATCCCTTGTAGGTGAAAGGAAAGACGCATTCCTCGTGCATCCCTGAAGGGCAGAAGGAGAAAACGGGAGTGGGGAAGAATCACAATGAATTAGCAAAGGATGAGTCTTGGTTTGGCTCTTGCTTTCACCTGAATGTCTGTGTCCTCCTGCCAAATTCATACATTAAAATCCTAACCCCCACGGTCATGGTACGAGGGGTATTTGGAAGGTGATTAGGTCGTACGGGCAGAGCCTTCATGATTGGGATAAGAACCCTTACAAGAGACCCCAGAGAGGTAGCTAACCCCTTCTACGATGTGAGGATACAGCAAGAAGGCACCATCTGTGAACCAGGAAGCAGGCCCTCATCAGCAACTGAAACTGCTGGTGCCTTGCCCTTGGACTTCTCAGCCTCCAGAACTGGGAGATAGAAATTTATATTGGTTATAAGCTACTCAGCCAATGGTACTTTTTAAATTTTGTTTTATTTACTTTTTTTATTTTATTTTTTATTTTTTGAGATGAAGTCTCACTCTGTCACCCAGGCTGGAGTGCAGTGGTCTGGTCTCAGCTCACTGCAACCCCCACCTCCTGAGTTCAAGCGATTCTCCCACCTCAGCCTCTGGAGTAACTGGGATTACAGGTGCCCGCCACCACACCTGACTAATTTTTGTATTTTTAGTAGAGATGAGGTTTCGCCATGTTGGCCAGGCTGGTCTCGAATAGTACTTGTGGCACCCAGATGTGGCAAATATTGAGGGGACAACTTTTGATGTCTTTATTCTTCTCGATGAGTACAGGAACTTTGTTTTTTGTGCAGGGTATCCACAGAACCTAGAATAGTTACTTGCTCAAGAAACAACAGAAAGAATAAAATACATTTGGAAAACGCCATGTGAAACAAAGTTAAACAGATTTCTTTAATGAAGGACTCATCAGAAAAGTTAATATGAAAATGAGAATTGATGTATACAATATATTGAGTTGTCCTTCTTTTTTTTTCACAATTCAATAGCAGTAGAGACTAACCTCAGGTGATCCTCCCGCCTTGGCCTCCCACAGTGCTGGGATTACAGGCATGAGCCACCATGCCTGGCCTGTGGTCTTTTGTTATGGCAACCCAAATGGACTGAGACAGTTCTCATGGGGGCCTGAAGGCTACACACCTAGGCTTAGCATCCAACTTCCTAATGACATGTCAGGGAGTATCTGGTTCATGATGGAACCAGGAGCACTGGGGAAGAGTTCCATACACAACCCAGACAACCAAGGTATGTTGTACCCTGAGACCACTGTTGCTCAGGGTATAAAATCGGAGGCCAATAACGTTACACAAAATAATGTTTGGTGGATCACAAGACCACATTAGGTTATGTAGGGACACACATTAAATAATTTTGAAATATAGACTGGAAAAAAAAATCATTTTCCAGTGGTCCTTTTAGTCCTTCTGCTTACGCAAAAGAGAAAGCTTCAATTTAATACTAGTATTTCTCTACCGCATCTCTAATATTTAATAATCTCTCATTTTAACAAGAACAAAAGAGAGAGAGAGAGAGGGCAGCACTCAGGCTTAAAGCTTTATTCAGACAATAGTCTAGCAGAATTTAATAATGAGATTTTGTTTTCATAGTACAGTATTTATTTTTGGTCATATTTCCTATTTATGGAAAGTGGTAGTGCTTCTTTATATTATAATACTGATGTTAACCAAACTCTTAAAATGAATTTTTTTAAAGTGAAGATAAGTGAGCAAATTTAAAGAAAAATGTTGAGTAAATAATAGTACTGGTGGCCCCCAGATGTGGCAAATATTGAGGGGACAACTTTTGATGTCCTTATTCTTCTCAATGAGTACAGGAACTTTGTTTTTTCGTGCAGTGTATCCACAGAACCTAGAATAGTTACTTGCTCAAGAAACAACAGAAAGAATAAAATAAGTTTGGAAAATGCCACGTGAAACAAAGTTAAACAGGTTTCTTTAATGAAGGACTCATCAGAAAAGTTAATATGAAAATGAGAATTGAGGTATACAGTATATTGAGTTGTCCTTTTTTTTTTTTTTTCTCACAATTCAATAGCACTAGAGACTAATGGTCCCTGAAATATATCAAGAAATGCTGTTCTTGGCCAGGCACAATGACCCATGCCTGTAATCCCAGCACTTTGGGAGGCAGAGGTGGGCGGATCACTTCTAGCCAGGAGTTAAAGACCAGCTTGGGCAACAAAGTGAAACCCCATCTCTACAAAAAACAAGCAGTATTAGCCAGGCATGGTAGTGTGCCCTGTAATCCCAGCTACTTGGAAGGCTGAGGGAGAAAGACCCTTTGTGCCTGAGAGGTTGAAGCCACAGTGAGCCATGATTGCATCTCTGCACTCCAGCCTGGGTGACAGAGTGAGATCCTGACTGAAAACAAAACAAAACAAAAAACTGAAACAAAAATGTTGTTCTGCAGAATTTTGATGTGTACATTTTTTAAAAGACAGAAATGTTATTCTATCCCAGATTCCTCACACGTGAAAACCCGCGTACAATAAGGACTAATGAAAGTTGATCCCTTTTTTTGAGCAGAACTGGGATGAGAGTTCAACTTGCTCATCTGCTAGTTCAGAGTCACAGCTTCCCTCCTTGCTCTAATCTCGTTTATTTGCCTCCTTCCTTCCCTCCCTCAAAGATATAATGATAGAATACTATGAGTGAGATACTCCAGTGGGTGATTTGTGTGTGTGTGCAATGGATTATGGGTGGAAATTATGCTCACCATTTCCTGGCTTTAAAAAGTCCCAAACAATCCTCCATGCTATTTTCTTCCTCTGCCAACCAGCTGAATATAGAGCAGCAGTTCTTAATAGAGAAGGAGGAGCAATTATGACCTCCTGGGAGCATTAGCCAAGGTTTAGAGACATTTTTGGTTGTTACAACTTATAGGGGAAAGGAGCCAGTGGCTGCTACTGACATCTGCCAGATAGAGGCTAGGGATATTGCTAAACATCCTACAATGCACAGGACAGCTCCCCAGAACAAAGCTATCCAGCCACAGACAGCAATAGTGCCAAGGCTGAGAAACTCTGAGGACTGAGCAGAGAATACTGAGGGCCTGGGGGACAGTGGAGCCACAAACTAGAGGATCTTGTTCTCTGGATTACAACAAAAAGTTTTCCCACTGAACATCCACATTGGACTGTAGGAAGAGTTTAACATGAACCTCTGTTGAGTCAAGCCACTGACATTTGGGTGTTGCTACAATAGTTAGTCCTCTCCTAATAGACGGACAAGACATGGTGTCTGTCTTCAAGGTCTGTAACATGGTAACCACAGCCCTTGTTGTGGATCAGATTCTTGTTCTGTGTAACCTGACATAGGTCATTATGGGGACAAGGGATGGATTAGGAGAATGTGGAGAAGACAGACTTCCATCTCTGAACCGCACCAACGGGGTGATGCAATTAGGAGTACTTAAATATCATTGCATTTTTCACCTCTGTTTCTCAGAACTGTTTGGTATTTATTTTTGTGAAACGTAAACCAGTTTAAATCAGGAAAGTGCTTACAAGAGTACCAGGAGCATGGCTACTGCTTAACAAATATTAGTTATGATCATCATTTTCATCATCATCATTACCATCACCATCATCATCATCCTTCTCCACACTATTGTCATTGCCATCATCATAATGATCATCGTCATTGTCATGATCATCATCATTGTCACCATCACTAATCTCATTATTGTCATTGTCATCATGATGATCATTATCATCATCATTGTCATCATAATCAACCTCATTATTGTCATTATCATGTGATGATGATCATCATCATTGTCATCATCATCATTGTCATCATTATCAGTGTCATTATCATCGTCATTATTGTCATTGTCATCACCATTGTCATCATTGTTATTATCATTATTCTCCTCCTCATCACATCATTGTCATCATTATCATCATCATCATCATTGTCATCATAATCAACCTCATTATTGTCATTATCATGTGATGATGATCATCATTGTCATCATCATTGTCATCATCAGTCAGTGCCATTATCATCAACGTCATTATTGTCATTGTCATCATCATTGCCATCATTATATAATCATCATTATTCTCCTCCTCATTACATCATTGCCATCATAATAATGATCATCATCGTCATTGTCATGATCATCATCAGTCATTGTCACCATCATTAATCTCATTATTGTCCCATGATCATTATTGATGATCATCGTTATCATCATCATCATTGTCATCATAATCAACCTCATTATTGTCATTATCATGTGATGATGAACATCGTCATTGTCATCATCATCATCATTGTCATCAGTCAGTGTCATTATCATCAGCCTCATCATTGTCATCATCATCATCGTTATTATAATCATTATTCTCCTCCTCATCACATCATTGTCATCATCATTATCATCATCGTCATCATCGTCATTGTCACCATCATCATCATCATTGTCACAATTATTGTTGTCATCATTATCATCGTTGTCATCATCATTGTCATATCGTCATCATCATCATCATCCTCATCATTATTATTGTCATCATCACCATCATTATTGTCGTTATCAATGCTTTGCCTCAATCACAAACACCACTGAGTATATAGGATACTGTGTTGAGGGGGAGGGCGGATGCCCCTGTAGGTGGAATTAAGGTTATCTTTGGGAGTTGTTAGTAAGAATCAGTGCATAATGAATACTATTAGCCATCTGCAAAGTAATCCAGCAGATGGCCTAATCTTCTTAACTGAGTTACAATCCTCCATAATCCAGACCCTGCTGACCTGCCTGTTCTCACTCCCTGATTAACATTCCCTTGACCTTACTCCATGTTCTTTTTCGTCTTTGGGATTTTGCTCCTGCCCTTCACCCTGCCACACATGCCTTTCCCCTCTTCCCAGCTTTAGTCCTTGCTATTCATCCACGAAGATTTGGTTCAGTCTGGGTCAATACTCTTCCTCACACTTATAATACTCAGAATCAATCACTAGAAATGAATGTAGTTGCCAATTTTTAAAAAATAATTCATTTACGTGTCTATAACTCCCAATTCCTGTGAACTCTCTGAGTGGAGGGTCTAGGTGTTGTTTATTTCTGCACTTCTGATCCATAAGACAATGTCTGGAACTTAAAGACCACTCAGTAAGTGTATACTGAATAAATCTGTCTGTAAATACACGCAAAGGGAACTTGGAATACTGAGTTTCACCACAAGTATGCGGGTGTGGTCTCAGGGAGGCATGACAAAACTGAGACTGTAACTAGAAAAGTGGATACCCCATCAAGTACATTGTTCCTTGTCTGAATAAACTGTGAGTTCCTAACCTTTTAGGAATTTGTCAGTTCTTTGAGAACCCAGAACTTCTCTCTAGGAGAATATTCATTTGCCCTTATGGTTGAGATGGCTGTGTGTTCATCAAAATCAGTTTTACTTTCCTCCCAAATGCACTGCTACTCTGCATCTCCCAGACTTGCTTGCAGCTAAGAGCCATATCAGTTCTAGCCAGTGGAAGTAGGAGAAAGTGATGAATGTCACTTCCTGTCCTGGCCAAAAGAAAACAAACAAACAAAAAACCCTCTCCTCCGAGATCCTCCAGACTCTCTTGATCCTTGTCTATGAGCTAAAAGCAAAGAAACCTCAGCAGATTCTGAAACCCTAGGGGATGGTGGGGCCCCAGGACGGAAGAAGCTTTGATCCCTGAATGACCATGTGGAGCATTGTTTCCTGACGGGATGCACCCTTCTGGCACTTTGCAGAACCAAGAAAAAAAAATGTTATTGTATTAAGCTGCTGATAGTTTGGCGTTTGCTTCTTACAATAGCTATTCTCACTACCTTGATAAATACACACATTTTTTTAAAAATGCAAATTCAAGTTTTCATGTACTCTAATCCTCACTCAGTGACCCCAGGTTAGGAATCTCTGGAATAAAGAATGTGGGATCAAGGTGCATCAATATGTAAATAGTTCCTGAGCCTTATCCAGAGGACCGATTTGTCAGGCAGAAAAGGATTCTAATTGTGACGAATGACTCACAAAGGCTTGAGTGAATGACCTGTAAGCAAGGTCTCCTCTTGTTCTGTTTCTGTGCTTACCTGCAGTGTTTTAGTGATTAGTTTAGATTCTGAGATACATTAATATATAATTAGGGTGTCCAGGTTGGGGTCTGAGGGTTCAGTTCATTGGGATCATATAACCTGCCTTTTAATCAGCATTTTCCTCCCTCCATGTGCTGAGCATTATGAAAGATTCTGGTGCCCATTATTTTATTTAATCTTCAAAATAGCCCCATGAGATAAATGCCATTATTTTTCCTTCAGTCTGGAAACTGACTTCAGAGAGGTTATGCTGCTTGACCAAATGTACAGACAAAAGAAGTGGCAGATCCAAGGTCCAAACTCCAGGTCTTCTGAGATTTTTTTTTTTTTTTTTTTTTTTTGAGACAGAGTTTTACTCTTGTCACCCAGGCTGGAGTACAGTGGTGCAATCTCGGCTCATTGCAACCTCCACCTCCTGGGTTCAAGCGATTCTCCTGCCTCAGCCTCCTGAGTAGCTGGGATTACAGTCACCTACCACCATGCCTGGCTAATTTTTGTATTTTTAGTAGAGACAGGTTTTCATCATGTTGGCCAGGCTGCTCTGGAACTCCTGACCTCAAGTGATCTGCCACTTCAGTCTCTCAAAGTGCTGAGATTACAGCTGTGAGCCACTACACCCAGCCTCTTCTGAGATTTTTGCTAAGCCATCTCCTCCCTACTTGGTTCCAGGAATCTTTGCTTTGCCGCATTCATTCTTGTCCAGTTTCTAAATCCTCCCCGTCATTTTGAGTGTCCTCACCTCCACTTGACTCATAGGAACAGAGAAGGAAGGTCGTCCATCCCAACAGGTAACTGGACCGACGGGTCATCTTGGCTGCCCTCTTCTCTCTGGAATGAAAGAAGACAAAAATTTTCATCCCACAGTTCCGCTTCCTCTTCCCACTAGCTCCTAGATTTGACATCATACATGCCATTTTTCTTTCTATCCACAGTAATTTAAAATATAGACCAGGCATAGTGGCTCACACCTATAATCTCAGCACTTCGGGAGACCAAGGCAGAGGATTGCTTAAAGCCAGAAGTTCAAGACCAGCCTGGGCAACATAGTGAGACCTCATCTCTACAAAATTTTCATTTAAATTAGGCAGGTATGGTGGTGTATGCCTGTGGTCCCAGCTGTTCAGGAGGCTAGATACTAATCCTGCCTACCACTCACCCTTGTTATGACGATTAATGACAATCATAAAAATATAACAGATTTGGGAGGTCAAGATGGGAGGATTGCTTGAGGCCAGGAGTTTGAGATCAGCCTGGACAACATAGTGAGACCTCATCTCTACAAAAATTTTAAAAAATTAGACTTGTATGGTGGTGCGTGCCTGTAGTCCCAGCTACTCAGGAGGCTGAGGTGGGAGGATCACTGGAGCCCAGGAGGTCGAGGCTGCAGTGCACTATGATCACACCACTGCACTCCAGCGTGGGCGACACAGCAAGGCTCTGTCTCAAAACACAAAGCAAAACAAAAAACAGATAAAACTCATTGAGTGCTGCACACCATTCTAAATTCACTATAATCCAGATAGGAAGTAGCCTGGCGTGGTAGGTACCATTACCGCCCCAGATACGCACAGATGGGGCACACAGTAAGCTTAAGCACCTTGCTGAGGGTTACAGATTATGTAAGTGGGGGAGCTTGCAGGTGAACCCCAACAATCTGACTTGGTTCAGAGAAATTGAGCTCTTAACTAATGTACAATGCTGCCTCTAGGCTTAACATAGGACCAGATATGTGCTAAGAACTCATAAATATTATCCAAAATGGTATTGTTCATATAATATTATTTCACTTCTGAGAGCCGGAACTGTATTCTCAACTGGCTCCCAGACATGTCCACCTAGATGTCCTTCAAACATCTCAAATTCCAAGCTTTGGCTTTTAAGATGCAGCCCAAACTATGTTATCCTTCCCCCATGTTACTTCATTTAATTACACTATGTTCTTCCCAACCACCTGGGTTGTAGACCCCAGTGTAGATCTGCTGTCCCTGTCTCTTGCTGTGTTCTATCAGTCAGTTGGCTCCACTTTTCTGAAGCTCTCGAATCTATCCGCTTTTCCTGCCTCTGCTGTTACAGACTAAAGGAAGGTCTTTCTCATCTCTCTTCTCAACTATTCAACTGTTGTCCTGTCCCCTCACGGATATGCAGCCTCCAGCCTCTCTCCTCTACAAGGCTGAGCTCTTTTTCTCTTTTTCTTTCTTTTCTTTTTTTTTTTTTTTGACACAGGGTCTTGCTCTGTCACCCAGGCTGCAGTGCAGTGGTGCCATCATGACTCACTACAGCCTCCATCTCCCAGCTCAAGTGATGCTCCCACCTCAGCCTCCCAAGTAGCTGGGACTACAGGTGCGCATCACCACACCCAGTTAATTTTTAAACTATTATTAGTGTTTGTAGAGATGAGGTCTCACTATGTTGCCCAGGCTGGTCTCAGACTCCTGAGCCCAAGCCGTCCTCCTGCTCAGCCTCCCAAAGCACTGGGATGACAGGCATGAGCCACTGTGTCCAGCATGAGCTGTTTCCTGATGCCTGCTTTATGCATCCACTCAGGAATGTGTATTTATTGAGCATTTACAAGATGTGGGGCCAGGGCTACACGGTGAGTATGCAGCAGTGGATAAAGCAGGCATAGTCCCTGCCTTCGTGAGGCTGAGAGTCTACCAAGAAGAGAGACACGAGGTGAAGAAACCAGAAACAAATACAACTATTTGCTGTGATCATTGCTGTGGACGAGTCTCAGGAATAACTAGGACAAGGTCACTTTTGATTGAGAGGTCAGGGGAGGGTCCTCTAAGAAATGACAGGTAAGCTGACACCTGGAGGAACAGATGGAGGAGGGAGACGTGAGAGGAGCTGGAGATATGCGGGTGGGGGATGCATTCAGGCCAGAGAAGCTGATGTGGAAAGGGCCCGAGATGAAAAAAGCTAGATGTGCTCAAGGAGCAAGTGGGACCCACACGGCTAGGGCCCAGGCTGGGCACAGTGGCTCATACCTATAATCCCAGTGTTTTGGGAAGCTGAGCAGGAGGATGGCTTAAGCTTAGGAGTTTGAGACCAGCCTGGGCCACACAGTGACACCTTGTCTCCACAAAAAGTGAGGAGGAGCAAGGTCACAGAGATGCATGGTGAGGTGGGTGGGACCGGACCCTGTAGAACCTCCCTCAGATTCTTTTTTTTTTTTTTTTTGAGACAGAGTCTTGCTCTGTTGCCCAGTCTGGAGTGCAGTGGCCCGATCTCAGCTCACTGCAAACTCCTCCTCCCTAGTTTATGCCATTTTCCTGCCCCAGCCTCCCAAGTAGCTGGGACTACAGGCACCCGCCATGTCGCCCGGCTAGTTTTTTGCATTTTTTATTAGAGACGGGATTTCACCATGTTAGCCAGGATGGTCTCGATCTCCTGACCTCGTGATCTGCCCATCTCGGCCTCCCAAAGTGCTGGGATTACAGGCTTGAGCCACCGTGCCTGGCCTCTCCTTCAGATTCTAAATGCAACCTGAAGGCCAGGTGCAGTGGCTCATGCCTGTAATCCCAGCACCTTGGGAGGCCAAGGCAGCAGATCACCTGAGGTCAGGAGTTCAAGACCAGCCTGGTCAACATGGTAAAATCTCATCTCTACTAAAAATACAAAAATTCCCTCCGCATGGTGGTGCTTGCCTGTAATTCCAGCTACTTGGATGCTGAGCCATGAGAATCGCTTGAACCCAGGAGGCAGAGGTTGCTGTGAGCCAAGATCATACCACTGCACTCCAGCCTGGGTAACAGAGCAAGACTCTGTCTCAAAAAAATATATAGAATAGAATAGAATAGAAGCAACCAGAAGCCACGGAAGGGATTAAAGTGAGGAGGTGTGGACCAGGCACAGTGGCTCACGCCTGTAATCCAAGCATTTTTGGGAAGCCGAGATGGGCGGATTGCTTGAGGTCAGGAGTTTGAGACCAGCCTGGCCAACGTGGCAAAACCCCATCTCTAATAAAAATACAAAAAACAAACAAAAAAAAATTAACTGGGTGTGGTGGCGGGTGCCTGTAGTCCCAGCTACTTGGCAGGCTGAGGCAGGAGAATCACTTGAACCCAGGAGGCGGAGGTTGCCATGAGCCAAAATTGCACTGTTGCACGCCAGCCTGGGCGACAGAGCAAGACTCTGTCTCCAAAAAACAAAAAAAGTGAGGAGGGGTGGCATTTATTAATTCAAAATCCTCCATCACCTTTTGAATACAATCCATAGTCCATACCATGCCTTCCCTCAAAGCTATCTTCCTTCTCCTCCTTCTATCTGCCTCTTAGTTGTCTCCTGCAGAAGCCACCTCAAGGCCTTGGCACTCGTTCTTCTCTTTGCCCGGGATGATCCTGCCATCCCCAGCTATTTACATGGCTTGCTTCCTTGTGCAGTAAAGAGTTTTGTGCAGATTCGAAGAACTGCTAGCAACAGATGGTCTGGAACGTTAATGACTCTGCACAGACCAAGTTATGGATATTAATAGAAAATATTTTAGGGCTGTTCAAAATAATTATTCAACTGGAAAACAAGCCCTAATAGCCAGACACCCACGTCTGGAACATCCAGGTGAGGACCAAGTTATGCCTTGGGCACTGGCTGGTTCAGATGCTTGGAGAACCTTCTGTCCTGAGCCCTGGGGTTGTTGGGACCAGCATCCTGCCACTTGCCACTGTTTCTTGGCTGGTCGGATAAAGGATTGTTGTGGCTTTGGAGTCAAACCACAGGCAAATGTGGGGGTAGTTTTTCCAATCATCAAATGAGAGAGAATAAACTCCACCTTGGGATCTTATACATTCAGCAGATGCTGGAAAGCACTGTGTAAATGTCAAGCCAGATATTTTCATTACTACTTATGGAGAGAGCATACATGTTAGTTTTTTTTTTTTTTTTTTTTTTAGATGAACTCTTGCTCTGCATCCCAAGCTGGAGTGCAGTGGCACAATCTTAGCTCACTGCAACCTCCGTGTCCCTGGTTCAAGCAGTTCTCCTGCCTCAGCCTCCCAAGTGCTGGGATTACAGGCATGAGCCACCGTGCTCAGGCCATCCCTGAGATTTTACTGGAAGCTGCTGACTACCAATTTTGGGATAAGTGCAGAGGAATGAAAAGATGGTGACACTCGCAAACCTAAGTCACTTAGAGCCTTGTAGTTCTCAGCAAGACACTGCGTCTGTGTTCCCCGTGCACATACATGCACAGAGCTTTTTCCTGAACGGGCCTGTGAGAAGCCACTGATATCAATCACCTCTGGAAGTGGGAACCAGGGGCAAATAGGAGACTTCTTTCCATTTAAGTTTGTATCACAGATGTGTGACTTACATCATTAAAAACAATTTAATTATGTACATACCAAGAAAATAAGAGTTGCAATATTCCCAACACAAAGAAATGATAGATGTTGGAAGTAATGGATTTCCTAAATACCCTGATTTGATCATTACACACTATACACATGTATCAAAATATCACATCAGTGGCTCACACCTGTAATCCCAGCACTTTGGGAGGCTGAGATGAGAGGATTACTTGAGACCAGGAGTTTGAGACCAGCCTGGACAACACAGTGAGACCCCATGTCTATTAAATAAACAAGGAAAAACAAATCACATGTACCTCAATAGATATATACAATTATTGTGTATCAATACATTTTAAAAATAGTAATTATACATGTATATCTGTGCACATACATAATGTGTATATACATATACATGCACATGCCTGTTTACATTATAGATGTGTATATATGTATACATAATATACACACATCATATGTGCACATATACAGGTATATGCATGCACATATGCTCACACGAAAACATGTAGAGTTAAAATGTTTTTTAAAAAAGATAGAATATCCTGGGTAAAGCAATAGGAGGCAGTTTAAAATCACAAAATGAAAAATCTACGACAATGAGATGGCTGTCTTAGGAATGGATTAATTTTATGGGGTAGTTATTGACTTACCAAATTTACTGAACATCTATAGAGCAAAGCATGGTGCCAGGGGCCTCCTGATGTTGGCATTCTAATTCCGCTGGCATTCCAGTAATTAAAAACCTGTGTGGATATTTCACTAGTACCTAGCAGAGTGACATTTAATAAGGTACTTCACAGCTTACCCTTCTATAAAATGGGGATGCTAATAACCAGATCTGCTTCATAGAGTTGTTGGGAGGATTAAATTAGATGAAAGATACAAAATGCTTAAGTCAATGTGTGCTATAGAGATAATTCACAATAAATGTTGGCCATTGATGATGATGATGATGGTGATGATAACATTCATTCACCACGCTAGACCTGCAGTAATAAATTAATTAAGCAAACATTTTGAGAATGTTCAAATTCTCTTCTTTTACTTTTGTTATTTATTGGCTTTCAAACTTTTCTGAAAATATTACTTTCTGAGAAATTTTTTCCCTGCTTAATGATACTCTGCATTGTTAATATTCCCTTATCCATCCGTCCATCCATCAACCATCCTTTTACCAACCCTTCTTTCATCATCCATCCATCCACCCATGTATCCTTCCACCATTCTTCCATCCATTCCTCCATCTATCCATCTTTTCATCTATCTTCTTCCATCATCCATTCATCCACCCATCAATTCATCCACCCATTCATCCTTCCACCAATTCTTCCATCGATGGATCAATTCTCCTATCCTTCTGTCCATCTTTCACCAGCCATCTATCCACTCATCTATCCATTCATTTATCCTTCTATTTATTCATTATTCATTCAATCCATCCTCTTATTGTCCATCCATCAGTCATTCATCCAATAAGTATTTAAGAACCCCACCATCCATAAGAAACTGTGTCAAGTACCAAGAGGAACCACACATGATTTCTGCCCTCAAAAATCAGAGATAAATCCTTTCATCCATCCTTTGATTTATTCATCCACTCCTCATCCATCCTTCCATCCATCCATTCTTTCACCATTCATCCATTCTTCTATCCACCCATCCTTCCCTTCATTCTTTAATCTTCCATCAGTCCACCACCCATCCAATGAGTATTCAAGAATTCTGTCACCTATGAGGAAATGTGGTGGGTACCAAGAGGAACCAGATATGATAGCTGTCTTCAAACAGCTAGAGATAAGATATTGGCACCAATATTTACCACTCAACATGGAAAATAACGGCAGCTACAACTGGTAGTATTAAGGCACTGATAGGGTGCCCAAGGGGTAGCTTAGCCCACAGCCTCTGCCCTCTGGTTCTCTTAAGCCAAAACAATTTCACACTGGAGCAGTGAGAAGATAATAGCACCCGATCAACCAGGATTCAAATCCTACTCTCCTATGTTTCAACTGGGTAGGTCATTTCACCTCTCTGAACTCCGAGTCAATATTCCTATCTGTTTAATGGAAATAAAATCTCAACTATAGAAGCCATTGTGATAATTACAGGCACACATGGGGCTGTAAAGTCACTGGAGTATAGTGTAGCTTCAAAATAATGAGTCCTTCTGCTTCTCAGCAGCAAATGATCCCAGATCTGAAACAAAACTTCAGTGTAAGCCTTCCCTCCACCTCTAAGCGCACACACACACCTCTTCTGTTACATCTTAGGCTGCCTTTGGAGTGAGAAGCAACAGGATCTCAGTAAGCTCTTTTTGAATCTCAACTTTCTTTTTCCTAAAATAGGGAGAGTAAGCCTTACCTTGGAGAAATGGTGCAAAAATTGATAGAACCATGAAGATTTTAATCCACTACCAAGAATTTCATAAGTAATTCACCCAGTCTCTTAACAGGTAACTTGTTCCCTTTTTTCAATTTCTTCCCTAAATTTGGGATTCAGACAACCTTCTTTAGCATTACATCATTGACATAATCTGGTTTAACCCATTTCTTTAGTTTATTAACAGAGAAAGGATCTCACCCACAAGACCCCCTTCCCTACTTTCTCTGACTTTCCCCTTCCAGAACCAATATGGCAGCCACCAGCTACTTCTGGTTCTTGAGGATTTGAAATGGGAAAGTTCAAATTGTTCTATGTTGTAAGTGTAAAATACTTATTGATTCTGAAGACAAAGTATAGGGAAAAAATGTAAAGTATTTCATTAATTTGTATTCATTTGTATTAATTTTTTCAATTTATTCATTATACAATTTATACAATTTTCAATGTATACAATTTATGCAATTATTCGTTAATTTGTATTCAATAATTAATGTGTATTCATTTGTATTCATTAATTTGTATTCATTATGTGTTGAAATGATAATCGTTTACATATCCATGGGTTCCACAAAACATATTATTTAAATAATTTGCACTTATTTTTTCTTACTTTTTTAAAGTGCTTCTGCTATAAAACTTAAACAATGATTTATGTGGCTCACATTATATTTCTAGTGCACCACGATGCTCTAGACCTTCCTTTCTTACTATGGGGGCCCCAAGACCCCACTTCTCACACCCTCCCAAGTTTCCAGGTCAAAATGTACCTTTGAGAGAGTTCTTCTGGGCCCTAGCTCTCTCCACGGTCTCTCTTTAAGGTTCTGCTCCTAAAAGCTCTGGATTGTCTGGGGATTGGTTGAACGGCTTTGGCTCCAGCCTGTCTGTAGGACACAATGGCAGCTTCTCAAAGGAGGGTTCTTCATCAGTGGTTACTGTCCGAAGACAGTTTGGATGAGATCAGCTGTGGTTAATTTATGATGCCTCGAGATAAGCCCATGCATATCCACGAAGCCCATAAAATTCAGTCAAGTGTATATGGATAGGGCCTTGCGGGGGCTGGGGTCAGGGACAAGAATATTAATGAACAGAGGAGGGAATGTTCCCAGAAATTCAGCTATGAATTGCTGGAGAGGTTTCAGCTGAACAATGAAAGAGAACCCTAGAATTTTCTTTTCTTTTCTTTTCTTTTTTTTTTCTTTTTCTTTTTGAGAAAGAATCTTGCTCTGTTGCCCAGGCTGGAGTGCAATGGTGCGATCTTGGCTCACCACAACCTCCGCCTCCCGGGTTCAAGCCTTTCTCCTGCTTCAACCTCCTGAGTAGCTGGGATTACAGGCATGCGCCACCACGCCCAGCTAATTTTGCACTTTTAGTAGAGACTGGGTTTCTCCATGTTGGTCAGGCTGATCTCAAACTCCCGTCTTCAGGTGATCTGCCCGCCTTGGCCTACCAAAGTGCTGGGATTATAGGCGTGAGCCACTGTGCCCGATCAAGCTCTAGAATTTTCTAGTGAAAAGGCAAGCATGGGATAATTGAAACTAGCCTTCTGAAATACATCATTTTATTTTATTTTTATTTTATTTTAATTTTTGAGACAGGGTCTCACTCTGTCATTCAGGCTGGAGTACAAAGCCGTGATCTTGGCTCACTGTCACCTCCGTCTCCTGGGTTCAAGTGATTCTCCTGCCTCAGCCACCTGAGTTGCTGGGATTACAGGCGCCCACCACCACGCCCAGCTAATGTTTGTATTTCTAATAAAGACAGGGTTTCACTATGTTGGCCAAGCTGGTCTTGAACCCCTGGCCTCAGGTGATCCACCTGCCTCAACCCCACAAAGTGCTGGGAGTACAGGCCATCATTTTTAAATGATTCTCCACCATCCTGGGATTTTGTGAAGAAGTCCACAAGCCTTCCCTTGGGATCTTTCAGAGTTGGCCATGTGTTACGGCTGACCCTAGTATGACTCCTTTGTTTTACAGATAAGGGAATTGAGGCACAGCTAGGCTCAGGGACTTACTGAACCTCATACAGCAAATTGTTGGGGAGGGTAGGGCTTGACCCAGCGTGTCTGGGGCTCTTTGTTTTATTGACTCTTTGGTGCTGCATCCTCACGTCCCAGGCTTGGGTGTTTTCAGAATGAGAGGCTCGCAGGCTGGGGGTTTCTCACATGGCAGCCTCCTCTGCCCTGACTTCTTTGTCTGTCTCTGCCTTCACCTCTTTTCGCTGGCTGTTTCTCTGGCCCTCCCTGTCACTCTCTTCCTCAGTCTCTCTTTCACCACCTCTCCACTCCCCTTTCTCTTTCTCCCTCTCTCCTTGCCTCCTTTTCCTTCCTCTTTGAAGCTCTTTCTCTGTCTTTGGGTTTTGTTTAGTGTCTCTCTTTCTGTTTGAATGTCTCACTATATATTGATGTGTGTGTGTGTGTGTGTGTGTGTGTGTGTGTGTGTGTGTGTGTGTGTGTGTTCCTCTCTCTTTCTCTTCATCCATCAACCTTTTTCTTCTTCTTTCTTTTTTGGAATTAGAGGATGGAATTTCGCTTTGTCATCCAGGCTACAGTGCAGTGGCATGACCTCAGCTCACAGCAACCTCTGCCTCCCAGGTTCAAGCAATTCTCCTACCTCAGCCACCCAAGTAGCTGGGACCACAGACACATGCCACCACACCCAGCTAATTTTTGTATATTTTAGGAGAGACAGGGTTTCACCAGGTTGGCCAGGCTAGTGTCGAATTCCTGGCCTCAGGTGATCCACCTACCTCGGCCTCCCAAAGTGCTGGGATTACAGGCATGAGCCACTGCGCCCAGCCCACATTAATCTGCTAAGGGATTTTGGGGTCTTGTATGGCTAATAATAAAGGAAACTGATTGAAGAAATACTTGCAGAGTGGGAAAATGATGACTTGCAATGCAATGATGAGTGACATGAAACAAAGATGTTAAAGGCGAGGATGGGTGGCTCTGAAAACGTGCAATGTCTTAGCACACTTGGTCTTCATAAAGTATCAATAATAATAGCAGAAAGGCAGTGTGCCAAAGACCACCCATTATGTTGTAGAATATAGTCAAGATCTGTAAAAGATGTTCAAACAAGAAGGAAAGAGGTCCCAGCACTTTGGGAGACCGAGGCGGGTGGATCACCTGAGGTCAGGAGTTCAAGACCAGCCTGGCCAACATGGTGAAATCCCATCTCTACTAAAAATACAAAAATTAGCTGGGTCTGCTGGCACACGCCCGTGGTCCTAGCTACTTGGGAGGCTGAGGCAGGAGAATCGCTTGAACTCAGGAGGTGGAGGTTTCAGTGAGCCGAGATCACGCCATGGCACTCCAACAGAGCAAGACTCCATCTGAAAAAAAAAGAAAAGAAAAGAAAAGAAAAAAGAAACATTAGAAATAAGTGAAGGCAACAGTCATTTCCAAAGACTAGGATTCCCCAAAAGTATTGTTAAAATCTTGGATAGGCTTTTATTTCATAAGAGCTTCTAATTTGACAGTTGTTGACGTTTTTGACAGTTTATTGCGGGGAGGGCTATCTTTTGCCACTTTTTTCCAAAAGAGATTCCATCTTACTGAGAAAAAAAAAAATAGAGAGATGAAAAGATAGCCCTTTTCCACAATTTTTTTTCTGAGACAGGGTCTCACTCTGTTGCCCAGGCTAGAGTACAGTGGTGCGATGATAGCTCATGGCAGCCTCAAACTCCTGGGCTCAAACGATCCTCCTACCTCAGCCTCCCAAAGTGCTGGGACAACAGGCATATGCCACCATGCTCGGCTAATTTGTTAATTTTTTTTTTTTTGTACAGATAGGGGTCTCATTATGTTTCCCAGGCTGGTCTCAAACTCCTGGTTGCAAATGATCCCTCCACCATAGCCTACCAAAGCACTAGGATTGCAGACGTGAACCACTGTGCCCAGTCCCTCTTCTAAGAATAGTAACTAAGGGCCAGGTGAGGTGGCTCACGCCTGTAATCCCAGCACTCTGGGAGGCCAAGGTGGGTGAATCACCTTGTTCGAGACCAGCCTGACCAACATGGTGAAACCCTGTCTCTACTAAAAATACAAAAATTAGCCAAGTGTGGTGGCAGGCTCCTGTAATCCCATTTACTAGGGAGGGTAAGGCAGGAGAATCGCTTGAACCTGGGAGGCGGAGGTTGCAGTGAGCCGAGATCGCACCATTGCACTCCAGCCTGGGCAACAACAGCAAAATTCTGTCTAAAAAAAGAAAAAAAAAAGGAACAGTAACTGAGAACACACTGTGTTTCAGAATTCATAATTAATCTAATTTTTCATAGTTGGAAATGTAGGTGTCCATAATGCTGCACTGCTTATTCCTCAGAACTTCAAAGCCATCTGCAGCCCATTAGGTTAATCGCCAAGGGCCTCCAGAGAACAGTGGCCCACATCGAAGGTTTGTGGAGCACCAACAAAGGTGCTTATATTAGGGAAGCAAACCTGCTTTTCCAAGAAGCCTCCCTGGGCCTCTCCAGGGAATTCTTGAGCCCTGGCTGACAAAGACCAGGAAGATCTGAGATACAGGTAAACCTGTGACTGCTCATGGGCTCCCTGATGGTTCTCTCTTCATGGAAACGACGTGAAATTCCTCAGCCTGCATCTTCCCTGTCTGTTATTTTAAGTATTTCTTCCTATGCAAGGTAGATAGCTTAACTTTGGAGCAGAGCGAGAGCAAGGAAGGAGGGAGAAGTTGGGGATGAAAGATGAAAGAAGAGGAGGAGGAAGGGGAAGAGGGGAAGGAGGGAGAAGAGGCAGGGAAGGAGGTGGAAGGAGAGAAGGAGGGGAATGAGGGAGAGTAGAAAGAAGGAGGAGGAGAGGAGGAGGGGAGAAAGAGGAGGAAGAGGAGGAGGAGGGGGAGGAGGAGGGGAGAAAAGGAGGAAGAGGGGGAGGAGGAGAGGGAGACAGAGAGGGAGGAGGGGGAGGAGGAGAATGAGGGGAAGGAGGGGAAGAAAGAAGAAAAGGAGGAGAGGGAAGAAGAGAAGGAGGGGAGGAGGAGGAGGGGTAAGGGAAGAAGAAGGAGGAGGAAAGGAGAACGAGAAGGGAGAAAAAGAATGATGAGGAGGAGAAGGTAAAAAAGGGGAGGGGCAAGGAAGAAGTGGGGAGGAGGGAAAGAGAGGAGGGGACGGGGAAGAGAAGTGGGGAGGAGGGAAAGAGAAGAGGGGACAGGGAGGAGAAGTGGGGAGGAAGGAAAGAGAGGAGGGGACAGGGAGGAGAAGTGGGGAGGAGGGAAAAAAAGGAGGGGACAGGGAAGGGAAGTGGTTGTGGTTAGTTCCAGGGGCTATAAAATCCTGGAGATCAGCTGGTCGACCACGAGTGTCTGACAGGAGCATGGCTGGGCACATGGGGCTCCTGCTGGTTTGGGTCTGCCTGTTTCGCGGTGTGGTCGGCGGTGTGGTCGGCGGTCTATTCAACGTTCTAGAAGAAGGTGAGGAGCCAGGTGACCCTGGCTGGGTATGGAGTCCTGCATATCTGCTGCTGTATATAATCAAATCCCAGTTGCCACAGAGGGCAACAGTCCCCCTTGCTTTAGGTACCTTAAGAAAGAAAAAGATCCTCTCCCTTTCAGGTCAGAAACACAATCCATGGGTAAATATTTTTTAAAAAATAAGAAAGTTCAGCGAATAAAAGAACGAAAGACTAAGAATGTAAATTGGAAAATCCTAGTGACATGTTACTTGAAAACCATATGTCTCCTCCCTTTATGCTGGGAGATTTTAAATGTCTCATGCAGAGGTTTTGAAAATGAGACTGATTTTCGTAAAGTCGATTTTATTCCTTTTCCAAAGTCGTGTTGCCTGTAACAAATTATGAAGCGAAAATATAAAAATAAGAAGGGAATTCACTATGGATGCATCTGATACATTTGATAAGGACTAAGCATAGTTTCAAAAACAATTTTTTATGGAATGACCAAGAATAATGATCTTGCATATATTTCTTTTAAGTATTCTTCAGGACATCTTTGCATTAAAAAAAAAAAAAACACTGTGCTTGCTATTTTTTTAAAAAAGAACAGAAAAGAAAAAGATACTCCCAATGTAACTATGACCACTGCTTTCTTATCCAGTAGAATTATTTTGTACTTATTGAAAAATAACACTGTGCCTGGCCACAGGTTTTTTTAATCAGACATCATGTTTGTCAATACATAAAAAGGAATATAGATAAGTGAGAAAAAGCTCATTAAGATGATCCCAAATCTTCTCCACTGTCAATGTCTGGTCTCCTGAATTATGGATGTCATATTTTTCCACATAATACTTGTGCCATTCAGAGCCTTAGAGATGGAGCATTTCTCTTAAGAATGCATCAGAGAATGAAAACTCATGAGCCCCGGGCTTGTTAGCCTGTATGTTAAATGATGTGGTGCTAGTCTTCTTTTGCTCTGCAGAACTGTTGCCTGTTCACTATCTCCCTCTCTCTCCCTTGCAAGTATCTGCCCTGTGGACTTATTGTCTCTCTCTCTCTCTTTTTTTTTTCTTTTTTTTTTTTTGAGATGGAGTCTTGCTCTGTCACCCAGGCTGGAGTGCAGTAGAATGATCTCGGCTCACTGCAACCTCAGCCTCTCAGATTTGAGCAATTCTCCTGCCTCAGCCTCCCGAGTAGTTAGGACTAAAGGCACATTTCACCACGACCAGCTAATTTTTGTATTTTTAGTAGACACCAGGTACCACCATGTTGGCCAGGCTGGTCTCGAACTCCTGACCTCAGGTGATCCACCTACCTCAGCCTCCCAAAGTGCTGGGATTATAGGCAGGAGCCACTGCACCTGGCCTATTGTCTCTTAAGAGTTTCTTTTGAGCAAACTGCAAATTTTTTACACTGGTTTCTTGAGTAGCAAACTGCAAGTTTTTTACACTGATTGTATTCAATACAGACAATAACAACTGGGTCCCCACAGCAATCCAGCTTGCAGATAATAAGATGTCGTCACAAATAATGGGAAGGTGTGAACTTATAGACATCTAGGGCTCAAAGTCTTGCTTGAGGCCATCGGCTAAGCTTGGTTGGAACCCAGAGATGCTGGGGGGACATCTGGACTCCTGAGTTTGCCAGGAGCAGTCAAGTGGGACAGAGGAAGGGAAGGGAGTCTTCAGTTCTTGATGAGTGGGGATGTATGAGAGCTCTCAGCTATGGTTATACCTCATCCTCATCAGGGGAGCATTGCATTTTAGTGTTTTAGAAGCAGTGACAGGCTGGGTATAGTGGCTTATGCCTGTAATCCCAGCACTTTGGGAGGCCGAGGTGGGCAGATCACGAGGTCAGAAGTTCAAGACCACCTGGCCAACATGGCGAAACTCCATCTCTACTAAAAATACAAAACTGAGCTGGGCGTGGTGGCAGGTGCCTGTAATCCCAGCTACACAGGAGGCTGAGGCAGGAGAATCGCTTGAACCCAAGAGACGGAAGTTACAGTGATTCGAGATCATGCCATTGCACTCCAGCCTGGGCAACAAGAGCAAGATTCGGTCTCAAAAACAAACAAACAACAAAAAATAATTTAAAAAAATAATAAAAACAGTGACCTGATAGGTTTGTTAGATGCACAGGATGCAAAGACTAAACAGCATGAGCATCTCCACTCATGAGCATACGATATGCACCCCCATCTCTTCCCACTAGTGCACGATCTAGTGGGAAGGCAGAAGAGGAAACAGACCGTGTGTGTGGCACATGCTGAATCAGCTATATGCCTGCCCTGAAAAAGAGAAAGTGGTTGAACTGGCAAGACTTCACAAAGGACTTGATTGGGTGATCTTGTTCCAGGGCTAAAAATTTGCCATGTCCAAAATGTAATTACTGTTCCAAGTTGATGGGTTGTCTAAGGAATTACATGGGAGTGGGGTCTCTTGCAGGGAGAACTGTCCAGGTATGTAGATCCATGCTTCATGAACCCAAAACTCTGGGGTTTTCACTTTTGCCATTTGGCATTTCAGGCTTTGGTGCGGAGGGACTGCCCGCCAACCATCGTGTGATGTCAACAAAGGTTTGTGTTAAAATGGGAATCTTGCATTGCAAGAGCCATTGTTTTAAAGAGGATAAGGAGGAACCATAGCTAAGAGCTCTCACGCATCCCCGCTCACCAAGAACTAAAGGCTCCTCTCGCCTCCTCCGTCCCACTCTACTCTGCTCCTGGCAAGCTTAGGAGACCAGTTTTCCCTCTAGCATCTCCGGGTTCCAACCAAGCTTAGCCTGTGGCCTCGAGCAAGACTTTGAGCCCTGGATATCTATGAGTTCCCACATCTGAAACAGGAGGATCATGATTCTTGCTGCCTCCCAGGGTTGCTGGAAGATTAAATGGGTTAGCATGCGTGACGCTCAGAACAGAACTGTTATCATTATGTCATTATTACTACTATTACAGTACCAAAAGTACTATTACAGTATTAAAGAGGCAGGATAATGGTTTGGATTTAGTAGTCGATAGTCACAGAGTGAGTTTAACTACTTTAAACATCTTGTACAAGTGGAATCATGCAATATTTATCCTTTTGTGACTGGTTTGGTTCACTTAGCATAATATCCTCCAGGTTCATCCATGTTACCGAAAATGGCAGGATTTTCTCTTTTTAAATTTTTTTTAATTTTTAATTTTATTTTATTGTATTTGTTTTTCGAAACAAGGTCTCACTCTGCCGCCCAGGCTGGAGTGCAGTGGCGTGATCTCAGCTCACTGCAACCTCAGCCTCCCGGGACTGAAGTAGTCTTCCAACTCAGCCTCCCAGTACTGGGACCACAGGAGCACACCATCATGCTCAGCTAATTTTTTTTTTGTAATTTTGGTAGAGATAAGATTTCACCAAGTTGCCCAGGCAGGTCTCAAACTCCTGAGCTCAAGCGATCTGCCCACCTCCTCCTTCCAAAGTGCTGTGAGCCACCACACCCAGCCCTGCCTAAAGGTTCTTTGATCAAGGTTGTTTTGACCTAAGGAAAGGATCAACAGTAAATATATGTTCTGGCCAGGCGTAGGTCAAGACGGGAGGATTGCTTGAGCCCAGGAATTTGAGACCAGCCTGGGAAACATAGTGGGACCCAGTCTCTACAGCAAATTTTGAAAATTAGCCAGTTATGGTAGTACGTGCCTGTAGTTCCAGCTACTTGGGAGGCTGAGGCAAAGAATCACTTGAGCCTGGGAAGTCAAGGTTGCAGTGAGCTATGATAGCGTCACTGTTCTCCAACCTGGGTGACAGAGTGAGATTCTGTCTCAAAAAAAAAAAAAAAAAAAAGTAAGTACATGTAGTACATGTTCTTACACAAAGAACAGTAGATAAAATAGAAATTTTAGGGACATTCTGAGAATGGGGTTAATCAGAAACCAACACGGCGAATTAGCATCCAAGACAGAGGTGCTTTAGCCTCCACAAACTGTATTGTCTAGTGATGCTCAAATTCTTCATCTTCATCCTCACTGTCTGGGATTGCATTGCATAGCGTCCTTCCAAAGTTCATGTTTACCAGAGATCTGTGAACATGACTGTATTTGACATAGGTCTTTGCAGACGTACTTAATGAAGATGCAGTCACAATGGGTAACCTAATCCAATGACTGGTATCTTTTTAAGAAGAGGAAACAGACACACACAGGGAAGACAGCCACGCATAGTCAGAAGCAGATATTAAAGTGATGCTACCACAAGCCACAGAATACCACAGCCTGCCAGCAGACACCAAAAGCAAGGAGAGAGGCACGGAAGAGTTTCTTCCTCTGAGCTCCTAAGAAGGAACCAGCCCTGGCATTTTGGCCTTCTGACCTCCAGATCTATGAGACAATAAATGTCTATTGCTCTAGACCAAATAGTCTATGGTACTTTGTCTAGATTTTTTTTTTTTTTTTTAGATAGGGGCTCACTCTGTCACCCAGGTTGGAGTGCAATGGCACAATCATGGCTCACTGCAGTCTTGACCTCCCAGGCTCAAGTGATCCTCCTGCCTCAGCCTCCCAAGTAGCTGGGACTACAGAGCGCACACCACCATGCCCAGCTAATTTTTGTGTCTTTATTTATTGTAGAGATGGGGTCTTGCTATGTTGCCCGGGCTGGTCTCAAACTCCTGGGTTCAAGCAATCCTCTTGGCTCAGCCTCCAAAAGTGCTGGGATTACAAGCTAAATCATCATGCCCAACCAGTAAATTTCTACAACACAAAACCAAGGAAGAAGCAATCACAGAGGCCACGTGTCTCTCCTGTCTGTGGGATGAGCCTCCCATGGTTTGGTACCTGAGGACCCCAACTCCTTCCCATTCATTGTTACTGTTCTTCATCAGTGCTCTTCCAGGCCTTCTGACATTCTCTAGATTCGAAACTTTTGACTTCCATCTTGTGCTGTATTCCTGGTCTTTGAACATAGACTGGAACAGCAAGTGCAGCCCTTTGGGAAGACTCCTGACCCAGCTCTTGAATCCAAACAAGAATCTTGGCCAAGATAGGATCGTAGGACTACCATGTAGCAGACTACAGCAATTCCCCATGATAGGGAGGCGACTGCAGCTTTTCTTCCCTAGTCTGTTCGACCAGCTTCCCCAGGCTCCCTCCTCTGGGGCTCCATAACTTGGAAGAATAAAGTCTGATAAACTGTATCCTCCTGTGGACAACTGCAAGGATGCCAATACATACTGTTGAAGACGCTAAAATTCACAGCTCATCCTCTGGAAAAGTGGTCAGGTTCAGGGGACTTCATAAGCTCCTGAACACATTTCACAGGCTTTCATTTTATTTACATTCACTTACTCTTTTCCTTTTTTTTTTTTTTAAACAAAGTCTTGCTCTGTCAATCACGCTGGAGTGCAGTGGTGTGATCTCAGCTCACTGCAACCTCCACCTCCCGGGTTCAAGCAATTCTCCTGCCTCAGCCTCCCAAGTAGCTGGGATTACAGGCACACACTACCATGCCCAGATAGTTTTTTGTATTTTTAGTAGAGATGGGGTTTCACCATGTTGGCCAGGCTGGTCTTGAACTACTGACCTCAGGTGATCCGCCCACCTTGGCCTCCCAAAGTACTGGGATTACAGGTGTGAGCCACCAGGCCTGGTCCACTTATTCTTTTTCTAATGTGCTTCCTCTCTTTATATCTCTGAAGAACTTGTAACATTTCTTTCAAGGCAGGTTCTCTGGTAGCAAATTCCCTCAATGTTTGTTTGTCTGAGAATCTTTGTCTTTCTTTCTCCTTCACTTTTGAAGAATAATTTTGCAGGGTACAGAATTCTAGATTGAAGATTTTTTTCCCTCAACACTCTAAATGCTTCATTCTTATCTGCATGGTTTCTGGAGAGAAGTTGGATATAATTCTTATCTTTGCTTCTCTGTAGGTAAGGTATTTTTCCCCCTCTGGCTTCTTTCAAAAGATTTTTCTTTTAAAAATTTTTATTTTAGAAGCAGGGGGTGCATGTGCAGATTTGTTACATGAGTATATTGCATAAATGGTGAGGTTTGGGATTCAATTGAAGCCATCACCCAAATAATGAACGTAGTGCCCAATAGGTAGTTTTCTTTTTTCCTTTTTTTTTTTTTTTTGAGACAGAGCCTCGTATTGCCCAGGCTGGAGTGCAGTGGCGCGATCTTGCCTCACTGCAACCTCTGCCTCCCGGGTTCAAGTGATTCTCCTGCCTCAGCCTCCCAAGTAGCTGGGATTACAGGCGCCCGCCACCACGCCCGGCTAATTTTTGTATTTTTAGTAGAGACGGGATTTCACCATGTTGGCCAGGCTGGTCTTGAACTCCTGACCTCATGATCCGCCCACCTCAGCCTCCCAAAAGTACTGGGATTACAGGTGTGAGCCACTGCGCCCGGCCATCAATAGGTAGTTTTCAAGCCTGGGTCCCCTCCTTACCTCCCCACATCTGTAATCTTCAGTGTCTCTTGTTCCCATCTTTGTGTCCCTGTGCACCCAGTGTTTAGTTCCCACTTATAGGTGAGAACATGTGGTATTTGGTTTTCTGTTTCTGCATTAATTTGCTTAGGATAATGACCTCCAGCTGCATCCATGTTGCTGAAAAAGACATGACTTTGTTCTTTTTTATGGCTGTATAAAACAATTTTGATTTGGGTTTATCTGAAAAAGTGAGACATTTTTATTTCAGATAAGGATATTTTTAAAAGCTTATGTATTATAACAGAATTTAGCTTGAATTATGACCAAAGGTGAGTTATTGAGAATGAAAAGAATTGGGATGCAGGACTTTTCTGACAAAATTGTTATGATTTTTCAGTGCATAGCTTTGTCTTCTTCCATTTTACACTTTCCTCAAAGGATCATAAAGAAAGCCAGTTTTGTATAAGTATTCTAAGACTAATTCTAGGACTATATTAATTTTTAAGGGCCCTTCTTAATCCTTTGAAATTAAATATATATATTTAATTCGGCATATATATATATATATATATATATATATATGTTTTCTTCAAGCCAGGCATGGTGACTCACACCTGTAATCCCAGCACTTTGGGAGGCCAAGACAGGTGGATCACCTGAGGTCAGGAGTTTGGGTCCAGCCTGGCCAACATGGCAAAACCCTGTCTCTACCAAAAATACAAGAATTAGCCAGGCGTGGTGGTGCACACCTGTAGTCCCAGCTACTTGGGAGGCAGAGGCAGGAGACTCAGCTGGTGATTCTAACATGCAACAAAGCTTGTGATCCATCGTGCTGGTCCATTATAACTATTTCTTAAATAATATATGCCTGAGGAAAAACGTTTTAATTTCAAGCCACAATGGCAGCCAGGACAATTTAGCTGAAAAACAAACCTGTGGAAAGAATAAACATGAGCAAATAGCAAAATAATCAGTAATAAATAAAATATACACAACAAATTCGAATTAAAATCATTGCTTTTGCAAAAATCTTTTCAAAAAATAAAAATATTAAGTCATTGCTCTTTTAAGTGTAATCTACAAGTTTGATGAACTAGTTATGAACACAGATTATGTTGAGTTATAATGCTTTAATATGAGAGATATCTGCAAACTACATTACAGTATGTATATGTTCTCTTAACCAAACATGACATTTGTAAATTTACTTGTTGGTAAATTGTGCTTTTCTGTCTTACATCATTTTAATGGTTATTAAGTATCATCTATCATGGGCTATTTGGGAAAAAATCAAATATTTCACTCTGTATTTATTCTACAATTCATTCTGTGTTGTATTTCATCCTAAAGTTATGACTGTTCTTAAAGCCTCAATTAAATGAACTTTGTAACAGTTATTTAATATTTAACTAAACACATGCTGGTTTTGAATCAAATAGCCTTTGCATAAAACCACTTCATCAGGAACCATGCAAAGTAACCAAACAAAAAATTCAAGTTCTAAGGAGGGGGAGGTAAATATTACAGGTTTAATGGCTCATGAAGGAACAATGGTTGAAAAATGCTGCTTTAAGAAAAAAAAAAAAAAGTAAAGCTATCAGGCAATTTCCTTCGTTCCAAGAATATTAGGATATTCAAACTGGGGAGGACTTGACATCCTAATGTTCTCTCTCCATTTTATAGCAGAGTAAACTGAGGGCAGATGGTTGGTAAGTGGTTGAGCCTGTGCCAGGGTTTGGGCTATTACTTCCTACTGAACCAACCTTGCCAGGGAGGATTCGAATTGCATTGCCATATGCTTAACTTTTTAAATTTAATGGAACTTAACATTTCTGAACTTTGTCTCTAAGATGATGGAAACAATGCTTGCTTCACAAAATTGTTCTGATAAGTTAAATAAAATACAGTACGCAGGATAGAGAAGATGCTCAGAGCATTTATTTGCATTTCCTACATACCTCAGAGGTATCATTCTCATTTTTCCCTCCTAGAGGAAGAAGTTTCCATTTTGAAAGTGACAACTCTAAAGACATGAATCTCTAATAGTAGAATTCAGGTATTCAGTGAGAAGTGGTGACAAAAATAAAAATCTATAGTGTTCCATATCAGAAACCTATGATGTCGTTTATTTTATAGGAAATGTGAGAAAAGTAAATAATTTCCTTTGCCTGCTGAATTTTTTGTTTTAAGAATAATTTTAATCATTCCTATCCTTTAATAATATTTGGAAAATACAGTTAAAGCAAAAGAAAAATAAGAAATCACCCACAATCACACTACTAAAAATAAGCTCTATTGAACTTTGATGCCTAACTTTCAAAATAGTATTATTCTTACTAGAATAGAAATTGGTGAAATCTTTTCATTTCTTTTATTTTAAAGTGACATAAATATTTGTTCAAAATTGTGTCTTTCAGATGAATTGTCATCAACTGTGGGTGAGTTGATCAAAAAACTTTTATTAGGGTTTCTTTTAAAAGTTTTGCAATAAAACGTGAAACCATTGAATATTTCCTTTCCTGGTAAGAAATCATATTTTTCATTAAAGATTACTATTTTATGTACTTATATATAAAGTAAATTTCATGTTTAAAATGTTAAGAAAAAAGAAGAGGAGTCCCAGCACTTTGGGAGGCCGAGGCGGGAAGACTATAAGGTCAGGAGATCGAGACCATCCTGGCTAACACGGTGAAACCCCGTCTCTACTAAAAAACTACAAAAAATTAGCTGGGCATGGTGGCAGGCACCTATGGTCCCAGCTACCTGGGAGGCTGAGGCAGGAGAATGGCCTGAACCTGGGAGGCGGAGCTTGCAGTGAGCCGAGATCGCGCCACCCAACTCCAGCCTGGGCGACAGAGTGATACTCAGTCTCAAAAAAAAAAAAAAAGGAAGAAGAAGTGATAAATCATAATTTTACTGTTAATTTTACTTTTGGGTGATTAAACACTTCATTACATGTAACTTCATAACGTGATTTTTAGCAAAAATCAACTATTATGGAAAATAATGAAATAGAAAATGCCTTTTGCTACCTAAAAATGAAGTACAAATTTTTCCATATCTATTTATATGCTCATCTTTATTAATGCCTACTTGATATTATGAAGCCCATTTCATTTTAAAATTCTCTCAGGGATTAATATTTTTAATTAATTCTTATTTTTTAAACTAATACTAATCATGCTGAAATAAACATTCTTAATCTAAGTGTCATTCCAATTAAAACTAAGAAAGCACAGGGGTGTTATGTTAACACTATTTTAGGTTCTAACATAAGTGATATTGTAAAAAGGAAAAAATCTATATAAAATAACAGGCAAAATTATTTTATGATTGTATACTTCAAATCCCTAAGAACATGAATAAAAATTATTAGTTTTAATAAAGTAATATGGCTATGTGGCTGGATACAAGATAAACATACACCAGTCAATAGTTTTTCTCTATACTGGTAAGAACCAACTGGATATTGATGGAAATGGAAAACATTCTGTTTAACATCAGTGACCCCAAAAAAGCACTTTGGAATTAAATCAGTGAGAAATGTGTAGGATTTATATAGAACAAATAAGAAAATCATATTGAAGAGCAAAAAAATACATTTTGGAAAAAAGATATTGCCATGTTCTTGGATGGAAAACATAATACCATAACAATATCACTCTTTCCCAAACTAACATTTTTATTTAATTTTATTTTACATAAGAGCACATTTTAAAGCCTAATAATAGTGAAATAAATGTCAGCTCTAAATTTTATTTTTCAGAAACTATAACTCATTTTCCAGAAGTTGAAGGTAAGTTGATCGAAAACTTTGATTATTAACGTATATTTTCTTTTAATTTCGTAAAAATGGGGGAATGTTTTTCCAGAAAAAAATAATATTTTCTTCTTATACAAAATGTAATATAGGTGCCTTGTAAACAGATAAGGAAGACAGAGGTATAGAAGTCACTCTGATCTTTCATCAGCACTAAATGTGTCTACTCTTTAATTTCTGCCAATCCAACAAGAAATAACAGATTTTAAAATTTATATAGAAAAAACATCCAATAATAATTAGAAATATTATGAACAAAGTGCTGGAGTAGAGAAATATTTCGTCTCATCAGATATTTAGACATACTAAAATATTGTAATATAAACAACATGGAATTAGCCTAGAAAGATAGAAGGAAGAGGAGGAGGAGGAGGTAGAGGAGGAGGGAGGAAGGAAGAAGAAGAGGAAGAAGGAGGAGGAGGAGGAGGAAGAGGAGAGAAGAAAGGAAGAAATATTTTGTGATACTTGCTGTCTCCAGAGTCTGCTCATTTTACCACCATGCTTCCTTACCTCTCTAGTAATTTTTTTTTTTTTTTTGAGACGGAGTCTCGCTCTGTCGCCCAGGCTGGAGTGCAGTGGCCGGATCTCAGCTCACTGCAAGCTCCGCCTCCCGGGTTTACGCCATTCTCTCGCCTCAGCCTCCCGAGTAGCTGGGACTACAGGCGCCCGCCATCTCGCCCGGCTAATTTTTTGTATTTTTTTAGTAGAGACGGGGTTTCACCGTGTTAGCCAGGATGGTCTCGATCTCCTGACCTCGTGATCCGCCCGTCTCGGCCTCCCAAAGTGCTGGGATTACAGGCGTGAGCCACCGCGCCCCGCCTTTTTTTTTTTTTTTTTTGAGGCGGAGTCTCGCTCTGTCGCCCGGACTGGAGTGCAGTGGCCGGATCTCAGCTCACTGCAAGCTCCGCCTCCCGGGTTCACGCCATTCTCCTGCCTCAGCCTCCCGAGGAGCTGGGACTACAGGCGCCCGCCACCTCGCCCGGCTAGTTTTTTTACTTTTTTTTTAGTAGAGACGGGGTTTCACCGTGTTAGCCAGGATGGTCTCCATCTCCTGACCTCGTGATCCGCCCGTCTCGGCCTCCCAAAGTGCTGGGATTACAGGCTTGAGCCACCGTGCCCGGCCCTCTCTAGTAATTTTAAGAAACTTTAGAGAAAATATAGAATGGATCCCAGGATATAGTAGAATAATCCATGGTTTTAAGCATGACCATTTAAATGTACAGGTGGTTTATTTCATCATCAATCTGTCATTACTAAATGTGTTTGAAAGAAAATAAAGTTGCATTGCCCTTTTGCATCATATACAAAACTAAATTCTAGCTTAATCAAATTGTAAATGTAAAAGGAACAAAATTGTTTAAGAAGAAAATGGAAAATATATGTGTGGCCTAAGGACCAGCAGATCTTTTAAAGCAAGGCAGAAATCATCTGTAATACAGGTAAATATTTTTAAAGTGTGTAAATGCTTCATGCTAATGAAAATTCAGGTAAAGGAGGACAATTGGTGGGAAAGACTCATTGCCATTTTCTTTGACAAAGCAATATTCATCAGTGTTAAAATTGTATATACACTTTGTCCTTGTAACCTTGCTTTGGGGATTCTATAGAAACAATTGCTTCAATACATAAGGATTTAAATACATGAAATGTTTACTGCAGCTGTATTTACAGTGGGAAAAATCTGAATGTGGAAATACTGAATAAATTGTGGTGAATCCATATCACAGAACATGAATCAGCATTAGAAAGAAGTTAAGGCCTGACTCAGTGGCTCATGCCTGTAATCCCAACATTTTTGGAAGCTGAGGCAGGAGGATGCTTGAGCTCAGGAGTTTGAGGCCACCCTGGCCAACATAGTGAGATCTCATCTCTACAAAAAATTTAAAGATTAGCTGGGCATGGTAGCATACACCTACTCTGGAGGCTGAGGTGGGAGGATCGCTTGAGCTCAGGAGAATGAGGCTGCAGTGAGCCATGAAGAAGTTCGAGTGACACAATCACTTTAAGAAGATTTCTGTGATGTGTTAAGTTGGAAACTCAATTATAAAATATGATTAATTTTGAAGGGTGGCAAAAAATCATGCATGTGTGCCTGTGTGTATGCACATATAACTGTGTGTATCCTGTATTAACCATACAGCATATATATAAAACAATATAACATATATAAGCATATATGTATAACCATACAACATATATATACCCAGGTGACACACATACACACATGTATAGTTGTATGGGAGAAGGAGAGAAAGAGAGATGATGGAAGGAGGTGAAAATAAGAGATCCAGGGGTAGGGGGGAAGAATTGTTTGGTAGATAAATGCCCACATTTATGTATTTTGAAGGGTGGCAAAAAATCATGCATGTGTGCCTGTGTGTATGCACATATAACTATATATATCCTGTATTAACCATACAGCATATATATAAAACAATATAACATATATAAGCATATATGTATAACCATACAACATATATATACCCAGATGACACACATACACACATGTATAGTTGTATGGGAGAAGGAGAGAAAGAGAGATGATGGAAGGAGGTGAAAATAAGAGATCCAGGGGCAGGGGGAAGAATTATTTGGTAGATAAATGCCCACATTTACGTTTCCACGCTTATGAGAGATTTCTGAAACTGGAGCAAATGCTAAGCAAAATTTTGAGACTGTTCATACCCTGGGAAAAAAGTAGGGCAAGGGCAGGAATATAAAACAGAAGACCTTTGTCATTAGAGAGCCAAAGCTCTGCTACTGAGTGGCACAATAACATTTACTACAGTCACAGCCGATGACTCTGATTTCAAAGGGCAACAGCCCCTGGGAAGACAGTCACTTGATAATCTCTCTCTCAACACACCCGGAAACAGAGGAAGAATTTTGTTTTCTCTAGATGGGGAGTGTGTTTTTCCATTCCACTATAAAAATGGAACCTACTATGACTGCATCAAGTCCAAGTCAAGACACAAGTGGTGCTCGTTAAATGAGACTTACGAAGGATACTGGAAGTATTGCTCTGCCGAAGGTGAGTGTCCTGCCTCTGAATACCTCAGAGCAGTAATCTCGGTCTCTGAGGCTGGGATCTGAGGAGAAGCACAAGAGGGTTCTGAAAATACAATCCATAGCCAGTATTTTGTGATACTTGCTGTCTCCAGAGTCTGTTCATTTTACCACCATGCTTCCTTACCTCTCTAGGAATTTCAAGAAACTTTAGAGAAAATATAGAATGGATCCCAGGATATAGTAGAATAATCCATGGTTTTAAGCATGACCATTTAAATGTACAGGTGGTTTATTTCATCATCAATCTGTCATTACTAAATGTGTTTGAAAGAAAATAAAGTTGCATTGCCCTTTTGCATCATATACAAAACTAAATTCTAGCTTAATCATATTGTAAATGTAAAAGGAACAAAATTGTTTAATTTAAGAAGAAAATGGAAAATATATGTGTGGCCTAAGGACCAGCAGATCTTTTAAAGCAAGGCAGAAATCATCTGTAATACAGGTAAACATTTTTAAAGTGTGTAAATGCTTCATGCTGATGAAAATTCAGGTAAAGGAGGACAATTGGTGAGAAAGATTAATTGCCATTTTCTTTGACAAAGCAATATTCATCAATGTTAAAATTGTATATACACTTTGTCCTTGTAACCTTGCTTTGGGGATTCTATAGAAATAAATGCTTCAATACATAAGGATTTAAATACGTGAAATGTTTACTGCGGCTGTATTTACGATATAGAAATCACATTGCACCAAAGAGATGAGCATTTCAACCACATTCTTTTGAAAAGAATCTTTTTAGTAGAACATCAAAGTAGGCCGGGCGCGGTGGCTCAAGCCTGTAATCCCAGCACTTTGGGAGGCCGAGACGGGCGGATCACGAGGTCAGGAGATCGAGGCCATCCTGGCTAACAAGGTGAAACCCCGTCTCTACTAAAAAATACAAAAAACTAGCCGGGCGAGGTGGCGGGCGCCTGTAGTCCCAGCTACTCGGGAGGCTGAGGCAGGAGAATGGCATAAACCCGGGAGGCGGAGCTTGCAGTGAGCGGAGATCCGGCCACTGCACTCCAGCCTGGGCGACAGAGCGAGACTCCGTCTCAAAAAAAAAAAAAAAAAAAGAACATCAAAGTAATATGGGATCTGAATTCCCCACCAATATTGTTCCCATGTGCGTTTGGTGAAATAGGGCAGAGCAGATGATACTGAATAGGAAGCAAAAGTGTGTATTTGCATGTGTGTGTGCACATGTGTGCATACATGTATGTGTGAGTGTGCATGTGTATGTGTGTACATTTGTTCACGGGCATGCACACACGTGTGCATATGTGTGCATGTGTGTGCACGTGTGTGCATGTGTGTGCATGGTGTGGTGGAGGGGGTGCAAGTTAGAAAGGTTTCTTACTCAGACTGCTTCTTCCTCTTTCTCTTCTGCAGATTTTGCAAGCTGTGTGTTTCCCTTCTGGTACAGACGCTTGATCTACTGGGATTGTACTGACCATGGGGAGGCATTTGGGAAAAAATGGTGTTCACTGACCAAGAATTTTAATAAGGACCGAATTTGGAAATACTGTGAATGATGGCGAGATTTACCAGGGCAGGGGGATGAAGACGTTTAATCGTTCTCCTTGGAAGGAACCTATAGTTTTTGTTGGCAGAGGAGAACCCTTTCCCATTAGAGGGGGGTTTATTTTATTTTATTTTTTTTTTTTCTGGGATGTGAGTTGAAGGTGATCCAACTAAATAACTAGAGGTTTTTGATTAAGGATTATGGGGTTTTAATATGGAAATATGTAGTTTAGCCTCAGCATTTTAATTGCTAACTGTGTGAAATTAGTCCCTTTAAAAAATTAAGTCTATGGGGTAGGCGTGGTGGCTCATGCCTATAATCCCAGCTCTTTGGGAGGCTGAAAAGGAAGGACTGCTTGAGGCCAGGAGTTCAAGACCAACCTGGACCAGTATAGCAAGACCCCATTTCTACAAAAAATAATTTTTTTTAATTAACTAAGCATGGTGGCACACACTTGTAGTCTCAGCTACTCAGGAAGCTGAGGCAGGAGGATCACCTGAGTTCAACATTTGCAGTGAGCTGTGATGAAAGGGAGACCCACCTCTAAAATAAAATAAATGAAGTAAAGTAAGCATATGGACTTTGGGTGACAGTGATGTGTCAATGTAGATTCATCAGTTGTAACAAATGTTCCAGTCTGGTGGAGGATATTGACAACACGGAGGCTATGTGTACATGGGAAATTTTTGTACCTACTACTCAATTTTTCTGTGACTTAAAACTGCTTTAAAAACTAACATGTATTAAAAATGCATGACCTGAATAAAGAATATTTTTAAAACAGAAAAAAAAAGTGATAACTGAGGTGATACCTGAGGTAGGAATACAGGTGTGGAGGGAAAGTATCAGAATGAGGTTTAAAAAAGGTCAGATATGAACCACACGAACAAGGGCAACAAAACTGGGTGCATTGTATAAAGTGAGGGAAGGCCACTGGGGCTGGTCCATGGTGAGTGCCCTGGGAGACAGGCAGTGGGCATGCCAGCACTTGAGAGTTGGCTAAGTCCAAAGAGAAGCCACAGAGCCTCGTTCAGTAAGCAGAATCTGGATAGAATCCAATTTGATTATGGAAGCCAAGAGTGGTGGCTGATGCCTGTAATCCCAGCACTTTGGGAGGCAGAGGCAGGAGGATTGCTTGAGCCCTGGAGTTCAAGACTAGCCTGGGCAACAAGGCAAGACCTCATCTCAAAAGAAAAAAAAAATGAAAGAAAATAACAAAGAATAGTAGAGAGGAAATATCTGATAGAAGGCTCTGAGAAAGAAAATACCATTGCTACAAGGTATAAGAAAAAGTGAGTGTGTGCCGATATAAGCAGATTTATAAATTTGAGGTGATTCGTATGTGAGAGCGTTTTTTCATTGTATTTTCTCAGGAAAGTAGTAGGAAAAGTAATCGTGATAATAGAGGGATGGGTGTAGTGGGGTAGGTGTGTCATGGTCATTGAAGAGAGTGGAGAGTGAGGTGACCAGAGACATATTGGAAGATGTCTGGCTAGTGTAGGGGGGTTGGTTGAGGTTAACGTGTCAGTCAGGAAGCTTACTGCACGCTCAAATTGGGTAGCTAGAGGAAACTGGAAACTCCAGATAATAGTGCAGTATTCAGGGATGGTAAGAGCAATACCTGAACAGTGAGGGGAAGAGAAATTCCTGGAATGGAGAGCGTGGGAGAACAAGGGAGGAAGAAAAAGGATGGAGAGTAAGCGAGACAGAATAGGAGAGAATGGGAGGGAGCGGGGAGAGAGGGTCGGGTAGAAAGACAGAGAGAGAGGTGGGGCACAGTGGTTCACGGCTGTAATCCCAGCACTCTGGGAAGCTGAGGCAGGAGGATCCAACTGAGGTCGGGAGTTTGAGACCAGCCTGGCCAACATGGCGAAACCCCGTCTCTACTAAAACTACAAAAATTAGCCAGCCGTGGCGGCAGGCATCTATACTCTCAGCTACTCCAGAGCTGAGGCAGGAGAATCGCTTGAACCCAGGAGGTGGAGGTTGCATTGAGCCGAAATGGTGCTGTTGCACTCCAGCCTGGGCGACAAAAGCAAAACTCCGTCTCAAAAAAAAGAGAGAGAGAGAGAGAAGAGAGCGCGAGAAAGTGCCTGTGGATGTGACCAATCCATGGGAGCCAAGGGAATTAATACCTCAACCTTCTTCCCTCTAATCTTCTGCCAGTGCATCCCATTGGTCAAGCCCAAGTAGAAAGTAAAGTAGCTGGGATTACAGGGGTGCACCACCATGCCAGGCTAATTTTTTGTATTTTTAGTAGACACAGGGTTTCACCAGGTTGGCCAGGCTGGTCTCGAACTCCTAACCTCAAGTGATCTGCCCGCCTCGGCCTCCCAAAGGGCTGGGATTACAGGCATGAGCCACCATGCTTGGCCCCAGTGCTTCTGAACTTTGATCTAGGTTCTACTCGACTGTAGAACTTTAAAAATTCTCTATGGCCAGTATGCTGTCCATCTCAATTCATTCAGAAAGTCCCAGGGTGGCGCCCAGGCATCACACCTTCTAAAGCTCCCCTGGTGAACCCAGCTTGAGTCCCCTTGATCGACCCCATTCATACATTCCAAGAAGATAATAAATAGTATGCTCAGGGACGTCCCCTGCAGATTGTCTCCTACTCCAGCTGCTAGTATACTTTTGTTTTCTTTTCTTTTTTTTCCTAACGTGGCAGAGGACACTTGTTTCCTAAACACCTATGAGCTTTGTGAGCTTCCTTAAGTTTTTTGGTTTTTTTGTTTTGTTTTGTTTTTTGTTCTTGTTTTTGTTTTTTGACAGAGTCTCGTTCTATAGCCCAGACTAGAGTGCTGTGGCGTGATCTTGGCTCACTGCAACCTCCACCTCCTGGGTTCAAGCGATTGTCCTGCCTCAGGCTCTCAAGTAGCCGGGTCTATAGGCACATGCCACCACGCCCAGCTAATTTTTGTATTTTTAGTAGAGACAGGGATTTGGCCAGGCTGGTTTCGAACTCCTGACCTCAAGTGATCCACCTCCCCTCGGCCTCCCAAAGTGCTGGGATTACAGGCAGGAGCCACCACGCCTGGCCTTTCTTAAGTATTCTTTGAGCAACAGGACAAAGGATATGTTTGCTATCCAGACTGCATCATTGATGATGGGCAATTTTCTTTCTCTCTCCAAGGCTCAGTTTTCTCATCTGTGAAGTGGAGATCAAAGTCTCATAGGTCTTTGTGAATCTAAAATAAGATGAGGCAGTCAATTCTTGCTATATGTGGTAAGTGTGTTCTAGAAAGTAGCCACGTACACCGAATTAGTGAATACTAAGCTGGTGCTTCTAGAGGAAATAGAAGGTTAGTTTCTTGAGAGCCTCTGGTCACAACGATTTTGTTAATGACTAATTAGTAACCTTCTTTTATATGTGTTTCTGTTTAAAGATTTTTATTTAATACATAATGCTGATTCATTAGCATGGAACTCAAGACCAACAGGGCTGAACGCATGCCTGAATGAACCTTCTCCAATACACATATTTTCCCCATAAGGTACGCCATAACCCCTTGCATTTAGGATTACCCTTGGGGGTCATTTAAACAGTGACACCACCAACAAAAAATACAAAAATGGGAAAAACATGAGACTAAATAGATCGCAAGAAGGACACTTGTTTATTTTTTGTTTTGTTTTCGTGTGTGTGTGTGTGTTGTTTGTTGGTTGATTGGTTGGTTGGTTTTGAGACAGAGTTTCACTCTTGTTGCCCAGGCTGGAGTGCAATGATGAGATCTCGGCTCACTGCAACCTCCGCCTCCCAGGTTCAAGCAATTCTCCTGCCTCTGCCTTCCAAGTAGCTGGGATTACAGGTGCTCGCCACCACGCCCGGCTAATTTTGTATTTTGTAGTAAAGATGAGGGTTCTCCATGTTGGTCAGGCTGGTCTCAAACTCCCAACCTCAGGTGATCCGCCGCCTCGGCGTCCCAAAGTGCTGGGATCACAGGCGTGAGCCACTGTGCCCAGCCTGAAAGACACTTGTATACACTGAAAGCTGAAACAAGAAGGTAGAGCATCGCTTTGTTCAACCTCAGCAGGGCATGAGGGCATTAAACAATTCCAGTTCTTCCCTGCTGTTCACATGTTCATGAATGGCCAAGAAAACAGTGAGTATATGCCTGGGCACAGTGGCTCACGCCTGTAATCCCAGCACTTTGGGAGGCTGAGGCAGGTGGATCACCTGAGGTCAGGAGTTCGAGACCAGCCTGGCCAACATGGTGAAACCCCCATCTCTACTAAAAATACAAAAATTAGCCAGGTGTGGTGGCGGGTGCCTGTAATCCCAGCTCCTCGGGAGGCTGAGGCAGGAGAATTCCTTGAACCCAGGAGACGGAGGTTGCAGTGAGCCAAGATTGTGCCACTGCACCCCAGCCTGGGCAACAGAGTGATACTCTGTCTCAACAACAACAACAACAACAAGAGTTACAGGGCCAGAATCATCCTGCTGAAGGCATTGGGTAGAATCAGAAAACAAAGTGTTCAAATTAAAAATTTTGCTTCAGGAGCTACAATTAAAATCAGATTTTTTATGACTCTGCTAACATAGTTTCATACCCGGTTAGTGATAGGGCTAAATTGGCTTTAAAAAATCAAACAAACTCAAAAACAGATATTTGAAAACAGAAGTCCCTGCATCATGAAGCCAGTCCATTGCCGTGGTCCTGGTAATGATTCCAGTTCGATATGTTTGGGGGAACATAACGTTCACAGTCAGATAAGAAAACATGATACCTGTACAGATTTTCAAATATTCACTATACCTTAGATCTTCACATCACTGAGTAATGTTTCTGAACAAGTGATTCTCCTCCCTCAGTCTGCCGAGTAGCTGGGATTACAGGTGCCCGCCATCGTGCCTGGCTAATCTTTGTATTTTCAGCAGACACCTGGTTTCGCCGTGTTGGTCAGGCTGGTCTCGAACTCCTGACCTCAGGTGGTCAGGCAATCTGCCATCACCCAGAGATTCCTTGTTTGGTGAGCCCTACAAGGCAGCTGGTTGCATTTTCCATAATTTACTGGGTTGGCTTTTGCAAATCCAGATCAAACCTAGACCCATGATTTCCAAACTTAGAACCATTATTGTACAAGCCTGGAACAAATGATAACAATATCAAAAGCCTAATCAGCTCCCGGGATATGTAAAGTATTTAAAAACCTCCAGCCTTGAAGACAGGGAGGGATAAAAGACTACAAATTGGGTTCAGTGTATACTGCTCAGGTGATGGATGCACACAGATCTCACAAATCACCACTAAGGAACTTATTCATGTAACCAAATACCACCTGTTTTCCCAATAACCTATGGAAATAGTTTTTTTTAAGAGGCAACCACAGCAGACTGGCGGGCTGAAGGTGATGCTTCTAGAGTGGAGGTTGGGAGATCCTGTCCCAGAGTAAGCTGAGACAGAACAAGGGCTGGGAGGACAGCAAACCCAGCTGGCTAAAGTTCAGATACAAAGGGAAGACGCATGGCTGGGCACAGTGGCTCACACCTGTAATCCCAGCACTTTGGGAGCCCAAGGCGGGTGGATCACCTGAGGTCGGGAGTTTGAGACCAGCCTGGTCAACATGGCGAAACCCCGTTTCTACTAAAACTGCAAAAATTAGCAGGGCATGGTGGCAGGCACCTGTAATCCCAGCTACTCAGGAGGCTGAGGCAGGAGAATTGCTTGAACCCAGGAGGTGGAGGTTGCAGTGAGCTGAGATCACGCCATTGCACTCCAGCCTGGGTGACAGAGCAAGACTTCATCCAAAAAAAAAAAAAAAAAGTGGGGGAAGATACCGTGTTTTCCTTCCAATGATCCAGGATTTGTGTCTAATTTTTGGACATCCATGGAGCATCCCTGCACCAGGCCCTGGACTAAGCACTGGGGACAAAGATGCATTAGATGTCATCCCTATCCTCACAGAACACACCTAGAGGCTACTCTAAAACAGAGATTCTGGTCGGGCACAGTGGTTCATGCCTGTAATCCCAGCACTTTGGGATGCCAAGGCAGGCAGACCACCTGAGGTCAGGAGTTCAAGACCAGCCTGACCAACATGGTGAAACCATGTGTCTGCTGAAAATACAAAGATTAGCCAGGCATGGTGGCGGGTACCTGTAATCCCAGCTACTCGGCAGACTGAGGCAGGAGAATCACTTGAACCCGGGAGGCGGAGGCTGCAGTGAGCTGAGATTGCACCACTGCACTCCAGCCTGGGAGACAGAGTGAGATTCCATCAAGAAAGAATGAAAGAATGAAAGAATGAAGGAAGGAAGAAGGAAGGAAGGAAGGAAGGAAGGAAGGAAGGAAGGAAGGAAGGGAAAGAAAGAAAGAAGGAAGGAAGGAAGGGAGGGAAGGAAGGAAAAAGAAAGAAAGAGAGAAAGAAAGAAAGAAAAGGAAGGAAGGAAGGAAGGGAGAAAGAAAGAAAGAAAAAGGAAGAAAGAGGGAGGGAGGGAGGAAGGAAGGAAGGAAGGAAGGAAGGAAGGAAGGAAGGAAGGAAGGACACTTAGGCCAGCTCTTTTCAAATGGTGAGTCATAATCTTCCATTTATCAAAGCACAACCAGCATTGTTTAAATTAAAAATGCTGCAAACCTGGATGGAAAAACAGAGTGTTTCATGCGTATGGCATGAGTTATTTCTAAAAAGGTTTTAGAGATTGTATAGATATGGATGCCTAAATAGAAAAATATAGGTAATAGATAGATGTTGGCTCATATTTTAAAGTCCATTCTTTCTATAGATTACGGTAAAAAAAAAAAAAAAAAAAAAAAAAGGAAACATTGTCTTTGTGAACCCAGAAATCTCATCTTAATCTTTCACAAAGAATAGGAAATCTTTTGTAAAGAATAAGGCTGACTTGTTTTTCCGGTCTAGGAATGCTAGCAGAAAGCAATGCTTTTTGAACTGGGCTTCAGGGTTTCAGTGGAGACACGCAGAGCCCGGTGTGATTGAGCCCAGGTGGTGGCAATTAATCCCTAAGAGGCAAAGTGATGCTGGTTATTATACCAGGCAGCAGGGTATAATTACTAATCAGATCGTAGGGAATGGCTGGTGCACGCGCGACATCTGGTGGTGGTAAATTAATCATAGGTTTTTCAGAAATGAATTCAACGGGCAGCTTGCTTAAAGACATTCATTGTGGCCGGGCGCAATGGTTCACACCTGTAATTCCAGCAATTTGGGAGGCCGAGGCGGGCGGATTACGAGGTTAGGAGATCGAGACCATCCTGGCCAACATAGTGAAACCCCGTCTCTACTAAAATACAAAAAATTAGCCGGGCATGGTGGCACACACCAGTAGCCCCAGCAACTTGGGAGGCTGAGGCAGGGGAATTGCTTGAACCCGGGAGGGGATGGTTTGAGTGAGCTGAGATCGCACCACTGCACTCCAGCCTAGCGACAGAGCAAGACTCTGTGTCAAAAAAAAAAAAAAGACATTCATAGCACAGAAGATCCACAGTATAACGGCCAGACTGGAACCATCACGCTAGAGTCATGGCTTTTCTCCCAGTTCCAGGCATGAGTCAGTTCACCAATTCAATGCCCCTTGAGTGAAGGCAAGGCTGTGTAACCAGGCACTGCTATAAGGCCATAGGTAGACACAGTAAGAAAATGCAAATGAAAGGCTGGGCACAGTGGCTCATGCCTGTAATCCCAATACTTTGGGAGGCCGAGGGGGATGGATCACCTGGGGTCAGGACTTTGAGACCAGCCTCACCAACATGGTGAAACCCCCATCTCTACTAAAAATACAAAAATTAGGTGAGCATGATGGCTCGTTCCTGTAATCCCAGCTACTCCGGAGGCTGAGGCATGCCTGGCCTAGACCCATAAATCCTATCTTATACCCATTAGGTATCCTAATTCTTACCTATTTGGGGTCCAATTTGAAATGTCTTGTACTGAGAGTGTTGTGTTGAAATTTCCTATTGTTGGAATGTTTCTGTGTCTCCTTACATCCTCTGTAGTTTTTGCTTTACAAAATGATCACTCTGGGCCAGGCATGGTGGCTCACGCCTGTAATCCCAGCACTTTGGGGGGCTGAGGCAGGCGGATCACCTGAGGTCAGGAGTTGGAGACCAGCCTGATCAATACGGAGAAACCCTGTCTCTACTAAAAATACAAAATGAGCCAGGTGTGTTGGCACATGGCTGTAATTCCAGCTACTCGGGAGGCCGAGGCAGGAGAATCGCTTGAACCGAGAAGGTGGAGGTTGCAGTGAGCTGAGATCGTGCCATTGCACTCCAGCCTGGGCAACAAGAGCAAAACTCCATCTCAAAAAACAAAAATCACTCTGTAATTTGATAACTTGATGCAGAGATGCATATAGCGCATACCTTCATTGTGAACAGCAACTCCTGTCATTGAAAAGTGACCATCTTTGTCGTGCTTAATGCTTTTTGGCTTGAATTCAACTTTGATGCCAAAATTGCAAGCCCTGATTTCTTTGTTTTTATTTGTCTCCTATACTTTCTCCTAGCCTTCATTTTTTTAATTGGCAACTTAAAACTGTATGTGTTTATGGAGTACAACCTGATTTTTGATGCATGGATACATTGTATAATGGCTAGATCAATATTTGTTGATAGTTTTAGTTTCTTCAAACTGTTACATTATTGTTGCCTTGCTTTTGAGGCGTTTGAGGCCAGCCTGAGTATCTTGTTCCTTTAAAGTATGCTTTATTTTTGTTTTGAGGCCATGAAGAGTTTTTTCTTTACTTTTGAAGTCTAATAATTATATTAGTTCTATGACTAGAAGTTGTAATTACCAGGTAAAATTTTCAAAGTAATTGGTGGGTCCTTTTAAGATATAGACTCCGTCTTCTTTTATTTTTGGAAAGTTTTCTTTGATTACAGTTTCAAATATTATGTTTTTTCCTTTGTTTGATCTTCTTTCTCAGGAACACACATGATGTATGCAGTCTCTCATTGCAACTACAGTGTCTATGATTCTGTTTTTGTTCTTATTGACTTATCTTTGTTGTTTTGGTGCCTTTCTTAAATGCCCCTTCTTGGCCAGATGCAGTGACTCATGCCTGTAATCCCAGCACTTTGAGAGGCCCAGGCAGGCGGATCACCCAAGGTCAGGAGTTTGAGACTAGCCTGGTCAACATGGTGAAACCCCCTCTCTACTAAAAGTACAAAAATTAGCCGGGCGTCATGGCAGGTGCCTGTAATCCCAACCACTTGGGAGGCTGAGGCAGGAGAATCCCTTGAATCCAGGAGGCAGAGGTTTCAGTGAGCCAAGATTGTGCCACTGCACTCCAGCCTGGGCGACAGAGGGAGGCTATGTCTAAAAAAAAAAAAAAAACTCCTTTTTAATTTAGTCTTCACTTCTGATATGACTTTCTATTTTTTATTCATTTTCTGCCTGAGTTTATTATTGTTCCTTTTTTAACTTAAAAAAATACATTTCTGGGCCAGGCGCGGTGGCTCAAGCCTGTAATCCCAGCACTCTGGGAGGCCGAGATGGGCGGATCACAAGGTCAGGAGATCGAGACCATCCTGGCTAACCCGGTGAAACCCCGTCTCTACTAAAAAAATATAAAAAACTAGCCGGGCGAGGTGGCGGGCGCTTGTAGTCCCAGCTACTCGGGAGGCTGAGGCAGGAGAATGGCGTAAACTCGGGAGGCGGAGCTTGCAGTGAGCTGAGATCCGGCCACTGCACTCCAGCCCGGGCGACAGAGCGAGACTCCGTCTCAAAAAAAAAAAAAAAAAAAAAAACATTTCTGGCCAGGCACGGTGGCTCAAGCCTGTAATCCCAGCACTTTGGGAGGCCGAGGCGGGCGGATCACGAGGTTAGGAGATCGAGACCATCCTGGCTAACACGGTGAAACCCCGTCTCTATTAAAAATACAAAAAATTAGCCGGGCGAGGTGGCGGGCACCTGTAGTCCCCGCTACTCGGGAGGCTGAGGCAGGAGAATGGCGTGAACCCGGGAGGCGGGGCTTGCAGTGAGCCGAGATCGCGCCACTGCACTCCAGCCTGGGCGACAGGACGAGACTCCGTCTCAAAAAAAAAAAAAAACATTTCTGTACTTTTTGAATTTCTGTTTCAAGGTGTTTTTCCTATCTCCAAATGCTTATTTGAGGATATTTCATTTCTCCTTGGTTCATTTCTTCTGGTGTGTGTGTGTTTGTGTATGTGTGTGTATGTGTGTGTGTGCGTGTGTGTACCTGGGTCTCATTTTCTGCTTTCTTCCTGCAGTACCTTGTTTATAGGTGATCGACTTCGCAAATTCACAGAGGCGAATGGTTTGAGTAGTTTCCGAGATTCATAGCTCAAGCGCGCCCTCTTCTGTCTATGCAGTGAAGGGCAACTTTTTGCATGCACGGCTTTTTGTTGGCAAGGAGGAATATGCAGTGGCCGATTTGTCCTTCTATTTCTCATCCTTATCCAAGTAGGGTTTAGAAATGCTAACTTAAGGGGCAAGGGAGAGAGAGAAAGAGAGGAAGAGAAAAGGAGAATGAATGACAATATAAACCCATGGGTCAACCTTTATTTCAAGGCAGCCCAAAAGGGCAGCTCTCCCGTCTCTTTTACTCTCTCCTCTAGGTGTGAAGCTGATGCAGCACAGGTGAGCCCCAAAACTGAAGCTTACCCAGGGAGAGATTTTGGCTTCTCCTAGAAAATAATTCAAGGCGCCAGGCGCAGTGGCTCATGCCTGTAGTCCCAGCACTTTGGGAGGCCGAGGTGGGTGAATCACCTGAGGTCAGGAGTTCGAGACCAGCCTGACCAACATGATGAAACCCCGTCCCTACTAAATATACAAAAATTAGCCGGGCATGGGGACAGGTGCCCTGTAATCCCAGCTACTCAGGAGACTGAGGCAGGACAGTCACTTGAACCCGGAAGGCGGAGGTTGTAGTGAGCTGAGATCGCATCACTGCACTCCAGCCTGGGTGATAGAGGGAGTCTGCGTCTCCAAAAAAAAAAAAAATTCAAGGGCAGGTCAGTGGTGTCAGACAGCAACTTTTACTGAAGCCTCAGTGCACAGCCACAGCAGAGGAACACACACCTATATCTTTTCTAAGACTGGGAGAGTTTTACAATTGCTTAAATAATTGAACAGTGGCTTGAAGATGTTAGACTAGGTTATAAATAAATTCCTGCCGTGTTTAGCTGAGGCATGAACGCAGTGCCCACTAACAACTCCCACTTTCCTCGAGGGCCATTCTTCATAAAACGCTGTAGGAGTTCCACAGCATTGTTGATTCCTGGATTCTCCAACTCTCTAGAACTCAAGAGCTACTTCAGTTCAGAATCTCTAATGTCCATTTTATACTTCTATAAAATGGTACTATGTATACTTTATTTATGGTACTATTTACACTTTATTTTATACAGACTCTGTCTTCACAAAAATGTTAAGAAATTAGCCAGGAGCAGTGGTGCATATCTCCGGCCCCAGCTATTCAGGAGGCTGAGGCAGAAGGATTGCTTGAGCTCAGAAGGTCAAGGCTGCAGTGATCTATGATCACACATCACACCACTGCACTCCAGCCTGGGCAACAGAGTGAGATCCTGTCTCTAAAAGAATAGAAGAGGCCGGGCGTGGTGGCTCACACCTGTCATCCCAGCACTTTGGGAGAACAAGGCAGGTGGATCACTTGAGGCCAGGAGTTCAAGACCCGCCTGGTCAACATGGTGAAACCCCATCTCTATGAAAAATACAAAAATTAACCGGGCATGGTGGCGGGCACCTGTAATCCCAGCTACTTGGGAGGCGGAGGCAGGAGAATTACATGAACCCAGGAGGCGGAGGTTGCAGTGAGCTGAGATCGCACCACTGCACTCCAGCCTGGGCGACAATGTGAGACTCCGTCTCAAAAAAAAAAAAAATAATAGAAGAGATAAGAACGAAATGCCCATCCACTTCCTCTTTCCAGCTTCTCCATGTGCCAGTGATTGCCCATCACAATTTATCTCTGGAAACTCTCAATTCCATGAGAGCTATAGGTGAAAATTAATGCCAGTCATCTACATGGGGACACGCTTCAACTGTCCCGTGAATTGAAACATCTCTTTCTATGTTGACTTCACTTTTCATGTTTCATCTTTACTTTTCATGTTGCTTTTTGTATTAACTCTCATGCCCAAGCTCTCAGCTTTTCCAATGACATAAGCAAGGCTGAGACCAAAATCTCATTTTGCAGAGATACATCAGGGTGTTACAGACTGAACCGGGTCTTCCCAAAATTTACATGTTAAAGCCCTAACCCCCAGTGTGGCTATATTTGGAGAGAGGTTCTATGACAAGGTAACAAAGGTTAAGTGAGGGCCAGGCGAGGTGGCTCATGCCTGTAATCCCATCACTTTGGGAGGCTGAGGTGTAGGATCTCTTGAGCCCAGGAGTTTGAGACCAGCCTAGGCAATATAGTGAGACTCCATCTCTACAAAATAAAAAATAAATAATTAGACAGGCATGGTGGTGCTCACCTGTAGTCCCAGCTACTCAGAAGGCTGAGGCTAGAGGATTGCTTGAGACAGAGGGGGTTGAGGTTGCAGTGAGCCATGATCGTACCACTACACTCCAGCCTGGGTGACAGAGTGAAATGTGAGATACTCTGAAAGGAAGAAAGAAAGAAAGAAAGAAAGAGAAAAAGAGAGAGAGAGAAAGAGAGAGAGGGAGAGAGAGAGAAGGAAGGAAAGAAGGAAGGAAGGAAGGAAGGAAGAAGGAAGGAAGGAAGGAAGGAAGGGAGAGAGGGAGGGAGGAAGGAAGGAAGGGAGAGAGAGAGAGAAAGAAACAAAGGAAGGAAGGAAGAAAAGAAAAGAAAAGAAAAGAAAAGAAGGAAGGAAGAAAAGAAAAGAAAAAAGAAGAACTGCCAATGCTCTGGGAGGGGAGGGAGGGAGGAGGAAAGCAGGAAGGAATGAAGGAATGAAGGAAGGAAGGAAGGAAGGAAGGAAGGAAGGAAGGAAGGAAGGAAGAAAAGGGAAAAAAAGGTTAAGCGAGATCACAAAGGCAAGGTCTTAATCCCATAGGGATGGTGTCCTTTTAAGAAGAGACAGTTACTAGATCTCTCTCTCTCACCCCTGTAATTACTCCTGTAATCCCAGCACTTTGGGAGGCCAAGGCAGGAGGATTGTTTGAGCCCAGAAGTTCGAGACCAGCCTGAGCAACATAGTCAGACCTTGTCTCTATTAAATATATATATATATAAATTTAAAATTAATTTTTTTGAGATGGAGTCTTGCTCTGTTTCCCAGGCTGGAATGGAGTGGCACAGTTTCGGCTCACTGCAACCTCCACCTCCTGGGTTCAATTGGTTCTCCTGTCTCAGCCTCCTGAGTATCTGGGATTATGGATATTCGCTTTCTCTTGCCCCCCTCTCTCCATGCACACAGAGAAAATGCCTCATAAGAACACAGTGGAAAGGCAGAAGCCAGGAAGAGAGTCCTCACCCGAAACTGAGCTTGCCAGCACCTTGACCATGGAGTCCCAGCCTTTAGAACTATGAGAAAACACCCCCAGCCTGTGGCATTTTATGGCAACCCTTGCAGATGCACAGGGTTCAGGAAGATCTGTGTGTCTTCACTATAATTATTCAACTCTTTTTTGTTGTTGTTGTTTTTTCCTGAAGACAGAGTCTCGCTCTGTTGCCCAGGCTGGAGTGCAATAGCACGATCTCGGCTCACTGCAACCTCCACCTCCTGGGTTCAAGCGATTCTCCCCTCTCACCCTCTCGAGTAGATGGGATTACAGGCACCTGCCACCACACCTGGCTAATTTTTGTATTTTTAGTAGAAATGGGGTTTCACCGTGTTGGCCAGGTTGGCCTCGAACTCCTGACCTCAAGTGATCCGCCTGACTCGGCCTCCCAAAGTACTCGGATTACAGGCGTGAGCCACCACGCCCAGCCTTATTCAACTCTTAAAAGCAACAAATACTCGGGAAGCTTGAATGCCTGCCACTGGTCTTGTGCCATGCTTCTGTGGAAAAGGACATTCAACAACCCCTGTCACAGATAGAGGTCAAGGCATTTAGGTAACGTCCCCAACTAATAAGTGGAAAATTCAGGATTTGAACGTGAGTCTATCCGATGTGAATGCTCCTCTATTTTCCGCTAGTCCTAAAGCCGGCATTGCAGCTAGATGTTCTGAATCCAAACCCAATGCCATCCCTCTTCATGTTTACAGAAGGTAACAACGGAGGGCCTGAATGATGTCCTGTCTCTTAGAATCATCGGGAATTTCTGTGTGCCTGTGATGAGTGGCAATCCCAGGGAGGCTCTAAAATCCAGGTACCATCCTGACACTTCATGACCTCGGGAAAGATTTTTCTTTCGTCCCCGCCCTACCCACCCAGTACCGTTGGCTAGATACCAACTTTGGTTCTGAAAAAATGTTTTATCACAGTTGATCCAGTGCCTTGGGGTACAGTGACTCTTCCGCTGAGCAGGAAAAGAATAATGAGTTCTCTCTGGTGTTCACGTCAGCCCTTCCAGAGGGTACGGTGTTCTGGCTCCGGCTCAGTGTCCTGAACATGCCTTTAATGTGAGGTGAGGGGTGAATCTCCAGAATGTTCCCCACCAGCTCTGTATGGATTTATCATAGCCTCTATAACCTCATGAATATTCAGGAATATCACTGCCCATTGTCTTAAAGACATTCCAAGGCGGATGCTGCCAGTTTTTCTGAGCACCTTGAGATTGAGAACGGGGAGAAAATGCTGTCAAGTACATCTATGAGAGCAGCTGGAGTAGGAGGGGCCGAAATGGGAGAGTATAAAATCAGAGGTGACGCTGGCTGCGGTGCATGACACCTGCAGCAGTTGGAGGTGATGCAGAACCTGGTGGGATGGGTGTCGCTGGCTGGCTGCATGTGTGGGCTGAACGCAGGTGAGGCAGCAAGGTGGGCGAGCGACGGGAGGAGCAGGGGACAGAGCAGGGTTTGAGACAGGCAGGAAACAGATTCTGTTCATTGTCCATGATCTCTTTTGAACACAGCACAGTGTTCTGTGCAGAAGAGAGGACTTGGGGAGTCCCGGGTTCCACCCCTAGTTCTTCCTCTTGTTAGTTGGGAGATCATGTGCTACGTCCTCACACACACGAAAGTAATTCTCAATGGTGGTGGCGGCGGCGGCGGCAGTGGTGTCTCTTCATCATTTGATTAGTTGGAAAAGAAGGAAGATTAAGGGATAAAAATGCTCAAGCTGGCCGGGCGCGGTGGCTCACGCCTGTAATCCCAGCACTTTGGGAGGCCGAGGCGGGCGGATCACCTGAGGTCAGGAGTTCCAGACCAGACCAGCCTGGCCAACATGGTGAAACCTGTCTAACATGGTGAAACCCTGTCTCAACTAAAAATACAAAAATTAGCCGGGCTTGGTGGTGGGAGTCTGTAATCCCAGCTACTCAGGAGGCTGAGGCAGGAGAATTGCTTGAACCCTGGAGACGGAAGTTGCAATGAACCGAGATGATGCCACTGCACTCCAGCCTGGGCAACAGACCAAGACTCCGTCTCAAAAAAAAAAAAAAGCTCATGTTTGTCCAGCGACATGATGGAACATGAGGCTTAAATCACAACAACTTAAGGACTTAGTTGTGTTCAGCAATATTCATAGATGGGATGGCAAAGGACTAGGGCCACCGCAGTCTGAAAGAAATAGCCCCGTCTCTGAAATCAGACAGAGCAGAACCTGAGTCCAGGTTGCACCTGGTTTTGGCTATGTGGACAAAACACACATAAAAGTATTTCTCTGCTCTTTCATCTGTAAAACTAGGAGAAGATGATAGAGATTAAAGACAATAAGGGTGAAAGATTATAAAGATTAGCTGTTGGCAGAGCCAAGAGCTCCATGACTGGACAAAGTAGAAAAGTCACCCAGCAGCACCTCGAATCATGGGGTTTAACACAAAATATTAGCACCTGTGGCTTTAACCTAAAATGACAGTCACTCACCAGCTGCACTTGGAGGAGGTTCAGGTTTGTGACAATGACTCCACGAGGCAAGACTGTTGTAGAGACTCTGTTATACCTGCACTACTTCCTAGTTCTGTGGCTTTGAACAAGCAATTTCCCTCTCCAAGCCTCCACTTCTATGCACAATGGTAGATCATGATCATACACGTATATTACAAATATATATCATTATACACTTTGGGAGGCCAAGGAAGGAGGATTGCTTGAGGATGGGAATTCAAGACTAGCCTGGCCAACATTGCAAGACCCCTGTCTCTACAAAAATAAAAAATAAAAATAAATTAAAGATGAAAATATGTATTATTGGCCAGGTGTTGTAATTCCTGTATTTACGGGCTGTAATTCCGCCTGTAATTCTAGCATTTGGGGAGGCCAAGGTGGGAGGATCACTTGAGCCCAGGAGTTGAAGACCAGTCTGGGCAACATGATGAAACCCCATCTCTACAAAAAATACAAAAATTAGCCGGGTGTGGTGGCACACGACTGTAGTCCTAGCCACTCGGGAGGCTGAGGGGAGAGGATCACTTGAGCCCAGAAGGTCAAGGCTGCAGTAAGCCATGGTTGCAACACTGCATTCTCCAGCATGGGCGACAGAGAGACCCTGTCTAAAAAATATATATATACACACACATAAATATATATATGTGTGTGTATATACATACACACACACATAAATACACACACATATATACACATATATATATAATATAACAATACCAACAACCTATGAATTAGCATCTTTTTATCAAAGGTAAAGAAAGTCAGTCAGACACAGCACTTTGGGAGGCCGAGGTGGGCAGATCACTTGAGGCCAGGGGTTCGAGACCAGCCCGGCCAACATGGCAAAACTCCATCTCTACTACAAATGCAAAATTAGCCGGACATGGTGGTGGACGCCTATAATCCCAGCTACTTGGGAGGCTGAGGAATGAGAATCACTTGAATCCGGGAGACAGAGGTTGCAGTGAGCCAAGATCACACCAATGCACTCTAGCCTGGGTGACAGAGCAAGACTCCATCTCAAAAATAAAATAAAAATAAAGAAAAGTCGGCTGACTCTGGGCACACTGCCTATGAGTTAGCCCTGCCCCATAAGGAGCAGGAAAAAAGGAGAGGAGAGGAGAGAAGAGGAGAGGAGAGAAGAGGAGGAGAGGAGAGGAAAGCAGAGGAGACGAGGAGATGGGGAGAGGAGGAGAGGGAGGGGGAGGGGGAAGGCGAAAGGGGAGAGGAGGGGGAGGAAAGGGAGGGGAGGGGGAGGAAGGGGGTGGGGGATGGGGAGGGAAAGGGGAGGAGAAGGGGAGGAGGAAGGAGAAAGGGAAGTTTATTCCCTTGCACAGAAAACTGGCACTTCTGAGGTCAGACCAACATCTACTGAATGCCTGCAGTGCGCCCTGACAAAGACTGTGCCGAACAGTCTGTGAAGTCAGACTTCTTGAGCTTATGCCTAATTCCTACCAGTCGACCGTAGACTTTCTGGCAAGTTGTCCCTTTATAGCACGTTTTCCTATCTGTCAAACTTGGGAGGTGGGGCTGGGAGGGAAGGGAGTGATAAATCCGCATCTGCCTCCTGAGGCTGTTGTGAAGACGAAATGAAGGCGGCAACAGGAACGTGGTGATAGCCAAGTCAGCCTGAGTCACTGTTATTAGACAGAGGCTCTGTGGGAGGTGTTGGTACAACAGACACTTAAACGCCCTAAAATAGGCTCAAGGATGATGAAAGAGCCCAATTTTCTAGAAGAAGAAGAAGAAGAAAAAAAAAAAAAACACCACTGAGGCTTCTGGGGAAATGCAATCTCATGCAGTGAACTGACACGTTGTTTTCCTGAAACGTGGACATGGGGGTGAAAGCTAGAGGATTCTCTCTGACCTGGAGAACTGCAGAATTTCAACAAATAGATGGACGTTGACTAACATGGATAGAGTGAGTTTACTGTCACCTAACCCTAGAAAAGCCTTTGCAGGAGCCAGGCGTGACAGCATGTGCCTATGGTCGGAGCTACTCAGGAGGCTGCAGCGGGCAGATCTCTTGAGCCTAAGAGGTCAAGATCAGCCTGGGCAACGTATCAAAACCCCATATCTACCAAATAAAAATACAAAAATTAGCTGCGCGTGATGGCTCATGCCTGTCCATCCTAGAGGGGCCAATGGTTTGAGCCCAGGGGGTCGAGGCTGCAGTGAGCCATCATCGTACCACTGCACTCCAGCGTGGGCAACAGGGCGAGACTCTGTCCCTCTCAATAAATTAAATAAATAAGCAAATGTTTCAAAAATGAAAAGAAAGCCTTTGGAATGCTCAGAGTTCCTTGTCTGAATAAATGGGCTTTCAGACCGGGTGCAGTGGCTCACGCTTGTAATCCCAGCACTTTGGGAGGCGGAGGCAGGAGGATCACTTGAGGTTGGGAGTTCGAGACCAGCCTGGCCAAGATGGTAAAACCCCATCTTTACTAAAAATACAAATATTAGCCGGGTTTGGTGGTCAGCACCCATAATCCCAGCTACTCAGGAGGCTGAGGCACAAAAATCACTGGAACCTAGGAGGCGGAGGTTGCAGTGAGCCGAGATCCATCTCAAAAAAATAAAATAAAATAAAATAAATAAATGGCTTTTGTGAGTAGATGCACAGTCTCCCAATTAGAAGTGTTCATGGGTACGATACCGTAGGTGTTTTACAACGGAACAGTTGGCTGCTTGAATGTTGAGGTACTTTTCACAGCCATTACTCTGGGAATAGAGTAACTTAGGAGGGATCTAAATGTTACCCTTTCTTTTCTCTTTCAGAACTGATTGCACATTTGCACCCTCCGACTCAAGGTAGGGAGACCATCTCTTCATTTGTTCATGTCTCACATGCTAGCCCCACCCCTTAAGCAACATTATATTCCTGAAGTCCCTTGCCCTTTCTTGCCATCTCAGCCTTTCCTCTGCTGTTCTTGTGGCATGAAAGGCCCTCCGTTGCCAGGTCTGGGGACTCAGGCCTGTAATTCCAGTACTTTGGGAGACCAAAGCGGGAGAATCACTTGAGCCCAAGGGTTCAAGACAAGCCTGGGCAACATAGCAAGACCCTATCTCTACTAAAAACACAAAAATTGCCGAGGTATGGTGGTGCGAACCTGTAATCCCAGCTACTCGGGAGGCCGAGGTGAGAGGCTCACTCAAGCCCAGGAGATGAAGGCTGCAGTGAGCTGTGATCACAACTCTGCACTCCAGCCAGGGCAACAGAGTAAGATCCTGTCTCAAAAAAAAAAAAAAAAGACCATCCGTGGTCACAGCAGCCAAACCATGTTTCAAGATCCAGTTCAGTTCGCTATTTGAGTTTTCCTCCCTTGCCCCTCCAAAAACTGCTCTCTCCTCCATTGTAACTAACATCAGCATTCGTGCCGCAGCTTTTTGTTTGTTCGTTGTTTTATTTTATTTTTAATTAACAAATAATAATCGTATATATTTGTGGGGTAGAATTGGATATTGTGATGTATTTTTACACTGAGGAATGGTTAAATCATGCTGAGTAATACACCCATCACCTCACATACTTATTTTTTTATGGTCAGAACATTTAAAATTTAATTTTTTTGGCTGGGCTCAGTGGCTCACGCCTGTAATCCCAGCACTTTGGGAGGCTGAAGTGGGCAGATCATGAGGTCAGGAGTTCGAGAGCAGCCTGGCCAACATGGTGAAACTCTGTCTCTACAAAAAAATACAAAAATTACCTGGGCGTGGTGGTGGGCACCTGTAATCCTAGCTACTCGGGAGACAGACAGGAGAATCATTGGAACCTGGGAGGCAGAGGTTGCAGTGAGCAGAGATCACGCCATTGCACTCCAGCCTGGACAACAGAGCACGACTCCAGCTAAAAATAAATAAACAATAAAATCAAATCTAATCTTTAGCAGTTTTGAAATTTAATAGTCACCATGCTGTCCAATAAATCTCTAAAACTTATTCCTCCAGTCTAACTGAAACTCTATGACCCTTAACATCTCCCTAGTCCCCATGCCACACCCCCAGCCTCCAGTAACCACCATTCTACTCTCTACTTCTATGAATTAAACTTCCAAAAAAAGCATTGGTAGTTTTTATTGTTTGCTTGCTTGTTTGATAAATTGAACAGCCTTATCGAGGTACAATCTACATTCCATAAAATTCATCCATTTTAAAGTTTACCATTCAACAATTTTTAGTAAATTTACAGGCTGGGCACCGTGGCTCGGCCTGTGATCCCAGCACTTCGGGAGACTGAAGCAGGAGGATCACTTGAGCCTGGAAGTTCAAGACCAACCTGGGCAACATAGCGAGACCTTGCCTTAACAAAAACTAAAAAAATTAGCCAGGTGTGGGGGCACACACCTGTAATTCCAGCTACTCAGGAGGCTGAAACAGGAGGATCGCTTAATCCTAGGAGTTTGAGGCAGCAGTGAGCTGTGATCATGCCACTGCACTCCAGCCTGGATGACAGAGTGAGATCCTGTCTCTTTAAATTAAAAAAGAAAAAAAGAGAGAGAGAGAGGCCGGCACTGTGGCTCACGCCTGTAATCCCAGCACTTTGGGAGGCCGAGGCAGGCGGATCACGAGGTCGGGAGATCGAGACCATCCTGGCTAACATGGTGAAACCTCGTCTCTACTAAAAATACAAAAAATTAGCCAGACGTGGTGGCGGGCGCCTGTAGTCCCAGCTACTCAGGAGGTTGAGGCAGAAGAATGGCGTGAACCCAGGAGGCAGAGCTTGCAGTGAGCTGAGATTACATCACCGCACTACAGCCTGGGCAACAGAGTAGGACTCGGTCTCAAAAGGAAAAAAAAAAAAAGAAAAGATTAGAACAAAATGCTTGTCCACTTTCTCATCATAACTTCTCCATGTGCCCATGATTACCTCATCTCCATTCCTCTCCTGTCTCTAAAAAGAAAAAGAAAAAAGGACTCCAGAGTTTCGGCTTAGGGAAATCAGGTGTGCAGTTGCTAGAGGACTTCCATGAAAAGGAAGCCAGCAACTCCAGTTTGCTTCCAGCCCTGGGTTGAACTAAGGCTTCCTTTGATATTCACTTGTATCTTCCACCACACACAGGAAAGGCAGTTAGTGAGACCAGCTAACTGTCATTACTTTTAGTGGCAAAAACCGCAATTACTTTTGCTGCAACCTAATACATGCAGATATGGAGGGATGTATGAGAAGCACGGTGCAGATCATCAAGATAGACATTTAAAAGTCAATTCCCTTTGTCCGGCTGGACGCAGTGGCTCATGCCTGTCACCCCAGCACTTTGCCAAGATGGATGGATTCCAGGAGTCCAGGAGTTCGAGACCAGTCTGGGCAACATGGCAAAACCTCGTCTCTACAAAACATATAAATATTAGCCAGGCGTGGTGGTATCCACCTGCAGTCCCAGCTACTTGGGAGCCTGAGGCAGGAGGATCACTTGAGCCTAGGAGTCTGAGGCTGCAGTGAGCCATGATTGCACCACTGCACTCCAGCCTAGGCAACAGAGCTAGATCCTGTCTCAAAAATAAAAAATAAAAATTAAAAAAAAAAAATCACTTTGTAAGCCGGCCCTACATTCAGTGTGTCTCGTCTTTTTCTTTTCTTTTCTTTTCTTTTTTTTTTTTGACAGAGTCTTGGTCTGTTGCCCAGGCTGGAGTACAGCAGTATGATCTTGTCTCACTGCAACCTCTGCCTCCCGGATTCAAGAAATTCTCTGCCTCAGCCTCCTGAGTAGCTGGGATTACAGGTGCCCACCACCACGCCCAGCTAATTTTTGTATTTTTAGTAGAGATGGGGTTTCACCATCTTGGCCAGGCTGGTCTTGAACTCCTGACCTCGTGATCCACCCGCCTTGGCCTCCCAGAGTGCTGGGATTACAGGCGTGAGCCACCGCGCCCAACCCAACGTGTCTTTTCTTTTCCAGTGATCTCCCATGAACCCTGCATCTTCCCGTTTACCTATGGTGATGTCACCTACTACAGCTGCATCTCTACCCACAGTGACTTTGACTGGTGTTCTCTTGACAAGGAATTCCAAGGCAGATGGCGCTACTGCACAGGGTTGGGTGAGTACCCTGGGTTGGACTGTCCTAGACGGCCAGGACCCAAGAAGTAGTGAATAGCAGCTGGCTACATGGTTTTTGGTGTCAGACAGACTTGAGTTCAAATCCTGACTCCTTTACAAAATTTTAATTGCTTTGAAAATAGCTCAGTGTGGTCAACAAAGCATGGTTTGGCCGGGAGCAATGGCTCATACCTGTAATCCCAGCACTTTGGGAGGCCGAGGTGGATGGATCAGCTGAGGTCAGGAGTTCGAGACCAGCCTGGCCAACATGGTAAAACCCCATCTCTACTAAAAATACAAAAATTAGCCAGGTGTGGTGGTGTATGCCTGTAATCCCAGCTACTCAGGAGGCTGAGGTAGGAGAATTTCTTAAACCCAAGAGGAGGAGGTTGCAGTGAGCCAAGATCATGCCACTGCACTCCAACCTGGGTGACAGAGTGAGACTCAGTCTCAAAAAAACATGAAAAGTAGCATGGTGTGCCGTTAGTTCAGCAATGATTACACTTAAAACTCTCAGGAAGGCTGGGCACAGTGGCTCATACCTGTAATCCCAGCACTTTAGGAGGCTGAGGTGAGTGGACCACAAGGTCAAGAGATCGAGACCATCCTGGCCAACATGGGGAAACCCCATCTCTACTAAAAATACAAAAATTATCTGGGCGTGGTGGCACGCACCTGTAGTCACAGCTACTCGGGAGGCTAAGGCAGGAGAATGACTTGAACCCAGGACTTGGAGGTTACAGTGAGCTGAGATCACGCCACTGCACTCCAGCCTGGTGACAGAGCAAGAATCCATCTCATAAAAACAAACAAACAAACAAAAAAGTCTCTCAGGAAATGTGAGTTAGTACAACCACTGTGGAGAACAGTTTGGAGGTTCCTCAAAAAACTGAAAACAGAGCTGCCATACTGTTACCAGATGGAAGGTCTTGACAGTCAGTTGTCCAGGTTCTTAGCGTGTTGAACAAAGAATCAAACAAAACGCACAAACAAAGCAACAAAAGACAAACAAAGCAGCAAAAGAATGAGTAATGACAGCACAGATTTATTGAAGTAAAAGTACACTCCACAGGGTGGGAGCTGGCTTGAGCAACAGGCTCAAGCACACCAATTACAATGCCCTCTAGGGTTCTCATTAGGCTAGAAGAATTAGGTAACACCCCTAGGTACCCTTTAGAGGCCTCCAATTGGTTACACCTTATGAAGGATTTGCCCATGACCAATCAGAGGCTGAAGTGGAGATTTGGCCCAGTCAATCAGAGGCTGGAATGGAGACTACTGTCTTGTTATCATAGGAGTGAGGATGTGACCTGGATGCTGCCTAATCTTGCCTAAAACTGGCTGCACCTGCTGTTCTTTTACTTATACCTTAACCCTTGGTTACCCTATATCCCTGTTCTACAGCCTCAATACGACCCAGCAATCCCACTCCTGGGTATATTCCCAAAAGAAAGGAAGCTCATATGTCAGAGAGACATCTGCACTCCCATATTTATTGCAGCACTGTTCTCAATAGCCAAGATTTGGAAGCAACCAAGGTGCCTGTCAACAGATGAATGCATAAAGAAAATTTGGTACATATGCACAATGGAGTACTATTCAGCCATAAAAAAAGAATGAGATCCTGTCATTTGCAAGAACATGAATGGAGGTCATTTTGTCAAGTTAAATAAGCCAGGCACAGAAAGAGAAACTTCTCATGTTCTCACTTACTTGTGGGAGCTAAAAATAAGAACAATTGAATTCATGGAGACAGAGAGTAGAAGGATGGTCATGAGAGGCTAGGAAGAGGGAATGGGGTGGGGAAGTGGAGAATGACTAATGGGTAAAATAAATAATTAGAAAGAATAAATAAGATGTAGGCTGGGCTCAGTGGCTCACACCTGTAATCCCAGCACTTTGGGAGGCCGAGGCAGGTGGATCACCTGAGGTCAGGAGTTCGAGACCAGCCTGACCAACATAGTGCAACCCCATCTCTACTAAAAACACAAAAATTAACCAAGCGTGGTGGTGGCACCTGTAATCCCAGCTACTCGGGAGGCTGAAGCAGGAGAATCACTTGAACATGGGAGGCAGAGGTTGCAGTGAGCCAAGATTGCACCACTGCACTCCAGCCTGGACAACAAGAGTGAAACTCTGTCTCCAAAAAAAAAAAAATAAACAAATAAATAAAAGAATAAATAAGATCTAGTATTTGATGGTACAATAGGATGACTATAGTCAATAACAATTTATACAGTTTGAAATAGCTAAAAGAGTATGATTGGATTGTCTGTAATACAAAGGATAAATGCTTGGGGTAATGGATACCCCATTTACTTTGATGTGATTGTTATGCATTGTATGTCTGTATCAAAGTATCCCCTATACTCCATAAATATATATGCCTACTAAGTACCCACATAAATTAAAAATTAAACAATTTTTTAGAACTGTCTGTGTTCATAATTCTCCCTCTGCCCCCATTTTCCTGCAGATTCTCCTCAGTGTGTCTTCCCCTTCATCTTCAGACAAAAAGTCATTCACAATTGCACCAAGGAAGGCTATATTCTGAATCGGAGTTGGTGTTCATTGACAAAAAATTACGATAAAGATAGGAAATGGAAGCAATGTTCTCCTCAGAAGTAAGCTGGTTGGGGAACGGTGGAATGGGGGACCCTACAGATCTTTTTTTTTTTTTTTGGAGACGGAGTCTCGCTCTTGTTGCCCAGGCTGGAGTGCAATGGCGTGATCTTGGCTCACTGCAAAATCCACCTCCCGGGTTCAAGCGATTCTCCTGCCTCAGCCTCCCGAGTAGCTGGGATTACAGGCATGCGCCACCACACCCGGCTAATTTTGTATTTTTGGTACAGACGGGGTTTCTCCACGTTGGTCAGGCTGGTCTAGGAACTCCCGACCTCAGGTGATCTGCCCGTCTCGGCCTCCCAAAGTGCTGGGATTACAGGCATGAGCCACCGCGCCTGGTCCCGTATAGATCTCTTAAAGTGAAAATCCTCTGGAGTAAGGGAGTGGGGAGCTTGCAGCTTAGATTAACTGGTAATGGCTTAGACCAGCAGTTGGCAAACACTTCCTGTGAAGGGCCCAATAGTAAACACCTTAGGCTGAGCAGATCATGTGGTCTCTGTCACAAATACTCAACTCTGCCATTGCAGCACAAAAGCAGCCACAAGCAAGACAAAAACAAATGAATGGGCCGGGTGTGGTGGCTCACGCCTGTAATCTCACCGCTTTGGGAGGCCGAGGCAATAGGATTGCCTGAGGTCAGGAGATCGAGACCAGCCTGGGCAACACAGTAAAACCCCATCTCTACTAAAAATACAAAAATTAGCCGGGCATGGTGGCGGGCGCCTGTAGTCCCAGCTCCTCAGGAAGCTGAGGCAGGGGAATCGCTTGAACCCAGGAGGCAGAAGTTGCGCCACCACACTCCAACATGAGCAGCAGAGCAAGACTCCGTCTCAGAAAAAAAAAAAAAAAAGAAAAAAGAATGTGGCTGTGTTCCAATATATTTTTTTTAAATGGGGACTCAGTCACCCAGGCTGGAGTGCAGTGGTGCAATCACAGCTCACTGCAGCCTCAACCTCCCAGGATCAAGCGATCCTCCCACCTCAGCCTCCCAAGTAACTGGGACCACAGGCACATGCCACACACAGCTTGTGTTCATCGACAAAAATTTACAACAAAGATGGAAACATCTTTGGCTAATTTTTTCATTTTTAGAGACCGGGGTCTCGCTGTGTTGTCCAGGCTGGTCTTGAATTTCTGAGTTCAAGCGATCCTTCCTCCTCAGCCTTCCAAACTGTTGAGATTACAGGCATGAGCCACTGTACCTGGCCCAATAATATTTATGTATCCTGAGATTTGGATCTCATATAATTTTTAGGTATGGAAAAGTATTCGTTGCCTTTTCTTTTTTTTTTTGGTCAACCATTTAAAAATGAGAAAACCATTAGCTCATGGCATGGGCTGTAAAAACACTGACGGTGGGTTGGGTTGAAGTTGGCCACTGGGCCCTACTAAAAAGACCTCTGACCTCTGGCTTGGATGATCAGTCCTTGATCCCAGACTGGTGAAGAAATAAGTTTAGTTTCCATCGAAAAGAGGCCAGGCACAATGGGTTCACACCAGCAATCCCAGCACTTTGGGAGGCCAATGTGAGAGGATCACTTGAGTCCAGAAGTTGGAGACCAGCCTGGGCAACATAGTGAAACCCCCATGTCTACAAAAACTAAAAAAAAAAAAAAAAAAAAAAAAAATTAGGCCAAGTACAGTGGCTCATGCCTGTAATATCAGCACTTTGGGAGGCCGAGGCAGTAGGATTACCTGAGGTCAGGAGTTTGAGACCAGCCTGGTCAACATGGCAAAACCCCATCTCTACTAAAAATACAAAAATGAGCCAGGCGTGGGGGTGGGCGCCTATAATCCCAGCGACTCAGGAGACTGAGACAGGAGAATTGCTTGAACTCCGGAGGTGGAGGTTGCAGTGAGCCGAGATCACACCATTGCACTCCAACCTGGATGACAGAGCAAGACTCCGTCTCGAAATAAATAAATAAATAAATATTAGCTGAGTGAGCATGATGGTACTGCACTCCAGCCTGGGTGACAGAGTAAGACCCTTTCTCAAAAAGAGAAAAGAACCCAGTCTCTACTAAAAATACAAAAAAAAAAATTAGCTGGGCATGGTGGCGGGCACCTGTAGTCCCAGCTACTCGGAAGGCTGAGGCAGGAGAATGGTGTGAACCCGGGAGGCAGAACTTGCAGTGAGCCAAGATCGCGACACTGCACTCCAGCCTGGGCAACACAGCGAGACTCCGTCTCAAAAAAAAAAGAAAGAAAGAAAAAAGAAAAGAGAAGAAAAACACAAGAGAAAGAGAAAAGCAGAGTCAGGAGACATGGGAGAGTCCACGCATCCCTGTGCTCTGTGTTATTTAGTGAGGATTTGATTGATCACAATAAGCTCTGGCCACCATGCTGAGTAATTCCTGCCCAGCACCTCATTTAACCTTCACTGTGACCTCAGGAAGGGACTATAGGAATCATCATGCCCATATACCAGTGAGGAAACAGGCTTGGGAGTCTTGGGTTCTGCCCAAACCCAGGTGTCAAATCCCGTCACCTTAATGAGATGTTATTCAAAGACCACTCACGAATAGGCACCATTAAATGAATCCCTACTATAAACTCTATTATAAGCATCTCGCTCATTACCTCTCTTTCCATCAAAACTGCCATTTTATGTATATGGAAATGGACGTGGCAAGCCCGGACGCCTTAGCCCATTGGCCTCTAAGAGATGAAACCTCAGACAGAACCCAGGGTCAGGGGTGGTTAAAGTCAGTATTCATCCTTCCCAACAGCAAGATGCGCTTGTCAGAACTCAGAGCCATTTATTCAGAAACATCTTTGGAGTCATTATTCACAACATCAGTGGCACAGAGACAAAGATTCCTGTGGGGCATTTCGGTTTTGGGGGGTTTTTTAATTTTTTTTTTTTGAGATGATTTTCGCTCTTATTGCCCCAGCTGCGGTGCAACGGCACGATCTGGGCTCACTGCAACCTTCCCCTCCCGGGTTCAAGCCATTCCCCTGCTTCAGCCTCCCGAGTTACTGGGATTACAGGTGTGCACCACCACGCCCGGCTAATTCTGTATTTTTAGTAGAAATGGGGTTTTGCCATGTTGGCCAGGCTGGTCTTGAACTCCTGACCTCGGGTGAGCCACCTGCCTCAGCCTCCCAAAGTGCTGGGATTACAGGCAGGAGCCAACATGCCTGGTCTCATGTTTGAAATTTTTTTATTTCCATAGGTTATTGGGGAACAGGTGGTGTTTGGTTATCTGAGTAAATTCTTTCGTAGGGATTTGTGAGTTTCGGTGCACGCGTCACCCGAGCAGTATTATCCCTCACCCTCTTCCCATCCTTTCCTCCTGAATCCTGTGGGGCTTTGCTTTCGAATCAAGCTGAGTGACTGCTTTTCCCTGTTTGCACTGTGAGGCTGGAAAGTGACTGTGTTCACCGTTCTGTTGGGGACTCCAGAAACATTACAGCACTATTAGGGACTTGGGCGTAGCCACTGTGTTGTTTGAGATGTGCAAAGGGTCTCGCTTCCCCACCTCCTCCTGACCCCTTACTGGCTTTGTTGAGCCTCGAACCTTCTCTGGAGTTGGGCCAGAAGTTAATTATTCCTAGGCTGGTCTGCAGCTTCATTCACTTTCTTGGTAAGACGCCAGGCAGCTGCTCAGGTTTCCACACCTGGCTTTCCATTGCCCGTTGCTCACCTGCAGCTTTTCATTACCTTAGAGTATCCGTGGTGCTTGGCCAGCGCCCTCCAGTCCCACTGTTCATACAGCTACTGTTTCCTCGGGACTTTTCTTTCTTTATTTTTATTTTTTATTTTATTGATTGATTGATTGATTGATTGAGACAGAGTTTCAATCTTGTGGCCCAGGCCAGAGAGCAAAGGCGCGATCTCAGCTCACTGCAACCTCCGTCTCTCAGGTTCAAGCGATTCTCCTGCCTCAGCCTCCTGAATAGGTGGGACTACAGGCACCTGCCACCATGCCCAGCTAATTTTATAATTTTGCATTTTTAGTAGAGACAGGGTTTCACCATGTTGGTCAGACTGGTCTCAAACTCCCGACCTCAGGTGATCTGCCCGCCTCGGCCTCCCAAAGTGTTGGGATTACAGGTGTGAGCCACTGTGCCCGGACTTCCTCGGGACTTTTCAAGTCTCTGAAACCTCGTATGAGCTAGCACATGCTCCTCCGTGAGAATTCCATCTCAATGCAACACCATATAAATACAGGGAGCAAAATGTTAGTAGTGTTCCCTCTCACATTCCCTTGTCTCTTCCTATTCCCTTCCACAGCAAAAAAAAAAAAAAAAATCTAGGATGTGTTCTTCCAGGTTCATTTTATGCATTTACACATATATAAGCATTTTAAGGCCTCTTAAAACATCAATGAATAATACTATCCACTTTGGTCTGAGACTTAATCTTCATTTAACATGCTTCGGCTGGGCACGGTGGCTCAAGCCTGTAATCCCAGCACTTTGGGAGGCCGAGGCGGGCAGATCACGAGGTCAGGAGATCAAGACCATCCTGGCTAACATGGTGAAACCCCGTCTCTACTAAAAAATACAAAAAACTAAAAAAATAAAAATAAAAATAAATAAAAATAAATTTAAAAAATAAAAATAAAAAATAAAAAAATAAAAAATACAAAAAACTAGCCGGGTGAGGTGGCGGACACCTGTAGTCCCAGCTACTCGGGAGGCTGAGGCAGGAGAATGGTGTGAACCCAGGAGGCGGAGCTTGCAGTGAGCTGAGATTGGCCACTGCACTCCAGCCTGGGCCACAGAGCCAGACTCCGTCTAAAAAAAAAAAAAAAAGTGCTTCATGGGAGTTTTCTATGTGAATGTAGAAATATACCTTATTTTCATTACCTTGTTACATTTCATAATATGGATATACCATTCCCATATTACAGCATGATTTAATTGTCAAATATTTTGACACTACCAGGACCAAGGGAATACCTTTTTTTTTTTTTTTTTTTTGAGGCGGAGTCTCGCTCTGTCGCCGGACTGGAGTGCAGTGGCCGGATCTCAGCTCACTGCAAGCTGAGAAGGAATACCTTCTATATTCATCTTTGAGGAAGTGTTTGCATTGGTGGTGTTTTTTTTGTTTTACTCCCATTGGAATAGTTGAGTAATTACTGAGTCAAAAGATATGTACATGTTAATTGTACGTGTGTGTGTGTGTGTTAAATTTTAAGTTATTCCAAATTATCCTCCATAAACTTTAGGAGACTGCCTCTTTTTTTTTATTTTTTTAACATTTGTTTTTAGAGACTGTCTCACTCTGTCACCCAGGCTGGAGTGCAGTGGCATAATCACAGCTCACTGTAGCCTCGAACTCCTGGGCTCAAACAATCCTCCCGCCTTAGCCTCTCAAAGCACTGGGATTACAGGGATGAGCCACCGTGCCCAGCCTCCTGGGTTCAAACAATTCTCCTGCCTTGACCTCCCAAGTAGCTGGGATTACAGGCGCATGCCACCACGCCCAGCTAATTTTTTGTATTTTTAGTAGAGAAAGGATTTTGCCATGTTGGCCAGGCTGGTCTCAAATTCCTGACCTCAGATGATCCACCCGCCTCAGCCTCTCAAGATGCTGGGATGACACGCGTGAGCCACCACGCCCGGCCAAGACTGTCCATTTTTAACAACTTTCTTAACACTGAAAATAATCAATTTGCTACATTGTTTTTTCAAAGAATAGATAGCAATGTGGTCATTAAAATAATCTATAATCGTATATTTAATTTGAAAGGCAAAGAGAAATACACCCTTCTGAGGCCACTAATCTTTCATGCTCCTCCGCCCTTCTCCTGAACCATTTACCCACACTATTTAGTTTTGGAGGGTAGACCAGATCTCCCATCAGGCAGGAAAAACAGTTGTCTATCAGGGTAAGAGACTGTGACATGGATCCTTGCAGGGTGAAAAACTATGACACCATTCTAACGCCTCTTTTTCCTCCACAGTACTTAGATACCTCTTGGCGTTCTTGAAGAGGCAGAAGTCACACATTCATCAGCTGCCTCTCAAAATATAATTCTATCCTTTCCAATCCTGACCATTCTGATCAATAAAGATTTGATCTCTTTTCCATGTTGATTACTCCTTTTATTGAAAAAAGGCACAGCCATGGCCAGGCGCAGTGGCTCACGCCTGTAATCCCAGCACTTTTGGAGACCAAGGTGGGTAGATCACTTGAGGTCAGGAGTTTGAGACCAGCCTGGCCTACATGGTGAAACCCCATCTCTACTAAAAATATAAAAATTAGCCAAACATGGTGGTGCATGCCTGTAGTCCCAACTACTTGGGAGGCTAAGGCAGGAGAATCACTTGAACCTGGGAGGTGGAGATGGCAGTGGGCAGAAATTACACCACTACACTCCAGCCTGGGTGACAGAGCAAGACTCCATCTCAAAAAAAAAAACACTCTGGGAGGCCGAGGCGGGCAGATCACTTGAGGTCAGGAGTTCAAGACCAGCCTAGCTGGCCAACATGGTGAAACCCTGTCTCCACTAAAAGTACAAAAATTAGCCGGGCATGGTGGCGGGCGCCTATAATCCCAGCTACCCAGCAGGCTGAGGCAGGAGAATCACTTGAACCCAGGAGACAGAGATTGTGGTGAGCCGAGATCATGCCACTGCACTCCAGCCTGGGCGACAGAGCAAGACTCCATCTCTAAATACATACATACATACATACATACATGGAATTATACAACATATGACCCTTGGTTCCTGACTTCTTTCACTCAGCATGTTTTTCAGATTCGTCCACATTGTAGCTTGTATCAGTGCTTCATTCCTTAGTCTGTCTGAGTAATATTCAATTATATGGATATACCATTGGTCTACCCACTAATATACATGCTTTTGCGACAGGATCTCACTCTGTCACCCAGGCTGGAGTGCAATGGTGTGATCACGGTTCACTGCAACCTTCGCCTCCCAGGCTCAAGCAATTCTCCCACCTCAGCCTCCCCAGTAGCTGGAATGACAGACATGCACCACCACACCCAGCTAATGTTTTAATGTTTTATGTAGAGATGAAGTCACTATGTTGTCCAGGCTGGTCTCAAATTCATGGGCTCAAGAGATTCTCCTGCCTCAGCCTCCCAAAGTGCTGGGATTACAGGCATGAGCCAACAGGCCCAGCAACATTTTTTAAGTGCGGATGTGATTTGTGAGAGCTAGATTCATTTTCAAAACGAAAAGTAACTACACCAGACTGGCTCAACTTTTATGTAACCAAATTGTGAGTTGTTTTCCAGTTGCCATGGGCCTGCGGGTTGAAAGTCCCATAACCTGGGCATCCCCAGATGAACCAACTATGTAACCTCAGGGGGAGCCTAAGTGCTAAGACCGAGGAGCAGACTGAGGAGTGGGAACTGAATTAAACATTGGAGGCTACAAAGGCAAGATCCAGGATCCAATCAGATCAAGCCCTGTTATCACCCCATCGCAGGATCCAATCAGATCATGCCTCCTGGCATCACCTCCTTGCAAGATCCAATCAAATCATGCCTCCTGGCATCACCTCACTGCAAGATCCAATCAGATCACACTTCATTATCCTATACTTATAAAACCTGCCCCAGTCCCCCAGCTCAAGCATGCCAAACTTCAGCAATGACTTAGAGACGCTCAAACCACAGAACTGGAAGTTGACTCAAGACATAGCATATGAACCTGTCCCCCTGGGTATGGACTCATGACCCAGCTAGAGTCATGACTCTTCTAACTGATGATGGAGGTAAGGGAAGACTTTTCTGTTACCTGAAGTTTCAGGAGATCAAAGGAAGATGCTTAAGCCTTGTTCCCTGCTATGAACCAAAAGCCCACATGCAGTAGGAAAGAATGAAGTGGATGCTTCTGAATCCAGTTATCTGGAATTCTACTTCCACCTTTCCTTTGGTTTGGTTATTTGAGACAACGAAGTTCCCTCATTGCTGATGTTAATTCTATGAGTCACATCCATGACGTCGCATCCAACGAAGTTCCCTCATTGCTGATGTTAATTCTATGAGTCGCAACCATGAAGTTCATAGGAGGAGGCAGATACTCATGTATGAGGAAGAGTGTGAAAACTTCAAGAAGAATTAAAGTTTAGACCAGAATTTTGGATAAAGCATGATGGTTTATTAAGCAACTTTGGAGTTTTTTGGAGAAGCATGCTTTCTCTGAATGCTTGTTGTTATCCTATGCCAGGAAGTGATCTTGCTGGCCAGGCATGGTGGCTCACAGGAGGCCAAGGCAGGAGGATCACTTGAGCCCAGGATTTCTGGAGCAGCCTGGCCAACATGGTGAAACCCCATCTCTACTAAAAATACAAAAATTAGCTGGGCGTGGTGGTGGGTGCCTGCAATCCCAGCTACTTGGGAAGCTGAGGTAGGAGAATCACTTGAACCCGGGAGGTGGAGGTTGCAGTGAGCCTAGATTGTGCCACTGCACTCCAGCCTGGGCAACAGAGCAAGACTCTACTCTATCTCAAAAAAAAAAAGAGAGAGAAAGAGGACAAAAGGACTCTCTTTCCTAAGAGAGGAGGCTCCCACAAGTTAGGGTCGGGGATTCAGAGCAAAGCCTTTGGACTCCCACCTCTACTTTCTGGCTGTGAAACTTCCTTTCCCTGAATCTCAGTTTCTTCGTCTACAAAATGGGCATAAGCATGCCTGTCTCCGACAGAAATGGGCCCATAGCTTCTAGCGGGGTAAGCTGGGGCCGTGGTTTTCTGAAAGTCACATAACAAAAAAAATATAATGCTGCTAAGAGCTGGTACTTACATAACACTTAGTATGTAGTAGTCACTACGCAATATTTTTTTTTTGTTTCTTTAAGACAGAGTCTCTGTTGCCCAGCCTGGAGTACAGTGGCGCAATCTCAGCTCACTGCAACCTCTGCCTCCCAAGTTCAAGTGATTCTTGTACCTCAGCCTCCCGAGTAGCTGGGATTACAGGCACCCCCAATCACCCCCAGCTAATTTTGGTATTTTTTAGTAGAGATAGGGGTTCTCCATGTTGGCCAGGCTGGATATGAACTTCTGATCTCAAGTAATCTGCCTGCCTCAGCCTCCCAAAGTGCTGGGATTACAGGCATGAGCCACCACGCCCGGCCTACACATCTATGTTTATTAACTGGTGCAGTCATCCTTTGAGGCAGGTACTGTCATTATGACCATCATACAGAAAGGGAAACTGAGGCCCAGAGATGTTACGGGACCTGCCCATGGACACGTAGTCAGTGACTGGCAGTACCAGGGTTCATTCTGTCTCTGGACATTTGTTCTTAGCCGGTCAAATGCCTTTCAGTCATAATGACAGCTAATTTTATTACGTGCTCAATGTGTAACAGGTGCTGTGCTAATCACTTCTGCCATTAACTCAGATTTTTATATTTAATTAATTTTTTTATATAATTTTTTTTTTAATGGAGTCTCACTGTGTCTCCCAGGCTGGAGTGCAGTGGTACGATCTCAGCTCACTGCAAGCTCCGCCTCCCAGGTCCACGCCATTCTCCTGCCTCAGCCTCCCAAGTAGCTGGGACTACAGGTGCCCGCCACCACGCCCGGCTAATTTTTTGTATTTTTAGTAGAGATAGGGTTTCACCATGTTAACCAGGATGGTCTCAATCTCCTGACCTTGTGATCCACCCGCCTCAACCTCCCAAAGTGCTGGGATTACAGGTGTGAGCCACCACGCCCGGCCCATAAAAATTGTTTAAAAATTGAGATGGGGTCTCACTCTGTCGCCCGGGCTGGTCTCCAACTCCTGGACTCAAGCAATCCTCCCACTTCGGCCTCCCAAAGTTCTGGGATTACAGGTGTGTAATCCACTCTGCCCAGCCAACTCTTTCAGTTTTCACACTACCCCTTGACAGTTGATCTGGTTTTTCAGACTCATAATAACAATTTTTCTAGCCCTAACTGACGATAATCACAGCTAATGTAGAGCGAGTAATGTGAGCCAGGCACTGTGCTGGGTACTTCTCAAAGTATCCTTCTCATGAATATTCTTTTGTTTTGTTTTGTTTTGTTTTGTTTTGTTTTGTTTGAGACGGAGTCTCGCTCTGTCGCCCGGGCTGGAGTGCAGTGGCCGGATCTCAGCTCACTGCAAGCTCCGCCTCCCGGGTTTACGCCATTCTCCTGCCTCAGCCTCCCGAGTAGCTGGGACTACAGGTGCCCGCCACCTCGCCTGGCTAGTTTTTTGTACTTTTTAGTAGAGACGGGGTTTCACTGTGTTAGCCAGGATGGTCTCGATCTCCTAACCTTGTGATCCGCCCGCCTCGGCCTCCCAAAGTGCTGGGATTACAGGCTTGAGCCACCGCGCCCGGCTTGTTTTGTTTTTTTGAGACAGAGGCTCACTCTGTTGCCCTCAGCTCACTGCAACCTCTGCCTCCCAGGTTCACGTGATTCTTCTGCCTCAGCCTCCTGAGTAGCTGAGACTACAGGTGCGCAACACCACACCCAGCTAATTTCTGTATTTTTAGTAGAGATGGGGTTTCATCATGTTGGCCAGGTTGGTCTCGAACTCCTGACCTCAAGTGATCCACCTACCTCAGCCTCCCAAAGTGCTGGGATTACAGGCGTGAGCCTCCATGCCCGGCCAGGAATACTCTTTACCCATCACAGTAAACTCAGGCACCAAGCAGTTAAGTCACAAAAGTGTCAGACGTTTTGGAAAACAGGTTAGCAATTCCTGAGAAAGTTAAACATAGTGTTACCCTATAACCCAGCAATCTCACTCCTAGGTAGATATCCAAGAGAAATGATACATCCACACAAAAACCTATACATGAAAGTTCATAGCGGTATTATTCGTAGCCCCAAAGCAGAAACAACCCGGATGTTCAAACAAAGTGCGGCCATATCCATCCAACAGAGGATCACTCAGCCATGGAAAGGAATGCAGCTCTGCCATTTGCCAGCCGATGGATGAGCCTGGAAAACGTCACGCTGAGTGAAGGAAGCCAGACGCGAAAGCCACAGAGTGCATGATTCCACTTACATGCAATGTCCAGAACAGACACATCCACAGAGACAGAAAGGAGACTCATGGCTGCCAGGCGCTGGGGGGACGGAGAGTGACTGCTGATGGGTGAGGAGTTTTTCGGGGAAGATGATGAAAATGTTCCGGAATTAATTAGATAGTGGTGATATCAGGCACGGTGGCTCACACCTATAATCCCAGCACGTTGGGAGGCCGAGGCAGGTGGATCACTTGAGTCCAGGAGTTAGAGACCAGCCTGGACAACAAGGTGAAACCCTTTCTCTACTAAAAATACAAAAATTAGCTGGGCATGGTGGCGTGCGCCTGTAGTCCCAGCTACTCGGGAGGCTGAGGTGGGAGAATCACCTGAACCTGGGAGGCAGAGGTTGCAGTGAGCTGAGATCATGCCACTGCACTCCAGCCTGGGTGAGACGCTGTTTAAAAAAAAAAAAAAAAAAAAAAAAAAAACCGGCCAGGCACGGTGGCTCATGCCTGTAATCCCAGCACTTTGGGAAGCTGAGGTGGGCAGATCAAGAGCTCAGGCCAGCCTGGCCAATATGGTGAAACCTCACTTCTACTAAAAATATAACAATTAGCCAGGTGTGGTGGCATGTGCCTGTAATCCCAGCTACTCAAGAGGCTGAGGCAGAAGAATCGCTTGTACCCAGGAGGTGGAAGTTGCAGTGAGCCGACATCGCGCCACTGCACTCCAGCCTGGGTGAGACTCTGTCTCAAAAAAAAGAAAAAAAATGCATTAAATGTTGCCTGCAAGGTGCAGGGATTGCGGGAAGAGGGACATGCTGTGTTTGTGGCATCCAGGAGGGGATTGTGGAAGAATCCCTGTGAGGAAGCAGAGGACCTTTACCCCTGGAAGATTCACATAGCTGCTACCTGATGCTGACAACGAGACCCCTATACATTTGGTAAGACAATAGTAAAATAACCTTTTGGGTCTCAAAAATCTGTAGGACTCTTGTGTATGGATGGGAATTGTCTGAATGCCATTAAGGTTAATGATGGGAAGAACAGAGTTCAGCACTTTGTTCTATCTCTCAGGTGCCTGAACATTCTGTTAGAAGCAGAAACAGGACTCGATCTGCAAGTGCTATTAAATGGAGCATCATCCATCCCCTGGGGCGAAGAATGTCCCCAGGACTGCTTTTCCTTCCTCCCATTCCCGGCTGAAATGTTCACACTCGCTGCGGCTTCTCCAGTGAGAATATCTGCAGATTCTGCGGATTTTCTGGCAAGTTGATGAACCTGAGAGAAATATCAATAAAAATAACATACAAAAGTCTGCAGATTTCTTTCAGATGCAAACGTTTGTTCGTTTGTTTTGTTTTGTTTTGTTTTTTGATTTTTTGTGTGTGATGGAGTCTCACTGTCACCCGGTCTGGATTGCAGTGGCATAATCTCGGCTCACTTCCACCTCCGCTCTCCGAGTTCAAGCAATTCTCCTGCCTCAGCCCCTGGAGTAACTGGGATTACAGGAGCCTGCCACCGCGCCCGGCTAATTTTTTGTATTTTTAGTAGAGACAGGGTTTTACCATCTTGGCCAGGCTGGTCTTGAATTCCTGACCTCATGATCCACCCGCCTCGGCCTCCCAAAGTGCTGGGACTACAGGCGTGAGCTACCGCGCCCAGCCACAAATGTTTTGCATATTAATTTTTGTTTATACAGTTAGAGGAGAGTACAGAATGGGAGAGAAGTTCTGGGTTCTGTATTAAAAACTCACTGTTGGCTGGGCACAGTGGCTCACGCCTCTTATCCTAGCACTTTGGGAGGCTGAGGCGGGCAGATCACCTGAGGTCAGGAGTTGGAAACCATCCTGGCCAACATGGAGAAATCCCATCTCTACTAAAAATACAAAATTAGCCTGGAGTGGTGAGGCGTGCCTGTAACCACAGCTACTCAGGGGGCTGAGGCAGGAGAATCGCTTGAACCCAGGAGGTGGAGGTTGCAGTGAGCCAAGATCTCACCATTGCAGTCCAGCCTGGGCAACAAGAGTGAAACTCTGTCTCAAAAAAAAAAAAAAAACATGAACTCACTGTTTCTGGATTCTGTCCTCCCTAACTGGCATCTTAGAGAGCCTAGAACCCTCGAGGTCCCCTGAGGATGTATGGGATTGAGTACTATTGTTGGTCAACTTCAGCTTTGTGCAATGGAACTGATGAACATGAACTTATAGGGAAGGCCCCCGTAGCTCTGGAGGAAGCCGGGTCACGTAGAACTATAGAGCACTGTGTTAGCTTCCTGTGCCTGCCACAACAAACCACCACACACTTGCGGGTTATTCTCTCACAGCGCTGGAGGCCGGAAGTCCAAAATCAAGTATCGGCTGGGCCACCCTCCCTCTGGAGGGTCCAGAGGAGGATCCTTCCTGCTCTCTTCCAGTGCCTGGTGGCTGCAGGCCTTCCTTGGCTTATGGCTGCAACACTCCAATCTCTGTCTCCATCTTCATGTGACCTTCTACTCTGAGTCTGTGTCTTCTCCTCTTTTTTATCTCATAAGGATACTTGTTATTGGATTTAAGGCGCACCAGGCAATTAATGACACTCTCATCCTGAGACTCTTCACTGGATAACATCTGCAAAGACCCTTTTTCCAAGTAGGGTCACGTTGGTAGGTTCCAGAGGTTGGAATGTGAACGTATCTTTTGGGGACCATCAGTCACCGATTATAAACGTAGACTTGGAATGAAACTGCCTGGGGTCAAATCCCAGCTCTACCACTTAGGAGCTACATGACTTCGTAAAACGATGAACCACTCTGAACACCCACTTTTTTAACTCTCAAATAGAGATAACAATAGTTCCCTGGTACGTATGAAAGCATTTATGAAACATCAAGGATTGGCATTTTGTCCTCACTCCTACCTGACTTTGTCCATTTAATTTCAACTCATCCTCAGATTCATTTCTCAGATGTGATCCATTGAAATTTCAGGTTGTTCTACGTTAGTGAAGACATTTCCCTCCCGACACATCAAGCGCTTAGGCCTTTCTGCCTTCGCTTCCCTGCAGCATTGAGAAAACCATTGGTTTAAATTAAGTGAAATGTGGCCTAAAGCTGCCTCCTTATGTGGCAAACTGTAACCTAACAATACATAAACAAACTTCAGCCGAACTGAAGAGTATATGGCTGGGCGCGGTGGCTCACACCTGTAACCCCAGCACTTTGGGAGGCCGAGGCAGGCAGATCATTTGAGGTCAGGAGTTCAAGACCAGCCTGGCCAACATGGTGAAACCTTGTCTCTACTAAATACACACAAAAAAATTAGCCAGGCATGGTGTCACATGCCTGTAGTTCCAGCTACTTGGGAGACTGAGGCAGGAGAATCGCTTGAACTTGGGAGGCAGAGGTTGCAGCGAGCCAAGATCCTGCCACTGCACTCCCACCTGGGTGACAGAGAAAGACCCCATCTCAAAAAAAAAAAAAAGAAAGAAAGAAATCATTGAGGGAGTAAGGCTATACAGATAATGATATATGAAGGGACCCCACTGGTTGAGCACTTAATCTCCAAAAGTGTTCATATTTTGTTTCAAAAACTGTTCGCATATGTGGTCAGAAGGATCAATCATACAGAATAAGAGAGAAATTCTGAATTCTGTGTTGAGAACTTACTGTGTTTGGTTTCTGTCCTCCCTTCCTGGCATCTTCAATAGCCTGAAACCCCAGATCCACTAAGGACTATCTAAGATCCCTAAAACACATGCATGTTTTAGGGATCTTAAATTGAGTCTGGGCTTATATGCAGAGGGGAAATTACTGGACAAGATGGGGCCCAGCCCATAGTTAGTGTTCAAATACTTCACTGAGTATCAAATACATGAAAGGATGAGAAGAGTAAATCTGTGGTATTGGATAAGGGGACAGTGAGCACTCTCCAGGGAAACAGAATCAACAGGAAAGTGATTGATTTTAAGAAACTGGGCTGGACACGGTGGCTCACGCCTGTAATCCCAACACTTTGGGAGACGGGTGGATTGCCTGAGGTCAGGAGTTTCGGACCAGCCTGGCCAGCATGGGGAAACCCCGTCTCTACTAAAAACACAAAAATTAGCTGGGCATGGTGGCACGTGCCTGTAATCCCAGCTACTTGGGAGGCTGAGGCACAAGAATCACTTGAACCCGGAAGGCAGAGGTTGCAGTGAGCCGATATCATGCCACTGCACTCCAGCCTGGGCAACAGAGCAAGACTCTGTCTCAAAAAAAAAAAGGGGGGGAGGAGTAAACAAATTGACTTATGCAATTGTGCAGGCTGGCAAGTCCAAAATCTGTAGGGCAGGCTGGAAGTGTGGAAGCTTAGAGAGGATTTAATGCTGCAGGCTTAAGGCGGAATTTCTTCTACAGGAAACCTGTTTATGTTCTTAAGGCCTTCAACTGATTCGCTCAGGCCCACCCAGGTTATCGCCGTTCATCTCCTTCATTTAAAATCAACTGATTGTAGATGTTAACTATGTCTACGAAATACCATCACAGCAACACCTAGGCTAGCATTCGATTAAATAACTGGGTACAGGCCAGGCACGGTGGCTCATGCCTGGGAGGCTGAGGCGGGTGGATTGCTTGAGGTCAGGAGTTCAAGACCAGCCCGGCCAACATGGTGAAACCCTGTCTCTACTAAAAATACAAAAATTAGCCGGGTGTGGTGGCGGGCACCTGTAATCCCAGCTACTCAGGAGGCTGAGGCAGGAGAATCGCTTGAACCCGAGAGGCGGAGCTTGCAGTGAGCTGAGATTGTGCCACTGCACTCCAGCCTGGATGACAGGGCAAGATGCTGTCGATAAATAAATAAATAAATAAAACTGGGTACTGCAGGCTAGCCAGGCTGACACAAAAGTCTAAACATCACAGACATCATTAGGGTCAACTGGTAGAAATTGAAGGACTTAAATCAGTGTTTTAGTAGGAACGCTCGAACCTGAATTTTGGGGGTGGGGGTGGGGTGCAGAGTTCTGTGCATCGACTGTTGACTGCTCAGAGTCAGGAAACAAACCATACAAACTGTTTGCCCCATCTGGGCTATGCTACTATGGCATCTTGCAATAAATCCTAACAATTAGGGACCCTATTTAGGTTGGTGCAAAAGTAATTTCGGATTTTGCCATTGAAAGTAATGGCCAAAATCACAGTTCCTTTTGCACCGATCTATAGATTGAAACGGGAGTGATGATTTCTTCCCTGGAGACTTATAAAAAGAATGGGAGCCATCCAGGCAGTTAGAGGGATTATACTTCCTGAGGGTGGGGGACTAAAATAGAAGTCCACAATAAAACCATTTCCTGGCTGGGTGCGGTGGCTCACGCCTATAATCCTAGCGCTTTGGGAGGCCAAGGCGGGTGGATCACCTGAGGTCGGGCATTCAAGACCAGCCCAACTGACCGTCTCTACTAAAAATACAAAATTAGCCAGGCGTGGTGGCGCATGCCTGTAATCCCAGCTACTCGGGAGACTGAGGCAGGAGACTCGCTTGAACCCGGGAGGTGGAGGTTGCCGTGAGCCGAGGTCGCGCCATTGCACTCCAGCCTGAGCAACAAGAGCGAAACTATGTCTCAAAAACAAAAACAAAAACAAACAAACAAAAAAACCATTTCCTATCCTCATCCAGCAGATACTGAATACAGATTGCATTCAACCTCAGGCATTCGCTTCCTAACTCCTACAATTTTTATCTGTTTTCTTCTACAAAACAATTATGTGCACAGGGTCAGAAGGGCAGTGAAAAATGAAGAATGTTCTACTTCTATTGTTGCCGGGGCGTTCCTTAATATCCTGCAAATGCAGGAGTCCTCTGCCAACTGGTGCCAGCGCTCAAGGCTTTGGCCTGGAATTGATGTGAAACTTCTGTTCTCTCTTCCTGCAAATCCAGATGGAGCCGCTGGAGCATAAAATAAAAACGGGACCAACGTCCAGGAGTGGCTCCTGTTAGGTTGGGGCAAAAGTAATTGCAGTTTCTTGGCTGGGCGCGATGCCTCATGCCTGTAATCCCACCACTTTGGGAGGCTGAGACGGGTGGATCACCCGAGGTCAGGAGTTCCAGACCAGCCTGGCAAAAAGGGTGAAACCCCGTCTCTATTAAAAATACAAAAATTAGCTGGCCGTGGCAGCAGGTGCCTGTAATCCCAGCTACTCAGGAGGCTGAGGCAGAGAATTGCTTGAATCTGGGAGGCAGAGGTTGCAGTGAGCCGGGGTTGCATGGCAAAACACCATCTCTACTTAAAATACAAAAATTAGCTGGGGATGGTGGCACACACCTATAATCCCAGCTACTCGGGAGGCTGAGGCAGAAGAAGCACTTGAACCTGGGACGCAGAGGTTGCAGTGAGCTAAGATCACACCACTGCACTCCAGCCTGGATGACAGAGTGAGACTCCACCTAAAAAAAAAAAAAAAACCATAAAAATAAAGAAGCCGGGCATGGCGGCTCACACCTGTAATCCCAACACCTTGGGAGGCCGAGGCGGGTGAATCATGAGGTCAGGAGTTCAAGACCAGCCTGGGCAACATGGTGAAACCCCGTCTCTACTAAAAATACAAACATTAGCTGGGCATGGTGGCAGGTGTCTGTAATCCCAGCTACTCAGGAGGCTGAGGCAGAGAATTGCTTGAACCTGGGAAGCAGAGGTTGCAGTGAGCCGAGATCACACCACTGCACTCCAGCCTGGGCAACAGAGTGAGACTCCGTCTCAACAACAACCAACAACAAAAAAAAGTAATTGCAATGTTGCAAATGTAATGGCAAAAACTGCAATTACTTTTCCACCAACCTAATGGAAGGAGATCCTGGTGCCTTGCCCAGGCATGCCGTTTATATGGAAACAGAAAGGGCAAAGGTATACAGGGAGATAACTAGATAGTATGAAGCTCTGATCTCAGCTCTTTGTCCGCTTGTGGCAGGTGCAATTAAGCCTATTTAACAGAAATTCAAAGGCACACTTGCCCTGCTGTACAGCGAACACACCCATTTGTAGAGCTTGGACCACATATATCAGTGACCCTTGACTTGACATAGCGTGCAGATGGAAAATGGGGTGAAAGTCCTTCTTCCAGAGTCTGAAGTTGACCCATGAGCTGTCTGAAGCCAGCAGGCCTGGCCAGGGCTTAACGCATCCTCCCATAATGCACACACATTAGCCAGACTACACGTTTATTTCTCAACCTACATATTGACTCTCCACTCTGTGTAGTTTTCAACAGTGAGCATCCAAAAATCTATCAAATGGCCACTATTCTTACAGTCAAAGTGAATTTTTATCAATAGCATTCTTTTCAGATTTCTTCAGTAAACTATCTACCAAAGGGAGGGTATAAACCCTTCTGCTATGAACAGTTATCACATAAAGATATGTATTTCCATCCTGGCCATGTTATTTGGGTTTGTGTGCTCTTTATTGGGCCACAAGAATATTAGCATCTGGAAGTCAGCAAGTTCTCTGAAAAATCAAACTGGTGACTTGTTGCCAAAGATGGTACCCAAAGAGCTATCTATCCAGTATTTATTCCCGGTGTCATTCCTTCCCCTTGAATCAGAACTGGACCTGTGACTACGTTTTAACCAATAGAAAAAAGCAGAAGTAATGCCTGTGACTCCTAAAGTCAGATCCTAAGGAACATCAAAAGTATCACCCTAAGTCTCTTGGAGCATCCTCACTGGGAGAGGGCAATGCTGTAAGGAAGCCCAAGCTAGTCACGTGGAGAGGCAGCTTTTAATCTGGGGTTTTTTAGAAATCGGAATGGGGGGAAAAAAAGAAATTGGAATAGGAGTATGAGAGGCATGTTGAAGATACAGATGTCCAAACAGCCCCAAGCTGTTCCAACCTTCAGAGCCCAGGTGCAAGCCATGTGAGTGGAGCAGTCTTCAAACAATCCCAGCCCTAGATATTATCTGGCTGCAGTGTCATGATGGACTCCAAATGAGAACCACTCAGCTGAGCTCAGGAAAGCCTTAGAACCACAGAATGGTGTTTTAAGCCGGGAGTCAGCAAACTACCTGATGCAAACCAAATCGGGCCGACTACCTTGTTGGCTAAGCAAAGTTTTATTGGCACACGGCCACACTCATCGATCGATGTATTGTCTATAACGCTTTCATGCTGTAATGGCAGAGTAGTAGAAACACGGCCTTCAAAGCTGAAAATACTCATTCTCTAGCCCTTTCTCAAAAAAAAAAAAAAAAAAGTCTGCTCCTATGGAATCAGAGAACACAAAACCGTTCTGTACCCTCCCTTTGCAGGTAGGATGGTGGTGAAGGAGGTTGGACCGTGGAAGACCTTGGGTAAGGGAGCTGCCTCACTCCCTCCCTCCACCAAAAACAAACAAACAAAAAAAAAGTTTGCCAAATCTGTGTTTTAAGCCACTAAGTTTGGGGGTGGTTTGTTAGGCACCAGTAAAGAAAACAGAACATTGATAATTTCACAATCTGTATTTTGCAACTGAAGGATACTGAAAAACCGATTTCTAAACCAAGTACTATAAAATGTTACCAAGGCCACTTGTTCCTTTGCCCACCTTCTTTCCTGGAGCAAATGTTCTAAGTGTTCCAATTCCATTAGCAGAATAATGACTCAGCACAAATTCAAAGGACTACAACCGAGTTTGAATCACAGCTGGGTCACTTTCTCTCTCTATTTTATTTTATTTTTTTTTTTTGAGACAGAGTCTCACTGTGTCACCAGGCTGCAGTGCAGTGGCGTGATCTCGGTTCACTGCAACCTTCGCCTCCCGGGTTCAAGCGATTCTCCTGCCTCAGCCTCCCAAATAGCTGAGACTACAGGAGTGGACCACCACACCCGGCTAATTTTTGTATTTTGAGTAGTGATGGGGTTTCACCATGTTGACCAGGCTGGTCTTGAACTCTTGACCTCAGGTGATCCACCCACCTCGGCCTCCCAAAGTGCTGGGATTACAAGCGTAAGCCTCCATGCCCAGCCACAGCTGGGTCACTTTCTAACTCTGTAACCAAGGATGAGTTTATTAATCTTTTTTTTTTTCCTGCTGGAGAAAAGGGAGCCTCACAGTGTTGTGATTAAGAGCACATGTTCTGGGTTCCAGTCTGAGGTGGGAACTTGTTTGCTGTGTGTTCTTGAGCCCACACCCTGACCTCTCTGTGGCTCAGATCCTGCATCTGTAAAATGAGGAAAATAATATTAACTGCTTCATAGAATTCTTAGAAACATTCAAATCATTTAATGTTTTGTAAAGTACTTAGAGTGCCTGGTACAAAATATAATCTTCATCTAAATGTTTATGGGTGAAAAAATGCTGACTTTAGACCAGGCGCGGTGGCTCACACTTGTAATCCCAGCACTTTGGGAGGCCAAGGTGGGCAGATCACTTGAGGTAAGGAATTCGAGAGCAGCCTGGCCAACACGGTGAAACCCCGTCTCTACTAAAAAATACAAAAATTAGCCAGTCACGGTAGTGGGGGACTGCAATTGGGAGGCTGAGGCAGGAGAATGGTTTGAACCGGGAAGTGGAGGTTGCAGTGAGCCGAGATTGCATCACTACACCCCAGCCTCAGCAAGAGAGGCTGTCTCAAAAACCAAAAAAAAGTAAAGAAAAGAAATACTGACTTTAAAAGTTCAAAAGCACCCTTCAAGATCTGTGTGTCTCAGTTTCATCATCTGTGAAATAAAGTAAAATAATTTCTCACCCTTCCCATGGTCATTGTGAAAACTAAATAACATCATCTTGTTTTTGGCAGTATTATCATAATTGTCATTATAATACATGATTGCTTATGATATATGATTGCTTTTAGAATTTTATAATCTAGCTTGTTTTTTTTTGTTTGTTTGTCTTCTTTGTTTGTTTGTTTGTTTGTGTTGAGACGGAGTCTCGCTCTGTCGCCCAGGCTGGAGTGCAGTGGCGTGATCTTGGCTCACTGCAAGCTCTGCTTCCTGGGTTCACACCATTCTCCTGTCCCAGTCTCCTGAGTAGCTGGGAGTAACCACACAACCAGCTAATTTTTTGTATTTTTAGTAGAGATGGGGTTTTACTGTGTTAGCCAGGATGGTCTCGATCTCCTGACCTCATGATCTGCCCACCTCGGCCTCCCAAAGTGCTGGGATTACAGGCGTGAGCCACCGCAGCCAGCCTATAATCTTGTTGTTTTAGAAAGAATGAATGTGAAATGGAAATATTTGCCCATGTGAAAGATGGCATCTATTCTAAATGTGCCTCCAGGAGATGAACTCTACCCTTCTCTCTGCTGATGACACCAGCGTTCACCCGTCCTCTTTGTCTGAATAACTAGTATGTATCCCTGAGATCATCAGCTTTTACATTCAAGACAGTGGTTCTCAACTGGGGGCAAATTTTTTTTTTTTTTAAGACAGGGTCTCACTCTGTCACCCAGACTGGAGTGCGGTGAGATGATCTCGGCTCACTGAAACCTCCACCTCCTGGGTTCAAGTGTTTCTCCTGCCTCAGCCTCCCGAGTAGCTGAGATTACAGGCATCTGCCACCAGGCCTGGCTAATTTTTTGTATTTTTAGTAGAGATGGAGTTTCACCATGTTGACCAGGCTGGTCTCGAACTCCTGACCTCAAATGATCCACCCACCTCGGCCTCCCAAAGTGCTGGGATTACAGGCATGAGCCATCACACCTGGACAACCAGGGGCAATTTTTTTGGTTGTCACAGCTGGAGAAGGTGCTGCTAGTGGCATGTGGTGGGTAGAGGCCAGGGATGCTGCTAACCATCCTACAGCGCCCAGGATAGCCCCCGACAAGAAAGAATCATCCAGCCCCAAGTGTCCACAGTGCTGAGGCTGAGGTAGAAGATTTGGTCTAGGATAGGTACCCTCTCCTAGGCTTGGGTAGAGCTTCTTCCAGTCCTTCCATGTCCTCATCCACTACTTTGAAATAGCCTGGGTTCTCATCTGTCTCCCTAGGAAGTTTGGGGGTTGGAGAGGCCTCAGGGACTGGGTCTGTTTTTATCTCTCTGTGTCAGCAGTACACTAGGTTTTAACCAATGAAATAAAGCAGAATGCTTTAGCGAACTAACACAGGAACAGAAAACCAAACACCGCATGTTCTCACTCCTATGTGGGAGCTGGACTGTGAGAACACAAGGACACAGGAAGAGAAACAACACACACTGGGGCCCGCTGGGTGTTTGGGGGGAGGGAGAGCATCAGGATAAATAGCTAATGCATGCTGGGCTTATTACTAGGTGATGGGTTGATAGGTGCAGCAAACCACGATGGCACACATTTACCTAAGTAACAAACCTGCACGTCTTGCACAGGTATCCCAGAACTTAAAATAAATTAAAATAAGAATAAACCCGAATGGACCCTTTTCACAAGATGGTGCCGAAAGCAAAGGAAGCTCCTGCCCCTCCTAAAGCCCAAGCCAAAGCGAAGGCTTTGAAGGACAATAAGGCAGTGTTAAAAGACATCCACAGCCACAAAAAAAAAAAAAAAAAAAGAAGATCCACATGTCACCCACCTTCCAGCGGCCCAAGACAGCGCGACTCTGGAGGCAGTGCAAATATCCTCGGAAGAGCGCCCCCTGGAGAAACAAGCTTGACCACTCTGCGATCATCAAGTTTCCGCCAACCAGAGTCGGCCATGAAGTAGACAGACGACAACAGGATGCTTGCCTTTATTATAGATGTTAAAGCTAACAAAGCACCAGATCAAATAGGCTGTGAAGAAGCTCTGATTCGGCCTGACGGAGAGAAGAAGGCACATGGTCAACCGACTCCTGGTTACAATGCTTTGGAAGTTGCCAGCAAAATTGGGATCATCTAAACTGAGTCCAGCTGGCTAATTCTACATATACGTATATCTTTTCACCATAAAAAAAAAAAAAAAAGAGGCCGGGCGCTGTGGCTCATTCCTGTAATCCCAGCACTGGGAGGCAGAGGCAGGCAGATCACAAGGTCAGGAAATCGAGACCATCCTGGCTAACACAGTGAAACCCCGTCTCTACTAAAAATACAAAAAAATTAACCTGGCACAGTGGCGGGCACCTGTAATCCCAGCTACTCAGGAGGCTGAGGCAGGAGAATCACCTGAACCCGCGAGGTGGAGGTTGCTGTGAGCCAAGATCACATCCCTGCACTCCAGCCTGGGCAACAGAGCAAGAATGTTACCTCTGAGAGAGAACATTAGACGTAGCCTGTGTCATCTTTCTCCCCTAAAAGTACGAAAAGGTCAACAAATGAGAGAAACTCAGATTTATGGATTATCAGTGCAAGGTGTGACACACAAGTGCTCAATCTCTTCACCAAGCCCGGGACTGATGGAAAAAGGGATGGTAACTGTTTTCTTGGATCATCAAATTTTTTTTTTTTTTTTTAGACAGAATAATGCTCTGTCACCCAGGCTGCAGTGCAGTGACATGATCTTGGCTCACTGCAAAAAAAAAGAAAGAAAGAAAGAAACGCTGATGCTAAGAGCAGCTTCACACAGAAATGCTTAGGTATCTGGCGTGTGTTTCCCCGGCACAGGATTCCACATTGTTTCCTGTTCACTATCCCATTAATGAGGCCAAACATGTCCACTTCCTATGCACTATCCCTAGATATTATCTGACCTTTACACTCCATGAGGTTATCTATATCTATACCTGTATTTATTTCCATGTACTATTCCTATGCTCTTTCAAGGTTGTTATTGAGGCAGAGGTTAACACTATGGCTTTGTGAATGTTCTATTTCTATTGAGCAACTATTATAAGTTGAATCGTGTCCCCAGAAGTATATATCTAAAGCCTGAGTAAACCCAAGTATTTGTGAAAATAGCCTTATTTGCAGAAAGGGAATTAGCAGAAGTGATCAAGATGAGGTCATTAGTGTGGGCCCTAATCCAATATGGCTGGTGTCCTTATATGAAGAAAAGAGGCATAGAGACAGACACACAGAAAGGCCACATAATGACAGAGACAGAGTTTGGAATGGCCCATCCTCAAGCCAAGGAACACCAAGGATTGTCAGCAACACCGGAAGCCAGGAGAAAGGCATGAAACAGATCCTCCCCTCCAGACATCAGAGAGAGTGCAGCCCTGGTGACACCTGGATGTCAGACATCTGGCCCCCAGAACGGTGAGAGAACAAATTTCCATTGTTTTGAGCCACCTTGTTGGTGGGTCTTTGTGACAGCCTCGCTGGGAAATGAATACAGAAGCCCTCCAAGCTGCAGAGTGTCTTTCAGATGGTCGGAGAACCCTGGAGTAGTAAACCCTGCTTTCTAATTCCTGAAACAGGTGGGTTATCACTAAGAAAATGTAAGAAACTTTTCTCTATTCCAGAATTACCTTCACCCGGTGCTGGAAGCAGTGACAGGTTTTCAGCACCTCCTATTGTTGCAGCCTTTTTTTTTTTTTTTTTTTGGAGTCTCGCCCTGTCACCAGGTTGGAGTACAGTGGCATGATCTTGGCTCACTGCAACCTCTGCCTCCCAGGTTCAAGTGATTCTCCGCCTCAGTCTCCTGAGTAGCTAAGACTACAGGTGTGTGCCACCATGCCCAGCTAATCTTTGTATTTTCAGTAGAGACGGGGTTTCACCATGTTGGCCAGGATGGTCTTGATCTCTTGACCTTGTGATCCACCTGCTTCAGCCTCCCAAAGTGCTGAGATTACAGGCGTGAGCCACCGCACCCATCCCTGTTGCAGCTTTTTCACTATTGATGTTCAGTAAGTGTGAGTGTTTGTTTTAGCTCTTTTACTCCCACCGCCAGCAAGCTCCAGGTTCTTGTCCCACAACCAAGAAGAATAAGAAACATCGACACTGGAGACTGAGTAAGGCAGAGTGGGATTTATCAAGTGGAAGTGACAGAAAAGCTCTCAACAAGGGGAGGAGACCCGACAAAGAGTTGCTGGCTGCAGGGCTAAGTTCAGTGGTTTTGAGAACTGGAAAGTGGGAGGAGTGTGCTGACTGGTCTGTGGGCCACTCAGGAAGACACACAACAGTGAAAAGAGTCAATTAGAGGCTGAGTGATGTTACACTTTATGCAAATGAGGATTTGGCCCACAGCCAATCACACAAAGACAGGTATATGTAAAATAGGTGAAAGATAAGGACCAATCCGGAGGAAGCATGTGAAATGAGACAAACGTGTATCAAAGGGAGGAAAATGTGTCCAAAAAAGGAATGGAATTTGTTCATCTAGGTTCACAGAGTAGACGTTTCCATTCAAGGACGCGGGCTGTTTCTTATCTAGGGGCTGCCGCTTGATATTCAGGCTGTTCTTGGTCTGAAGAAATTTTGCTGATGTGAGCTCTTTCTTATCTGGGGTCTGCAGCCGGATTTTCAGGCTGTTCTTTGTTTGAAGGAGTTTTACCAAGGACTCACCCTAACTGCCTGTCTGACCACTTTCTTCCTAAGTCCTCTTTCACTATCCACGGCCCTGGTCCCAGCCCTTGGGGGACATTGACATCTTCTCCCAGGTCAGCTCCTCAGAGGCCTCACTCTGGGCCACAGTGGAAGTGATTCTTCCAGCTCCAGAGATTCCTGCCAGACATGGAAAGAACCCAAACCAGCTGCTGGAGATAAGATCTTAGGAGCTGATCCCAGCCAATCTGCCAGTGCCCATGTGGAGCCATATTTAGGTTTTATCTATTCATTTTATTATGAAATGTCTCACACATATAGAAAAGCATGTAAACAGGCTGGGCACGGTGGCGCAGGCCTGTCATCCTAGCACTTTGGGAGGCTGAAGTGAGCAGATCACTTGAGGTCAGGGGTTTGAGACCAGCTTGGCCAACATGGCAAAAGCCCATCTCTACTAAAAATACAAAAATTAGCCGGGTGTGTTGGTGCCTGCCTGTAATCCCAGCTACTCAGGAGGCTGAGGCAGGAGAATCACTTGAACCCGGAAGGCAGAGATTGCAGTGAGCCAAGATCACTCCATTGCACTCCAGCCTGAACAACAGAGTGAGACTCTGTCTCAAAAAAAGAAAAAAGAAAAGCATGTCAACAAAATTCTTTATGGTTATCATTTTGCCCTATGTCTTCAGATAAAGACTCCAGTGAGAAAGTCAAAACACAATTGAGGCTTCTTCTGAAGTCTTTCCTGAGTCTGTTGCTCTGTTCCCCTTTCCAGAGGTGAAATTGTTCTGCAACTTCCTCGTGATGTTTACGATCATGGTACCTCTCCCCACTGCTCTGTGCCTGTGAACATTGCCTGAGCATCATCTCTCCATAATTAGAAATCTGCCTGTTCCTCTGACATTCTGTGCTGAGTGTATGCAGGCTGACAGATGTAAGTCCTGTTCATTCATTCAACTGTAGTGTCATATTCCACATATTCTGTAACTTATCCTGTGTTTTCAATTAATCATTCATCCCCAAACTCAACGTTTCCATTTTTCACAGTTGCAAGGTTGAAATACACATTTTTTTCTAGTTTCCTTGTGCATGTATTAAAATGCCTCCAAAGACATGTATCTCTACAAGTTTCAACTCCAGTTATTTTCTGAAACTCTCCTCCAATGCCACCATGCAAATGAACAGATCCACCAAATTCCAACAGCCTGACGAACAGGTTGTATCGTCCCATTTTTTTTTCCAACCTATAAGAAGTGATAGCCTACATGCGTTACTGTGATTTTGATGTGTATTTCCCTGATTACTGGTATGATTAATAATCAATTGTGTGGTTTAATGGCCCTTCTATTTCCCTTTTCTGTCAAATGATATCATTTGCCTTTTTAAAAAAGTTATAAGTGCCGGGTGCGGTGGCTCAAGCCTGTAATCCCAGCACTTTGGGAGGCCGAGACCGGCGGATCATGAGGTCAGGAGATCGAGACCATCCTGGCTAACACGGTGAAACCCCGTCTCTACTAAAAAATACAAAAATCTAGCCGGGCGAGGTGGCGGGCGCCTGTAGTCCCAGCTACTCGGGAGGCTGAGGCAGGAGAGTGGCGAGAACCCGGGAGGCGGAGCTTGCAGTGAGCTGAGATCTGGCCACTGCACTCCAGCCTGGGTGACAGAGTGAGACTCCGTCTCAAAAAAAAAAAAAGATATAAGTATGGCCAGGCGTGGTGGCTCATGCCTGTAATTCTTCGGGAGGCCAAGGCTGGTGGATCACCTGAGATCAGGAGTTCAAGACCTGCCTGGCCAACATGGTGAAACCCCATCTCTACTAAAAGTACAAAAATTAGCTGGGCGTAGTGGCGCACCCTTGTAACCCCAGATGCTCAGGAGGCTGAGGCAAGAGGTTCACTTGAACCGGGAAGGCGGAAGTTGCAGTGAGCTGAGATTGCACCACTGCACTCCAGCCTGGGTGACAGAGTGAGACTCCATCTCAAAATAAAATAAAATAAAATAAAATAAATAATAAAAGTTTTAAAAAAAAGATGTAAGTATTTAAAGCTAAACTATTATCTCTAAGATTTGTCTGTGTTCCACAAATGTTGATATGTTGTGTTTTCATTTTTATTCAGTTAAAAACCCTTCTTAATTTCTAATTACTTCTTTAACTCATGGGTTATTAAGATATGTGTTGTTTAATTTAAAAGTATTTGGAGTTAGGCACAGTGGCTCACGCCTGTAATCCCAGCATTTTGGGCAGCCGAAGCAGGTGGATCACTTGAGGCCAGGAGTTCTAGATCGGCCTGGCCAACATGGTGAAATCCTGTCGGTACTAAAAATACAAAAATTAGCAAGGCATCATGGCAGGTGCCCAGCTACTCTGGAGGCTGAGGCAGGAGAATCACTTGAACCCAAGAGGCAGAGACGGCAGTGAGCTGAGATGGTGCCGCTGCACTCCAAAGTGGGCGACAGAGAAAGACTGTCTTTTAAAAAAAAAAAAAAAGCTACATTATAGGATATAAATCACAACTTAGTAAAATACTAACTTACAACTTTATGCAGGTACTAAATTAGCTTTCCTAGTGGAGAACAAGTATAGCTATAATCCAGAACAGAGCATGAACTTGAACATCAATACGAAGGATTGTAGTCCAGCAGCCAGCACAGCCTCTCATGTATCTGTAAATGCTACAGTCCCGTACAGAGCATGAACTCGGTGTCACCTGGGTTAACTGTCCTCAAGTACAGAGGGACAGAATGTTACTGACACAGGGTAGCTGTCAATACTTATTGTTTATTCACTGTGTCATAATTGTTATCACTATCTGGAGTTATTTGGTAATACTGAGGAATGAATCCCCTTAACTATTTGCTGAAGTTTAGCCATTTGGTCTTGTTGTAGAAATCATTGTATCTGCCTAGATAGAGCACGTGTGCAACCTCAGGTCTTCGCTGGCAAAATTCTGCTCATCTCTGAGAGATAACATTAGACGTAGACTGTGTCATCTTTCTCCCCTAAAAGTACAAAAAGGTCAACAAATGAGTGAGACTCACATTTACGGATTATCAGCACAAGGTGTGACACACAAGTGTTCAATCTATTCACCTAGCCCGGGACTAATGGGAAAAAGGGATGGTAACTGTTTTCTTGATCATCAAATATTCTTTTTTTTTTTTTCTAAGACAGAAATGCTCTGTGCCCCAGGCTGGAGTGCAGTGACATGATCTCGGCTCACTGCAACTTCCGCCTCTCGGGTTCAAGCAATTCTCCCGCCTCAGCCTCCTGAGTAGCTGGGATTACAGGCGCCCGCCACCACACCCAGCTAATTTTTTTGTATTTTTAATAGAGATAGGGTTTCACCATGTTGGCCAGGCTGGTCTCAAACTCCTGACCTCAAGTGATCCGCCCACCTCAGCCTCCCAAAGTGCTGGGATTACAGGCGTGAGCCCCCACACCACGCCGATCATCGAATATTCTAATTTAAACATTGCTACCTTCAGATTTGGGGGTTAGAGCATTCATTAGATGATACTCATTTTAGCTTAGGGAAGCCCATGGGGAAATGGTGGAAACCAGATGGTTCTATAAGTCCTCCTAGCATCCAGAGGCCACGCATTCAGTGGGCACCCTCCCTCTGGCTTGCTGTTTGAACATGTGAAGTTCAAACCCTCTCAGAGCCCTCCACCAGGAAATAAAAGAGCTGGACCAAGGAAATAATCGTGCTTGTTAGGATTTTCAGTGTGGTCAATATGAGAATTTTCTTAACTCAGTCCCTAACACTGAAAGTATGTAATGAATGCCCGGTACGTTAATGGCCGTACAGAAAACCAGACTGGGTCCTGTCGTCCAGTATGGCTGAATATAAATCCATTCTCCATCTGTGTGGCAAAAGCAAGTTCTTGACCTTCTTATTCAAAGAGGGTCCAGTCTACAGTTTCTCAGTTTCCTTCCAGCTTGTTACCATTACAGGATACCTGTTATTTACTTCTATATTAAAATATCTTCAAACTTAAAGACTTCTTACCAAAAACAAACAAACAAAAACCGCAAAAGATTCTTGTAGGCAAGTCACACAGACTGACCAATTGTAAATATTTTCTTTTTCTTTTTTTCTTTTTTTCTTTTTGAAATGGAGTCTCGCTCTGTCACCCTGGCTGGAGTGCAGTGGTGTGATCTCAGCTCACTGCAACCTCCACCTCCCAGGTTCAAGCAATTCTCCTGCCTCAGCCTCCCAAGTAGCTGGGATTACAGGCACGCACCACCACACCCGGCTAATTTTTGTATTTTTAGTAGAGACGGGGTTTCACGTTGTTGACCAGGCTAGTCTTGAACTCCTGACCTCAGATGTTCCACCCGCCTCAGCCTCCCAAAGTATTGGGGTTACAGGCGTGAGCCACTGCACCCAGCCCAATAGTAATATTTTGCAAACATTTGCTAGGTCATCTCTCTCTCTTTCTCTCTCATATATAATATTAATTTTTTCCCTAACCATTTGAGAGTAAGTTGCAAGTATGCATTTTCTTTTATTTCTCAAAACTTCAGTGCATATTATCTAAGGACGAGGATATATCCTATATAACCTCAGCAAAAGTACAAAAATCAGGGAATCCAACAGTGATACAGTCTTGTTATCCAAATCTATGTTGCATATTCAAATTTGGCCAACTTGTTTGTGTATGTGTGGTCTAGGGTTTCCATTGTATTTGGTTTACATGTTCCTTTAATCTGGAACATGTATGCACTCAGCTTGTGTTTTTCCTCATAAGAATTTCACAATTTAGGCCGGATGCGGTGGCTCATGCCTGCAATCCCAGCACTTTGGAGGGCCAAGGCGGGTGGATCATGAGGTCAGAAAATCGAGACCATCCTGACTAACATGGTGAAACCCCGTCTCTACTAAAAAAAATACAAAAAATTAGCCAACCGTGGTGGCGGGCGCCTGTAGTCCCAGCTACTCGGGAGGCTGAGGCAGGAGAATGGCGTGAACCCAGGAGGCGGAGCTTGCAGTGAGCTGAGATCCGGCCACCGCACTCCAGCCTGGGCGACAGAACTAGACTCCATCTCAAAAAAAAAAAAAAAAAAAATTCACAATTAAAAAGTACAGGCCCGTCATTTTGCAGACTGTCCCTCATTTGGGATTCATGTAATGTTATCTCAAGAATATATTCAGGTCTAGAGTTTATGTTTAAAATATGGCCACCTAGAAAGGCAAGAGGGAGAAAAGTCAAGTGACCTCTGGTGACCAAGGTCAACATCATTCGTGTCAGGTCATGTTGCTAGTAAGTCCCCTTGATATGGTGTGATGATCATGGTATTTTACCTCGGTGACTTTCCTTTCCAAAACCCATGAACCCATTTGTTAGATGAGAAAACACGCAATAAACCCCAATGGAGGAGATACATTGTACAAAATGCATGACCCGTGTTCTTCAAAACCATCAAGGTCATCAAAAATGAGGAAAGTCAGCCGGGCGCAGTGGCTCACACCTGTAATCCCAGCACTTTGGGAGGTCAAGGTGGGAGGATCACCTGAGGTCAGGAGTTCAAGACCAGCCTGGCCAACATGGTGAAATCCCGTTTCTACTAAAAATGCAAAAATTAGCCGGGTGTGGGGGTGCACGCCTGTAATCCCAGCTACGTGTGAGGCTGAGGCAGGAGAATCACTCGAACTGGGAAGGCAGAGGTTGTAGTGAACCAAGATTGTGCCACTGCAATGCAGCCTGGGTCACAAAGCGAGACTCCATCTTAAAAAAAAAAAAAAATGAGGAAAGTCTGAGCAACTGTCACAGCCAAGAGGAGCCCAAGGAGACAGGATGAGTGTACGTCATGTAGTATACAGGATGGGATTTGGGGGCAAAAAAAGGGCATGAGATAGTGAGCCAAGAGCATGCCACTGCACTTCAGCCTGGGCAACAAAGAGCGAACTCCGTCAAAAAAAAAAAAAAAAAAAAAAAAACAGGGGCATGAGATAAAAACTAAGGAAATCCAAATTAAGTATGGACTATGGGAACTCTCTGTACTTTCTCTGTAATTCTTCTATGAGTCTAAAACTGCTCTAAAAAATGAAGCGCATTTAAAAAAATGTTTTTTCCCTGTTTGGGAAGGGTTTAGAAACGGGAAATACTAGATTCGGGCGGGAGAAGGGCAGACTTGTTTGATAAGGGACCGATGTTTGTGCAGTAACTTGGAGTGTGGTTTGTTTTTGAATCCTTAATTAAAACCTGGGATTGGCCGGGTCAGTGGCTCACGCCTGTAATCCCAACATGTTTGGAGGCCAATGCAAGTGGATCACGAGGTCAGGAGTTTGATACCAGCCTGGCCAACGTGGCGAAACCCCGTCTCTACTAAAAATACAAAAATTAGCTGGGCATGGTGGCACACACCTATAATCCCAGCTACTCGGGAGGCTGAGGCAGGAGAATCGCTTGGACCCGGCAGTCGGAGGTTGCAGTGAACTGAGATCATGCCATTGCACTCTAGCCTGGGTGACAAGAGCAAGATTCCATCTCAAAATAATACATACATACATACATACATAAAATTTACAAAGTAAAACCTGGGATTATATATCCCCAATAGATATTCATACTTGAACCACAGTTACAAATGCAAAAATTCTTAATATGCAAAAAGCAAAAATTCTTAATACTATTCTTTGCACTTTTTTGTAATCATTTTATATATACGCATATATATGTGTATATATATATTGCTTACGTTGTTTGTACAGATGTGGACCACCATTGCAACAAAATAAATTCTTTTTGCTCTAAAATATTTATAAAGAAAATACTTAAATGTTATGTATATGGTGGTAATAAAGGAAAAATCAAGTATTATAAACAAGAATGAAGGTTTTTGTAAAGATTTCTCTTCAGTGATTTGGAAGGTATAGTTCCAGGCACGTTTTCCCTGAAGTTATGTGTATGTGAGTGCTCTCATTCTTCCCAACTTGCCTTTGAAGAGTGAAAAACCATTATTATCAAGTAGATTTCTATTCAGCTTCTATTCCTGCCCTGCTGTTTATCCCTTAAGAATGAGTTTCTTGGACGTTTCCAATATGAGATTTTTTTTTTAAATCACCGTTTTTTAGAATGGTGATTTTAAATGTGTGAGTGCATGCATTATCTTTTTCTTTTTTCTTTTTTTTTTTTTTTGAGGCAGAGTCTCGCTCTGTCGCCCAGGCTGGAGTGCAGTGGCTGGATCTCAGCTCACTGCAAACTCCACCTCCCGGGTTCCCGCCGTTCTCCTGCCTCAGCCTCCTGAGTAGCGGGGACTACAGGCGCCCACCACCACGCCCGGCATTTTTTTGTATTTTTAGTAGAGATGGGGTTTCACCGTGTTAGCCAGGATGGTCTCGATCTCCTGACCTCCCGGAGTGCTGGGATTACAGGCGTGAGCCACCGTGCCCGGCCGCATTATCTTATCTCAATTATTTGCACCCCCAGTTCACCCCCATCTCCCTAAAGCTAAAACACTGCCAACTGATCTGTTGTAGAGGTCCTTTGGAAACACATAACTAACGCTTAAGATGGGTGCTGCTAATTTTTTTTTTTTTTTTTTTTTTTTTGAGACGGAGTTTCGCTCTTGTCACTCAGGCTGGAGTGCAGTGGCGCAATCTCAGCTCACTGCAACCTCCGCCTCTCGGGTTCAAGCGTTTCTCCTGCCTCAGCCTGCCAAGTAGCTGGGATTACAGGCGTGAGCCACCACACCCGGCTGATTTTTTGTATTTTTAGTAGAGACGGGGTTTCTCCATGTTGGTCAGGCTGGTCTCAAACTCCCGACCTCAGGTGATCCACCCACCTCGGCCTCCCAGAGTGATGGGATTATAGGCGTGAGCCACTGAGCCGGGCAGGTGCTGCTCATTCTTTGTGAAAATCCAAATACTGTTAAGGAACCAGGGAGCTGCCACTACCTCTTGATTTTCCATCTAAAAATATACATGTTTATCTAAACAAATCTTTCCATATTCATAGTGACTTTTCAAGTATTTGAGCCTAAAGATTTTGATCTCACATTTTTATACCTATTTAAATTGTTCACAATTATTACATACACATCAGTCATCAACTAAAGTTGTACTTTAAAAATTTACTACAATATGTACATTGCTGATATTTGTACTTACTCTTTTTTTCTCTAGAGTGGAGGTACAATTGTGTGATATTTCAGAAGTACAGATAAATGATTCCAAAAGACTCAGAAAGGGAGAATAATGTGTCTTTGATCATGAATAACTGATTAGTAATTCTTGCCTATATTTTCCTGATAGCATATGACAAATGTTTCTAAGGTAATAAGATGAGAACAGATAAAGATTGTGTGGTGTTTTTGATTTGGAGAGAAATATTTTAATTTTTCAATGCAGTTACAAATTATAATGTATTCATATTTGTGCTTTCTGTTAGAATACACGATTGCAGGACTGTTTAGATTTTGTGTTTATTCTTTTTTTATTTTTATTTTTTGAGACGGACTCTCGCTCTGCCGCCCGGGCTGGAGTGCAGTGGCCGGATCTCAGCTCACTGCAAGCCCCGCCTCCTGGGTTTACGCCATTCTCCTGCCTCAGCCTCCCAAGTAGCCGGGACTACAGGCGCCCGCCACCTCGCCCTGCTAGTTTTTTGTATTTTTTAGTAGAGACGGGGTTTCACCGTGTTAGCCAGGATGGTCTCGATCTCCTGACCTCGTGATCCGCCCGTCTCGGCCTCCCAAAGTGCTGGGATTACAGGCTTGAGCCACTGCGCCTGGCCTTGTGTTTATTCTTGATGAAAAGCTTTGTTCTTCAGTTTGTGCTCAAACCTTATGAAATAAATTCACCCATATTATCAAAAAAAAATGTGTCCTTGTGTTTCTTATTGAATTTGTAGTTCAGTCTCATGAACGCAAATTCAGATGACCCCTAAAATAGTCTCTAGATAAGTTCATGATTGCTCAATATCTTCAATCTTTTGAGTATAGGTCACACTATACCTCTCTTTATCAGCAAGTAAACTTTACAACAAACATGTGACATGCTGTGACAAGGTTAAAGATCATTTTCTCCTTGCTGTAAAAGCTGATCTGCCTGCAGCTGCCACAGCCTCCAGTGGTGTCCACAGTTTGAACCCACGAAGGAAGAGGTCACCGTGATGTCGGACGATTTCTTATGGTTTGAAGGCATAGCTTTCCCTAATATGGGTTTCAGATCCGAAATCTTAAGAAAAGTACGTGATGAGTTCGTGACAAGGGATGAAGATGTAATAATATTGACTTACCCCAAATCAGGTAAGGAGGCAGAATCGTGAACTGAGAAAGGCGGTCCATTCAGTGCATGACCGGAGTGCTTCCTTTATGTCAGACAGTGTACAATGCTTTAAGGGGAAGGGAAGAATGCCTAATACCAACTGACAATCAGAGAAAAGGATTTAGTCAGGATATTACACAGTAGGATGAGTGTTCAGAGGGGTAATCAAAGGTATTAGGAGAATCCACAGGAGTGAATTCCAGGGCAGATTCAGGTGTTTGTTTGGTGGCAGGGGGAGGAAGGATGACTGAGGATGACCAGTGATGTCCTGAAAGAAGAAATAGCATTTAAATGGAAATGGGAAGAATGAGGATGAAATTACTTGGTGGGGAGGGATATTTTCAGATAGGAGAATCATCAGGGACGATGGCCAGGAACCACAAAAGAGCCTGGCAATCTCAAGGGGCTTAAAGATGAGAATCGTATGTCTCTGGGAGTGGGGCTGTGGATGGAGGGTGGTAAGAGCAGTGCGGATGGGGTAAGGATTGAGGATGAAGACATTGGAAGTGGCATGGCCCTGAGAGGCCAAGAGCAATAGAAACTTATTAAGAGGATTTCAGCAAATAGCCAAAAGACGGAAGCAACTGAGATATCCATGACAGGTGAGTGAAGAGACAAAATGTGGTTTATAGATATAATGGAATGTTATTCATCCTTGAGAAGGAAGAAAATTCCCATACATGCTACAACAGGGATAAACATCAAGGACGTTATGCTAAATGAAATAAGCCAGTCACAAAAATACAAATGCTATGTGATTCCACTTACATAAGGTACCTAGAGTCATCCAGTCCATAGAAACAGAAAGTACAGTGGTGGCTGCCAGGGGCTGAAGGGAAAGACAAATGGGGAGTTGGTGCTGGCTCTGCATAGAGTTTCGGTTTTGCAACACAAAGATCCTCTGGAGATTGGTTGAGCAACAATGGGAATATACTTAACACTTAACACTACGAAACTGTAGGCTTAAAAGCGGTTGACAGGCCGGGCATGGTGGCTCACACCTGTAATCCCAGCACTTTGGGAGGTCAAGGCAGGCAAATCGCCTGAGGTCAGGAGTTTGAGACCAGCCCGGCCAACATGGCAAAACCCCGTCTCTACTAAAAATACAAAAATTAGCCAGACGTTGTGGCACACATCTGCAGTTCCAGCTATTTGGGAGACTGACCAAGAGAATCACTTGAACCCAGGAGATGGAGGTTGCAGCGAGCCAAGATCGTGCCACTGCACTACTCCAGCCTGGACGACAGAGCAAGACTCTGTCTCAAAAAAAAAAAAGAAAAGGTGGTTGATAGCTGGCCGCAGTGGCTCATGCCTGTAATACCAGTGCTTTGGGAGGGCAAGGTAGGCAGATTGCTTGCGGTCAAGAGTTCAAGACCAGCCTGGGCAATATAGCAAGGCCTGGTCTCTACAATAACATTTTTTTAAAAAATTAGCCTAGCCAGGCTCAGTGGCTCACGCCTGTAATCCCAGCACTTTGGGACGCTGAGGCAGGCGGATCACGAGGTCAGGAGATCAAGACCATCCTGGTTAACACGGTGAAACCCCGTCTCTACTAAAAAACACAAAAAATTAGCCGGGTATTGTGGCGGGTGCCTGTAGTCCCAGCTACTCAGGAGACTGAGGCAGGAGAATGGCGTGAACCCAGGAGGTGGAGCTTGCAGTGAGCTGAGATCACACCACTGCGCTCCAGCCTGGGCAACAGGGCGAGACTCCGTCTCAAAAAAAAAAAAAAAAAAAAAATTAGCCCAGTGCGATGACACATGCCTGAGGTCTCAGATCTCAGATACTTGGGAGGCTGAAGCAGGAGGCTGAGGTACGAGGATCACTTGAGCCCCAAAGTTCAAGGCTGCAGTGGGCTATAATTGCACCACTGCACTCTAACCTGGGCTACAGAGGGAGACCTTGTCACCAAAAAAAAAAAAAAAAAAAACAAGCCGGGCACAGTGGCTCACACCAGTAATTCCAGCACTTTGGGAGGTCGAGGAGGGCAGATCACAAGGTCAGGAGATTGAGACCATCCTGGCTAACATGGTGAAACCCTGTCTGTACTAAAAATACAAAAAAAATTAGCCAGGCATGGTGGTGGGCACCTGTAGTCCCAGCTACTCGGGAGGCTGAGGCAGGAGAATAGCATGAACCCAGGACACACAGCTTGCAGTGAACCGAGATCATGCCACTGCACTCCAGCCTGGGGGACAGAGCAAAACTCTGTCTCAAAATAAATAAATAAATAGTGGAAAAAACAAAAAAAGGTTGAGATGGTACTTTTTTGTTGGGGTTTTTTTTTTTTTTTTTTTGAGACGGAGTCTTGCTGTGTTGCCCAGGCTGGAGCGCCGTGCTACAATCTTGGCTCACTGCAAGCTCCACCTCCCAGGCTCAAGCAATTCTCTGCCCCAGTCTCCCGAGTGGCTGGGATTATAAGTGCCTGTCACTACACCTGGCTAATTTTTGTATTTTTAGTAGAGACGGGGTTTCACCATCTTGGCCAGGCTAGTCTTGAACCCCTGACGTCATGATCACCTGCCTCAGCCTCCCAAGTGCTGGGATTACAGGCGTGAGCTACCGCATCTGACTGAGATGGTACATTTTACATTATGTATATTTTACTGTAATTTTTTCTTTCTTTCTCCAGGAACAAACTGGTTGATTGAGATTCTCTGCCTGATTCACTCCAAGGGGGATCCCAAGTGGATCCAATCTGTGCCCATCTGGGAGAGATCACCCTGGGTAGAGACTGAGATTGGGTATGAATCACTCAGTAAAGAGGAGGGTCCACGTCTTTTCTCCTCCCACCTCCCCATCCAGTTATTCCCCAAGTCGTTCTTCAGTTCCAAGGCCAAGGTCAGTGCATAATGGTTAAGACATGTTTGATCAATAACTTTTAAATATTGGTGTGCCTAAAAGTCATCTGGAGATCTTGCTGAAATGCACTTGCCTTCAGCAGGTCTGTGTTGTTGGGACCTGAGATTCCGTATTAGGTGACACCTATGAGGCTGCTCCCAGAACTGTCCTTGAGTTCAAGGGTGTAGACCATTCCACAGATTACCCCACCCAGATTTAAACCAGGGATAGGGTGAAACAATAATGCCGGAATCTTAGAAAACGAGGTTCTACACCCAACCAGAATGTATAGCCATATTATATTGCTAGATAACCACCTTCAGTTGCCCTAAAAATTAATTAGCCAACCCGAATTCAACAAATGGCTTCTGCCACGTAAAAGACACAGAGGTGTTCCTATGGGATGCAGCACATTCATCAAGCAATGCCTGTATCCAGGCGGACTGCCCTGGTGCCATGCGGAGCTCTGTACCCACTTCGTCTTACTGTGTTTAGCTATGTGTTGATATCAGCAGCCACATGCATCTCCCATGGGGCTGAGGGGTGCTCACAAGAGGGACTAGGCATATCCCAGACCTTGCATAGCTCAGACTGCTTCTAGAATCGTAATTTCCTGGAAGGTGTTTATTGGTGTGTGAAGTTTTTTTTTTTTTTTTTTTTTTTTTTGAGGCGGAGTCTCGCTCTGTCATCCAGGCTGGAGTGCAGTGGCGCGATCTCGGCTCACTGCAAGCTCCGCCTCCCAGGTTCCCGCCATTCTCCTGCCTCAGCCTCCCCAGTAGCTGGGACTACAGGCGCCCGCCACCATGCCTGGCTAATTTTTTGTATTTTTAATAGAGACAGGGTTTCATCGTGTTTGCCAGGATGGTCTCGATCTCCTGACCTCGTGATCCGCCCACCTCGGCCCCCCAAAGTGCTTGGATTACAGGCATGAGCCACCGTGACTGGCCTGTGGTGTGATCTTATCTCACTGCAACCTCCGCTTCCCCAGGTTTAAGTGATTCTCCTGTCTCAGTCTCCTGAGTAGCTGGGACTAGAGGTGTGTGCCACCATGCCTGGCTAACTTTTGTATTTTTAGTAGACACAGGGTTTCACTAGGTTGGCCAGGCTGGTCTCGAACTCCTGACCTCGAGTGATTTGGACTCCCAAAGTGCTGGGATTACAGGCATGAGCCACCATGCCTGGCCAAAGTCTGACTTCTTTCACTCAAAGTAATGTCTGTGAGATCTATCCGTGATCTTGGGCATTGTATATGGATAATAGTGCTACATATCTATGAATGTAGCTGAACTTATGAATTTATCCTCCTGTTAACGATCTTTAAACCCTAGTACACAAATATACATCACTCACCTTTGGAAATCTTCCATCTGCTTCCCGTTGTGAGTGGACTGTAACATCCCAGAGGGAAGGAATGACGCTTCCTTCTTCCATTGTCATATTCCTAGTGCTGTGACTGCTTCACAGGCACGTTAAATTTGATTAGTGAATGCAGTAAGTAATTTATTAAAATAATCCATTGATATTATCAGGCATTATCCAGGAATTGGCATTTTCTCCATTTTTATGAAGATCAATAAGAGTGAGGAATGACTATACTGATTTTTCATTCTCCCATTTTTCCATGTAAGGTGATTTATCTCATGAGAAATCCCAGAGATGTTTTCGTGTCTGGTTATTTTTTCTGGAATAGCGTGAAGTTCGTTAAGAAACCAAAGTCATGGGAACAATATTTTGAATGGTTCTCTCAAGGAAATGGTGAGTGTTTTGCAAAATATGGGTGTACGTGGAGTCTTCTATCCGACCTCATTTCACATCCAGCCTCACATCTCTAGGTCTCACCAACGCATGGGTTGAAGGGTCCACCACCCCTGGAAGTCAAATCCGCTAAGTTTGCTTACTCTCCCGCATAGCAGCAGAACTCTAGTCACCCCCTCAGCTTGCCCCATGATAAACCATCCTAGCTATTTTCTAAGTCTCTAGAACCTCCAGTACTAGCACAGGAAACTTACATTCTCCTCTACTCTCCTAATGTGTAGATTTCTGGAAGTTAGCTTTTCACTGGCTTCCGGGACAACACAATCCTGACTTTCCACCATATTTTTCTGATGCCTCTTTCCAAAACCCCTTTAATGTTCTGTTTCTATCTGTCTCAGAACTGTTTGCATGACTCTGGGATCGCTACACATCTAGTTATGCAGAATTTCTGGGCTTTTTCACTACTTTCCAATTGATCTCAAAACTCTATGAGCCTGCATCTCAGCTGTGATGTGTCTCTCAGCAATACACCAGCTACAGATATCTCCATTAGAGAGAGCCACCGATGCCTCTATTTCAGTACACTCAAATTTGCACACCTTTCTGGCCAGGTGCAGTGGCTCATGCCTGTAATCCCAATGCTTTGGGAGGCCGAGGCCGGTGGATCACTTGAGGTCAGGAGTTTGAGACCAGCCTGGCCAACATAACGAAACCCTGTCTGTACTAAAAATACAAAAAATTAGCCGGGCATGGTGGTGGGCGCCTGTAATCCCAGCTACTCTGGAGGCTGAGGCTTGAGAATTGCTTGAACCCAGGAGGCAGAGGTGGCAGTGAGCCAAGATCATGCCACTGCACTCCGGCCTGGGCAACAAAATCGAAACTCCGTCTCAAGAAAAAAATTTTTGAACACCTTTCTCCTATGGGCGAAACGGTTTCTAGTGCACCTTTATCTTACTCCACCCCTCACCCAAAGGCTAGCATGAGTCTAATATTTCATAAGCATCCTCTTTTCCCATCCCACTCCCCTGGACCTGTCACCACTTTCTTTTCTCTAATTATTAATCAAGTCCTACCATCTTGATTAATATCTTCATTCTGGTCTCAGCACTTTGGGAGGCCGAGGCAGGCAGATCACCTGAGGTCAGGAGTTCAAGATCAGCCTGGCCAACATGGTGAGGCCCCATCTCTACTAAAAATACAAAAAATTAGCCAGGTAGGTGGCATGTGCCTGTAGTCTCAGCTACTCGGGAGGCTAAGGCAGGAGAATCGCTTGAATCTAGGAGGCAGAGGTTGCAGCGAGCTGAGATCGCTCCATGGCACTCCAACCTGGGCGACAGAGTGAGACTCTGTCTCAATAATCATAATAGTTAATAATAATAATGTATTCCATACTTGACAATTTCTAAGAGAGACCATCTTAAATGTTGTCACCTCCCCAACAAAAAACGGTAAGTATATGAGGAAATGAATATGTTAATTAGCTTGCTTCTGTCTGATATGGTTTGGTTGTGTCCCCACCCAAATCCCATCTTGAATCTTAATCCCCATAATCCCTGCGTGTTGTAGAAGGGACCTGGTGGGAAGTGATTGGATCATGGTAGTGGTTTCCCCCATGCCGTTCTCATGATAGTGAGTGAGTTCTCACGAGATCTAATGGTTTTTTTGTTTTTTGTGTAGAGTTTTAGGGTTTTGTTTTCTAATTTTTCTTTTATATTTTAAAAAGGTATAGGGTACATGTGCACAATGTGCAGGTTTGTTACATAGGTATATATGTGCCATGTTGGTGTGCTGCACCCATTAATTCATCATTTATATTAGGCATATCTCCTAATGCTATTCCTCCCTCTACCCCACGACAAGCCCCGGTGTGTCATGTTCCCCACCCCGTGTCCAAGTGTTCTCGTTGTTCAGTTCCCACCTATGAGTGAGAACATGCAGTGTTTGGTTTTCTGTCCTTGTGATAGTTTGCTCAGAATGATGGTTTCCCCACTTCATCCGTGTCCCTACAAAGGATATGAACTCATCCTTTTTTATGGCTGCATAGTATTCCATGGTGTATATGTGCCACCTTTGAGATCTGATGGTTTTATACGTGTCTGGCATTTCCCCTGCTGGCACTCACTTCTCCCTCCTGCTGCCTTGTGAGGAAGTTGCCTTGCTTTCCTTTCCTCCATAATTGTAAGTTTCCTGAGGCTCCCCCAGCCATGCTGAACTGTGAGTCAGTTAGACCACTCTCCTTTGTGAATTACCCGGTCTTGGGCAGTTCTTCATAGCAGTGTGAAAACTGACTAATACACTGTCATTTCACAATGTATATGTATTTCAAAACATCGTGTTATATACTGTAATCATATACCATTTGTTGGTACCCTTTGACCAAGTTTCATTCAAGTTTTATGGGTCAATTATACATTAACAACCCGGTGGGGGAGTGAACATAATAGATTGGATGCCTGCCCTCATAAAATGTGTAACCTATCACTCTTTCTGCCACCCCATGCAGTGATTTATGGGTCATGGTTTGACCACATTCACGGCTGGATGCCTATGAGAGAGATGAAAAACTTCCTGTTACTGAGTTATGAGGAGCTGAAACAGGTAACCCCATTATTTTTAGAGTCAGTGCACACCCTCTCACCACTGTCCTTACTTTCCCTAAATTCCCTCCATTGCGCTGTCTTCATGCCACCCTCTCAGTTAAAGTGGAGCCTGGTGAAGAGTCACAAAGAGTGGGATTAACTCCCTGGTCTTCATTGCCCTGTTTCTGGTTGACCCTTGCCTAAGCTTCATGCTCCTTATTTCATCTTAAAACATCTAAGCCAGGCAATTTGGCTCACTCCTGTAATCCCAGCACTTTGGGATGCCGAGGCGGGTGGATCACGAGGTCAGGAGTTCAAAGCCAGCCTGGCCAAGATGGTAAAACCCCATATCTACTAAAAATACAAAAATTAGCCGGGCGTGGTGGCGAGCACCTGTAATCCCAGCTACTCAGGAGGCCGAGGCAAGAGAATCGCTTGAACCTGGGAGGTGGAGTTTGCAGTGAGCCAAGATTGCGCCACTGCACTCTAGCCTGGGCGACAGAGCAAGACTCAGTCTCAAAAAAAAAAAATAGAGAGAGCTTTTTTGGCACTGGTGCAGTGGCTCACACTTGTAATCCTGTAATCCCAGCACTTTGGAAGGCCAAGACGGGAGAATCACTTGAGGCCAGGAGTTTGAGACCAGCAAGATTCCAGTCTACAAAAGAAAAAAAATTAGCCAGATGTGGGGGTGCACATCTCTAATTCCAGCTATTCGGGAAGCCGAGACCAGGGGAATCACTTGAGCCCATGAATTCGAGGCTGCAGTGAGCTATGATCACACCACTGCACTCCAGACTGGGGCAGCAGAGCAAGACTCCAGCTCTAAAAATAAAAATAAGGAGCATGTTCCATGCATTGAGGCAGAGTATGATGTCTCCTGCTAGCACTGGTGTATGTAAAAATTTCTCTGAGCGAGACCTATTTTGCTGCTGATAACCAAGCATTGAGAGGGCACTGGAAGAGAGGACGGGACTGGGTAGAAGTGGTTTAGTTCCAGAGATGGTTCCAAGTGTCTGACATCTCAACTTGGCTGGTATGAACAGAAATGAAGGCGTGCAATCAATTTATCTCACTATTCTGAGATCCAAATACTGGAGTGAATAGTGACCAAGGGGAAAAGCTGTCACATGATACTCAGAACCAGTGAGTGATTAGGCCATTGAAAGAACAACTTGAGGCCGGGCTCAGTGGCTCACGCCTGTAATCTCAACACTTTGGGAGGCCAAGGCAGGTGGGTTGCTTGATTCCAGGAGTTTGAAACCAGCCTGGCCAACATAGCAAGACCCCATCTCTACTAAAAATACAAAAAATTAGCCGGGCGTGGTGGCAGGCACCTGTGGTACCAGCTACTCAGGAGGTTGAGGTAGGAGAATCACTTGAACCACGGAGGAAGACGTTACAGTGAGCCGAGATAATGCAACTGCACTCTAGGCTAGGCGACAGAGTGAGACCATGTCTCAAAAAAAAAAAAAAAAAAAGAAAAAGAGAAAGAAGGTTGGGCACAGTGGCTCATACCTGTAACCTCAGCACTTTGGGAGGCCGAGGTAGGGGGATCACTTGAGGTCAGGAGTTCAAGACCAGCCTGGTCAACATGGTGAAACTCCATCTCTACCAAAAATAGAAAAAAATAGCTGGGTGTGGTGGCATACACCTGTAGTCCCAGCTACTGAGGAGGCTGAGGCAGGAGAACTGCTTGAACCCAGGAGGCCGAGGTTGCAGTGAGCAGAGATCACGCCATTGTACTCCAGCCTGGGCAACAGAGCAAGACTGTCTCAAAAAATAAAAAAAATAATAATAACAATAATTTTTTTTAAATAAAGAAAGAAAAAAGAACTTGACTTATTAGTGGTATCTTACAGAAAAGAGAAGATAACACCAACATTGGATTTTGTTCCACCTGAGAGACATCATATCCCAACACCTTCCTCTGGCTCCTACTGTCCAATCCTCTATGGCCTATGGCCTGAGCATGAATTTCTTTCTTTCTTTTTTTTTTTTTTTGAGACGGAGTCTCGCTCTGTCACCCAGGCTGGAGTGCAGTAGCACAATCTTGGCTCACTATAACCTCCGCCTCCCAGGTTCAAGCGATTCTTCTGTCTCAGCCTCCCGAGTATCCGGGATTACAGGCGCCCACCACCACGCCCAGCTAATTTTTGTATTTTTAGTAGAGATGGGGTTTCACCACGTTGGCCAGGATGGTCTCAATCTCCTAACCTTGTGATCCACCCACCTTGGCCTCCCAAAGTGCTGGGATTACAGGCGTGAGCCACCGCGCCCGGGCTTTTCTTTTATTTTTTATTTTTTTAAGAGATGGAGTCTCACTCTGTCGCCCAGACTGGAGTGCAGTGGTGCGATCTCAGCTCACTGCAACCTCTGCCTCCCGGGTTCAAGTGATTCTCCTGCCTCAGCCTCCTGAGTAGCTGGGATTACAGATGCACGCTGCCATGCCCAGCTAATTTTTTTTGTATTTTAGTAGAGACAGGGTTTCATCGTGTTGCCCAGGCTGGTCTTGAACTCCTGAGCTCAGGCAATCTGCCCACCTCAGCCTCCCAAAGTGCTAGGATTACAGGCAGAAGCCACTGCCACCCAGGCTGGAGTGCAGCGGCGCAATCTCAGTTCATTGCAATCTCCACCTCTCGGGTTCAAGTGATTCTCGTGCCTCGGCCTCCCAAGTAGCTGGGATTACAGACATGCACCACACCATCCGGCTAATTTTTGTGTCTTTGGTACAGATGGGGTTTCACCATGTTGGCCAAGCTGAATGACTTTCATTTCTATTAAGAAGCCCTTTGTGGCCGGGCGCGTGGCTCAACCTGTAATCCCAGCACTTTGGGAGGCCGAGACGGGTGGATCACGCGGTCAGGAGTTCGAGACCATCCTGGCTAAAACGGTGACCCTCTCTACTAAAAAAATACAAAAAGCTAGCCGGGCGAGGTGGCTGGCGCCTGTAGTCCCAGCTACTTGGGACTGAGGCATGGCGTAAACCCGGACGCAGAGCTTGCAGTGAGCTGAGATCTGGCCACTGCACTCCAGCCTGGCGACAGAGCGAGACTCCGTCTCAAAAAAAAAAAAAAAAAAGCCCTTTGTAACAAGTTTGGTTCGCTACCTCAGATACATGATCCCATACCTTCCTGGGATTTTCCTTTCAGATCACACAATGAACTTATTTTAGTTATTTCCACAGTTGTGTGTCTTCTTATTAGATAACCAAGGTTTGTGAAATAGAGAAAACAATTAAAGCATTATAGATTCTAAGAGCAAGGCCTACGATTCAAATAAAGTCCTTCTGGTTACAATAATCCATTTTGTTGGCCAGGTGCAGTGGTTCACACTCATAATCCCATCACTTTGGGAGGCTGAGGTGGGCAGATCACCTGAGCTCAGAAGTTGGAGTCCAGCTTGGCCAACATGGTGAAGCTCCCTCTCTACTAAAAATACGTAAATTAGCAGGGAGTGGTGGCGCATGCCTGTAACCCCAGCTACTCGGGAGGTTGAGACAGGAGAATTGCTTGAGCCTGGGAGGCGGAGGTTGCAGTGAGCTGAGATCACGCCACTGGACTCCAGCCTGGGCGACAGAGTGAGATCTTGTCTCTAAATGAATACATAAATAAAATCTTACAAATAAAAATCTATTATCTTAATATCCCAGGATCATGAATCTAGTCCAATTATTGAGATGAAATATAAGAAGATATTGTAAAACTCTGTATGTTATTCAAAAGCTAGTTACAGGAAACAGTACTATCTGACAGCGCAGCTGGGATTTGAAATCTAAGCCCTTAAGTCTCTGTCAGATTCTCCCTGAACTTCTCCTTGCTAACCCTGATTACTGTCTAGAAGCGTCTCTAAACATCTCTTAGGAAACCCGAGGCTCTGTGTTTTATTGTTAAGTTGTCCTAAGCTCTACCACACAGGAAAATCCACAATGATCCTTGCATCTTTTGTGGTTTTTCGGTTGGTTTTGTTTTGTTTTCGAGACAGGGTCTCACTCCACTGCCCAGGCTGGAGTACAGTGGTGCAATCACAGCTCACTGCAACCTCAACTTCCTGGGCTCAGGTGATCCACCCACCTCAGCCTCCCAAGTAGCTGGTACCACAGGTGTGCGCCATCATGCCTGGCTAATTTTTGTATTTTTTGTAGAGACAGGGTCTCACTATATTGCCCAGGCTGGTCTAAAACTTCCGGACTCGAGTGATCCGCCTGCCTCAGCCTCCCAAAGTGCTAGAATTACAGACAGGAGCCACAGCGCCCAACCCATCCTTGCGTCTTTTACATACTTCATGCCCTCTCTTCTTTACCTTTTTTTCTTTCTTTCTCCTAATTGCATTCAACTCAATCCATTCTCAAGTCTGCGTGTTGTTCCTCTCTTCCTCCTCCTCCTCCTCATTCTGCAGTTCCCTCCTTCTCATCTTACTTTTTTTTTTTTCTTTGGACAAGATCTCACTCTGTCACCAGGTTGGAGTGCAATGGCATGATCTCAGCTCACTGCAGCCTCCACCTCCTGGGTTCAAGCAACTCTCCTCCTCCAGTCTCCCTAGTAGCTGGGATTATAGGTGCCCACCACCATGCCCTGCTAGTTTTTGTATTTTTAGTAGAGACGGGGTTTCACCATGTTGACCAGGCTAGTCTCGAACTCCTGATCTCAAGAGATCCACCCCGCCTCAGCCTTCCAGAGTGCTGGGATTACAGGCATGAACCACTGCACCCAGCCTTGTTTTTCTCTTTCATATCCTCTCTCTTGATTTTTCTTTTTTAGGACACAAGAAGAACTGTAGAGAAGATCTGTCAGTTCCTGGGAAAGACGTTAGAACCCGAAGAACTGAACTTAATTCTCAAGAACAGCTCCTTTCAGAGCATGAAAGGAAACAAGATGTCCAATTATTCCCTCCTGGGTGCTGAGTTTTTAGTGGACAAAGCACAACTTCTGAGAAAAGGTAAAAGAAAATCCTTTCGTTTCCAAATATACAAGAATACACGGCACACATGCCTATGGTCACAATTGGGCACTAACAGTTGAGATGAAAGAGTGCTTTTTTTTTTTTTTTTTTCTGAGATGGAGCCTTGCTCTGTCGCCCAGGCTGGAACGCAGAGGTGTGATCTCAGCTCACTGCAACCTCCGCCTCCAGGGTTCAAGTGATTCTTCTGCCTCAGCTTCCTGAGTAGCTGAGATTACAGGCACACGCCACCATGCTCAGCTAATTTTTGTATCTTTAGTAAAGACCGGGTTTCACCATCTTAGCTAAGCTGGTCTTGATCTCCTGACCTTGTGATCTGCTCACCTCGGCCTCCCAAAGTGCTGGGATTACAGGCGTGAGCCACCGCGCCCGGACATTTTGTCAGCTTTATTTGCTCATCACCCAGAACACTTGTCCCGTGGCTTCATCAGGGAGCCTCTTCTCGTGGTACTAATGTGGGCTGTAGGCACGTGGGGAAAGTTGGTTCCACCTGGGAAGGTTATCTGACTTACGTGAGGTCATTCAGATTCTCTCACCTCAGAATGTGACATGAACATTATCCATTCTACAAACAGTGACCAGGTAAACCAGCAATGCTTGCCAGACCTACAAGCTGTGATTTGCCTAAGAAACGAGGACAAGGACGGGGTTAGGGATGGCCACAGTGCGGCTGCCCCACTGATGAGTTAGGGTAGAGATCTGTCCTGGACAAAGAAATGTCTGAAGGAAGGCTTCATCCGGAAAAGGGAGAGAGGACAGACTTTGCTGTCAGACGCTGTCAGACGCCAAGGTGAATGGAAATGTCTATTGCATGGGGTGAAAGAATCCATTTTTCCAGGGCCGGGGGCGGTGACTCACGCCTATAATCCCAGCACTTTGGGAGGCCAAGGTGGGTGAATCACCTGAGGTCAGGAGTTCGAGACCAGCCTGGCTAACACGGTGAAACCCTGTCTCTGCTAAAAATACAAAAAATTAGCCAAGCGTGGTCGTGGGTACCTGTAATCCCAGCTACTCAGGAGGCTGAGGCAGGAGAATCACTTGAACCTGGGAGGAGGAGGTTGCAGTGAGCCGAGATCATGCCACTTGCACTCCAGCCTGGGCAACAAGAGTGAAACTCCGGCTCAAAAAAACGAATCTATTTTTCCAAAATCCTACCGTTCTAATACATCTGGGACAGTGCTTCACGGAAGAAAAGAATTAAATCCTTCAAATGACCCAGAGTCTTGGGCCATTGTAAAAGTAAACGTTGGCCAGGTACGGTGGCTCATGCCTGTAATCCCAGCACTCTGAGAGACCAAGGCGGGTGGATCACTTGAGCTCAGGAGTTCGAGACCAGCCTGGGCAACATGGTGAAACTCTGTCTCTACTAAAAATAGAAAAATTAGCTATGCGTGGTGGGGCACACCTGCAGTCCCAGGTACTTGGGGGAGCTGAGACATGAGAACCACTTGAACCCAGGAGGCAGAGTTTGCAGTGAGCCGTGATTATAACACTATACTCCTGCCTGGGTGACAGAGCGAGACTCCATCTCAAAAACAAAGAAAAAAGAAAAAAGTAAATATTGAAGTGTTGAGGCTTCGTATAACTTATCTGTATTAGGGATACATGCCATACACATACACCACAGAAAGAAAATACACAGAGCCTGTCCTACGTGACGTGATATGTGTTATGAGGTGAAAGACAGCAAGGATGGGGAGTGACCTCTAAATTGGGTGGTGAGAGAGAACCTCGCTGAGAAACTTGAATTGGAACAAAGACTTGAAAGGGGCAAATAGGTAAGTCATGGGCCAATCAGAGAGAGCAGCATTCCAAGGAGAAGGAGCGTGGGACGCCAGTACTCTGAGGAATGGTGATGCCTGTCATGTTTGAGGCAGAATCAGAAGTCCCCGTGTGAGTAGAGTGATGGAGAGGGTAGTTTTAGGGGATGAGCTCAGAGAAACCACAGGGGCTGGATCACCTGGAGCCCTGTAAGTGCCTCCAGCACTTGTACTTGAGTGAAACCGAGAGTCCTCGGAGAATCTGAGCAGAGAAGTGGCATGATCTGGGATCATGAGGGCTGCCATGCGGAGACTAACTTATGAAAAAGAACGATCCAAAGCAGAGACCAGGCTGGGCACAGTGGCTCACATCTGTGATCCCAGCACTTTGGGAGGCTGAGACGGGCAGATCACCTGAGGTCAGGAGTTCGAGACCAGCCTGGCCAACATGGCAAAACCCCATCTCTACCAAAAGTACAAAAATTAGCCAGGTGTGGTGGCAGGTGCCTGTAATCCCAGCTATTCGGGAGGCTAAGGCACGAGAATGCTTGAACTCAGGAGGTGGAGGTTGCAGTGAGCCGAGATGGCGCTACTGCACTCCAGCCTGGGGGAAAAAGAAGACTCTGTCTCAACAAAAAAAAAAAAGAGAGAGAGAGAGACCAGTTATAAGTGTACTGCAATAATCCAGGTGAAAAATGATGTTGGCTTAGGTCAATGTGGTAGAAACAGAGGTGGTGAGACGTGACTCGATTCTGGACATACCAGATGATATACTGGCATTATTGCTGAGGAATTGTACACAGGATGGATGGGAGAGAGGAGAAGGTAGGAAATCGTTTCCAGCTAGATGAACGACTATGTGACCAGGCAGGATAAAGGCCCACCATGAACCATTGGCCATTCTGCTATGTTATCAACAGTGTCCAGGTCAGGTGCCTGGTGGGAACAGGCCAAGGAGATGTGTGATCTGACCTGAGTTTCTGCTTCATGTTTCCAGGTGCATCTGGAGACTGGAAAAATCACCTCACAGTGGCCCAGGCTGAAGCGTTTGATAAACTGTTCCAAGAGAAGATGACCGATCTTCCTCGAGAGCTGTTCCCCTGGGAATAACGTCCAAAACACTCTGGATCTTATATGGAGAATGACATTGGTTCTCCTGTCCTTATACACGTACCTGACTGGGGCTCACTGCATAAGACTTATTATTTTTTCCTGAAACCTTAAAAATCAAACCTCTGCATCTCTGATCCCTTCCTTGTTAAAAGTTACCAGGGTTCCCGCCCGGCACAGTGGCTCACGCCTGTAATCCCAGCACTTTGGGATGTCGGGGGGGTTGGGGGATGATCGCGAGGTCAGGAGAGCGAGACCATCCTGGCCAACATGATGAAACTTCATCTCTATTAAAAATATAAAAATTAGCTGGGTGTGGTGGTACATGCCTGTAGTCCCAGCTACTCAAGAGGCTGAGGCAGGAGAATCGCTTGAACTCAAGAGGCGGACGTTGCAATGAGCCAAGATTGCACCACTGCACTCCAGCCTGGGTGACACACTGTGAGTCTGTCTCAAAAAAAAAAAAACCGACCGGGGATGCAGAGGTTGCAGTGAGCTGAGTCATGGCATCCCAGACTTTTTTAAATGCTTGCAATATTTCCAACTTACAGAATGCTACAGGAATAGTGTACATACTACCTAAAAGGATGTCTAAACATTTTTTAATAAAAATAAATAGCTACAGTGACAGATTTTAGAGCAAAAATTAGTAATAAAAATAATAAATAAAATTACAGAAGCACTTAAGGTTCCATTTATTTTCATCACCTGTATCTCTACAATGTATTATTACTCTAACCTTAAGGAAGGTAATTCCCAATCTAATTTTATCCTCTTACTCTGGGTTGTTAAACCATATACAAAAAATGGTGTTTATGGAGGCTTTTAAAACTTACATAAGGCCAGGTGCGGTGGCTCACACCTGTAAACCGAGCACTTTGGGAGGTTGAGGGCAGATCACTTGAGGTCAGGAGTTTGAGACCAGCCTGACCAACATGGTGAAACCCCGTCTCTACTAAAAATACAAAAATTAGCCGGATGTGGTGGTGTGCGCCTGTAATCCCAGCTACTCAGGAGGCTGAAGCAGGAGAATCGCTTGAACCCGAGAAGCGGAGGCTGCAGTGGGTTATGATTGTACCACTGCACTCCAGCCTGAGCAACAAAGCAAGGCTCTGTCTCAAAAACAAAACAAAACAAAACAAAACAAAAGTATTATATTTTCTAGCTGTTTGGCTTTAGCTTAAATTACACAAGTGGAAAGAAACATAATGTTGCGTCTGTGTCTTTTCCATGTTTTTCTCCTACTTGAATGTGGGGTGTCTCTCCCCCATCCCACCTGGAGGTCTCCTGTGTGGAAGGAACCAGCTGGTTTAGGTGGTTCCAGGGGATACCCCAGGACCAAGCTCTGGCTGGCCGCTCCCTGGGCTGGAACAGTGATGTATTGTTGCCCCCTGGTGGCCATGGAGCATCACAGCAGGTAATTGGAAGCCTAGGACTCTCCCAGTTCTGGGGGTGCCCCTGAATGAACCCCATCTCTGAGCTGAGCCCACTGTGTCTCTAGGGACACAACTGCATCTCGAAGTAACAACAATAAAAACCCACAATATCCTTAAGTTATTTCCTGTCAGGCATTTTCTTTAGAAAAATTACAGGGAAGCAGTCTGGGGTTTTTTGTTATTTTGGGGTTTTTTTTTTGGAGATGGAGTCTTGCTCTGTCGCCCAAGCTGGAGTGCAGTGGCACGATCTCAGCTCATCGCAACCTCCACCTCCCAGATTCAAGTGATTCTCCTGTCTCAGCCTCCCGAGTAGCCGGAACTACAGACGCCAGCCACCATGCCAGGCTAATTTTTGTATTTTTAGTAGAGATGGGGTTTCATCATGTTAGCCAGGCTGGTCTTAAACCCCTGACCTCAAGTGATCCGCCCACCTTGGTCTCCAAAAGTGTTGTGATTACAGGCGTGAACCACTGCACTCGGCAGAAACAGTCTGTTAAAATGGGAGTTTGGAAAAAAAATTTTTTTGAGACAGGGTCTTGCTGTGTCATCCAGGCTGGAATGCGGTGATACCACCACAGCTCACTGCAGCTTTGACCTCCCAGGCTCAAGTGATCCTCCCGCCTCAGCCTTCCGAGTAGCTGGGACCACAGGTGGTGCCATCACACCTCGCTAATGTTTTAATTTTTTGTAGAGACGGGCTCTCACTATGTTGCCCAGGCCAGTCTCAAACTTCTGGGTTCAATCGATCCTTCCACCTCGGCTTCCCAAAGTGCTGGGATTAGAAAGCGTGAGCCACCTCACTTGGCCTTGAAAATCCTTTTTTTTTTTTTGAGACAGAGTCTCACTCTGTCACCCAGGCTGGAGTGCAGCGGTGCAATCTCAGTTCACTGCAACCTCCGCCTCCTGGGTTCAAGTGATTCTCCTGCCTCTGCCTCTCAAGCAGCTGGGACTACAGGCGCCCACCACCACGCCCGGCTAATTTTTTGTATTTTTAGTAGAGACAGGGTTTCACTGTGTTAGCCAGGCTGTTTTCAATCTCCTGACCTCGTGATCCACCCACCTGAGCCTCCGAAAGTGCTGGGATTACAGGTGTGAGCCACCATGCCTAGCCGAAAACCTTTTTAACTAATGAATTTACTTGTGACTACTGTATTCATTTGATATAAAAATAATGACCATTCACAGGCCAGGCCCGGTGGCTCATGCCTGAGGCGGGTGGATCATCTGAGGTCAGGAGTTGGAGACCAGCCTGACCAACATGGAGAAGCCCTGTCTCTACTAAAAATACAAAAATTAGCCGGGCGTGGTGGTGCATGCCTGTAATCTCAGCTACTCGGGAGGCTGAGGCAGGAGAATCACTTGAACCGGGAAGCAGAGGTTGTGGTGAGCCAAGATCAAGTCATTGCACTCCAGCCTGGGCAACAAGAGCGAAACTTCAGCTCAAAAATAAATAAATAAATAAAATAAAATAATGACCATTCACATCTTTCTTTTTATGGCACTTGATTTTTATCTAGGTGGATTTCTGTGAAAGGGACAATCAGATAAGGCAATTTTGACTTTTCTTTTACTAAAATAAAGGTTTTTTGTTTGTTTGTTTGTTTTTGAAACAGAGTCTCACTCTCACTCAGGCTGGAGTGCAGTGGCGCAATCTTGGCTCACTGCAGCCTCCACCTCCCCGGTTCAAGTGATTCTCCTGCCTCAGCCTCCCGAGTAGCTGGGATTACAGGCATGTGCCACCACATCTGGCTAATTTTTGTATTTTTAGTAGAGAGGGGGTTTCACCATGTTGGCCAGGCTGGTCTCAAACTCCTCGATTTAGGTGATCCGCCCACCTCGGCCTCCCAAAGTGCTGGGATTACAGGCATGAGCCACCAAACTGGCTTTGGTGTCTTCTTAATAATGACAGTTACGCATCAACTCCTGGGAGTTTGTCTACTCCACGGCAGGGATTTGACCGAGAACAGCAGTACTCAAGCTTTGCACATTGGAATTGCCTCAGAGCTTTAAAACATACTGGTGCCCCATCCCAACAACCTCACTATTTTTTTTTTTTTTTTTTTTAAAGAGATAGGCGGGCGCGGTGGCTCAAGCCTGTAATCCCAGCACTTTAGGAGGCCGAGATGGGCGGATCACGAGGTCAGGAGATCGAGACCATCCTGGCTAACACGGTGAAACCCCATCTCTACTAAAAATACAAAAACGAGCCGGGCGAGGTGGCGGGCGCCTGTAGTCCCAGCTACTCAGGAGGCTGAGGCAGGAGAATGGCGTAAACCCGGGAGGTGGAGCTTGCAGTGAGCTGAGATCTGGCCACTGCACTCCAGTCCGGGCGACAGAGCGAGACTCCGCCTCAAAAAAAAAAAAAAAAAAAAAAGAGATGGGGCAAGCCAGACGCCGTGGCTCAAACCTATAATCCCAGTGCTTTAGGAAGCTAGATGGGAGGATTGCTTGAGCCCAGGAGGTCGAGACCAGCCCAGACAACATAGCAAGACCCTATCTCTGCAGGAAAAAAAATTAAAAATTAGCCTGGCTTGGTGGCACATGGCTGTAGGCACAGCCACTAGAGAGGCTGGGGTGGGAAGACTGCTTGAGCCCAAGAGTTCAGGGTTACAGTGAGCTGTAATCACACCACTGGACGCCAGCCTGGGTGACAGAGTGAGACCCTGTCTCAAAAAAAGAGAAGAAAGAAAGAAAGAAAGAAAGGAAGGAAGGAAGAAGGAAGGAAGGAAGGAAGGAAGGAAGGAAGGAAGAAGGAAGGAAGGAAAAAAGAAAAAAAAAAAAAAAAAAAAGAAAAAAGAAAGAAAGAAAGAAGAAAGAAAGAAAGGAAAGAAAGAAAGAAAGAAAGAGAAAGGAAGGAAGGAAGGAAGAAAGAAAGAAAGAAAGGAAGAAAGAGAAAGGAAGGAAGGAAGGAAGGAAGAAAATCACCACTGCACGCCAACCTGGGTGACAGGGTGAGATCCTGTCTCAAAAAATAAAAAAAAAGGAAAGAAAGAAAGAAAATCAGGCCGAGTGCGGTGGCTCACGACTGTAATCCCAGTACTTTGGGAGGCTGAGGCGGGCAATCACCTGAGGTCAGGAGTTTGAGACCAGTCTGACCAACATGGTAAAACTCTGCCTCTACTAAAATTACAAAAAAAAATTAACTGGGCGTGGTGGTGGGCGCCTGTAATCCAAGCTACTCGGGAGGCTGAGGCAGGAGAATCATTTGAACCCAGGAGGTGGAGGTTGCTGTGAGCCTAAACTGTGCCATTGCACTCCTGCCTGGGCAAAAAGACCAAAACTCCATCTCAAAAAAAAAAAGAAAAAGAAAATCAGAAACTAGATACAGGAACCTAGGATGAAGTTGGGTATTAAAGCAAGAGGTTTTGGCCAGGCACGGTGGCTCACGCACTTTGTAATCCCAGCACTTTCGGGGGCTGAGGCAGGAGGATCACATGAGATCAGTTCAAAACTAGCCTGGAAAACAGTGAAACCTCATCTCTACAAAATATATAAAAATGCCGGGCGCGGTGTCTCACGCCTGTAATCCCAGCACTTTGGGAAGCCGAGGCAGGCAGACCATGAGGTCAAGAGATCAAGACCATCCTGGCTAACACGGTGAAATCCTGTCTCTACTAAAAATACAGAAAATTAGGCGAGCGTGGTGGCAGGCGCCTGTAGTCCCAGCTACTCAGGAGGCTGAGGCAGGAGAATGGCGTAAACCCGGGAGGGGGAGGTTGCGCGAGCTGAGATTGCACCACTGCACTCCAGCCTAGGTGACAGAGCGAGACTCCGTCTCAAAAAAAAAAAAAAAAAATTAACTGGGTTTGGTGGTGGCAGGCACCTGTAATTCCAGCTACCCAGGAGGCTGAGGCAGGGGAATCACTTGAACCCGGGAAACAGAGGTTGCAGTGAGCCAAGATCGCTCCACTGCACTCCAGCCTGGGAGAAAGAGTGAGACTCCCTCTCCAAAAAAAAAGAAAAAAAAAAAAAAAACACGATGGCCCCCCTCTCTCCAATCCTTACAAGACAAAGACATTTCTACCTGCACTGTCTCCATCTCCATCCCGGAGCATGCAGGATGGTATTAAGCTTGAACTTGACCCATTTGTCAAAGGTACAATGACCTGTTCTCATATGTACCCTGAATCCTTTCATGTTACGCTTTTTGGCTATAGGCAAGAAAACAAAGAGAAATTCTTGCTGTTGCCAAGACAGACATGGGGAATTTCCAAGGCCTGCCTTGTGAAAGTCACCTCGTCCCTTCTTCCTTGGCCCGGTGAGAAGTTCAGAGGTTTCCCTTGGGGATGCCCAGAACACAGCCTAGGATGATGAGCAGAGGCGGGAGAGCCTCCTAGGAGATGGTAAAACTCCCTAGGAATTTTCACATTCGGAAGGGAGTGAAGGGGGCTGGCATTGCTTGGGTGAAAAAGGAGGGAAATTGAATGGAGAAGATATAGCCAGGAGCGGTGGCTCCTGCCTGTGGTCCCAGCACTTTGGGAGACATGGGCTGGAGGATTGCCTGAGCTCAGGAGTTTGAGACCAGCCTGGGCAACATGGAGAAACTCTGTCTTTACAAAAAAAAAAAAAAAAAAAATTGGCCAGGCACAGTGGCACGCATCTGTAGTCCCAGCTACTCAGGAGGCTGAGATGGGAGAATCGCACAAACCTGGGAGGCAGAGGTTGCAGTGAACTGAGATGGCACCACTGCAGTCCAGTCTGGGTGACAGAGCAAAACCCTGTCTCCAAAAAAAAAGAATTGAGGCTGGGCACAGTGACTCATGCTTGTAATTCCAACACTTTGGGAGGCCAAGGTGGGTGGATCATCTGAGGTCAGGAGTTCGAGACCAGCCTTGCCAACATGGTAAAGCCCCATCTCTACTAAAAATACAAAAATTAGCTGGGCGTGGTGGCTGGCGCCTGTGGTCACAGCCAGGGAGGCTGAGGCAGGAAAATTGCCTGATCCCGGGAGGCGGAGGTGGCAGTGAGCCGAGATTGCACAACTGCACACCAACCTGGGCGACAGATTGAGACCCTGTCTCTAAAAACAAGAGGAATTGAGGACATTAGAAAGAGAGGAATTCTGTTCTACTTAATCCATTCACTTTCTATTCAGCTAATCAGGGCACATGCAAACTCAATCTTCATTCATTAACAACTAATCCATGGCCCGGCATGATGGCTCACGCCTGTAATCCCAGCACTTTGGGAGGCCAAGGCAGGTGGATCACCTGAGGTCAGGAGTTCCAGACCAGCCTGGCAAACATAGTGAAACCCCATCTCTACTAAAAATATAAAAATTAGCCGGGCGTGGTGGTGGGCACCTGTAATCCCAGCTCCTTGGGAGGCTGGGGCAGGAGAATCGCTTGAACCTGGGAGAGGAGGTTGCAGTGAGCCGAGATTGCACCACACTGCACTCCAGCCTGGGTGACAGAGTGAAATCCTGTCTCCAAAAAAAAAGAATTGAGGAGATGAAAAAGAGAGGAATTCTGTTCTACTTAATCCATTCACTTTCTATTCAGCTAATCAGGGCACATGCAAATTCCATCTTCATTCATTAATAAACGAATCCATTTTCCATTCACTGATATGCCTGCAGGGCCCTGGAGCACCACCATCCCTCCCCTAGGTCCAGGATGTGATTCTGAACCTACAGTCAGACTGGACCACCTCTCCCCCCATGCCGCCAGAATATCCACAGGAACTCCCTCACCTACAATAGACGGATTACATTCCTCCCTACTCTTCCCACACTGTCAGCGTCTGACTGGTGTGAAGTTTCCGTGTTTTTATGTGTATTTTACTACCAGGGTCGGCTAGATAAGGAGGAGCTTTCATTACATCCTGGAAGTCTGCCCCTGGCACACACGCACAGCCGTCCTCCCTTCCCCCCACATCTGATCTAATTCTCTCTCTGCTCTGCTGAAGCTGGCCTGGCCTAAGAGGATTAGAGCATTTGCTAAACGGGACCAGGACAGGGTCAGAGAAACCGCGGTGGGGAGACCCAGGGCCAGGATGGCCACCAGGGGGCGGCAGAGGAAGCGAGAAGCGGAGAAGGGTGTGGAGTGCCGAGGAGGGGGCGCTCGTTGGCTTAGCACCATGAACTATTTTCATTTTCAAATTTACAATGTTCAGATAAGTTATGAGAATTCAGAAGAATTGAGGTAGGTTCCCGGAAACAAAATAAACAGATCAACTGAATCCTATGTACAAGTATATTTTTTAAAAATAAGAAATTTAAAATACCATGTAAAATATCAGACAATAATAACAATGAAGTACAAGAAATAAATCTACAGAAAGATGCTTGCAAGAGCTCTGTGATTAAATAATCGCATTTCAGCCAGGCGCGGTGGCTCACGCCTGTAATCTCAGCACTTTGGGAGGCCAAGGTGGGTGGATCACCTGAGGTCAGCAGTTTGAGACCAGCCTGGCCAATATGGTGAAACCCCATCTCTACTAAAAATACAAAAACTAGCCAGACATGGTGGTGTGCGCCTGTAATCCCAGCTACTCAGGAAGCCGAGGCAAGAGAATCACTTGAACCCGGGAGGTAGAGTTTGCAGTGAGCCAAGATTGCGCCACTGCACTCCAGCCTGAGCAACAGAGTGAGACTCTGTCAGAAAAATAATAACAATAACAACATTTCATGAAGAACCTTTGTAAAACACCAACTGAATGAACATAAATAAGTACTAAGTGGACTAGACTTTGTACAAACTTCAATTTCTCCCAAAAACATTTATAAATGTAATGTCATTCCAATTAAAATTCCAACAATTTTCTTGAAGAAACTTGAAAGCTCAAGTCTGGGCAACATGGAGAAACATTGTCTCTACAAAAAATACAAAAATTAGCCGGGTGTGGTGGACCACACCTGTAGTTCCAGCTAGTCAGGAGGCTGAAGTAGGAGAATCACTTGAACCTGGGAAGCAGAGGTTGCAGTGAGCCAAGATGGCACCACTGCACTCCAGCATGGATGACAGAGTGAGACCCTGTCTCAAGAAAAAAACTTTTATAACAGTTTTTGTCCATCAAGTCTAATTTTTAAATTGAGTTTTTTCTTCCACTAAAGTATCAATCTGCTGATGAATGTTTTGAATGCTACGCACAGTGATCTACTTAACAAAAGCAAGAAGAAGACAAGCCACAGAATAGGAGATCTTCGCAGAATATTAACTCCCAATAGAGTTTTATGTTAAAACATCGTGGCTGGGTGCAGTGGCTCATGCCTGTAATCTCAGCACTTTGGGAGGCTGAGGCAGGCGGAACACTTCGAGGTCAGGAGTTCAAGGCCAGCCTGGCCAACATGGTGAAACCCCGTCTTTACTAAAAATACAACAATTAGCCAGGCACAGTGGCTGGCACCTGTAGTCCCAGCTACTCAGGAGGCTGAGACTCAAGAGAATCACTTGAACCTAAGAAGCAGAGGTTGCAGTGAGCCAAGATCATGCCACTGCACTACAGCCTGGGTGGCAAAGCAAGGCTCTGACTCAAAAAAATACTTATATGAAATCAACTACAGAAAATGGGCCCAAAAGAGCATGAATAGTCACTATTTAATAAAAATAAGAAAAAATTAAAAAAAAAAACTAAAAATAGTCACTATTTGAAAATGCCTAATGCCCACATGAGAATTTCTCAATCTCTCAATCATCAGGGAAATGGATATTACAACCACAAAGCCACAAGTCACTGGATCAAACATTAAAAAGTCTCACAATCCTCAGTGTTGGGGAGGACACTGACCAGCAGGAGGGCTGGGAAAAGCCCTTTACAAAGCTCTCAAGAGGCATCCACTAATGCCAAACATCCCAGTGAGCAGCGACTCCAATCCCAGCAGAGAAATGCTCAGGCTCAATTCAAATGAGAGGCAGGCACATCCACAGGCCACCTGTGATGGCTGCACAGTGAAGACAGCAAATGTCTGCCTGTAGCAGGGTGGGTAAAGGGTGGTGCATTCACTGCAGAAAGTCACCAGCAGTGTAGATCAGCCACTCCAGGCCCTCTGGGATCTGAAGAACTTTGCAGGCACAGGCCCCCTATAAATCCAGTAATGACCTAAGGACTGAGTGATTTTCGTCCACGGAGCCATCCTTCTCTTCATACTGAGATGTCGTGGTAAAGAGTGAGGATTCCTCGAACAGGTCTACGGGCGGAAGCAGCTCCGTGAAGTCAGGGAATAACTGGGTTTCTGGCAACAAGTTGGAGGCATAGGGGCTCTGAGGCCACACGGCGTCTGGGGCTGGGGCTGGGAGTGATCCTGAACCTGGCATCAGGGCTCTGCCTAGGACTGGGTCTGGGATTGGACCTGGGCCCGAGATGGGGGCGGGGAATGGACCTGGGCTCGAGCCTGGATCTAACATTGAGCCTGAGAGTGGGCCTGACATGCGGCCTGGGATCTGGGCCGGGCCTGGGATAGGGCCTGGACCCTGGGCAGCCAGGAGGCCCTCCTGTGCTCCACACCCAGGGCCACCCCAGGTCTGGTGGAGGCTGTAGGTCGTGGGTTCTGCTGCTGGGAGGACTCCCCAGGGGCCCGGCTGAGGGGAGATCCAGGAACCCCGGCCCTGCGGGAACTCAGGACCCCCAGGGACGGAGGCGAAGCCTGCAGGGACTAGGGGTGCAGCGCGGGCTCCTCGGCCTCTCCGCCCAGGGACGCGCTGGGGCTGCTGCTGGAGCCGTCGCTCCCGAGCTAGTTTGGCGCGGCGATTCTTGAACCACACCTGGGGGCAGAGGGGACAGGGAGGAGGTGTGAAGGAGGGGCTCGCGCGGTCCGGTGAGCCGCTTGGGGGTGGGGCCAACCTCAACCTCTCCCTCTGTTCACCCCCACCCGGCACCCACCATAAGAGGGCCCCCGGCTCCCAGACCTGGAGAAGGGAGGGGAGAAGGGTGGGGTGGGAGGGAAGGAGCGGGGTCTGCTGCCCGGGAGCCCGGGGGACCAGGGAGGGTTCGAGGGGAGGGACCGCGGGTTCTGAGGGGGGCCTGAGGTCTGGGCACCGGGAGACCTCGTGGGGTACAGCTTGGGCCGATCCTGTGGGCGGGTTTGGGTTAGCATAGAGTTGGAACAGGACTCAGGATGCAGCCCGGGTCTACACTGGCGGGACCCCTTGCGTGGCAGGGCAGGAGGTGGTAGGGCGGCCCAGGCCGGGTGAGTGACAGAGGTGAAGAGGCTCCTTGGGGTGACTGGGGTGGGCGGGGTGGGGCTGGGAGTCAGACCTGCAGTTGGTGCTCCTTGAGATCGAGTGTCTTCGCCAGACTCAGTCGCTTGTCATAGTTCGGGTACTGGTCGTTCTGAAAGTAACTTTCTAGCACTTCCTGCTGGCTTTGAGTGTAGACTGTCCGCTCCTGCCTCTGTCTCCTTGGAGGGTCCGGGGCCACGGGAGGGCCTGGGAGCGGGAGGGAAACAGGTCAGAGAAGCCCCCAGGCAACCCCCGGCCCCCTTAGGTACCCCATCCCCTGCCCGAGGCCAGGAGCACAGGCAGTGTGGGCTGGGGCGGCACCGCAGATGGCAGCCGGGTATCTGGACCAGACCTTGCACTTCCCTGGGCCTCAGGATCCACATCTAGGAAATGGGCATGATAACAGGTCCTGTATTATTAGGGACCCCACAGAAGGGAAGGCAGGGAGCCTAGGCATCTCACCAGGGAGCAGACAGGGCTGCTTCAGGCCTGCTCAGCCCTCCCCAGCTGCCCCTTCCCCTCCCATCCAAGGGCTATAGGGACCCTGACACTTGCAGGGGTGCAGGCACCTGCCCAGTCCTCTGCTCCACTCAACTGCATGGTTTAATTTCTTTCCTTCTTTCTTTTTCTTGGAGAGGGGATCTCGCTCTGTCACCCAGGCTGGAGTGCAGTGATGTGATCACGGCTCAAGGCAGCCTCCACCTCCTGGGCTCAAGCAATCCCCCCGCCTCAGTCTCCCGAGTAGCTGGGACCACAGGTGTGCACCACCACCCCTGGGTAACTTTTGTATTTTTGGTAAAGACCGGTCTCACTGTGTTGGCCCAGCTGGTTTCAGAGTCCTGGGCTCAAGTGATCCTCCCACCGTGGCCTCCCAAAGAGCTGGGATCACAGGCGTGAGACGCCCCGCGCGGCTGCATGATTTTTCATTTCCCAAAGGCCGCTAAGTTCTCCCCTCTCTGCAGGACGGGAAGCCTCCCGCACAGGCCCAGCCCTGCTCTGGCTGCCCAGATCTGCACTCTGCAGCCTCGGCCACAGGATCAGCTCAGACCTCTCACACCCCTACCCTCGCTCACCTTGGAGATGACCAGGGTCTTGCATCCTGCGTCCTGCTCTGTTCCCAGACATGAGTGTGTACTGCCAAGTGCTTGGCTCTTAAATCACTTCTATGCTGTGCCCACCCTGGCCCACCCTGCTGGGACCCTCCCTTTCCCACCCTGCCCTGCAGTCCCGCCCCCTGGAGGAGCTGAATGATGGATGAATCCTTCATCACTGATCAGGTACTGCCTGCCAAGCTGTGCTGGGAGCCGGGGAACCTCAGTGGGCAACACAGCCTTGGTTTCACCCTCATGGGCCCAGGCAAGGTGGCATTCCACGTGGGGTTGGGGGGGTCAGCATTGTGACCTGTGGTTGGGGTCCCCATCTCAGGAGAGGCACCGCCAGTCAGCCCCCAGGAGTCATCCTTGTTCCTTCCCAGGGCTGGGGCCCCGCATGACCAATGTCAGCGAGTCTAGCCACTCCTCCCAGCTCCTGGGCTGCCCACCTCGTCCAGCCACCATCCCTCCCTCCTGGATGACCCTACAGCCTCCTCTTTGGTCCTTTGAGGCCACTCTGGCCCCTACTATTCATTCTTGTAGTTACCTCTCCTCCAACCAGGAGGGGACTCAGGTCTGATGGATGTTTCCATGGGCCGCTGCTGACCGGCTCTTGTGAGTGAATGAACCCGCTGCTGATATATACAGGGAACCCATGACCTTGGTTCACACAAGTTAGGTCCCTTAGAGATGCATCCGCTGTGTCAGACCCCTGGCTGCCCTCATCTCCTCATAGCAGGACCCACGTGGGTTCAGGGGTCAAGGAGATTAACAAGGCTTATGATCCGGGGAGCTAAAAATTAGTCAATCAAGGCCAGACACGGTGGCTCACACCTGTAATCCCAGCACTTTGGGAGGCCGAGGTGGGCAGATCACCTGAGGTCAGGATTTCGAGACCAGCCTGGCTAACATGGCAGAACCCCGTCTCTACTAAAACTACAAAAAGAATAGCTGGACCTGGTGGCAGGCACCTGTAATCCCAGCTACTTGGGAGGCTGAGGCAAGAGAATCACTTGAACCTGAGAGGCGGAGGTTGCAGTGCAGCCTGGGCAACAGAGGGAGACTCCGTCCCCACTCCCCACCAAAAAAAAAAAAAAAAAAAGAAAAAGAAATGACTCATGCAATCAATTTCAAAATTCAATAAAACTTAGACATAAACAGGCCTCGCTCATTGTTTTCACCGGCTACTGAGAGTTCTGTTGTAGAAAGCAGCATCCCCAGCAATGATTCCTCATCACATGCGTTGTCCGGCTTCATCTACAGGACATGCTGGGAACACAGTAGTGACCCTGGTGATTTTGCACTGTGGCTATTTATTTGGCCAACAAAGGCATAAACAGATGAACAAGCTCACTGGTACTATTTTGTGAAGATAGACATTTAAATATAAGAAAATTCGGCTGGGCGCAGTGGCTCATACCTGTAATCCCAGCACTTTGGGAGGCCGAGGCGGGAGGATAACCTGAGGTCGGGAGTTCGAGACCAGCCTGACCAACATAGATGAACTGCGTCTCTACTAAAAATACAAAATTAGCTGGGCATGGTGGCACATGCCTGTAATCCCAGCTACTCAGGAGGCTGAGGCAGGAGAATTGCTTGAACCCTGGAGGTGGAGGTTGTAGTGAGCCAGTATCGCACTATTGCACCCCAGCCTGCACAACAATAGTGAAACTCCGTCTCAAAATAAATAAATAAATATAAACTGAAACAAAACAAATAGTGACTGGGCACGATGGCTCATGCATGTAATCCTAGGGCTTTGGGAGTCAAGGCAGAAAGATCACTTGAGGTCAGAAGTTCGAGACCAGCCTGGGCAACATAGCGAGACCTTATCTCTACAAAATATATATATTTTTTAAAAGCTAGCCAGGCGTGGTGGGAGGTACCTGTAGTCCCAGCTACTTGGGAGACTGAAGCGGGAGGATCCCTTGAGCTCAGGAACTTGAGGCTGCAGTGAGCCATGATCAAACCACTGCACTCCAGCCTAGGTGACACAGCGAGACCCCGTCTTGGAAATAAATAAATAAATTGTAAAACAAATAGATCGTATGTTTACAAGTTCACTGCACTATTTTTTTCCTTTCTTTTCTTTTTCTTTTTTTTTTTTTTTTGAGACGGAGTCTCACTCTGTTGCCCAGGCTGGAGTGCAGTGGCGCAATCTCGGCTCACTGCAAGCTCTGCCTCCTGGGTTCATGCCATTCTCCTGCCTCAGCTGTTGTAGAAAGCAGCATCCCCAGCAATGATTCCTCATCGCATGCGTTGTCCCCAGCAGCTGGGACTACAGGTGCCCACCACCATGCCTGGCTAATTTTTTTATATTTTAAGTAGAGATGGGATTTCACCATGTTAGCCAGGATGGTCTCGTTCTCCTGACCTCATGATCCACCTGCCTCGGACTCCCAAAGTGCTGAGATTACAGGCGTGAGCCACTGCACGTGTCCTCACTGCACTCTTTTAAACGGTTGCTTAGTATCTCATAGTGGCATCCTTCCATCATTGTATCTATATTCTGCTTCCTTTCTGGGAACATTTTACCATAATTGCACATTTTGTTCCACTTTTAGGTAGCCGGGAACACATTATTCACCAAGGCAGATGATGGCCCTGCTGTCAACAGGAATGATCTCGCAGTTTTCTTGGTCTATAAGTTGTGGGTAAAAGGTCCCCCTCTCTGTAATTTCTAAAAGAAGTCAAGTGTAAGACTTTGCATATTCGAGGCCAGGCGTGGTAGCTTATGCCTGTAATCCCAGCACTTTGGGAGGCCAAGGTGGGCGGATCATGAGGTCAGGAGTTTGAGGCCAATCTGGCCAACATAGTGAAACCCCATGGCTACAAAAAATACAAAAAAATAGCTGGGCGTGGTGGTGGGCGCCTGTAATCCCAGCTACTTGGGAGGCAGAGGCAGGAGAGTTGCTTGAACCCAGGAGGCAGAGGTTGCAGGAAGCCTAGATCGCACCACTGCACTCCAGCCTGGGTGACAGAGCAAGACTCTGTGAGAAAAAAAAAAAAACTTTGCATATTCGATTGGCAAAGATTAAGACAAGAGACTCTACCTAGGCTTAGTAGGTGAAGGGGTAGGGAATCTGATTATTTCTCCAGAAATGGTTTTGGAGCATAGGTTGGTTTTTTGTTTTGTTTGGTTTTGGTTTTGGTTTTGGTATTTTTGGTTTTGAGACAGGGTCCTGCTCTGTTGCCCAGACTGGAGTACAGTGGCACGATCACAGGTCACTGCAGCCTTGACCTCATGGGCTCAAGCGATCCTCCCACCTCAGCCTCCCAAGTTGCTGGGACTACAGGCACCCACCACCCTGCCCGGCTAATTTCTTATATTTTTTGTAGAGACAGGGTTTTGCTCTTTTGCCCAGCCTGATGTCCAACTCCTGGGCTCAGGTGATCCTGCTGCCTCAACCTCCCAAATTGCTGGGATTGTAAGTGTGAGCCACCATGCCTGGCTGGTTGGTTTTTAAGACTGACTTGGTGATACCTGTCAATGTCCATCAGCTAAAGCCCATCAGAGGGACACCAGTAGTCAAGCAAAGTTGAGTTTATTGTCTTCTTGCAAGAAGGAGGAACACGAAAGGGAAGAGAATCTTTGGGGCCTCTCAATAAGAGGGTGTTTGAAAGTATGTTTTAGATTGATGCGAAAGGAATTGTGGCTTTTGCCCTTGCCTTTTTTTTTTTTTTTTTTTTTTTTTTTGTGAAATGGTGTCTCGCTCTGTCACCCAGGCTAGAGTGCAATGGAGCGATCGATCTCAGCTTATTGCAACATCTGCCTCCCAGATTCAAGCGATTCTCCTGCCTCAGCCTCCCGAGTAGCTGGGATTACAGGCACCCACTACCACGCCCAGCTAATTTTTGTATTTTTAGTGGAGATAGGGTTTTGCCATATTGACCAGGCTGGTTTCAAACTCCTGACTTCAGGTGATGTGCCCGCCTCAGCCTCCCAAAGTGCTGGGATTACAGGCATGAGCCACCACTCCCGGCTGCCCTTGCTTTTAATGGCAAATGTTATAGGATTTGAGCTTATTTGATAATTTTGGAAAGGGTTCAAAACAGAGTGACTTTTATACCAAAAGAATGTAAACAGGCCGGGCGCGGTGGCTCAAGCCTGTAATCCCAGCACTTTGGGAGGCCGAGACGGGCGGATCACGAGGTCAGGAGATCGAGACCAGGCTAACATGGTGAAACCCCGTCTCTACTAAAAAAATACAAAAAACTAGCCGGGCGAGGTGGCGGGCACCTGTAGTCCCAGCTACTTCGGAGGCTGAGGCAGGAGAATGGCGTAAACCCGGGAGGCGGAGCTTGCAGTGAGCTGAGATCCGGCCACTGCACTCCAGCCCGGGCGACAGAGCAAGACTCCGTCTCAAAAAAAAAAAAAAAAAAAAAAAAAAAAAAAAGAATGTAAACAAAAAAAAATGTTTAAAAACAGGAAAAAAAAAGAATTTAAATCAGGGAAACGAAGAAATATTTGTGCACTAATGTTCATAGCAGCATCTTTTACAATAGCCAAAAGGCTGAAACAATCCAAATGTCTATCAAATGAATGAACAAAATGTGGTCTATCCATGCAATGGAATATTCTTCAGCCTTAAGTAGGAAGTTCTGGCACAGGCTACAACCTCCATGAACCTAGAAAGTATTTATGCTAGATGAAATAAGCCAGGACAAATATTGTATGATTCCACTCCCAAGAAATATCTAAAAGAGACAAATTCATAGAGACAGAAAATAAGCTAGAGGTTCCCAAGGGTTGGGGATGGGGAGAATGAGGAGTTCAATATTTGATAAGTACAAAGTTTCAGTTTGGGGCCGGGTGCCCTGGCTCACGCCTGTCATCTCAGCACTTTGGGAGCCTGAGGCAAGTAGATTTCTTGCCCAGGAGTTCCAGACCAACCTGGGGAACATGGTGAAACCCGGTCTCTACTAAAAATACAAAAATTAGCCAGGCGTGCTGGCAGGCACTACTCAGGAGGCTGAGGCGGGAGGATCACTTGAGCCTGAGAGGTGGAGGCTTCAGTGAGCCAAGATAGCACCACTGCACTCCAGCCTGGGCAACAGAGCGAGATCCTGTCTCTAAAAACATAAAAGTAAACAAATAAATTAAAGTTTAGGATGGTAAATTGTATGTTATGCCTGTTTTACTGCAGTTTTAACAAATAAGAAAAGTGGTTTTGCTCTGGGTTCGATGCTGTCAGGAAAAGAGGGTCATTCTGATTCTCTTACCTTGAAGGTGAAGGGGATGAGGAGTGCCCAGAACTAGGGTTTTTGTATAGAAACAGTGTCACTTGTATTTGACAGAATAGGAGGACATGGATCTTTGTGGTTTGAACAACATATTTCTCTCTGGGTTCAGACATGATTACAGAGAGCTCGGGGCAACACAAGGAATAACCTTGTGCGTTTGTGCTTGTTTCTTTGTTTAAATCCAGTTCTTGCACCATGCATTGTGTTTTATGAAATCCTTTCTTTTTTTAACAATGTTTGTTTATTTATTCATTTATTTACTTATTTATTGAGACGGAGTTTCGCTCTTTCACCCAGGCTGGAGTCCAATGGTGCGATCTTAGCTCACTGCAACCTCTGTCTCCTGGGTTCAAGCGATTCTCCTGCCTCAGCCTCCCGAGTAGCTGGGCTTACACGCGCCCACCACCAGGCCCACCTAATTTTTGTATTTTTAGTAGAGATGGGGATTCGCCATGTTGGCCAGGCTGGTCTCGAACTCCTGATCTCAGGTAATCTGCCCACCTCAGCCTCCCAACATACTGGGATTACAGACATGAGCCACCGTGCCCCACCTGAAATCCATTCTATCCAAAGAGAGAGCATGGAAGGCCTGGATGTGAGTGCAAGGCCAGCCCCTGGCCATTGGGGGCTGCTTTTCTCTTTCTGGTATTTCACCAACTCCCTTGTACTGAACATTCCAGGCAGTATCTCAGAGCAGCTGGGAAGCCCTGGAGGTCCTCATTATTATCAGCTGTGTGACCTTGGGCAAAAGCCTTCCTCCCTCCAGGATCAGTTTCCCCACCTATACAATGGGCCTGGGTGGATTCAGGCATCTCTTATCATGACATCTGCTCAGGAGGGGACCTGGCACAGAGAACCCTCCCTGATCCCTCCCCTGCTCCCCTGGTTTGGAGAATCCTCCCCAGTCCTTGCATGCTTGTCCCCAGGGCAATGTCACTAGCGGCCCTGCCTCACCTCACCTCTCCCCTGCAAGAGATACTGATCAACATTATTATCTTGAAAACCAGCCTCCTCCCAGCCCCCACCAATGCACCAAGTTTAAGTCAGCAATTTTCTTTTTTGTTTTTTTGTTTTCTGTTTTTTGGTTTTTTGAGACAGTCTCCTCTGTTGCCAGGCTGGAGTGCAGTGGCGCAATCTCAGCTCACTGCAACCTCTGCCTCCTGAGTTCAAGCCATTCTCCTGCCTCAGCCTCCTGAGTACCTGGGATTACAGGCGCCCACCACCATGCCTGGCAAAGTTTTGTGTTTTTAGTAGAGCCAGGGTTTCACCACATTGGCCAGGCTGGTCTCAAACTCCTGACCTCAAGTGATCTGCCCACCTTGACCTCCCAAAGTGCTGGGATTACAGGAAGGAGCCATCATGCCCAGCCATAAGCCAGCAATTTTCAAGATCTAGTTGGCATCAGAATCCCCTGAAGAGCTCCTTAAAACCCAGATCCCTGGGTCTCACCCCTAGAGTTTCAGTTTCTGATTAGCAGGTGATGCTGACGCCACTGAGATGCAGCAGGAACCACACTTTGAGAATGGCTGTTGTCAGCTCAGCGGCAAGCCTCTCTATCCACCTCAGCCCCACACCTGGCCTCTGTCTCAGAGCTTGCCTTGTTTAGGGACAGGAAGAGGCCAGCAAGCCAGGGCAAGAAGGATGGAGACTTGAGCCAGGGCCAGATGGCATCAGACCTTGGAGGAGCTCAAATGTCATTCCCAAAAAACAGAAAATAAGAGAGAGGTGCAGAAGTAAGGAAGACATCATAAGCTTGGGAAGCCGGGCGTCGCGGTGGGGTACAGTGGGGAGAAGAAAAAAATAAGAAGACAGATACAAGAAACAGGCCAGGCACGGTGGCTAACACCTGTAATCCCAACACTTTGGGAGGCTGAGGCAGGCAGATCACAAGGTCAGGAGTTCGAGACCAGCCTGGCCAACATGGTGAAACCCCGTCTCTACTAAAAATACAAAAATTAGTCTGGCGTGGGTAGCAGGTGCCTGTAATCCCAGCTACTCGGGAGGCTGAGGCAGGAGAATCACTTGAATGTGGGAGGCAGAGGTTGCAGTGAGCTGAGATCGTGCCATTGCACTCCAACCTGGGTGACGGAATGAGATTCTATCTCAAAAAAAAAGAAAGAGAGAGAAAGAAAGAAAAAGAAAGAAAGAAAGAAAGAAAGAAAGAAAGGAAGGAAGGAAGGAAGGAAGGAAGGAAGGAAGGAAGGAAGGAAGGAAGGAAGGAAGGAAGGAAGGAAGGAAAAGAAAAAGAGAAAGAAAGAAAAGTAGGAAAAGAAAGAAAAAAGGGAGGCCGGGCACAGTGGCTCACACCTGTAATCCCAGCACTTTGGGAGGCCGAGGCAGGGGATGGGAGGGATCGCTTAAGCCCAGGAGTTTGAGACCAGCCTGGGCGACAAAGTGAGACCCCAACTCTACCGAAAATACGAAAATTAGCCGGGCGTGGTGGTGCATGCCTGTAGTCCCAGATACTTAGGAGCCTGAGGTGGGAGGACCATTTGAGTGTGGGAGGTGAAGGCTGCAGTAAGCTGTGATGGCATCACTATACTCCAGCCTGGGTGACTCAGCAAGAACCTGTCTCAAAAAATTAAAAAAAGAAAAAGAAAAAGAACACAAGTTTCTTGAACCATGCTTGAGCAGCAAAGTAAAGAGACAAGAAGGCCGGGCGCGGTGGCTCACGCCTATAACCCCGGCACTTTGGGAGGCCGAGGCGGGTGGATCACGAGGTCAGGAGATCGAGACCATCCTGGCTAACACAGTGAAATCCCGTCTCTACTAAAAATACAAAAAAAATTAGCCGGGCGTGGTGGCGGGCACCTGTAGTCCCAGCTACTTGGCAGACTGAGGCAGGAGAATGGTGTGAACCTGTGAGGCGGAGCTTGCAGTGAGCCGAGATCGCACCACTGCACTCCAGCCTCGGCGACAGAGTGAGACTCTGTCTCAAAAAAAAAAAAAAACATAAAATGACAGTGTAGAAATTGGAAAACAAGACATAGGTACAGTTTTGCTCCCACATGCACAGCAGGCATGAAGAGTGACACATAGGAAGCTGCTGAGAATGGTGGCCCCATGGACAGGCCGCCATGGGACCAGGGAGAATTTTCATGGCATGCCCTGTGAATTCCCCAAGGGGCAGGGTTATTAACGATGCAAAATGTAAGTGAAATTTACATGAACCAGGCGCAGTGGTTCATGCCTGTGATCCCAGCACTTTGGGAAGCCAAGGTGGGCGGATCGCTTGAAGTCAGGAGTTCGAGACCAGCCTGGCCAACATGGCGAAATCCCATCTGTGCCAAAAAGACAAAAATTAGCTACATGTGGTGGTGTACACTTGTAGTCCCAGCTACTTGGGTGGCTGAGGCAGGAGAACCGCTTGAACCCGGGAGGCAGAGGTTGTAGTGAGCCCAGATCGTGCCATTGCACTCCAGCCTTGGCAACAGAGTGAGACTCCATCTAAAAAAAAAAAAAAAAAAAAGTAATAAAATAAAATAAAGTCTATTGTATTTTTAGAAAATTAGTTCCTTTCTCTGGTAGCTCTAGACCACATTCCCTTTCTCTTGGGAATAGAATTTCTTTTTCCCAAATTCATAGAAAATAGCTGCTTTTTCATCTACTGCTCTGGGCCTCGGGTTTTCTCTGGAAAATGTCTCCTTTCTGGCCCACCTATAGGGGCATTGAAGTAAAACATTGGTTGAGGAAAATTCACACACCAAGTGTAGTGGTGCAATCATGGCCCATACAGCTTGGTGCTGCTGGGAGTATTCTGTTTTTCACTCTGGGCGGTGATTACACAAATGTGTTCCTTCCTTCCTTCCTTCCTTCCTTCCTTCTCTCTCTCTCTCTCTTTCTTTCTCTCTTATTTTTGAGATAGGGTCTCCCTATGTCACCCAGGCTGGTCTCAAACTTATGAGCTCAAGCGATCCACCGTCCTCAACCTCCCAAAGTGTTGGGATTACAGGCGTGAGCCACCGCACCCTGCCATGTATGCATTTCTGTTAGTACAATACTAGAAGTAGAATTTTGGGGTCACAGATAAGCCATTTGTTCAAATTTTATAGATAACGCAGAACAGATTTCCAAATCGATTTTACCAGTTTACATTTTCGGTTACTCCATATCCTCACCAAAACTTGGCATGGTCTGTCTTTATTTTTTGTTTGTTTGTTTGTTTTTGGCAGGGGTTGGGGGTGGGGAGGAGGATGGAGTCTTGCTCTGTCATCCAGGCAGGAGTGCCGTTGGGCAGTCTCATCTCACAGCAAACTCCGCCTCCCAGGTTCAAGCGATTCCCCCACCTCAGCCCTCCAAGTAGCTGGGATTACAGGCGCCCGCCACCATGCCCGGCTAATTTTTGTATTTTTAGAAGAGACGGGTTTTCACCATGTTGGCCAGGCTGGTCTCAAATTCCTGCCCTCAAGTGATCTGCCCGCCTCAGTCTCCCAAAGCGCTGAGATTACAGGCGTGAACCACCACACCTGGCCAGACTGTTGAGTGTTGATTCACCGTTTATATATCTTCTCAGAGCACTGTCAATTCAAGTCCTTTGCCCATTTTTAAATCAGGGTTTTTTTGTTGTTGTTGTTTTACTGTTGAGTTTTAGGAGTCGGTATATTCTGATTATCAATCCCTTAAAACATGTGTGACTTGCAAATGTTTTTTCCTATTCTGTGACTTGCCTCTTTACTCTGTTGATAGTGGTTTGTTGTTGTTGTTGTTGTTTTGAGACGGAGTCTCGCTCTGTCTCCCAGGCTGGAGTGCAGTGTCCCCATGTCAGCTCACTGCAAGCTCCGCCTCCCACGTTTACGCCATTCTCCTGCCTCAGCCTCCCGAGTAGCTGGGACTACAGGCGCCCGCCACCTCGCCCGACTAATTTTTTGTATTTTCCATAGAGACGGGGTTTCACCGTGTTAGCCAGGATGGTCTCGATCTCCTGACCTCGTGATCCGCCCGCCTCGGCCTCCCAAAATGCTGGGATTACAGGCGTGAGCCACCGCGCCCGGCCTATAGCGGGTTTTTTATTATTATTATTATTATTATTTTAGATACAGGGTCTCGTTCTGTCACACAGGCTGCAGTGCAGTGGCATAATCATGACTCACTGCAGCTTCAGACTCCTGGCCTCAAGCGATCCTCCTGCCTGGCCTCCCAAAGTGCTGAGTGACAGGTGTCGCCTCCGTTCCCACCCGTCCCCTCACTCTGTCCTTAATTATCCCTCCCTCCCAGGCATCGTCTTTCCCAGCCCAGCGCCCCAGGTGAATGTCAGGAGCTGGATTCTCATGGTGTCCTTTGTATTGCAAATTGCACAGTGAGGTATGAATGTGGCCAGTGGATAACGTCCTCCAGCTCCTCCCGGCCTCTGTTTTGTCTATTCTGTTCCCACCTAATCTCTTCCTCTCTTCCTCCACCCTGCTTTCCGCTTCTCCTCTGAAATGCATTTTCTTTCTCCCTCTATGTGTGTGTGTGTGTGTGTGTGTGTTTCTCCACTCTCGCTCTCTCTCTTCTCTCCTCCATACTTTACGGAGGCTAAAACTTCGGGAGGCAGAGGTGGGTGGATCACCTGAGGTCGAGAATTCGAGACCAGCGTGGCCAACATGGCAAAACCCCGTCTCTATTAAAAAATACAAAAATTAGCCGGGCGTGGTGGCAGGCACCTGTCATCCCAGCTACTCGGTAGGCTGAGGCAGGAGAATCGCTTGAACCCGGGAGGCCGAGGTTGCAGTGAGCCGAGATTGCGCCATTACAGAGCAAGACTCCGCCTCAAAAAAAAAATCGTCCCGAAGTGACCCCGACAAAGCTGCGCCCCCTTGCGGTGTGATCCCCCCACCCCCGGCCCCCTCAGTTTACTTCCCTCCAGTGTTTTTTCATCTTTAACCTGAGAAGCACCAGGAAGGCTGAGATTGGATCCCAATTGCCTCAGGAAAGTTAATTAACCTCTCCTGATCCTTAAAACCAGGGAGGGGCCGTGCCCCTCCCTCAGGGAGCTGTACTGACGTTTCAATGAGTGAAGGGGCTTAACAATCAGTGCCTGGCACCTAGGAGGAGCTCCGTGAAGGGTTTAGCCGTGATTTTATCATCATTGTGTGCCCCAGGCACCAGTGCTTTTCCATGGAGGGGATAGGAGTGGAGGAGGAGGGGGCATCGTTTCGATAAAACTCCCCGAAGTCCCCTCCCCCACGAGTCATGCGTCTGAACCTAATCCTCGCTAATTCCCCTGCCATTCTGCTGAGGCTGGGCTGTTGCCGTAAGAGGATTGGAGCATTTACTAAATTAGTCCTGGTCAGGGGCAGAGGAAACAGCTGGGGGAAGGGAGGGTGTTTGGAGACAAGGAGGGACAGAGACATATGGGGGTGAGGGAAGAGACGGAGGGAGGGAAGGAGGGCAGAGAATCACTGACCGTTGAAACCTAGGGAGAGGAAAACAAGAGAGAAGAGAACACGAGTGGCGGTCAGGCGCAGTGGCTTGCCCCTGAAATCCCAGCGCTTTGAGAGGCCGAGGCGGGAGGATCGTTTAGAGCCCAAGAGTTCAAAGCCACACTGGGCAACATAGCAAGACCCCATCTCTACACATGCATAAATAAAAATTTGAGAACAGGAGTAAAATGAAGGACAGAAAATGGAAGGGACAGAGACCAGCAAGGAGGCCGGCAACCTGACGAGATGAATATCAAGACCGGGTCCACCCCCTCCTAAATTGGGACCTCGGGCAGGTCACCCAGACGCCCTCTGCCTCAGTTTCTGCATCTGTGAAATAGAGATCATAATAATAGTAGCATCTGATGGACCATTCTGAGGATTAAAAGAGTTAGAACTGACTTACGCCACTGCCTGCTCAGTAATTTTATTTTCTTGTCCTTCTGATTTACTAAGTTATAATTTATGTCCTATAAAATCCATTGTTTTTTTCTCCAACTTTTTTTTTTTTTTTTTTGAGACAAGAGTCTCAGTGTTGCCCAGGCTGGAGTGCAGTGGCACAATCTCGACTCACTGCAACCTCTGCCTCCCAGGTTCAAGCAATTCTCCCACCTCTGCCCTCCAAGTAGCTGGGATTACAGGCACTCATGACCACATCCAGCTAATTTTTATACTTTTAATAGAGACAGGGTTTCACCATGTTGTCCAGGCTGGTCTCAAACTCCTGACCTCAGGTGATCCAACCTCCTCAGCCTCCCAAAGTGCTGGGATTACAGGCGTGAGCCACCACGCCCAGCCTACCTGACTCCCTTTTCACTCTCTTATTGAAATACATTCATTTTCTAGGGTGTGATAAGTTTGGGCAATTATGTACAGTCCCAGCAACCATCACCATAATAAAGATAGAGAACATTTCTAGCACCCCCCGAAGATCCTCCTTTGTTCCTTTGCAGTAAATCTCTCCAGCTGCTCCTTAGGTCCTGACAAGCACTATCTGCTCTCTGCCCGGTAGAGTTTTATCTTTTCTAGAATCTCATAGGCATGGAATTGTATGATATTTCTTCTTTTTGTTAATTTTATTTTTATCTATTTATTTCAGTATTTGCTTCTTTGTTCCTGGTTTCATTTCTTTCTTTTTTTTTTTTTGTTGTGACAGTGTCTCACTCTGTTGCTCAGGCTGGAGTGCAGTGGCGTGATCTCAGCTCACTCCAGTCCCAACTTGAAGGACTCAAGCGATCCTCCCACCTTAGGACCCCAAGTAGCTGGATCTATAGGCACATGCCACTATACCCAGGAAATTTTTTTAATTTTTTTTAGTAGAGACAGGGTCTCACTATGTTGTCCAGGCTGGTCTGGAACTCCCGGGCTAAGGTGATCCTTCTCCCACCTTGGCCTTCCAAAGTGCTGGGGTCACAGGTATGAGCCACCGTGCCCAGCCTGGATTCAATTTTCCTTCTTTTTTTTAAGACGTGGGGTCTCACTCTGTCGCCCAGGCTGGTCTTGAACTCCTGAGCTCAAGCAATCCTCCCACCTCCGTCTTCCAAAGTGCTGGGGTTACAAGTGTGAGTCATTGTGCCCAGCCCTAGTTTCTTTCACTGGGATACCAACTACTGGGAGTTCATTCCTTTTCATAAATGAGGAATATCTTTTTTTTTTTTTTTTGAGACAGAGTCTCGCTCTGTCACCCAGGCTGGAGTGTAGTGGCGTAATCTCAGCTCATTGCAATATCTGCCTCCTGGGTTCAAGCGATTCTTATGTCTCAGCCTCCCAAGTAGATGGGATGACAGGCACATGCCACCACGCTTCGCTAATTTTTGTGTTTTTAGTAGAGACAGGGTTTCCCCATGCTGGCCAGGCTGGTCTCAAACTCCTGACCTCAAGCAATCCACCCACCTCCACCTCCCAAAGTGCTGGGATTACAGGCGTGAGCCACCGTGCCTGGCTCAGGGTATGGATCCTTTTGTATGGATGCATCAGGGCTTGTTTTTCCCTCCACCTGCTGATGGACGTCTGGATAGTTTTCAGCTTGGGACCATTATGACTAAAGCTGCCAGGAATAGCATAAGTACAAGTTCAGTAAAAATAATAATAATAAAGACCCAAGTGCCTGGTCAACATGGTGAAACCCCGTCTCTACTAAAAATACAAAAATTAGCTGGGCGTGGTGGCGTGCCTCTGTAATCCCAGCTACTCGGGAGGCTGAGGCAGGAAAATCATTTGAACCCGGGAAGCAGAGGTTGCAGTGAGCAGAGATCACACAACTGTACTCCAGCCTGGGTGACAGAGCAAGATTCTATCTCAAAATAATAATAATAGGTGAAGATAAATGTTTAGCATGATGATTTCAAGGTTCATCCATGTCGTGTTTATCAGTGCTTCTTCCTTTTCATGGCTGAGTAATATTCTCTTGATGGGTAGACCACATTTGTTTCTGTGGACAGACATTTGAATTGCCTCATCTTTTGGCTACTGTGAATTGTCCTGCTATAAATTTGAGCGTACAAGTTTTGCTTGAACACCTGCTTTCCGTTCTTTGAGGCATATACTTTGGAGTGGAATTGTTAGATCACTATATAGCTCCAGGACATTTTCGTCATCCCAAAAGGAAACCCAATATTCATTAAGCAGTCACTCCTCATTCAACCACACAGCACCCCTCACCCCAGCCCCTGGCAGCCACTACGTTTCTGTCTCTATGGATTTGCTTTTTTTTTTTTTTCGAAATAGACTCTCAAGACTGTTGCCCAGGCTGCCAGGCTGGAGTGCAGTGGTGCAATCTCAGCTCACTGCAACCTCTGCCTCTCAGGTTCAAGCAACTCTCATGCCTCAGCCTCCCGAGTAGCTGGGATTACAGGCGCGCACCACCATGCCTGGCTAATTTTTGTATTTTTAGCAGAGGCGGGGTTTCACCGTGTTGACCAGGGTGGTCCCAAACTCCTGACCTCAAGTGATCTGCCCACCTCAGCCTCCCAAAGTGCTGGGATTACAGGCGTGAGCCACCGCGCCTGGTCAGATTTGCCTATTCTGAATATTTCATACAATTAGGATAATAACAATATATGGTCTCTGTGTCTGGCTTCTTCTGTGAATGTACTTAATGCCACTGAATTAAGCACCTTAAAATGGGAAAGATGAATTAAGAATCATGCAATGGAAAAGATGGTACCTTTTATAGTATGTGTATTTTACCACAAAAATAAATAAATGCTTATTGAGCTCTTCTCCTGGACCCAGCTTCAGAACCAAGTAATTAATATAATAACGTCATTTCGTTCTCTTGAGGTGGGTCTTCTTAGATCCTCCATGCTACAGGTAGGGAAATTGAGGCTGGGAGAAAGGAATCACTCGAGGTCAGATGACCAGAAGAGGCTGAGCCAAGCTCGGACAGCAAGTATGACCCTCCATCCTGTGTATAACTCCCAGTCATCCCCCAACAAAAATCTTAACCTGGGATTCAGCAATTGAGAGGAATACAGGCAGAGAGAGATGATCTAGAAGCTGGGCGCGGTGGCTCACGCCTATAATCCCAGCACTTTCGGAGTCTGAGGTGGGTGGATCACTTGAGGTCAGGAGTTCAAGACCAGCCTGGCAAATATGGCGAAACTTCATCTCTACTAAAACATACAAAAATTAGCTGGGCGTGGTGGTGGATGCCTGTAGTCTCAGCTACTCAGGAAGCTGAGGCAGGAGAATCACTTGAGCCCAGTAGGAGGAGGAGGTTGCGGTGAACTGAGATCAAGCCACTGCACTCCAGCCTGGGTGACAGAGATCCCATCTCAAAAAAAAACAAAAAACAAAAAAACAACCTAGAGCTGGAAAAATAGGAACTCAGAGGTGGGCCAGGCATGGTGGTTCACACCTGTAATCGCAGCACTTTGAGAGACCGAGACAGGTGGATTGCTTGAGCCCAGGAGTTCGAGACCAGCCTGGCAGCATGGCGAAACCTTGTCTCTACTGAAAATACAAAAATTAGCCGGGCGTGGTGGTGGGCACCTATAGTTCCAGCTACTCAGGTGGCTGACGTGAGAGGATTACTTGAGCCCAGGAGGCAGAGGTTGCAGTGACTGAAGACCACACCACTGCACTTCAGCCTGGGTGACACAGTGAGACCCTTTCTAAAAAAAAAGAAAAAGAAAAAAACAGAGTCAGAAAAAAGTCAGACGCAAAGAAAAAGAGAAGGAGGGAAAGAAAGAAAAAGGTGCAAATCCATCGAAATGAAACGAGGACCTGGGAGTCTGAAAGACAAGAGGAAGAAAGGAAAGAGAGAGAGGAGAAGAGATGAGAGACAAAGGGTGAGATTGAGAAACTGAAAAGGATTGGCAGAAGACTGGATGCTGAGAGGGAAGGCTGGGCCGGAGGCTGGGCGTGTCTGTAAATGCTGGCCTTGATCTTCACATCCTGCCACTGAGGCAGGGATCATTCTCATCACTCCCCTGTTTTTTCAGGAGGGGCACTGGAAGGTCACAGATGGGTGGGGCTGGGGCTGGCCCTGGGAACCCCTGTTCCTCCTCCTCCTCCTTTTTATTTATTTATTTATTTATTTATTTATTATTTATTTATTTTTTCTCGGAGACAGGGTCTCTCGTTCCGTCACCCAGGCTGGAGTGCAGTGATGCAGTCATAGCTCCCTGCAGCCTCAAACTCCTGGGCTCAAGAAATCCTCTTATCTCAGCCTCCCGAGTAGCTGGGACCACAGGCACACATTACCACACTCGGGTAATTTTTTAAATTTTTTTTAGAGACAGAGGTCTCGCTATGTTGCCCGGGCTGGTCTCAAACTCCTAGCCTTAATCAATCCTGCCTCCTCAGCTTCTCAGAGCACTGGATTACAGGCGTGAGCCACTGCACCCAGTCCCTGATCCTTTGTAAACTGGCTTTAGAGAGACGTCGAGGAAAGGAGGGTGATGAGACAGGAAACACATGGATGGACCCACAGACAGAAGGAACAGAGCAGTTCCTGTTTCTACCTGCCCCTCCTGGAAAAAACACGGAAATTAAAGAATCACCCAGACTTTAAATGAGATCCAACATTTTAATCGGTTTCACTCTGTGAGTGGGCAGAGAAGGGGGACCCAGAGGCCAGTGTGTGGAGAAGAGGAGGACAGAGAAGGTGGCACCTTCTCAGGGAGGCTCCTGGCTTCTTCCTTCGGTCCCCACCTGCCTTGTCATTCTTCCTGGCTTTAGGACGTAGAACATTTGAAATCCCCCGTGCACAGCTTGAAGAACCAGCACTCAGGAGCCCAGCCCAGGAAAAGCAACTTGTAACCTCCTAGCCAGATTTGGCTCTCTGCCATCTCCGGCTCCTGGCAGAGTCTCAGAAGACCCCAGGATCAGGCTGTCTTGAAGTCTTACCCCGTCGGCCTGCGATGGGAGCCCCTCGGCCTCCACTACTTCTCACTCTTTCCTAGAACATTGTATCCATCCTTCAGTCCCTCCCCGACTCCCATCAAGTTTCTACGACTTGTTTGCACAAGACACAGCCTCCCTGGTGAATAAGGAGAAGATTCTTGTCCATGCCTGAGTCCCGGCCTCCAGTGCAGAGCTTCAGTGTCTCTGAAGAATGAAATTTATAGTGGATTCTGGTCCCAACGTTTGCACAGACCCAGGGCACAATATCATCTCATCCCTGCCCCTCCCGTGTGAATTTTGTCTAGCTCCCCCAGCCTCCCCAGTGACATATGTTGTCTTCCTCTGTTTATATTTTCATCCCACACTGGACTCTTGAGCCACTCCTGGGTTATTTTTGTTGTCGTTATGATTGAGACGGAGTTTCGCTCTTGTGACCCAGGCTGGAGCGCAGGGGTGCAATCTCTGCTCTCTTCAACCTCCGCCTCCCGGGTTCCAGCAATTCTCCTGCCTTAGCCTCCCGAGTAGCTGGGATTACAGGTGTGTGCCACCATGCCCAGCTAACTATTGTATTGTTAGTAGAGACAGGGTTTCACCATGTTGGCCAGGCTCGTCTCGAACTCCTGACCTCAGGTGATCCACCTGCCTCGGCCTCCCAAAAGTACTGGGATTACAGGTGTGAGCCACCGCACCCGGCCCACTCCTGGGCTTAATGTCCCAGAACCCAGCAAGACTCAGGCCTATGAGAGATGAACACATTTTATGTTGAATAAAAGCCTCTTTGTGGGCTGTAGAGATCAGGGTGTGTCCCTCAGGCATCTAGGCTGTATGCACCTCTTCTGGTCTGGTGCTGGAAACATCATCTGATACCTCTTGGCCTCTCTCCTCTCCGCCTCTCTTCACACCTCGCCTTTCTCCTGACCCTGGGGTGCTGCTGACAGTGTGCACCGGCTCGGAAGCATATATTGTGCCCTATCTTCTTCCCAACTCTTAGTTCAGCGACCTCAGGTTGCTAGCCTGAAGTCAGCTGTGGTGAGAGTATTTACACCAGGGAAACTGACAAACACTCCACAACCAAGCTTTTCCTCTTCCTTGGAGAGCCCATTGTTAGACCTCTGCCAGCACACCACTGCCTTCCTGCCCTACTTTTTTTTTTTACCCCTTGCCTTGTGAACTCCACCGATGAGCGGCTCTTGGATCCTGCCTCCCCACCCAAAAATGAAAGGAGAACTCAGACGGAGGAGGCAGGGAGCCAGCACCCAACTTCTCAGCATCAAACGACTTCAGTCCGTCTTCAGGTTCTCACGAGTGCTTGCCTGTGTCACCATGAGTAAAATTCTATTTCAAGAAATAATGGTGCCACCCCAGGAAAATGTCCTCAAGCCATGCTCTATTTTCCAATCCCACCATCGAAACTGAACACCAAAAAAAAAAAAAAAAAATCTAAAAAAGAAAATGTATTTTCGAAATGTAGGGGTGCCTCCTCCAAATCTATGTCCCCCTCTTCCTGTCTCTTGTTTATTTACAGATGGGAGGCTGTGCAGTTGCTTCTGGAAGAGCCACAACTAGAGGTGGTACGTCCCATGCAGCTACCCCAATTCCACCAGTGTCTCACCTTTAGAAAATCCTAAAACAAAAGAAAATAGGAGTAGAGATGCAGCAGGCAAGCTGCGTTTCATTTCCCTACCAAATACACACATTCCCAATATGCTAATGAGCAAATGAGTGATAAAATGTCTTTTTAAAGAAACTAAGAAGAAAAAGCACATATATGTATAGCTACATATATGAATATAGATCTTTGTCTCTCAAACAGCCCCCTAAACCTACCAGGTAAGCCTGACATTTGTGAAGTCTGTAAAATTCCCAGATGATTTATTTTTAATGTAACTGCATCATTGGCCTAAGGTTTCCCGATGGGGCTTCTTAAAGTCTGTCTTTGGAATTTCTAGAAAGGTCCTTAACCATATGCTAAAGAAGTGTCCACATGTAGTGCCAGGCACCGTGGCTCACGCCTGTAATCCCAGCACTTTGGGAGGCCGAGGTGGGCGGATCACTTGAGGTCAGGGGTTCGAGACCAGCCTGGCCAACATGCTGAAACCCCGTTTCTACTAACAATACAAAAAACTAGCTGGGTGCGGTGGAGCACACCTGTAATCCCAGCTACTTGGGAGGTTGAGGCAGGAGCATCGCCGGAACCCAAGAGGCGAAGGTTGCAGTGAGCTGAGGTCGCACCACTGCACTCCAGCCTGGGTGACAGAGCGAGACTCCGAGTCTCAAAGAAAAGTGTCCACGTGGAAAGTTAAGGAATCAAGCCCCTCCACCTGCTTGTTCAAGGGCTGGTGATTCTGACCTAAACATGACCCCAAATCAACTGCAAGTTTGGTTTGATTTCTTCTCGGAGCAAGTTCTCAGCACCACTTTCTGAAGCCTGGAGCTCGTGGTGTACTTCAGCGGTCACAATCGTGCCAGACGGTGTTGGGGTTGAGAGAATCACTAGGACCTATGAACTGTCCCGGGAGAGGGAGGCGCCTCTCCCTGTGGAGGAAAGGGGTGGGCTCTGTAAGCTGAACACGGAGCCACCGAGACCACGGCTGTCGGAAGGACAGCTGGTTCTGGTTGCTTTCTCAGGGATGCCGTCCCGGGATCTAAGCTGCAGGGAAGCAGATTCGGAAGAGAAAGGGTCCCGAGGCCCGACGGGGAGAGAGGGAGACTCCGTCCTCTACAAGATCTGAAACTTCCAGGCACTCTGATCCTTGTAGTCCAGAGGGTCCATGGGATTGTAGGTGAATTTCCAGGTGCCCGTGGGGTCCTTGAATTCCAAGCTATCCACGGGGCTGTAGGCGCCATAGCTCTGGCCTGATAGGGAGGTGGGGGACTGGGCCAGGGAAGGTCCCACAGAGGGGCCAGAGAGGGGGCTAAGAGCTGGGCCCCCTAACTGGGGCACCATGGGAGAAAGGTAGGGGTCTAGGCCGCTGAAATAGGAGCTCGGAGACCCATAGGCGGAGGGGGAAGAGCAGAAAGCGGAGGCCGGGGCATAGGTCATGGCATAGGGGGCCGACGTCAGAGACGGCCCGGAGGCCACCAGCCCAGCCCTCTGCGCCTCAGGCAAAGGGGACTCTGATGCTGGGCTCCAGATGGACACAGTGGCCACTGCCGTGGTTGGGGAGCCTGAGGGGCCGGGCAGAGGGGGACTGTAGGAATCTGAGATGCCCAAAGGGTCTGGACAAACATCCGTGGAGGGTCTTGGGGACGTGCCTGCCTTCCTCTTGGCAGGCCGGGCCTTGGCCTGGCCCCCTGGAGGCTGCTGCTGCTGTTTCTGCTGCTGCCGCTGCTGCCTGCATTTAGCCCTGCGGTTCTTGAACCAAACCTGGGGGTAAGAGGGGAGATGGGGGTGGGTAAGTGGGGAAGAGGCCCAGGGAGCCGCAGGGTACTCGGGGATGAGGACGCTTGTTGGTGAGAGGTGCTGGGGTCACATCTCTCTACTTTGCATCCAGCTGTGGGGCATCTATTCATCCATCCATCCATCTATCCATCCAATCATACCTGCATGTGTACATGAACACAAACATACGTCATACCTACAGGCTTTCATCCACCCATCTAATACAAACATGCACACGCACCATTATGCATACATACACCATACGCACATACATCATACACATATTCATCCACCCATCTAATACAAACATGCACACGCACCATTATGCATACATACACCATACGCACATACATCATATACATATTCATCCACCCATCTAATACAAACATGCACACGCACCATTATGCATACATACACCATATGCACATACATCATACACATATTCATCCACCCATCTAATACAAACATGCACACGCACCATTATGCATACATACACCATACGCACATACATCATACACATATTCATCCACCCATCTAATACAAACATGCACACGCACCATTATGCATACATACACCATACGCACATACATCATGCTTATATTTACCCATCTATATGATCATACATACATCATACACATATTCATCCACCCATCTAATACAAACATGCACACATACAATTATACATACATACACCATACACATGTATATCATGCCTACATTTACCCATCTATCTGATCACGCATGCATACATCACACACATATACATCATACATTCCCTGGTCCATCTGATCATACATACAAGTATACATACATACATCATACACACATACATCATACATGCATTAATGGAATATCTGATCATACATACATACATCATACACATATTCACCACCCATCTAATACAAACATGCACATGTACAGTTATACATACATACACCATATGCACATACATCATGCCTACATTTGCCCATCTACATGATCATACATACATCATACACATATTCATCCATCTAATACAAACACGCACATGTACAATTGTACATAAATACACCATATACAGATATGTCATGCCTACATTTACCCATCTATCTGATCATACATACATCATATACATATACATCATACATACATTCCTTGGTCCATCTGATCATACATGCAAGTGTACATACATTATACACACATATATCATACGTGCATTAATGGAGCCATCTGATCACACATATATCATACACATAGCCATCCATCTGATCCTACAGATATACAATTATACATACATACATTGTACACACATCATACACACATACATCATACATATATATACCTTAATCCATACATACAATCATACAAACACATATTTCATTTATCCATCTAGTTATATATACATGCATACACTCATATATACATAAATAAACCCATCCAGTCATCCAATCATGCACGCATGCATACATACATCATACCCTACAGGCATTCATCCATCCATCTAATACAAACATACACACATACAATTAGACAGGCATGCACCATACATGCATGCATCATGCATACATTTATCCATCTATCTGATCATACATACTTCATACACATATTCATCCATCTGATCATATGAACATACAAATATACAATTATAGGCACATATGTTGTACACACATAACATCATACGTAACTATGCACTAATCTATCTAATCATACATACATACAATCACACAAACACACATATTTCATTTATCCTTGCAATCATACACATGTGTGTATGCATATATACATAACATCATACCTGCAGCATACAAACATACATGCATACAATTATACATACATACACCATACACACATACATTATGTAGACATCCATCTGATCATACATACATACCTCACACATGTATATGTCATACAAACATTCACCAGTCCACCTGATCATACATACATCAGACATACACTTATCCATCTGATGATACATACAATTGTACACATACATCATACATAGATTCATCCATTCGTCTTATGCATATAATTATATGTACATACATCATACACACATACATCATACATTAATGGATCTATCTAATCATACATACATCATATGCACATTCATCCATCCATCTGATTATACAAGCATACAAATACACAATTACACACACATACATCATACATACATACATCGTACACATATACACATTAATTTTTTTTTTTTTTTTTTTTTTTTTTTGGAGACAGAGTCTCGCTCTGTCGCCCAAGCTGGAGTGCAGTGGCCGGATCTCAGCTCACTGCAAGCTCCGCCTCCCGGGTTCACGCCATTCTCCTGCCTCGGCCTCCTGAGTAGCTGGGACTACAGGCGCCCGCCACCTCGCCCGGCTAGTTTTTTGTACTTTTTAGTAGAGACGGGGTTTCACTGTGTTAGCCAGGATGGTCTCCATCTCCGGACCTCGTGATCCGCCCGCCTCGGCCTCCCAAAGTGCTGGGATTACAGGCTTGAGCCACCGCGCCCGGCCCTTATACACATTAATTTATCCAATCATACTTATATCCAGTCACACAAACAGACACATTTTATTTATCTGTCCAATCACATATACCTGCATACACTCATATATACATAAATACACCCATCCAGCCGGGCACAGTGGCTCACATCTATAATCCCAGCACTTTGGGAGGCCAAAGCAGGTGGATCATGAGGTCAAGAGTTCGACACCAGCCTGACCAACATGGTGAAATCCTGTCTCTATTAAAAATACAAAAATTAGCCCGGTATGGTGGTGCATGCCTGTAATTCCAGCTACACAGGAGGCTGAGGCAGGAGAATTGCTTGAAGCCAGGAGGCGGAGGTTGTAGTGAGCCGAGATCGTGCCACTCCAGCCTGGGCAACAGAGTGAGACTCTGTTTCAAATAAATACATAAATACACCCATCCATCCAATCATGCATGCGTGTATACATGCAATTGTACATGTGTACATACATCATGTATACATATATTATGTGTGCATACATTCATCATCTATCTAATCATACCTATGTGCGTTCATACAAACACACATATATAAATGTATCCGTCCATCATACACACAGACACTTATATATACACATACATACACTCATCCATGCTTCCAGTCATACATGCACACACACATATACAGTCACACATACATTCATCTCTGCATCCACCCATCCATCCATGCGTCTATTCAGTCAATGAATAAACATGCATTAACCATCTTCTGCTACTCTGAGGGTCCATCAGTGGAATTGACATTCTAGTTGGGAGAGACAGAGTCTAAATAAATGGACTCTGAGATACCATATGTAAACTGTATGAACGCATGATCATATGAACATACAAATATACAATTATAGGCACATACATTGTACACACATAACATCATACAAAGCTATGCACTAATCTATCTAATCATACACACATACAATCACACAAACACACATATTTCATTTATCCTTCCAATCATAGACGTGTGTAGGCACATATACGTAACATCGTACCTGCAGCATATAAACATATGTAACGGTATGGTATCTCAGAGGGCGATAGATACAAACATACGTAAACTCTATGGTATCTCAGAGGGCGATAGGTATAAACATACATAAACTCTATGGTATCTCAGAGGGCGATAGACACTGTGGAGGAAATGATTGAGCGGGATAGTGGGCAGCAGTAGAGTCAGGGTCTTGGGGAAATACTGCAATGTTAAATGCTGTGTTCAGCGTGGGTCTCATTGATTGATAAACAAAGACTCGAACAAGGGACCTGCTGTGTGGTTATCTGGAAAATAAGGATTCCAGATAGAGAAAACTTAGTGCAAAGGGCCGAGGCAGGAGGGTGTTTGGCAGGCAGGTCAGAGGCCGGCGCGGCTGGAGAGGAGCCGGGGGCGATGAGAGCCTTAAGAGGCGGTCAGTGGTATGGTGGGGAGAGGAATTATTGTCTCCTTGATAACTTTGGCTGTCACTCTGTGATCTCTCCCTCCTCCCATCACTCTGAGTTCCAGGGAGGGCCCCTGGAAGGTCACAGAAAGGGTCGGGAGGGGTCCAGGGACCCACCACCCCACCTGAACCCTGGACTCGGGCAGATTGATCTTCAGAGCCACCTCCTCGCGGGCATAGACGTCTGGGTACTGGGTCTTGGCAAACAGTGCCTCCAGCTCCTCCAGTTGGCTCCGGGTGAAGGTGGTCCGCTCCCGCCGCTGCTTCCTGGGGGCGCCTGGGGTGGGACGGGAAACAGGACCCTCAGGTCATCCACCATGGGCTGATGTGAGGCCCTGAGGCTGGGTGGGATGCCAAGAATTCCATTCCGGTTGCCATCTGCCTAAACTAAGGATGGAGTGCACATTCCCTGCTCTTCTGTGCCTTCCTCTGTGCCTGGCACTCTGTGGCTCCTGCCTGACCCCAAGGGGAATTGGCTTTAGCTCTACGAGGAGGTGTGTGAGCTGTTTCTCCCTCTTCTAAGCTTTCTCATGCACTAAAACATATTCAGTTGAAGCATGACATCACTGCCATTCAACCATTTCTAGCCTATAAAAGTAGCAAGTCTGGGCCGGGCGCGGTGGCTCATGCATGTAATCCCAGCACTTTGGGAGGCCGAGGCGGGCAGATCACAAAGTCAAGAGATCGAGAACCAGCCTGGCCAACATGGTGAACCCCTGTCTCTACTAAAAATACAAAAAATTAGCCAGGCGTGGTGGCTCCCAGCTACTTGGGAGGCTGAGGCAGCAGAATCGCTTGAACCCAGAAGGCAGAGGTTGCAGTGAGCTGAGATTACGCCACTGCACTTCAGCCTGGTGACAGAACGAGGTTCAGTGTCAGAAAAAAAAAAAAGAAAGTAGCAAGTCCACACTGCTCAACGTAATGCAAAAAACAAAAACAAAAACAAGAGCTAAAGAATAATGCTAATAATGCTACAAATAACTGAGTACTCACTTCTCTTTTTTTTTTTTTTTTTTTTTTTTTTTTGAGGCGGAGTCTCGCTCTGTCGCCCGGACTGGAGTGCAGTGGCCAGATCTCAGCTCACTGCAAGCTCCGCCTCCCGGGTTCACGCCATTCTCCTGCCTCAGCCTCCCAAGTAGCTGGGACTACAGGCGCCCGCCACCTCGCCCGGCTAGTTTTTTTGTATTTTTAGTAGAGACGGGGTTTCACCGTGTTAGCCAGGATGGTCTCGATCTCCTGACCTCGTGATCCGCCCATCTCGGCCTCCCAAAGTGCTGGGATTACAGGCTTGAGCCACCGCGCCCGGCCCTCACTTCTCTTAAAAACAGGCTTTATGAAAATTAGCTGGGCATGGTGGCGTGTGCCTGTAATCCCAGCTACTTGGGAGGCTGAGGCAGGAGAGTCACTGGAACCTGGGAGGCGGAAGTTGCAGTGAGCTAAGATTGCACCATTGCACTCCAGCCTGGGCAGGAGTGAAAGTCCGTCTAAACTCCATCTCAAAATAAATAAATAAATAAATAAATAAATAAGGCTTTGCAGGCCAGGTGCAGTGGCTCATGCCTGTAATCCCAGCACTTTGGGAGGCTGAGTCAGGTGGATTATTTGAGCCCAGGAGTTTGAGATCAGCCTGGGCAACATAGGGAGACTCAATCTCTACAAAAAAAATAATAATAATTTTTTTTCTATTTTTTGTATAATCCAGATCCTGCACAATCTACAAAAACTTTAAAAAGTTAGCCAGACATGGTGGCATGCACTTGTAATCCTAGCTATTTGGGAGGCCGAGGCAAGAGGATCGCTTGATCCCAGGAGTTCAAGGCTGCAGTGAGCCATGATTGCACCATTGCACTTCAGAATGGACAACAAGAGTGAGTCCCTATCTCAAAAATGAAATAAAACAAACAAACAAATAAACAAAGCTTTGCTGCCTAGGCACAATGGCTCACACCTGCAGTCCCAGCTACTCAGGAGGCTAAAGTGGGAGGATCGCTTGAACCCAGGAGTTTGAGGCTGCAGTGAGCCGTGACCGTCACCACTGCATTCCAGCCTGGGCGACAGAGTGCGAGATCCTATCTCTGAAAAATAAATAAATAATAAAGTTGTTTTTTTTTTTTTTTTTTTGAGACGGAGTCTTGCTCTGTCCCCTGGGCTGGAGTGCAGTTGCCGGATCTCAGCGCACTGCAAGCTCCGCCTCCCGGGTTTACGCCATTCTCCTGCCTCAGCCTCCCGAGTAGCTGGGACTACAGGCACCCACCACCTCACCCGGCTAGTTTTTTGTATTTTTAGTAGAGACGGGGTTTCACCATGTTAGCCAGGATGGTCTCGATCTCCTGACCTCGTGATCCGCCCGTCTCGGCCTCCCAAAGTGCTGGGATTACAGGCTTGAGCCACCGTGCCCGGCCTAATAATAAAGTTTTGCTAACAGATGAAAATTCCTCTTGATTCCTCTTCCAAATTACATTCCCTCTTCCCCACCCCAAAAGGAACCTCTGTCCTGAATTTCTAGGACTGCACATGTTTCTCTAAGTGACATGCATTTCAGATGAATGCAGAGGGCTGGTATATGGCCCTGAAGTCGCCCCTGTGACTGCTTTTTTCCTGGGGGCAGAGGGACCCCAGAGGTGCTCTAAGAGGTGAGGCCAGCCCGGGGTGCCAAGAGAAACGACTGTACTCACTTGGGTAGGGCACAGCCTGGTGCATCAGATCCACACTGGGGCCACTTAGGGCCAAGGCGTTGACAGAATAGTGAGGCCCCGGGTTCATATACGCCATCATGATCTTCGGGGACGCTGAGGCCCAAGTCAGGGGGCCTGCAAGAGAAGAGGAGGAATGCTCACTCACTTACCAGTTACTCACCATGGGGTGACAAGCAGGCTGAGATTCAAATCCTGCCTCGGTCTTCTCTTAGGTATGTGACCTTGGCCATTTATCTCACCTCCGTACCTCTGTGTCCTCACGTGTAAAATGGCCTCTGCTTAAGGTTCTCAGAGCTTTCTTGAGACTCTGCAAAGCAGAGAGCTGAAGTGATCACGCGCCTCATAAGTGCGAGCTCTTATTCCTACTCTACCCTCTAAAACAATCTCATCCTGGCTGGGCACAATGTCTCACATCTGTAGTCCCAGCACTTTGGGAGGCCAAGGCGGGAGGATCACTTGAGCTCAGGAGTTTGAGACCAGCCTGGGCAATATAGCAAGACCCTGTCTCCAAAAAAAAAAAAGTGTTTTTAAAAAAGTTAACTAGGTGTGGTGATGCATGCCTGTAATCCCAGCTACCCAGGAGGCTGAGGTGGGAGGATCACTTGAGCCCAGGAGTTTAGGGCTGCAGTGAGCTGTGTTCAGGTCACTGTACTCCATCCAGCCTGGGTGACACAGCAAGACTCTAAGAAAAAAAAAAAACAAAACAAATCTGATCCCGTAACACTTCCTCATCCAAGATCCCTTCTTTCTGTGACCATGGGCAAACACTCTCAGCCTCACTGATAACCAAGGACTGCAGGTTGACCAACCATCCCTGTTTGCCCAGAATGGAGGAGAGGTGGGTGTATGTTGGAACATAGGACTTTCAGGCTAGAACCAGAATGGTCCCAGCCAAACTGGATTGGCTGGTCACCCTAAGGGAGAGTGGCATTAAAAGGACAGTAAAACCCAGGCAAGGTGGCTCATGCCTGTAATCCCAGCACTTTGGGAGGCTGAGATGGGCGGATCACCTGAGGTCGGGTGTTCAAGACCAGCCTGGCCAATATGGTGAAACCTGATCTGTATTAAAAATGCAAAAATTAGCCAGGCATGGTGGCCCACGCCTGTAATCCCAGCTACTCGAGAGACTGAGGCAGGAGAATCGCTGGAACCCGGGAGGCAGAGGTTGCAGTGGGCTGAGATGGCACCACCGCACTCCAGCCTGGGCAACAGAGCAAGACTCTGCCTCAAAACAAAACAAAACAAAACAAAACAGCAACAACAACAACAAAAAACTACAGTAAGGGCCAAGAAAGGCAGCTCACACCTGCAATCCCAGCACTTTGGGAGGTCAAGGCAGGAGAATCACTTGAGCCCAGAAGTTCAAAATCAGCCTAGGCAACATAGTGAGACCCCCATCTCTGAAAAGAAAAAAAAAAAAAAAAACAGTGATTGTGGATCTTCCATGATCACCTTGACCTATCAGGTTGGCAAAGACGAAAGAGGTTGATAACTTCCGGCACTGGGGTCCGTGTCGGGAAAGGCGCACTCCTGTGGCAGATAAGTAGCAGAACAGGTTGCAACAAACTTATCGAAGTAAAATGCCATCTTTCTTTTCTCCTAGTAATTCACCTTCAATGTATACCTCAGTCGCCTTGTTGGAAAATGCGAATGAAAATCGCATTAAGAGCCAGGCGCAGTGGCTCACACCTGTAATCCCGGCACTTTGAAACACCAAGGCAGGCCGATCACTTGAGGTCAGGAGTTTGAGATTAGCCTGGTCAACGTGGTGAAACCCCTTCTTCTTTTTTTTTTTTTTTGAGACGGAGTCTGGCTCTGTCGCCCAGGCTGGAGTGCGGTGGCCGGATCTCAGCTCACTGCAAGCTCCGCCTCCCAGGTTTACGCCATTCTCCTGCCTCAGCCTCCCGAGTAGCTGGGACTACAGGCGCCCGCCTCGTCGCCCGGCTAGTTTTTTGTATTTTTTAGTAGAGACAGGGTTTCACTGTATTAGCCAGGATGGTCTCAATCTCCGGACCTTGTGATCCGCCTGTCTCGGCCTCCCAAAGTGCTGGGATTACAGGCTTGAGCCACCGCGCCCGGCCTGAAACCCCTTCTTTACTAAAAATACAAAAATTAGCCAGGTGTGGTGGCGTGTGCCTGTAATCCCAGCTACTTGGGAGGATGAGGCAGGAGAATCACTTGAACCCAGGAGGCGGAGATTGTAGCGAGCCAAGATGGTGCCACCACACCCCAGCCTGGGCTACAGACTCCGTCTCAAAAAAAAGAAAAGAAAAAGAAAATAGCATTTATGTTCAGGTGGCAACATAACAAAACTCTCCTGTCTCTACAAAAAATTATTTTTTTTATTTTTAAAGTAAGCCTGGGCACAGTGGCTCACGCCTGTAATCTCAGCACTTTGGGAGGCCAAGGCGGGCGGATCACCGAAGGTCAGGAGCTTGAGACCAGCCTGGCCAACATGGTGAAACCCTGTCTCTACTGAAAATACAAAAAAAAGCTGGGCATGGTGGCGGGTGCCTGTAATCCCAGCTACTCAGGAGGCTGAGGCAGGAGAATCACTTGAACCGGGGAGGCAAAAGTTGCAGTGAGCCAAGATCGCACAATTGCACTCCAGCCTGGGTGACAGAGCAAGACTCTGTCTCAGAAAAAAAAAAAAAAAAAAAAAAAAAAGCATAAGGCTACTCTCTGAACTGATTTTAAAAGATCTCTAGTATATAATTTTAAAAAAATTGTTCTAGGGACCAGGCACAGTGGCTCATGCCTCTAATCCCAGAACTTTGGGAGGCCAAGGTCGCCGGATCACCTGAGGTCAGGAGTTCGAGACTAACCTGGCCAACATGGTGAAACCCCATCTCTACTAAAAATACAAAAATTAGCCGGGCATGGTGGCAGGTGCCTGTAATCCCAGCTACTCAGGAGGCTGAGGCAGGAGAATCGCTTGAGCCCAGGAGGCAGAAGTTGCAGTGAGCCGAGATTGTGCCACTGCACTCCAGCCCTGGGGGACAAGAGTGAGACTTCATCTCAAAAAAAAAAAAAAAAAATATTCTAGGCTTGGCAGTAAGACAAAAGACTGACAGCATGTCATTTCCAAGTCATTTGGGAGTCTTGTCTAACAGACCCACCTGAAGTTTACTTCATATTCTTTTTTTTCTTTCTTTTTTTTTTTGAGACGGGGTCTCGCTCTGTCGCCCAGGCTGGAGTGCAGTGGCCGGATCTCAGCTCACTGCAAGCTCCGCCTCCTGGATTCATGCCATTCTCCTGCCTCAGCCTCCCGAGTAGCTGGGTCTACAGGCGCCGCCACCTCGCCCGGCTAGGTTTTGTATTTTTTTAGTAGAGACGGGGTTTCACCGTTTTGGCCAGGATGGTCTCGATCTCCTGACCTCGTGATCCGCCCATCTCGGCCTCCCAAAGTGCTGGGATTACAGGCTTGAGCCACCGCGCCCGGCCTGAGCATAGTTTACTTTTTGAGGTGGAGTCTGGCTCTGTCGCCTAGGCTGGAGTGCAGTGGCATGATCTCAGCCCACTGTCTTATCTTTCATGAAACCAGTCCCTGGTGCCAAAAAGGTTGAGGACTGCTGCCTTAGAATATGAAGTAGGCTGCCTTAGAATATGAAGAAGATAATGTTTCTATGCATGGGGGTGGGCAGTGCATTAGATTCTCATAAGGAGCATGCAACCTAGATCTCTCACACACGCAGTTCACAATAGGGCTCACGCTCCTGTGAGAATCTAGAACCACTACTGATCTGACAGGAGACAGGGCTCAGGCGGTAATGCTCGCTCACCAGCTGTGCAACCCCATTCCTAACAGACCACAAACTGGGGGCTGGGGATCCTGTTCTAAGGGACTGCACCTGTGTTTGATTTACTATTCTTCTGTTTGTTTCTTTGTTTGTTTTGTTTTGTTTTTTTGAGACAGAGTCTTGCTCTGTCGCCCAGGCTGGAGTGCAATGGCATGATCTTGGCTCACTGAAGCCTCTGTGTCCTGGGTTCAAGCGATTCTCCTGCCTCAGCCTCCCGAGTAGCTGGGACTACAGGCACCCACCACCACACCCAGCTAATTTTTGTATTTTTAGTAGAGACAGGGTTTCACCATGTTGGCCAGGCTGGTCTCGAACTCCTGACCTCGTGGTTCTCTCGCCTCAGCCTCCCAAAGTGCTGGGATTACAGGCATGAGTCACCGCGCCTGGCCTACTATTCATTATTGATTAGAGTCTAGACTTCAACAAGGTAAATAGTAACCTCAGAAAGTTTGGTTGCAAATGATTTCTCTCTGGTAGAAAAGATAACCTCAAAGGTCACAGTTGTATTGCCCTGTAGGTCTTTAACCAGTTTTGTATCTAACCTGGCAAACTTTCTGCAGCACGTCTCTCCTGACTAAACGTATTAACTTCTGTTCATCAAATTATCCTTTTTTTTTTTTTTTTTAAGGAGTCTCGCTCTGTCGCCCAGGCCGGAGTACAGTGGCACAATCTCGGCTCATTGCAACCTCCGCCTCCTGGGTTCAAGCGATTCTCCTGCCTCAGCTTCCCAAGTAGCTGGGATTACAGGCGTGAGCCACCACGCCCAGATAATTTTTTTGTATTCTTAGTAGAGACAAGGTTTCACCATTGTTGGCCAAGCTGGTCTCGAACTCCCAACCTCAGGCGCCCGCCACCATGCCTGGCTAATTTTTGTATTTTTAGTAGAGATGGGGTTTCACCACGTTGGCCAGGATGGTCTCTATCTCTTGGCCTCGTGACCTGCCCGCCTCAGCCTCCCAAAGTGCTGCGATGACAGGCATGAGCCACCGCATCAGGCCCAAATTCTCCTTTGAGACAGCTGGTTCCTTCATTCGTGGCTTAAATAAATCTTTGACCCGTGCTTGTTATATATGTGTCAGAGAATCAGATTTGTTTTGGGGATTTTTTAAGAGATAGGGTCTCCCTCTGTCATCCAGGCTGAAGTGCAGTGGCTTGGCCATAGCTCACTGCAGCCTCCAACTCCTGGGCTCAAGTGATCCTCCCACCTCAGCCTCCCGAAGTTCTAGGACTACAGACATGAGCCACCACACCTGGCCAAACGGTTTTTTTCTTTTTAATTTAATTGTACTTTAACAATAAGTGTTTGTGAATGTTATTTTATATATTGTATATGACCAAACGATATATATTTATTATATGTATTTGTTATTTTATATATATATATATATATTTTTTTTTTTTTTTTTTTTTTTTTTTTTTTGAGACGGAGTCTCACTCTGTCCACCAGGCTGGAGTGCAGTGGCGTGATCTCGGCTCACTGCAAGCTCCGCCTCCTGGGTTCACGCCATTCTCCTGCCTCAGCCTCCCGAGTAGCTGGGACTACAGGCGCCCGCCACGTCGCCCGGCTAGTTTTTTGTATTTTTTAGTAGAGACGGGGTTTCACCATGTTAGCCAGGATGGTCTCGATCTCCTGACCTCGTGATCCGCCCGTCTCGGCCTCCCAAAGTGCTGCGATTACAGGCTTGAGCCACCGCGCCCGGCCTTTTTTTTTTTTTTTTTTTTTTGAGACGGAGTCTCACTCTGTCCACCAGGCTGGAGTGCAGTGGTGCGATCTCAGCTCACTGCAAGCTCCGCCTCCTGGGTTCACGCCATTCTCCTGCCTCAGCCTCCCTAGTAGCTGGGACTACAGGCGCCCATCATCGCGCCCGGCTAATTTTTTGTATTTTTAGTAGAGACGGGGTTTCACCGTGGTCTCGATCTCCTGACCTTGTGATCCGCCCGCCTCGGCCTCCCAAAGTGCTGGGATTACAGGCGTGAGCCACCGCGCCCGGCCGTTATTATATATTATAAATATTATAATATTATAATATTTGTATCTTCAAAGGAAACAAGTATGGTCCTGGGCAGTGTGTATACCTCGCAACCATTTGTGTTGTTGTTTTTTTTTTTTTGAGATGGAGTCTCGCTCTGTCGCCCAGGCTGGAGTGCAGTGGCTGGATCTCAGCTCACTGCAAGCTCTACCTCCTGGGTTTACGCCATTCTCCTGCCTCAGCCTCCCAAGTAGCTGGGACTACAGGCACCCACCACCACGCCCGGCTAGTTTTTTGTATTTTTTTAGTAGAGATGGGGTTTCACCGTGTTAGCCAGGATGGTCTCGATCTCCTTACCTCGTGATCCGCCCATCTCGGCCTCCCAAAGTGCTGGGATTACAGGCTTGAGCCACCACGCCCGGCCCCATTTGTGATTTTTAAAACAATGCAGACGGCCAGGTGCTGTGTCTCACACCTATAATCTCAGCAGTTTGGGAGGTCAAGGTGGGCAGATTGCTTGAGCTCAGGAGCTTGAGACCAGTCTGCGTAACATGGTAAAACCCTGTCTCCACACACACACACACACACACACACAAAATACAAAAATTGGTCAGGCATGGTGGCCCACACCTGTAGTCTCAGTTACTCAGGAGGCTGAGGTGGGAGGATTGCCGGAGCCCAGGATTTGGAGACTGCAGTGAGCTATGAGCATGCCACTGCACACCAGCCTGGGCAACAGAGCAAGACCTTGTCTCAAAAACAATAATAAATAGGCCAGGTGCAGTTGCTCATGCCTGCAATCCCAGCACTTCGGGATGCCGAGGCAGATTGATCACCTGAGGTCAAGAGTTCGAGACCAGCCTGGCCAACATGGCAAAACTCTGTCTCTACTAAAAATACAAAATTAGGCGGGCATGGTGGTGGGCGCCTGTAATCCCAGCTACTCCAGAGGCTGAGGCAGGGAAATCGCTTGAACCCGGGAGGCAGAGGTTGCAGTGAGCCGAGATCCCGCCATTGCACTCCAGCCTGGGCAACAAGAGCGAAACTCCATCTCAAAAAAAAGTAATAATAATAAAATAAATTTTAAAATAAAAATAAAATAAAAACACAAAAATTAGCCAGACATGGTGTTGCATGCCTGTAATCCCAGCTACTTGGGAAGCTGAGGCAGGAGATCCTCTGGAACCTGGGAGGTGGAGTTTGCAGTGAGCCGAGATTGTGCCAGTGCACTCCAGCCTGGGTGGCAGAGTGAGACTCCATCTCAAAAATAATAAGTATTATTATTATTAATTAATTAATTAAATGAGGCATTGATTTCACTCATGTGTAGAATATACACTTGTATATGCATAGAAAATTCCCAGGAAGGAAGCAAGCTACTGGTACCAGTGACTGCCTCTGGGAAGGAGTGCTAAAGCCGTATCTTGTTTCTATAGTTTGGATTCCTTTTTAATTGTGCGTGTGTGCGTGCGTGCGTGCGTGTGTGTGTGTGTGGTTTTGTCAAAAGCAAAAACAACAATGAAATCTTCAAAAAAGCAAACAGAACATGAAAACCCTCTGAGGGTTCCTCACTGCCCTCATTAGGATGGCCTCAGAAAACCTTTCAGCCTCCAGGGCTATTTACATAAGCCGTTTCCTGGGCTAGGAATGCCTCTCCCCCACCCCAAAACCCCTCTCACCAGCTAACCCCTTCTCCTCCAGGTCTCAGCTCAGCTACTTTCCCCAGAGAAACCAACCTACGCCCCTGAACTGGATTTTACACACACACACACACACACACACACCCTACCTCCTTGTCTTCAAGACACAGCTTGTATTAAATGACATATTTATATGCTTGTTTATCTATCTCTCTCCCTCAAATTCTATCAGTTACCTGAGTTCAGGGACTGGAAATATCTCGGTTCCTGCCATGTCCCCAGCACCACCAACAAATATTTGAAACATAAGAAAAAGAATTAAAAATGGATGGCGTTGCCGGTCACGGTGGCTCACACCTGTAATCCCAGCACTTTGGGAGGCCAAGGCAGGCGGATCACGAGGTCAGGAGATCGAGACCATCCTGGCTAACATGGTGAAACCCCGTCTCTACTAAAAATACATAAAAAATTAGCTGGGCGTGGTGGCGGGTGCCTGTAGTCCCAGTTATTCAGGAGGCTGAGGCAGGAGAATGGCGGGAACCCGGGAGGCGGAGTTTGCAGTGAGCCGAGAAAAAAAAAAATTAAAAATGGATGGCGTTTATTTTCAGCTCTCACCCCTTCATTCCTCTCACTGTCCTTTCCTTCTCATCCCTCACGTGAGGAGGGGGGACAGATTCTGTTTATTTTAAGTGAGATTCTACTGCTAATTCAGTAAATATTTTTTGAATGCCTTCCCTGCTCTAGGAACTAGGAATATAGCAAGAAATAAGACCATAGCTCCTCTGTTCTCATAGAATTGAACTTCTTGGTTCCGTTCCTAGAGAAACCAATAATGAACAAGGAAAAAAAAATAGTCTCACTCTTGTCCCCCAGGCTGTAGTGCAATGGTGCGATCTCGGCTTACTGCAGCCTCTGCCTCCCGGGTTCAAGTGATTCTCCTGCCTCAGCCTCCCGAGTAGCTGAGATTACAAGTGCCTGTCACCACACCCAGCTAATTTTTGTATTTTTAGTAGAGACGGGGTTTCACCATGTTGGCCAGGCTGGTCTCGAACTCCTGACCTTGGGTGATCCTCCCACCTCGACCTCCCAAAGTGCTGGGATTACAGGCGTGAGCCACCACGCCTGGCTTTTTTTTTTTTTTTTTTTTAAATAAAGATGCCATGGCCGGGGGCAGGGACTCACGCCTGTAATTCCAACACTTTGTGAGGCTGAGTTATGAGGATCATTTGAAGTCAGGAGTTTGAGATCAGCCTGGCCAACATGGTAAAACCCCATCTCTACTAAAAATACAAAGATTAGCCAGACATGGTGATGGGTGCCTGTAATCCCAACTACTTGAGAATCACTTCAACCTGGGAGGCTGAGGTTGCAGTGAGCTGAGATGTCACTACTGCACTCCAGCCTGGGTGACAGAGTAAGACGCTGTCTCAAAAAAAAAAAAAAAAAAAAAAAAGCCTTCAGCAAGTTTCAAAAACTCCCGGAAAATAAAACAGGTGGAAAAAAAAGCCTTTAGAAAGTTTCAAGAACTCCCAAGAAAATAAAACAGGTTGTTATGAGAATGAAGGAGTTTGGGGTGGAGTGAGGCATCTAAGAAGTTTTGTGGATCTGGGATAGAGATTTCCAGGAAAAAAAAAAAAAAAAACAGCAGGTGCAAAGGCTTGGAGGCTGGGCTGGATTCTCACACTGTCACCCTGAGTGAGACGGAGTCTCCAACTTGGTCTTGTTGGGGGAGAAACAAGGCACCCCACAGCAGAGTGGTCATGGAGAAAAGCAGAAAGAACAAGTAAAACCTGGCAGGAATGTCACGAGGAGGCTCAGTGCTGACAATAAAATCAAAAGCAGCTACATTAAATCCCCAAAATCAAACTGCCTCCAAGGTAACTCCCGATAATCCTTACCTGCTGATATTCATGCCCTGTGTAGTCCCTACTAACAAGCAGGCTGACGTGTGTAACCAATGGGATATTGCAGAAATGACAGAGTGTAGCTTCCAGAGCGTAGCTAGCACCTGCTCTAAGGACAGCCAGCCGCCATGTTGTGAGGATGCTCAAGCCATCCCATGGAGAGGTCTATGTGGCAAAGAAATGAGGCCTCCTGCCAACAGCTGTGAGAGTAAGCTACTATGGATGTTATCTCCCCAGCCTCAGCCAAGCCAGTAAGTGACTTCAGTCCTGGTCGACATCTGACTACAGCCCCATGGAACACCCTGAGCCGGAATAATCCAGTTAAGCCACTCTTGGACTCCTGTCCCTCAGAAACTATAAGAGATCAGAAATGTTTATTGTTTGGGCCGGGCGTGGTGGCTCATGCCTGTAATCCCAGCACTTTGGGAGGCTGAGGCGGGAGGATCACGAGGTCAGGAGATCAAGACCATCCTGGTTAACACGGTGAAACCCTGTCTCTACTAAAAATACAAAAAATTAACTGGGCGTGGTAGCGGGCGCCTGTAGTCCCAGCTACTTGGGAGGCTGAGGTAGGAGAATGGCATGAACCTGGGAGGCGGAGCTTGCAGTGAGCCAAGATCACGCCACTGTGCTCCAGTCTGGGTGACAAAGCAAGACTCCGTCTCAAAAAAAAGAAAAAGAAAAAAAAGAAATGTTTATTGTTTGAAGCTGCTAAATTTTGGGATAAGCTGTTACCCAGCAATAGGTAACTAATACACAAGCCTTCTGTATACAGGATGTCATTAAATCCCCAGCACAACCTTGGGAGGTAGAGATTGTATTACTATGATGCTTACATTTTGGTTTTGGTTTTGGTCTTAGGGACAGCGTCTCACTCTGTCCACCCAGGCTGGAGTACAGTGGCACAATCATAGCTCACTGCAGCCTCGACCTCCTGAGCTCAAGCCATCCTCCTACCTCAGCCTCCCAAGTAGCTGGGACTACAGGTGTGCCACCACGCCTAGCTAATTTTTTTCATTTTTGTGTAGAGAGGAGTGTCTTGCCATGTTGCCTAGGCTGGTCTTGAACTCCTGACCTCAGTAGATCCTCCTGCCTCAGCCTCCCAAAGTGCTGGGATTACAGGCCTGAGATGCTGGTTTGCCTGATGCTTACAGATTAGACAGCATCGTCAGGCTCAAAAGTGTGACTTACCCGGGATCACACACAGGCTGGCAGTGGACAATCCAGGATTTCAAGGCTAGAGTAATTCCTGAAGGTCCTATTCCCCCAGCCCCCTATCCTGGGATCCCTCTGTCCTCTCCCACTTCTCCAAAAACCGATAATGTTAAATATGAACCTCCAGAGAGTGGAGGCAAGGAAACTGGTGAACTTGCCCCACTGGGGACCATTTGCAGGGCCTGGAACAAAAGCACACACTTTCATTGTCTTCGTCGTCAAATCTGAGCCAGGTTGCCGGGCTAAGCAGTTGACCTTACAGGAAAGCCAAGAAAGCTCACATTTAGGATCACCCCTTTCTGGGTTTTTGTTGTTTTTGTTGTTGTTGTTATTTTGAGACGGAGTCTCTGTCATCCAGGCTGGAGTGCAGTGGTGCGATCTCGGCTCATTGTAACCTCCACCTCCCGGATTCAAGCAATTCTTCTGCCTCAGCCTCCCAACCTGGGATGACAGGCATGTGCCATCACACCTGGCTAACGTTTTTTGTTTGTTTGTTTGTTTGTTTGTTTGTTTTGTATTTTTAGTAGAGATGGGGTTTCTCCATGTTGGCCAGGTTGGTCTCAAACTCCTGACCTCAGGTGATCTGCCCACCTCGGCCTTCCAAAGTGCTGGAATTACAGGCGTGGGCTACCGTGCCTGGCCAGGATCATCCCTTTTTACGGATAGGGGATAGGAGGCTCCGCAGGAGGAAAGTGTGGGCCACAGATCAAACAACTGATAATAATGATTAAAGTGCTGCCTGGACAAGATGTCAGCAGAGAATAATAACAATAAAAATAATATCGAACATCCACTGAAACTTTTCTCTGGGTTTGGCAGCAACCTGAGGCAGCTGATGACAGAAGAGCCTCCAGTGAAGGCTGGGCGTGGTGGCATGTACCTGTAATCCCAGCACTCTGGGAGGCTGAGGTGGGAGGATCGCTTGAGCCCAAGAATTGGAGGCTGCAGTGAGCTATGATCAAGCCACTGCACTCCAGCCTGGGCGACAGAGCAAGACCCTCTCTCAAAACAAAACAAAACAAAACAAAACAAAACAGGCCAGGACTGTGGCTCAGCACTTCGAGAGGCTGAGGCTGATCACTTGAGCTCAGGAGTTCAAGGTCAGCCTGGCCAACGTGGTGAAACCCTGTCTACTAAAAGTACAAAAATTAGCCAGGTGTGGTGTTGCGCGCCTGTTGTCCCAGCTACTGGGGAGGCTGAGGCACAAAAATCTCTTGAACCCAGGAGGCAGAGGCTGCAGTGAGCTGAGATTGCACCACTGCACTCCAGCCTGGGCGACAGAGCAAGACTCCAGTCCAAACAAACAAACAAACAAACAAAAAGTCAATCAGTCAGTCAGAAGAGGAACTATGTCAGGGGGAGGAAATAAAAAAGAATGTCCAGGAAAATCGGCAGACACGACCAGGCTTTACATACAACATCTCACAACGACAACGATTTCCAGACAGTGGTGTTTTATGATCTCAAAGGGTGCCACAAGGGACATCAGTGTCCCTGCCCTGGGGATCAACCTGGGAGGCCCAAGGCTGGTTCTCAGAGCTGTGGGGTTCGGCACCCACTGGGTCCCAGGTTCCCACCTGAACAGTCGTTCTCACAGGTGAGGCCTGAAAGCTCACAGCCACCTGGTGGGGCAGACATGCAGATAACTCCATTCTACAGCAGGAGAGACTGAGCCTGGGAGGGAGGGAGGTGCCCACAGGTCAGGTGGCTGAAGACCTTAAGGACTTCCGGGGGTCCCAGCTTCTCACACACTGCATGCACCACGGACCTTAGGAACAAGATCTCAGGGAACCATAACCCCATGGAAACTTTCTCCGAGGCGGCTCCTGGTATCATCCCCGCTTTACAGAGGAGGAAACGGAGGCTGAGGGAAGTGGAGTCTCCAGTTCTGTCTCGCACATCAGTGGCAGAGCCAGGGCTGGGCCAGCACCTGCCCCGGAGCCTGTGCCCTCTTGACCACCAGGCGACATGGCCTCTTAGGACACTCACCACAGGCCCATGGAGCTCAGAGGTCCCTTTGTCAGAGGAGGAAACTGAGGCAGAGAGCGGTTTCGTCAATTCCCGAGGTCACACAGGTGATGAGTGGAAGAACCAGGGGTAGAATTTAAATCTCTTTGGCCCCAGAGCCCCTCTCTTCACCCTCAAGTCTACCTGGGGACCCCAGAAACAGAATGAGGCTGGTCTCCGACCCTACTCCCACTGCAGGCCAGGCCTGCAACACAGGGTTCCCATGACTTATCTGGCTGGATCATCGTGACAGCTTCTCATTGTCCCCACTTTGCACAGGAGGCAACCGAGACCCAGAGAGCCCACATGAGGGGTCCAAGGCCACACAGTGAGAAAAGAATAGGGTTTAAACCCAGACTCAGCCGGGCGCGGTGGCTCACGCCTGTAATCCCAGCACTTTGGGAGGCCGAGGCGGGTGGATCACCTGAGGTCAGGAGTTCGAGACCAGCCTGGCCAACATGGTAAAACCCTGTCTCTACTAAAAATACAAAAATTAGCCAGGTGTGGTGGTGCGTGCCTGTAATCCTAGCTACTTGGGAGGCTGAGGCAGGAGAATCGCTTGAACCTGGGAGGTGGAGGTTGCAGTGAGCCGAGGTCGTGCCACTGTACTCCAGCCTGGGCAACAGAGTGAGACTCCATCTCAAAAACAGAAAACAAAAAACAAAAAAAACAGACTCATGTGGCTTCATGCCAGCCTTTAGGAAGACCCTCCCAGCCCAGCCACGTTCAGGGCCTGCCCTTGTCAACCACTCCAGCCTCTCTCTGCAGCCTCTGTTGGCGCCTCTGTGCAGTGGGGATAAGGAGCTGGGTGGATGCACCCACTGCCGGGCATGAGACCTGGGGGAAGCCAAGACCCATGGCACAGTTAGAGTCTGAGCCAATCAACTCAGTGATCAACACTGTGATCCCTGGAGCATCCAGAAATTCAAACACAGTGGGCAGCCTTGAAGTCAGACCTCACTCTGCGGCCATCACAGCCCTCGCTCGGTCCTTTTGGGAAAATCGCATCACACCTCCTCTCTGTGGCAGTCTGTCTACCTGATTCTATCCTCTGCCCTTCATTCATTCATTCATTCATTCATTCCCTCCATATTCAGTGAGCACTCACTGTGTGTCTAGGACTGACCCAGGCACTGGGAATACAGCCGAGAACAAGACAGACAAGGCCCCAGTCCTCCTGACTGGGACAGACAAGGAACAAAGTGTCAATCAGAGTTTTGCAGGAGACCGGCCAGGCGCAGTGGTTCACGCCCATAATCCCAGCACTTTGGGAGGCTGAGGCGGGCGGATCACTTGAGGTCAGGAGTTCAAGACCAGCCTGGACAACATGGAGAAACCCCGTCTCTACTAAAAATACAAAAAATAGCTGGGCATCATGGTGCGCGCCTATAGTTCCAGCTACTCAAGAGGCTGAGGTGGGAGGACTGCTTAAACCGAGGAGATGGAGGTTGCAGTGAGTGGAGATCATGGTGCTGCACTCCAGCCTGGGCAACAGAGCACGACTTCATCTCAAAAAAAACGGCTTTGCAGAAGATCAGAGAGAGTGACTGTGCTGGAAGCTAAGAGCGCAGGAGTGTGAGGAACCCCTCAGTCCCTAAGTAGAGCCTGGGCTGAAAGCCGGAGCCTCTGGGTGCATCGAGGCCCCAAGTGATCAATTCAGCAGCACAGTGATCCTCAGTCATCACATTTCCAGCTCCCCCGGGCAGGCCCAAGTCCACCCGGAGTCCTTCCTGCTGCAGCCACAGACCTGCGCTCTCTGCATCTATGTCCGTTCCGTCCCTTGTCTGTCATTCATCCATCCATCTATGCAACACATATTTAGGCAAATCCCAGCCACACGCTGGGGCACTGGGGAGAAATCAATGCTCAGCAAGGGAGGGAGACAGGCCATTTGTGGATCATCACGCAAATGAAAATTTCGGGCAGTGCTAAGAGTTTTAAAGAAAATCCAACAGAACGGTGTGCTGAGGAGTTGCCTTAGAACCACGGTGAGAAGCCCCCAAACCCGGATGCTGTCAGGGCTTGAGGGCGCCCCCAAGCCACCCTGAATCCTCCAATGCCCCAAGTGCCATGGCCCAGTCCCTGCTGTCTAACCTTACTCTCTCCTGCTGCAATCACATCCCAGCCCTGTTTCCGCAAACACCAGGATGACACCTCTGTTTTGTGTGTGACTATTCAGCAAACGTCACCTGCAGAGCATGGCAAACACAGCCATGAATAAAGTAAACCCCACTTCTCCCCTCTCTTTCTTCTCCCCCATTCCTTCTCCCTTCCTCAGTCCCCTCCGCCTCTCCTGCAGACGCTCACCTTCAGAAAGGAGGGACGGGGCTCTCCTGGTGGCCCAGGACCTAGACAGAGCAGCCAGACAGCAGAGGCTGAAGGAAACACGTCCCTCACATGGGGAGATTTTAAGCCCGGGCTGGGAGTGATGTCATTTGTCATGGCCCGGATCTCGGAGGGTAATCCTGGCCAAGGTGGGGGACTCGACTGGGCACCAGGAGGTGACATTGGCTGAAAGGGGGAGGGGCACCCGTCTGCTTAATCCCCTCCTCTTCCCCCCATGACATCTTGGCAATTAGGGTTGATGGGGAAGGGAGGCCCCAGCTCCTGCTGGTGACCATAAGCCCCTACTCCTCAGGGAAGTCCTTCCTTTGGTCTAACTGGTGTCTCTCCAGCTTCAGCTAGCATCCCAAGAGAGAGGCATCAAAGAGGAAGGAGAGAACTGTCAGAGGGTCCTGAGAGACCATCTGAAAAAAGAGAGGCACGGGGGTTTCTGGATCCCTCTCCTGGGTCCCCCTTTCTCTCCACAACAGTTTGTCTGACAGCTAGTTTGTCTCTGTACTGCCTCCTTGTTCTCAGTTTCTGCCTCAGTTTCCCTGTTTCTCTTTCTTTGCCTTGATCAACTCCTATCTGTGGCCTGTCTGTCTCTGTGTTGTCAGACATGATATTCTCCTCTTTCGGGGGGCAGTGGTGGGGGCGGGGGCTGCTCCCAGCACTGAAAATAGACAGACGTTAGAAAGGGTGTTTTGTTTTCTGTTTTTGGTGGAGTTTGGGGTTTGGGTTTTTTTTTTCTTTTTCTTTTTCTTTCTTTTTTTTTTTTTTTGAGACAGGGTCTCACTCTTCTATCACCCAGGCTGGAGTGCAGTGGCGCGATCACGGCTCACTGTAGCCTTGACCTCCAAGGGATCCTCCCTCCTCAGCCTCCCAAGTAGCTGAGACTTTACAGGCACACACCACGATGCCCAGCTAATTTTTTCATTTTCGTAGAGATGGAGTCTGTCTGTGTTGCCCAGGCTGGCCTCAAACTCCTGGCCTCAAGGGATTCTCCGATCTCGGCCTCCCAAAGTGCTGGGATTGCAGGCGTGAGCCACTGCACCCAGCACTTGCCATCTCGCTACACACCGTTGGTCTTTGTCTGGTTTCTCTGGACCTCAGTTTCTTTTCCTTTGGGTCTCAGGCTGTAGCATTTCTGCCTGCTTGCCTGAATACCCTCTTTCATTCTCCATCTGCTCCTCTCCGTCCCTGTCTTTGTTGATAAACCTGCATTACCACCTTGGTCTCTCTTATTCTTTCCCTCTCTTTCTCTGTCTCTCCCTGTCTGTCTCGCTCTCTCTCCCCTCTCCCTCAGCCTCTGTGTCCTTCTGTTCCTGTCTGTCCCTCTCTTTGCTGTCTTTCTGCCTGTCCACCTGTCCCTGTAACTCCAGCCTCGTCTCTGTCTCTCTGTCCTCACTTATCCACCATGCCTCTCTACAGCTCCAATCTCTGTTCCTCCTTCTCTTTTTCCCTGTCTCTCTCTCTCTCTCTTTCTCTCTCTCTCTGATTCTTATTTCCCCTCTCTCTGGATTGCCCTTCATTTTCATTTTGTTTTGTTTTTGTTTTGAGACAGAGTCTCGCTCTGTCACCCAAGCTGGAGCGCATTGGCACCATCTCGGCTCACTGCAACCTCTGCCTCCCGGGTTCAAACAATTCTCCTGCCTCAGCCTCCCGAGTAGCTGGGAGGATTTCCTTTCATTTCTGTCCTTCTCTCTATCTTGGTACCTCTGTCGTATTTCCGATTTTCCTGGTCTCTGGCCCTCTTTGTGTCTCTCTCCTCTCGTCTCTCTCTCTCTAGATATTAATATCTCTCCCTGAGCTCCTGGGCCCCACACGGGTCTGTTTCACTTCCTCATGCACCCAAACACGCACACAAACAACACAAGCACACACGCGCACGCGCGCACACGCGCACACACACACACACACACACACGCCCAGTAATCCCTCCTTGTGGCTGGGTCGTGTGTCTCAGCCATAAGGGGCCCTTTCTTTCTCCTCCTCCCTCCCCCAAACCCCCTGCTAGGAGAGATTAAGGCTACAGGCCTGGCTGAGGAATCAGGACAGGTCTCATTAGCTTGAAGAGCCAGGGGTGACAGCAAGAGAGGGAGGGGCCGTCTGACCCTCGGCGACCAGTCCAGAGGCTCCTGATGGGAGAATCCAGTCCTGGAACAGACCCTCTGGCCCTGGAGCAGGGAAGGAAGGTCAGCTGTGCAGGGAGAGGGAAGAGAAAATAACTTCTAGCAGGATAGAGAAGGTGTCAGCAACTCTGAAATCACCTGCCCCTGGGAATCTGGGTACTGGTTGGCTCTTGGATCCAGAGTCCTTCCAGGGGCGAAGGTACAGAGAGGTGGCTTTCAGCTGGTCCTGCACATGGCCCTGGGATCAATTAAGCTGAAATCAAATCCAAGCACTTCCTCTCTGAGCTAGGTCTTCTGAGGCAAGTTGCTTTCCTTCTCACCTCCACCCAGTGGCTCAGGCAGAAATCTGGGCACTCAACCTGGCCCCCAACCCCTTTCTCCTCACCACTCACATCCAATCCATCCATAAGCCCTGCCTTCTCTTCTTTCAGATCATTGTCCTACTGAAACAATATAAAGCACTGCTGGAAGAAATTAAAGGAAACTCAAGTCAATAGTGAACTATATACCATGTTCATGGATTAGAAGACTCAATATTATTAAGAGGTCAATTCTTCTCAAACTAATCTTTAGATTTACTGCAGTCCCAATCAGAATCTCCTCAGGATTTTTCTGTAGAAATTGATTGTCAAACTGATTCTGAAGTTGCTATGGAAATATAAGTGATCTAGAATAATCAAAGCAGTCTTGGAAAAATAAAACGAGTTGGAGAACTTATGCTACCTGATTTTGAGACTTATTGTAATGCACATGATTGCAGCTGGAAAAAGTGGGGTTAAGGATTAAGAAAATGTGGCACATATACACCATGGAATACTATGCAGGCATTAAAAAGGATGAGTTCATGTCCTTTGCAGGGACATGGATGAAGCTGGAAACCATCATTCTCAGCAAACTATCACAAGGACAGAAAACCAAACACCGCATGTTCTCACTCATAGGTGGGAATTGAACAATAAGAACACCTGGACACAGGGTGGGGACCATCACACACACGGGCCTGTCATGGGGTAGGGTGCAGGGGGAGGAATAGCGTTAGGAGAAATACCTAATGTAAATGACGAGTTAATGGGTGCAGCAAACCAACATGGCACATGTATACTTATGTAACAAACCTGCACATTGTGCACATGTACCCTAAAACTTAAAATAAAATAAAACAAAGTGGGGTTAAATTCTGGGGACAGTCTGAAGATATGTGGAATACTGAAGGATCCTTGGATAAGGTTGTTAATGAGTTTCACTCCAGGCTCTACTGCAGGATGGGGGTCTCCTCATGCCTGCACCTCCTTAGCTCCCTAACACCTTCATCCTGTTTGATCTTTTGCAAAACTCTTATTGACACCTTGTTTCTTGTCTGCCCTTGTCAGGAAGATGGGGCCCTGTCTGTCTTGTTCTCAGCTGTATTCCTAGTACCTGGGACTGTCCCAGACACACAGTAGTAAGTGTGTGTTCAATAAATGTGAAAGAAATAGATGGATGGATGGATGGATGATGGATGGATGGATGATGGATGGATGGATGGAGGGATGGATGGATGGATGGATGATGGATGGATGGATGATGATGGATGGATGATGATGGATGGATGGATGGACGGATGGGCAGAACCAGGTAGAGAAACTGGTACAGAGAAATGGTATGATGTTTTTGCAAAACGACCAAGGGTCTGTGATTGCTGCACTGTGAGGTCAGACTGTGGGGCTACCCACTGGTGTTTGAGTCTCTGGATGCTTCAGGAATCATATTGTTCCTGAGTTAATTCATTCAGGCTTTAACTGTGCCATGAATCCCGGCTTCTACCAAGTCCCATGCCTGGTAGTGGATGCATCCATCCAGCTCCTTGTCTTCACTGAACAGAGGAGCATACAAAGGCTGCAGAGAGAGGCTGGTGGGGCTGACAAGGGAGGGCCCTGAACGTGGCTGAGCCGGGAGGTTCTTGCCAAGAGCTGGCATGGAGCCACATGAGTTTGGGTTTAAACTCTGTTCTTTTCAAACTGCGTGGCCTTGGGCTCTTCATGTGGGCTCCTGGGCCTCAGTTTCCTCTTCTACAAAGTGGATACAGTGACAAGCTGTCACAATGAGCCCTGGGAACCCCGTGTCCTAGGCCTAGCATGGGGTGGCCTGGGGTGGGAGCGGGAGCAGGGGAGGGAGCTGACCTCATCCAACTTCTAGGAACCCCAGGTAGACTTGAGGGTGAAGAGCGGGGCTCTGGGGCCAAAGAGATTTAAATTCTACCCTTGATTCTTCCACTCATCACCTGTGTGACCTCGGGAATTGACGAAACCGCTCTCTGCCTCAGTTTCCTCCTCTGACAAAGGGACCTCTGAGCTCCATGGGCCTGTGGTGAGTGTCCTAAGAGGCCATGTCGCCTGGTGGTCAAGAGGGCACAGGATCCGGGGCAGGTGCTGGCCCAGCCCTGGCTCTGCCACTGATGTGCGAGACAGAACTGGAGACTCCACTTCCCTCAGCCTCCGTTTCCTCCTCTGTAAAGCGGGGATGATACCAGGAGCCGCCTCGGAGAAAGTTTCCATGGGGTTATGGTTCCCTGAGATCTTGTTCCTAAGGTCCGTGGTGCATGCAGTGTGTGAGAAGCTGGGACCCCCGGAAGTCCTTAAGGTCTTCAGCCACCTGACCTGTGGGCACCTCCCTCCCTCCCAGGCTCAGTCTCTCCTGCTGTAGAATGGAGTTATCTGCATGTCTGCCCCACCAGGTGGCTGTGAGCTTTCAGGCCTCACCTGTGAGAACGACTGTTCAGGTGGGAACCTGGGACCCAGTGGGTGCCGAACCCCACAGCTCTGAGAACCAGCCTTGGGCCTCCCAGGTTGATCCCCAGGGCAGGGACACTGATGTCCCTTGTGGCACCCTTTGAGATCATAAAACATCAGTGGCTGGATATTCAACCAGGTTGCAGAAGACTTATACAGGCATTTCAAAAGTGAGAATAGCAAATAATCCACCAGTGTATGACACAGGGCTCACATTCATTGATCAACAAGGAAATGTAAATGAAAAGCTCATAGTGGTAACTCCACATCCCACCAGGACAGCTAAAATGGAAGACTGACAATGCCATGTGTTGACAAGGACATGGAGCATTCAGGATTCGCACACCCTGCTGGGGCAAAGTACTGTAGCTCTCTTTGAAAAATGGTTTGGCAGTATTTTTTAAAGTTGAGTGTATGACTCAGTGCCTTCATTCCTTGGTACATACCCAACAGAAACTCTGTCTTGTTTCACCAAAAAGATGAGAACAAGAATGTCCCTAGCATCAACCTTCACAAGAGCCCCACACTGAAAGCTTCCCAAATGACTGTCGATAATAGACGGGATACGTTTCTTCTGCTGCATTCACTGAAAACAATCCTGCCCAGAGATGAGTCTGAAACACCTTGGTCTCAGGATCCCTTTATGATCTTAAAAATCATTGAAAAGTTGGGCATAGTGGCTCACAGCTGTAATCCCAGCACTTTGGGAGGCCAAGGCAGGTGAATCGCTTGAGCCCAGGAGTTCACGACCAGACTGGGCAACATAGTAGGACTCCATCTCTACAAAAAAAAAAAAATACAAAAAATTACCTGGGGTTGATGGCACATGCCTGTAGTCCCAGCTACTCAAGAAGCTGAGGTGGGAGGATCATTTGGGTCTGGAGGGGCTGAGGCTGCAGTGAGCCATGATTGCACCACTGCACTCCAGCCTGGGTGACAGGGCGAGACCCTGTCTCAAAAAAAGACAAAAAGAAATCATTGAATACCCAAAGAGCTTTTTTTTTTTTTTTTTTTTTTTTTTTTTTTTTTTTTTGAGACGGAGTCTCGCTCTGTCGCCCAGGCTGGAGTGCAGTGGCCGGATCTCAGCTCACTGCAAGCTCCGCCTCCCGGGTTTCCGCCATTCTCCTGCCTCAGCCTCCCGAGTAGCTGGGACTACAGGCGCCCGCCACCTCGCCCGGCTAGTTTTTTGTATTTTTTAGTAGAGACGGGGTTTCACCATGTTAGCCAGGATGGTCTCGATCTCCTGACCTCGTGATCCGCCCGTCTCGGCCTCCCAAAGTGCTGGGATTACAGGCTTGAGCCACCGCGCCCGGCCCCCAAAGAGCTTTTGTTTGTACCAGTTATATCCATTGCCATTTACCTTAAGAAACATTAAAACTAGCCAGGCGCAGAGGCTCACGCCTGCAATCCCAACACTTAGGGAGTCCAAGGCAGTCGAATCACTTGAGGTCAGAAGTTCAACACCAACCTGGCCAACTTGGCGAAACCCGTCTCTACTAAAAATGCAAAAATTAGCCGGGCGTGGTGTTGCATGCCTGTTGTCCCAGCTACTCAGGAGGCTGAGGCATAAGAATCACTTGAACTCAGGAGGTGGAGGTTACAGTGAGCCAAGATCGCACCACTGCACTCCAGTCTGGGCAACAGAGCAAGACCCTGTCTCAAAATAACAAAAAATTAAAATGGAAAGAAACAAAATAATATCTTTATCAATCCATTAAAACAACAAAAATAGGCTGAGCGCAGTGGCTAATGCCTGTAATCCCAGCACTTTGGGAGGTTGAGGCGGGTGGATCACTTGAGGTCAGGAGTTTGAGACCAGCCCAGACAACATTGTGAAAGCCCACCTCTACTAAAAATATAAAAATTAGCTATACTCAGTGCCACGTACCTGTAATCCCAGCTGCTCAGGAGGCTGAGACAGGAGAATCACTTGAGCCTAGGAGGTGGAGGTTGCAGTGAGCCAAGATCACGTCACTGCACTCCAGCCTGGGTAGTGGAGCAAGACTATCAAACACCCATCAATGATAGACTGGATAAAGAAAATGTGACACATATACATCGTGGAATACTATGCAGCCGTTAAAAAGGATGAGCTCATGTCCTTTGCAGGGACATGGATGAAGCTGGAAACCATCATTCCCAGCAAACTAACACAGGAACAGAAAACCAAACACTACATGTTCTCACTCATGAGTGGGAGCTGAACAATGAGAACACATGGACACAGGGAGGGGAACATCACACACCAGGGCCTGGTGGGGGGTGGGGGGCTAGGGGAGGGATAGCATTGGGAGAAATACCTAATGTAGATGAGGAGTTGATGGGTGCAGCAAACCACCATGGCACGTGCATACCTATGTAACAAACCTGCATGTTCTGCACATGTATCCCACAACTTAAAGTATAATAAAAAATTAAAAATAAATAAATAAACAAAAAGAAACAAATGATAAGATACACAATACATGGGTGAATCTCACAACTATAACACCGAAAAACAGAAGCCAGACATAACAGAGAGTATGCAGGAGAGGGAGAGAAAGAGAGAGAAGAATGCAGTATGATTCCATTTACACAAATTATGAAAATTGGCACGTGGGCACCATGCTATTGGAAGTCAGGATAATGATTGCCATTGGAGGAAGGGAGTGAGTCGAGGGATGAGAAGGGCTTCTGGCTTCCGGAGAGCTGGCCATACTCTCTTTTTTTTTTTTTTTTTTTCCAGACAGGGTCTCGGCCGGGTGCTGTGACTCACGCCTGTAATCCCAGCACTTTGGGAGGCCCAGGCGGGTGGATCACGAGGTCAGGAGATCGAGACCATCCTGGCTAACATGATGAAACCCCGTCTCTACTAAAAAATACAAAAAAATTAGCCGGGCGTGGTGGCGGGCACCTGTAGTCCCAGCTACTAGGGAGGCTACGGCAGGAGAATGGCGTGAACCCGAGAGGCGGAGGTAGCAGTGAGCCGAGATCGCGCCACTGCACTCCAGCTTGGACTACACAGCGAGACTCTCTCAAACAAAAAACAAAAAACCCCATGGTTTGGGAGGCCAAGGCGGGAGGATCATTTGAGGCTATGGATTAGAGACTGAGGCCGGCCTAGGTGACATAGGGAGACCCTATCTCTACAAAATAAAATATATTAGAAGGGGGAGGAGGCAAAAAAAATTTTTTTTTAATTAAAAAGAAGTTCAGGCGCAATCGTTCACACCTGTAATCCCAGCACTTTGGGAAGCCAAGGTGGCAGGATTGCTTGAGCTCAGGAGTTCAAGACCAGCCTGGCCCACATGGCAAAACCCCGCCTCCACTGAAAATACAAAAAATTAGCTGCATGGTGGTGCGCGCCTATAATCCCAGCTACTCAGGAGGCTGAGGCGTGAGAATCGCTTGAACCCAGGAAGCAGAGGTTGCAGTGAGCCGAGACTGATCACACCACTGCATGCCAGCCTGGGCAACAGAGCAAGACCCTGTCTCAAAATATAAACACATAAGCAAACAATATTTGGAACCAGCCATGTTTGCCTCTCAAAACTGTGCCCTCAACTACCCTGCTACACATGACCCAGAGTCTAAACAAGGCTTGCCCCAAGTCCCAAAGAAATACCACAGGGTCCTCTCCAGCTCTTGAAATTTGAAGTAACTAAGGGCTCAAAGAGCTTTTTTTTTTTTTTTTTTTTTTTTTCTTTTGAGACAGAGTCTCGCTCTGTCGCCCGGGCTGGAGTGCAGTGGCCGGATCTCAGCTCACTGCAAGCTCCGCCTCCCGGGTTTACGCCATTCTCCTGCCTCAGCCTCCCGAGTAGCTGGGACTACAGGCGGCCACCACCTCGCCCGGCTAGTTTTTTGTATTTTTTTTAGTAGAGGCGGGGTTTCACCAGGTTAGCCAGGATGGTCTCGATCTCCTGACCTCGTGATCCGCCCGTCTCGGCCTCCCAAAGTGCTGGGATTACAGGCTTGAGCCACCGCGCCCGGCCTGAGCTTTTGTTGATATTGACTATATATCTATTGCTATTTACTGTATTGGAAATTATTTCTTTTTACTTTTTTTTTTTTTTTTTTGAGACAGGGTCTTGCTCTGTTGCCCAGGCTGGAGTGCAGTGACGTAATCTCGGCTCACTGAAGCCTCAACCTCCTAGGCTTAAATGATCCTCTCGTCTCAGCCTCCTGAGTAGCTGGAACTACAGGTGCACACCACCACACCTGCCTTTTTTCTTTTTTTCTTTTTCTTTTTTTTATTTTTGTAGAGAAGAGGGTCTCACTATGTTGCCCAGACTGGTCTCAATCTCCTGCTCTCAAGTGATCCTCCTGCCTGGGCCTTCCAAAGTGCTGGGATTACAGGCATGAGCCACTGGGCCTGGCATGAAGTAGAAATTAAAAGTGTGGAATTTAAAAAATACTTTTGAAGATTTTAAATTTCATTTAAAATGTATTTTGAGCTGGGTGCGGTGGCTCACGCCTGTAATCCCAGCATTTTGGGAGGCTGAGGTGGGTGGATCACGAGGTCAGGAGTTCAAGACCAGCCTGGCCAACATGGTGAAACCCTGTCTCTACTAAAATACAAAAATTAGCTGGGAATATATATATATTCCTAGCTATTGGGAGGCTGAGACAGGAGAATCCTTTGAACCCAGGAGTCAGAGGTTTCAGTGAGCCAAGATCACACCACTGCACTCCAGCCTGGGTGACAGGGCAGGACTCTGTCTCAAAATAAAAAAAATTCAGCAATGTTGGCACCCTTCTAACCCCTTAAATGTGGTTCCCTAAACAGCCAGGGAATATGCCTGTGTCCACTCCCTGCCTCCTCCCCACGTGGCCCCACAACCCCCATCCCACCCCCACCCCCACCCCCACCCTGCCCTTCTCTGTCCCCTCTGTCTTCTGGTCTCCCCCGTCCTCTGCCGCCCCCTGGTGGCCGTCCTGGCCCCTGGGTCTCCCCATGGCCGCCTCTCTGACCCTGTCCTGGTCCCATTTAGCAAATGTTCCAATCCTCTTAGGCCGGGCCAGCCTCAGCAGAGCACAGAGAATTAGATCCAATTTGGGGGTGGAGGGGGGCAGACTTCCAGAATATAATGAAAACTGCTTGTCAGACCCTGGAAGGCAGTAGACATACAGCAACTCACACACTGGGATCCCACAAGGGGCAACGAGGAGAGGAGACTGAGGAACAGAGAAAGGGGGAGACAGAGGGGCAGGGTGGGGGGACGCCAAGGGGTGGACAGGGCACCTGGAGGCTGAGAGGTCTTGCTCCCTGCGCCTGGAAAATGTCTTCCCAATTTGGCTCTCACCGCCACAGTCACCGGAGCGCCTAGTGCCTCCACCTGCAATTCTGGAGTATCTTCCCTCTCTACAAGGACCCGATTCTCTCATCCAGAGTTATTAATTAATTCTTGGCATGTGGTTTTTTGGGTTTTTTTGTGTTTGGGGGGGCTTGTGGGGTTTTGGGGGGATTGTTTGTTTTTTGAGACAGAGTCTCACCCTGTTGCCCAGGCTGGAGTGCAGGTGGAGGGCACAGCTCGATGCAACCTCAACCTCCCAGACTCCAGCGATCCTCCCACCTCAGCCTCCCAAGTAGCCGGGACTACACTAGCACACCACTCCGCCTGGCTAATTTTGGGAGGTTTTTTTTGTTTTGTTTTATGCTTTTGTTTTTATTTGTTTTGAAACAGAGTCTCACTCTGTCGCCCAGGCTGGAGTGCAGTGGTGTGAGCTCGGCTCACTGCAACCTCCACCTCCTGGGTTCAAGCGATTCTCCTGCTTCAACCTCCTGAGTAACTAGGATTACAGGCGCGTGCCACCACGCCTGGCTAATTTTTGTATTTTTAGTACAGATGGGGTTTCACCATGTTGGCCAGGCTGGTCTTGAACTCCTGACCTCAAATGATCCACCTGCCTCAGCCTCCCAAAGCGCTAGGATTACAGGTGTGAGCCACCATGCCCAGGCTTTTTGGTTTAGTTTCTGGTTTTGGGGGGATTTTTTGAGATGGAGTATCACTCTGTGGCCCAGGCCGAACTGCAGTGTTTCTCACTTAACCTTTGCTTTATTCTGTTTCTCTCTTTCAATTTCGGCCTCAGTGTGATCTCGGCTCACTGCAACCTCCCCTCCTGGGTTCAAGCGATTCTTCTGCCTTGGCCTCCCAAGTAGCTGGGACTACAGGCGCACACTACCATGCCCGACTAATGTTTTGTATTTTTAGTAAAGACAGAGTTTCACCCTATTGGCCAGGCTGGTCTCGAAACTCTCACCTCAGTTGATCCTCCTGACTCGGCCTCCCAAAGTGCTGGGATTACAAGCCTGAGTCACCATGCCTGGCCATTTTTTGTATTTTTTAGAGAGACAAGGTCTCGCTATTTTGCCCAGGCTGGTCTCGAACTCCTGGCCTCAAGCAATCCACCCACCTCAGCCCCCCAAGGTGCTGGGATTACAGGCATGAGCCATAGCGCTCAACCTATTCTGTGATTCTTTGAGTAAAACACCTGCCTTCCCCCACTTGGAGGATGAGTTCCATGAGAACAAGAGCTGCACCTATTAACTATCTGGAGGTGCCTAGGTCAGTCCCTTGAATGTACAGAGCACTTAATAAATACAGGCAGTTCTCAGGCCGGGTGCGGGTGGCTCACGCCTATAATCCCAGCACATTGGGAGGCTGAGGTGGGCAGATCACCTGAGGTTGGGAGTTCAAGACCAGCTTGACCAACATGGAGAAACCCCATCTCCACTAAAAAAAAAACAAAATTAGCCAGGCGTGGTGGCAGGTGCCGGTAATCCCAGCTACTTGGGAGGCTGAGGCAGGAGAATTGCTTGAACCCAGGAGGCAGAGATTGCAGGGAGCTGAGACCGCGCCATTGCACGCCAGCCTGGGCAATAAGAGCGAAACTCCGTCTCAAAATATATACATATAATAAATTAAAAATAAATAAATACAGGCAGTTCTCATTCTTACTGGTTATGTTCTGTGAAGTTGCTGTGAACATGGTCTTAGCCAATAAGGAACCACTGCTCCCGGGGGAAATACAGATTTGGGGTCCTGCAAGGATCTGCTCCCACTATTGTCATCAATCGATCAATACCTCACCCTGGTTCATGCGTGTTTCGGTTTAAAGACACCTTATTGAATATATATTAATATGTTATTGATTCATTCAAATTAAACTCAGGGCTGACCAGGTGCAGTGGCTCACACCTGTAATTTTAGCACATTGGGAGGCTGAGGCGGGTGGATCACCTGAGGTCAGGAGTTTGAGACCAACCTGGCCAACATGGTGAAACCCCGTCTCTACTAAAAATACAAAAATTAGCCAGGCATGGTGGCGGGCACCTGTAATCCCAGCTACTCTGGAGGCTGATGCATGAGAATCCCTTGAACCCGGGAGGCAGAAGTTGCAGTGACCCGAGATCAATCCACTGCAGTCCAGTCTGGTTGACAGAGAGAGATCCTGTCTCAAAAAATAAAATTTAATAAAAAAGAGAGAAAGGACAGTGTTTCAAGAATGATTGTCCAGACACTGAGAGGAACCCCAATGGCAGAAAGACATTGAACAACAAGATTCTAGAAAGCAGGCCAGGTGTGGTGGCTCACACCTGTAATCCCAGTACTTTGGGAGGCCGAGGCGGGAGGACCACGAGGTCTGGAGATTGAGACCATCCTGGCTAACATGGTGAAACTCCGTCTCTACTAAAAATACAAAAAATTAGCCGGGCATGGTGGCGGGCGCCTGTAGTCCCAGCTACTTGGGAGGCTGAGGCAGGAGAATGGTGTGAACCCGGGAGGCAGAGCTTGCAGTGAGCCGAGATTGTGCCACTGCACTCCAGCCCGGGCGACAGAGCAAGACCCCGTCTCAACAAATAAATAAATAAATAAAATAATTTTTTTTTTAAAAGATAAAGGACAGTGCTTCAAGAATGAATGTCCAGACACTGAGAGGAACCCCAATGGCAGAAAGACATTGAACAACAGGATTCTAGAAAGCAAAAGCCAACCTCACGCCTTCATCACCCTCACTCTGATCTGCCCAATACTGTCTTCAAAGCCCAAACGACTCCTTGTTGCCCGTGTGCCCCTCCTGAACCCCCTACCCCTGCACCAAGAGATACCCTCACAATGCAGAGGATGGGGAGGTGTCTCTGGGCCTCTTGGGGGCAGGAGCAGAGATGAGTCAACCCCACCAACAGGCCCACCCCATCAGAGCCCACAGGCGTAGGGTAAAAGAGGAGACTGAAGAATTGATGGAAGGCCAGGCGTGCCTGTAATCCCAGCACTTTGGGAAGCGGAGGCGGGCAGACCACAAGGTCAGGAATTCGAGACCAATCTGGCCAATATGGTGAAATGCCGTCTCTACTAAAAATAGAAAAATTAGCCAGGGATGGTGGCAGGCACCTGTAATCCCAGCTACTTGGGAGGCTGAGGCAAGAGAAGGGCTTGAACCCAAGAGGTGGAGGTTGCAGTGAGCCAAGATCCCACCACTGCACTCCAGCCTGGGTGACAGAGAGAGACTCTGTCTCAAAAAAAAAAAAAAAATTGGTGGATAAGGAGAGAGCCATTGTTTCTGTTCTGAAGTAATCAAATACGAATGGATTTATTTATTTATTTATTTATTTATTTATTTATTATTTATTTATTTATTTATTTGAGATGGAGTCTCACTCTGTCACCCAGGCTGGAGTGCAGTGGCACAATCTCGGCTCACTGCAACCTCTGCTTCCCGGGTTCAAGCGATTCTCCTGCCTCAGCCTCCCAAGTAGCTGGGATTACAGGCGCCCTCCACGATGTGCAGTTCATTTTTGTATTTCTAGTAGAGATGGGGTTTCACCATGTTGGCCAGACTGGTCTTGAACTCCTGACCTCAGATGATCCTCCAGCCTCAGTCTCCCAAAGTGCTGGGATTACAGGTGTGAGTCATTGCGCCTGGCCAAGAATGGATTTCATAATCCCTTCTGCACGCTCTTCCACCTACTTCATTCCCACCTACGTTGCTTTTGCCCCAGGCTCCGGAGGACCTCCCTCCACCCACGTGACTCTAGGAATTTGGCCATTGCCTAGGAAGGCCCAGGAGGAATCTCCAGAAATTCCATCCAATCCTGAAGACACATCAGGACGAGAGAAGGCATGGGGACTTCCATGGGCGGGGCGCTGACGAGCCCTAGGGTGGCATTCAAGGCCAGAAATGCTTCTTGTTTTCCAGGTTGTCCATTAAAAAATCATAATTATAAGCAGCAGGAAATAGAGGAAGTAGACATTCCCCATCATCTCTGGGTAATTACTTTTGCAGGAGTTTTTATTGTTGTTATTTATTGTTCATGCAAATATATTATGGGCCAGATGAGGTGGCTCACGCTTGTAATCTCAGCACTTTGGGAGGCCAATGTGGATGGATCACTTGAGGTCAGGAGTTAGAGATCAGCCTGGGCAACATGGCAAAACCCTGTCTCTACAAAAAATACAAAAATTAGCCAGGCGTGGTGGCGCATGCGCCTGTCCTCCCAGCTACTTGGGAGGCTGAGGTGGGAGAACGGCTTGAGCCAAGGAGGCAGAGGTTGCAGTGAGCCGAGATCATGCCAGTGCAATCCAGCCTGGGTGACAGAGCGAGATCCTGTCTCCAAAAAAAAGAAAGAAAAGAAAAAATATATATATATATGTATAATATGTGTATATTTTTTGTATGTGCTTATTAAATGTATACATTCTTCAAAATAAACAATGTGCCTGAGACAGCACTTGACATGGAAAACACAAACTCAATCCTTTAGCTCATTATTAGTCAGCAACCTTGAGCTTTTCCTATTATAGACATGGGAATTCGGGAGGAATAAAAGAAAAAGCCCAACAAAGTGTCTGTGTTCAAGACACATTTATTGCGGCCGGGCGCGGTGGCTCAAGCCTGTAATCCCAGCACTTTGGGAGGCCGAGACGGGCGGATCACGAGGTCAGGAGATCGAGACCATCCTGGCTAACACGGTGAAACCCCGTCTCTACTAAAAATATAAAAAACTAGCCGGGCGAGGTGGCGGGCGCCTGTAGTCCCAGCTACTCGGGAGGCTGAGGCAGGAGAATGGCGTGAACCCGGGAGGCGGAGCTTGCAGTGAGCTGAGATCTGGCCACTGCACTCCAGCCTGGGTGACAGAGCGAGACTCCGTCTCAAAAAAAAAAAAAAAACAAGACACATTTATTTCGGCAAACAGCAAGCAGACATCCAACAGGCAAACAAAACAAAAAATACATTAAAAATCATCATTTGTTACTAATGGGTTGCCCCTTCATCCCTTTTTTAAACTTATTAGCACTCCATAGTCTGAGGCTGCCACAAATTAATCATCTTCTAATTTGTGGGCGTGAATTAATCCAGTTAACTCAGTTGATATTTCAAAGAAATGCTACACTGAACACTGATATCTGCGCTTATTCACAGGGGGGCAAGAATTTTCCCAGGATCAGTCTCTTACAGTAAATAATTGAGGGCAGGCGCGGTGGCTCACACCTGTAATCCCAGCACTTTGGGAGGTCAAGGTGCACGGATCACCTGAGGTCAGAAGTTCACATAGTGAAACTCCATCTCTACTAAAAATACAAAAAAAAAAAAAACAAAAAACAAAAAACTAGCTGGGTGTGGTGGCAGGCGCCTGTAGTCCCAGCCACTCGGAAGGTTAAGGCAGGAGAATTGCTTGAACCCAGGAGGCAGAGACTGCAGTGAGCCAAGATCATGCCACTGCACTTTAGTCTGGGTGACAGATCAAGACTCAGTCTCAATAAATAAATAAATAAAATAAGAAAACTGGCTGGGTGCGGTGGCTCACGACTGTAATCCCGGCACTTTGGGAGGCTGAGGTGGGCGGATCACTTGAGGTCAGGCATTCGAGACTAGCCTGGCCAACATGGTGAAACCCTGTCTCTACTAAAAATACATAAAATTGACTGGGCGTGGTGGTGTGCGCCTGTAATCCCAGCTACTCGGGAGACTGAGGCAGGAGAATTACTTGAACCCGGAGGTGAGGTTGCAGCGAGCCAAGATCACGCCACTACTGCACTCCAGCCTGGGTGACAGAGCAAGACTCCATCTCAAAAAAAAAAAAAAATTAAATGGTTTTTAGTCTACTTGCAGAGTTGTGCCTCCATCACTATAGTCAATTTTAGAACATTTTTCACCATGCCCAGGAGCTATCCCCATAGCTACTCCCAGTTGGTCCCAATTTTCCCTTCTCCCCAACCCCTAGCAACCACTAACCTGCTTTCTGTCCCTATGGATTTGCCTATTCTGGACACTTTGTATAAATAGAAGTATATGTGTGCTTTTGAGTCTGGCTTCTTTCACTTGGCTTCATGTTGGCAAGGTTCATCCACGTTGTAGTATGTATCAGAGCTTTATTCCTTTTCGTGGTTGAGTACTATCCCATTGTGTGAATATAGGACATTTTGAGTTTCTATTTTTTGTGGGTTTTTTGGGGGGGTCGTTATTTTGTTTTGTTTTTTGAGGTGGAGTCTCCCTCTGTCACCCAGGCTGGAGTTCAGCGGCACGATCTCAGCTCCCTGCAACCTCTGCCTCCCGGGTTCAAGTGATTCTCCTACCTCAGCCTAACAAATAGGTGGGATTCCAGGCTCCCCACCACGCTTGGCTAATTTTTTGTATTTTTAGCAGAGACTCGTTTTTACCTTGTTGACCAAGCTGGCCTCAAACTCCTGACCTCAAGTGATTCGCCCACCTCAGCCTCCCAAAATGCTGGGATTACAGGCATGAGCCCCCGCGCCCGGCCACACGGCACTTTGTTTATCCGTCAGTGGATCTATGTTTCAGCGTTTTCTCCTCTTGGGTGATTGTGAATCATGCTGCCGTGAACTTGCTTATATTTAAATGTCTGTTTTCACAAAATAGTACCAGTGAGCTTGTTCATCTGTTTATGTCTTTATTGGCCAAATAAATAGCCACGGTGCAAAATCTCTGTGGTCGCCACTGTGTTCCCAGCATGTCCTGTAGGTGAAGCCGGACAACGAACGTGGGCAATGAGGAATCATTGCTGGGGATGCTGCTTTCTACAACAGAACTCCAAGTAGCCGGTGAAAACAATAAGCCAGGCCTGTGGTAACAATGTCTACGTTTTATTGAATTTTGAAATTGATTGCATGAGTCATTTCTAGTTCCCTGCACCATGAGCCTTGTCAATCTCTCTAACCCCTGAATCCATGTGGGTCCTGCCATGGGGAAATGGGGACAGCCAGGTGTCTGACAGAGAAGATGCATCTCTGAGGGATCTGATTTCTGTAGACCAAGGTCATGGGTCCCCTGTATCTTCAGCAGCAGGTTCGTTCACTCACAAGGACAGACCAGCAGCGGTCCATGGGCACATCCATCAGACCTGTGCCCCCTCCTGATACAGGTCTATGCAGCTCGGAGAGGCTGGGCTCATGTGAACCCAGCACACAAGCCCCGTATATAAACTGGAATAAACCAGCACTGAGGTCATTTACTCATCAGGAGAAACCGGCAGAAGTCTATGTGAATGCGCATCAGAACTTCGCCCCACAGGCAAATTCACTACAGAAACCAAACCATTATCAGCAGAACCAATGTGTACTGAGCTCTGCTTACACCTATAGGCACCTGGGGGGCAATTTTTGGAATGGATACTAGGGGCCAGAGTGGCCTCTAGGGACCAAAGAGGAGGTTGCAGGGTTATCCAGGAGGGAGGGATGGTGGCTGGACAAGGCTGGCAGCCCAGGAGCCAGGAGGAGTGGCTAGACTCGCTGGTATTGGTCATGCGGGGCCCCAGCCCTGGGAAGGAACAAGGATGACTCCTGGGGGCTGACTGGCGGTGCCTCTCCTGAGATGGGGACCCCAACCACAGGTCACAATGCTGACCCCCCCAACCCCACGTGGAATGCCGCCTCGCCAGGGCCCATGAGGGTGAAACCAAGGCTGTGTTGCCCACTGAGGTTCCCCAGCTCCCAGCACAGCTTGGCAGGCAGTACCTGATCAGTGATGAAGGATTCATCCATCATTCAGCTCCTCCAGGGGGCGGGACTGCAGGGCAGGGTGGGAAAGGGAGGGTCCCAGCAGGGTGGGCCAGGGTGGGCACAGCATAGAAGTGATTTAAGAGCCAAGCACTTGGCAGTACACACTCATGTCTGGGAACAGAGCAGGACGCAGGATGCAAGACCCTGGTCATCTCCAAGGTGAGCGAGGGCAGGGGTGTGAGGGGTCTGAGCTGATCCTGTGGCCGAGGCTGCAGAGTGCAGATCTGGGCAGCCAGAGGAGGGCTGGGCCTGTGCGGGAGGCTTCCCGTCCTGCAGAGAGGGGAGAACTTAGCGGCCTTTGGGAAATGAAAAATCATGCAGCAGCACGGAGCGTCTCACGCCTGTGATCCCAGCTCTTTGGGAGGCCACGGTGGGAGGATCACTTGAGCCCAGGACTCTGAAACTAGCTGGGCCAACACAGCGAGACCCGTCTTTACCAAAAATACAAGTTACCCAGGGGTGGTGGTGCACACCTGTGGTCCCAGTACTCGGGAGACTGAGGCGGGGGGATTGCTTGAGCTCAGGAGGTGGAGGCTGCCTTGAGCCGTGATCACATCACTGCACTCCAGCCTGGGTGACAGAGCGAGATCCCCTCTCCAAGAAAAAGAAAGAAGGAAAGAAATTAAACCAGCGCCTACGCTGCCTGCCTTCCCTTCTGTGGGGTCCCTAACAATACAGGAGCTGTTATCATGCCCATTTCCTAGATGTGGATCCTGAGGCCCAGAGAGGTGCAAGGTCTGGTCCGGATACCAGGCTGCCAACTGCGGTGTCGCCCCAGCCCACACTGCCTGGGCTCCTTGCCTGGCTCAGGGGAAGGGGTACCTAGGCGGGGCCGGGGGCTCCCTGGGGGCTTCTCTGACCTGTTTCCCTCCTGTCCCCAGGCCCTCCCCTAGCCCCGGACCCTCCAAGGAGACAGCGGCAGGAGCGCACGGTCTACACTCAAAGCCAGCAGGAAGTGCTAGAAAGTTACTTTCAGAACGACCAGTACCCGAACTATGACAAGCGACTGAGTCTGGCGAAGACACTCGATCTCAAGGAGCACCAACTGCAGGTCTGACTCCCAGCCCCACCCCGCCCGCCCCAGTCACCCCAAGGAGCCTCTTCACCTCTGTCACTCACCCGGCCTGGGCCGCCGACCACCTCCTGCCCTGCCACGCAAGGGGTCCCGCCAGTGTAGACCCGGGCTGCATCCTGAGTCCTGTTCCAACTCTATGCTAACCCAAACCCGCCCACAGGATCGGCCCAAGCTGTCCCCCACGAGGTCTCCCGGTGCCCAGACCTCAGCCCCCCCTCAGAACCCACGGTCCCTCCCCTCGAACCCTCCCTGGTCCCCCGGGCTCCCGGGCAGCAGGCCCCGTTCCTTCCCTCCCACCCCACCCTCTCCCCTCCCACCCCACCCTCTCCCCTCCCTTCTCCAGGCCTGGGAGCCGGGGGCCCTCTTATGGTGGGTGCCGAGTGGGGGTGAACAGAGGGAGAGGTTGAGGCCGGCCCCACCCCCAAGCGGCTCACCAGACCGCGCGAGCCCCTCCTTCACACCTCCTCCCTGTCCCCTCTGCCCCCAGGTGTGGTTCAAGAATCGCCGCGCCAAACTAGCTCGGGAGCGACGGCTCCAGCAGCAGCCCCAGCGCGTCCCTGGGCGGAGAGGCCGAGGAGCCCGCGCTGAGCCCCTAGTCCCTGCAGCCGCTGCCTCCGCCCCTCAGCCGGGCCTCTCGGGAATCCTTCCGGCGGCGGAACCCACGATCTGCAGCCTCGACCAGGCCTGGGGCGGCCCCGAGTGCAGAGCCCAAAAGGGTATCCCAGATGTCCTGGGTCCAGGCTGTGGCCCGGTCCCAGCCCCAATTCGAGGCCCAGCTCAGGTCCCAGGTCCACTCCCTGGCCCAATCCCAGGCCCAATTTCAGGCCCAGTCCAGATCCCAGGCCCACTCCTTGGCCCAATCCCAGGCCCAGCCCAGATCCCAGGCCCACTCGCTGGTCCACTCCCAGGCCCAATTTCAGGCCCAATTTCAGGCCCAGCCCAGATCCCAGGCCCACTCCTTGGTCCACTCCCAGGCCCAATTTCAGGCCCAGCCCAGATCCCAGGCCCACTCCTTGGCCCAATCCCAGGCCCAGCTCAGGTCCCAGGCTCAGCCCAGATCCCAGGCCCAATCTCAGGCCCAGGCCCGATCATAGGCCAGATCCCAGGCCCAGGCAGACTCGGAGGCCCAGGTCCCATCTTAAGTCCTGGCCGGATGCCAAGTTCAGGTTCACTTCCAGGCCCACCCCCGATTTTAGGCCCAGGCCCAGGCTCAGTCCCAGCCCCAATCCCAGGTCCAGGATCATTCCTAGCCCCAGCCCCAGGCCCCTTATGGCCTCAGAGCCCCGATGCCTCCGACTTCTTGCCAGACACCCAGTTATTCCCTCAATTCACAGAGCTGCTCCCACCCCTAGACCCCTTGGAGGGATCCTCAGTCTCCACCATGACCTCTCAGTACCAAGAAGGGGATGATTCTATGGGCCAAAAAGACTCAGGGTCTCAGTATCAAGAGGAAGGTGGCTCTGTGAATGAAAATCACTCAGGCCCCAGGTCATCACTGGATTTATAGGGGGCCTGTGCCTGCAAAGTTCTTCAGATCTCAGTGGGCCTGGAGTGGCTGGTCTACACTGCTGGTGACTTTCTGCAGTGAATGCACCACCCTTTACCCACCCTGCTGCAGTCGGACATTTTCTGTCTTCACTGTGCAGCCATCACAGGTGGCCTGTGGATGTGCCTGCCCCTCATTTGAATTGAGCCTGAGCATTTCTCTGCTGGGATTGGAGTCACTGCTCACTGGGATGTTTCACATTAGTGGATGCCGCTTGAGAGCTTTGTAAAGGGCTTTTCCCAGTGCTTCTGATGGTCAGCATCTTCCCCAACACTTAGGATTGTGAGACCTTTTAATGTTTGTTGATGCAATGACTTGTGGTTTTGTTGTGGCTGTAATATCCATTTCCCTGATGTTTGAGAGGTTAAACTCTCACATGTTAACTGAACCTTAGAAATCCTCATAATATGTCTCTTTGTTTACCCCTTTTCCTTCATTTATTTGAATGTATTCTTATATTCTCTTGGCAATTAAAGTTCTGCAAACGCCTTTCCTATTTGCATTTTGTTTCATTAGTAGCATTTCTTGCTTTTAATGTTGTCTGTTTCACTGTTTTTCAAATTACCTATTGTTATGGACCAGATTTGTCTTCATTTTTCATTTCCATCAGCAGCAGACTGATAATGTTGTAAAACACAATGAAGTTATTAATAAAATTTAAAATGGGCCAGGCAAGGTGGCTCATGCCTGTAATCCCAATAATTTGGGAGGCCAAGGCAGGTGGATCACTTGAAGTCAGGAGTTTGAGACCAGCCTAACCAACATGGTGAAACCCCATCTTCACTAAAAAAAAAATATATATATATATATAAATTAGCCAGGCATGCTGGCGGATACCTGCAGTCCCAGCTACTTGGGAGGCTAAAGCAGGAAAATCACTTGAACCTGGGAGGTGGATGTTGCAGTGAGCTGAGATCATACCACTGTACTCCAGCCTGGAGTACAGAATAAGACCTTGTCAAAAAATATAAAATAATAAAATAAAATGACTTTTACAAAATATCTCAATATATCCGTATTTTCTTTTTTTTTTTTTTTTTTTTTGAGACGGAGTCTCGCTCTGTCGCCCAGGCTGGAGTGCAGTGGCCGGATCTCAGCTCACTGCAAGCTCCGCCTCCCGGGTTTACGCCATTCTCTCGCCTCAGCCTCCCGAGTAGCTGGGACTACAGGCGCCCGCCACCTCGCCCGGCTAGTTTTTTGTATTTTTTAGTAGAGACGGGGTTTCACTGTGTTAGCCAGGATGGTCTCGATCTCCTGACCTCGTGATCCGCCCGTCTCGGCCTCCCAAAGTGCTGGGATTACAGGCTTGAGCCACCGCGCCCGGCCTCTGTATTTTCAAATTGAACAGAAAAGCTTCTAAAAGCTGGTGTTTCTAAAAGACCTCTGTTACTAATTGTTACTAACTGGAGACGAAGCCCACAGGTGGCACCAGTCTGAGGTGTCTGGCTTACTGCTTTGAAAATTGCTCCATTGTCTCACTTTTTCCTTCTAAGAATAATGCTTTTTTTTTTTTTTTTTTTTTTTTAATGGCTTGTCTAAAATATCTTTCTCCAGGCCGGGCACAGTGGCTCAAACCTGTAATCCCAGCACTGTGGGAGGCTAAGGCAGGTAGATCACTTGAGGCCAGGAGTTTGAGACCAGCCTGGCCAACATGGTGAAAACCCACCTCTACTAAAAGTACAAAAATTAGCCGGGTGTGATGGCACATGCCTGTAATCCCAGCTACTCAGGAGGCTGAGGCAGAAGAATCGCTTGAACTCAGGAGGTGGAGGTTGCAGTGAGCCAAGATCATGCCACTGCACTCCAGCCTGAGTGCCAGAGTGAGACTCCATCTCCAAAAAAAAAAAAAAAAAAAAAAAACTTTCTCCAAGATGAGATAACCAACAGGAGAAAAAGAAATCTTGCATTATCACATGATGATGAAGGTATTCCATTTTTTCTCTAAATTTTTATAGTTTTACCTTTCATATTTAGGTCTTTAATACATGTATAATTGATTGTGCATGGTGTGAGGTAAGGATTTTTCCTTTCTCATGGATTTCCAATTGCCAATTTGTTGAGAACTTGCAATTTATTTTGTATTTTGTCATAAATCAAAGATTCATTAATGTATGAGTCTGTATCTACAAACTCTTTTGTTTTTTGGGGTTTTTCTTTTTTTTTTTTTTTGGAGACAATCTCACTCTGTTGCCCAGGCTGGAGTGTAATGGCATCATCTCAGCTCACTGCAACCTCTGCCTCCCAGGTTCAAGTGATTCTCATGCCTCGGCATCCTGAGTAGCTGGGTTCACAGGCATGCACCACCATGCCCAGCTAATTTTTTGTATTTTTAGTTGAGACGGGGTTTAGCCATATTGGCTACATTGGTCTTGAACTCCTGGCCTCATTGATCTGCTAGCCTCAGCCTCCCAAAGTGCTGGGATTACAGGTATGAGCCACCACACCTGGCTTTTTTTTTTTTTTTTTTTTTTTTTGAGACAGAGTCTAGCTCTGTCGCCCGGACTGGAGTGCAGTGGCCGGATCTCAGCTCACTGCAAGCTCTGCCTCCCGGGTTTACGCCATTCTCCTGCCTCAGCCTCCCGAGGAGCTGGGACTACAGGCGCCCGCCACCTCGCCCGGCTAGTTTTTGTATTTTTTTTAGTAGAGACGGGGTTTCACCATGTTAGCCAGGATGGTCTCGATCTCCTGACCTCTTTGTTTTTTTTTTTTTTTTTGGACAGCATCTTACTCTGTTGCCCAGGCTAGAGTGCAAGAACACAATCAGAGCTCACTACAACCTCAACCTCCCAGGCTCAAGTGATCCTCCCACCTCAGCCTTCTGAGTAGCTGGGACCACAGGCACACACCACAATGCCTGGCTAATCTCCTTTTACTTTTTGCAGAAACAAGGTCTCACCATGTTGCCCAGGCTGGTCTTGAATTCCTGGGTTCAACTGATCCCCTCACCTTGGCCTCCTAAATTGCTGGGATTACAGGTGTGAGCCACCATGACTGGCTCTACAAAAAGTCTCTATTGGGTTCTTGGTCTCTATGTCCTTGCACCAATAGCATGCTATCCCTTGCCTCTGTCCTCTCCTCTCCTGCTTCTTTTGCCATCACCTTGTGGCCATCCTGGCCCCTGTGTCTTCACACAGCTAGTTCTCTGACCCTGTCCCAGTCTCATTTAGCAAATGCTTCAATCCTCTTAGGTCAGGCCAGCCTCAGCAAAACATAGGGAGAATTAGTGAGGATTTGGGGGAAACATGTGACAGGCTGTGGTTGGAGGTGGGGACAGACTGCCAGGATACAATGAAAAACCCTCCTGCTCCTCAGAGAGACCTCCTCTGAGAGGGATGTACACAGAAAACCACACTGAGACTGTCCCAAGGAAGGCAGAGTGATGGAAAAAGGGAGAGACTGAGGGGCAGGGAGAAAGGGAGAGAGGGAGAGTGAGGTGCAAAGAAAAGGGGAAACTGAGGCATGGGAGTCTCCTGCCCTCAAAACCAGAACAGACAGGGTCTCCCCAGCCTGTGTCACTTCCCATGTGACAGCAGCTGTCCTGTGCGCTCTAATATCCTTACAAAAGGTCCTTTGAGGCTGGCAGCCTGTAATCCCTTTGCCTATGGGGGGTTACACCAAACCTCAGGGTGTTTAAGTGCCTTTCTGAGAAGACTGAAAAGATTCAGTCTGAGCATGGACCAGTCCACCCAGCCAAAGAGCACAGCCCTTAAACCCTCCACTTTATCGAGTGATACCAAGCTCATCTGCTTCTTGGACTCTTTGGAGGAGGACCTGTGGACAGCTGGATGTCCATGAGACTTTGGGTAACAACTACACCTTCTCCATACGTGTGGGGTGTAGCAACATGGAACTGTGCCATTAACATGCCCAGCACAGAGCCTAGCTTACAGGAAGCTCGGAGTAAATGGGTGATCTTATTATTTTACCATTTAGACAACAGCTTCCTCCCATATCTCTTCCCTCCTCTGACTCATCTCCTATCTCTCTCTGCCCTGTGCAGACCCATGATCCCCCTTCCTGCTCCTTCCCTAGTCTCTCTCCCTCCCTCTCAGTCCCTGTGTTTCTCCCTAGCAGGTTTCCCCGGCCTTGACCTAATCTAACTCACCACCTGCCCCAATCCTCTTAGAGGCAGGTGAGGCGGCATCTGCAGAATCTCAGCCGGGTCAGAGAAGAGTTGAAGGGGAGATGGGACATATTGGTGGATGATGTCAACACCCTTCTCAAGCCCATGCTGGCACCTTTTCATGCCCCTTACTGGCTGTGAGACTTCAGTTACACAAGTAGGTGCTGTCAGGGTCTCCGGGAGTCCTTCCCCTATATAAACCCCAGAAAGACTCCTCAGAAAGACAAAATGAACCTGCAGAATCTCCTCTCCCTGATTTGGGCAGTGAGTGGAACAACATGTTGCAGACGTTCCACAGACACATCTGATTGTCTCTGCATATATGATGAAAAATGTAAACTGACCGGACGCGGTGGCTCACGCCTATAATCCCGGAACTTTGGGAGGCTGAGGCAGGCCGATCACAAGGTCAGGAGTTCGAGACCAGCCTGGCCAACATGGTGAAACCCCATCTCTACTAAAAATACAAAAATTGACCAGGCATGGTAGTGCGCATCTGTAATCCCAGCTACTCAGGAGGCTGAGACTGGAGAATCGATTGAACCCGGGAGGCGGAGGTTGCAGTGAGCCGAGATCGTGCCATTACTCTCCAGCCTGGGTGACAGAAGGGGACTCCGTCTCAAAAAAAAAAAAAATAGCTAGGTATACTGGTACGTGCCTATAGTCCCAGCTACTTGGGAGGCTGAGGCAGGAGAATTGCTTGAATCTGGGAGGCAGAGGTTGCCGTGAGCCAAGATGACGCTCCAGCCTGGCAACAAAGCAAGACTCCATCTCAATAAAAAAAAAGAAAGACAGGCATGGTGGCTCATGCCTGTAATCCCAGCCTTTCGGGAAGCTGAGGCAAGAGGACTGCTTGAGACCAGTCTGGGCAATATAATGAGACCCCGTCTCTACAAAAATATTAAAATTAACTAAGCATGATGGTACACACTTGTAATCCCAGCTACTTAGGAACCTGAGGTGGGAGGATCACTTGAGCCTGGGACAAGGATACAGCAAGCCATGAACTATACTCTAGCCTCGGTGACAGAGCAAGACCCTGTCTCAAGAAAAATAATAAATAAGAGATAAACATGTCCACAGGAAGACTTGTACAAGAATGTTCATAGCAACTTTATTCATAAAAGACCAAAACAGAAACAACCCAAGTGAATGGTTAAGCAAATTATGGTATGTCCATACAATGGACTATAACACAGCACTGAAAAGGAACAAGCTGTGGATACACATGTGATATGGAAGAATCTCAAAATCATTATGTTGGGTGAAAGAAGCCAGACACAAGAGGCTGTATGTGGTGCCATTTCATTTCTACGAAATTCTAGAAGATATGGAAGTAATCTGTAGTTACAGAAAGCTATATATGATACAATTTCATTTATATGAAATTCTAGAAGAGACAAAAGGAAGTATTCTATAGTTAAAGAAATCTGATTGGTGGTTGCCCAGGCAGGTGTGGGAATGAACAGAAAAATGACTGCAAAAAGGTCCCAGGGAACTTTTGGGGCTGATGGATGCTTCTTGTTTGGGTGCTGGTATCATAGTTGTATAATTTATTTTTGATGCTCTTTTGAGATGGGTCTCGCTCTATCACACAGGCTGGAGTGCAGTGGCACAAACATGGCTCACTGCAGCTTAACGTCTCAGGCTCAAGTGATCCTTTCACCCCAGCCTCCCAAGTAGCTAACACTACACGTGCACACCACCACGCCCAGTCAATTTTTTAATTTTTTGTAGAGACAGGGCCTTGCTATGTTGCCCAGGATGGTCTTGAACTCTTGGGTTCAAGTGATACTCTTGTCTCAGCCTCCCAAAGTGTTGGGATTGCAGGCATTAGCCACCAACCAGTTGTATACATTTATCAAAGCAATTATACTGAACACTTAAGACAAGTGTGTTTTATCTAAAGAAAGCATCTATCGGCCGGGCGCGGTGGCTCAAGCCTATAATCCCAGCACTTCGGGAGGCCGAGACAGGTGGATCACGAGGTCAGGAGATCGAGACCATCCTGGCTAACATGGTGAAACCCCATCTCTACTAAAAAATACAAAAAAAAAACCTAGCCAGGCAAGGTGGCGGGCGCCTGTAGTCCCAGCTACTTGGGAGGCTGAGGCAGGAGAATGGCATAAACCCGGGAGGCAAAGCTTGCAGTGAGCTGAGATCCAGCCACTGCACCCCAGCCTGGGTGACAGAGCGAGACTCCATCTCAAAAAAAAAAAAAAAAAGAAAGCATCTATCTTCAAAAGTTGATGTTTCAAAACTCTATGAATGGGGCCAGGCACGGTGGCTCATGCCTGTAATCCCAGCACTTTGGGAGGCTGAGGTGGGCAGATCACCTGAGGTTGGGAGTTCGAGAACAGCGTGACCAACATGGAGAAACTCCGTCACTACTAAAAATTCAAAATTAGTATTTTGGCGTGGTGGCACATGCCTGTAATCCTAGCTACTCGGGAGGCAGGAGAATTGCTTGAACCTGGGAGGCAGAGATTGTAGTGAGCCGAAATCACGCCATTACGCTCCAATCTGGGCAACAAGAGCAGAACTCCATCTCAGAAAAAATAAAATAAAAATAAATAAAAATAAAATAAAAAATTAGCCAAGTGTGGTGGTGTGAGCCTGTAGTCCCAGCTACTCGGGAGGCTGAGGCAGGAGAATCTCTTGAACCCGGGAGGCAGAGGTTGCAGTGAGCCAAGATCACACCACTACACTCCAGCCTGGGAAAGAGAGCAAGACTACGTCTAAAAAAAAAAAAAAAAAAAAAAAAAAACCATACAAACAAACAAAAAACTCTGTGAATTTTTAATATGAAAGATTTTTTGGTGAAAGGGAGGGTCTGGAGAAGGGTTAGATGAGTCAAATCATGTAAATCTTAACACTGATGATGGTCAGTGATCAACAAACCATATCTGCCATTATTATGGCTAATAATAGCATCACATACAGAACGTTATTGGTCTTTTTCTAACTGTCAGTCTCTCTCTCTCTCTTTTTATTTTTTATTTATTTATTTTTTTGAGCTGAAGTCTCCCTCTGTCACCCGGGGGACTAGAATGTAGTGATGTGATCTCAGCTCACTGCAACCTCCACCTCAAGCAATTCTCCTGCCTCAGTCTCCCAAGTAGCTGGGAGTACAGGCACGTGCCACCATGCCGGCTAATTTTTATGTTTTTTTTTTTTTTTTTTTTTTTGAGATGGAGTCTTGCTCTTTCGTCCGGGCTGGAGTGCAGTGGCCGGATCTCAGCTCACTGCAAGCTCCGCCTCCCGGGTTTTACGCCATTCTCCTGCCTCAGCCTCCGGAGTAGCTGGGACTACAGGCGCCCGCCACCTCGCCCGGCTAGTTTTTTGTATTTTTAGTAGAGACGGGGTTTCACCGTGTTAGCCAGGATGGTCTCGATCTCCTGACCTCGTGATCCGCCCGTCTCGGCCTCCCAAAGTGCTGGGATTACAGGCTTGAGCCACCGCGCCCGGCCTTTTTTATGTTTTTAGTAGAGTAGGGGTTTCACTATGTTGGCCAGGCTGGTCTTGAACTCCTGACCTCAAGTGATCCAACCACCTTGGCCTCCCAAAGTGCTGGGATTATAGGCATGAGCCACCTCGTCTGGCCTACATCTTCTTCAATTATTTTTGTTATTGTTTTTTCGTTTGTTTTTTGAGTCAGGGTCTCGCTCTGTTGCCCAGGCTGGAGTGCAATGATATGATCTAAACTCACTGTAACCTCCACCTCCCAGGCTCAAGGGATCTTCCCACCTCAGCCTCCTGAGTGACTGGGATCACAGGCACATGCCACCACGCCTGGCTAATTTTTTTGTATTTTTGGTAGAAACAAGATTTTGTCACGTTGCCCAGGCTGGTCTCGAACTCATGACCTCCAGAGACCCTCCCATCTCAACCTCCCAGTGTTGAGATTACAGGCATGAATCACTGGGCCCGGCCTCATTTTTCAATATGCATCCAGTGACCATGTAAGTATTGTTAACCCACTCAGGTGGGTGTGGGCGGATCTCTATACCATCCCCTCCGGGTCCACCACCCCGTCCTCCCCCTGCCCGCTCTGAGATGGAAGCACCCCCACCTCTTCTTTCTGCCACTCTGCCTCTCCTCTGCTGCCCCCTGGTGGCAATCCTGGCCCTTGGGTCTCCCCAGCGCTGGTTCTCTGACCCTGTCCTGGTCCCACTTAGCAAGTGTCCCAATCCTCTTAAGCCAGGCCAGCCTCAGCAGAGCAGAGAGAGAATTAGATCCGATTTGGAGGCAGGAGACACCCGACAGGCTACTGGGGAAGGGGGTGGGGACAGACAGCTTGGATAAAACAAAAGTCCCTCCTGCTTTGGGAGGTCGAAGCTGGCAAATCGCTGGAGCCCAGGAATTCGAGACCAGCCAGGCAGCACAGCAATACCCCGTTTCTATAATAATATTTTTAAAAAAGAAAAGAAACCAAAGGCTGAACAACTTGAGCTTACAAAGAAGAGCTTCAATGGACTGAAAGACGTCAGATGCATAAAAGTCCATGGGTTCACAATGGTCCTCAAAAGAGAAAGAAAAAAACTAGAGAAAGTTGTTGAGGCTCCAATTTAATGTTCTGAAAACTGCTAAATTAAAAAGAATCTCCTGGCCAGGCGCAGTGTGGTTCACACCTGTATAGCTGGGCACAGTGACTCACACCTCTAATCCCAGTACTTTGGAAGGCCGAGGCAGGTGGATCACCTGAGGTGAGGAGTTTGAGACCAGCCTGGCCAACAGGGTGAAACCCCGTCTCTACTAAAAATACAAAAAAAGGCCAGGTGTGGTGGCTCAAGCGTGTAATCCCAGCACTTGGGGAGGCCAAGGCGGGAGGATAACAAGATCAAGATATCGAGACCATCCTGGCCAACATGGTGAAACCCCATCTCTACTAAAAATACAAAAATTAGCCAGGCGCGGTGATGGACCCCTGTAATCCCAGCTACTCAGGAGGCTGAGGCAGGAGAATCGCTTAAACCCGGGAGGCAGAGGTTGCAGTGAGCCAAGATCTTGCCACTGCACTCTAGCCTGGGCGACAGAGGGAGACTCCCTCTCAAAAAAAGAAAAAGAAAAAAAGAAAAAAAAGAGTTTAATTGGATTATTTGTAATACAAAAGTTAAATGCTTGAGGGAATAGATACCTCATTTACCCTGATGTTATTAGTATGTATTGTATGCCTGTATCAAAAGAACCCATGTGCCCCATAGATAGATACACCTACTATGTACCCAGAAAATTTTTATTTTTATTTATTTATTTTTTATTTATTTTGTGTGTGTGTGTGTGAGATGGAGTCTCACTCTGTCACCGAGGCTGGAGTGCAGTGGAACCATCTCAGCTCACTGCAACCTCCACCTCCTGGCTTCAAGCGATTCTCCTGCCTCAGCCTCCCAAGTAGCTGGGACTACAGGAGCGCACCACGACGCCCAGCTCCTTTTCGCACTTTTAGTAGAGACAGGGTTTCACCATGTTGGCCAGGATAGTCTCGATCTCTTGACCTCGTGATCTGCCCTCCTCGGTCTCCCAAAGTGCTGGGATTACAGGCGTGAGCCACCGCGCACGGCTACATTTTCATTTTTAAAAAGAAAGTGTCATGTCACCAATCCAAAGATGGTGTTTCACTTGACTCTCCTAAATCTAGATGACCAGAAGTGATTCCTGGTGACCCACAGGGATTCCACAGCCATTCCTGGTCTTCCGCGGTGACCCGAGGCGAACTGAGAAGATGCAGTTCTCAGACGTGGCCACATGCTGTCGCTGTTATAAAGGAATTCTTGGTGTCTCCCTTTTCAGGCTGGGTGATGTTCATGCTGAATTCTTTGAAGGTGTGAATTGTCTTGATTACTCCAAAATCAGATGGTGGCGTTTTCATGCACACGGTACAATTAAAATAAGAGCCCTGGTAGATATTTGTAGTGCTCACCAAGTTTTCAAGTTCTCATCTCCTTCCTAAACATAAGAAAATTAGGTTCCCCAGCCAAGTTCTGCAGGTGGGCGGGAGTTTCGTGGTAGGGGTTCGGAAAGTGGGCGGGGCTGTGTAACTGGTTCTGGCCAATGGGCTGTGACGAAAGCTGATACGCATCACTGCCGGGCTGACGCCTTTAGCAGCGAATGCCTGCTCTGAAGGCCAAGGCGGGAAAGATCGCTTGAAGCCAGGTTCGAGACCAACCTGAGCAACACAGCAAGGCCTCCCACAGTGCCCCATCCCCACCCAGTTCCCCTCCAAAACGAAAAAAATAAATTAGCTGGGAGTAGTGGTGCGCTTGTAGTCCCAGCTGGTCGGGAGGCTGAGGGGGCAAGATGGCTTGAGCCCAGAAGTTCCAGGCTGCAGTGAACTGCCATCATGCCACTACACTCCAGCCTGGGCGACAGAGCGATACCTTCCTCTCTTTAAAAACAAGAAAAGTAGGCCGGGCGCTGTGGCTCACATCTATAATCCCAGCACTTTGGGAGGCCAAGGCAGGTAGATCACCAGGTCAGGAGTTCGAGACCAGCCTGGCCGACATGGTGAAACCCCATCTCTACTAAAAATACAAAAATTAGCTAGATGTGGTGATGTATGCCTGTAGTCCCAGCTGGTCGGGAGGCTGAGGCAAGACAGTCGCTTGAACCTGGGAGGTGAAGGTTGCCGTGAACTGAGATCACGCCACTGCACTCCAGCCTGGGCAACAGAGTAAGACTCCGTCTCAAAAAAAATGAAAGAAAAGCCAATGCAAGATTGCCTATGCTCTCTCCGCTCTGTTCACTAAAGCTGCTTTGGGGCCAGGTGCAGCAACAGGATGCAGAATTGCACTGTCTGATAACAAGCACATATTACATGGGTTGAATGTTATTTTTTTCTTTTTTTGAAACACTCTGTCGCCCAGGCTGGAGGGCAGTGGTGCCATCACAGCTCACTGCAGCCTCGACCTCCTGGGCTCAAGCAATCCTCCCAGCTCAGCCTCCCAAGTAGCTGAGATTACAGGCATGCACCACCATGCCCGGCTGTTTTTTGTATTTTTTGTAGACAAGGTCTTACTATGTTGCCCAGGTTGGTCTCAAACTCCAGGGCTCAAGTGATTCTCCCAGCTCAGCCTCCCAAGTATTAGGATTCCAGGCGTAAGGCACCGTGCCTGGCCAAATGTAAATTTAATCACTCAGTTCCTTGGTCATGCCACATTTCAAGTTGTCATCAGCAACATGAAGTCAGTGATTATGGTGTTAGGCAGGGCAGATAGAGAAAAATTCCATCGTGCTGGCCAGCGCAGTGGCTCTCCCTGTAATGCCACCACTTTGGAAGGCCGAGGTGGGCGGACCACCTGAGGTTAGGCGTTTTGAGACCAACCTGATCAACATGGTGAAATCCCATCTCTACTAAAAATACATTAAAAAAAAAAAATTAGCTGGGCGTGGTGGCTACAGGCGGGTGCCTATAATCTCAGCTACTTGGGAGGCTGAGGCAGGAGAATCGCTTAAACCCGGGGGGTAGAGGTTGCAGTGAGCCAAGGTCCCGCCATTGCACTCCAGCCCGGGGAACAAGAGTGAAACTCCATCTCAAAAAACAAAAACAAAAAAAAAGAAAAATTCCATCGTGTAGAAAGTTCTATTGTACAGCATTGCTCTAGATTTCTGATTAGAAGCAGGAGAACTGTTGCCCTGGAGAGGGCTTTGCATGTGCTATGTTCATCCATGGAGATTTGTTTGTTCTGGTTTGTTCCCACTGAAGCATAAGCCAACCTAGTCTGGCCCTGCCAGATTTCTTGCTTAAACAAAGAACTGAAAAGTCATGTGTCATTTAAATATTACCTGGTGCCACAGTGTGGCTTGGCTAACAGGTGGAGTGCTGACAGCTGAGGAGGATGATAACTGCCTGACCTCAAATGTGAGACCAGTTGGCAAATGGGATTACGGAACCTCCACTGAGTCTCAAATGTTCAGATGCCACTCTCTGTGATCTCTCTCTACCTAGCTTAAAACTACACCACCAAGGCCAGGCGCAGTGGCTCACGCCTGTAATTCCAGCATTTTGGGAGGCCAACACAGGCAGATCACCTGAGGTCAGGAGTTTGAGACCAGTTTGGCCAACATGATGAAACCCCATCTCTACGAAAACACACACACACACACACACATTAGCCGGGCGTGGTGGCATACACCTGTAATCCCAGCTACTCGGAAGACTGAGGCAGGGCATTGCTTAAACCAGGGAGGTAGAGGTGGTTGCAGCGAGCCAAGATCGTGCCACTGCTCTGCACTCCAGCTTCAGCGACAGAGCGAGCCTCCATCTCAAAAAAAAAAAAAAAAAAAAAAAACTACACCACCAGGCCAGGGTCTGTGGCTCACGCCGGTAATCCCAGCGTATTGGGAGGCCAAAGCAGGAGGATCACTTGAGGTCAGGAGTTTGAGACCACCTGGGCAAAATAGCAAGACTCCATCTCTACAAAAAAAAAAAAAAAATTAGAAAATAAGCCAGGCATGATGGTATGTGCCTGTGGTTCCAGGTACACAGGAGGCTGAGGTAGGAGGATCACTTGAGCCCAGGAGGTCGAGGTTGCAGTGAGCCATGATCCTACCACAGCACTCTAGCTGGGGGACACAGGGAGAACCTTAGAAAAAAGATGAACTGTATGTACTACCAAAGGACTGTCATACTAAGAAAATCTCTGAATCATTAGAAATGAAGCCACGTGGGGGCTTGTTTCTTTGAGACAGTGTCTGACTGTGTCGCCCAGGATGGAGTGCAGTGGCATGATCTCAGCTCACTGCAACCTCTGCTTCCCAAGTTGAAGCGATTCTCATACCTCAGCCTCCTGAGTAGCTGGGACCACAGGCACCTGCCACCACCTGGCTAATTTTTGTATTTTTAGTAGAGATGGGGTTTCACCTTGTTGGCCAGGCTGGTCTCAAACTCATGGCCTTAAGCAATCCGCCTACCCTGGCCTCCCAAAGTGCTGGGATCACAAGCATGAGCCACTGCACCCGGCCTCTTGATGCTATTGTTGATGGCTGTCTTAACGTTTCCCAAATGTCACTGGGCAGAGATCCATGGAATGTGGTGGGTTTCAGGAGCCAGCAGCATTTGACTTGGGAGAGGAACCATTTTATTTCTGTCCTCCCAGAATGAGTGGGTCAAGGTTTGAGTGAATCAGTTTAAAATTGTACCTGATTGGAGTAAAGCGTGCACGCACTTCATGGCTATCAATAGTTACAAAAACAGCCGGGCATGGCAGCTCATGCCTATAATCCCAGCACTTTGGGAGGCCGAGGGCGGGTAAATCACGAGGTCAGGAGTTCAAGACCAGCCTGATCAACATGGTGAAACCCCGTCTCTACTAAAAATATAAAATCCTATTAGCCGGGCATGATGGCACAAGCCTGTAGTCCCAGCCACTCAGGAGGCTGAGGCAGGAGAATCGCTTCAACCCGGGAGGCAGAGGTTGCAGTGAGCCGAGATCACACCACTGCATTCCAGCCTGGGTGACAGAGCGAGACTCTGTCTCAAAAATAAATAAATAAGAATAAATAAAAATACAAAAATTAGGCCTGGCACGGTGGTTCACACCTGTAGTCCCAGCATTTTGGGAGGCTGAGGTGGGAGGGACACAAGGTCAGGAGTTCGAGACCCATCTGGCCAACATAGCGAAACCCCATCTCTAATAAAAATACAAAAAATTGGCTGGGCATGGTGGCGGGCACCTGTAATTCCAGCTACATGGGAGGCTGAGGCAGGAGAATCGCTTGAACCCGGGAGGCGGAGGTTGCAGTGAGCCGAGATTGCGCCACTGCACACCAGCCTGGGCGACAGAACAAGACTCTGTCTCAATAAACAAAAAAGAAAAAGAAAAAAAAAAGGAAAAATTAGCCAGGCATGGTGGTGCACACCTGTGGTCCCAGCTACTCGGGAGGCTGAGACAGGAGAATCACTGGACCCCGGGAAAGAGAGGTTGCAGTGAGCTGGGATCGCACCACTCCACTCCAGAGCCAGACTGTCTCAAAAAATAATAACCTCAGCATTGCTGTAAGGTGCTTCCTTACAGAGGGCTGGTGCACTCAACACTCAACATGCGGTCACTCATTTTTGGGACAGGGTCCTGGAGGGGGGAGGCCCGGGGTAAAACAAGAAGGATACACTTCTCACAAGCACATTCGGTTAAATTCCTCCAATATTTATTGGATCGTGAATGGTTGCAAACGTCGCCGCAATCAGAAACTCACCCATCCTGATGCCTCTCTTGGCTTCCCCTTGAGAAGGATGCCTGAGGCAGGACGTCCCCCAAACTCCAGGGGACAACTGGGGAAGACATGGGGTATGCAAAGAGATATGATGAAACCAGGGGACAGGAGGAGGGTGGGGTGGTGTGGATTCCGGGGAAGACATACACACAGACTCCCACACAGAGGCAAAGACCAGCGGCGTCAATCTCTGCCCCCAACAGCAGCCACGAGAACATCAGGGAAAGACCAGGCGTCCACAAGACTTTTCAGTCCTTCCTATCATGAAGCGTCTGCTGAGAGGGGCTGGGCCAAGGTCGCTGGACTGTGGAGAGAAAAAGAGGTGGTTGGGGGAGGGAGTCAGTTTGTGGGAACAGAGGCCAGGCTTGGGGCCCGTGTTAAAAGAAAGAAAGATAGCCGGGTGCCGTGGCTCACGTCTGTAATCCCAGCACTTTGCGAGGCTGAGGCGGGCGGATCACTTGAGCCCGGGAGTTTGAATCAGTCTGGGCAACATGGTGAAAAAAACCCATCTCTACAAAAACTAGAAAAATTAGCTGGGCGTGGTGGTGCAAAACTGTAATCCCAGCTACTCAGGAGGCTGAGGCAGGAGAATCCCTTGGGCCTGAGATTTGGAGGTTGCACTGAGCTGAGATCGTGCCACTGCACTCCAGCCTGGGTGACAGAGCGATACTGTTTCAAAAAAAAAAAAAAGAATTCAAAGCCTGCATGGTGGTACCCCGCCCCCACGCTCAAAAGCACCAGTCCACGATGCATTCAGCTGATGCAGCTTTGGAATTGGGCAATTCCATTTTTCTTTTCCTTTATGTTAGAGGGATTTGCTTTGTTTCAGACCTGCACATAAGGCAAGATATCGTTTCTGCATTACTTCATATTGGCACGTCCCAAGTCACACTGAACATGACCTCATTCTGCTCTAGTAAAGAATTCTAGGAAATGGAACTTCAGTGCAATGCATCTGAAACTAGTTTTCTGGCACAAGGCATGCTGGGAGCTGGTACTTGGGCCCACAGTGTGTTGGGATGGGACACTTTGTTCTTGATCAGCATGGAGAGGGAACTGGTGCTGAAGTTTAGAGGGCAGGTAAAAAGTATCTCCGGGCACGGTCGCTCATGCCTGTAATCCCAGCACTTTGGGAGGCCGAAGCAGGCGGATCACCTGAGGTCAGGAGTTCAAAACCAGCCTGGCTAACATTGTGAAACACCGTCTCTACTAAAACATACAAAAAATTAGGCGGGCGTGGTGGCAGGTGCCTGTAGTCCCAGTTATTCGGGAGGCTGAGGCAAGAGAATGGCATGAACCTGGGAGGCGGAGCTTGCAGTGAGCTGAGATCGTGCCACTGCACTCCAGCCTGGGCGACAGAGTGAGTCTCTGTCTTAAAACAAAACAAAACACAACAAAAAAATACAAAAGTTAGCCGGGCGTGGTGGCAGACATCTGTAATCCCAGCTACTCAGGAGGCTGAGACATGAGAATCCCTTGGACCCAGGAGGCAGATGTTACAGTGGGCTGAGATCATGCCACTGCACTCCAGCCTAGGCGACAGAGCCAGACTCCACCTCAAAAAGTAAACTATGCTCAGGCCGGGCGCGGTGGCTCAAGCCTGTAATCCCAGCACTTTGGGAGGCCGAGATGGGCGGATCACGAGGTCAGGAGATCGAGACCATCCTGGCCAAAACGGTGAAACCCCGTCTCTACTAAAAAAATACAAAACCTAGCCGGGCGAGGTGGCGGCGCCTGTAGACCCAGCTACTCGGGAGGCTGAGGCAGGAGAATGGCATGAATCCAGGAGGCGGAGCTTGCAGTGAGCTGAGATCCGGCCACTGCACTCCAGCCTGGGCAACAGAGCAAGACTCTGTCTCAAAAAAAAAAAAAAAAAGTAAACTATGCTGTAGGCCCTGGAGTGCCAGAGACCAGAACAAAGGGCTAGTAACTATTACTACAAAGGGCTAGTAAAAGTTCTAGAATGGGTTGGGTTTCAAGCTTATCTGGACCATACTGGCTTAAAAACTGGAAAATCAGACTCAGAAGGTCCTGGAAAGTAGTACTTTGTTCCTGAGGTTCATACAGAAATTGCCACTCGTTCCACAATGTATTAGGTTGGAAACAATACTTGGTTCAGAGTGCATAAGGAGGCCGGGCACGGTGGCTCACACCTGTAATCCCACCACTTTGGGAGACCAAGGCAGGTGGATCACCTTAAGTCAGGAGTTCAAGACCAGCCTGGCCAACATGGTGAGACCTACTACAAATACAAAAATTAGCAGGGTGTGGTGGTGGAAACCTGTAATCCCAGCTACTTGGGAGGCTGAGGCAGGAGAATTGCTTGAACCCAGGAGGCAGAGGCTGCAGTGAGCCGAGATCACGCCACTGCACTCTAGCCCAGGAGACAGAGGGAGACTCCATCTCAAAAAGAAAAACAGTATGTAAGGAACCAGTGGCCAACTCCGGGAACTAGTGGTGAATTCCAGTGTCTGGGGGCTGGCTCACATTTCTCAGTTGCTGGGCCGGGAAGGGGAGCTCAGGTTTCCAGTGTGTTGGGAGCTGGTGGTGTGTTTCCTTCTCAGCTCTACGGGGGGAACTGGGAGTCAGCTCGAGGGTTGTTTTGGAGCAGACAATCCGTTCTAGAGTGAGCATTTGTTTCCAGAGCGTTCTTGGACTCATGTTCAGTTCTAAAGTGGATATGTTTCTGCAGCTGGATGAGGTCTGGAATATTCCTAGAACTAACTCTCAGGTTCCGAGCCCGATGATAATTAGTGACCTACTCGAAATTGTGGAGCAAGGAAATTCTGTCTCAAAACATGCTGGGAACTCGGCCGGACGCTGTTACATGACCTGCTGGGGTGGGAACTGTTTCCTAGCAATGGTACAAAGACCGCTGGGTGGCTAGCACTTTTCATTCCCAAACCCGGAGAGCTGTTTTAGGGCAGACCTCTGACCCCACCACCAGCTCAGCTGTCATCCTGCACACCTCTGACCCTATCTCACTTGTCACTCTGCACACCTCCGACCCCACCAACTCAGCTGTCATCTTGCACACCTCTGACCCATCTCAGCTGTCATCTTGCACACCTCTGACCCATCTCAGCTGTCATCCTGCACACCTCTGACCCCATCACCATCTCAGCTGTCATCCCGCACACCTGACCCCATCACCGTCTCAGCTGTCATCCCGCACACCTCTGACCCCATTACCATCTCAGCTGTCATCCCGCACACCTGACCCCACCACTGTCTCAGCTGTCATCCTGCACACCTCTGACCCCATTACCATCTCAGCTGTCATCCCGCACACCTCTGACCCCATCACCATCTCAGCTGTCATCCCGCACACCTCTGACCCCATCACCATCTCAGTTGTCATCCCGCACACCTCTGACCCCATCACCATCTCAGCTGTCATCCTGCACACCTGACCCCACCACCGTCTCAGCTGTCATCCTGCACACCTGACCCCACCACTGTCTCAGCCATCACCCTGCACACCTGACCCCACCACTGTCTCAGCTGTCATCCCGCACCACCTCTGACCCCATCACCATCTCAGCTGTCACCCTGCACACCTGACCCCACCACTGTCTCAGCTGTCACCCTGCACACCTGACCCCACCACTGTCTCAGCTGTCATCCTGCAGACCTCTGACCCCATCACCATCTCAGCTGTCACCCTGCACACCCTGACCCCATCTCACCACCCGGGTCTAACTTTATCCTGCTCGCTCTGGGGACACACGTGATGTCCCCTGACATCTCCTAGGCTCTCCACCTTGGGCCAAGGAGTCAGAGCATGGGGCAGGGAGGAGATCCAAAGGGTGGTGTCCCTGTCTAGTGGGCCCCTCACCTCTGCCTTCAGGGCGCATTAGCCCTGAGCCAAAGCGGCTTTGATGGCGGCCACCAGCTTCAGAAACTTGCTTTCTGTGTCCACGTAGCCATCGCCTTTCTAGGGAGGGGAGGAAGAGGGAAGGGGTGAGCTGGGACCAAGACACCAACCTCAGCCCCGAGCCCACGCTAGCCCCAAAACGAGGCAGGACGGACAGACAGAGACATACCTTCTTAGAGTGAATCAGCTTCCCGGCTACCGTGACTTCAAAGAACCCGGTGGCCTGGGGAGTTCCCTCGCCACGCTGAGGAAAGGGGGTGGGGGGGATGTTGGAGGGGCTGAGATGTCCTGTTGGGGAGACCCTCCCCTTCCCAGGGGATGGAGAACATGGGTGAAGGGAGTAGGGCCAACCTAACGCCCCCTCCAGTGCCATCCAGGCCTAAGGGACCGACACAGCGGCTGTATTCAAGTCTTTCTCCCTATCCCAAGACTCACGATGTCCAGGCGGCCGGGAAACTCATCTTCTAACTTCTTCTTGAGCTGAAGATACTGAAAACGGGGTTCGGGGTCACAGCAGGGATCATACCAGTCAGTCCCCCTCCCGACATGCACTCTATCCCTCCCCAGCTTCCGGGAATGTCCCCGGGCATCCACCCTGCTTACCTTGGACTTGTAGCCTCAAGCGCCACTGGTAGGTGAGTCCAAGACATCCGGGCCCAGGGGAGAGAGGGAGAAGTGGGGCATGGGGAGAGGAGGGTAGAGACAGGCGGTGGGGGGAGAGAGCAAGGTGGGGCCAGGAAGAAATAAAGAGGAATACAGATGACCAAGCAGAAGAGGTGACAGATGCCCTCAAGGGAGAAGACAGGCACCAGCCAGGCAGAGTGTTGGGACACAGCATAGGGGGTGGCGCAGGGACACACAGAGACACACAGAAAACCAACACCAAGCAAGAGACAGAGAAGGGGGAGCGGAAAAAGGGGAGAGAGGAGACGAGACCACAGAGACGAGACAGGGACAGGGGGAAAACCAGGAGAACTGGATTAGGAGAAGAATAGCACAAATAAGGTCCCCACCCACTCCCTGTGCCCACCACCCTCACCCACAGCCCTTGAAAAACTCCAAGGAAAACCCTGCAGGCTCCTGGATTCTTACACCACGCCCTGCCAATTTTTGTATTTTCACAATGTTGGCCAGGCTGGTCTCGAAGTCCTGACCTCAGGGGATCCGCCTGCCTCTGCCTCCGCCTCCCAAAGTGCTGACATTACAGGCGTGAGCCACCGCATCCTGGCCCTGCGGCTCCTAGATTCTGAACACCTTCCCAGTCCCCAGGGTGACATACAAGCTCGCCCAACCCCCACAGCAGGCTATTTTGGGACTGGAATCTGGTGCACACCCCTGGTAGGCGTCTCAAAATGTCACTCTTGCCTCTGCTTTGTCGAGCAGGCAGAGACATTGGAAAGCTGACGGCGAACCCAGGTTCCAGTTACCCGTCACCTGCAGTCCAGACTTGAAGCTACTGACCTGCCCCCACCCCAGTCCCAGCCTGTTTTCTCACCTGTAAGACGGAACTAAAATTCCCCTCTCTTTAATTTACACTTTTTTTTGTCTTTTGAGACAGAGTCTCGCTCTGCTGCCCAAGTTGGAGTGCAGTTGTGCAATCTCAGCTCACTGCAACCTCCGCCTTCCGGGCTCCAGTGATCCTCCTGCCTCAGCCTCCGAAGTAGCAGGGACTACAGGTGCGTGCCACCATGCCCGGCTAAGTTTTCAAGTTTCTGTAGAGACCAGGGGTCTCCCTGTGTTGCCCAGGCTGGTCTCGAACTCTTGGGCTAAAGTGATCCCCCCGCCTCAGCCTCCGAAAGTGTTTGGATTATAGGCGTGATCAACAGCGCCTGGCCTAAAATTCCCCTCTAAGGGATTCCTGGGAGGATACATTCATTGGACACGTGTTTATTAAATACCTACTGCATGCCAGCACAGTATTAGGTGCTGGGGAGTGGAGAGAACGTAAAGTAATTCATATCCTACCCTATTATATCCTTCCTGAGACTTGTAGAAATTAAGCGTGCTCAGTGCTGACACAGAGCTTCCCTCTGGCCACAGACGGGAAAACTGAGGCCAGAAAAGGAGTGCGGTTCGTGGGCGAGGGAACCCACTGGGCAGAGGCCAACAATTCAAGTGCTTTTGAAACACAGGCTGGGACATTCTCGAACCTTCTGAGTTCTCACTGTCCCCACCCCGCGACTGTTCGGGATATTGGGGGAGAGGAAGCCTTAGGGTGGAAGAGCCTTAGGTCCCTTTACAAAGCTGATCACCAGCCCCTCCCAGCGGAGCCCCGGAGTCGGGGGTTCGAAATTGACACACACCCGTCTCAGCCTCACCTTTTATAACCCGAGATGCCCAACGTGGCAAGCCGAAGAGAGGGTCCGGGCACCACCGCTGTTTTTCACCCCTCCGTACGCCCACCCCACCCACACCGGAATCCTTTTTCCCATACAGGGTCCCCATGGGTCCTCTCCCCGACGCTCCCAGACCCCGGCTCCGAGGGTGCGGAGGATCGGGTCCCGGTGGGGGTCGGGGACGGGGGCCGCTGGCCGTTGCGCTTACCAATAAACGACTCGCACGGCGAGAGCCATGGCTCGGGGCCGCCACATCCGCTGCGGAGCGGACGCCGGGGCCACACCAATGTCCCAGCTGGACGCGCTTGGTCTGCGTGAGTGCTGCGGGAACCTGCGCAGAAAGGATGGAGCCTCGGCTTCCTCTGGCGCCAACCAATGCCAGGGAGGGGCGGTGGGCGGAGAGGCGCCGAGGCGGGGGACGAGGGAACCGCGACCCCCCAGCCGAGGCCCCCACACAAGTCTCCTTCCCATCCCCCTGTTGGGCTGGAGAGAGTCTTGAGAGAGGCAGTCTCTAGGGGAAGCCCTCCGCGCGTCCCCTCCCAGGTCCCTCCCGGCCAGAATGGTACGGCCCGCGGGGGGAGGTGGTTCAGGGCCCGCCGCTCCCAGCTGGACCCAGAATCAGCCTCAAGGGTAGTCCTTTCACCGCGGGGGTGGGGAACGGCGCGGTGGGGACAGAAGCAGGGCGAGATTCTCGAGTCCCTTACCTTCCCTAGGAAGGGGGAAGGATTGGGGTAGACCAGGTGAGGGAGGAGAGAGGGGGTTGAGGGAGAGGTTTTCAGGGAGCGTTCCAGAGCGCACAGTTGCCTTATAAAGATCTGCAGCCGCAGGGCGCGGGGGCTCACTCCTGTAACCGCAGCGCTGTGGGAGGCAGAGGCAGGAGCATCGCTTGAGCCCAGGAATTCAGGACCAGCCTGGGCAACATAGCCAGATGCGTCTCTACAGAGTAACAATTGTCATGCGCCTCCGTATGAAGAGACCACCAAACAGGCTTTGTGTGAGCAATAAAGCTTTTTAGTCAGCTGGGTGCAGGCGGGCTGAGTCCGAAAAGAGTCAGCGAAGGGAGATAAGTGTGGGGCCATTTTATAGGATTTGGGTAGGTAAAGGAAAATTCCAGTCAAAGGGGGGTTGTTCTGTGGCGGGCAAGAGTGGGAGTCACAAGGTGCTCAGTGGGGGAGCTTTTTGAGCCACCATGAGCCAGGCACAAGATAATGTCATCGCTTAAGACAAGGACCGGCCATTTTCACTTCTTTTGTGGTGGAATGTCATCAGTTAAGGCGGGGCAGGGCATTTTCACTTCTTTTGTGATTCTTCAGTTACTTCAGGCCATCTGGGCGTATACTTGCAAGTCACAGGGGATGCGATGTCTTGGCTTGGGCTCAGAGGCCTGACAATAATAATACATTAGTGGCTGGGTGCGGTAATCCCGCCTGGGTGCGGTAATCCCGCCTGTAATCCCAGCACTTTGGGAGGCCGAGGCAGGCGGATCACTTGAGGTCAGGAGTTCAAGACCAGCCTGGCCATCGTGGTGAAACCCTGTCTCTACTAAAAATACAAAAATTAGCCAGATGCGGTGGCGTGCACCTGTAATCCCAGCTACTTGGGAGGCTGAGGCAGGAGAATGACTTGAACCCGGGAAGCGGAAGGCAGTGAGCTGAGATTGCAGCACTGCACTCCAGCCTGGGTGACAGAGCGAGACTGTGTCAAAAAAAAAAAAAAAGGTTAACTCTATCTGGGATTTCCCTGTCCCCATATCCCCTAGTCTTTACCTCTTAGAACCCTAAGCAGACAAAGTTCAAGTCAACTCCACCCACCTCGGTCTGATCCCCCTGATCTGGGGCGGATTTAATGCAAAAAGTGAATGCCCCACAAATAGAGCTATCTTCTGTGGCTCCCGGAGCCCTCAACAAAAACCCAAACCTCTGCCTGGGCAACATAGTGAGACCTCATCTCTATAAAAACGAATTATATATAGATATGTATATACACAAAAATATATGTACAAAATAAATATATACATACACTATATATATATATTTTTTTTTTTTTTTTTGAGACAGCGTCTCACTTTGTCACTCAGGCTGGAGTGCAGTGGCGTGATCTCGGCTCACTGCAACCTCCGCCTCCTCGCTTCACGCCATTCTCCTGCCTCAGCCTCCCGAGTAGCTGGGGCTACAGGCGCCTGTCATCACTCCTGGCTAGTTTTTTTTTTTTTTTTTTTTTTTTGTATTTTTAGTAGAGACGGGGTTTCACCATGTTAGCCGGGATGGTCTCCATCTCCTGATCTTGTGATCTGCCTGCCTCGGCCTCCCAAAGTGCTGGGATTACAGGTGTGAGCCACCGCACCCAGCTTTTTTTTTTTTTTTTTTTTTGTGAGAGGGCGTCTCTGTCACCCAGGCTGGAGTGCAGTGGTGCAATCTAGGCTCACTGCAACCTCTGCCTCCCAGGTTCGAGCAATTCTCCAGCCTCAGCCTCCTAAGCTGGGACTACAGGCATACGCCACCATGGCCAGCTAATTTTTGTATTTTTAGTAGAGACGGGCTTTCACCATGTTGGCCAGGCTGGTCTCCAACTCCAGACCTCAAGTGATTCGCTTGCCTCGGCCTCCCAAAGTGCTGGAATTACAGGTGTTGAGGACCAGGCCCGCCCCCAGCCAATTTTTAAAAATATTTTGTAGAGACAAGGTCTTGCTATGTTGTCCAGGCTGCTCTCAAACTCCTGGGCTTAAGTGATCCTCCTGTCTCAGCCTCCTAAACAGCAGGGATTATAGGCATGAGCTACCTCTCCAGGCCCAAATTTCTAAATTTTGTAAGGACACAAGTCATGATGGTTTAGGGATCATCCTACTCCAGTATGACCCTACTTCCAGGTAAGGTCATGTTCTAAAGTATGGTGAGTTAAGACTTCAACATGCCAATTTTGGGAATAGACCCAATTCAACCCTTAACAACATCATTCAGGCCGGGCGTGGTGGCTCACGCCTGTAATCCCAGCACTTTGGGAGGCCAAGGTGGGTGGATCATGAGGTCAGGAATTCGAGACGAGCCTGGCCAACAGGGTGAATCCTCGTCTCTACTAAAAATACAAAAATTAGCCAGGCATGGTGGCGGGCACCTGTAGTCCCAGCTACTCGGGAGGCTGAGGCAGGAGAATCACTTGAACCCAGGAGACAGAGGTTGCAGTGAGCCAACATCGCACCACTGCACTCCAGCCTGGGTGACAGAGTGAGACTCTGGCTAGAAAAAAAAAAAAAAAAAAATTACAAACATCATTCAGAGTAATTGATCCTATGGGATGTATTTTGCAATTGTGTAAATTATAGATGAGCCAGGGCAATGTAAAACAATTCTTCTCTCTGCAGGCACGCTAATGAGTTCTGTCCGGTAGACGGACAACCCTATCCCCACATATGTTTGTCCTCTCCCTCTCCTCTCTCCTCTGTCCTCTCTCTCCTCCTCTCTTCTCTTCCCTTTTTGAGATGGAGTTTTACTCTTGTCGCCCAAGCTGGAGTGCAACGGCGCGGTCTCAGCTCACTGCAACCTCTACCTCCTGGGTTCAAGCAATTCTCTTGCCTTAGCCTTGCACCAGCTAATTTTTGTATTTCTAGTAGCATGGAGTTTCACCATGTTGGTCAGGCTGGTCTCAAAACTCTTGAGCTCATGCAATCCTCCTACCTCTGCCTCCCAGAATGCTGATTATAGGCATGAGCCACCATGTCCACCCCACGTGTTCATTTTTAGATCTGTAGGACAGTCATGGTTTTACCTGTTTTCCCATAATTATCTTGTAACAATATTATCGTCATGAAGGCCCTCTCTAAGCCCCTGGGCTCCTCCATCGATGGCCAAGCCACTGTGGTTGTCACACGTCCTGTGCCCTCACTGATGTCCTCAGCACACTCTGCAGGTGGCCAGGCTCAATGCAAAAGCTCAGAGAGCCTTTTGTTGACCAGGCTCAGGGCTGAGAACTTGCCAGGGGCCTAAAGGACTTCACTGCTTCTGCGACTCTGAACAAAGGGGCCTCTGTTGCCCAGAAATGGGGGATGCTGGAGGAATTAGTAATGACTCATGGGCTGGGAGGCCACCTCTCTCTCTCTCTTTTTTTTCCTCTCCTCTTTCTCCTTCTCTCTCTCTTTCACACACACAGACACACACATGACAAATGATAACTCACAAGTGATCACCCTCACCCATTTACACAATTGCACATCCAGACTAACCCAACCCAGCCAGAGACGCAACACATCAAACACACCTTTACTCATTCACAGCTACACAAAAGCACACCTGGCTCTCAATACACGACAGCCCTGGCCAGGTGCAGTGGCTCACGCCTATAATCCCAGCACTTTGGGAGGCCGAGGCGGGCGGATCACTTGAGGTCAGGAGTTCAAGACCAGCCTGGCCAATATGGTGAAACCCCATCTCTACTAAAAATACAGAATTACCCGGGCGTGGTGGCGCATTCCTGTAGTCCCAGGTACTCGGGAGGTTGAGGCATGAGAATCGCTTGAATCGCTTGAACCCGGGAGGCAGGGGTTGCAGTGAGCTGAAATCGCGTCACTGCACTCCAGCGTGGGCAACAGAGCCAAACTCTGTCTCATCTCACACACACAACAGAGCCAAACTCTGTCTCATCACACACACAGAGCAAAACTTTGTCTCATCACACACACACACACAGCAAAACTGTCTCATCACACACACACAGCAAAACTTTGTCTCATTACACACACACACCACACACACAGCAAAACTCTGTCTCATCACACACACACACACACACATACAGAGCAAAACTGTCTCATCACACACACACACCACACACACAGCAAAACTCTGTCTCATCTCACACACACACACACACACAGCAAAACTCTGTCTCATCACACACACACATACACACGAGTTGTTGTGCCCCAGTCCTTTAATTCCCCGAAGAAGACCACCAGAGTCCAGAGTCAAAGCCAAACGGCAAGGATCTTTAATACAAGTTCGAACCTGGACTCCCGACCAAAAACTGTTCGAGAGCCTCCGGCTGAGTCTGAGACAGCGTTATATAGTCAGCAGTAAACAGGCATAGAGTCACAGGGGATTTTATGCAATACAGGTTTGGGATTGGCTGACATTTGAACAAGGCGATTCGGGCATTTATGATTGGTTCCCGCCTTCTGGGAGCAGTTATTTTTCAAACACTTATGACCTTTATCAGGGGACTCTCCAGGTGGTGTTTTTTCCCAAAGTTGAGATATGGAGGAATGTGTTTGTGTTTGTGCTGGGCTCAGGAAGTTGAGATGTATGGAGGAATGTGTTTGTGTCTTGTGCTGGGCTCAGGAAGTTGAGATATATGGAGGAATGTGTTTGTGTTGGGCCCAGGGCTGAGGAATGTGTGAGTGTGTTTGATCTCTTTCAGAGTATATTCCGGATGCCCCCACTCCTCCCCACCTCTACCTGCTACTGCGGGTGGGGCCTCCACCATTGCCCACCTGGAAGCACTGCTCTGCCTGTTCTCCATATCGCCCACAGGGGACGCCGGTTCCCATTTACCGCACCTCCTGCTCGCTCAGAGTCCAAGTCCTCACCGCGGACTCCAGGGCTCTGCATGACCTGGTCCTTTACCTCTCTGACCTTACATAAAGCCCTCCTCCCTCTGCCCCCGCCACACTGGGCTCCTTGCTCTTCCAGGAACACAGCAGACCTATTTACTCCTCTGTTTTCCCCTTTTTTAAAAATTGAGGTAAAAAAATCACATAAAATTTTTTAGGTAAAAATTGAGGTGAAAAAAATCACGTAAATCTTTTTAGAGACAGGGTCTCGCTCTGTCACCCAGGCTGGAGTGCAGTGGCGTGATCATAGCTCACTGCAGCTTCGACCTCCGTGGCTCAAGCGATCCTCCCACCTCAGCCTCCTGAGTAGCTGGTGCCACTATGCCTGGCTAATTAAAAGTTTTTTTTTTGTAGAGACGGGGTCTCCATAGATTGTCCAGGCTGGTTTCAAACTCGTGGGCTGGAAAAATCCTCTTGCCTCAGCCTCCCAAAGTGCTGAGGTTACAGGCATGAGCCACTGAACCTGGCCTCGTGTGTGATTTTTTTTTTTTTTTTTTTTTGAGATGGAGTCTTGCTCTGTCGCCCAGGCTGGAGTGCAGTGGCATGATCTCAGCTCACTGCAACCTCTGCTTCCCAGGTTCAAGGAATTCTCATGCTTCAGCCTCCCAGCTGGGATTACAGGTGTGCACCACCTCACCCAGCTAAGTTCTGTATTTCTAGTAGAGAAAGGGTTTCACCATGTTGACCAGGCTGGTTTTGAACTCCTGATCTCAGGTAATCCACCCGTCTCAGCCTCGAAAAAGGCTGGGATTACAGGCATGAGCCACTGCACCTGGCCTTGTGTGTGATTTTTAATTGTGGTAAGATACACATAAGCACTGGGCCCACTTTGGGAGGCTGAGGTGGGTAGATCACAAGGTCAAGAGATCGAGACCAGCCTGGCCAACAGGGTGAAACCTCATCTCTACTAAAAATACAAAAATTAGTCAGGCGTGGTGGCACGTGCCTGTAATCCCAGCTACTCGGGAGGCTGAGGCAGGAGAATCACTTGAACCCGGGAGGCGGAGGTTGCAGTGAGCTGATATCCCGCCACTGCACTCCAGCCTGGGCAACAGAGCGAGACTCCGTCTCAAAAGAAAAAACAAAGAAATTGACTGTGGTCCGTTTTCTTCTGAGCTCCTTATATAGTAAACAATCATACAGCACTTGCTATGTGCTGGGCATTGCTGTCAGCATTTACAGCACAAATAAGGTAATAGGCATTACCTTATTTAACCCTAGACACTAGTATTACCTGTCTTGAGGCTCAGAGAGATTAACTGACTTCCTCAAAGACACCCAGCTGGTAAGGAGTGGAGCCAAGATGTGATTCCAGGAGCTTGGCTCCAGAGTCCATGCTATTAACCAATGCCCTGTATCACCTGCATCAACAGGTGTTGATTAAGCACCTTCTGCATACAAGGTTCATGTTACCCCCATCTAATAGCTGAGGGTGTTTAGGATGTCAGAGGGAAGCTGTAGTTACGTGTTCATGAAGTTCAGATGGAAAGAATCGGACTGAGCAGACTTGAAACCAACCCCCCAGCTCTTAGGTGGGGAGCCCGGTATTGCTCCTGATTCTACTTCATGTGGGTGGGGTGGGGGGAAGGGTGCAATCCAGGCTGACTTCCTGGAGTAGAGGGGCTTGAGGACAAAGGGGCAGGAACCCAGTGAGCCAGGGAGAGGGGCCCAAGGCTGATGTGCCAGGAAAAGGAGGGGTGAGGTGCCCAGACTTGAAGGCCAGACTCAAGGTTTGGATGGATTCCCACCAGTGACAGGGGCAGAGGCGAAGCCTGGGGAAGGCAGCTGAGATGGGGGAGGGGGCATCAGGGCATATTTCAGATAGGTTCTGGTCATAAGTGTCTGAATCCAAGTTGTGATTGGCTTAAGCATGTGGCTCCTGTAACCAAAAAGCCTGAGGGAGGACTTCAGGCACAGCTGGATCCAGGTGTTCTGATAGCATCTCCCTGAGTCTGTCTCCCTCTATGTCCTGTCTCAGACTGTCCCAGACTGTCTGGTTCCTCCTGGCACAGGCTCAAGGCGCCTCCTGGTGGCCACTGTCTCCCACATCCAGATTCTCCTTGAACTTGGGTGACCCTGTATTTGGTGGTCACACAGGATCAGGGAGTGGGGGCATTAGTGATCACGCAGGACCACAGTGGTGCTATGAGGTTGCTCCCAGCCCTGAACACCCACTCCCTGGGCAATTCTCAGCAATGGACACCCAGCCCCGGCCTCCTGGCTGACCCTCCTGGGGTACCTTCCAGCCTTGTGTGGGCAGGTGGAGGGGGTACTCATCCGCAGCCCCGATTCTCTCCCACACCCTCCCCGCCACCCCTGCTCAGTGCCTGTGCTGGTCCCCACCCCCCACCTTTTTCTCCTTCCCCCAGACCTCCCTGCTTTTCACCTGTCACCTTTGGTCTATGTGCAACTCCTACCCACTCCCACTGCCTCAAACGTCACACACCCACACGCTGACCACTCATCTCTCCCTGCCAGGTCCCCTGAGCTCTGGCTCCTGTGTCTGCCAGCTCAGCGACATCGCCATTACAAGCCAAACAGGAAGCTCAGGCCAAATGCGGCCAAAGCCTACTCTGAATTTCTCTGCCCCTAAACCTACTCTCACTTGAGTTGTGTCTACCCATTAATATGGATTTTTTTTTTCTTTTCTTTATTGAGACGGAATCTCCCTCTGTCCCCCAGGCTGGAGTGCAGTGGCACAATCTTGGCTCACTGCAACCTCCACCTCCCAGGTTCAAACCAATTCTTCTGCCTCAGCCTCCTGAGTAGCAGGGATTACAGGCGCCCACCACCATACCCAGGTAATTTTTGTATTTTTAGTAGAGATGGGGTTTCACCATGTTGGCCAGGCTCGTCTCAAACACAGCGCCTAAACAGAAAAAAGAATAAGGAGAAGTGCTCTGACCTCAGGTGATCTGCCCCCCTCAGCGTTCCAAAGTGCTGCAATTACAGGCGTGAGCCACCACACTCAGTCTTTTTTTTTTTTTAAATAGAGACAGGAGTTTGGGCATGAAGGCTCACAACTTTAATCCTGGTACTTGGGAAGCTGAGGCAGGAGGATCGCTTGAGTCTAGGAGTTTGAGACCAGCCTGGGCAACATGGCGAGACCCCATCTCCACAAAAAATACAAAAATTAGCCTGGCATAATGGCATGCACCTGTGGTCCCAGCTACCTGGGAGGCTGAGGTGGGGGGATCACCCGAGCCCTGGGGAGGTGGAGGTTGCAGTGAACCATAATTGTGCCACTGCACTCCAGCCTGGGCAACACAACAAGACCCGGGCTCCAAAAAAAACAACAACTAAAACAAAACAAAACACACACACAAAAAACGCAATGCATGATTGTCTCTAGCGCCTGAATAGAAACCACTCCAGGTCTCTTACAGGGAACTGGGTGCTTACAAAATCATGGGAAGCTGAAGAAGCGGCTCTAGGCCAAGCCCTCAGAAATGACACCCAGGACAGCACTGAGCTGACCCACCAGGGGCGCTGCTGCCTATGGGGGCCACTGCTGGAACCGCTGGGTTCAAGGACACCAGGCCCGGCTGCGATTCCGGGATCGCTCCTGCCGTCCACACCTCACAGGGGGGTCTCTAATTGTTGGAACCTAATTCTCATCCAGAATCCCAGCTGCTGGGGTGTCTGGGAAATACAGGTGTTGCTTTTAGCCTCTGATGAGAGGATGGAGGAGGTCCGCCCACCATGGTTCCCATCACCATGAAGAGCGTGGGAGCACATGGAGAGGACACAGAAAAGCGGATCTAAGGAAGAAAATAAAAGTCCCCCAGGCAGGGCACGGTGGCTCGCCCCTGTAATCCCAGCACTCTGGGAGGCTGAGGCGGGTAGATCACCTGAGGTCAGGACTTCGAGACCCGCCTGGTCAACAAAGCAAAACCCAGTCTCTAGCAAAAACACAAAAATTAGCCGGGCGTGGTGACACGTGCCTATAATCCCAGCTACTCCGGAGGCTGACGCCGGAGAATCGCTTGAACCTGGGAGACAGAGGTTGCGGTGAGCCAAGATCGTGCCACTGCACTGCAGCCTGGGTGACAGAGCAAGAATATCTCAAAAAGAAAAAGGAAGAAACCTTTGGATTCCTTTTTTAAGTTTGCTCCATTACAGATAATGTGGGGCCTGGCTCAGTGGCTCACACCTGTAATTCCAGCACTTTGGGAGGTCGAGGTGGGTGGATCACTTGAGGTCAGGAGTTTGAGACCAGCCCGGGCAACATGGCAAAATCCTGTCTCTACTAAAAATCCAAAAAGAAAAAAATTAGCCAGGCATGGTGGTGTGGGCCTGTAAGTCTCAGCTATTCAGGAGGCTGAGTTCAGGGGATCACTTGAGCCCAGGAGGTTGAGGCTATAGTGAGCTGAGACAGAGCCACTGTGCTCCAGCCTGGGCAACATAATAAGACCCTTTCTCAAAAAAAATTAAAAAAATTTAAAAAAAAGGAAATGCTGGAAAAAAGAATAAGGAGGAGTCCTCTGAAATCCTCCCACTTAAGAGACTTTTGACATGGGGGTTTGTTTGATGAACGCCAGCGTGGACGGCAGCAGATCCTGTTTGCTTTTTCCCACTAAGCATCCAAACACGAACACCTCCCAGCGAGGACGGTGGCAGATCCTGTTTGCTTTTTCCCACTAAGCATCCAAACACGAACACCTCCCAGTGCTGCAGGCACTTCCGACCCCTCGGTTAATGGCCACAGAGGTGGCGCCCGCCTGGCCAACGCCCGCCTGTGTCCATGACCATGTTTCCTCCCATTCTGCAGAACGCTCTCAAGGACCAGCCTGTGCAAAATGCTCTTCCCCAACTTCCGGCTGTTTCTGTAGGTCACGTTCCCAAGCATGCAATGACTGTGTTAAAGGGTCGGAGCATTTGTGAGGAGCCTCTGGCACAAATTGCAAGTTTCCGCATCTTTTTAAAATCATCTTCCCCCACCCTAACATTGTTACAAAAGCAAACACTCACCTAGAGCTTCCCCTGTGCCAGGGCCTCACTTTCAGGTGCAGACTCACTTACTTATAATAACCCACAGCAAGATAAGCACTATCGTTATGTCTGTTTTACAGGCACGACACTGAGGCACAGAGAGATTGAGTAACCTGCACAACATCACACAGCCAGTAAGTAACAGAGCGATTCTGAAATCAGGACACAGACTCCATCATGTTCTTCATGGGTGTGGTGGCTCGTGCCTGTAATCCCAGCACTTTGGGAGGCTGAGGCAGGTGGATCACAAGGTCAGGAGATTGAGACCAACCTGGCTAACACGGTGAAACCCCGTCTCTACTAAAAATACAAAAAATTAACCAGGCGTGGTGGCAGGCACCTGTAGTCTTAGTTGCTGGGGAGGCTGAGGCAGAAGAATGGCGTGAACCCAGGAGGCGGAGCTTGCAGTGAGCCAAGATCGTGCCACTGCACTCCAGCCTGGGCAACACAGTTAAGACATTTTCTCAAAAAAAAAAAAAAAAAAAGAGAGAGATCCTCCCACCTCAACTCCTGAGTAGCTGGGACTATGGGCACATGCCATTATGCCCAGCTATTTTTTTTCTTTTTTTTTGAGACGGAGTCTTGCTTTGTCACCCAGGCTGGAGTGCAGTGGCCGGATCTCAGCTCACTGCAAGCTCCGCCTCCCGGGTTCACGCCATTCTCCTGCCTCAGCCTCCCGAGTAGCTGGGACTACAGGCGCCCGCCACCTCGCCCGGCTAGTTTTTTGTATTTTTAGTAGAGACGGGGTTTCACCGAGTTAGCCAGGATGGTCTCGATCTCCTGACCTCGTGATCCGCCCATCTTGGCCTCCCAAAGTGCTGGGATTACAGGCTTGAGCCACCGCGCCCGGCTGTTTTACCTTTTTCAAAGGAACTGCAGACATTAGTGAAATTCAGCTTGCAAACTGTGAACCAGAGTTCCGCATTTTATGTTTTAGTCTCGCTGTCACCCAGGCCGGAGCACAGTGGCGTCATCTTACTACACTACGGCCTCCACCTCCCTCCAGCCTCAGCCTCCTGATGAGCAAGGACTACAGGAGCACAACACCGTGACTAAGTAATTCAAAAGTTTTTTTTTTTTTTTTTTTTTTTGGAGACAGGGTCCCTCTGTCACCCAGGCTGAAATGCAGTGGATTTTGGCTCACTGCAACCTCAACCTCCGAAGCTCAGGTGATCATCCCACCTTGGCCTCCTGAGTAGCTGGGGCACCACCATGCCCGCTAATTTTTCCAGCTTTTGTAAAAACCAATGGGATTTTGCCATGTTGCCCAGGCTGGTCTTGAATTCCTGGGCTCAAGCAATCCACCCATCTCAACCTCCCGAAGTGCTAGGATCACAAGTGCCACTGCTCTGGCCTAAAAAATGTTTTTCTAGAGATAGAGTCTCACTGTTGCCCAGGGTGGTCTCCAGTTCCTGGCCTCAAACAATCCTCCTGCCGGGGCCTCCCAAAATGACGGGATTACAGGGGTAAGCCACTGTGCCCAGCTGAGTTCTGTACTTTCAGGCTTTTGACATAAAATTCGGATGTGAAATGCCATTTCTGTGCAGAGACACACAAACATCTTTGCTGTGGATCCCCCATTTCGCACATGGGAACAGACGCATTTCCCCCGGCAATGAAGTACCAAGGACTTCCTGAGGACACCGCGGGTCCAGGCCACGGGGTTTGTGCTTCAGTGGCTGCGAACACCCACACCCCCGGGTATCCAGGAAGGTGCCCGACGCCCCGATGGCCGTCTCCAGGCATGAAGAGCTTCCTCCCCGTTTCCAGCAGTTTCCTTCGGTCACCCCTGAGCACAGACTCACTGGATCAGAGGCTGGCCTCCTTGGCAGATGGCATTTTTTTTTTCCTGAGATGGAGTTTCACTCTTGTTGCCCAGGCTGGAGTGCAGTGGCGCGATCTCAGCTCACTGCAACATCCGCCTCCCAGGTTCAAGTGATTCTGCTGCCTCAGCCTCCCCAGTAGCTGGGACCATAGGTGCGTCCCACCACACCTGGCTAATTTTTGATAGAAATAGGGTCTGGCGGCCGGGCGCGGTGGCTCAAGCCTGTAATCCCAGCACTTTGGGAGGCCGAGACGGGTGGATCACAAGGTCAGGAGATCGAGACCATCCTGGCTAATACGGTGAAACCCCGTCTCTACTAAAGAATACAAAAAACTAGCCGGGCGACGAGGCGGGCGCCTGTAGTCCCAGCTACTTGGGAGGCGGAGGCAGGAGAATGGCGTAAACCCGGAAGGCGGAGCTTGCAGCAGTGAGCTGAGATCCGGCCACTGCACTCCAGCCTGGGCGAGAGAGCCAGACTCCGTCTCAAAAAAAAAAAAAAAAAAAAAAAGAAATAGGGTCTGGCTATGTTGCCCAGGCTGGTCTCAAACTCCTGGGCTCAAGTGATCTGCCCGCCTCAGCCTCCCAAAGTGATGGGATTACAGGAGTGAGCCACTGTGCCCGGCCCTGTTTCCTCACCTTGAAAACGGGAGTTTAAGTACAGCCCTCCTTGGTTGGGCTGCTGTGAGTTCAGTGAGTGAATCCACCTGCATAAACCTGATAGCAGGTGCCTGGCGGAGGTCAGATGCCACCACTCCTACCATCGGTGTGGCGAGAGCTACTATGTCACTGCAGCAGAAGGAACTGGGCTATTCTCCAAGTCGGAATCCAGTGGAGAACCTCCTCCTCACCTCTGCTTCACCCCCCACCTCCAGTCAGGTCGTAAGCCCTGCACCCTCTGCCTGCTGGCTTTTTAGGATCTGCCCGGGCTTGGAAGGGCTGCCAACTTCACTGCTATTGGACAGACCACGATCCAGTCGGCTGACGACCCCTTCGGACACACCCCAGGACCTCACCAGGCTCTGGCGGCGAGTTCTGGCACCTACATGTTTGTGCGCCACAGGGGGACACGCAGGGTCTGCACCCGGGAGCAGCTGCCCACAGGAGGCACACAAGCCACACGCGAAGCTCACTGATTGGCTAAAAGGGACTTTTATTGAAGGGCAGGGCTCCAGCATCCGATGGCAGCTACAACCTGGGGACAGAGAAGAGGGGCTGAGGGTGGGTAAGAGGGTGCCCCACAACCCCTGCCCACCTGACACTCCCTGCCTTTCAGTTTCCCTTTGGGGACCCTCCCAACCCCACTCTGGTTTCAAGGCCTCTTCTGGGCATGGCCAAGAGGTGGTGATTCAGCCACTGGCCACCCTCTGGGAGGGGCCCTGGGACTTGGGGGGCACCATGGGGCGGGAGAAGGGCTCCCTTCCTTGTGCTGAAACCGGGGGGACTCACTGGACCTCACGGAACGCCCGCTTCTCCACCAGCTTCACCTTGTGCTTGCGTTTGAACCTGGAGCAGGGACAATGGAGCAGTCAGTGCCCAGGGCCAATCCCAGATGCCCTCACCCCACAGCAGCCCCAGCCACCCCTTACTTGGCTCTCTCTCGAGGCTCGATCATGTTCCTCCTCTGGAAGCTCTTGAACCGGTCTCGAAGGATGTTGCCCTCGGGCTGCAGGACAGAGAGGGAGGCCTCAGCAGGGCCTGGCAGAAGCCCGAGGGCCTGGGACCTCTCCTCGGGGTCCTGGCAGCTCAGCCCCGTGCCGTCTCCCCAGGGGAGCCTTGTGGGCACCAGGGACTCAGCCTGGCCCTCAGCTGCTGGGGCTCAGCGCCGGGATGACAGCCACCAACCCACGGCCATCTCTGAGCTGGGCTTGGAGGAGTCATGGGAAGTGGGCTGATGACAACACAGAAAAGGGGACAGCAAGGGCAAAGGCCGGGTCAGAGGGAGAAGGCGCAGTCCACTCATGAGCACAGCTGGCTGGAGCCCCATGGCTGGGGCAGGCCAGGCCAGGTGTGTAGCTGACAAGAGGAGCTGGGTTTCCTCAGGGGCACTGGGGAGCCACAGCAGGTTCTGAGCAGGGGAGGGACAGGGTTGGTTCTGAACTTCAGGAAGGTCCCTCTAGTCCTAAAGGCGACCCAGACTGCAACAGGGACCAGCTGGAAGGAAAGGCCTTCTTAGGGTCCCAGACTCAAACCCTAGCCTGACCCCTACCCTGGGATCCCCCCCAGCACCCCGTGCCCTCAGCCCCTGGGCACTGGCCCCACTGGCCCAGCCCAGGGGCAGCCATGATGTCACCCATAGCCCCTGGGGGGCACGGGGAGCAAGGATGGTGTCATCATTGGGCACAGGGCTCTGCGGCGCCAGCCATGAGCACCTTCAGGGTCCTGAGCGAGTCTGTCAGCTCCGAGCTCAGCTGCACGTCCATGTCGGGTGCCTGGTACCTGCAGAACAGGGCGGGTGTTCAGAACTCTCACCCCTGCAGGGCCCAGGACAGCCAGTCCAAAGCCTCCTCCTGGAGGAGGAGGGGCCTCTGAGAATGTGGGGGTTTGTGGGGAAGAGGTGGTCTCCCGGTGGAGGGGTGGGCAGTTCCTGAACACAGGCAGGAAGGCGTCAGGCCCTGGGACCTGGCCCCCACCCCAGCTTCTCCCAGAACCCCGCCTGGTTCTCACTTGAGCCGCCCCAGCCTTCGGGGCTTGTCAGCCTCAGCCTCCCGCCGCGCCTGCCGCTGCCTCCGCCGCCGCGCCAGCTCCGCCAGCCTCAGGGCCACCTGGGCCTTGATCCTGCGCAGCCGAAACAGCTCCTGGTGCTGGAGCCGGGCGGCCCGCAACGCGGCCTGCTGTACCCGCTGTGGAGACAGGGCAGGGTCAGGGTCCAGGCGAGTGCTGCCCACCCAGGGAGGCCTTCCCTCTACACAGGGAACCCTACCCGCACAAATCTGCCTGCCCCCGGAGGCCCTTCCTGACCCTGTCCCCGTCAGGTCAGCAGCGCCTCCAGTGCCTTCCCAGCAGCTGCTAGCTTCAGCCCCGTCACCCATCTCCCCTGGTCTGCGGTGCAGAAACCTCCCCGCACCTCACTCCTCAAACAGAAGCGTCAGGGACCCCCGTCCCACCCCAGCCCAGAGGCCTGCCTGGAAGAGGCTGGGAAATGAGTCTCAGCTGTGAGGATCCCAAACAGCCCCAAACCACAGGCCACACACGGGGCTTGGGGTGGGCAGGCTGCCCGCAGCACCCAGGACAGCCCACGGGAGGGAGGAAGGAAGGAAGGGGGCGAGGCATCAGAAGCAGGCCCCGCCGGCCCAGGTGCTCACCAGCCTGCGCGCAGCCTTCTCCCGCCGCCGCTGCTGCTCCGTCTTCTTCTCTGTGGTGGCCAGGCGGGCGGGCGTGGGACAGACCTCGGCATCCCCTGCCTCCGGCCCCTCGCCTTGGCCCGGCTCCCCCTCACCATCCGACTCCTCCAGCAGCCCCTCGCATAGCTCCTGGAACGTGGACTCCTGGGGAGGTGGGAAGCAGGGAGCAGTGTCAGGGGTAGGTAGCAGGCCCCGGGAGGGGAGGGAGGGGCAGGTGCGGGGCTCACCTGGGTGGCGGCCTGCTCCGTGGCGGGCAGGGCCAGCTGCCGCTCCAGCTTCTCCGCCTCCTTCTGCCGCTGCAACTCCACCTCGTGGGCGGCTGAGAGCAGGGTCTGCGAGGGGCGGGAGTGAGGACCGGTCCCTGAACCTCTCCTGGGACACTGAGACCAGACCCTTTTACCTCCCATCTGTTCCTCACCCAGTGCCCACGGATCTCACCCCGGCCCAGGCTTTCCTCCCCACACCCCGTCTACCAGCACACCCCACCCTGCACAGAGCCAGAGGGCACCTCAGACCCTGGTCCTCACACCTGCTCTGCGCGTCTGTGAAGGCAGTCTGGCCTGTACGCTTCCGTTTTTTTTTTTTTTTTTTTTTAAAGACAGAGTTTCACTCTTGTTGCCCAGGCTGGAGTGCAATGGCATGATCTTGGCCCACCACAACCTCCGCCTCCTGGGTTCAAGCGATTCTCCTGCCTCAGCCTCCCGAGTAGCTGGGATTACAGGCATGCGCCACCACGCCCGGCTAATTTTGTATTTTTAGTAGAGACGGGGTTTCTCCATGTTGGTCAGGCTGGTCGCAAACTGACCTCAGGTGGTCCATCCACCTCGGCCTCCCAAAGTGCTGGGATGACAGGTGTGAGCCACCGCGCCCGGCCCACAGTTTCATGTATGTGAACTGGTCGGGGTGGGCAACTCCCTGAGACAGGAAGCCTGGCATCTGCCTAAGTCCACACGAGATAGGGAATTGTGGGGGTGGCGGCTGACGTGTGTGAGGTTTCCTTTACGGACAGAGAAAATGTTCTCAAATTGACTGTGGGGATGGTTACACAATGGTCACTAAAAACCACGGAATCACATACTCTAACCAGGTGACTGTATGGTAAGTGAATTTGACCTCTAGGAAGTAGTTCTGTACACATCTAAAAGCGAATGTCCGATCTCCACGCCCCCGCCCACATCTGGTCCAGGAACAGACGGCAGAGAGCGGCACCCTCGTCCTTTCAAACGTGAGCACACTGTTGCAGACACTTTTCTCTACCAGATGAGGAAGCTGCCTCTGTTCTGGCTAGCTCCTTCTTACGAACGCTGGAAATGATGAGAGCAAGCATCCTGCCTCTACCGCGAACATCTCAGCGTCTCTCCAGTCACGTCATCCCAGGAGAAGGAGTGTTCCTCCAGGGAGGGTTGTGGCTGTTTTTTGAGAGTCTCGCTCTGTTACACAGGCTGGAGTGCCGTGGTGCCATCACAGCTTACTGTAGCCTGGACCTCTTGGGCTCAAGCAATCCTCCCACCTCAGCCTCCCAAGTAGGTGGGACCACAGGCATATGCTGCCACGCCCTGCTAATTTTCTGTATTTAGTAGAGATGGGGTTTCACCATGTTGGTCAGGCTGGTCTCGAACTCCTGACTTCAAATGATCTGCCGGCCTCAGCCTCCCAAAGTGCTGGGATTACAGGTGTGAGGCACTGCATCCGGTCAAGGGAGGGGTTTTCGTACCCTTTGTCCAGTATCTGTGCCCAACAGATGCCTGCTAAATGCACAGTGGCTCCAGCCAGACTTTCCCATCGCTGAGCTAGCCTCGCCTGTGAATAACTGTCACTTGGCTGCCAGTGTGCCACCGAGTCACCACAGCCTTTTGCATCTCTGTCCCATAGGCTTCCTGGCAGGCGCCATGGTCTCACTCACCTCTGTACCTTTGCACGTGCTGTTCCTGCCACCTGGAAAACTCACTCCCCTCCTCCCATTGCAAACCCCTCCCTCAGCCTCTGCCTCTGCCTCGGCTCAGGCGTCCCCTCCTCCAAGGAGCCCTTCCTGACCCCCTAGGCTGGGCCAGGTGCCCCATCTGGGCTCCCAGCCCCAACTACTCTGCTCATCATTATCTGGGAACAGGTCTCTTGCACTGGACCATGAGCCCCGTGAGGACAGGCCCCAGGGCTGTCTGGGTCACTCTGGACTTCCCAGCACCACCCAGCACAGGGAGGGAGCTAGTGAAGCCCTGACCGAGAGGCAGAGCCCGCTGAGGAGGGAGGCCTGGTCGGGGTGGTGTACCTGGTGGTCTTCAAACGATGGGTTGTAGGAAGCTCCGGCGGGCGCCACCTCCACAGCGGGTGCCTGGGACGGCTTGGTGTGCAGGCGTGGTGGCCGCTGTGGAGAAAAGGCCGCGGCAGGGTAAGGCCGTGTGAGGTCGGAAGGTCCCCCGGACTTGTGTGTTCAAACTTAACTGCAATGTGGTAAAGTCACCAGACGGGACTTTGGGGAGTGATTCGGTCAGGAGGGCCTCGCCTTAGAAGCCTGGGCGACCTGGGCGCACGGCCCACTTCCAGGCTTTCTTCATCCCTCCCCATCTTCTCTCCAACCCACAAAGGCCCTGTCAGTCGCCAGCAGAAGCCTGGAGTCACCTGAATGCCCCTCAAGCTCTTCCCACACCCAACCGCTGGCAAGGCCTGGAGCGTCTGCCCCATGACTGTGTCCCGGGTCACCCGCAGCCCCAGCCCAGCTGGCTCAGGGCTCCACTCTCAAGCCCCTGACTCCCGGCGTCTCACTCTACACCTGCCCCACCACAGTGTGACCTCCCCAGAGTGGCCACCTGGGTCCCACCCCTCCCCTCCACAAAACCCTCTGGTGGTGCCCCACACATCTGCCCCGCTCATAATAATCCCCCAAGCCGGCCGGGCGCGGTGGCTCAAGCCTGTAATCCCAGCACTTTGGGAGGCCGAGACGGGCGGATCACGAGGTCAGGAGATCGAGACCATCCTGGCTAACATGGTGAAACCCCGTCTCTCCTAAAAAAAAAAAAAATACAAAAAACTAGCCGGGCGAGGTGGCGGGCGCCTGTAGTCCCAGCTACTCGGGAGGCTGAGGCAGGAGAATGGCGTAAACCTGGGAGGGGGAGCTTGCAGTGAGCTGAGATCCGGCCACTGCACTCCAGCCTGGGTGACAGAGCGAGACTCCGTCTCAAAAAAAAAAAAAAAAAAAAAATCCCCCAAGCCTGGCCTGTACTCCCTCCGTGACCACCCCTCTCCTCCCGGCTCCTGAACACACTCGGTCCCCCCTCAAAGCCTCTGTCATCAGCCTGGCGGCTCTTCCCTGGGACCTCTGCATGGCCTGCCCCTCGCCCTTCCAGGTCTCTCACTACACTGCTATTGTATGTTCTTTCCAGCAAGGGCTTCTCTGGCTGAGCCCCGAAGATTGTAAGTACCTGGGCTCTAATACTCGGGGTACAGCAGCTCAAGAAGCAGGAGGCTGCAAATCCAAACTCAAACCCATGACACTTCTGCCACTTGCCAGCACTGGCTCCACCTTCTCATGCGTTACCTCTTTAAATTCTCCCCACCAGCCCATGATCTAAGTACAATTTCATCTATATTTTATTATTTTGTTTTTGAGATGGAGTTTTGCTCTTGTTGCCCAGGCCGGAGTGCAGTGGCCTGATCTCGGCTCACTACAACCTCCACCTCCCTGGTTCAAGCGATTCTCCTGTCTCAGCCTTCCTAGTAGCTGGGACTACAGGTACGTGCCACCGCGCCCAGCTAATTTTTTAAAATACTTTTAGTAAAGACAGGGTTTCACCATGTTGGTCAGGCTGGTCTCAAACTCCTGACCTCAGGTGATCCACCTGTCTTGGCCTCCCAAAGTGCTGAGATTACAGGCGTGAGCCACTATGCCCAGCCCTCATCTGCATTTTAGAGGAAGACACAAGTCACAGAAAGGTTAGCCCACCTTCCCAGGATCAGTCAGCACTGGAGCCGGGACAGGAATCCCAGCCACCTGACTCCAGCAGAGTTCTCGGCCACCGGATAGAAGGGTTCCGAGACTGAGACTCTACTGCAGGAACACAGAGCAGCTCCTGGCCCTCCTCACCCTCCAATCACCCAGGACGCCCTTCCCACATGTCTCACCTTCACTCCTTTCTTCTTGGTCTGCTCCAGGAAAAACTCATCCTGGCCAATCAACGGCCTGTCCAGGGGGTCTGTGGATACAGCGAGGGGAGCTGCTGGGACAGTCCCAGCACGGAATAGGCACCAAAGGGCTCCCCCCAATCCCTCCCCATTTCAAAAAGGTGACCCTGAAGCTCAGGCAAGGGAAGGACTGATTCTAGACCCCAAGGGGCCTTGATCGCCCGGACAAAACTGTCTGGACGGGTTCAGAAACTGGAGGAGACCAAAGCTGAAGGCAGGAGCCTCACAACTCAGGAAAGGAAAAGTACGAGTGGGAAACAGCCGCCCCTTCAGGACGTGTGACTCTGCTGGGAGGTCACCAAAGCACAGGGCACTCCCTTTCGCACTGTACTCGTGTGCAGTGCACAACACACACAACTGCACATGGCAGTCCTGCCCCCATCTGCAGGTGACAGCAGGGTCACTCACTGTCTGAGGCCCAGAGGTCGTAGAAAGGCCGCTCCACGGTGTCCTGGGGCCTGGGCTTGGTCCTGGCTGCGGGAGGGTTGAGGAGCCGGGCCTGGGCCCTGCGCACCTCCCGGGGCATCTCGCCCTGCTTGGCCAGCTTCTCCCATAGCTGCTCCTTCCGCCTGAGCTTCTTGGCGTTAGGAACCTGGTGGGCAAGGACGCTGGTCGGGGAGAGGTGGCACAAGTGCAGCAGGTGAGGTGGCGGCCTGAACAGCAGCCAGGCCTCCTCCCTGTCGGGCTTCCTCCACCATTAAGGCAGCTCCAGCACCCCCTCTCCAAAAGGTGGTGCTCCGCCTCCTCTTCAGAGAACCCCTCTCCCCACGTCTGTCTCCTGCCTAGGCCTCCCCTCCCCTCTGAGCCCCAGACTCAAAGAAACGACAGTCCTGTCCTGGACATCCCCCAGGCACCTCACACCACCATGTCAAAACCAACCTCAGCATCACGCGAAATCCCGCTCCTCCTCCACATCCCATCTCAGGGGAAGGCCAGCTGTCCACCCTCTCACCCGCTCATGCCCCAGGACCCACCTGATGTGCCTCCTGAACACGCCTCCCACTCAGCCCGTCCTCCCCAACCCCAAAGCCCCAAGCTGGGTCCAGGCCCCTCCTCACTGCCTCGGCCCAGCACCAGAGCACCCAGACTCCCTCCCTCCAACCTGCACTCCAAAGCCCAAACCGGACCCTGTGCCTGCCCTACCCTCCAAAGGACCCTCACCTACCATCCCCCCACCCCGGAAGCCCTTCAGGACCACAGTCTGTCAGGAAAGAAGGGCCCAGGGGTGCCGGAACACTCACTCTTTGGGGGCGGGGACTTTGGACGTGTTCTCGAGGATGAGGTCGACCCGAAGGGGTTTCTTGAGAAGCAGTGACTTCTTCTGGCCTTTGGTTCTCTTCTTAGTCAGCCCTAAGAGTGGGAAAGAGAACGAGTTGCGGCCTGGGACCTACCCACGGCAAAGAACACCCACCCCCTTCAGCTCCATGGGAGCCACCGGACCTGAATCCAAGTCACCCCAGGAGACCTGGAGGTCCCTAGGCTCCGACCTGGAGGCAGAGGCCCCTCAGGGTGGGGCCCAAGGTGCCCAAGCCCTGACCCTCCACACCAAGTGGTGGGCCAGCAGGAGGCAGGCCCCATGCTGAGGACACAAAGAGTCACACCCACAGCCACATAGGAGAGTCTCTCAGACAGAGGGAAGGGGACCAGGCATGGTGGCTCACACCTGTAATCCCAGCACTCTGGGAGGCTGAGGTGGGAGGATCGCTTGAGCCCAGGAGTTGGAGGCCAGCCTGAGCAACATAGTGAGATCTCATCTCAGGGGAAAAAAAAAAAAGGAAGAAAGCAAGTGATCAGTTGACACCGAAGCCCAGGGAGGGCCACAGAACTGGACATGGGACCCAGGACGGCCACTTCTCCACAGAACTGGACATGGGACCCAGGACGGCCACTTCTCCACAGAACTGGACATGGGACCCAGGACGGCCACTTCTCCACAGAACTGGACATGGGACCCAGGACGGCCACTTCTCCACAGAACTGGACATGGGACCCAGGACGGCCACTTCTCAGCATAACTTCTAGGTCTCTGGTTTTTACTGCCTTTTTCCTCCACAAAGGTACCTACGGTTTTTACTTCAAAAGTCTAACAGTTAAAAGCAGTAACTCTACAGCAAAATGCCCTAAAATGGAATTATGTCCTGGCATGGACTGTGGGACCTCACATAAGAGGCGTAGCTCGGCCGGGCGCGGTGGCTCGCACCTGTAATCCCAGCACTTTGGGAGGCCGAGACGGGTGGATCACGAGGTCAGGAGATGGAGACCATCCTGGCTAACCTGGTGAAACCCCGTCTCTACTAAAAAAAATACAAAAACTAGCCGGGCGCGGTGGCGGGTGCCTGTAGTCCCAGCTACTCGGGAGGCTGAGGCAGGAGAATGGCGTAAACCCGGGAGGCAGAGCTTGCAGTGAACTGAGATCTGGCCACTGCACTCCAGCCTGGGCGACAGAGCAAGACTCCGTCTCAAAAAAAAAAAAAAAAAAGAGGCGTAGCTCCTCCGGCCTCCAAAATGAGGATGTCGATGCCTCCCTCACAGGGCTGCTGTGAGGACGAAATCAGTTAAGTCCCACAAAGCACAGGGGCTGACCTGCGACTGTTCACAGCCACTATTACCTTTGTCCATGTTTTCTTACTGAAGTGGACCCAAAAACTGCCTCCCTTCTGCCCCGCAAAGCGGCTTCCCACTCACCAAAGCACGCCAGTAACTACTTCCCCATCTGTTCATGACAGGCAGGTCACTGACTTGCCCTTTATGCTCACACACCAGATCGACTCACTTCACTCAAGGCTGACTTCTCTAATAACACCCCATTTTCTTTTTTTTTTTTGAGACAGTCTTGTTGCCCAGGCTGGAGTGCAATGGTGCGATCTTGGCTCACTGCAACCTCTGCCTCCCAGGTTCAAGCAATTCTCCTGCCTCAGCCTCCCAAGTAGCTAGGATTACAGGCACGCGCCACCACGCTCAGTTAATCTTGTACTTTTAGTAAAGATGGGGTTTCTCCACGTTGGTCAGGCTGGTCTCGAACTCCTGACCTCAGGTGATCTGCCCGCGTCAGCCTCCCAAAGTGCTGGGATTACAGGCATGAGCCACTGCGCCCGGCCTGAGACAGAGTCTTGCTCTGTCGCCCAGGCTGGAGTGCAGCAGTACAATCTTGGCTCACTGCACCCTCCACCTCCCGGGTCCAAGCGCTTCTCAGTAGCTGGGATTACATGCGTGTACAATGACGTCTGGCTAATTTTTGTATTTTCAGTGGAGATGGGGTTTCGCCATGCTGCCCAGCCTGGTCTCCAACTCCTGACCTCAAGTGATCCGCCCCACCTCGGCCTCCCAAAGTGCTGGGCCTACAGGCGTAGGCCACTGCGCCCGGACTCTACTAACCACTTTTTACCTGCCTATTGGAAGTCTCTCGTACCTGAAGGCAGCTCCTTCCACTCTATCTGGTCACTGAACCAGGTCCTCTCATTTTCATTAAAACAGATCCCTTTGACTGATCTCACACAAGCTCACTCACTTGCTCATTCAAGCCATCAGCCTTTCCATCAAAGCGGATGCCTTCGCTTGCTTCCAGGCCCTTCATTAGAACAGATCATCTGTTCTTCGTCTGCTTTTCCACATGTTGAAGTAAACACTATTACTCATCAGAACAATCCCTCCCTCCTCCTCACGTTGTTTCAGCAGCTCCCCACCCTGCATTCTGGCAACATAATGCAAGCAAGTGAAGACTAGCGTGTTACCTGTTCACTAAACCAGGTCCTCTTGTTCCTATTAAAGCTCATCTTGGCGGGGTGTGGTGGTTCACGCCTATAATCCCAGCACTTTGGGAGGCCAAGGCGGGTAGATTACCTGAGCTCAGGAGTTCGACACCAGCCTAGCTGACATGGTGAAGCCCCATCTCTACTAAAAATACAGAAATTAGCCAGGCTTGACCAGGCGTGATGGCTCACACCTGTAATCCCAGCACTTTGGGAGGCTGAGGCGGGCGGATCACCTGAGGTCAGGAGTTCGAGACCAGCCTGACCAACATGCAGAAACCCCGTCTCTACTAAAAATACAAAATTAGCCGGGCATGGTGGCGCATGCCTGTAATCCCAGCTACTCGGGAGGCTGAGGCAGGAGAATCGCTTGAACCCTGGAGGCAGAGGTTGCGGTGAGCTAAGATCACGCCATTGCACTCTAGCCTGGGCTCAAAACTCCATCTCAAAAAATAGCTGGGCTTGATGGTGCAGCTTGTAGTCCCAGCTACTTGGGAGGCTGAGACAGGAGAATCACTTGAACTGAGATCACACCACTGCACTCCAGCCTAGGCGACAGAGCAAAACTGTCTCAAAAAAAATAATAGTAATAATAAATCAGTCTCGTTTTAGTTAACAAGATGAGCTTTGTTTATTTTTTGAGAGACTCTTGTTCTGTCGCCCAGGCTGGAGTTCAGTGGCACGATCTCGGCTCACTGCAACCTCCACCTCCCAGGTTCAAGTGATTCTCCTGCCTCAGCCTCCCAAGTAGCTGGGATTACAGGCGCCCGCCACCATACCTGGCTCATTTTTGTATTTTTAGCAGAGACGGGGGTTCACCATATTGGCCAGGCTGGTCTCGAACTCCTGACCTCAAGTGATCCAGCTGCCTGAGCCTCCCAAAGTGCTGGAAATACAGGCATGAGCCACCGCATCCAGCAGGACTGATTTGTTTAAGCAGGTCCTTGACTTATTTTTCTGCAGGCTAAAAAGAGATCCTTTAATGTGTTTCTAACCTACTGATCAAGGCAGACTCCCAGCAGCTTATCTGTGCATGGAGATTACTGACACCTCAAAAGAAAAACCCACCTTATCTAAGTTAGTCTCCAGCTTGCTTTCTGCCCATTTGAGGTCCCCTTGTTTATATTAAGGTTGACCCGTTTCCGCAGATATTTGCCTCCCAAGCCACAAAATTAACATAGATCTCAAGGCTACAGTAAGCCAGCTAATAACGAATAACGGCCATTCCCCACCACATAAGCCTCTCCTCACCTTTTTCCTTGGAGCCAGTGTCCACGAAGAAGAGTTTTTCATTTGGAGCCTCTGACAACAAGCCACTGCGGGACAGAAATGCACAACATCAGCCAGAGATGTTGGAGAGGAAAGAGATTTAATCTGGCAGCCCCAGCCTTCCTCTTCTTAGTCAAGTCCCACCACGGGACTCTTCCCGGCTAAGGCCTAGCCCTGCAGTTTACAGAACTTAATATTTGGGAAGGACTGCCGGGCGCGGAGGCTCATGCCTGTAATCCCAGCACTTTGGGAGGCCCAGGAGGGTGGATCACCCGAGGTCAGGAGTTCAAGACCAGCCTGGCCAACATGGTGAATCCCTGTCTCTACTAAAAATACAAAAATTAGCCGGACGTGGTGGTGCGTGCCTGTAATCCCAGCTACTTGGGAGGCTGAAGCAGGAGAATCACTTGAACCCTGGAGGCAGAGGTTGCAGTGAGCCGAGATCGTGCCACTGCACTCCAGGCTGGACTACAGCGAGAGACTCCGTCTCAAAAAAAAAAAAAAAAGAAAAGAAAAAAAAGAAAGAAAAAGAAAAAAATAGCCGGGCGTGGTGGCGCCCGCCTGTAATCCCAGCTACTCAGGAGGCTGAGGCAGGAGACTCGCTTGAGCCTGGGAGGCGGAGGTTGCAGTGAGCTGAGATCGCGCCACTGCACTCCAGCCTGGGTGATAGAGCGAGACTCCGTCTCAAAAGCATATATATATATACACACACACATATATATAGCAAACAGCAAGCTAAGGTGGAGGCATAGAACGTATTTATGCTAAAAATTATTCATTGTTTACCCAAAATCCAAATTTAAGCGTCCTGCATATTTATCTGCTAAACCTGGTAACTCTATCAAGCTCTCCAGCTTCCCATGCTGAGTCCCCTGACCATGCTCTCCATTTCCTCGGCGGTCCCCGGGACAGCTGCCCGCCAACCCCCGGCCACCAACCCACCCACGCAAACACGCCTGGCCTTGCACCTGGGCGCAGGAGCCGTCCCAGTTCCCGGAAGTCCCGCCCCCCGTACCCGCTTGTGCGCTCCTGTAGCCGCACGTCTTCCAGGAACCGGTCAACCTCCAACCCCAGCGGCTCCTGAGCCAGCCGCCGCCAGCCCCGCTTCTTATTTCTCGGGCCTCGCCGCCGCCGCCTCAGCGCTGGGTCCACCGAAGTAGGCCGCAACCCCAGGAAACCAGAATCGGCATCGCTTTTCGAGCTGTGCTTCCCACCACCGCCACGGCCTCCTGCCGCCATCTTGTCAAAGAAAGAATTCAGCCGCTGGCGTCCCAAAAAAAAAACAAAAGCCTTTGCAGCGTGCGCGCGCAGATTTCCCGCCCTCTTCCGTGACGTACATCCTGTGGCAGCCATATTTGTAAAGTGACTGGAGTTGCCAGGAGGCTGTCATCTTGGTAAAGGATAAATGGCTCACCCTTCCTCCATTCTTTACAGCGGAATCTGAAGACTCCTAACGGCGGCGGGTGGTAGAAGAGAGACGTGAAGGTTGCAGTTTCTTGGTTCTCGCCCTTAGGCGAACACCTGGCCGCCTGGGGTCTTCGCTCAAACTGATTTTTTCTTTTTTTTTTTTTTTTTTTTTTTTTTTTTTTTTTTTGAGACAGAGTCTGGCTCTGTCGCCCAGGCTGGAGTGCGGTGGCGGGATCTCGGCTCACTGCAAGCTCCGCCTCCCGGGTTTACGCCATTCTCCTGCCTCCGCCTCCCAAGTAGCTGGGACTACAGGCACCCGCCTCGTCGCCCGGCTAGTTTTTTGTATTCTTTAGTAGAGACGGGGTTTCACCGTATTAGCCAGGATGGTCTCGATCTCCTGACCTTGTGATCCGCCCATCTCGGCCTCCCAAAGTGCTGGGATTACAGGCTTGAGCCACCGCGCCCGGCCGATTTTTTCTTTAATAGACAAGGTCTCACTTTGTTGCCCCCAGGCTAGAGTGCAGTGGACGGGTAATAGCTCACTGCAGCCTCCAACTCCTAAGCTCAGGGATCCTCCTACCTCAGTCTCCCGAGTAGCTGCGACCACAGAAGCGTGCAACCACACCTGGCTAATTTTTTTTTATTATTTTTTGTAGAAATGGAGCCTCCCCATGTTGCCCAGGCTGGTCTCGAACATCTGGTTTCAAGTGATCCTCTTTCCTAGACCTTCCAAAGTGCTGGGCTCACACCACCACTCCCGGTCCAAACCGATGTGTTTTTTTTTTTCAAGAGACAAAGTTCTCACTATGTTGTCCAGGCTGGTCTCGAACCTCAGGGCTCAAGTAATTCTCCCTCCTCAGCCTCCGAAAGTGCTGAGATTACAGACGTGAGCCACCATGTTTGGCCTTATAATTTTTTAACCTCGTTTTCTTCGAACAGTCAGTGGCAGATTCTGCACAGCACATGTTCCACTCTCAGAAGTTTTGTCATCTCAAATGTTCCAATCCTAGGATCTTGGAAATCAAGTAACTTTCGGAATATCAAAGTTGGAAGCACAGAACATTAGAGGAATGTTAGAAACATACACTTTTAGGACCCTAGAAGTGCAGACTCAAGAATCATTCATCTTGAGCAGACTACTTCGCTGTGCCTCAGTTTCCTCATATGCAAAATAAGGATGATAACGGTACATCTACCTCATAAATCATGCAGAAGATTAAACATATGTAAAGCACTTAAGGCTGTGTCTGGCATCTGAGTGTTAGCTGTTGTTAGTGCCTTGCCCTCTGAGGTTTCATCTTAGAATCAACTCATCTTTGCTATTTACAAATAAGGAAGGAAGCTCAGAGGCTCTTGGGCCCTGGCAGTCATTCAAAGGGATCCATGGCAGGGGGCGTGGTGATTCACGCCTGTAAGCTCAGCACTTTGGGAGGCCGATGCAGGAGGATCGCTTGAGCCCAGGAATTCAAGACCAGCCTGGGCAACATAGTGAGATACTGTGTCTGCCAAAAATTTGAAAATTAGCCAGGCGTGGTGGTGTGCGCCTGTAGTCCCAGGTACTCAGGAGGCTGAGGTGGGAGGATCGCTTGAGCCCAGGAGTTGGAGGGTGCCGTGAGCCGTGATTGTACCATTGTACTCCAGCCTGGGTGACAGAGCAAGCCCCTGTCTCAAAAACAAAACAAATCAAAGGGAACCAGACCTCATAAAAGTAACTTTGGACTCATAAAGGAAAAAGGCACAGAGAGGGAAGGCGCCACACTCATGATCACACGCAACTGAACTCAGCTGGATCCTTGCGCAGAGCTTTGGAAAGGTGACAGGCCCTGGATCGTAGCCCCGAGACCTGAGCGCCCGACCGCCTGGGACAGAGATTTTTGGAGACCACAGCCTGTCTGTCTCCTAAACGTCCGCCAGGGGGCGCCACGAGCCGCGAAACTGGCCCCGCGTGGGCGGGATGAGAGCGCGGCCAGCCTGTCCCGGGACGCCGTGGGTGTGGCCTGGGTGTGAGTGCGCGGGACGGGGCGCGTACGGTGCGCTGCCCAGCTCTGGCGAACAGCCCCCAGGACGTGAGCACGCGCACACTCCTGGCAACGCGTGTGGGCAAGGAAAGCAGTATGTGTCCCCGGTGTTACGCGTCGGGAGTTATGTACCCAGGTTGTGCAAGGGCACGTTGCTGGGCAGGGCGGGGGCTAGGGGAGCACTTCGTGCCCGAAGACACACAAACACCGCGCACGCCCCAGGGCTTGGTTCCCAGGCCCCCGCCACAGGAGGTGGGAGGGAGGGATGTCCCGGGGGGAGGGCCCCAGAGTCACTTTTCTTCGGAAAATATGCCGGTCTGGCCCCCAGCCCAGGCCTGAGTCACCAGGCCTCGCTGCATTGAGTCACGGACTCCACCCCGCCCCTGAGAGCACGGAAGGGGGCCTCCCCCAACCCCAAATCCTGCCCAGCTCTCTCCTTCCCTGGGGGAGGGCGGGCGATCCCTGTCCCAAGTCAGCCTGACTGCCACATGGGAAGAAGCCTTGGCTTTATTCGCTCTGTGGGGACACTGTTCCGTTCAGAGGCCCCTCCCAGCCACGGGGTGGGGGACAATGGTGGGCGTGGGAATCCCAGCGAGCATCCTGGAGGGGGCGTCGTCTCCATGTATTTTGCTCTTCCCCATCTTTTCCGTGAGGTCCCCTGGCAGGGTCAAGCACTAATACGTGATGAAGGCAGCAGATAGCGTCGGGGTCCCTTTAGGGGTGGGGAGAGGGCTGTAGCACCAAGAACCCCCCTCCCCCGCCCACGACATCCCTGAAAAGGAGACTAAAATAAAGCCCCAAGGCCTTTCTATGTAGGGGCTCCACTTAAATATGGAATGGTGATGGGCAGAGAGGCGGTGGCCCTGCAATCCTTAAGTCCAGACCACCAGCTGTGGGGAGGCTTCCAGGGGGCCAGGAGCTGGCTGGGCATTTCCAGCCACGGCCAAGTGGAGGATGGAAATACCTCCAAGGGGGTACAGTCTCGGAGGAGTGGGATGGAAGGGGTTTTTCTTCCTGCTACAGGATCCTTTTAAAAGAAATGGGTGTGAAGCTGGGCACGGTGGCTCATGTCTGTAATCCCAGCAGTTTGGGAGGCCGAGGCAAGCAGATCACCTGAGATGAGGAGTTCGAGACCAGCCTGGCCAACATGGTGAAAATCCGTCTCTACTCAAAGTACGAAAATTGGCTGGACGTGGTGGCTCATGCCTGCAGTCCCAGCTACTCGGGAGGCTGAGGCACGAGAATCACTTGAACCCAGGAGGTGGAGGTTGCAGTGAGCTGAGATCTCACCACTGCACTCCAGCCTGGGTAACAGAGCAAGACTATTAAAAAAAGAAAAGAAAAGAAAGAAAAAAAAAGAGAGGGAGGGAAAGAAAAAGAGAGAGGAAAGAAAGAAAGAAAAAGAAGGAAGGAAGGAAGGAGGGAGGGAAGGAGGGAGGGAGGGAGGGAGGGAATGGGTGTGGACAGAATTGGGGCAAAAACAAAACAAAAAAGGAAGGAAGAGAAGGAAGGAAGGAGGGAGGGAGGGAAGGAAGGAAAGAAGGAAGGAAGGTCCGAAAGAAGGAAAGAAAGAAGACTGTGTCTCCCCTCTGAGCCCCCCATGGTCCCGAGACCTGAGGATGTGATGGAGTGGGTTGAGGGTCTTGCCTGGCTGGGCAGGAGGAAGCGGAGCAGAAGAGGGTCTATCAGTCATTTCAACCACAGGGCTGCTCACCCAGGGAAGGGGCTGGGGTCCTGCCAGGAATTAGTGTGTGTTTGTGTGACTGTGTAAGTACCCTCTCCTGGGAATGTCACCTTCCATGAGGGCAGATGTATTTGTCTATTTTGTTCTCTGTGGTAATGCCCGGTGCCTAGAACAAGGCTGGGCACATAGTAGGTGCTCAATAAATATTTGAATGAAGGATGGATGGATGGATGGATGCCTGCGTGTGCCAGTGTCCGTGTGATGTGCCTAAGTGAACGTGAGGCTGGAGGTGTGAAGGGCGGACAGAGAAGCCTTGTCCCTCCCGTGGTCCCCTCTAAATCCTTCCACCGGGGTGTCTGGCGGTAATGGGGAGGGAGACCCCCGGCCCTTACAGCTGGGCAGGGAGGGCAGGCAGGGCATGTGTGAGCTGGGGCAGGGGTGTGCGTGCAGCCGACTGGAGCTGGGGAGCCACAGCAGGGCCATGGGAGGGGCGCCGGCTCACTCGGCGGAGCCCTTGTGGCGCCGCTTGGAGGGTGGCACCAGGCGACGGGGCAGGTTGGCGGGTAGCCCGTGGCCCTCCAGCTTGGCCTCGATGAGGTGACTGGCCAGCGCGAACTCCTCGTCATCCAGCATGCCATCGCGGTCCACGTCGCTCAGCTTCCAGATGCGCCCCAGAACTGAGTTGGGGAGTTTGGTCCCCACCATCCAGGTCTTGGCCTTGGAGCCGCTCAGCTTGCCGTCGGCAGGCGCCAGGTTGTAGAAGATCTCGTCGTATTTGGACTTGTCCTTGGTCACCACCCACTCGGCCTCGTCGTCCGAGCCCTCCTCGCCGTCCTCCATGGCCTCGTCAGGTCCCCGCTCCACGAACGGGCCCATGTGGGTGCCCTCAAAAGCGCCCCCCTGCACGCCCACCTCGGTATTCTCCAGCTCCTCCTGCCGCAGCAGGGGCATGAGCTTGGCGATGTCGTGCGTCAACATCTCATCTAGCGCCTCAAGCAGCTTCGGCTTCAGCGAGTGAAACTTGGTGAAGTCGTGCGCCATCAGCAGCTCCTGTGGTGGGGGACGGGGGACCCAAAATTCAAGCGGCGCCATCCCTGAGGCCCTCAGGCTGCAAGGTGGTACCAGGACACTGGAGAAGCTCAGGGAGGCAGCTGTTGTGGGTTTTTTGGTTGTTGTTTGTTTTGAGACAGAGTCTTGCTCTTGTTGCCCTGGCTGGAGTGCAAATGGCACGATCTCAGCTCACTGCAACGTCTGCCTTCCGGTTTCAAGCGATTCTCCTGCCTCAGCCTCCTGAGTAGCTGGGATTACAGGCGCACACCACCACACCCGGCTAATTTTTGTATTTTTAGTAGAGACGGGGTTTCATGTTGGTCAGGCTGGTCTCGAACTCCTGACCTTGTGATCCACCTGCCTCAGCCTCCCAGTGCTGGGATTACAGGCATGAGCCTCCATGCCCGGCTGTTTTTTGTTTGTTTTGTTTTGACAGGGTCTCGCTCTGACACCCAGACTAAAGTGCAGTGGCACCAACATAGCTCACTGCAGCTTCCAACTCCCAGCCTCAAGCGATCCTCTGGCCTCAGTCTCCCAAGTAGCTGGGACCACAGGCACACACCATCACACCCAGCTAAATTTTTTTTTGTAGAGACGGGGGTCTCGCTATGTTGCCCCGGCTGGTCTCAAACTCTTGGGCTCAAGCCATCCTCACACTTCAGCCTCCTAAAGTGCTGGGATTGCAGGTGTGAACTACTGCGCCCAGCCAGGGTGGCAGCTCTTTACTGACACATGCAGAAGTATTTGAAGATCTGAACAACCTGCTCTGCTCGGGCACCCACCACTCAGAAGATACTTGGGCCACAAGGTCCCGGAGGCTTTCTCCTAAACCCCAGAATTACTGGAGGGTGGGGGTGCTGGGGACCCTCCGATGAGTGAGAGCAGCAACCCTCTGCCAGCTATCAGAGAAGGATTTCAATGTTTTCGCATCAAGTATACCTTTCTCAGAGCATCCACACTGGCCCAGAACCCTAACCGCCCTCTACTGGACTCTAGCTGCCCAGCCAGCATGCACAACATTGAAAATTAAAAAAAAAAAACAACTCAACAGGCATGGGTGGCTCACACTTGTAATCCCAGCACTTTGGGAGGCTGAGGTGGGAGAATCACTTGAGCCCAGGAGTGCAAGACCAGCCTGGACAACATGGCAAAACCATATTTCTTTTTTTTTTTTTTTTTGACAAGTCTCGCTCTGTCGCCCAGGCTGGAGTGCAATGGCGCAATCTTGGCTCACTGCAAGCTCTGTCTCATGGGTTCAAGCGATTCTTCTGGCTCAGCCTTCCAAGTAGCTGGGATAACAGGCACCTGCCACCACGCCCAGCTAATTTTCATATTTTTAGTAGAGACGGGGTTTTGCCATGTTGGCCAGGCTGGTCTCGAACTCCTGACCTCAGGTAATCTGCCCACCTCAGCCTCCTAAAGTGCTGTGATTACAGGCATGAGCCACTGCACCTGGTCTCAAAACCCTATTTCTAAAAAAAAAAAAAAAAAATTAAAAATTAGCCAGGTGTGATGGTGCACGCCTGCAGTCCCAACTACTTTGGGAGGCTGAGACAGGAGAATCTCTTGAACCCCGGGAGACAGCTGTTGCGGTGAGCCGAGATAGCACCATTGTACTCCAGCCTGGGTGACAGAGCAAGACCCTGTCTCAAGACAAACAAGGGAAGGGAGAAAAAAAAGTTCAAGGCCGGGCGCGGTGGCTCAAGCCTGTAATCCCAGCACTTTGGGAGGCCGAGACGGGCGGATCACGAGGTCAGGAGATCGAGACCATCCTGGCTAACACGGTGAAACCCCGTCTCTACTAAAAATACAAAAAACTAGCCAGGCGAGGTGGCGGGCACCTGTAGTCCCAGCTACTCCGGAGGCTGAGGCAGGAGAATGGCGTAAATCGGGAGGCGGAGCTTGCAGTGAGCTGAGATCCGGCCACTGCACTCCAGCCCGGGCGACAGAGCAAGACTCCGTCTCAAAAACAAAACAAAAAAACAAAAAAAAAGTTCAGAAAGCTCAGTTCCTGCCACTGCGCTATCACACCACGCAGAAAGGACTGAGTGGCTGGCTGCCAAATTTGGAGGTGAGGTTTGGGATGAAGAGATCAGGGGTCCCTGGGACCACCCCCTCCCCACTGAAGAAGTCACTTTGTGCTAGCGCACACTGTAGGGTGGGCTTGGCATCATGCTGCTGCTCACACGGCCAACTCTTAGTGGCCCGGACTGCACCAGGACCATCTCTGCAAAGATGCGTTCCTTTCACAGCCCTGTGTGAATTTCCTGAGCCAAGGCAGAGAGGCCAGCTGATCACGACTCTGAAGGGTTGGGGCTCCTAGGTTGCAACCTGGATTCCCTGGCAGCCAGAGTATGACTAAGTTCAAGTCCACTGAGGCAAGCACAGGTTGCATGTGCAGCTTCTACTGTTAGCCTGTCCAGTAGGGCAGCCAGTAGCCACATGTGCTTATTTACATTCATTAAAATGAAATACAGGCCGGGCACAGTGGCTCACACCTGTAATCCCAGCACTTTGGGAGGCCAAGGTGGGAGGATCGCCTGAAGTCAGGAGTTCGAAACCAGCCTGGACAACATGGTGAAACCCCATCTCTACTAAAAATACAAAATTAGCTGGGCGTGGTGGTGGACGCCTGTAATCTCAGCTTCTCAGGAGGCTGAGGCAGGAGAATTGCCTGAACCCAGGAGGCAGAGGTTGCAGTGAGCCGAGATCATGCCACTGCACTCCAGCCTGGGCAACATAGCAAGACTCCATCTCAAAAAAAAAGAAAAAAGAAATACAATGTAACATTCTATTTTAATGTGGCTAGTGGCTACCATATTGGACAGTGCAGAATGAAACATTTCCATCACTGTAGAAAGTACTGCTGGAGGCCGGGCGCGGTGGCTCAAGCCTGTAATCCCAGCACTTTGGGAGGCCGAGACGGGCGGATCACGAGGTCAGGAGATCGAGACCATCCTGGCTAACACGGTGAAACCCCGTCTCTACTAAAAATACAAAAACTAGCCGGGCGAGGTGGCGGGCGCCTGTAGTCCCAGCTACTTGGGAGGCTGAGGCAGGAGAATGGCGTAAACCCGGGAGGCGGAGCTTGCAGTGAGCTGAGATCCGGCCACTGCACTCCAGTCCGGGCGACAGAGCGAGACTCCGCCTCAAAAAAAAAAAAAAAGAAAAGAAAGTACTGCTGGACAGCACTGTTCTAGAAAGTGTTCTTGGCCAGGCATGGCAGCGCCTGCCTGTAATCCCAGCACTTTGGGAGGCCAAGGCAGGAGGATCACTTGAGGTCAGGAGTTGGAGACCAGCCTGGCCAACATGACAAAACTCCGTCTCTACTAAAAGTATGAAAAATTATCTGGACTTGATGGCACATGCCTGCAGGCCCAGCTACTCGGGAGGCTGAGGTGAGATAACAGCCTGAACCCGGGAAGCAGAGGTTACAGTGAGCCAAGATCATGCCTCTGCACTTCTGTCTGGGTGACGGAGTGAGACTGTCTCAAAAAAAAAAAAAATAAAGTTAGCTAGGTATGGCATGTGCCTGTAGTCCCAGCTACTCTAGAGGCTAGGCAGAAGGACCCTTGAGCCCAGAAGTTCAAGTATACAATGAGGTATGATCACACCATTGCACTCCAGCCTGGACAACAGAGTCTCTGAAAAATACATAAATAAATCTCTAAAAAATATATAAATAAATCTTTTAAAGTATTTATTTATTGAGACAGAATCTCACTTGGTCACACAGGATGGACTGCAGTGACGTGATCTCAGCTCACTGCAACCTCTGCCTCCCATGTTCAAGCGATTCTCCTGTCTCAGCCTCCCGAGTAGCTGGGACCACAGGCACGTGCCACCATGCCCAGCTAATTTTTGTATTTTTAGTAGAGACGGGGTTTCACCCCATGTTGTCCTGGCTGGTCTCGAACTCCTGACCTCAGGTGATCCACCTGCCTTGGCCTCCCACAGTGCTGGGATTACAGGCATGAGCCACTGCACCCAACCGTATATATTTTAAATATTTATATTTTACAAATATAAATATTTAAGGCTCAAATAAATAAATAAATGAAAAATAAAATAAACAAAAAGCATTCTTAAAGAGACTGTATACTTTTCTTCCCTTTCCCAACTTCTTGCTGGCTGGAACGCAGACACAGTGGCTGAAGCCTTCACAGCCCTTTTGTACCATGAGGTTGCTTGGGCCTGGAGGCCAGGCATGGAAGAGAAATAAGACAGAAGGGGACTAGAGCCCTGGCTCTGTAAAGCACCAAACCAGTCCCGGACCACTTTCTGGGAGTTTTGTGGAGCAAAGAAAGAAAAACCCTCTCTCTTAATTTAGACACTGTTATTTCGGGTTTTCTCTTCACTCCCCTAGCCTGACTCCTAAAACCATGCTCCCACAGAACTATTTGAGGGAGGCGCTTTCCAGAACCTGCCACCCATCCCTCCGGCTTTTGAGGTCCCATCTCAGAGCTTCCAGAAGCCAACCTTCCCATCACCCACCCCCTAACACTCCCTCCCGGGCAGCATCCCCTCCCGGGCAGCTTCCCACCTGCATTTTCTGGCAGTCAGGAAAGTCACCAGGGGAAATGTGATGTTCCAGCTGAATCTTCGCAAAGATGACAGGCAGTTTGAGGATCAGCTGCTTCTTCTTGTTCTCCTTCCCAAACACAGAGGGCATCTCTTTCTTCAGGTAACTGATGATGTAAGCATGAACCTGTGGGAAGAGTTCTCACCTGAGCCTGCGTCAGGGTCCACCAGGGGGCTTGTTAAAACAAGCTGCTGGCCCCACTCCCAGAGATTCCCATTCACTTGGTCTGGCCTGAGGCATGAGAATTTGCGTTTCTCTTCTTTTCGTTCTTTTCTTTTTTTGAGACAGATTCTCGCTCTGTTGCCCAGGCTGGAGTGCAGTGGTGCAATCTCAGCTCCCTGCAACCTCCAGCTCCTGGGTTCAAGCAATTCTCGTGCCTCAGCCTCCCAAGTAGCTGGGATTAACAGGTGTGCACCACCACACCTGGCTAATTTTTTTTTTTTTTTTTTTTTGTGAGACGGAGACTCTGTCGCCCGGGCTGGAGTGCAGTGGCCGGATCTCAGCTCACTGCAAGCTCCGCCTCCCGGGTTCACGCCATTCTCCTGCCTCAGCCTCCCGAGTAGCTGGGACTACAGGCGCCCGCCACCTCGCCCGGCTAATTTTTTGTATTTTTAGTAGAGACGGGGTTTCACCATGTTAGCCAGGATGGTCTCGATCTCCTGACCTCGTGATCCGCCCGTCTCGGCCTCCCAAAGTGCTGGGATTACAGGCTTGAGCCACCGCGCCCGGCCATTTTTTTGTATTGTTAGTAGAGATGGGGTTTCTCCATGTTGACCAGGCTAGTCTTGAACTCCTGACCTCAGGTGATCCACCCGCCTCAGCCTCCCAACGTGCTGGGATTACAGGCGTGAGCCACCGCGCCTGATCAGCTTTTTTTTTGTTTTGTTTTGTTTTGTTTTGGAGACAGGGTCTTGCTCTATTGACCAGCCAGAAGTGCAGTGGTGCAGTCATAACTTACTGTAGCCTCAAATTCCTGGGCTCAAGGGATCTCCCGCCTCAGCCTCTCCAGTACCTGGGATTACAGGCAAGAGCCACTGTCTGGACGAGAATTTGCATTTCTGACAAGTTACAGGTACTGCAGGTGGCGGCACCACACTGTGAGCCCCATGGCCTCCTCCTGCTGGGGCTCACCCTGGGTTCCTCCTCTCTTCTAACTAAGTGAGCTCAGTCCCTCCCAGTTTTAAACATCCCTTAAAGAGGTCCACTCCGGAATCTGCATACCAGCCTAAGCCTCTCCCTCCAGTTTAGGACTCAGAGCTAATTGTCTTGTCAGCATTCCTGGACAGCTCCATCCCAGGATGCCCTAAGTGGAATTTGGCATGTGCCATTGCACCAGCCCGGGCGACAGAGTGTGACTCCGTCTCAGAAAATAAATAAATAAATAAAATAAAAAAGAGTAAATAAATGCTTTTATAAAATGCAACATATCTGGAAAGAGACACAAGAAACTACTTACGGCAATTGCCTCTAGGAAAGAGGCCCTGGGAGCTGGTGGGATGAGTTATGGGAGAATCATGTCTGATAAAGTATGAATGCGTTTCCATGAGATGGTCTTAAATGTTCAATAAAAAAGACTTGTTAAAAAATTCTTTTAGGCCAGGCGCCGTGGCTCGTGCCTGTAATTCCAACACTTTGGGAGGCCGAGGCCGGTAGATCACCTGAGGTCAGGAGTTCGAGAACAGCCTGGCCAACATGGTGAGACCCCCCCCCACCCCCACCCCGTCTCTACTAAAAATACAAAAATTAGCCGGGTGTGGTGGCACCTGCCTGTAGTCCCAGCTACTCGGGAAGCTGAGGCACAAGAATCACTTTAACCTAGGAGACAGAGGTTGCAGTGAGCCGAGATCGTGCCACTGCACTCCAGCCTGGGTGACAGAGAAAGAGTCCAACTAAAAAAAAAAATATATATATATATATATATTTTAAAGAATCACGGATTTAGAATGCTGAGAATGTTGGTGGTCCCTGACTGGTTCTAAATCCTCATCTCTTCCACCCTCCACCATCACCCTGTCTCCAGACCCGTTAGGCTCTCAGTTCAAACACATCAAGTAAATGGCTGCCCCAGGGCCTTTGCATATGCTGTTCTCACTGCATCGACTGCTCTTCCACCCAGTTGCCACCTGGCTCGCCCCTTCCTCTCACCCCTTGCTCTCCTTCAGACAGCTCTAAAATAGTCCCTCGCCAGCCCCTCTTTCCTCCGCTTCTTTTTTCTTCATAACTATTGATTTGTTTAATGTCTGCTTCCCCACTAAAAAGTAATTCTATGAGAAAAGGAATTTATCTTTGTGCCCTGCTGTATCCCCAGAGCCTAGAAGAGTGCCGCATGTGCTTGGCAACTGCCGAATGAATGTCATTGGGCCACTGCAGTGAATGTGGTCTGAAGGCTTGGGGCATCTTGGCGTCTTTAGAATCAGACCCTCCCAAGATCTTGGTCTCACGTATCACAGCATCATAAAATCGCCCCTTCTAGCAGCTATCACTTCAGTCGAAGGACCTAGAGCCAGAGGATTCGTCCACAGCCTCCAATGTACAGATGGGAAACTGAGGCACTGGGAGAAGGGTGATTACCTCAGAGGGGCAGTGAGCCTTGGTCACAGCGAACCCAGAATCCCATGCTCCTATGTCCTGAGCGGCACTGGGGAGCCATGGATGAACCAGCAGGAAGAGGTGGAGGGAGTGCCTAAGGGTCTGAAGGACCAATCAGGGCAGGGGTGTGGCCGGGCTGGGGGCGGGGCCTGTGAGAGCGGGCCAATGGAGTCAGGGGGCAGGGCCGAAGGGCGGCTCCATAGGGACCAAAGGAGGGGAGGCGGGAGGGCGCTGATGGCTTTTCCAGAGAGGAAGCAGGGGAAGGTGCCAGGAAGAGATAAGGTGGGAAGGCGGGCTGGGCCGGGGCTGGGTCCCTGACTCCGGGGTTTGTCTGGGTTTCCGGAGCCGCCCCCAGCCCGGCGGGGGCACCAGGTGTCTGGCCCGGCCCCACCCCTCTGTCCCTGAGCCTTGTGCTCCAGCTCCCGCCAAGGAACCCGCGGGAACGAACCTGGGGGAGTCTAAGTAAGACCAGGAGGAAGACAGAGAGAAGGCGGCGGCGGAGCGGGGGAGAGATGGAGAGACAGGAGGAGACAGACAGGGTGAGAAGGAGAAGGAAAGGCAGTTAGAATAAAAGGGAAAATAAAAATGGAGAAGAAAGAGATTGAGAGAGAGGTAGAAAAGGGACTGATACAGAGACAGAAAAAGAGAGGGACAGACACTGCAGAGCCGCCTGGGCAGAGGAGCGCAAGGTGAATTCCGAAGGTTCCAGGAGTGGCAGCTCCGTCCACACTGGGCCGCTCCCTCCCAAGGAGGATTCCTGGGGTGGGGGTGGGGGCTCTGACTCACCCACTTTCGTTGCTCCTTAAACCAATACCTCAGGCTCCTCCACCCCCTAGAACCTTCATGGCCTCCCTGCCTGCCCAGCTTCCTGCCCCGCCTCCACCCTGGCAGCCTCCCCTGAGAATGTTCCATTCGACATCCAAAATTGCTCTGAAACCGACGCTCTCCTTTCTCCTCTCCCTCCGCAAGGCCTGCCCTGATCCAGGAACCTCCAAGCCTTTTGCCTCGTCTCCAGGCTCTTAGACTCACCTGCCTTGAATCCACCCTCCAAAAGGCAGCTTGAGTCTAATTATCTCCTTTCCCTGCTCTGAACTTTTCCATGGCTCCCCAGTGCCCTCAGGACAAAGTACAGATTCCCGGACACAATCCACATCATCTCCAGGGGTCTGACTCTTAGCCACATCCTCAGCCTCAAACTGAGTTATGCACACTGTCTACACTGCGTTCTCTCCTTTCCCTGCTCCAAACCCTTCCATGGCTCCCCAGTGACCTTGGGACAAAGCACAGATTCCCGGACACAACCCACACCACCTCTGATCTCAGCCACATCCTCAGCCTCTAATTGAGTTATGCACACTGTCTACACTGGGTTCAACACTGACATTTCCCCTCAGATGCCCTCTCCTCCAAAGAAGCCCTCTCTGCCTGCCTCAGCTACCTCGCCCCAGCTCTGACCACACTGGGTCATCGTTGTCTGGGGATGGGTCTGTCCCCTCTCCAGGAGCCCCAGTGAGGACTGAGCCCTGGAACTGCCTTGATTATTTAGGACTGGGAGCCTCAGCAGGACAGGACTGGAACCACCGTGGTCACTGCTGTGTCTCCTGCACCACCCAACACCAAGCCAGGCATAGAGGAGATGTTGTTCAATGCAACTGTTTGTTCAATGTCATTCATTCAATAAATATTTACAGAGCACCAATTCTGTTCCGGTCACTGGGGATAAAACAATGAAGGAATTCAAAGAGCCCTGATTGGCTAGGCACAGTAGCTCACACCTGTAATCCCAGCACTTTGGGAGGCCGAGGCGGTCGGATCACCTGAGGTTGGGAGTTTGAGACCAGCCTGACCAACATGGAGAAACCCCCATCTCTACTAAAAATACAAAATTAGCCGGGCATGGTGGTGGGCGCCTGTAATCCAGCTACTTGGGAGGCTGAGGCAGGAGAATTGCTTGAACCCGGGAGGCGGAGGATGCAGTGAGCTGAGATCGTGCCATTGCACTCCAGCCTGGGCAACAAGAGCAAAACTCCGTCTCAGAAAAAAAAAAAAAAAGGAAAAGCAAAAGAAATATTTGTGGAATAAACCAATGAACTTGGAAACCTTTGAGCCACAATCTTATAAATTATCAAAAAATAAACAAGAAGGGTAGAATAATGAGTATTGGTATGTCTATATTTTACAGGAAGCTCAAAAATTCAATATAGCTCATGCCTGTAATCCCAGCACGTTGGGAGGCCGAAAGGGGAGGCTCACTTGAGGGCAGGAGTTCAAGACCAGCCTGGGCAACACAGTAAGACCCAGACTCTACAAAAAGTAAAAAATTAGCTGGGCGTGGTGACATGCACCTGTGGTCCCAGTTACTTGGGGCAGGCTGAAGAGGGAGGATCAGCTGAGCTCAGGAGTTCAAGGCTGTGGTGAGCTGTGATTGCATCATTGTACTCCAGCCAGGGCAAGAGAGCGAGACTCTATCTCTTAAAAAAGAAGGAAGAGGAAAGGAAAGAGGATGTAAGGAAGGAGGAAGGGAGGAGGGAGAGAGGAACAGAGGAGGGAAGGAGGGAAGGAAGGAAGGGAGGGAGGGGAGAGAAAGAGAAGCAGAAACAGAAGCAGGAGGAGGAGGAGAAGGAGGAGGGGAGGAAGGGGGCAGAGAAGAAGAGGGGAGGAGGAGGAGGAGGAAGAGAAAGAAGAAATAGAAATACCAGGACAGTGAAGCCAGGGTGACACGGAGTCGACACAGAAATCCAAAGGCAGAGGAATGAGTCTCCATACAGTTCTTCCTCCCTGCTCCACTCTGTGCCAGAATGACCCAACTTCAAGAGAACTAACTAACCTGGGCACTGATAAGTCAGGGACTCACAGCACTGGTAGGGGAGGACGGAGGAAAGGCAGGGGCTCCCCTTGCACCCTCCTCCAAGAATGCACGCCCAGCCCCCAGGACGACTCACCCGCACCAGCCGGGCCCTCTTCACCAGGTCGTTGAGCTTGCGCAAGGCGGCGTGCCGGGGCAGGCCCTGGATGTCGCGGAAGAGGTCCTGCTCCTCCAGCTCGAAGAGGCGCCGATTGTCGGGCACGAGGAGAGGCTGGGACCAGAAGGAGCCGATGTAGACACGCAGCACCTCGGGCGTGCCCACCACCTTGCCCAGCGCCCACATGAGCGCGCCGTAGACGCGCATCAGCTGCTGCGTCTCCACCATGTCGGCCTTGTTGAGCACCACGCGGATCTTGTCCTCATGGCCCCGCAGCGCGCCGATGGCCTCCGAGAACTCGTCCGAGATCTCCAGCTTGTGCGCGTCGAAGAGCAGGATGATGAGGTCCACGCGCTCCGCGAACCAGCGCAGCACGGCCGGGAAGTCGTAGCCTGGAGTGGGAGTGGAGAGACAGGGACGCAAGCGACAGAAGTCAGACCCCCACCCTCCAGCCATTCAGTAGCATCCATTCTCTTGCATATTGGACTGTAAAGATGTTCACGTTGTTGGCTGTCCAAATCCTGTCTAGGCAAAATAGCCAGGGCCCTCAGTGGGTACCACTGCTTTGGTTCCCCAGTTCCCAGAATTTCCCCCCTCACTCTGGTCCCAGCCCCTCAGGTCCTCAAGCCATCTGGTCACAGGGGCAATCATCCCCCTTTTCCTTTGCTGGAGTACAATGGCGGGATCGTGCCTTCCTGAAACCTTCGCTTCCCAGAGCTCGGGCAATCCTCCCACCTCAGCCTCCCTAGTAGCTGGGACCGCAGGCGCGTGTCACCACACGTGGCTAATTTTTTTTTTTTTATATATAGATGGGGTCTCACTATGTTACCCGGGCTGGTCTCAAACTCCTGAGCTCGTGATCCTCTTGCCTCAGCCTCCCAAAATGTTGGGATCACAGGAGTGAGCCACCGTGCACAGCCTCCAGGCCGCCATTTTTTCATTCGCTCATTCATTAACCAGTTATTAGTGGTGTGCTTTGTAGGTGTGCATGTGTAGGTTGTTAAAAATACTGACATGAGGCCGGGCGCAGTGGCTCACGCCTATAATCCCAGCACTTTGGGAGGTCGAGGTGGGCGGATCACAAGGTCAGGAGATCCAGACCATCCTGGCTAACACGGTGAAACCCCGTCTCTACTAAAAATACAAAAAATTAGCCAGGCGAGGTGGCGGCACCTGTAGTCCCAGCTACTGGGAAGGCTGAGGCAGGAGAATGGCGTGAACCCGGGAGGCGGAGCTTGCAGTGAGCCAAGATCGCGCCACTGCACTCCAGCCTGGGCGACAGAGCAAGACTCTGTCTCAAAAAAAAAAAAAAAAAAAAAAATACTGACATGTTTGCTAAAAGATCCCCCCGTGCTTCTATGGAACCCCAAGGCTGCCTCATGCCTGTGTCACCCCAGCTTCTCCCCAGGACCTGTTGGATTCCCCCCATGATCTAGCAACTACAGTTCATGTTGGATAGCTGTGCTCTTGCCATAGCAGATTTTTTTTTTTTTTTTTTTTGAGACAGAGTCTCACTCTGTTGCCCAGGCTAGAATGCAGTGGCATGAATGCAGCTCACTGCAACCTCCATCTCCCAGGTTCAAGCGATTCTCCTGCCTCAGCCTCCCAAGTATCTGGGATTACAGGCATGCACCACCACGCCTGGCTAATTTTTGTATTTTTAGTAGAGATGGGGTTTCACCATGTTGGCCAGGCTGAGATGTTAAATATTTTGCATTGATTTAGCAATATTTACTGAGAGTCTCATGTGTACCAAGCCCTGTCCTGGGAGCCTGAGATACTGCAGAGAACACACAGACAAGATTCTTGCTCTGATGAAGGACCCATCCCAGCCATGGGTTCCCATGCTCATTCATTCATTCCTTTCACCATTCATTTCCTCATTCACTCCTTCATCCACCCATTCTCATCTTTGCTTGTTCACTCATTTAATCACCAGCGAGCAATGCTGAGGCGAGCATTGATTGAGACCCCCTGACTTAGCTGTCTAGAATACCTGGATTTGAATCCCTCCTCTGCTCCGATCTGCTGTGTGATCTTAGGAAAGTAGCTTAACCTCTCTGAACTTGTGTTTTCTCTTCTGTAAAATGCAGATCATAGAAGGACTGTTGTGAAGCCAGGTGTGATGGCTCAAACTTGTAATCCCAGCACTTTGGGAGGCTGAGGCAGGCAGATCATTTGAGGCCAGGAGTTCAAGACCAGCCTAGCCAACATGGCAAAACCCCCATCTCTACTAAAAATACAAAAAAATTAGCCTATTGTTGGTGGCTCATGCCTATGGTCCCAGATACGCGGGAGGCTGTGGCACGAGAATCGTTTGAGCTTGGGAGGCAGAGGTTGCAGAAAGCCGAGATAGCATCACTGCACTCCAGCCTGGGTGACAGAGTGAGACTCTGTCCGCCCCCCCACCCCCCGCCGCCCAAAATAAAAAGGACTGTTGTGAAGATTAAAATAATATAAATGAGTTTATATATATATAAAGAGCTTAAAATAATGCCTGGCATTGAACTGTACACTTAAAAATGATGTAGGTGGCTGGGCACAGTGGCTCATGCCTGTAATCACAGCACTTTGAGAGGCTGAGGCAGGAGGATCGCTTGAGTCTGGGAGTCTGAGACCAGCCTAGGCAAGATGACATTCCCTGTCTCTACAGAAAAAAATAAAAATAAAAAATTATCCACGCATGGTGGCATGCATCTGTAGTCTCAGCTACTCAGGAGCCTGAAGCAAGAGGATCACTTGAGCCCAGAGGTTGGAGGCTGCAGTGAGCCACGATTGTGTCACTGCACTCCAACGGCAGACAGAGCAAGACCTTGTCTCTCTCTTTTTTTTTAAATGGTTGAGCTTTTTTTTTTTTTTTTTTGAGGCGGAGTCTTGCTCTGTCACCAGGCTAAAGTGCAGTGGTGCGATCTCAGCTCACTACAACCTCTGCCTCTCGGATTCAAGCGATTCTCCTGCCTCAGTCTCCCAAGTAGCTGGGATTACAGGTGCCACCACACCCGGCTAGTCTCTGTATTTTTAGTAGAGATGGGGTTTCACTGTGTTGGCCAGGATGGTCTCCATCTCTTGACCTCGTGATCCGCCCACCTCGGCCTCCCAAAGTGCTGAGATTACAGGCGTGAGCCACTGATCCCATCCGTAATGAGCTTTTATGGCATGTAAGTTAAACCTCAATGAAACTGTTTTTCATTTTTTATTTTTTGTCCTTCTTTTTTTCTTCCTTTTTGTGGAGAACGGGGTCTCGCTATATTGCCCAGGCAGGTCTCGAACTCCTGAGCTCAAGCTATCCTCCCGCCTCTGCCTCCCTGAGAGCTGGGATTACAGGCACCAGCCACCGAGCCACCGTGCCTGGCGAAACTGTTTTTTAAAAACAGTGCTGGATGTACGTTAAGCGCTTAGCAAGTCATGGTGATGTCACCCACCGGGAAGCACCCCCTGCAGTCCCTGCTGTGTGGAGGCCGAGGCAGTGCCGGCCCTGTCCTTACATCCCTCAGTCCACTGGGGACACAGACCTGGCCCCTGAGTGGTCAGCCCAGGGTGGGCAGGGGGACCCAGGGAGCTGTGGGAGCCCAGGGCCGGTGCCTGACCCAGCCCCCAGCCTGGGGGGTCAGGGAGGACTTCCTGGAGGAGGGAACGCAGAGTGGGAACCCGGAGGACGAAGAGTTAACTGGCAGAACAGGGAGCTAGCCCTGATTTACTAACTTCACGCCCTCCAGCTAGAGCTCACTCAGTGACTCTTCAGAACAACCCCAGGAGGTGGCCACTGTTCTGACCCCATTTTCCAGATAAGGAAATGAGGCACAGAGAAGTTAGGGGACTAGCCAGGCACAGTGGCTCATGCCTGTAATCCCAACACTTTGGGAGGCTGAGGAGGGTGGATCACCTGAGGTCTGGAGTTCGAGACCAGCCTGGCCAACATGGTGAAACCCCGTCTCCACTAAAAATACAAAAAAAATTAGCTGGGTGTGGTGGTGGGCGCCTGTAATGCCATCTACTCGGGAGGCTGAGGCGGGATGATCACTTGAACCCAAGAGGCGGAGGGTGCAGCGAGCCGAGGTCCTGCCACTGCACTCCAGCCTGGGCAACAAGAGTAAAACTCCATCTCAAAAAAAAAAAAGAGAGAGAATTTAGGAGACTTACTCAAGACACACAGGTAAGAGGTGACAGAAAAGGAGCCCCATGGGCCCCTGTGCTCCTCCAGGGAGCTGGCACTCACGCCCATCGTGCCTGGGAGGAAGCAGCCTTCTTGCGGGTGCTGCAGGGGCCGAGATGGGGTTGGGGGGCGTTGTTTTGGGGGAGAAGGGCCAAGTCACTGCAGGGACAGCAGCTGGAGCCCCCCTCCCTCCCGGCGTCTCCACAAACACACACTGGCCCAGATTTGGAAAGTGTGTCTCAAGGTAGGGGAGGGAAGGAGGGAGAGAGGTTGAGTCAGTGTGGGATGGGAGACGTGGCAGAAAGGAACTTTGGGCCCACAACAGCACTCCCCCAGGAAAACCAGGCATTGTTGGGCTTTCCGCAGCACCTACTGTGTGCACACACAAGTGTGCACCTTCTAAGTGCTTTGTACGTTTTAACAAATTTAACCTTTACGGCAACTATGAGGCTGCTAGTATTATTATTCCCATTTTGTGTGTGTGTGTGTGTGTGTGTGTGTGTGTGTGTTTTGTTGTTGTTTTGAGACAGAGTCTCACTCTGTCGCCCAGGCTAGAGTGCAGTGGCACGATCTTGGCTCGCTGCAACCTCCACCTCCTGGGTTCAAGCAATTCTCCTGCCTCAGCCTCCCAAGTAGCTGGGATTACAGGCGTCTGCCACCACGCCCAGCTAAGTTTTGTAGTTTTAGTAGAGACAGGGTTTCACCACGTTGGCCAGGCTGGTCTCGAACTCCTGACCTCAGGTAATCTGCCCGCCTTGACCTCCCAAACTGCTGGGATTACAGGCGTGAGTCACTGCGCCCAGCCTATTATTACCATTTTGCAGATAAGAAAATTGAGGCAAAGAGCGGTTTACACAAAAACAGTTTAAAAGTAGCAGAAAATAGGCCAGGTGCGGTGGTTCATGCCTGTAATCCCAACACTTTGGGAGGCCGCGGCGGGTGGATCACGAGGTCAGGAGTTCAAGACCTGCCTGGCCAAGATTGTGAAACCCCGTCTCTACTAAAAATACAAAAAAATTAGCCGGGCATGGTGGCGGGTGCCTGTAATCCCAGCTACTTGGGAGGCTGAGGCAGAGAATTGCTTGAACCCAGGAGGTGGAGGTTGCAGCGAGCCAAGATCACACCACTGCACTCCAGCCTGGACAACAGAGTAAGACTCCATTTTGTTGGGGAAAAAAAAAAAAAGTAGCACAGCATGAATAAATAAAAGTAGCAGAGCACAGATCTGAGGGCTTTACTATGCTACAATCACACATGTGTGTTCACACATCTTACATGCAGAGGCAGACACACACATGAGCTCACGTACACACACACACACACCCCTAGTAGCACACACACACACAAACGGCCAATTACTACAATATGTAGGCTCCCAGACACACTCGTGTTCACAATCTGGGACCTGCACAGATATTTGTAGTCACACAATCACAAAGACAATGTGAGATGAATACACATCACAGACACAGAGACCTGCACGAACACACAGGTACAGAGGCACACGTGCACACCCACACAGACACAAATGCACACACATAACCTCCCATGCCCTCCCGAACCCAAAGGTACCCACACAGACACACACACAGTTACACACAGTTACACAAAAGATACACTCCTGTACACACACACATTCTCACATACACAACACCACAGAGAAGCACACAACTGTATCCTGAGGTACAATCACAAGTAGTCACACACAGCCCAACAAAATCCCCGCAGCCCTGTACCGCCCAACGCAGCCACACAAAGTCACACACAGCCCAGATACACATATATGCCTAGACCATCTCACGCACAGGCACACAGAGTCAGACTCACACCCACAGTGATACACACTAAATCCACAGACACATAGACAAAAGATGCCCTTTATGTCTCTCTCTCACACACACACACTTATACACACACTTCACAATATAACAGTATATAGAGACAGAATCAGTTGCACACAATCCCACAAAGTCTCTCATAGCCCTACACAGCCCTTCAGAGTCACACAAAGTCATCCAGCAGGCTGGGCACAGTGGCTCACACCTGTAATCCCAGCACTTTGGGAGGCCAAGGCAGGAGGATCACCTGAGGTCCGGAGTTTGAGACCAGCCTGGCCAACATGGTGAAACTCTGTCTCTACTAAAAAAAAAAAAAAATACAAAAATTAGCCAGACATGGATGTGGCGGGTGCCTGTAGTCCCAGCTACTCAGGAGGCTGAGGCAGAAGAGTCACTTGAACTTGGGAGGCGAAGGTTGCAGTGAGCTGAGATCGTGCCACTCCACTCCAGCCTGAGTGACAGAGTGAGACTCTGTCGCAAAAACAAACGAACAAAACAAAGTCATCCAGCCACAATTATAGGCACACGCACACACACACACACACACACACACAGAGGCAGGTACACAATTCAAAGTCACACAACCTCAGAGCCAAGGCCATGATGAGGCACGTCCACTGCTATATACAAATGTATGGAACCACCACACCCAGGAGTGCATTCACAGTGACACACTTTCCCAAGATATACACAAAGTCACACACACACACACACACACACACACACACACACCAACAGCTGGACACTCTCTCCTCCTCTTCCTCTACCCTCAAGGCCAGGAAGGGAGACCCCGTTCCCCACTCCCCCACCACCCCGTGGCCTTTGGACGCCCCTGCTGGCACCCTTGCCCTGGCTGAGAGAGCCGCTCCCTCCCGTTGTCCCAGGCCCAGGCCCTGGGGTGGGAGCCCCAGGAATTCCTCCCCCTCAGCTGGCAGCACGTCCTCCCAATCATTTCTGCAGCTGCCTCCTGCCTTTCTCCCGTGGGGCCTCTGGACGGCAGCCAGGGACACCGTCACCCCCGGCGTCCCCGCCCCACCCCAGGCCCAGCCTCCTCACCAGGGCCTCTCATCCCCTCTGCCCCACATGGCAGCCTCCTTTGCCCCAGTTCCCGGCCTCCGAGGCCATGGGGGGTGGGTGACACAAATTCGTGGGGCTGGGGGTCCACAGATGCTGAGCGGGGCTGGGCAGGAGTGGTGGGGGCTCAGCACACCCGGAGGCCCCCGCTGGAATTCACCCCCTGCCGCTCTCCTTGCACAGCTGTTTATAAATTCCAGGCCTGGCCTTGGCCCCCACCCAGATTCCCTTCCCATCCTCTTCTCAGCCCCATCTGTGGCCCAGACGCAGAGCCAGGAGCTCATAGGGCCCAGCCTCCCCTGCCCAGGCTCTGCCTCATCTCTGGGCCTTGTGTCTCCCTGCATTGCTGTCTCACTGCCTCGGAATCCCTGTCCCTCTTCATCTCTCCCTTCCCATCCTTCCTGCCTGCCCAGACGTGCGGCTCCTGCCCGCTCCCACCACGTGGTCACTCACACGCCTCCCCCACCCATCAATGTGAGCCAGCATTGAGCAGTCACGGCTTCCACTAGCTCCTTGCGGCTGCCCTGCCAGCCAGGGCCAGAGGACGCAGGCCCAGGTCCCAGTGGAGACACCGCCCCTCCTCCTCTAAACCCAGGAGTTCAGATCCCAGGTCCTCGTCCATCAGACCCAGGGGTCCAGGCCCAGCCCCTCCTCCCTCTGACCCAGGAGTCCGGGCCCCCAGGCCCTCCTCCCTCTGACCCAGGAGTCGGGGCCCCCAGCCCCTCCTCCCTCAGACCCAGGAGTCGGGGCCCCCAGGCCCTCCTCCCTCTGACCCAGGAGTCGGGGCCCCCAGGCCCTCCTCCCTCTGACCCAGGAGTCCGGGCCCCCAGCCCCTCCTCCCTCAGACCCAGGGGTCCGTCCGGGTCCCCAGCCCCTCCTCCCTCAGACCCAAGAGTCCAGGCCCCCAGCCCCTCCTCCCTCAGACCCAGGAGTCCGGATCCCCAACCCCTCCTCCCTCAGACCCAAGAGTCCAGGACCCAGCCCCTCCTCCCTCAGACCCCAGGGTGCAGCCCCACTCACCGCGGCTCACTCTCTGTTTGGCACCCGACAGGATACCCGGGGTGTCGATGATGCTGATGCTCTCCAGGACCTGATTGGGGAGCTGGGCACACATGAACCTGGGGGGTAGAGGGAGGGTCAGGGGTCAACACAGGGAAGGACAGAAGGAGGGAAACCATGAAGAGGAACTCAGGACCGCATGACAGAGCATCCTGTATGGACAAAGAAAGACTCCAGACAGAAAAAGGGCGACCAGGACCATCTCAGAGCTGTAACCAGTCACAGCTCATGTTCGGTAAGCACTTAATTTGTGCCAGGTGCTGGTTTTTTTGTTTGTTTGTTTGTTTGTTTTGATAGAGTTTTGCTCTGTCACACAGGCTGGATTGCAATGGCACTATTTTGGCTCACTGCAACCTCCGCCTCCCGAGTTCAAGTGATTCTCCTGCCGAAGCCTCCCTAGTAGCTGGGATTACAGGCATGCACCACCACACCCAGCTAATTTTTGTATTTTTAGTAGAGACAGGGTTTTGCCATGTTGGCCAGGCTGGTCTCGAACTCCTGACCTCCGGTGATCTGCCCACCTTGGCCTCCCAAAGTGCTGGGATTACAGGTATGAACCACCGCACCCAGCCACCAGGTGCTGTTCCAAGTCCTCACAGCAACCATGGCATAGAGACCATGGTGATCCTTTTTTTTTTTTTTAGACACAGTCTCACTGCACCTGGCCCAAGGTGATTGATCCCCATTTTGCAGATGAGGCTACAAGAGGGGCAGAGAGGTCAAGTCATTTGCCTGAGGCCACGCAGCTGGCCGGGATTTGAACCAGGCATGCTGACTTCACTAGCCTAGGTGCTCCCCTGAATAAGAGAGCAGAGACAGGCATGGGAAGAATTGGGTAGAGAGAAGGGAATTGGGGCTGAGAAGGAGGGAAACACAGTCAGGGAGGGGACAGAGAAGGGGGACAGCAAGATGCACCCCCAGGGCCGGGCGCGGTGGCTCACGCGTGTCATCCCAGCACTTTGGGAGGCTGAGGCGGGTGGATCACTTGAGGCCAGGAGTTCGAGACCAGCCTGGCCAACATAGTGAAACCCCGTCTGTACCTAATAATACAGAAACTCGCTGGGCGTGGCGGCGGGTGTCTGTAATCCCAGCTACTCAGGAGGCTGAGGCAGGAGAATCGCTTGAACCCAGGAGGTGGAGGTTGCCGTGAGCTGAGATCGCACCACTGCGCTCCAGCCTGGGCGACAAGAACGGAAACTACGTCTCAACAAAAGGAAAAAGAAAGATGCGCCCCGGGCTCGCAGCTGGCACACCTGTTGAGGAAGGTGTTTCCGAAGGGGTTGAGTTTGCGGAAGGGCTTGTCCGGGTCCACGACGAGGGCGTTGCCGGGCACGGTGCCCTCAGTGTCCCCATGCATGACGGCCACAAAGCAGTCGGTAGTGGGCTCAGGCCCCACGCGGGAGCCAGGCACCTCCTGCTCCAGCAGGTACTGGATGAAGCTGGTCTTGCCGGTGCTGTACTGGCCAGCCACCAGCACCATGGGCTTGCCGTCGAAGTCTGCGTCCTCCAGGGCCGGCGAGTGGAAGGCCCCAAAGCGGTAGTGCTCCTCCAGCGGCAGCAGCTTCGTGCGGTACAGCTCCTTGAGGGCCGAGGTCACTGTGCGGATGGCCTCAGGCTGCTGGCCCCGTGCCCCGCCCCGCTTCAACCAGCTGAACATGGTGGCTGCACACTGCCCACTGGGTTCACGGAGAGACGTGCAGATGGAGAGCTGCCTGTGGGATAGGGAGAGGGCATGAGCATGGGCGGCCCGGCCAAGGAGGAAGAAAGGGGTCTGAGTGTAGACTGTCTGGGTGGCCGGATGGGTGGAGAAGGAGGAGGAGCACAGATATTTGTGGTCACAGAGCATAGATGGCGGGTGGCAGGAGGAAGAATGGAATTGGGATAGGCACGATGGCTCACGCTTGTAATCCTGGTATTTTGGGAGGCCGAGGCAGGAGGATTGCTTGAGGTCAGTAGCTCAAGACCAGCCTGGGTAAAATAGTGAGATCCCCATCTCTACAAAAAAAAATAATAATAATAATTAGCTGGGCATGGTGGTACATGCCTGTAGTCCCAGCACTTTGGGAGGCTGAGGCAGGAGGATTGCTTGAGCTCAGGAGTTCAAGGCTACAGTGAGCTATGATCATGCCACTGCACTCCAGCCTGGGCTACAGAGCAAGACCCCATCTCAAAAAACAAACAAACAAACAAACAAACAAAAACCTGGGCGCAGTGGCTTATGCCTGTAATCCCAGCACTTTGGGAGGCCAAGGCAGGTGGATCACCTGAGGTCAGAAGTTTGAGACCAGCCTGACCAATATGGTGAAACCCTGTCTCTACTAAACATACAAAAAATTAACCAGGGATGGTGGTGGCCACTTGTAATCCCAGCTACTCAGGAGGCTGAGACAGGAGAATCACTTGAACCCAGGAGGCGGAGGTTGCAGTGAGCCAAGACCCCACCACTGCACTCCACAGAGTGAGACTCCATCTCAAAAAAAAAAAAAAAAAAAAGGAGATTATAGAGAACCAGCTGAAGGAAGAGAAAGAAGAAAGATTAATGGTGACATGGTTGAAGAAGGGGGATTGATGGTGGTAATGGAAAACCAAGAGATGGACAAGGCGAAGGATACAGAAGCTGCCTGGAAGAAACAGATTCCTTAATCACTTCATTCATTTCTTCCTCCCTTCACGCTTCCATCATTTGACACATTTTCACTGAAATCACTCACTCCATGCTTCAGGTACTGTGGACCCAGAAACCAGTCAGAGATCATCCCTCACCCACCCAGCGCCTGTAATGAGGACCTAGACACATGCCAGACATCCAGAGAAGGGCGTGAGAAACTAACCACAGCACCAGTAAGACTCAGGGCAGGGCTGACTTTTGAGCTGCTCCATGAAGAGCAGGCAAGACAAGGGGATTTAGGCAGAGGATGGCGCGTGCAAAGGTCTGGGGGTATGAGAGGTCCTGGTGTGTTGGGAGCCATGAAATATCTGGGTGGTTGACACAGGGGCACAAAGAGGAGGGTTGAGAAATGGAGCTGAGAAGGTTGCCTGGGTGTACCCAGGTCATGAGGGCTGTTGGGTGTTAAGAAAAATGATGCAACATTTATGATCACTGCATGCCAGGCACTGTACTAACTCACTTAACCTTCATAACCCTGTAAAATAGGTCTATTACCATCCCTGCTTTTCCTTCTGTCTTTTTTTTTTTTTTTTTTTGGAGATGGAGTCTCACTCTGTAGCCCAAGCTGGAGTGCAGTGGCACAATCTCGGCTCACTACAACCTTCACCTCTGCGGCTCAAGGGATTCTCCCGCCTCAGCCTCCCAAGTAGTTGGGACTTGAGGCATGCGCCACCACACCCAGTTCATTTTTTTTTTTTTTTGTATTTTTAGTAGAGACAGAGTTTCACTATGTTGCCCTGGGTGGTCCCAAACTCCTGAGCTCAGGTGATCCACCCACCTCAGCCTCCAGGTGTGAGCCACCATGCTGGCTCATCTCTGTTTTTTTGAGACTGAGTCTCACTCTGTCACCCAGGCTGAAGGTTGGAGTGCAGTGGTGCGATCTCAGCTCACTGCAAGCTCCGCCTCCCGGGTTCATGCCATTCTCCTGCCTCAGCCTCCTGAGTAGCTGGGACTACGGGTGCCCACCACCACGCCCGGCTAATTTTTTGTATTTTCAGTAGAGATGGGGTTTCACCGTGTTAACCGGGATGGTCTCGATCTCCTGACCTCACGATCTGCCCACCTTGGCCTCCCAAAGTGCTAGGATTACAGGCATGAGCCACGGCACCCAGCCTCATCTCTGCTTTTTTAACAAGGCAAAGGAGGCTCAGGAAGACAGCAATAAATTACCCAACATCACTTAGCTAGAAAATGCTCAAGCTGGGACGCAAACCCAGGCAACCTGACCTCAGAGCTTGCAATCTTATTATAGGTCTAAAGATCTGAGTTAGGGAGGTTAACCATGACCAATCCAGGAGCAATGAGCACCTCCAGCACCCAGACTGTGTTCTCTATCTTCCCTTACTATCCTTTTATTTACCGTAGGATCTGTAGTGATGTCCCCTCTTTCATCTCTGATACCAGCCGTATGTGTGTGTCTTTACTTTTTTTAAAAAAGAAAAACAAAAACGATTGGTCCCGTTGATGCTTATGATTTTACTGATCTTTTCAGAGAATCAACTTTTGGTAAGATGGGAATCTCTAAATACCATTCCCCACTAAAAGAATCTGGGACTCCTTAGAGAAATGGTGGATTCCAGGGCCGGGGCAGGGAAGAACAAATGAGCCTGGGTCAGAGGGTGAGGAAGTGCTCAAAGGCGGATAGGGCATGTTACAGGAATGGAGGACTCAGCTTGCAGGGGTGCCCAATGGCCAAAAATGGAGCAATTTGAGCATCAAAATGACTGCAAATCAAATATGCTAAAATCCATAAAATCATGAGACTTTTAAAAGGGGTGGCGAGGGGTTGGGGGAGATAAAAGGAAAGGGAGTTCGTGAAGGAGTGGCAGGAACGGAAAAGAGAGGCAGGATCTGGGATGTGGGCAGAGGGAGAGGGCTTTGGGCGGTGTCCCAGGCAGGGAGGGCCCTGAGAGAGAGTTGGGGAGAATGCCATCAGCAGTGGCCCATGGAGCTGGTGAGGCAGGAGAGGGGCTCTTGGGTGGCTGGAGGGGCCAAGTTAGCCGATATGGATGAGGGCCTGGATGGAGACCCAGCGGAGAGGATCTCTAGCCAGGGGATAGGGAGGGGTGTTGGGGGAGGATGAAGGAGACTGGGGGAGTGGGAGAGGCTGCAAAAGACTGGAGGAAGAGTGAGGGGGCTGGGGGAGTGGGGGACATGGTTACAGACTGGGGGGACTGGTGAAGACTGGGAGGGACTGGGGAACACCTGGGGAGACCGTTACAGACTGGGGACAGGGTGGCGGGGAGCAGGGATCAGGGATGAAGATCCAGGGCAGGCTCGGGCGGGGGTCGTGAGGCGACAGCTGCGCTGCTGGGAGCACTCACCGACGGGGCGCGCTGGCGGCTGCAGCGGGCTGGGCAGGCTGGGCGGGGGTGGGGTCCCGCAGGGATCCGAGGCGCCCGCGGAGCGGCCTGTGCTCACGGTCCCGTCCGGAGCCGTCTGAGCCGGGTGGGGCCCGGAGCGGGGAAGACGGGAGGGAGGACAGGAGGGAGGGGCAGGACGAGGAGCCCCCCCTCAAAACCGGGCGCCCGGCCTCTGGCGCCCCCTTGTGGGGAGTGGGGAAGATGCCTTAGCACAGCGGGTGAGAGCTCCAGCGTCCAGCCTGGGATTCGAATTCCACCTCCACCTCCAGCGTTGGGCAGCTCCCCAATCCGTCTCTCTTCTTAACACGGGAATCACAACAGCAGCAGCAATAATAGTAACAATAACTTGGGTCGGGCGCCCTGGCTCACGCCTGTCATCCTAACACTTTGGAAGGCCAAAGTGGAAAGATTGCTTGAGGCCAGGAGTCCAAGACCAGCCTGGGCAACATAGCAAGACCCCATGTCTATTAAAAATAATAATAAATAATAAAATAATTTAGCCAGGCACAGGGATGCACACCTGTTATCCCAGCAACTTGGAAGGCTGAGGTGGGAGGATCGCTTGAACCCCAGGAGGTCGAGGCTGCACTGAGCTAGGATTGTGCCACTGCACTCCAGCCTGGGTGACAGAGTGAGACCTCACCTCTAAAAAAAAATTATATGATCAGGCACAGTCCTATAATTACACGCCTGTAATCCCAACACTTTGGGAGGCGAGACAGGTGGATCACTTGAGGTCAGGAGTTCAAGACCAGCCTGGCCAACATGGTGCAAACCCATCTCTACTAAAAATACATGGGAGGCCGAGGCCGGCAGATTATGAGGTCAGGAGATCAAGACCATCCTGGCTAACACGGTGAAACCCCATCTCTACTAAAAATACAAAAAATTAGCCGGGTGTGGTGGCGGGTGCCTGTAGTCCCAGCTACTTGGGAGGCTGAGGCAGGAGAATCACTGGAACCCAGGAGGCAGAGGTCGTGGTGAGCCAAGATCACACCACTGCATTCTAGCCTGGGTGACAGAGTGAGACTCCGTCTCCAATAAATAAATAAATAAAAATAGTATTACTTTTAAAACTTAAGGGGGCTCATGAAACTTCTCGGCTAACAACCCTCCCTGGCTCTCCTCTCTCTCAGAGTAAAAGCCAAAGTCCCCACAAAGGCCCACAAAGCCTAGCATGGTCCACCTACATCTCCCCTGTCCCCTTTCATCAGGCGACTCCAGCCACAGTGGCCTCCTCACCGTTCCTCAGACACATCCACAACCCTCCAGATTCATGGCCTTTGCACTTGCTGACCCCTCTCCGTGGAGTACTTTCCCCATAGGGATCTGAATGCCTCACTCTCTCCCCTCCTTCAGGTCCCTGCTCAAATGTCACCTCCTCAGAGAAGCCCTCCAGGATCACCCTGCCTAAAGTAGAACCCACTCTCTACCTCTTATCACTGCCCTATTTTTCTCCAAAGCCCTTCCAACCACTCTGCATAGTCCACATTTCTCTGCCTAAGGGACTGTCTTCGCCCTGAGAACATGAGCCCCATGAGGGCTTTGCACAATGCCCAACTCACTGTGGGGGCTTAGTAAACATTTGTAGAAACAATCCCTAATGTTGACTAAGCCATTCCTACGTGCAGGTACCACTCTGAGCTCTTTGCATGCATGTATTAGCTCATCAAACCCTCATAATATCTCCAAGAAACAGGAGTTTTGGGTTTTTTTTGTTTTCTTTTGTTTTTGAGATAGTCTTACTCTATCACCCAGGCTGGAGTGCAGTGGCATGATCTCGGCTCACTGCCACCTCCACCTCCCGGGTTCAAACTATTCTCCTGCCTCAACCTCCCAAGTAGCTGGGATTACAGGTGCCCGCCACCATACTCGGCTAATTTTTGTATTTTTGATAGACACGTGGTTTCACCATGTTGCCCAGGCTGATCTCGAACTTCTGACGTCAAATGATTTATCCATCTCAGCTTCCCAAAGTGCTGGGATTATAGGCATGAGCCACTGTGCCCAACAGAATTGTATGCTTTAAATGGGTGAATTGCATGGCTTCTGAATTATATCTCAATAAAAGTGATATTATATATATTATATTATTATAATATAATTATAACATATTATTTATTTTTTCTTTTTTTTCTTTTTGGACACAGACTCTTTTTTTTTTTTTTTTTTTTTTTTAGACGGAGTCTTGCTCTGTCGCCCAGGCTGGAGGGCAGTGGCGCAATCTCAGCTCACTACAAGCTCCGCCTCCCGGATTCACGCCATTCTCCTGCCTCAGCCTCCCAAGTAGCTGGGACTACAGGCGCCCGCCACCACACCCGGCTAATTTTTTGTATTTTTAGTAGAGAAGGGGTTTCACCGTGTTAGCCAGGATGGTCTCGATCTCCTGACCTCGTGATCCGCCCACCTCGGCCTCCCAAAGTGCTGGGATTACAGGCTTGAGCCACCGCGCCCGGCCTGGACACAGACTCTTACTCTGTTGCCCAGGCTGGAGTGCAGTGGTGCTATCTTGGCTCACTGCAACCTCTGCCTCCTGGGCTCAAGCGATTCTCATGCCTCAGCCTCCCGAGTAGCTGGGATTACAGGCGTGCACCACCACGCCCAGCCAATAACATATTACTATAATATTACTATTATATATATAATATATAAAAGGTCTGGAGCTTAATGATGACTTATGTTATTGTTGCTACTGCTAGGAGACAGGCCCTGTTCCAAAAGCATCACCTAAATCATCTGCCTTCCCCCAGAAGGGCAAGTGCTGTTATTATTGTTGTTATTATTATTATTCCTATGTCTCAGATGGGAAAGTAGAAGTACAAGGAAGTAGAGTCTCAGAGCTGGGTGCAGTGGCTCATGCCTATAATCTGAGCACTTCGGGAGGCTGGGGCAGGGGATTGCTTGAGGCTAGGAGTTCAAGACCAGCCTGAGCAACACAGTGAGACCCTATCTCTGCAAGATAAAAAAAATCTAAAAATTAGCCAAGTGTGGTGGTGCACACCTGTGGTCCCAGCTACTCGGGAGGCTGAGGTGGGAGGATCACTGGAGCCTAGGAGGCTGAGGCTGCAGTGAGCTGTGATGGCACCACTGCACTCCAGCCTGGGTGACAGAACAAGACCCTGTCTCAAACAAACAAACAAAAAAAGTAGAGTTTGGCCCGCCAAGGTGTGGAAGAACTCGGAGTTGAGCCAGAGTTGTCTGATGGGAGAGTCTTGTTTCGCTTCTACCCCAGGACTTCTCAACCTGTTGCAAAGCATTCCGGAGGATCGGCTGGGCGTGGTGGTTCACACCTGTAATACCAGCACTTTGGGAGGCCGAGATGGGCAGATAATGCAGTCAGGAGATTGAGACCATCCTGGCTAACACGGTGAAACCTCCTCTACTAAAACTACAAAAAATTAACTGGGCGTGGTGGCGGGCGCCTGTAGTCCCAGCTACTTGGGAGGCTGAGGCAGGAGAATGGCGTGAACCCGGGAGGCAGAGCTTGCAGCGAGCTGATATCGTTCCATTGCACTCCAGCCTAGGTGACAGAGCGAGACTGTCTCAAAACAAAACAAACAAAGATAAAACATTCCAGAAGATCTGTGAGCTTAGATGGGGGGAAGACATCTGGAGTTTTCACTGAAATTCAGTTTCTGTCAACCACAAATATGATCAGCAAAGCGCAGTGGCACTAGCACGACCTGGGTCCCCGCCACCCAGAGGAATCACTGATGTGTTCATTAGTTGGCAGTTGTGGATTTTTTTTTTTTTTTGGAAACAGAGTCTCCCTCTGTTGCCCAGGCTGGAGTGCAGCGGTGAGATCTCAGCTCACTGCAACCTCCGCTTCCTGGGTTCAAGCAATTCTCATGCCTCAGCCTCCCCAGTAGCTGGGACCACAGGTGCCCACCAGCACGCCCGGCTAATTTTTTGCATTTTTTTAGTATAGACGGGGTTTCACCGTGTTGCCCAGGCTGGTCTTGAACTCCTGAGCTCAGGCAATTCACTCGCCTTGGCCTCCCAAAGTGCTAGGATTACAGGCATGTGCCACTGTAATCCTAGCCCGGTCCAGTTGTGGATATTTTCTTTCTTTTTTTTTTTTTTTTGAGACGGAGTCTCGCTCTGTCACCCAGGCTGGAGTGCAGTGGCCGGATCTCAGCTCACTGCAAGCTCCGCCTCCCGGGTTTACGCCATTCTCCTGCCTCAGCCTCCCGAGTAGCTGGGACTACAGGCGCCCGCCATCTCGCCCAGCTAGTTTTTTTTTTTTTTTTTTGTATTTTTAGTAGAGATGGGGTTTCACCGTGTTAGCCAGGATGGTCTCGATCTCCTGACCTTGTGATCCGCCCGTCTCGGCCTCCCAAAGTGCTGGGATTACAGGCTTGAGCCACCGCGCCCGGCCATAGTTGTGGATATTTTCAGCGACTATATACACTCATTGCTCACTGTATACACCGCCAGCTCTCTCTAGTGAATGCACTGATGCAGGTTGGCCCACAGCTCAGCCTGCCATGTACTACATCTTTGGGGCCTCAGTTTCCTCACCTGCAAGCTGGGCCTATTAGTTCCCACGCTGGGGCTGCTGTGAGGATCCACGCGGTTCCCTGTTTAGTAAAGGTTAGTCACTGCTATTCTTCCGCTCTGCCTGCAGGCAGTTCAGCCTTCCGGAACTGAGTCCCGGAGCCCGTGGAAATTGTGGATGAGTCCTTGTGAGTCATCAGGAGGGGTCTTTCAGGAGAGTCTCTGAGAGTTTTGTGAGCCAAGGATGTTAAGAAATGGCCATTTAGGCCGGGCACAGTGGCTCACACCTGTAATCCCAGCACTTTGGGAGGCTGAGGAGGGTGGATCGCTTGAGCCCAGGAGTTCAAGACCAGCCTGGGCAATATGGTGAAACCCTGTCTGTACCAAAAATACAAAAAAAAATTACCCGAGTATGGTGGTGCACACCTGTTAATTCCAGCTACTTGGGAGGCTGAGGCAGGAGAATGGCTTGAGCCCAGGAGGAGGAGGTTGCAGTGGACCAAGATCGTGCCACTGCACTCCAGCCTGGGCAACACAGCGAGACTCCATCTTAAAAAAAAAAATCTTTTTTTTTAAAAGAAACAGCTGTTTTCCTATAGTGCTTTAGTTTGCATGTGGAGGGGGTAGTTCTAGAGCTAGGAAAAGGGATGGTCCATCCCTCTGAGACCCCAGAAATCAGCTTCCCACCCACACACAACCCCAGGGGGCCCCCTGCCATGGCTCACGCCTGTAATCCCACCACTTTGGGAGGCTGATGTGGGAGGACTGCTATAGACCAGTGAGACCCCTGTCTCTACAAAAAATAAAAATAAAACAATAAAAATTATCCAGATGAGGTGGTATGCACCTACTCAGGAGGCTGCGGCAGGAGGATCCTTTGAGCCCAGGAGTTCGAGGCTTTAGTGAGCTATGATCGCACCACTGCACTCCAGCCTGGGTGACCCAGTGAGACCTTCTCTCTCTCTCTTTGTCTCTCTGTCTCTCTCTCTCTCTCTTTAAGACAAAGTCTGGCTCTATCGCCTAGGCTGAAGTGCAGGCAGTGGTGCAATCTCAGCTCATCGCAACTTTCATCTCCCAGGCTTAAGCAATCCTCTCATCTCAGCCTCCCCAGTAGCTGGGACCACAGACGCACACCACTACACCTAGCTAATTTTTTTCTTTTCTTTTCTCTTTTTTTTCTTTTTCTTTCTTTATTTATTTTTTTCTTTTTTGGTAAAGACTGGATTTCGACATTTTGGCCAGGCTGGTCTCGAACTTCTGACCTTAGATGATCCACCTGCCTCTGCCTCCCAAAGTGCTGGGATTCCAGAAGCAAGCCACAGTGCTGGGCCGAGACCCTGTGTCTTAAAAACAACGAAAGAAATAAGCAAACAAAACGCTTCCAGAGGCCTGCAGAGAAACAGGGTGCATCACCCCAGTCCAGCCGACACCACCACCCGCCTGGACTCACACAGCAGTCGCCTCCTCGCTGCACTTGGTTTCCGCCCTTGCCCCGCGTCTATTCCCCCAAACAGCCACCAGAGGGTGCTGGTGAACCTAAGTCAGCTCAGGGCCTTCCTGAAGCTCCGGTCTCACTCAGAGTAATAGCGAAATCATCCCCTTGGAGGATACGGTCCCGCACGATGAGGTGCGCTTTGTTCCCTCTCCGACCTCACCTCCAGACCGCTCCCCATAACTCATGGGCTGCAGCCGCATTGGCTATTTCGCTGTTCCCCGACACTCCAGGCAGACTCCTGCCACAGGGCCTTCGCACTGGCGGTTCCCTCTGTCTTGGATGCTGTTCCCTGAGAGATCTCCTGTGGCTTCCTCCTTCTTTTCCTGCATGTCTCTGCTCAAATATCACCTCCTCAAAGAATCCTTCCCTTCCCACCTGATCCTGAGGGTCCTGATGTGCAGTTGGGCAGGTTGTTCACTTCTCAAGGCACTCACTGGATGGGTGAGAGGGGGCTGGAGCCCAGCTCACGCTCTGCTCTTCAAATTCTGGACCCAGGAGTAAGGGGTGCCCTTTTCTAGTTCACACACAGGCATACTAGGGCCTGACAGCTGCCTTACCCACTTGCAGAGTCCTAATGAGTGAGAGTCAGGCTGCTGAGAACATACGAAAGCAAAAAGATAAAGCAGCTAAGTTACAGGTCTGCCTTTCTTTCCTGTCCAGGACATAGCCCTCCTGTACAAATAACTCTATCTTCCTGCGCCCAAGTATCACCAGACACCTGCAAGTGAGCTCACTGTACCTCTGGCATTATCAGGACTGCACAAAGCCCTCTTCAGCATGCAGCATGAACTCTATCCTACAGGCCGGGCACAGGGGCTCATGCCTGTAATCCCAACACTTTGGGAGGCAGAGGCAGACGGATCACTTGAGGTCAGGAGTTCGAGATCAGCCTGGGCAACATGGTGAAAATCCGTCTCTACTAAAAATACAAAAATTAGCTGAGCGTGGTGGTGGGCGCCTGTAATCCCAGCTACTCGGGAGGCTGAGGCAGGAGAATCGCTTGAACCCGAGAGGCAGAGGTTGCAGTGAGCTGAGATCATGCCATTGCACTCCAGCCTGGGTGACAGAGCAAGACTCCATCTAAAAAACAGACAAAAAAACCAACTCCAAGGCTGGGCGCGGTGGCTCAAGCCTGTAATCCCAGCACTTTGGGAGGCCGAGACGGGCGGATCACGAGGTCAGGAGATCGAGACCATCCTGGCTAACATGGTGAAACCCCGTCTCTACTAAAAAATACAAAAAACTAGCCAGGCGAGGTGGCGGGCGCCTGTAGTCCCAGCTACTCGGGAGGCTGAGGCAGGAGAATGGCATGAACCCAAGAGGAGGAGCTTGCAGTGAGCTGAGATCCGGCCACTGCACTCCCGCCTGGGTGACAGAGCAAGACTCCGTCTCAAAAAAAAAAAAAAAAAAAAAAAACCAACTCCATCCTATACAACCCTCAGCAAACCTTTGCTTCCTTGCAATCAGCTTCTCTCTGGCTGTGCTGCCCATTGCAAACTTGCAGTGTATTTTCCTACTTTATGTCATAAATCTGCCCCCCCCCTTTTTTTTTTTTTTTGAGATGAAGTCTCCCTCTGTTGCCTAGGCTGGAGTGTAATGGTACAATCTTGGCTCACTGCAACCTCTGTCTCCTGGGCTCAAGTGATCCTCCCAGCTCCCAAGTAGCTGAGACTACAGGTGTGCACCACCACGCCCAGCTAATTTTTGTATTTTTATTTGTTATTTTTTTTTCGATGGAATTTCACTCTTGTCGCCCAGGCTGGAGTGCAATGATGCGATCTCAACTCACTGCAACCTCTGCCTTCTGGGTTCAAGTGATTCGCCGGCCTCAGCCTCCTGAGTAGCTGGGATTACAGGTGCCCGCCGCCATGCCTGGCTAATTTTTGTGTTTTTTAGTAGAGTCAGGGTTTTGCCATGTTGGCCAGGCTGGTCTCAAGCTCCTGACCTCATGTCATTTGCCCACCTCAGCCTCCCAAAATGCTGGGATTACAGGCGTGAGCCACTGCACCCGGCCAATTTTTGTATTTTTAGTAGAGACAGGGTTTCACTATGTTAGTCAGGCTGGTCTTGAACTCCTGACATCAAGTGATCTGCCCACCTCCCAAAGTGCTGGGATTACAGGCGTGAGCCCATAAAACTGCCTTTCTTTACCTACAACTGTCTTGGTAAATTCTCTTACCCCACACCACCGGCCCAGATCATTGTTACTCACCTGTGACACCCACCTCCTTACCCTGAATTAGAGATTGAGTCATTGTGTCCTCTCAAAATATATGCTGATGTCCTAACCCTAGTGCCTGTGAATGTAATTTTATTTGGAATCAGGGTCTCTGGTCTGAAGAAAGCTAGAAGGGTTGGGCGTGGTGGCTCACGCCTGTAATCCCAGCACTTTGGGATGCTAAGGCGGGCAGATCATGAGATCAGGAGATTGAGACTATCCTGGCTAACACAGTGAAGCCCTGTCTCTACTAAGCATACAAAAAATTAGCAGGGCATGGTGGCACATGCCTGTAGTCCCAGCTACTCGGGAGGCTGAGGCAGGAAAATTGCTTAAACCCTGGAGGTGGAGGTTGCAGTGAGCCAAGATCACACCATTGCACTCCAGCCTGGGCGACAGAGCAAGACTTCTGTCTCAAAAAAAAAAAAAAAAAAAAAAGAAAGAAAGAAAGAAAAGAAAAAGAAAAAGAAAAGAAAAGAAAAAGCTAGAAGGAAATAAGAAGGGATCAGGGCCTTTGCAGATATGATTAAGTTATGACAAGGGCATACTGGTAGGACGGGCAAAAATCCAATATGGCTGATGCTCTTAGAAGAGAAGAGACACAGTGGGAAGTCAGCCGGAGATTGGACTGATTCAGCCACAAGCCAAGGAGCACCTGGGACCACCAGAAACTGGCAGAGGCAAGGAAGGATCCTCCCCTAGCACCTCTGGAGGGAGCATGGCCTTGCTGCCACCTTGTTTTTAGACTTCAAGCCTCTAGGGCTGTTGGAGAATAAATATCTGCTGTTTTAACTGCCCTATTTGGGGCATTTTGTTATAGCAACTTGAGGGGACTAATACACCTAGCATGATTTTTTTTTCTTTTTTTTTTTTGGCGGGGGAGACGGGGGATAGAGTCTCACTCTGTCACCCAGGCTGGAGTGGCACAATCTTGGCTCACTGCAACCTCCATCTCCTGGGTTCAGGTGATTCTCTTGCCTCAGCCTTCCTGGGTTCAGGCGATTTTCCTGCCTCAGCCTCCCAAGTAGCTGGGACTACAGGCACATACCACCATGCCAGGTAATTTTTGTACTTTTTTTTTTTTTTTTTAGTAGAGACAGGGTTTCACTATGTTGGCCAGGCTGGTCTTGAACTCCTGACCTCAGGCGACCTGCTCGACTTGGCCTCCCAAAGTGCCAGGGTTACAGGTGTGAGCCACCATGCCCAGCCTGATTTTTCTTTATATGGGCATCTGACACTATACACATTTACAGTGGACCCTCGCTATTTGCAAATATCATATTTGTACATTTATCTGCTCATCAAAACTTCTTTGTAATCCCCAAGTCAAGAATCTCAACACACACAGGGCTGCAAAGTATCAAGTTGCCCAACACACGTTCCCAGCTGAGGTTGAATAAGGCGACATTCTGCCCTCTGTTTTGGCTCTCGTGCCATAAACGCGCATCCTTTTTTTGGTGTATCTAGTCCCACACTTTTCACATTTTTGTGTTTCTGTTGGTGACTCATTGTTCAAAATGGCCACATGCATAGAACTGAAGTGCGATCTAGTGACCTTAAAGTGCAAGAAGCTGTGATGTGCCTTTGGAGAAAAGATAAAATACATTTGTGACATAAGCTTCCTCCAGGTTCCAGTTATAGTGCTGTTGGCATGACTCCGATGTGAATGAATCAACAATATAAATGAAAAAACGCATCTTTAGGGCTGGGCATGGTAGCTCACATCTGTATTCCCAGCACTTTGAGAGGCCAAGGCCAGAGGATCACTCAAGCCGTGGAGTTCCAGACCAGCCTGGGCAACATAGTGAGATCCCATCACTACAAAAAATGAAAAAAATTAGCTAGGCATGGTGGTGCGCCTATAATCTTAGTTACTTGGGAGGCTGAGGTGGGAGGATCACTTGAGCCTGGGAGGTCAAGGCTGCAGTGAGCCACGATCGTGCCACTGCACTCCAGCCTGGGTAACAGAGTGAGCCCATCTCAAAGATACGTTAAGAAGTGTTTTTAAACAGCAATACACGTAAACTAATGTATTGACCAAAATGTGGCGATCAGAGGCCCTTAGAAACCTAATCCTGTCTCCCTGGGGGAAATGGCTCAGTATTCACTAATTCTCCGAGTGTATGCAGAGATCATAGCACCTTAACAGAAGTAAGAATTGGCTGGATCTGGCTTAGCTGTTTACCACCTGCCTTCCCCACTAACAAGTCAGCTTACCGGCTTAGCAGGGACTTTTGTCTGCCTTGTTCACGTTGAACCCCCTGAGTCTAGAACGGGGCCTGGTACTCAGGTGCTCCACAAATGCACGGGGAAGAAGGCCTCACAACCCCAGATCCAAACACTCCCCCACTCTCAAACACCCAAAAGCAATGGGCCAAGGCGGTGTGAGTACAGTTTTAAAAAAAGGATCGGTTTTTAATTTACAAGAGTTCTAAATGTACAGAATTCTCCTTTAAAAAAATCGTTATACACAATAAATACAGTACAAAAAAATTTATCTTACAGTACTAGTTTTGTCTCCGAGATTTCAAAATCTGGCGCGGGCGGCTGGAGGCAGGAAGAACAGAGGGAAGACTAGCTGGGGAGGGGGTCAGGGGAGAGGAAGACCCTAGTTTCTTGTTTTGCTCAGATTTCAAAGTCGAGGGGTGAGGGCGTTTGAAATCTCTCACTCACTTGCGCACACACACAGACACGGGTCACGGAGCTGGACGTGTGGATGTTGGATGTCACACAGGTGCCTGCGGGCACAGCGCGCTGGGAAGCTGGCTCCCCCACCCCCTCTCTGGTTTTGTTTGACAACCTATTGGGGGCGGTGGGGAGAGGCTGAGACTATCTAGAAGGACCCTGCCAGCTCCCAGCACCCTCCACCATCTGAGAAGCCACATGGACAAGACAGGCACCCGGAGCGTTGGCATCAACCTGGTGGCCCCATCCCTGGCAAACACACGCGCGTGTCCCCTGGACAGAGGAGCAGAGTGTGCCAGGAAGCGGGAAGAAACAGGAACTGATACACCACTTTGCCCCTCCTTTGGCAGGGGAGGCGTTTTACATCACAGCCCCCTCCCCTAAATCCACGCCCACCCCCCCAGCAACCCAGCTGAAGCAGGCAGCAGGGAAGGAGGCCTTTGTGACTCAAATAACTTAGGCAAGAAAAACCATCGGGGATCCCCGGCTCGAGTCCCCAGGAGGCTGAGGGCGGACACCCGGCTGGCGTCTGCGGGAGGAGGGGACAGGGAAGGGGAGGCGGCCCGGTGTTATCTGGTCAACGTCCTGGCGCCGAGGCCGCCGTTGTGACTGGAGGGCGGGTAGGCCTCGGGCCTGTGCAGGGGCGGCGGGGAGGCGGGCGTGCCGGCCGGGGCAGCGTGGGCGTACGGGGGCGCGGGCGTCCGGCCGGGGGCCTGCTGCAGGTTCAGGATACTGTCGATGGCGCTCTGCAGGTGCTCGGTGAGCGTGTCATCCTGCGGGCTGTCGCTGGAGAAGCTGGCCTGGTCCACATCGGGCGACTCTGACTTGCGCCGCTTGGCAGGGGGCAGTGCGGGCGCCTCCCAGTCGGGGTCCCCAGTGCCTTGGGCGGCGCTGGCTGCGGGCTCTGGCGGGGCGCCCTTCAGCATACGCTGGTACAACTCATCCTCCACGGCCGCCAGCTCGCGGATGAGCCCGCTGGTGGCCTCGTCCACTTTGGCGGGCAGCGGCGCTGGGCTGCCTCCCCGTGCCCTGCCCGCGGGCGTCCCCTCTGGCGCGCCAGGGCCCCCCACGTTCTCGCGGTAGGTCTTGCGCAGTGGCAGGCGCGGGCAGTGCGGGGCGGTGGCCAGGGGCTTGCGCTCGGGGGCGGCAGGCGGCGGGTGGTCCACCGTGCCGTTCATCTGGCCCGTGGGCGGCGGTGGCGGCGGCGGCCGTGGCGGGGGCTCCGCCACCTTGAGGGCGGCGGGGGGAGGCGGGGGCTGGTGCACAGGGTCCAGGGCCGTGTTGTGCACGACTTTGCTGAGACCGGCTTCCTGCTTGATCTTAAGCTTGAGCCCAATGCGGCTCCGGGCCTCGTACGTCTTGATAGGCGGGCGGTTGCGGGAGGGCATGGGGCCATCCTCGTCGGCGTCCAAGGAGGAGGCGGCAGAGGAGGAGGAGGAGGAGGAGGACAGGGAGGACGACGCCCGGGCCCAGGTGACCGAAGGGGAGCCGCCTGCCCCGCCGTGCCGGATCACAAGCTTGGTGGGCAGGTGTGGAGGGGGCTGGGCGGAGGCCCCGGGAGCTGAAGACGACGGGGGGCCGTGGCCGGGGAGCCGATGACCCTCAGAAGAGGCTGCGACGGGGAGGCCGAGCGAGCGGGAAGAAGACACGTACTCGTCTGCAGAATCGGGGCAAAGAAAACCCACGGGGTTAGGTCAAGGTCCCCCGCGACCAAGCTGGGAGGAGCTGTGTGCAGTAAGCACCTACCACCTGCCAGGCACCAGACCGCACCCTGGACCCTCCAATCCTCAGGACAGGCTGGGTGAGACCCTCTTCAGCAAGGCCCAAATTCCCCCAACTCTAAACCACTGTGTCTGGCACAGCAGCCACGAACCACCTGGGGCTCATTCAGACTTAAGGGAATTCAGAGAATATACAACAAGGCTCACGCCTGTAATCCCAGCATTTTGGGAGGCCAATGCAGGGGGATCGCTTGAGCCCAGGAGTTTGAGACCTTCCTGGGCACAGTAGTGAGACCCCTGTCTCTACAAACAAATAAATAAATAAAATATAAAAGTTCTATTGGACAGCGTTGCTCTAATTATATATATAACTTTTTAAAAATGGGGTTAAGAAGTATCTAATTTCAAAGTCTGGTCTGAAATGACATGAGGTGTTTTTGTTGTTGTTGTTGTTTGAGACAGTCTCATTCTGTGGCCCAGGCCGGAGTGCAGTGGCATGATCTCAGCTCACTGCACCCTCCACCTCCTGGGTTCAAGTGATTCTCCTGCCTCAGCCTCCCAAGTAGCTGGGATTATAGGTGCCAGACACCACGCCCAGCTAATTTTTGTATTTTTAGTAGAGACAGGGTTTCACCACGTTGCCCAGGCTGGTCTCGCACTCCTGACCTCAGGTGATCCATCAGCCTCAGCCTCCCAAAGTGCTGGGATTACAGGTGTGAGCCACCGCACCCGGCTACATGAGGTTATTTATGGTCTTGATTTATCCCAACTACTCTGGATACCCATCGATTTCACTCCAGAAGTGTGTTTGATCACAGAGTGCTTCCCCAAACCCACTGGGGGTAAATCAGAAGACAGCATCTAGGTAGCTCATCACCTTTCTAAAAGCAAAGATTCCAGAACATATCGGGCCCCAGTGGTATCAGATAAGGGACTGTAAACTGATCATCAAAACCCCCACTTTACAAAATGAGAACACGGAGACACAGAGAAGGTAAGTAACTTGCCCAAGGTCACACAGTCAGTAAGTGGCAGAGCCAGAGTTTGAACCAAGACTCCAGCATCGAATCCCTAACCACCGAACTATCCTTCCGCTCCTACCCTAGAGACTTCAGACTCGCTTCCGGCCCCTCCTTCACTATGGCCACCCCTTTGCACCCATTTAAGTACCAATGACTACGTTTTCAAAATTAAGGTCCAGAGCTCGAGGTGAAAAGCCTGGGCCTGGCAGCAGAAAGCAGGGACCATGTTTTTTGACCATGTTTTTTCAAGGGAAGCTCTGGAGTTGGAATGCAGGTGAGGGCTAAGGGAATATTCTAAAAACTCTGGCAGCTGGGATCTGCCTGTACCGTTTCCTGCAGACAGGAGACTAGAGTGAGGCCAGCGAGCCGCCTAAGGTGCAACACTTAAGGAGGCGCTCACTCTCAGAGTCCCCAAAGGACTGGCACCCAAGAGTAGGCGCTACCTTATATACTTTGCAACCTAGGAGCCTGCTCTCCCGTTTTCTGTCCCACGGAGGTGGCAGAATATTCCCCCCATCCTAGGGTGTCGGGGTTCGTGAAAGGGACACACAAGGATGGAGGAAGATGGATGTGGGCTTTCTGGTCTGGGAGGCGGGAGGTCAGGGGAGGCCCAGCCGCAGTAGCAAGGCGGGGCTGGGGCGCCTCCTAGTGGTGGAGTGAGGTAGGGCCACACACCTACTCCCCACCCGGAATCTAACTCTTCCGCCCAGGTGGGGTGGGGGCACCTCTCCCTCCCCCCCCTCACTACCCTCTCTCACCTGGCTTCTCCTTGGCCAGCTGTTTATCCAAGGCAAGGGTGGTCTTCTCCTCCTGAATGAACATTCGGTCGATCATTACCATCTCCGCTGAGGGGCTCACCCTCTGGGGTAGGGGGAAGAGAAGACGTGCGAGTGAACCAGCAAGAAGGCGGAAGGGGCGCGAGCGATGGGGACGATGCGCACAGGGTCCAAACTATCCTTGTGATCGGAGCTCACGCCTCCCTCCCAACCTCCCTCCCGGGGCTAAAAGGGGTGGAAGGCTCCACCTTGCCCAGAGCGGGCGAGGGAAAGGGGCAGCGTCCCAGCGGGGAAGAGCCCAGAAGCGAGGAAGGCAACTCTGACCCTACCCGGGACTCCTCTAGGAGCAGGAGCCGATATTTATTGAGCATGGCCTGGGTGCGTTTCAGCAGCTGCGTGGAGACCGTCTCAAACTCCTCATCCACTACAAGGAAGGGAAGAGAGGCAAGGGCGGAGATGTTGGGGGCGGCCACAGACGCGCAGGAAGGACGGCGGGGCAGGGCAGCACAGCACACTGTGCACCTACAACTCTACGCTGGCAGTGCCCCGCCCCACCGGCTGGGGTCCCCCGGGACATATAAGGCTGTGTCCTGGGGAGGCCTCACCTTTGTGGTAGTCACTGGGGGAGGGGAGGGCGCCCTGGTAGACATGGTAGGGCAGAAGGCGATGCAGGGCGTCCTCGAAGGAGGGGAAGGCCGTCTTGTAGTCGGGGTGCAGGACGGAGCCCTGGTGTTTGTGCAAATGCTCCAGGAAACTGCGGGTGGAGAGGGGAGAGACCACACACGGCGGAGGGTCGGGGGGGAGGGTGGTGCGCAGGTGAGGGCCAGGGGAAGTCCCTGAACCCTCAGCCCCAGACCGCAACTGAACACAATAGAGGGAAGGGGAATACTTGGGCAGCGGTGTTCGCATGTGCTGAACGTGTTTGGTCCGTCTCACTGAGTCCCTGGGGCCGACCAAAGCAGTACTATCGCTATCCCCCATTTTACAGAAGGGGAAGGTGAGGTGGAGAAAGTGAAGTGAAGTCACTCCTTCCCAAAGCACATAAAGGAGGAAGAGCAGAGCGGGAGGCCAGAGCCTGGAAGCTGCTATTCTGCCTCCTGCCACCTGGGGCCAGTGTGGCTCCACCCTGCCTCCTCCTAAGTGTAGCCTTCGGGAGGGAGGGAGGGAGGGAGGGAGACTGGATCCTGTCTTCTCACTGGGCCGCTTTTGTAGCCCATGTTACAGTGGGTTGTGTCTATTGGCCGTGTGACTGTCTCTCCCACCAGGCAGGCCCAACTCCACACTTGGCTAAAAACCAGCAGCCTCTCTGTACTATGGGGGCAGGGACTTTGTGTCACTTACACCTGTGTTCCCAACATGGGGCTCAGGCCTGGGCACTGAGTGGGGACTTAATCTACACTCCTAGGCTAGGCAGAGGCTCACGCCTGCAATCCCAGCGTTTTGCGGGGCCGAGCCAGAAGGACTGTCTGAGCCCAGGAGTTCAAGATCAGCCTGGGCAACACAGCAAGACCCTGTCTCTACAAAAATTATTTAAAAATTAGCCGAGTGTGGTGGCACGTGCGTGTAGTCTCAGCTACTCAGGAGACTAAGATGGGAGGATCGCTTGAGCCCAGGAGTTTCAGACCAACCTGGGCCGGGCATGGTGGCTCACATCTGTACTCCCAGCACTTTGGGAGGCCGAGATGGGCAGATCACCTGAGGTCAGAAGTTCAAGGCCAGCCTGGCCAACATAATGAAAACCCATCTCTACTAAAAATACAAAAAATAGGCACCTGTAATCCCAGCTACTTAGGAGACTGAGGCAGGAGAACCACTTGAACCCAGGAGGCAGAGGCTGCAGTGAGCCGAGATTGCACCACCGCACTCCAGCCTGGGTGATAAAATGAGTCTTGGTCTCCAAAAACAAAACAAAACAAAACAAAACAAAAACAAAACCAACCAGACTGGGCAACATAGTAAGACCTTGTCTCCACAATATATATATATATATATATTTTGGTGGGAGGACGGAGTCTCGCTCTGTCACCCAGGCTGGAGTGCAATGGCACAATCTCAGCTCACTGCAACTTCCACCCCCCAGCCTTACATGTTTTTAAAAAACATTCATGGTGGGCTGGGCGTGGTGGCTCACACCTGTAATCCCAGCACCTTGGGAGACCGAGGCAGGCGGATCACTTGAGGCCAGGAGTTCAAGACCAGCCTGGCCAACATGGTGAAACCCTGTCTCTACTAAAAATACAAAAATTAGCTGGGCATGGTGGCGGGTGCCTGTGGTCATAGCTACTTGGGACGCTGGGGTAGGAGAATCACATGAACCCGGGAAGCGGAGGTTGCAGTGAGCCAACATTGCTATTGCACTCTAGCCTAGGTGACAGAGTGAGACTCTGGCTCAAAGAAACCCCCCTAAAACAAAACAAAAAACTCTGGTGGTGGAAGGAGGGCAGGAGAGAGGGCAGACAGGCATCCAGCATTTACCCGTCCATCCACCCAGACTCCCATCCATCCATTCCCAAACACCCCCCATCACCCTCCCGACAGCCATGTCCACCCACTCACTTCCCCCACCCAGTAGGGCTCATGCCCCGCCATGTGGGAGATGCAGAAGGCACAGCAACAACCAGGACGGACCAAACTGCTGCCCTCTTGAGCCCCAGCCTGGCGGAGTCACAGCTCACCCTCCCTCCACCACCCTCTGGTCACCCCCATTACCACCCCATTTTCCAGAAGGGGAAACTGAGGGTCTATGAGGGAACTACATTGCTAGCAAGAGGTAGAGCTGGGCTTGGCAAGTGGGTCCCCCAACCCCGCTTCTGGAGGGTGGCCCCATGCTCCCCAGGTCTCTGGAAAGTATAGGGCAGGCATGCAAGGGTGGGGTGTGGACTCACCAGGCTTCCTTGCTGGGCTGAAGTGTTGGGGGCTTCTTCAGGCCACTCAGCTTGCTCTCGTACTGGGAGAAGAAAGGTGAGTGAGAGGCCTTTGCCTCCAGAAGCCTTCCCTCCCCTGACCTGCTTCCCCTTCGCGCCCTGACCCGCTTCCCCTGCAGCCTGGGATAAAGACGGGGCAGGGGACTGGTGTCTCACCCGGGTAGGGGCCTGGCCCCAGCTGCAGGATCCCCTGCCCATCACAATAAACCCCAGGGGGAGACCTGGGCTGGGCTGGGGAGCGGACAGAGAGGGTGAAAGGCAGGCTGGAGCCCTGGGCATCCTCCACCTGGGTCCCCTCCGTCCCCTCGCCCAGGGCCGCCGGTGTGAGACCTCCCTCCTCTGCTGGATGCCTGCTTCCCACGTCACTGCCCAGCACCCGGCACCCCTGCCTCGCACAGTCTCTCTCCCCATGCGGCTCCAGTCGTTTCGCGCCCCCACCTCCCTTCCTTGCTTCCCCTCTTGTCCTCAGCGTCTGGCCTTTGTTCCGGCATCTCCGTCTCTGAGCCTCTCCCGGCCTCTTGGGTCCTGGTCCTCCCATCTGCTCCTCTCCTTGTCTTCCATCTCCCCGTCTTACAGGTGGCCTCGGCCTCAGCTGTCCCTGCCCTCTCACCCTTCCATTCTCGGTCCCTGATCCGCTCTGTCTCAGGTCTGTCTCGTCTCAACCCGCCTTTCCTATCCTGAGTCTTAGCGCTGTCCTCCCCATCCTGTGTCCACGTCACTTGCTCTTGCCCCAGTGACAGTCCCTCACACTGTTGCTAGTCGTCTTGGTGCCGTCTCTGTCCCACCATCTCCATGCTTCTCCCTCATCTCTGGCTGCCTGTCTGGGTGTCGTTCTGCCCTTCCTGTCCCTGCACAGCTGTTCGTGGTCTCAGCTGCCTGATGGTCCCAGCTTCATCCTGTCCCCGTCTTCCCGTGTCTCCCTGCCCCTGCCAGCCCCAGTTCCCAGTTCCCGAAGACTCCTGGTCCTGTCCTGACCCTTGCTCTGAGGGCCCCTTACCTGCAGCCCAGAGGTCTTCCCTGGCCCAGAGGAAGTGGCCTTGGCCACATTCAGGGTCGGGAGGTTGCTGGCAAAAGCCTTGTTCTCAGCCGGAAGCAGAGGAGGGAGGCCTGGGGTGGGTGGGGTGGGGAGACAGGGCCTACGGTCACTGCATGAAGGCCCCTTCCTCAAACGGTAGCCCCACCCTGTACCCCACCCCTCTCCTCCTGGCCCTCCGGCCCTTCAAATCTGGGGCCAGCCCTGCCACCTCAAGCCTTCCTGGGTCCCTTGAGTTCTGGCTGATGCCCTGTGCTGAGTCCCACAGCCCTGCCCCAGCCCCTCCTCCCTGCTCTCAGCCCCGCTCGCCCATCTTCAGGCCCTGTCTCCCTGGGCACGTGGGCGACCTCTCCCCTACCTGTGGTGGCCATGGGCGCCGGGGCGGGGGCGTGGCTGGGGGTGGTGGGGGTCCCGGATGGGGCCTGCCCACTGACCAGCACAGAAGCAGTGGGGCTGGTGAGGGGCCCCAGGCTGGTGGCGGTCTGCGGGGCGGCAGGGCCCCCCCCAGTCTTGTTCTGGAGAATGATTCCGGACGGCACCTGAGGAGGGGACAGGTGGATGAGGGGTGGGGAACACAGGCTAGGAGTGGGGGTGTCCAGACGCAGCAGGGCTGGGGAGGAACACAGAGCCGTAAGGCGGAGGGGCTCCATCAGACTGAGGGGGTGGGATGGGATGGGGCTGATGGGGCGGGCGGTCCCTGCCTCCCGTTACCTGGTGAAATCTCTCGAGAAGAGCCTTCGGCTGGGGCAGCGCTGGGAAGGGGGTGGTCACCATCTGGAAGGTCCGAGGAGGCGGTGGGGGGGGTGCTGCCGGCTCGGGGACCAGGTGGAGGGTTGAAGGGGGCGTGGGGGACTTGTGGGGCCCCTGGCCAGGTGGGAACTGGAGCTGGAAGTCGGATGGCGTAGGGGCTGGCAACCTGGAGGACGTCTCGGAGGAGGAGGCCACAGCGGAGGAGGTGGAGGATGGAGGGAGGTGGGGGGCTGGGGGCAGCGGTCCCTCAGGCGGCTGGGATGGGGGGCGGAGAGGTGGCTGGGGCGGGCCTGGGGCAGTAGGGGCCGGGTTGCTGGCAGGTGGGGGAACGCCCAGCTGGTTTTGGATGACAAAGATGCCAGGCAGAGTTGGGGGGGCCTGGGGTGGGGGACAAGGGTGCAGGGCTGGTTCTGAGGGAGGGCGGGACACACTCTGGGGCCGGGAGGGTGGGCGGGAAGGGGCCGGGCGGGGTGTGGGGAGGGCAGGTGGGGGCTGTCCCCCAGAGGGGCCTGGTGAGGTAGTGACGGGGACGAAGAGGGGCCTGGGCCCTTCAGTGGAGCCGCTGCCGGGATCTGGGCAGGGGAGGGAGGGAGAGGGGAGGGGCGGGGGTCAGAACCAACCGTAGCTCCCATTGCCCCAAGACACTGGGGTCCCCAGCCATCCCCGCCAGAAGCCCCCTTCCTAGCCCACCCCATCCTAAGAAGGGAGCCCGCCACGGCTGCCCTTCCCTCCCTCGTCTCTCACTCCCCATGGCGCCCCTCCACCTGCCCCCGACCTCTGTCCCCCACCCCAGCTCCTCCACATTTCTCTGGCCTCCAATTTCAAACCCCCTTCTGCCCCATTCCCCCAGCCCCTCGCAGTCCCCCGGACAAAGGCAAGCCCTGTAGGGTTGGGGTGGCAGCAGCGGAGGAAGCAGAGGCAGTGGTGGCGGCGGCAGCAGGGGCACCACACCTGCTGCCCAGCAGGAGGCAGGAGGGCCGGGCGGCGAGCACAGCAGCGGGGAAGGAGGGCGGGTAGGGCAGCGTCCCAGCCGCCAGCCCCCACCAGCCCATCTAGCCAAGTCAAGGCAAAGAGACACCAGCATGATGCTGTGTACTGTGGCTAGGGGCTGATGGCCATGGCACAGGGGCTGCCGAGGATACGGATGGCCACACAGGGACAGGCCTGGGTTCACAGCCACATGTGGACCTCTGGATGTGGGCATGGGAAGGCCCAGACTTCTAAGTGTCCTGGGCACCTGCCTCTGTGTGCCTGTGTGGCCATGGCTGCAGGCCTACCTGGGCGCCACGTGAGCTTGCGGGTGCAAGCGTGCGTGTGTGTGCACAACATACCAGATTGTGATGAAGCCTGTGTCTGCAAGCACACGTGATCTGGTGCTAGTTCTGTCACGCGCACACAGCCACCTCGCCTAAAGCATGTCTCAAACAGAGCGCCTTGCCCCTATGGACCCTCCTCCCAAAGAATCATAACCAGAGCAGCCACTGTGTAACCAGTGGGTACCAGCTGTGTACCCAACACTGGGCTGGCACCGTGACGCTTGCTGTCACAGAATCTGCATCCTAGTAACAGCTCATGCTGATCTAACACGAATGGCCGGCCTCCTGCATCCATTTGTGCAATCTCTCCCTAGCCCTGAGAGCAGTGGTAACACTGGACCCATTTCACAGATAAGAAACTGAGGCCAAGGCGCCGAAACTGGTCCAGACTCTCCAGGCTGGGGAAGGCGGAACTGAGGCCTTTACACTGCTCAGTGACTTCTGAGCCGTTTCTCAAAGCTGACTGAGTTCAGGCTTAGACAGCTCAGGAGATCTGCCCGAGGACAGCCAGCGCCACCACACTCCAGAGCCGGACCTCTCGGCATGACATCAGATTCACCACCAGCTTTGGCCTCTAAGTCCTAGAGCCCTTCCAGCATCCCTTCCAAGCTGGGCCCTGAGTAACTTCTGACAGTTAAAGAACCAAACCAAACCAACCAATCAATCAATTAATCAGTCATCAATCCAGACACCGGAAAGGTTTGCCACCTCTAAGAAGAGATAAGAGGCACAGTCCTTGGCACTGTGTACGGCTGATGGGGCTGTCCCCTGGAAGGCAGCTTGGTCTGGGGACTTTGAAAGGGTCACTACTTTGACCTGGAAATTCCCCCTCCAGGAATCTGTGATAAAGAATATTCGGCTGGGCATGGTGGCTCACGCCTGTAATCCCAGCCCTTTGGGAGGCTGAGGCGGGCAGATAACCTGAGGTCAGGAGTTCGAGACAAGCCTGGTCAATATGATGAAACCCCGTCTCTACTAAAAATACAAAAAAAACATTAGCCGGGCATGGTGGCATGCACCTGTAATCCCAGCTACTTGGGAGGCTGAGGCTGGAGAATCGCTTGAACCTAGGAGGCGGAGGTTGCAGCGAACCAAGATCGCGCCACTGCACTCGAGCCTGGGCAATAAGAGTGAAACTCTGTCTCAAAAACAAACATCAAAAAAGGATATTCAAGTACTTGCTCATGGGGATACCCACTGTGGGAGTATTTACAATAGAGGAGAAGGAGAAATGACTCAAATGGCCAATTCTCCGACATCGCTGAGTCGGAGAAAAAAGAACTTGCCCACTCAACAGGTTCCAAGGGCTCAGGGAGGTGGCCCGCACGCAGCGGCACTCTGATGCTACATGAAATAGGAGAATAATACAATACTACAGGATCCCTGGGCGCCTGGTGAAGTTGGATTATGGACAGTGGATTTGACAACAGTATCATGTCAATGCTGTCTGCTTTATTTCTTTGCAGTATGATGGTTAAGAAAGAGAATGTCGTTGTTCTCAAAGGTTAAAATATTATACTAAAATATTAAGGGGTAGGCTGGCCGCGGTGGCTCATGCCTGTAATCCCAGCACTTTGGGAGACCAAGGCAGGTGGATCACTTGAGCCCAGGAGTTCAAGACCAGCCTGGTCAACATAGTGAAACCCCATCTGTACTAAAAACACAAAAATTAGCAGGGCATGGTGGTGTGCACCTGTACTCCCAGCTACTCAGGAGGCTGAGGCTTGAACCCAGGAGGAAGAGGCTACATTGAGCCGAGACTGCACCATTGCACTCCAGACTGGGCAACAGAGTGAGACTCAGACTCAAAAATAAATAAATACATAAATAAATAAAATAAAATATTGAGGGGCGAAGGGGTATAATGGTTGCAACTTACTCTCAACTGATTCAGAAAAAAATGTACACAGAATGAGAATGCTAAGGTCAAGGCAAATGCAGCAAAAGGCTGACAATGGGTAGATGTTGGAGGCAGCCACCACCAATCCCCACCTCCTTGTGTTCAGTCCCCTCCCACTGCTGGTCTTTGTGGCCAATAGACTTTGGCAGAAGTGATTATATGACATTTCCAAGATTAGTTATAAAAAGCCTGCTGCTCCCATCCTGAGCATTCTCAGTCTGTTTCTATTGGGTCACTCACTTTGCAGGAAGCCAACCGCTGTGTGTCATGTGCTGCCCCTTGGAGAGGCCCACTGAGGGAGCAATTGAGGCCTCCTGCTAATAGCCACACAAGTGAGCATGGGAGCAGGTTCTCCAGATCAGTGGGACCTTCAGATGACTACCGCCCAACTGACATCGTGACTACAACCTCATGGGAGATGCAGAGCTAGAACCTCCTAGCTAAGCTGCTTTCAGATTCCTGATGCTTAGAAACTGTGTGAGACATGTGAATACTTGCTGTTTGAAGCTGGTAAGTTTTGAGGGTAATTTACTGCATAGCAATAGATAACTAATACATCTAGTTGAGGAGTAAAGAACTCCTATGAGCTCTCTGTACTAGTCCTGAAACTTTTTATGTGTTTGAAGTCATTTAAACATAAAAAGCTTAAAGATACCAAAAACTTAAAAAGTTTTAATTTCATTCTCATCAAAAGTGCACACACACACAACCCACAAATTAAGTCACATGCCAAAGGACTTACTGGGAAAAATACTTGTAACTCCTAGCACAAAGTTCATCTCTCTCATATATAAAGAGCCTCTAGAAATTACTAAGAATTACAACTGGTGAGAAAAAGGGGCAAAGGATATGATCAGACAGTGCACAGAAAAGGAAAGACAAAAGGCTTGAGTATTTCCAGTATTATCACTTGTAATAAGAAAAATGCACAGCAAAACGCACCCCAGGGCACTATTTTTCACCCTAGGGTACCATTTATCACCCATCGCATTAGGAATAAAGCCTATGTCTAGTAAAGACGCTTGCATATACTACCCTTGGGGGTCTAAACTGGCATAATTTGCTACAACTCCAGAGGAATGCAATTCAGCAGTAGCTATCCATGTTATAAATGCACACTTGCTTTGGTCCAGCAAACAGGCTTCGAGGAAGTAAACAGACCTGCACACATGGGAAGTAACAGGTGAACAAGTAGGCCAGGCATGGTGACTCACGCTTGTAATCCCAGAGCTTTGGGAGGCTGAGGCGGGCAGATCACCTGAGGTCAGGAGTTCGAGACCAATCTGGCCAACATGGTGAAACCCTGTCTCTATTAAAAATACAAAAATTAGCTGAGCATGGTGGCATGCGCCTGTAGTCCCAGCTACTAGGCAGGCTGAGGCAGGAGAATTGCTTGAACCTGGGAGGCGGAGGTTGCAGCGAGCCAATATCAGGCCATTGCACTCCAGCCTGGGCAAAAAGAGCGAAACTGTCTCAAAAACAAAAGCAAAAACAAAAACAAAACAAGTGAACAAGTTGTTTCCCGCAGCTTCATGTAGAATGCCAAAATCTGGATGTGGCCTAACATGCATCAATATGGCATTTCCTGGGGAAATGAACTGTACAAAGGAATACTTCAAAACTCTAACAGAAAACAAGCAAACTCTCTGTTGCTGTCACAGTAAGTACATAATGAGCTCCCCTTTGGGTACAAATGGGAGAGAAATATAAACCATATTTGCACTAGGTTGTATATACACAAAGAACTGGAAAGGGATACAAAAATTAGGCCAGGTGGCCAGGCGTGGTGGCTCACGCCTATAATCCCAGTACTTTGGGAGGTCAGGCGGACAGATCACCTCAGGTCAGGAGTTCAAGACCAGCCTGGCCAACACGGCGAAACCCTGTCTCTACTAAAAATACAGAAATTAGCTGGCAGGGTGGTGGGTGCCTGTAATCCCAGATACTCCAGAGGCTAAGGCAGAGAGAACTGCTTGAACTCAGGAGGTGGGGGTTGCAGTGAGCAGAGATCTTGCCACTGCACTCCACACTGGGCGACAGACTGAGACTCTATCTCAAAAAAAATAAAAATTAATTAGGCTAGGCTCAGTGGCTCATGCCTCTAAACCCAGCACTCTGGGAGGCTAAGGCAGGAGGACTGCTTGAGCCCAGGAGTTCAAGACCAGCCTGGACAACAGAGCAAGACCTTGTCTCTAAAAAAAAAGAAAAAAAGAAAAAAATTTTGATGATTGTACCATGTGAATAAAATGCCTTATTTAAAAAATGTTTTAAATAAAATTGGGGTCGGGGGAGTTAAACAGAAACTCCATACCAAAATGTTACAATATTTATCTTAGAAAAAACAAAGCTAGGCCTGGCATAGTGGCTCACGTCTGTAATCCCAGCACTTTGGGAGGCCAAGCCAGGTGGATCACTTGAGGTGAGGAGTTCAAGACCAGCCTGGCCAACATGGTAAAACCTCGTCTCTCTAAAAATAGAAAAATTAGCCAGGCATGGTGGAATGTGCCTGTAATCCAAGTTACTTGGGAGGCTGAGGCAGGAGAATTGCTTCAATCCCAGAGACAGAGGTTGCAGTGAGCCAAGATCATGCCACTGCACTACAGCCTGGGCGACAAAGCGAGAAGCTGTCTCAAAAACAAAAAATAAAACAAAGAAAAAAAAATTTTTTTTTTTTTTTTGAGAGCAATCTCAGCTCGCTACAACCTCTGCTTCCCAGGTTCAAGCAATTCTCCTGCCTCAGCCTTCCGAGTAGCTGGGATTATAGGCGCACACCATCACATCCAACTAATTTTTGTATTTTTAGTAGAGATGGGGTTTCACCATGTTGGTTAGGATGGTCTCAATCTCTTGACCTCGTGATCCACCCAACTTGGCCTCCCAAAGTGCTGGGATTACAGGTGTGAGCCACTGTGCCTGGCCAGAAAATTTTTTTTTTTTTACTAACTGCTTCCACACAGTGGTATTATGTGTGACTTATTTTTCTTCTTTGTTCTTTTCTGTATTTTCTACATTCCCTAAACGAGCACCAAATTATTATTATTATTATTATTTGGTCTTCAACTGCTGGCCTCAAGTGATCCCCCCATCTTAGCCTCCCAAAGCAAAAAAATTACCATATGAGTGGATTGTTCACCAAGAGATTCCCTCCTTCTCTTCCTTCCCTTTCTTTCTTTCTTCACAAATGAAGTCTCGCTATGTTGCCCAGGCTGGCCTCAAACTCCTGGGCTCAAGTGATCCTCCTGCCTCAGCCTCCCTCCTGAGTAGCCGGGGCTACAGGCATGAGCCACCACACCCAGCTTCCAAGAGATTTCAAGAACCCCATGTGGAGGCGGCAAGATGCTCAACTTCACACACAATTAGAGAAAAGCACAGGGGGTGTGTCACTTTCCAGCCTGGCAAAGAGCAGGCCAGCTGCTAATCTCGTGTGTCGGTAAAGCTGCAGGACCAAGCGAAGCCATCACTGGCATGAACTTTTTCAAAAAGGTTTAGCACTTTCCACAAAATGGCTGGAAAGCTTATCCTTTGCGTCTAGTAATTCTATTTTTAGAAATTTACCCTGCAAGTACTTTCATACCTGTGTGCAAAGGATGGATGCAAGAATTTTTTTTTTTTTTTTTTTTGAGGCAGAGTCTCACTCTGCCACCCAGGCTAGAGTGCAGTGGCATGATCTCAGCTCACCACAACTCCCTCTAGGCTCACTACAACCTCCGCCTCCCAGGTTCAAGCGATTCTCCTGCCTCAGCATCCCAGGTAGCTGGGATTACAGGTGCCCACCATCATGCCTCACTCATTTTTGTATTTTTAGTAGAGATGGGGTTTCACCACGTTGGCCAGGCTGGTCTCGCACTCCTGACCTCAGGTGATTGCCTGACTCGGCCTCCCAAAGTGCTGGGATTACAGGTGTGAGCCACCACGCTCAGCCAAGAATATCTTATAGGAGTTTCGTTTGTTGACAATGACAAATAAACCACCTGAAGTATTCCTGAAGAAGGGGCTGAATAAAGAAATCATGGTATGTCCATATCACAAAACACAATAAAGACATCAAAAGAAAGAGGCAAACTATAGCCCACAAGCTAAGAATCGTTTTTACATATTGTTTTTTTTTTGAGACGGAGTCTCGCTCTGTCGCCCAGGCTGGAGTGCAGTGGCCGGATCTCAGCTCACTGCAAGCTCTGCCTCCCGGGTTTATGCCATTCTCCTGCCTCAGCCTCCTGAGTAGCTAGGACCACAGGCGCCCGCCACCTCGCCCGGCTAGTTCTTTGTATTTTTTAGTAGAGACGGGGTTTCACCGTGTTAACCAGGATGGTCTCCATCTCCTGACCTCGTGATCCGCCCGTCTCGGCTTCCCAAAGTGCTGAGATTACAGGCTTGAGCCACCGCGCCCGGCCCGTTTTTACATTTTTAAACAGTTGAAGAAAAAAAAATCATAAGAATACTATTTTGTGACTTGCAAAAATTACATGAAACTCCAATTTCAGTGCCCTTAAACAAAGTTTTATTGGAACACTCCTGTGCTCATTCATTTGCATATGGTCTGTGGCTGCTTTTGCGCTCTAATAACAGAGACCATACGGCCCTCAAAAGCCTGAAACATTTACTATTGCCTCTTTCTAGAAAGTTGCCCGGAAAAATAAACAAATAAATGAATAAAAATCAAATTAAGCAAAAAGAAAGTTTGCCTGGCTTCTTTCCCTTCACAGCTCTTTCAACATGCCCAACTCTGTTCTAAAACATTTTAATGTTAATATACATCTATTAATTTACAGATATTAGTTTATTTAACCCTTACAGCTGTACGAAGTAGCCGCTGTTCCTATCATTCTCATTCTGCAGGCAAGGACACCGTGGTACAACAGAGAGGCAAGCAGCTTGCTGAAGGTCACAGGGCCTGTAAGTGGCCAAGTCCTATTTCCTAACTCCCACATCACAGCGATCCTCCCAGATGGTGGTTTGCAAAAAAAAAACCCCAAAATAAAAACACACCCCTACACATAGTAACCATTGATAATGGCTGAAGTCATCTTAGGGGGTTGTGACCAGCACTTAAAAAGAACAGTGGAGGCTGAGTGTGGTAGCTCACGCCTGTAATCTCAGCACTTTGGGAGGCCAAGGTGGGCAGATCACCTGAGGTCAGGAGTTTGAGAACATCCTAGGCAACATGGTGAAACCTCATCTCAACTAAAAACACAAAAATCAGCTTGGCATGGTAGTGCACTCCTGTAATTCCAGCTACTCGGGAAGCTGAGGCAGGAGAATCGCTTGAACCTGGGAGGTGGAGGTTGCAGTGAACCGAGATAGTGCCGCTGCACTCCAGCCTGGGCGACAGAGGGAGACTCCATGCCTCCCCGCTAACCCCAGAAAAGACAGTGGAAACAGAATAGAAAATATTGATGTGTATCACACATTGTAACTTCTGTTTCTGTGATATGTGTATATATACAAATACATATATGTAGGCGTGTCCTGAGTGGTGACATAAAATGAAATTCTTGTGCCAGGCACGGTGGCTCACACCTGTAATCCCAGAACTTTGGGAGGCCGTGGTGGGCAGATCGCCTGAGATCAGGAGTTCGAGACCAGCCTGGCCAACATGGAGAAACCCTATCTCTACCAAAAATACAAATATTAGCTGGATGTGGTGGCACGTGCCTGCAGTCCCAGCTACTCGGGAGGCTGAGGCAGGAGAATCGCTTGAACCCGGGACGTGAAGGTTGCAGTGAGCTGAGATCGCGCCACTGCACCCCAGCCTGGGTGACAGAGCAAAAAAATAAAATAAAAAAGTAATTCTTATCCTGGGTGGTGGGTCAAGGAAAAAAAAAAAAAAAGATTTGAAAGCCAGTGCTCCAAGATATGTTGCTAAATAAGCAAAGCCAGATGCAGAACACAGTCTTTGCTTTTCTGTTTGTGTTAACACAAAGGGAAAATGCATGCACGTGCACACACACATACATACACACACACACACACACACACACACACACACACACACACGGAGGCTGCCAAATCCATCTGGGTCCAGAGAGCAGAGTTCCGAGTGCAGGAGTTAGAGTTCATACAGTAAGAGAACCACTACTCTTACTAACAGTAAGAATCATCCAGATTGGGAACTGCTATTCCGTGCATATACACAGGATAGTGGTTCTCAATCTGGATGATTCTGTCCCCGCCAGGGGACACTTGGCCAATCACCCAGTCACACACCCACCCATGCCATCCATCCGTCCGTCCATTCAGCCATCCATCTGTCCATCCACTTGCCCACTCAACAAACATTCATTGACCACCTTCTGTCATGCTGGCACTGTTGCAGACACAGCTGCTGTGGAGAGTCCTACCTTGTGCCTCCTCGCCTGTGTGTGTGACTAAGAGTCAGCTCGGGTGCACACTTGACTGTGTGCACTAAGCATCCTTCTCAAAGGTCATCCACATGGCCAGGCACAGTGGCTTACCCCCATAATCCCAGCCCTGTGAGAGGCCAAGGTGGGAAGATTACTGAGCCTAGGAGTTCGAAACCAACCTAGGCAGCATAGTGAGACCCCATATCTCCCCCACAAAACAAAATACAAAAAAAAAAAAAAAAAATTAGCTGTGCGTGGTGGCACGCACCTATAGTCCCAGCTACTTCAGGGTCTGAGGTGGAAGGATCACTTAAGCATGGCAGGGCAGAGGTTGTAGGAGCCAATATTGCACCACTGTACTCCAGCCTGGGCGACAGAGCCAGACCCTGCTTCCAAAAAAATAAGTTCAGCTACAGCATAATTACTGCAACTGCTAACAGTAAGTGTCTGTTCACTGAGCACTGGCTCTGTGCAGTGCCATCATGCCAGGTCACTGGCCTTATTCCCATTTTAGATGCAAAAACCATGCCTCAGAGAGCTCCACTAAGCAGAACTGGATTGACACCCAGGTCTGGCTTTCTCAAGACTTCAGGTGTCTCCAGCAATAAGCCCCCAGGGTTTTAATCCAGGCCCTACCATTTGCGAGCTGGGCAACCTTGGGCAAGCTAATTAATCTCCCTGTGCCTCTGTTTCCTCACCTGCAAAATGAGATGCTACCACCTGCCTGGTGGAGGTTGTGAGGTTTAAATGAGAGACTGCTAGGCGGGTGCGGTGACTCACACCTGTCATCCCAGCACTTTGGGAGGCTGAGGCGGATGGATCACCTGAGGTCAGGAGTTTGAGACCAGCTTGGCCAACATGATGATACCCCAACTCTACTAAAAATATGAAAATTAGCCAAACATGGTGGCGGGCACCTGTAATCCCAGCTACTCAGGAGGCTGAGGCAGGAGAATCACTTGAACCCAGGAGGTGGAGGTTGCAGCAAGCCGAGATCTTGCCACTGCACTCCAGCCTAGGTGACAGAGTGAGACTCTGTCTCAAAAAATAAATAATAATAATAATAAAAGCAAACATTTATCAAGTGCTTACTTTGCGCTAACTCATTTACTCCACCTAAGCGCTCCCTCAGCCTACCTAAGCATCTGCTGATGGAAGGAACAATTGGTTGCTAAAGGTTAAATGGTAAGCGGGAGAGCCCGCAAGTGAAATAACGGCTGTTCAAGGTCAAAGCCCATGCTGACTTCTGCCATCCTGCCCTTGTCACTGTCCCACTCTCCTCTTCCTACCTATCCACTGGTCCTTTCTGAATGAGTACCACATTCACTGCTCTAGAATAAGAGGGTAGCCCTCCCTAACCTGCTATGTGCTTATGACTCATAAGCATAATGCTTATTACTCTTAAGACAAAAGGCTAATTTTCCTAATATGTAAAGAGTTTCTACAAATCTACAACAAAATGACAGTAACCCAGATTTTACAATGGCAAAGGGTATGAGCAGTTTCATAAAACAGAAGGTACATATGGCTCTTACTCTTATGAAAATCTGCCTGAGCTCATTCACAATAAAAGAAATGCAAATGAAAACAAAACAAGATACGATTTTTCACCTATCTAGATCGGACAAGTTCAACATACTGGTGAGGTTGCAGGCAGGGCGGGGAAGGCATAATCACATATTGCTGATAAAGGTTAAACTCATTTATACTCCACGGGGCAATTTGGCAATATCCGTCAGAGATAAAAATGAATACGCCTTCAGAGCCAGCAAATTCCTTGTGAAGAACTTACCCTACAAAATGACATACATACAAAGGCATTCTTTGCAGCCTTGTTCATAATAGCTACAGATCAGAAGTGACCTAAAAACCCAACAATTTAGACTGGCTAAATAAATATCAGTACATGCACACAGTGGAATACCACGCAGCCATATAAAAGAATGAAGAATGGGAACGGGCACAGTGGCCAACACTTGTAATCCCAGCACTTTGGGAGGCCAAGGCGGGCAGATCACTTGAGGTCCAGAGTTCAAGATCAGCCTGGGCAACATGGTGAAACCCCGTCTCTACTAAAAATACAAAAATTAGCCCAGCATGGTGGCAGGCACCTGTAATCCCAGCTACTCAGGAGGCTGAGGCAGAAGAATCATTTGAACATGGGAGGCGAAGGTTGCAGTGAGCCGAGATCGCGCCATTGCACTCCAGCCTGGGCGATAGAGTAAGACTCCATCTCATTTTTTTTTTTTTTTTTTAAAAGAGAGAATGAAGAATGGTCTCCAAGATCGATTTTTAAATAATAAAAAATGCAATACTGCAGGCAGAGGATGCTACCCTTTTTGTAAAAATTGAAGGAAAAGAATCCATATTTGATTGTTTCCCTATCCAGATAACAAATGCAAGAAACCACCCTGGGAAGGAAGATGACAGGAGGCTACGGTTCAGGAGAGGGGGATTCTCCACTATGCATCTTTTTGTACCTTTTTAAATGTGAATTATCTGAATGTATTACTAATTCGGATGTGAAAATTATAATTTTAGGAAAGAACAGATTTCCTTCCACGTGTGTCTTGCATTCCTGCAGCGCATGGGCTCCCCCAGGGCCAGCCCTGGTCTCAGGCATCCATGATCATCATTGGGAGACACTTGGGAAACACTTTGTGGGAGTGAAAGAGAGCTCTGTGTTCCAAGTCAGCAGGACAGAGACGCAGGCAGGGCAGAGAGCGAGGAGCGGGAGAGCCGACAGGAGGGGCGAGGCTGGGTCTGTGCTGTGGACACACGCTGCTGGGGTCCCTCTACCTGGGGGGCCGGAGCCGGGGAAGCCTGGCCGTCGGGGGCCTGAGGGCCAAGGCCAGCTCCTTTGGCGACGGGGGTGGCCGGGGCTGGGTCTTGGGCGGGAGGCGGGGCGCTGACTATGACCGAGGCAGGCACGGAGAGGTGGGGACCCTCTGCAGAGAGGGGCTGCTGGCTCCTCTCCTGCAACGGGCAGCCCGCACAGGGTCAGAAGGCCGCCCCCACAGGCCCTCGACCACCCCACCCGAGACCCCTGCCCCTACTGACGCTCCAGAGAACAGGGTAGTGGGCAGCCTGGCAGGCAGGGTGTCAGGCACAGAGGCCATGGAGGCCAAAACCCAGGCAGCCCACTCCATTCTGAGCTCCTATTGGCCCCTCTGCCAGCTCCACCTTGCCCTGCCTCTCTCCTGCCCCACCTGCCTGTCCGTCCGTCCCTGTCTTGTCCACTTCCTGTCTAAGATCCCTCTCCTTGTCTGTCAGCAGGCCAGCGAGTGCCTGCCTTTCTCTGTCCGTCTGCCAGTCCCTCTCCCTGTCTGTCAGCAGCCCAGCCGGTGCCTGCCCTTCTCTGTCCGTGCACTAGTCCCTCTTCCTGCAAGTCCCTCTCCTCTTCCTGTCTGTCAGCAGCCCAGCCAGTGCCTGACCTTCTCTCTCTGTCTGTTCGCAGGTCCCTCCCCTTGTCTGTCTGTCTGCCAGTCCCTTTCGCTGCCTAACAGTTGTCCTGCCCCTCGTCCGTCAGTCAGCCAGCCTGCCAATCCATCTTCCTGCCAGTTCAGCCAGGGCCCTCAGCCCTCTAGCCTCCTCTTAAGGGCCACCTGTGCCATACGGAGACCTTCCCCCACAGCTGCCACAGTGGCATCCACTTTTGGATCTTGGCGCCTCGCCCCAGGGCCCCTCCTCCTCCCAAACCCGCCTCCTCTGGTACCTGCTCCCCTGCCCTGCCCTGCTTACCTGGGGCAGGAACATCTGCAGGGAGTCCTGAGTGAGGATGGCCGTAGGGGTGGCAGACGGCGGCTGTCCCAGGACGATCTTCTCCGGGCTAGACGCCAGGCCAGGGCTGGGCTGGGGGGTGGTGGCCTGAGGCGGGGCAGCAGCCTGTGGGGTGGGGGCCTGCGGGGGCTGCTGCGCCTGCGGCTGCTGGAGGCCCAGGGGCAGGGGTGTGCTGACCGCCGGGGGCGCCTGGGGGGCAGGCTGCACCGTGAGGACGGGCGCGGCCTCCCCGGTGGCGGCGGCAGGGGTGGCCGGCTGCACCAGGCCGTCAGGGGTGTTGAGCATGGCCACGGCGCTGGGGGGCAGGGTGACCCCCTGGAGGACGGTGGTGGCGGCCGGCCCGGCGGGCGCTGGCTGGCTCTGCGTGGGCAGGCTGCCCGCCGCCAGCGACACGGGCATCTGGAAGAGCGCAGGCTGGCCCACCTGGATGGGGGCGGCGGAGAGGATGTGCGCGCTATGGGCCCCAGAGTGCGGGGCCAACACGGGGCCCAGGCTCAGTGGGCCCGCCAGGTTCTGGTTGGTGAGGATGGGATTCGCGATGAGCTGTCCACCCGTGTGGGGGGCAGCGGCTGCCAGGATCTGCCCGCCCACGTTGGCCGGCAGGGCTGAGAGCTGCTGTGGGAGCTGGACCGCGGGGGCGCCAGGCAGTAGGAACTGGTTCTGGCCCGGCAGCATGTGCTGGGCGGGGATGACGATGCTGCTGCCTTGGTTCAGGAGGTGGACGCTCATGGGCTTGCTCAGGGCTCCGGGGGGCTGCGGTGGGGCCGCCCCGGTGGTGGTGGCCGGTGGCTGCTTGAAGACATTTGCCTGCAGCGCAGGCGCGGGGAAGCCCGACAGCACCACGTTCTGGCCCGCCTTCCCCGCCGCCATGAACGTCAGGTTCTGTGGGGCCTTGGGCTGCTGCGGGAGTGCCCCCGGCTCTCCCTGGATGGTGAGCGTGGCGCCCGCGGGCGCGAATGGCTTGGGTGTCAGCTGGTAGAGCTTGGGGGGCAGCACTCCCGCGGGCTTGGGCTGGATGGGCGTGGGCGTGCGATGCAGGATCACGTTGGGCGCCGGGACCAGTGGCGACGAGCCGAGGCCTGGGGCCACCGCCAGCGGCTGTCCCGAGGGCGCCCCGCTGGGAGCCGAGGCGGCCCCGGCACCTCCGAACACAGAGTTCCCATTGAGCGTGGTGGCCACAGCGGCCGGGAGGTTCTTCTGGATGACCAGGCCAGCCCCCTGTGGCGAGACACCGGCCGACGCCAGGGTCACGGGCTCTGAGGGGCCGGCCGCCGAGGCCAGGTAGCCGCTGACGGGCACCTGCTTGGCCAGGAGCTGGGAGGTGGGCGTGTTGAGCGCCATGACGGGCTGGCCCACCACCTGGATGGGCGCCAGGCCCAGTGTGGCCGCTGTGGCGCCCCCAGGGCTGCCATTGGGCAGGCCTTGGAGGCCAGGGATGGGCTGCAGTGTCACGTTGCCCAGGCCCACAGGCTGCAAGAAGGGCTGAACACTCAGGGCTTTGTTGACCACGTCCTGGGGCGGCACCAGGGCCTGGTGGGTCAGCACGGTGGGCGGGCCCTGCAGCCCCAGCAGGTCCGTGCCGCCTGGGAAGAGGGCTTGGGGCCCCGCAGCCACAGCCGCCGCCCCTCCAGCGCCTGTCGGGCCTGCTCCACCATCCGCAGGCTGCAGGGTGGGCAGCTGGAAAGGACCCAGGTCCAGCTCAGCCTCGGCCTCCAGCGTCTGCTCTGTGATGTTGGCCTCTTGGAGGCTCTGCTGGAGGATGTCACAGGGCTGGTCAGCGCCCCCACCGCCCCCACCGCCGCCCCCTGTCGCAGGAGAGCCCAGGATGTCATCTTCCAGGAAGTCTAGGTCCACACTGGGGGCCGGCTGGTTGGGTTCTGGGTTCAGGTGGTTGCCAGAAGCTTCTTGCACATGGAGCTGAAGGCCAGGAAAGGTGGGAAGGAATAAGCTGAGGTTAGCAAGGGGCTAGGCTCAGGCCACAGCTGCAGCAAAGAATGCTGAGGATCCAGGGCAGCCATGTTCAAGAAAGAACATTCCTGCCTGGCATGGTGGCTCACGCTTGTAATCTCAGTGCTTTGGGAGGCTGAGGTAGGAGGATGGCTTCAGCCAAAGAGCTCGAGATCAGCCTGGGCAACATACTGAGACCCTGTCTCCATAAAAAAATTTTAAGGCCGGGCGCGGTGGCTCAAGCCTGTAATCCCAGCACTTTGGGAGGCCGAGACGGGCGGATCACGAGGTCAGGAGATCGAGACCATACTGGCTAACACGGTGAAACCCCATCTCTACTAAAAATACAAAAACTAGCCGGGCGAAGTGGCGGGCGCCTGTAGTCCCAGCTACTCGGGAGGCTGAGGCAGGAGAATGGCGTGAACCCGGGAGGCGGAGCTTGCAGTGAGCTGAGATCCGGCCACTGCACTCCAGTCCGGGCGACAGAGCGAGACTCCGCCTCAAAAAAAAAAAAAAAAAAAAAAAAAAAAAAAATTTTAAAAAAGAAAAATTAGCCAGCGGTGGTACCATGTGCCTGTGGTCTTAGCTACTTGGGAGGCTGAGGTGGGAGGATCACTCAAGCCCAAGAGTTTGTGGCTGCATAGTGGAGCTACGAGCACACCAGCCTGGGCGACAGGGGCAAGACTTTGTCTGAGAAAAAAAGGAAAAAAAAAAAAAGAAAAAAGAACATTCCACCTGCAAGTGGCTGGACCCAGGATCAAATCCCAGCTCTGCCAAGGCTTAGCTGTGTAACCTAGGGTGTGCTTGATCTGACCTCAGTTTCTCCATCTGTACCCATGAGTAAAATGTAATTAAAAAAAAAAGTATTCTTCAAGTCCAGGCACAGTGACTCACGCCTATAATCTTAGCACATTGGGAGCCTGAGGTGAGAGGATCACTTAAGCCCAGGAGTTCTAGGCTACAGTGAGCTATGATTGTGTCACTGTACTGCAGCCTAAGTGACAACAGTAAGACCCAGTGGGGTGCCCTCAGGACAGCCGCTGGTGGTGGCCCCGGGCCTCAGCTCATCACCACTGGTCCCGGCGCCCAACGTGATCCTGCATCGCACACCCATGCCCATCTAGCCCAAGCCCGCAGGGGTGCTGTCCCCCAATCTCTACCAGCTGATGCCCAGAAACCAAAAATAAAGTCTAGGCACAGTGGCTCACACCTGTAATTCCAGCACTTTGGGAGGCAGAGGCAGGCGGATCACCTGAGACCAGGAGTTGGAGACTAGCCTGGCCAACATGGTCAAACACCGTCTCTACTAAAAATATGAAAATTAGCTAGGCGTGGTGGTGGGCGCCTGCAGTCCTAGCTACTCAGGAGGATGAGGCAGGAGAATCGCTTGAACCCGGGAGGTGGTGCTTGCAGTGAGCCGAGACTGCACCACTGCACTCCAGGCTGGGTGATAGAGCGAGACTCCATCTCAAACAAAACAAAAATAAATAAAAACAAGCAACTATTGTTTAAATAGTCAATACAGGCCTACGACACTTATCTGTAATGACAAAACCCAAAAAGCTCTAAGAACTGAGACTGTTTTCATAGCTCTGTTGGCAGCAAAACCTGACCAGAACCGACATGACACTTTAGGTGGGATCCATTTATCCACATGATGTGACTTCCTAAGTTTGGCCATCGAAGGGCAAGCGTGTGACATTACACACACCACACACATGGCACCACTTTTCTGGAATTTGAGAAATTCGAAATTCTGAAACACACCTGGCCCTAAAGGTTTCCAACAAGCGGTCGTAGTCCTAGTGGAGAAAAGCTCACATCACAGCCGCTCCCATTTATGAGCTTCTGTGCCAACCGCACTGTGAGTTCAATGCTTTTTGTTTTTTGGGTTTTTTTTTTTTTTGAGACAGAGTTTCACTCTCGTTGCCCAAGCTGGTGGAGATCTTAGCTCACCGCAACCTCTGCCTGCTGGGTTCAAGCGATTCTCCTGCCTCAGCCTCCCAAGTACCTGGGATTACAGGAATGCACCACCACGCCTGGCTAATTTTGTATTTTTGGCAGAGACAGGGTTTCTCCATGTTGGTCAGGCTGGTCTCGAACTCCCAACCTCAGGCGATCCGCCCACCTCGGCCTCCCAAAGTGCTGGGATTAAAAGCGTGAGCCACCGTGCCTGGATTCAATACTTTTTAAGTGCTTTTCATGCTATGCTGGACTGCAACCCAGGACACGCATGGAAAAATATCAGCATGCATATGTGTGGATAGCCCCACAAACAATACTTATCCAGTTTTCCATCTCCACCAATACCTAACCAGATAACCCATCAAAACCTGCAGCTTCCAAGATTCTCAATAAATCCACGTGGAGGGTTCACAGTAGCACCCGGCCCCTGGCAGGTGCACGAGAAGCATCTATCATCATCACTGTCATTATTATTGTGATTGTTCATGCTGTTGTTGGTGACAGTCCCATGAGGCGGGTGCTGCTCCCTTCCTCATTTCACAGATGAGGGGACTGCCTGGGTCAACCACTGGTGAGTGGAGGGGAGTGGCAGGCAGACAGGGCTCTGGCTCAGCCTCCAGCCGACTGAGGACCAGGCAGGCCACTGACCCCCTGAGCTCTTAACTGCCAGATGGTCACAACCAACCTGCCTCCTGGGATGCCTGTGAAAATTCACCGACGTCGCGTGCAGAGAGTATTTAGAACCTGACCAGGGATCTTAGGGTATACAAAAATGGTGGTCACAGTAAGAAGTGTGATCACAAAAGAGTAACAGGATCACTGCTGTTACTGGGCCTGTAAATGGACCAACGTTATATAATTACTGCATTTCCTCCTCATTTATATTATGAAACATAAGCTATTTGGAATATGATATTATAGCTGTGAGAACTAAATGAAGATGACAAGGAAAGGCCAGTCGTGTAAGTGTTTGGTGAATGCGTGTTCTGATGATGAAGACGGAAGGTGGGAGGGTGAGGAGGGGGAATGAGGAAGGGGAGGCGGGGAGGGAGGAGGCCAAAGGAAGAGTGGGGAAAGAAAAGGTGAAGGGGGGAAAGCAGCAACAGAAGAGGGAGAAAGAGGAAGGAGGTGGCTACCGTGGTGTGGACAACTGGCACTCAGTCATGGGACCGGCAGTCAGGCACACAGTGGGTACTCGATAAACGTCCTCTGCATTGGCCACTCTGGGCTTTGCTCAGCACCTGTCTTCACTGTCCAGGTGAAGACTGAAGTCTGCAGGTGAGGAGGCCCCTCCCCTAGGTCATACCCCGCCATGGCTGAGTTGGGCAGGACCCCAGGCCTCCCCCAGCCCTCTGCTCTCCAGAGGAGTACCCCTGTGAACCCCACAACCCACATCTGCTTCAGCTCCCCAGAACCACTCTGCACCAGCCGCCCCAGGGCCCCAAGGCCTCGGGGACCCTCACCTCTTCCCCGAGGGGCCTTGCAAGACACGGTCAGCCTTACCCATGTTGGCCACCCCCAGGGCTCCCCTGCTGTGCTCCCTCCTGCACTGCCAGGGTGGTCCAGCCACCCTCAGAGGCCCACCCCCGCCCTCCTCCTGTCAACGGCCCTCAGGAGATGAGCCCAAGCCTCCCCTCTTGCCTTCAGGGCCCCCCTCCCACTGGCGGCCCCAACAGCTCAGGTGAAGATTGGGAGCCACGGCACTTACCCCAGGACCTTCATAGAAGGCACTTTGGGCCTCCCCGGGATTATCCAGGAGGTCATCACTGTCAAGCTGCAACAAGACCCACCCCATCCAAGGTCAAGGGTCAGCAGGGCAGGCCCATGCTCTGGAGCAGAAACCAATTTAGGGTCACTCGGGACAAAAAGACAAGGGTTGGGATGGGAGAGGGCTGGGGGTATGGGAAACTCTGGCCTCCGAGAAGAGGCCCCAAAGGCAGGGGCTTGGGTGCCTGCCTAAAACCCAAGGCATCCCCAGCGCTGAGTCCCTGAGCCTGGCCTGCAAAATGATCCTGCCGTGACTGCCTTGAATTCCAGAATCCTGCCTCCACCACGCCTCTGCCCAAGCTGTGCCCTGCCATTGCCCCCAGTCTCTCCAGTAGCACAACCTTCAGGAGCGGTCACCTGTGGTCCAACAGCTCCTGTGCCTTCTCACTAAGTACTCCATTCCCAATGCAGCCTGAGTGCCTGGCACGCCCATCATCCGGGCACCTGACAAGCCCTGCGGTGCCGTCTCTGGCAGGGCAGGGCCTTCTCGGATGCCTAGCACCATCCTTAGTGCCCAGAACAGGCCCTGGCATCCACGTATGTGCCCAGTGAATGTCTGGGTGTGGCTGGGGTTTCCCTAATTTCTTGTTCCAGCTGGACATCTCTCCAGAACCTCAACTTGTACATCCACCAGCACCACCTGGACTTCCAGAATCTTCCCCAAATTTCCAACCTCAGAAAGTGGCACCAGAATCCACTCAGTTGCCCAAGCCAAAATCCAGGAGCCATGGTGAACACTCTCTCCCCCTCAACATCAAGTCCACCAGCAAGTCCAGCTGATGCCACCTCCCAGAGAGATCCCAAATCCAATGCTGCATGCCTCCCCCACTGCCTGCACCATGGCCCAGGCTGCCATCATCCCATTGCTCATGCCTCTGCTCTACAAATTATTTGATACCTCTCCTTTCAAGAGGTGGAGCTCAATTCTCCTCCCTCTGAGTGCTGGCCAGACTGACTGATTAGCTTCTAGTGAATACATTGTGATGGGAGGAAGGGCGTGGGACTTTGGAGACTGCATCATTAAGGGCACTGCGGGTTCCTCCTGTGTTCTCTCTCAGATTACGCGTTCTGGGGGAAGCCAGCTGCCATGCGGTGAAGACACTTAAGCAGCACTATGGAGAGGCCCCTGTGGTGAGGAGCTGAGGCCTCCTGCCAACAGCCACGGGAATAAGTCCTGGTGGAAGCACATCTGCCAGCCCCAGTCAAACCTTCGGATGACTGCAGCCCCAGCCCACAGCTTGACTACAACCTCATGAGAGTCCCTGAGCCTGAACCACCCAGCTAAGCTGCTCCCAGATTCCTGACCCTCAGACACTGCAAGAGCTCTAACAATTGCTGAAGGTACTGCATGCTGGGATAATCTGTTACACAGCCAGAGATACTAATACAGCTGCTCAGAGCTCAACAGACTTCTACTTTTCCCCATTTTGTTCTGTTTTCTGGGCAGCAAATCAAACATGGCATTCTCCTGTTTAAGAGCCCATCAGAGCTGCCTGTCACATTCAGAATAAAAATAACAACTCCTCTATTGGGCTTCCAGGCCTGCATAACCTGGTGGTTTTTACCTACTATAGTCTCACCTCCTACTAGTTTCCCCTTTAGTTTGGCCCCACCAGCCTCCTTTCTGTTCCTCAACCACGCCAAGCTCTCTCCCACCTTTGAACTTGCTGTTCCCCCTGCCAGGAGCACCGGCCCTGGCCACCTTGCTGTGATCCTTCAGGTCTCACCTTCAATGTTACCTCCCTCGTGTGACCCTCTCTGACTACACTATCTAAAGGAGCCCCTGGGACCCATTTATTTTCTTTTAAACCTCTTTCATTGTGCAAATGACACTATTATGTTTTTTATCATACTCTACATGGTACTTTTCACCATGACCTTTATTAGTGACTGGTTTCTTTGTTTACCAAGGAGGTGTCCATGGCAGGAGGACAGGGATTTACCATGAGTTTTGCTCATTGCTGTACCTCCAGTGCCTGGCGTTAGAAGCCACAAGGCAGATGGCTACTGCATCAAGGGGACGTGTCTCTCCCTGTCCCTCACTCCCAATTATACAGCCCCCCACATAGGGAATGCCTCTCCCTGCGCCCAAGCTTACCTTCTCAGATCCATGCAAGAAGTCATTGAGGGCCTGTGGATCACTGGAAAAGAAGAGGAAGAGAAGCTGAGGAGGTAAGGAGCTGGGGAGGGGAGGGAGGGGAGGGGTTGAGACAGAGGGCGGGGGTGGGAAGCCCGTTACTCACCAAATCACGTCTAGTAAGCATCTCCCATCCTCATCATCCATCGCCACTGGATGGGGTGGGGTCAGGAAGAGGGCGAGGGAGACAAGGTTAGATTTTGGCAGCTTGCCTGGCCCCCTCCCTTCAGGGGAACCCCCTGGAGGGGGTCAGAGTTTCTGTTCCCTTGAGTTCATGGGGATAGACAGGGACAAGGAATACCCCCAGGTGCCCTCCTAGCCAGAAACCCCTGACCAGGGACAGGGTCCTTTTCCTCCCGTTCCGACTCTCCCAGCACCTGATGATGATGATGATGATGATGATGATGATGGTATCAACTGAGACTAAGTGGGTCCTGACTGTGCCTCACACACACTAAGCTAATCCTCAGGATATCCCAGGAGGGGCCCCACGGCCCGTACTTTGCAGATGAGAACTGGAGGCACCGGGAGGGTCATCCTCCATCTCCCAGCAAGCAGGCAGCAGAGCCAGGCCTGGAACCTAGGAGGCCTGGCTCCTGAGCCCTGCTCTTCACCACCCTGCTGTCTTGCCTCCCCAGACATGGGGCGTGTGGTGGGGGTCTGTCCTACATATAAACAGGTGAAGGAGTGAGGGAGCCAGTGTAGACAACAAGAAGGGCTTTGTGGCTCAAGGCTCTGAGTGGCCCTTGAAGACGTCTGCAGTGTGTTCCCGAGGAAGGGGAGGGTGGTGGGGAAGCTGAGGCAGAAGCAAGGGAAAGGGGCTCATGAGGAGGGGAGTTCTGAGTCAGAGAAGCCACCGGGGTAAGGCTGAGCCCCATGGTCTGAATGATGAGGATGAGGATGGCTAACATTTGTCGAGCACTCGCTAGGTGCCAGGCACTGTCTGAGCACTTCAGCAATGTTAGCTTGTTCCACCCCCATAGGGAAGGGATCGTTATTCCCACCTGACACCAGGGGAAGCAGGTATTCTCTGTATTTATTTACCCATCCACGCTCACATCCACCTAGCCTTCCCTCCCTTCAAACACCCCTCCAAATATTCCTCCAACCCTCCAAAACATCCCTCCCTTCCCTGCCTCCATCCATTCATCCACTTCTTTATCTTTCCAAACATCCCTCCAAACATCCAACTAGCCCTCAGAAACATTTAACTAGACAACCCTCCCTCCAAAGCTTGCTCCTTCCTCCCTCTAGCCATCAGTCTCTTCCTCCCTCCATCCTTCCATCTACCTACCCATCCTCCATCCTTCCATCCACCTACCCACCCTCCATCCTTCCCTCCATCTACCTACCCACCCTCCATCCTTCCATCCATCTACCTACCCATCTTTACATCCTTCCATCCATCTACCTACACATCCTCCATCTTTCCATCCACCTACCTACCCATCCCTCCATCCTTCCATCCATCTACCTACCCATCCTCCATCCTTCCATCCATCTACCCACCCATCCTCCATCCTTCCATCCATCTACCCACCCATCCTTCATCCTTCCATCCATCTACCTACCCATCCTCCATCCTTCCATCCATATACCTACCCATCCTCCATCCTTCCATCCATATACCTACCCATCCCTCCATCCCTCCATCTACCTACCCATCCCTCCATCCTTCCATCCGTCTACCTACCCATCCCTCCATCCTTCCATACATCTACCTACACATCCTCCATCTTTCCATCCACCTACCTATCCATCCCTTCATCCTTCTACCCATATACCTACCCATCCTCCATCCTTCCATCCATACACCTACCCATCCTCCATCCTTCCATCCATCTACCTACCCATCCTCCACCCTTCCATCTACTTACCCATCCCTCTATCCTTCCATCCATCTACCCATCCATCCCTCTATCCTTTCATACATCTACCTACCCATCCCTCCATCCATCCATCTACCCACCAATCCCTCCATCCTTCCATCCATCTACTTACCCATCCCTCCATCCATCCATCTACCCATCCCTCCATCCATCCATCCATCCATCTACTCATCCCTCCATCCTTCCATCTGTCTACTTACCCATCCCTCCATCCATCCATCTACCCATCCCTCCATCCTTCCATCCGTCTACTTACCCATCCCTCCATCCATCCATCTACCCATCCTTCCATCCTTCCATCCATCTACCCACCCATCCCTCCATCCTTCCATCCACCTACCTACCCATCCCTCTATCTTTCCATGCATCTACCTACCCATCCCTCCATCCTTCCATCCATCTACCTACCCATCCTTCCATCCATCTACCTACCCATCTCTCTATCCTTCCATCCACCTACCCATCCCTCCATCCTTCCTTCAATCTACCCACCCATCCCTCCATCCTTCTGTCCATCTACCCACCCACCCCTCCATCCTTCCATCCATCTACCCACCCATCCCTCCATCCTTCCATCCATCTACCCACCCATCCCTCCATCCTTCCACCCATCTACCTCCCCATCCCTCCATCCTTCCACCCATCTACCTCCCCATCCCTTCATCCTCCATCCATCTACCTAACCATCCCTCCATCTTTCCATCATCTACCTACCCATCCCTCCATCCTTCCAAGCTTCCATCCAAACACCCCTCCTTCCCTTCTGTCAAATACCCACACAGACCCATCCTTCCAGTCATTCATCCCTTCATCGCTTCCTGTACCCTCTGCCCCCCTCTCCTCCCAACGACACATACAATACACAATGGAAAAGAAGACCTGATTTCTGAATGGTGGGAATTTACAGCTCAGGACTGTGGAGTTCCCTTACCCTCTTTTTTCGTCAGGGTAGGGGGTCCCAAACCTCACTGATGACGTGACGACTGCCATGGGTCACCATCCCCACCCAAAAACCTCACATATAAAATCTTACATGAACCCTCGGCTGGTGCACAGTCCCTCACCCTGACAGCATACTCTGAACTTCCCTAACAGGGGCCTCCCCAGTGTCACCCCCGAGTCCTCCATCCCCAGTGCTCAGTGACATAATGAAAAGCCCTGGCCAGGGACCTCCCACTGTAGGTTGGGGGGTATTTGCTGAATCATACTGTGAAAAATCTGACGACTCATGCATGTTTCACGCCAAAACATGCATGTGGATAAGAAATGTGACACATACTTTTCCCGGGTTCACAGATCCCCCTCCCTGCAGCACAGACAGAGACACATGCATCCCCAGAGCCCCACATGCCAATTACTCTCCCTCTCAGGGGTTGGCTGTGGGGACTGTCCCCAGGGAGGCTCCTCCAGGGCTCTTGCTGCCTTAGGAAGCGGTGAGGACGTGCTCTCACCTGCTCCATATCCCAGCCCCACCAGGCTTCCTCCCGCTGTGTCACCAGATCCATGACCTATGAGCCCCTTCCCTCCCCAACCCACTCATAGAAGGCACGCAAAGGCATGGTCTGCAAAGAATCTGGAGAAAAGGGGAAAGGAGCAGGGAGAACGATTTTGCCTGCGCTAATGCAGAGGCAGGGTGATGGCCCAGATGATTCAGGGGGCCCAGGTGGGAGAAGAAAGAGCTGGAGATATTGCTTAGCCAGGCTCTTCCAGGAAGGAATGCTCCTTCCTCATCCAGGGGCCAAGGTGGTGCTGGGGAGGTGGAATGAGAGACGGTTGCCCCTCCAGTAATAACAGAGATGCTTCGCTGGTTACCTGCGCTACAAACGAATCATGAAGGGAAGGAGGGGCGTGTCCACTCCAGGTCTACGCGGGGCCCCCAGCTGGGGACTTGGAAAGGGTCCTCTTGGGGGCCAGCTGTGGAGAAAATGAGAGGCAGACAGTGAGTGAGAAAGTCAGTGAAAAGGAAAAAGACGTGGTCAGAGATGGACAGAGCTATGGGAGGTAGGTGGGAGAGGGATGGACAAAGGAGGGGGACGGAACAGAGACGGGAGGCTGAAAAGGTGACATTCAAGGGAAGCTTAAAAAGTTTAAAATCACACAAAATAGCTGGCGCAATGGCTCACGCCTGTAAATCCAGCACTTGTGGAGGCTGAAGCAGGAGGATCACTGTAGCCCAGGAGTTCAAGACCAACCTGGCTAGGCAACACAGCAAGATCTTGTCTCCACAAAAAGAAATTTTTTTGGCTGGGCATGGTTGCTTGCCTATAGTTCCAGTTACTCGAGAGGCTGAGGCAGGAGGATTGCTTGAGCCCAGGAGGTCAAGGATGCTGTGAGCTAGGATAGTGGCACTACACTCCAGCCTGGGCGACAATGAGACCCTCTCTCAAAAATAAAAAAATCTGGTGGGCGCAGTGGCTCACCCCTGTAATCCCAGCACTTTGGGAGGCCGAGACAGGCGGATCACAAGGTCAGGAGATCGAGACCATCCTGGGTAACACAGTGAAACCCCGTCTCTACTAAAAATACAAAAAAGTAGCCAGGTGTGGTGATGGGTGCCTGTAGTCCCAGCTACTCGGGAGGCTGAGGCAGGAGAATGGCGTGAACTCGGGAGGAGGAGCTTGCAGTGAGCCGAGACTGTGCCACTGCACTCCAGCCTGGGCGACAGAGCGAGACTCCCTCTTAAAAATAAAAATAAAATAAAATAAAAATAAAAAAATTAAATCGAACAAAACCACACTACACATACTATTATCCCGTATATATACTACGTATGTGTAGCACATGCACTATAGCACATAACATTATACTATGTCATTTACTGGTACTTCAGTCTAACAAAATGCAGCCAATTCTTGCTATTTGCAGTAGTGAGGTTCTAGAAAGTCACCATGAACACCGAGCCGCTGCTCCTGGGGAAAATACACGGCTAGGTTCCTGCCAGGCTCTGGCCACAGTATTTTCGCCCATCAATCAATACATCACCTTGACTTATATGCGTTTCTGTCTGAAGACATCTTATTTAATCTGTATTGTTGATTCATTCACATTGAACTCACGGCCAACAGGACTATAACTCCTACCTGAAGGAAGCTTCTCTAACACAGGTATTTTCTCCAGAAGGCACATCACAGCCTCACTGCCCTTAGGAACACTAGATTTCTACACCCTGCTTGGAGCCATTTTATTTTATTTATTTGTATTTTTTGTGAGTCTTGCTCTGTCGGAGCAAGCGAGACTCACAGAGTCTCGCTCTGTCACCCAGGCTGGAGTGCAGTGATGCAATCTTGGCTCACTGCAACCTCCGTCTCCTGGGTGCAAGCGATTCTCCCGCCTCAGCCTCCCGAGTAGCTGGGATACAGGCGTGTGCCACTGCACCCGGCTAAGTAGAGACAGGGTTTCACCATATTGGCCAGGCTGGTCTCAAACTCCTGACTTGAAGTGATCCACCCACCTTGGCCTCCCAAAGTGTTGGGATTACAGGAGTGAGCCACCACATCTGGCCTAGGAGCCATTTTAAACAGAGAAATCACCAATAAGAAGCACAAAGACAGTCGGGCACAGTGGCTCATGCCTGTATCCTGGCACTTTGGGATGCTGAGGCAGGCAAATCACTTGAGGCCAGGAGTTCGAGACCAGCCTGGCCAACATGGCAAAACCCTTTAGTCTCTACTAAAAATAGAAAAAATTAGCCAGGCATGGTGGCGGGTGCCTGTAGTCACGCCTACTCGGGACGACAATCACTTGAACACAGGAGGCGGAGCTGCTTGCAGTGAGCCGAGATCGCGCCACTTGCACTCCAGCCTGGGTGACAGAGCGAGACTCCGTCTCAAAAAAAAAAAAAAAAAAAAAAGACTCACAAAGATATGAAAACTGTGGCACTAAATCGACTGCAAAAAGCACACTGCTTTGCAAACTTTGCAAACTGAGCTGAAACAAGACATCAGAGTGCTGCTGGGCCCGACCTCAGCTGGGAACCTGCATGTCAGGCAGCTCAACTTTTCTGGCCACTCTACCCACTTCTGCAAATGACCAGCACCGTTTTGGGGTTACCAATTTTCGCAAGTAGGTGAATTCGCAAATACGGGATCTGTGAAGAACAAGGACCGACTGTGACAATAATAAAACCACTGATTGCGGGCCTCCTATGTGCTGGGTGCTGGTTTAGGTAACCCGCGTGTACAACTCATTCGCCTTCCCTAAAACCCCAGAGGCAGGTGCTTCTGTGATCCCTACACATTAGATGAGGAAATAGGCTCAGAGAGGTTAGTCATCTGGCCGAGATCCTGTAGCTGGTAAGGGGTCAGGCTGAGATTTTTTTTTGTTGGCTCTTGTTGCCCATACTGGAGTGCAATGACACGATCTCGGCTCACTGCAACCTCTGCTTCCCGGGTTCAAGTGATTCTCCTACCTCAGCCTCCCGAGTGGCTGGGATTACAGGCATGCACCACCATGCCCAGCTAATTTTTTATATTTTTAGTAGAGACAGTTTCACTATGTCAGCCAGGCTGGTCTGAACTCCTGACCTCAGGTGATCCGCCCCCTTGGCCTCCCAAAGTGCTGGGATTATAGGTGTGAGTCACCGCGCCCTGCCCAGGCTAGGATTTGAGCCCAGGTAGGCTCACTGCAGAGGCCTCGCCCTTAACCAGTACCCCACAGGTGACCATCTCCTGCTACTTCTCTCGTAGGATCTGAAACAAATACAGCAGAATGTTCAGGCACTATTGCAGGGCTGGGTGACGGGGGTATGCGTCTCTGTTATCATTTTATGAATGCCTGGGATGCTTCAGATTGGAAAAGGAGATAAAGGGACTGGCATGGAAGAGGGAGGAAAGAACAGGAATGGCAAGTGGCTTTCTCTCTTCCTCTCAGGTCCTGATCCCAGAAAGATCTAGAAAGCAGATGTCGCAAGACCCTGGAACACAGGATTCTTTTCCTCTGGAATGCGGGTCCTCTGGAATGCGGGTGCCCTGCTCCTGGCCTGGAGGTGTGCATGAGCTCCCAAGACGAAGGGTTCACGTCTGTTCATGCCTCCTCCCTGGCTCTGGTAGGTGTGGCCCAAGCTCTGTGCACGACCTACCTACCAGCAGAATTAGAGACAGGAGGGGGTGCAGCTCCCGCGGGGCTTCTGCAAACCAGTCCCGAGGGTGAATTTCGAAGTGGAGGCTGGCGAGCTCTCTCTGCAGATTCTGTATTTGTGTGCTTTCATTCCAATGACAACATTAAAGACATGAACGGGAATGTCCTGGGGAGAGGGACACGTTCCGTGTTGTGACTAAGCTGTGGTTATGTGAGTGTTCAGAATTTAACAGCTCGGGTTTCTGTGTTTCAACACAGGAAAATGTCACTTCAAAAAACGAAAAAGGAGGGAGGCGTGGGTAGCTCACACCTGTAATCCTAGCCGAGGCAGGGAGGCTGAGGCAGGAGGATGGCTTAAGCTCAGGAGTTGGAGAACCAGCCTGCGCAACACAGCAAGACCTCATCTCTACCAAAAAATTTAAAATTGGCCGGGGGTGGTGGTGGGCCCCTGTGTTCCAAGCTACTCGGGAGGCTGAGGTGGGAGAATCACTTGAGCTAGAGAGGCCGAGGCTGTGGTGAACCAAGATCGCACCACTGCTCCCCAGCCTGGGCGACACAGTGAGACTCCATCTCAAAAAGAAAAGAAGACCGGGCATGGTGGCTCACACCTGTAATGCCAGCACTTTGGGAGGCCGGGGTGGGCAGGTCAACTGAGGTCAGGAGTTCAAGACCAGCCTGGTCAACATGGTGAAACCTTGTCTCTACTAAAGTACAAAACTTAGCTGGGCGTGGTGGCACACACCTGTAATCCCAGCTACTCAGCAGGCTGAGGCAGACGAATTGCTTGAACCCAGGAGGCAGAGGCTGCAGTGAGCTGAGATTGCACCACTGCACTCCAGCCTGGACGACAGAGCTCCAAAAAAAAAAAAGAAAAAAGAAATTGGGCGAGGGGCTGGGGTTGCTGCCTGAGCACGCTCACAGCAGGAATCAAGTGCATCTTGACCAATTCTGAGGCTCCCATCCCTGGGCTGCCACTTCCCATTCCCTGCCATGTACCCTAAGACAAGTTACTCATCCCCTCTGTGCCTCAGTTTCCCCATCTGGAAAATAGGGGAGGATAACACTACGTCCTCCATGGGACTGTTAAATAGGAACATCTTTAATCCATGTCCTAAAGCACTCTGTAAGTGGTGTGCATGCTAGTCGCGATCATTTTAACTGCCACTGTTGATGCTATCTAGTGGGGCGACTCCCAGAACTTTTGGGCCACAGCCCAGTGAGTCTGGACAGAAGTCCCTGGCCCCACTTTGGTGCTGTTTGCCACACGTGGCCTATGTGTGTATTTGGAACGGTTAATAGATCCCCTGCTTCAGCCAGGTACCGGGGTTCTTTGAATCCTTCCAAACACCTGCTATTACCCCCATTTTGCAGATGAGATAAATGCAGTGGAAGAGAGCGGTTTTGGGGGTGCTGCGGCACCTGCACTGTGTGCACCCACACCAGGCCAGCTAGGTGTCTTGTTGCTCTCAACCCAACAGGCAGAGGAAGCCTTTCAAGACACACATGAAGATTAAAAAAACAAAAAAATCAGCCAGACATGGTGTTGCACACCTGTAATCCCAGCTACTCGGGAGACCGAGGCAGGAGAATTGCTTGAACCCAGGAGTTCTAGGCTGCAGCGAGCCGTGATCGTGCCACTGCACTCCAGCCTGGGCAACAGAGCAAGACCCCGTATCCAAAAAAAAAACAAAAACAAAACTTTAACATCAAATATCATACATCTGTCTGATGGTTTGGTTGTTTACTGTGTGTCTCCTCCACCAAAATGTCCCCCAGGACAGGAACCTTTGCTTGGTTTGTCCCCTGCAAGATCCTTGGGACTGGCCTGGTATGTGGCATACGGTAGGAGCTCAACAAATATCTGTGGGATGAATGAATGAATGTGCAGAGGAAATTAAACAAATCCTTTCATTTGTTCAAGAGGCAACCTGCTGAAATGTACATTTAGTAGGCACCTACTGTGTGTCTGGTGGGGGGTTGCTAAGGACAGCAAAAGGGCAGAAGCAGACCCCATTCTGGCTTGGGGAGCACGGCCGGTGGTTCTCAGCCAGGGAGGGTGCTGGAGACCCCTCTCCTACCCCCCACAATCAGAAACTTTGGAAGCAGTGACTGAGGTTGCGGGGTGGGGAAGGGGGGTGGGGGGCAGAAGCTTTGGGAGCCATCACATAGTTCCCCTGAGTCCCAGAACCGGGCGGACGTGTGGACAGAGCTACAGCCAACCCACCACGGGCACACACATGAGTGAGAAGTCAGCCTCTGCCACCGGGAGCCATTGCAACCCGGGCTCACTCGTCACTGCGGCATCATGCAGCTGAAGCTGCTTGGCACACCCCAAAGAGCCCGCACTGCCTGAGTGCTTCTGGGTACCAGCCCCTGTGCTCACTCCATATCCACTGATCCCTCCCCATCCCCACGGAAGCACTGCTGACGCACATCTCACAGGAAAAGGAGACTCGGAGGTGGTCGGGACACTTGCCCCAGGTCGTACCATGGCACCAGAATTTGAACTCAGACCCTGTGATTCTGAAGACCTCACTCTTCACCACCACGCTATAAAAAGCAGGAAAGGCCGGGCCTGAAAACCACAACCAGCTCCAGAGAACAGCCATGACGCAACAATGACACAGTGTCCTTCCAGAAAATTGTGTGAATTTCTCCTCCACTTGTAATGCAATCGGAGTTTTGCGCTGTCATCAGGAGCTGTGCAGAAGCCAGGCTGCTAGCAGGGTACGGAATTAAAAGGGCCGGCTAAGCTCCACAAACAGGCGGATTTTAATTTCCCAATACAAACTGGAGTAACCCTCAAGTTGCCTGCCAGTAGTAATAAAAAGTCTCCAGAACGATATCAGGAAGTGCAGATGATGTGGCAAAGTCTATCCGTTGCTTTTTAAAACACCATTTCCCCACCTCTCCTCCTTTGCTCACAGAAGCCTGACTCTGTGCAGGGTAACACTTGCCAACGCTAAGATGTAAACAAAGACTGTTCTAGGCCAGTCTCTCAAACTCTGGGTCACGCCTTTGAAGGTTGTGAAATCAAATTAGCAGGTTGTGACCAGGAACTGCTTTAAATAATTAAACAGCATGGAAAAGAATGGAATGGAATGGAAAGGAATAGAAGATATTAACGCGTCCTATGCATAGTAAGAGTGAGTATTTGAGAAACTGGTTTCAATAATGTGTGTGTGTGTGTGTGTGTGTGTGTACTGCAACACACAGAAACATATTTTGGACTGTCAGTTGTGGTCAAAATAGCCTTAAAATAATTGAACTAAGCCAGAGGCACTCCCACCTCCTTTATCAGACATTCACTTTCCCAGCCTTTCTTTCAGTTAGAGTAAACACAGTTCTGCAAATAGTAAAAACCGAAGTGTACAGACAGGTTCTGCTCAGTGAGACTTTCAGGGAAGATTCAGGGAAAGTTTTTCTTCCAGAATACAAAGACAGAGTTTTTCCAGAAAGACAGTCTTTTGCTCCTGCTTCCAGTTTTGAATACAGTTGAGATGACTAGAGCTGTGGCAGCCATTCTGCAACCATGAGGCAACAAACCTGAGGCTGAAAAGCCCACCAGCAGAGGATGGTTGATGGGAGTTGACAAAAAGACCATGTTCCTTTTTTTTCTTTTGAGACAGAGTCTCGCTCTGTCGCCCAGGCTGGAGTGCAGTGGCGCGATTTTGGCTCACTGCCACCTCCGCCTCCCAGGTTCAAGTGACTCTCCTGCCTCAGCTTCCTGTGTAGCTGGGATTAGAGGCGCCCACCACCACGCCCGGCTACTTTTTGTATTTTTAGTAGAGATGAGGTTCACCATGTTAGCTAGGCTGGTCTCAAACTCCTGACCTCTAGTGATCCGCCCACCTCGGCCTCCCAAAGTACTGGGATTTCAGGTGTGAGCCACCGCACCGGCCTGACTGTATTAATAACTTTTCATGGGCTGCCCGCCTCCAAACTTGTTAATCCTTATGGTTTAAGCCATTATTTGGTTTCCCATTATTTGCAGACAAATACAACCTGATGCAAAAGAGCTTTCATTTCTGGATTATCTTTGCAGCCCACGGCAAGGCCTCTTACATGGGTCAAGGGCTGCTCTTTGTGGGTCACTGATTAAGAAGAGAGGCTGCTACTCGGGAGGCTGAGGCAGGAGAATGGCGTAAACCCGGGAGGCGGAGCTTGCAGTGAGCCGAGATCCAGCCACTGCACTCCAGCCTGGGAGACAGAGCGAGACTCTGTCTCAAAAAAAAGAAGAGAGGTCAAACGAAATAGGAGAGGGCTGGTGGAAAGGGGATCTGAAACAAAGGCCACTATGGTTGATCGCAAAGTGGCCAGAAATTCTCCTCCCCTGCCCCACACTCTTTGTAGCTCCTCCTATTAAGAAGTAGGGTCTATGGCTTCAACCCTTGACCCTGGGCTGGCTTCTTGGCTTGCTCTGGCCAACAGCATGTGGTGAAAGTGATGGTGTGTGATTCTTTTTTTGAGATGGCGTCTTGCTTTGTCGCTCAGGCTGGAGTGCAGTGGCACAATCTCAGCTCACTGCAACCTCCACCTCCTGCGTTCAAGCGATTCTCCTGATTAGCTGGGATTACAGGTGCATGCCACCACAACCACCTCATTTTTGTATTTTTAGTAGAGACGGGGTTTCACCATGTTGGTCAGGCTGGTCTCGAACTCCTGACCTTATTATCCAACCACCTTGGCCTCCCAAAGTGCTGGGATTATAGGCATGAGCCACCACGCCTGGCCGACGGTGTGTGATTCTGAGCCTGGCAGACTTCCACTCTTTGCCCAGCTGCCGGGTGAAGCAGCCCAGGCTGGCCTGCAAGAGGATGAGAGCCACGTGCCCATCACCCCATCACCCCAGCCAACAGCCAGCCAAGCCCTAGACGCAGAGTCACCGGTTGCCCAACAGCTGACTACAGACACCCAGCCCAGGCCGGAAGCACTTAGCTACGCCCAGTCCAAATTCTAACCGTTGGGATCATGGTTTTCCTTTCTCTGTTTATTATTGTTTTGATTTTCTAAGACAGAGTTTCGGTCTATTGCCCAGGATGGACTGCAGTGGTGCGATCAGAGCTCACTGCAGCCTTGACTTCCTGGGCTCCAGGGATCCTCCCACCTTAGCTTCCCGAAGAGCTGGGACTACAGGCGCACGCCACCACGCCTGGTTAATTTTTTGTAGAAAAATTAACTATGCAGCCCAGGCAGGTCTCAAATGCCTGGGCTCAAGTGATCCTCCCATCTGACCTCCCAAAGAGCTGGGATTACAGACATGAGTCACTGTGCCCGGCCAGGGCTATGTGTTATATAGTGACAGCTCACTGATACAGCTCTCTCTGGGGACTAGGAACCAAGTTTGACCCCACACCTGACTCATCCAAGTTGTATCCCTCCCATCTCCCAAATCTCTCCAATCAGTACCCTCCTGTCCATGACCACTATTCTGGCCCAAATCTAGGCCCTACCGTTTCTTCATCACCCAGCCTGGGTTCACATTTCGCTTATTCACATCTGGCTGCTCCTGCCATTAAAATACTCAAAAGCTTCCCTACCGATTAGTAAATAAATGTTGCCCAAGCAGCCTCAGCTCCTCCTATATGCCTTCCCTGCGCTGGACACCGAGATGCCATGTCCAAACGACCATAGAAAGCCCTCCTCGGCCGGGCGCGGTGGCTCAAGCCTGTAATCCCAGCACTTTGGGAGGCCGAGACAGGCGGATCACAAGGTCAGGAGATCGAGACCATCCTGGCTAACCCGGTGAAACCCCGTCTCTACTAAAAAGTACAAAAAACTAGCCGGGTGAGGTGGCGGCGCCTGTAGTCCCAGCTACTCGGGAGGCTGAGGCAGGAGAATGGCGGGAACCCGGGAGGCGGAGCTTGCAGTGAGCTGAGATCCGGCCACTGCACTCCAGCCTGGTCTCAAAAAAAAAAAAAAAGAAAAAAAAGAAAGCCCTCCTCCCAGGCCCAGCTCCCTCTGGCCTCCGCTCCTCCCAGCCAACCCCCTTCCTCACTGGCCACCGGCTGGACCTGCCCGAACTATGAGTCCAACCTCTGCCTGGGCCACGTGGCTACGAGCCCTGGTGTTTGGGAGTCTGGGTGTTTGACTGGGTCAGATTCTGTCCCATGAGCCCTTGACTATGGCCACCTCTGACTTCATCATCTTCGTCACCCCCGCCAAGTTTGCTGAGTGCTTACTAAATGCTTCATCTTACTTCATTTCATTCTCACAGCAACCCTATAAAGCAGATGCCATTATCCTCATGCCTATTACACAGATGAGGAGACTGAGGCCAGAGGGTTGGGTACTTGTCCAAGGTCACCCAAGAGCGAGAACTTGAACCCAGCTGAGACTCCTAAGCCCATGGGAACTACATGATGGGTGCCAGCCTGGCCATCTCCCCCTCCCCCCCCAGTAGCAGGGGTGTACTGTGACAGGTTCCCCACCTCCGCCAGTCACCCAGGCCAGGTCCTCTACCCCTTTCGTTGTCCTGAAATGCCTCAAAGGAGTCATTCCCGTGCACGTTGGTCAGAGAGACAAATGAGGTGATGTGTTCACCTGGTACATGGACTTAACATGCTATGATGCCAAGAAGTTAAGCTCTTAGGATGCATTTCCAAGGTGTTTGTAGTGAGTTGAATGGTGGCCCCCACCACAAAAAATATGTAAACATCCTAGAACCTGTGGATGTGGCCATCCTTATTTGGAAAAAAGGGTCTTTGTAGATACAATTAGATTAACAATTTTGAAATGAGACTGTCCTGGATTATCTGGGTAGGCTCAAAATCCCATGATAAATGTCCTCTTAACAGCAAAGGAGAAGTCACAGAAGAGCAGAAGGCCATGTGAGGAAGGAGGCAAAGCTCAGTGTCACGTGGCTATGAGCCAAGGACCACCAGGGGCTGGACCAGGCAAAGAAGGCTCTAGGCTCCTCCCTAGAGCCTCCCAAGGGAGCACAGCTCTGACCACCCCAGTGGCCTTGCTAACACCCTGATTTTGGACTTAGGGCCTCTGGAACTATACGAGAATAGCTTTCGGTTTTAAGATCCCGCATCTGTAGTATTTGTTATGGCAACAATGGGAAACTAATGTACACGTAAGTTTCTAAGACAGAGAGGCATATAATATGTACTGAGTATAGAACATATATATGTAGCCTGGGCAACACAGTGAGACCCCATCTCTACAAAAAATTTTACAAATTAGCCAGGTGTGCTTGTGTGCACCTGTGGTCCCAGCTACTTGGGTAGCTGAGGTGTGAGGATTGCTTGAGCCTGGGAGGTTGAGGCTGCAGGGAGCCATGATCATGCCACTGCATTACAGCCTGGGTGACAGAAGGAGACCCTGTCTCAAAAAAGAAAAAGAAAAGAGAAGAAAATGTGTGTGTGTGTGTGTGTGTGTGTGTGTGTGTTTGTATGCACCACCATGTACAGCTGCACAGCTTGTTCACTGCACAAAGGAATCCAAAGGGGCAAGTGGGGCATCAAGTCCAGTCCAGGTTCTGCTCACACCTATGAGCCCCAGAGAAGGGTAGCATCCACATGGAGAAAGGAGTCCCCTTTCTCATTTCATACAAACGACCCACCACAGAGTCATGCCCTCTCAGACAAGCACCGTTTTCAATTGCATGCAAAAGCCCTGTAAGAGCTGGCCGGACCCTGGATATGTAGCCTCTTGCATGATGTGTCTATTTCAAAGCTAGAAAAGGAAAACAGGGGAAAAAAATGTTGATTCTTCACCCACCTCCACCCCTGTTGGGAAAGACAGAGAAAGAGCAATTTGAAGAGCAATTAAAATCTACGCCATCTTTATTTTTAGTGACCTTTAGAGCTCTAAAATCATTGAATTAGTTTAACCAAATAAAGTGGGCCCCATGAAGCTTAGATTGCTCATAAAGCGACTGATGTCTAGCTCCTAAAAGCCTATTTTATACAGGTAGTTACAAACTAGAAACGTTTTGTGCGTCTTCTCTTTTCCCTTTTTACCATTTGACGCTGTTCTAAATACAGCTATAAAGCTGCAGCCTTGCCAAGAAAACCAGGTATCTCAAAAGGGTTTGGATTTTTCTCAATGCTGGCTTATGAGAAACAGGAAAAACCCTGGGAGAGGGTGAAGCACAGGCATTCGGGGTGGGTGACGGGAATACAAAAGAAATGATTATGTTCACCGGACACAGGTCATCAGGCAATGAAGCAGGCTTCGCATTCAGGGAAAAACATGCAGCTAAGAGAAGCAAAGGGGAAACAAACGTTCCCCAAGACGTGCACATGGGTTTGTAGACCACTGGCTCCTAATACAGATTTGGGAATCTGGGAATCAGCAGGTCCCGGTGCGGCCTGAGACTCTGCATTTCTAACGAGTTCCCAGGTGATGCTGCTGCTGCTGGCACAGACCACACTCTGTGAACCACTGTTCTAGAAGCTTCTTTTTTTTTTTTTTTTGAGACGAAGTCTCATTCTGTCACCCAGGCTGGAGTGCAGTGGCATGATTTCAGCTCACTGCAAACTCTGCATCCCAGGCTCAAGCGATCCTCCAGCCTCAGCCGCCCAAGTCACTGGGATTACAGGCACCCGCCACCACGCCTGGCGAACTCCTGACCTCAAGTGATCTGCCCGCCTCAGCCTCCCCCAAAGTGTTGGGATTACAGTCATGAACCACCACGCCCGGCCCAGAAGCTTCTGTCTCTTTAGTTTTCCTTCTAGGGTTCCTCTTGTTCTTGTATCAAACACAAGCCACCAGCTCCTGGTCAAGGTCCAGGCCCCTGACCAAGTAGTCCCACCAAGTCTTCTCTGAGGCTCGGGAGGGCTAACTTAAAAGTTGCCCAGGGTCTGGTAAACACTTCCAACACCAGCATCCTGGTCAACAGAGGGCGGACCATAGTGAGTGAAGATCCCTGCTCCTTGGCCAGAAACTTTCTTCCTCGGACCCCCTTGCGGCTCAGAATGGATATGGGAAAGTTTTCACATTTGGCTAAAAAGGCAGAATCTTGTCTTGGGAAGACTGTTTGCTCCTGCTCCTTCTTTTTGCTTGAAAGACTGCTATGAATATAATGACAATGACCGGTGCTGCAGCAGCCATTATGCATTCCTGAGGGGAAGGTCAAGAGAATCAGAGGTTCCTTAGCAAACACACTCAGGGAAAAAAAAAAAGAGAGAGAGTATCAGAGGGACACTGACCTACTGGCCTGACAATCTCAGCTGCCAAACATCCCTGGAATGGCCTTCTCCTAGACATCTTGCCCCAGAGGAGAGAATTAAAGCCTGGATTAAGTAAAGTTAAACATATACCAACTCTATGACCCAACAAATGTCATGCCAAGGTATTTACTGAAGAGACGTGAAAAGTATATCCACAAAAGCACCTGTACAAAAATTTTCACAGCAGTCTTATTCATAAAAGCCCCTAAATGTAAACAGCACAGACAGCCATCAACATGTAAATGGATACATTGTTACATCCACACAACAGAATACAGCTTGGCAGTAAAAGGAAATGAAGGACTTCTACATGTAACAACACAAATGAGTCTTAAATGGATCATGCTGAGCAAAGGAAGCATGAGTCCACTTGTGTAAAGATCTAGAACATCGGCCTGGCAGGGTGGCTCATGCCTATAATCCCAGCACTTTGGGAGGCCAAGGCAGGTGGATCACTAGGTCAGGAGATCAAGACCATCCTGGCTAACATGGTGAAACCCCGTCTCTACTAAAAATACAAAAAATTAGCTGGGTGTGGTGGCGGGCACCTGTAGTCCCAGCTACTTGGGAGGCTGAGGCAGGAGAATCTCTTGAACCCGGGAGGCAGAGGTTGCAGTGAGCCGAGATCACCTCTCTGCACTCCAGTTTGGGCGACAGAGCAAGACTCCGTCTAAAAAAAAAAAAAAAAAAAAAAAATCTAGAACATCCGGAACTGATTTATAGTGGGGGAAAAAAATCCGACATGTGGCCACTTCAAGGGAGGGATGCAGGAATGTCTGGGAAAGGCTATGAGAGAGCCTTCTCAGATGACAGACGTGTTCTCTAGCTAGATCTGAGTGATGCTTATACAGGTAGTATTTGTCAAAACTCATCAAACTATGCACTTAAGATTTGTGCATTTTACTGCACATAAATTAGATTCCAGTAAAGCACCACTAGCATGTAGAAAAAAATTCCCTGTGCAATTGGTCGTTATTTCAGGTGGCTGTGTTCTATATTACAGAATCTATAAAGTGACTGTGAACACTGGATTAGCAAATACTTAGACATTAGCCATGTCTCCTGGGGGAAATACAAAGTGAGGTTCCTGAAAGCCTCTGGCCACAATGCTTTCATCAACCAATATATAACTTTGGCTTATGTGTGTTTCTGTTTGAAGACACCTTATTTAATGTATATTTTTTGATTCACTAACATTGAGCCTTACTCACATCAGCAGCACCCTAACTTGTGCCTGAAGTTTCTCTAATATGTGTATTTTCTCTGAAAGGCACATCACAGCCTTCTTGTTTTTGTTTTTTTGAGACAGGGTCTCACTGTTGCCCAGGCTGGAGTGCAGTGGTTTGAAGAGAACTCATGGCAGCCTTGACCTTCCAGGCTCATGTGATCCTCCCAGGTGGGCGCCACCACACTTAGTTAATTTTTAAATTTATTTATTTATTTATCTATTTATTGTATGTGCGTGTGTGTGTGCATGTGTGTGCGTGTGTGTATATGTGTCGAGACAGGCTCTCACCATGTTCCTCAGGCTGGTCTCGACCTCCTGGGCTCAAGTGATTCTCCCACCCTGACCTCCCAAAGTGCTGGGGTTACAGGAATGAGCTACCACGCCCAGTCTCACATTACAGCTTTCCTGGGTTTAGAAACGTTAGACAGCACTTCAGCACTAAACTGGGGACTGTTTTTTTTTTTTTGAGACAGAGTCTCCCTCTGACACCCAGACTGGAGTGCAGTAGTGGTGTGATCTTGGCTCACTGTAACCTCCACCTCCCAGGTTCAAGGGATTCTCCTGTCTCAGCCTTCCGAGTACAGGTACCCGCCACCACGCCCAGCTCATTTTTTTGTATTTTTAGTAGAGACAGGGTTTCGCCGTGTTGGTCAGACTGGTCTCGAATTTCTGACTTCAGGTGATCCACCTGCCTCAGCCTCCCAAAGTGCTGGGATTACAGGCATGAGCCACTGCACCCGTCTTAAAGTGGGGACATTTTATTAATTTTTTTTTTTTGAGACAGAGTTTTGCTCTTGTTGCCCAGGCTGGAGTACCTGTTGCCCAGGTAGCGTGATATTTGCTCACTGCAACCTCCACCTCCCAGATTCAAGTGAATCTCCTCCTTCAGCCTCCCAAGTAGCTGGGACTACAGGCATGCACCACCACACGCGGCTACTTTTGTATTTTTAGTAGAGACAGGGTTTCGCCATGTTGGCCAGGCTGGTCTCAAATTCCTGACCTCAGGTGATCCATCCGCTTTGGCCTCCCACAAGTGCTGGGATTACAGGCGTGAGCCACCATGCCTGGCCAAACTGGGGACATTTTAAACAGCAAAATCACAAAGCACGAAAACGTAGAAAACATGGCACTAACTAGATTACAAAAAGGGCACTTGTTTATAGTAAGAGATATAATAAGAAAGCAGGGCGTGGCGTTGCTTGACTGTGGCTGGTGATGTGTGTACCAGGTGACTCAAATTTTTTGCTATTCTGTGAGTGTCCGTAAATGACGGGAATAGCATGGTGTGTTATTGATTTTGGGGTTATGAGTAAGCACTCGTGATTAGATGAATCTGCAAATTTGGTATCCTGGAATAATGAGGACTCACTGCACAGGACGATACCCGTCAAGATCAAGACGCATTCACCCTCTGCCCGACTTCACTTACGGGAACATATCCTGCAGGTGCCAATGACATGACGAAAAGTATACAGTCAGGGCCTTTAACAGGTGTGTTGTTTTGTGCTTTTTTTTTTTTTTTTTTTTTTCCCCACAGAGATGGAGTCTTGCTGTGTTGCCCAGGCTGGTCTTGAACTCCTGGGCTCAAGTAATCTTCCCACTTCAGCCTCCCAAAGTGCTGGGATTACAGACATGAGCCACCATGCCCTGGCCTTACAGTTATGTTTCTATTAATAATAGCAAGACGGTGGCGGGTGCCTGTGTAGTCCCAGCTACTCGGGAGGCTGAGGTGGGAGAATGGTGTGAACCTGGGAGGTGGAGTTTGCAGTGAGCCGAGATCACGCCACTGCATTCCAGCCTGGGTGACAGAGTGAGACTCCGTCTCAAAAAAAATAAAAATAAAAATAAATGATAATAGCAAGATACTGGAAACAACCCACTGGCCATCAGTAGTAAACAGATTGATTTGAGGCCGGGCGCGGTGGCTCAAGCCTGTAATCCTGGCACTTTGGGAGGCCGAGATGGGCGGATCACGAGGTCAGGAGATCGAGACTATCCTGGCTAACATGGTGAAACTCCGTCTCTACTATAAAATACAAAAAAAACTAGCCGGGCGAGGTGGCGGGCGCCTGTAGTCCCAGCTACTTGGGAGGCTGAGGCAGGAGAATGGCGTGACCCTGGGAGGCGGAGCTTGCAGTGAGCCGAGATCACGCCACTGCACTCCAGCCTGGGCGACAGAGCGAGACTCCGTCTCAAAAAAAAAAAAAAGTTGATTTTTTTTCTTTTTTTAATTACTTGGGCAGGCCTATTGCAGTAGTAAATGGGTTAAATAAACTAGTTTCTCTAAACAGGGGAATAGTATGCAGCTGTACAAAAAAGAAAGAGGTATACAAATGGCCATGAGAAGATACTCAACATCACTGGCCACCAAGGAAGTGCACATCAGAACCACAGGATACCATATCGCATCCATTAGGATAGCTCCAATCAAGGAGACAGACAAGGGCAAGTGTTCGTGAGGGTGGGGCAGAACATGAACCCTCACTCACTGTTGGTGGGACTATCAATGGGTGCAGCTGCTGTGGAAACTCGCCTGGCAGTTCCTCCAAAAGTTAAACATAGAGTTGCCACGTGACCCAGCAATTCCACTCCTACTTATAGACCCAAGAGAGGCGAAAACATATGTCCACACAAAAACTGGCCCGAGGCTGGGTGCAGTGGCTCACACTTGTAGTCCCAGCTACTCGGGAGGCTGAGGCAGGAGAGTCGCTTGAACCTGGGAGGCACAGGTTGCAGTGAGCTGAGATTGCACCGCTGCCCTCCAGCCTGGGCAACAAGAGCGAAACTCGGTTTCAAAACAAAACAAAACAAAAAAAACAAAACAAAACAAAGACTGGCCTGTGAACATCGCAGCTCCTTTACTTGCAAGAGGCAAAAGGTGGAAAAGACCCAAAAGCCTGTCCGTGGATGAACGGATAAATAGATGTGGTATATCCATATCACAGACTATTACTGCGCCATAAGGAAGGAAGGAAACATTGGCACACGCTCCAACTCACATGAACCTGGAACGCATGACGCCGAGTGAAGGGAGCCAGGCACAAAGGCCATATATTCCATGATTCCATTTATGCAAAATGTCCAGAATAGGCAAACCCAGAGAGATGGAAAGTAGATGCACGGTTGCTAAGGACTGTGGGGAGGGAGAAATTCAAAGCGGCTGCTCATGGGTACGGTTTCTTCTTGAAATGATGAAAATGTTCTAAAATGGATTGTGGTGATGTCTGCACAACTCTATGAATATACTGAAAACCACTGAATTGCTACACTTTAGATGGGTGCATTTTATGGTATGTGAATTATATGTCAATAAAGATGTCATTGAAAAAAAAAAAAAAGAATGAGGCCAGGCACAGTGGCTCATGCCTGTAATCCCGGCACTTTGGGAGGCCAAGGCAGGAGGATCACTTGAGGTCAGGAGTTCCAGACCAGCCAGGCCAACATGATGAAACCCCGTCTCTACTAAAATATAAAAATTAGCCCGGTGTGGTGGTGTGTGCCCATAATCCCAGCTACTGGGGAGACTGAGCGGGGAGGATCGCTTGAGCCAGTGAGGGTGGAGGTTGCAGTGAGCTGAGATCGTGCACTCCAGCCTGGGGGACAGCACGAGATCCTGTCTCAAAAAAAATAAATAAATAAATAAAGAACGAGGATGTTCTCTGTGTACTGATAGGGAAAGACAGGGAAAGATCTCCCAGACTATTGCTACATGGAAAAGTAAAATGCAGAGTGGCATGTTTAAAACGTCACCATCTGATTAAGAAAAGGGTGAAGGAGAAATGATACATATTCTGAATGCTTTTCAATGCCTAAAGAACTTCAGGAAGGGTCTGTATGACACTAAATACACTGACTAACTATGAAGGGACCTGGCAGATGGGAACAGGGATAGGAGGCGTTCCACTGCATAGTTTTCAAAATAATGTTTGCTTTTTCAGCTTTGTGAACTAGCCATCTCAAAAACTAAATTTAGAAATATTTGTTGAAAAAAATAAGAGAGTATTTAAGCCATCAGTGGTCAACTATTACTTGCAGCCGAATGCACACAAGCTAAAAAGCCACTGAGTAAGTAGTAAGAAGCAATGAGATTAGAACCTGGGTTTCATGGACACCAAAGCCTTGGCTGCTTTCCAAGATGCCCCACTGCCTGATTGCTGATGTCTACACAAAGTCTGGACAGGCTAGACGCAGTGGCTGACACTTGTAATCCCAGCACTTTGGGAGCCAAGAGAGCAGAATCGCTTGGGCCCAGGAGTTTGAGACTGGCCTGGGCAGCATAGTAAGATCCTGTTCTCTACAAAAAAAATTAGTTTAAATAGCTGGGTGTGGTGGCACATGCCTCTGATCCCAACTACTCAGGAGGCTGAGGCAGGAGGATTGCTTGAGCCTGGGAGGTCAAGGCTGCAGTGAGCCATGGTCGCACCATTGCACTCCAGCCTGGGTGACCTTGTCTCAAAAAAAAATACTCCAGATGACCTTCCTCCCCTCCACCCTTCCATACCAGAAAGTTTTTTACCTGGATTCTGCATGAGCCTTCCTAATCACTCCCCCATTTTTCTCACATGCCACACAGGCAGAAAAGCCTTAGAGTCCAGAGAATGACAGCAGGCCGACATCTGCCCAGGACCTGGCAGGGGTTTGGGCTGGTAGAGTCACAGGCCTGGATCTTAGAGCAAACAGCTTCAGATGCTGACCTGGTGCGGTTCAAACGTTCCTGTCCTAAAGCAGGTCCCGGGCAAGCTGTGGGTTTGCAGCCACATCAGAGCCAGGAGTGGGGCTGTCTGTGGGAATCAGCCAACGCTGGTTGGCTCCAAGATGCCACCATTCCTCCTGTCTCTTATGTAACTCCAGCCCACCCTTCTCCAGGTCCTGGAACGAGCATCATCTGCCCAACCCTCTCGTGCTCGCTGCCTGGAGGGTAGCAGGGACTTCTAACTGGCCTCCCGCTTCTAAACTCAGTTCCCCACTTGGCGGCCAGAGCGACCTATTTTATTTAAGGTCGTGCTGTTCCCCTTCTTAGGGCTCCCTACTGATCCCTACTGCCCCACAAAGAGAAGCCAAATGCTTTCCTGATGGTGCTGGGAGTGAGGAAGTCATCCCTGCTCTCAAGGAGCTCACGTTCTACTGGCAGGAGTCAGATCCTGAACCTAGAGACAGCATCCCAAAGAGAAGATGAAGGCAAGGATGCCAATAATGGGTTGGGGAGGGCTGGGGTACATACAGGATGTGCAGGAGGTAAGGGGAGCAGCCATGTGGCCACCCCAGGAGAGGGGGCTCCAGGAAGAAGGAGGAGGACATGCAATAGTCCTGAGGCAGAATCACATGGGTGCCTCAGGGGCCACGAGCAGTGACCAGGGCATGAGCATGAGTAGACACACGGGAGACGCGAGGTCAGACAACAAAGGCGAGGACTTCAGCTTTTATTCCAGGTGAGCCCCGGGCCGCGAGAGGGCTCCAGACAGGGCAGGGACATGACCTGACTTGGGTGTTCACAGGTTCCTTCTGGCTGTGGAGTGGAGAACGGACTGCAGAAGGTGATGATGGAAGCACAGAGAGGGGCGACAGTAATGGTCCAGGCAGGAGACATGGTGACAGGAGAGGGGACGAGGCACAGTCAAATTCTGGACATAACAGCAGAGCAAGAGGGTTTGCAGATGGATTGGCCACGAGGTGTAAGGGAACAGCAGAGCAGAGAGCCCTCCAGCATTTGAGAAGGCTGGGCGGGCCAGGCGGATGGTGTCAAGATGGGTGGGCTGGGCAGATGGTGTCAGACTGTGCGGGTCAGACGGATGGTGTCAGGATGTGTGGTGCACACAAGCCCTCATACATGCTCCTTCCTCTCATCTACTGCCCTCTTCAGGGAAGCCCATTCCCCTCTAATGCATTCTACTGGTCCCAAAGCTACTGATCACCTTATTAAGAGAGGAGACGACCCCAACCCCAACCCAGGGCACAGCAGGGAGGGCTGCCCAGAGCCTCAGAGAAGGAGAGAAATACTGAAGTGGCAGCCACAGGCAAGACCTCCACACCTCCCTCTAAGAGCAACACCTCTTATATTAGGTTGGTGCAAAAATAATTGCGCCTTTTGCCATTAAAAGTAATGGCAAAAATCAGCCGGGCACGGTGGCTCACGCCTCTAATCCCAGCACTTTGGGAGGCCAAGGTGGGTGGATCACTTGAGGTCAGGAGTTCGAGACCAGCCTGGTCCACATGGTGAAATCCTGTCTCTACTAAGAATACAAAAATTGGTCAGGTGCTGTGGCTCAGCCCTGTAATTTGGGAGGCTGAGGCGGGAAGATCACGAGGTCAGGAGTTTGAGACCAGCCTGGCCAACATAGTGGAACCCCGCCTCTACGAAAAATACAAAAAACTAGCCAGGAGTGGTGGCTGGTAGCTGTAATCCCAGCTACTTGAAAGGCTGAGGCAGGAAAATCATTCGAACCCGGCTGGCGGAGTGTTGCAGTGAGCTGAGATTGCACCGCTGCACTCCAGCCTAGGTGACAGAGCAAGACCTTAAAAAAAAAAAAATTATCCAGGCATGGTGGCATGCACCTGTAATCCCAGCTACTCGGGAAGCTGAGGCAGGAGAATCGTTTGAGCTCCGGAGATGGAGGTGGCAGTGAGCTGAGATTGTGCCACTGTACTCCAGTTTGGGCGACAGAGACTGTCTCAAAAAAAAAGTAATCGCAAAAACTGCAATTACTTTTGCACTAAATGGCAAAAAGTCTGATTACTTTTTACACTAACCCAAATCTCACTTCAGAATCTGTCCCTACCCCAAAGCCTAAGCAGCTTCCAAGATTATATTTGACTTTGAGTACTCAATAATCTTGGGGTTTGCTTTGCAGTGTGAGGTAGAGATCTGATTTCATCTCCTTCCACCTGTGGATGACCTTTTTACTTTTGATCCCTACCTCTGTTTATTATGAGTCCCTCGTTTCCCCACAAATCTGACCATTGGCCATATCGACCTCATACCATGTCTTCATGTGCCTGGTTCTCCTCCTGGACTCTGTTCTATTCCATTAGTAGGATATCTCCTTCTGGACTCTGTTCTATTCCATTAGTAGGATATCAAGTTCTACTAATTCCCTAACCTCAGAGATAAAACAGATTCTGTTGGACAGGTAATCAATACATTGACACTGAGCAGAAAGTGGCAGGTGAGTGGGGAAGTGAGGTTTCTCCAGGAAGGACACAAGATCTTCGAGGCAGAGACAGTAACATTCCTTTGCTTGTCAATATGTTCCTGTTTGAATTTCTGATTATGCTGACTTATATATTATGAGATCAACTTTTAACTAAATTAATCCTCACAAAAGATACAGAGGGCATATAACAGTGCTCACAAATAAATGAAAAGATTAACAATAATATTAATAATGTACAGGCCAGGCACAGTGGCTCATGCCTGTAATCAGAGCACTTTGGGAGGCCAAGGCAGGTGGATCACTTGAGGTCAGGAGTTTGAGACCAGCCTGGCCAACACAGTGAAACCCCGCCTCTACTAAAAATACAAAAAATTAGCCGGGCGTGGTGGCAGGCACCTGTAGTCCCAGCTACTTGGGAGGCTGAGGCAAGAGAATGGCGTGAACCCGGGAGGCGGAGCTTGCAGTGAGCCAAGTTCGTGCCACTGCACTCCAGCCTGGGCAACAGAGTGAGACTTCATCTCAAAAAAAAAAAAAAAAAAAAATTGGCCTGGCATGGTGGTCCACGCCTGTAGTCCCAGCTACTCAGGGGGCTGAGGGAGGAGAGCTCAGGGCTCACTTGAGCTCAGGAGGCAGAGGCTGCAGTGAGCCAAGATCAGCCCACTACACTCCAGTCTGGGTGGCAAAGCAGAGCAAGACTCTGTCTCCAACAAAAAAAAAAAAAAAAAAAAAAAGAACTCCTGACCTCAGGTGATCCCCGCCCCCGCCCCTGCCCCCACCTCGGCCTTGAGTCACCGCTCCCAACCATGCCCTTCCTTCCTCAAGTATCACCAGGGCCATTTGTAGTCAAAAACCCTCGCCCAGTCCATCTTCTGCTTGCTTTCCTGCAGGCACTGATCGCTATCTGACGGGCCATAAATGGGACTTATCTTAGCTCCTGCCCGGCTCCCCCAGGAGCCGTGAGCTCCAGGTTTCTTTTTGTTCGCTTTGTGTAAATACTGACTGACAGGGACTCTTGAAGGAGGATGATTCTCAGTGGCCACAGGTAATGCTGTCGGCGCCTGACCTAGGCCTGACCGGGGCACATCCACAGGCCAACCAGAAACCACAGGGATGGGCCAGCTGGAGGCAGGAGAGGAGGTGAAAGGGCACAGGAGCGGGATGCAGCCCCAACAGCCACTGCAGGCTCAGAGACGCCCAATCTATGGGGGTGGGCAGTTAAATTGGGCATCAGCACAGAAGGCAGGGAGGGAACGAGCAGTTCAGAGACAAGAGAGAGGGACGGGGAGACGGGAACAGGAAAACAGGGAGACAGAGAGAAGGGAGATGCTCCACAAGAACTGACGCACCCTCCCCCCCATCCCGCACGCCGATCCAGGAGCAAGTTAATCCAGTCGATCTACACCAGTGGTTCCTGCCCAGGAAATGCCAGGAGCACCCCCACCCCCAATAAACAACCCCAAATGCCAGAGCAAATATGCCAAATGTCACCCCCTGTGAACTTCGGTCTCCATATCTAAACACTGAAGCCCAACAGGACACCCCTCATGGTGGACAGGCTCCCCACGCAGTGTGGATGAGGACGTAGCAAGGTCTTCACTAACGATGTGGACATCTGGGTCACAGGCACCGTGGAAAAGCACGTTTCTCAAGTCCAGAGAGCAAGGGTTAAAGACTAAAACCAGCAACAGAGACAGGTGATGGTGGCTTCCAATCCTCACCCAGGAAGGAGGATTCTAGAACATGCAACATGGGCCACACACACGTGCCAAGGAGAGATAGGAGCCCACAGATCATTTTTACCGGTTACCTAACAGGTGCTACTCTCTAAGGAATCCCAATTTGATGAAAAACGGGGCAGAGGTGGACCACAAAACACATTCTAGAATGCTCACAGCACCCCTGAACTGAAACAACCCAGATCCTATCAAGAGGAGAATGGATGAATCATCAAAATGATAGAGAAATCAGAGCCCTCCTGCATTGCTGGGCGATACACAAGGGTGCCGCCGCAGTGGAAGAGTCTGGCTGGTCTCAGCAGGTTAACATGCAGTTACCCTGTGACCCAGCAATTCCACGGCCACGTAGACACCAGGAGAAATGGAAACACGTGTCCACACAAAAGCCTGCACACGAATATTCATATGGCATCATTCAGAACAGTGCAAACTGAAAAAAAAAAACCCTCCAATGTCCACCAACTGAACGGATAAACAAAATGTGGCCTATCCATACAAGGGAATATTACTGAGTCAGGAAAAGGGATGAGACACTGATACATGCATGGATGGACCCTGACAACATCATGCGGAGTGAAAGAAGCCAGGCACAAAAGGCCATGTCGTGTAAGAGTGTGTTTCCACGAAATGTCCAAAATAGGCAAATTCACAGAGCCAGAAAGTAGATTTGTGGTTGCTGGAGGCTGGGAGGGGGAGAAGGAGTGGGGATGATGGCTAAGGGATGCAGGGTTTCTTTCTGAGGTGATGAAAATGTTCTATAATAGATTATGGTGATGGCTATAACTCTGCAAACACACTATAAACTGTGGTGAACGATTTACATGGGTGAACTGTATGGTATGTGAATTATATCTCAATAAAGCTGTTAAAAAAAGGAGTAACTGTGTGTGAGAGTGTTACTTTGTAATTGCTAGATGAAATGAGCATATTTTACACTTTTCTGGAGGAATCCTCGAGTTACTTCACCTCACTGTGTCTCAGTTTCCACTTCTGATAGTAACCGTCTCACCTTCAAGGGACTATCAGGAGGATTAAACGAATTAATACGGGTGAAGTGCACGACCTGAGCTCCCAGGATGTGCTAGGGAAGTACTCTCAGGAGAAGCTGTTATTCGCAAATCCCCGGGCTAAGGCTCAAAAAATAAAACACAGGGGAGAAATGTTCTTAAGCATGGTATTTCAGCCGTGTATGTGTGTGTGTGGTGTGTGTGTGGTGTGTATGTGTGTGTGGTGTGTGTGTGTGTGTGGTGTGGGTGGTGTGTGTGTGTGTGTGGTGTGTGTGTGTGGTGTATGTGGTATGTGTGTGTGTGTGTGGTGTGTATGTGTGTGTGTGGTGTGTGTGTGTGTGGTGTGTATGTGTGTGTGTGGGTGTGTGTGTGTGTGGTGTGTATGTGTGTGTGTGGGTGTGTGTGTGTGGTGTGTGTGTGTGGTGTGTGTGTGGTGTGTGTGTGTGGTGTGTGGTGTGTGTGTGTGGTATGTGTGGTGTGGTGTGTGTGTGGTGTGTGTGGTGTGTGTGGTGTGTGGTGTGTGTGTGGGTGTGTGTGTGGTGTGTGTGTGTGTGTGTGGTGTGGTGTGTGTGGTGTGTGTGTGGGTGTGTGTGGTGTGTGTGTGGTGTGTGTTGGTGTGTGGTGTGTGGTGTGTGGTGGTGTGTGTGTGTGTGTGTGGTGTGGGTGTGTGTGTGTGTGTGTGGGTGGTGTGTGTGTGTGTGGTGTGTGTGGTGTGTGTGTGTGGTGTGTGTGTGTGGTGTGTGGTGTGTGTGGTGTGTGTGGTGTGGTGTGTGGTGTGTGGTGTGTGTGTGGTGTGTGGTGTGTGTGTGTGTGTGGTGGTGTGGGTGTGTGTGTGTGGTGTGTTGGTGGTGTGTGTGTGGTGTGTGTGGTGGTGTGTGTGTGTGGTGTGTTGTGGTGTGTGTGTGGTGTGGTGTGTGTGGTGTGTGTGGGTGTGTGGTGTGTGGTGTGTGGTGGTGTGTGTGGTGGTGTGGGTGTGTGGTGTGGTGGTGTGGTGTGTGTGTGTGTGTTGTGTGTGGTGTGTGTTGGTGTGTGTGTGGTGGTGTGTGTGGGTGTGTGTTGTGGTGTGTGTGTGTGTGTGTGTGTGGTGTGTGGGGTGTGTGTGGTGTGTGGTGTGTGTGGTGTGGTGGTGTGTGGTGTGTGTGGTGTGTGTGGTGTGTGGGGTGTGGTGTGTGTGGTGGTGTGTGGTGTGGTGTGGGTGGTGTGTGTGTGTGTGGTGGGTGTGTGTGTGGGTGTGTGTGTGGTGTGTGTGTGTGTGGTGTTGTGTGTGTGGGTGTGTGTGGTGTGGTGTGTGTGTTGTGGTGGTGTGTGGTGTGTTGTGGTGTGTGGGTGTGTGTGGTGTGTGTGGTGTGTGTGTGGTGTGGTGTGTGTGTGTGGTGTGGTGTTGTGTGTGTGGTGGTGTGTGTGTGTGGTGTGTGTGGGGTGTGTGTGTGTGGTGTGTGTGTGGTGGTGTGTGGTGTGGTGGTGTGGTGTGTGTGGTGGTGGTGTGGTGGTGTGGTGTGTGTGGTGTGTGTGTGTGTGTGTCAGGCTGAGCTGATCCCTTGGACTTGATTAAAAGCCTCCACTCCGAGCTCACCAGGGGCTGGTGATTTCTGGAGATTTTTGCAGATGCTCTGGAGACACAGGGAAGTTTCCAGCAGGGACCCACCTCTGCTCCCCTGAGGACCCTGGTGTCCACACTGTGAGGCAGAAATCCCAGGTCTGGCGACACAAGCCCTCAGGGGGCAGAGCATTCCCCACCCTGGATGTACCCCCCACTCCGACCCCCTGCCAGTTCCCAAAATGCACTTCCCTGGCTGAGGCTCCCCTGCTCTGAGTTTTCTTTTTCCTTTCTTCTTTTTCTTTTTCTGGGGACAGGGTCTCACTCTGTCACCCAGGCTGGAATGCAGTGGCACAATCACGGCTCACTGCAGCCTCAATTTCCTGGGCTCAAGAGATCCTCCTGCTTTGGCCTCCAGCATAGCTGGGACTACAGGCACGCGCCACCATGCCCAGCTAAATTTTTTTATTTTTTTGTAGAGGCAGGGTTTCACTATGTTGTCCAGGCTAGTCTCGAACACCTGGCCTCAAGCAATCTGCCTGCCTCAGCCTCCCAAAGTGCTCAGATTACAGGCATGAGCCACTGCACCTGGAATCTCAGTCTTTAGCTCTCAAAATATGTCTCTCCTGTCAACTGTGCAAACTGAATGCCTGAGGGCAAGAGGAAGAGTCAATCAGAAGGGAGATCAGAAGGAAATATGCCCAAACGTTAACATACTTGCTCTACCCCAGGCGTGACAGGATCACAAGTTACTTTTGTGTTCTCTGCGTTTTTGGAACTTTGTATATTCCAGTTTGTTTTTTGCTCCTTCCCCTTTCCTCTTTTGCTCCTTCTAATGATCCTCTATGACCTTTTCATGTTAAGAGACCATTTTTCTTTAACCTTTTCTTGAAATTATATGACCCCAATATTATGAGTGCAGCGGGCTGTCCAGCTGAACCTGCCAGAACAAGGACAAGATGACGACCAGCCCTTTGGAAAGGAACCAGAATGTCCCTTTCAAAGGCAGAACCTCAGGGTGCTTAAGAACGCAAGCTCTGGAAATTCCAACCGGCCATGTGTAGCCTGGATCTCACTGAGAGGAAACAACCAACAAACTGAAAGTGAGGGACATTTTACACAATAACTGGCCTGGACCCTTCCAAAATGTCAACATCATGAAACACAAAGAAAGGCTGAGGAAACCCTCCAGAATGAAGGCACTGAAAGAGGCCAAATAAATGCAACTGGTGTGATTCCAAACCTCATCCTACATCGGGGTGGGGAGAATACGGCTCTGAGGGACATTTTAGCATCCAGATTTTTGGCATCCAGATAGAACTGACAGAGCCAGAATACGGAGAGTGGCGGGGTTAATGGTGGTGTATCAATCAATGTTCAACAAGGTGCGTTTGATAACTGTCCTGTGGTTACATAAGAGAATGGTTCTTTGGAAATGCACGTTCGTGTCATTCCTACTCTCAAATTGTTTAGGAGAAACACAGGACAGAGAGAGAAAGAGAAAGTGTGTGCGTGTAGAGTTCAGGTGAAACTGGTTCATTTTCCTTAAGAGTAAACTGAGACCTGCAGACAGAAAACCTTTTGCTCTAGTGGCCTGTAGAAAGAAAAACAGATGGAATGAAATCTGGGTGTGGTGGCTCACGCCTGGAATTCCAGCACTTTGGGGAGGCCAAGGCGGGCAGATCACTTGAAGCCAGGAGTTTGAGACCAGCCTGACCAACATAGCAAAACCCCATCTCTACTAAAAACACAAAAATTAGCTGGGCATGTTGGCGGGTGCCTGTAATCCCAGCTGCTCTGGAGGCTGAGGCAGGAGAATCACTTGAACCCAAGAGGCAGAGGTTGCAGGGAGCTGAGAGTGCACCACTGCACTCCCCCCTGGGTGACAGAGTGAGACTCTGTCAGAAAGAAAAGAAAGGAAGGGGAAGGGGAAGGGAGGGAGGGAGGGAGGGAGGAAGGGAGGAAGGGAGGAAGGGAGGAAGGAAGGAAGGCAGGCAGGCAGGCAGGCAGGCGAGAGAGAAAGAAAGAGAGAGAGAGGGAGAGAGAGGAGAGGAGGCAAAATATTAAAAGTTGGTGAAGGCCGGGCGCGGTGGCTCAAGCCTGTAATCCCAGCACTTTGGGAGGCCGAGACGGGCGGATCACGAGGTCAGGAGATCGAGACCATCCTGGCTAACACGGTGAAACCCCGTCTCTACTAAAAACTACAAAAAACTAGCTGGGTGACGTGGCGGCGCCTGTAGTCCCAGCTACTCGGGAGGCTGAGGCAGGAGAATGGCGTGAACCCAGGAGGAGGAGCTTGCAGTGAGCTGAGATCCGGCCACAGCACTCTAGCCTGGGTGACAGAGCGAGACTCCGTCTCAAAAAAAAAAAAAAAAAAAAAGTTGGTGAATCTGGGCCAGGTGCAGTGGCTCACACCTGTAATCCCAACGCCTTCAGAGGCTGAGGCAGGAGGATCGCTTGAGGCTGAGGACTAAGAGTTTGAGACCAGCCTGGGCAACATGGCCACACCTAGTCTCTGCAAAAAAAAAAAAAGAAAAAGAAATAATTAGCTAGGCATGATGGGCACACCTGTAGTCCCAGCCACCTGGGAGACTTGAGGTGGGAGGATCCCTTGAGTCCAGCAGGCAGAGGCTGCAGTGAGCCATGATCTCCCTACTGTACTCCAGCCTGGGCAAGAGAGCAAGACACTGTATCAAAAAATAAAGAAATAAGTAAAAGGTTCGTGAATGTAGGTAAAGGTCTCTCTGTATCACGCTCTGTGCCTCCTAGCTGTGCAACCTGGAGCAAGTGACTTCCCTCTCTGTTGTTCAGTTCCTAGGTCTATAAAATGGTCATCGGAACAGAATTCACCCCCCAGGCTGGTGGTGTTCTGGCTGAACATGCATCTGGTAGTCTCGCCGCCAACCTGGGTTCTGGTGGGGCTCTGGACGCTTACATATGCTCAGCATTGCCCGTGCTTCCAGGGCTGTTTCAGGATTTCATGAGTCCAGAGCCTGATACAGCAAACAAACGATGTTAATTGTTAGAACCACCATGAGAAAAGCAAAACCATGAAAATTTATGCCTCGTTTTCTCAGCTAACCTACAGGCTGTTCGAAGTCAGAGAGTGCGGCTTCTGCTGAGCTATTCTGTCCACAGCCACCCAGTGGGAGGCTGGTGTCCCTCATCACAGCCTGTCGAAGGCCAGAGACCCCAGGGACAGCACCGTGAGCAGCCCTGGCGTGAGAAGGGATGATCATGGCTGGATGCCAGGGACTCTGCGACAGGGCCAGTATCCCAGGTGACAGATGCCCCTCCAGGGCCTGGACTGAGCCGCTAGGATGCAGAAAGAGCCACATTCAAAGCCTTCGCTTTGTCAGTCAGGGGCAGCACACCAGGGCCCCAGATGTATTTGGGTTGGTTACAGAGTCACTTTTGTAGGTCAATTTTTAGCATCCAGAAAAAGGGCTTTTAAAAATAATTCCAGACCAAGCACAGTGGTTCACGCCTGTAATCCCAGCCCTTTGGAAGGCTGAGGCAGGAGGATCACTTGAGGTCGGGAGCTCGAGACCAGCTCAGCCAACATGGCGAAATCTTGTCTTTACAAAAAATACAAAAATTAGCCAGGCATGGTGGAGGGCACCTGTAATCCCAGCTACTCAGGAGGCTGAGGCAGGAGAATCGCTTGAATGCAGGCGGCAGAGGTTGCAGTGAGCCAAGATTGCGCCACTGCACATCAGCCTGGGCAACAGAGCAAGACTGTCTCAAAAGAGACAACAAACGATCCAATTTAAAATGAGCAAAAGAAGGTATGCAAACAGCCCATAAGTCAATGCAATGTTCAACATCTCTAGTCATCAGGGAAATTAAAACTACAACCATAATGAGATATTACTACATACCCGTTAGAATGTCTGACATAAAGACTGACGATGGCAAGTTGGTGGGGAGGATATGGAGCAACTGGAATGCTTATCCATTGCTGGTAGTAAACAACTGCTTTGAAAAATATTTGACACTTTTTTTCTTATTTTCTTTTTGAGACAGGGTCTCACTTTGTCATCCAGGCTGGAGTGCAGCAGCACGATCTTGGCTCATTGCAACCTCCGCCTCAAGAGGTCCTCCTGCCTCAGCCTCCCGAGTAGCTGGGACTACAGGTGCGTGCCACCATGTTGGCTAATTTTTTTGTATTTTTGAAGAGACTGGATTTTGCCATGTTCCCAGGCTGATCTCAAACTCTTGGGCACAAGCAATCCTCTCGTCTCAGTCTCTGAGAGTGCTGGGACTACAGGCGTGAGCCACTGTGCCCGGTTGGGCAGTTTCTAACAAAATTAAACATACCCTTATCATCCGACCCTGCCATTCCACGTCTAGGTATTTGCCCGAGAGAAATGACAGCATAGGTCCACACAAAGACTTGTACAAGCATGTTCAAGCAGCATCATCTACAGCAGCCAAACACTAGAAATAACCCAAAGGTCCATCAGCAGGTGAATGGATGAAAAAAATTATATATCTGCATAATGGCATACTGCCAGCAAAAGAAGGAATGAACTAATGGTTCACACAACATAGATGAATTTCAAAATCACTATGCTGAGCGACAGAAGCCTGATACAAAAGAGTATATGCTGTGTGACTGTATTTATGTCAAACTCTAGAACAGACAAATTGAAACTTCAGAAAGCTGCAAAATCAGCATGGAAAAAAATCAGTTATGTTTCTATACACTAACAATGAACCTATCCAAAAAAGAACTTAGGAAAAAACCCCATTTACAATAGCATCTAAAAGAATAAAATAAATTTAACCAAGGAAGTGAAAGATCTGAACACTGACAACTATGACACATGGATGCAAGAAATTATAGAAGACACAAATAAATGGAAAGATATCCCATGTTCATGGATTGGAATACTTAATATTGTGAGGAAAAATATATACATATTACTCAAATTGGTCTACAGATTCAAGGTAATCACTATCAAAATTCCAACGGCATTGTTCACAGGAATAGAAAAAAAATCCTAAAATTCCTATGAAACGACAAAAGACCCTGCCTGAATAGCTGAATTTTTTTTTTTTCTTTTTTGACGGAGTCTCGCTCTGTCACCTAGGCTGGAGTGCAGTGGCGTGATCTTGGCTCACCGCAAGCTCCACCTCCTGGGTTCACGCCATTCTCCTGCCTCAGCCTCCCGAGTAGCTAGGACTACAGGGGCCCGCCACCACGCCTGGCTAATTTTTTTGTTTTTTTAGTAGCGACGGGGTTTCACCATGTTAGCTAGGATGGTCTCAGTCTCTCGACCTCGTGATCTGCCCGCCTGAGGCTCCTAGAGTGCTGGGATTACAGGTGTGAGCCACCGCGCCCGGATGAATTTTTATTTTATTTTATTTTATTTTATTTTATTTTATTTTATTTTTTGAGGTGGAGTCTCGCTCTGTCGCCCGGACTGGAGCGCAGTGGCCAGATCTCAGCTCACTGCAAGCTCCGCCTCCCAGGTTTACGCCATTCTCCTGCCTCAGCCTCCCGAGTAGCTGGGACTACAGGCGCCCGCCACCTCGCCCGGCTAGTTTTTGTATTTTTAGTTGAGACGGGGTTTCACCGTGTTAGCCAGGATGGTCTTGATCTCCTGACCTCGTGATCCGCCCGTCTCGGCCTCCCAAAGCGCTGGGATTACAGGCTTGAGCCACCGCGCCCGGCCATGAATTTTTATTTCATTTTTTATTTTTTGAGATGGGGTCTCGGTCTGTCACCCAGGGTGGAGTGCAGTGGCATAATCATAGCTCTAACTGCTGGGCTCAAGTGATTGTCCCGCCTCAGTCTCCCAAGTAGCTAGGACCACAGGTGAGATTCTAAGAAAAAAGAAAAAAGCTGGAGGCATCACACACTCTCTGAATTTGCTGATTAGAAAAGACAAGCTGAATCTACAGTTACAGAAAGCAGAGATTTTTATATTGTCTGAGCCAGGGGGTAGGAAGGATTGATTACAAAAGGGCATTATTGATCCTTTCGGGGTAACAGAAACATTCTGTACCCTGATTGTGATGATGGTTAATAATGGTACACATTTATCAAATTGTATCCAATAACACTTTTTAAATGGATGTGTCCCATTGTACATAAATTATACCTAAGTAAAGTTTACTAAAAAAAAAAAAAAAAATCTGGCCAGGCACAGTGGCTCACGTCTATAATCCCAGCATTTTGGGAGGCTGAGGCAGGCAGATCATAAGGTCAGGAGATCGAGGCCATCCTGGCTAACATGATGAAATGCGAACTCTACCAAAAATCCAAAAAAAAAAAAAAAAATTAGCCGGGCATGGTGGTGGGTGCCTGTAATCCCAGCTACTCAGGAGGCTGACACAGGAGAGTTGCTTGAACCTGAGAGGCGGATGTTGCAGTGAGCCAAGATCGCGCCACTGCACTCCAGCCTGGGTGACAGAGCGAGACTCCAGCTCAAAAAAAAAAAAAAATCCAACTCTGACTCCAGACTACCCAGTTCAAACCCCAGCTCCACCACTTACTGGCTGTGCCACTGGGCAAGTGTTTTCAAATCCCTGCCTCAGGACCTTTGCACCTGCTGTTCTTGCAGCTAGGAACTCTGACAGGGCTTTACACTGACAGGGTTTGCCCCCTCACCTCCTTCAGGTCTTTGTTCAAATGTCACCTTTCAGCAAGGGCCGGTTACAACGACCACTCGCATTGCCAGCCCGCTTCACCCCCATTCCCTCTCTTTTCCTCCACAGCACTCAGCACAGTCTGATGAGCCCGACTGTGAGTCTCCTCCACCAGCAGGTCAGCTTCCCAAAGGCAGGGATTTTTTTTTTTTTTTTTTTTTTTTTTGAGACAGAGTCTCGCTCTGTTGCCCAAGCTGGAGTGGAATGGTGCAATCTCAGCTCACTGCAACCTCCGCCTCTTGGGTTCAAGTGATTCTCCTGCCTCAGCCTCCCAAGTAGCTGGGATTACAGGCATGCACCATCATGCCTGGGTGGTTTTTCTCTTTTTAGTAGAGACAGGTTTTTGCCACATTGGCCAGGCTGGTTTCGAACTCCTGTCCTCAAGTGATCTCAGCCTCAGCCTCCCAATATGCTGGGATGACAGGCGTGAGCCACTGTGCCCAGCCAGGGATGTTTGACTTGTTCATGTCACATCCCCACTCCCAAAACTGCCACGTATACAATACAATAGGAGCTCAGTAAATTACTGTCAAATAAGTTAACAAAGGAGGATATATGTTACTCTCATTTTTGGATGCAAATCACAGAGATGCTCAATAATGTAGCCTTATGACAGAGTGACGCTAACCTAGGTGTCCAGCCAAGCAGGACTGGCCCAAGAGGTTAGGGCCTTCCAATGGAACACCATGCCACTGTGAAAGAGGCTGAGTCCGGTAAATCAGAACCTCCCGATACGTTGTTAGAAAGAAGAGCAGGCTGGGCATGGTGGCTCACGCCTGTAATCTCAACGCTTCGGGAAGCCAAGGTGGGAGGGTTGCCTGAGACCAGGAATTTGAGACCAGCCTGGGCATCATAGCTAGACCCCATCTCTACAAAAAAATGTTTAAATTAGGTAGGCGTGGTGGTGCACACCTGTAGTCTCAGTGACTTGGGAGACTGAAGGTGGGAGGATTCCTTGAGCCCAGGAGGTCAAGGTTGCAATGAGACATGATGGTACCACTGCACTCCAACCAGGGCAACAGAGAGAGACACTGTCTCTTTAAAAAAAAAAAAAAAAAAAAAAGGCAGGGTGGGGGACCAGGCGTCATGGCTCACACTTATAATTGCAGCACTTTGGGAGATAGAGAGGGGTGGATTGCTAGAGGTCAGGAGTTCAAGGCCAGCCTGGGCAGTATGATGAAACCTCAGCTCTACAAAAAATATGAGAACAAAATTAGTCAGGTGTGGTGTTGCACACCTGTAGTCCCAGCTACTCAGGAGGCTGAGATGGAAGGATCACTTGAGCCCAGGAGGTGGAGGTTGTAGTGAGCTGTGATCACACCGCTGCACTCCAATCTGGGTGACAGAGTGAGACCTGGTCTCAAAAAAATTTTTTAAATGGTAAAAAAGAAAAACAAAGGTCAGAATGGTATTAGAGTAACCTGCTGTTGGCAGGGCGTGGTGGTTCCCGCCTATAATCCCAGAACTTTGGGAGGCCGGGGCAGGCAGGTAACTTGAGCTCAGGAGTTCCAGACCAGCCTGGCCAACATGGTGAAACCCCGTTTCTACTGAAAATACAAATATTAGCCGGGCGTGGTGGCAGCCACCTGTAATCCCAGCTACTTGGGAGACTGAGGCAGGAGAATCACTTGAACCTGGGAGTGGGGGTTGCAGTGAGTCAAGATTGCGCCATTGCACTCCAGCCTGGGCAACAGAGCGAGTCTCAAAAACAAAACAAAACAAAACAAACCTGCCTTAAAAAGTGTGTGTGTCTGTGTGTGTGTGTGAGCGAGCGAGCGAGATGCTCACCCATGCACAGAACATCTCTTTGAAAGGAGGTCCAAAAATCCTAACCATGTTGCCTCTGGGAAGAGAACGTGGGTATAGGTGGCTGGGAGTCGGGGGAGGAAGGAGACTTGTCACTAGAAATCCTTGGTACCATCTGAGTATTATACTTGAGCATGTGTTCCCTATTCCAAAAAAAAAAAATCAAATAAATGCACACAATTTTTAAAGCCCCAGAGAAAAGCTGTTTCCCAGGCTTGGCCCCATCCCTACCCCTTCCCTGGGGCTGAAGAAGATGCAGGCTGTCCCTTCTGCCCCTTCCCTGGGGCTGGTGTTCAGGGCAGGCTGAGGCCTCCCTGCAGGGGGAACAGAGCTGCCCCAGGGCCTACCCGGGGCTCCCTGGAAATTACTTCCAGACTCACTCTCTCTTGGCTGAGGCTGCGGGAAGGGGAGATACATAAAGAAAGAGCAGGAGGAGGAGGGAGGAGAGGAAAAGAGGGAGGAGGAAGGAAGAGACCCGTGGGCACTGTGAGAGCAGTGGAAGAGTAGCCCCGGGCAGAGAGGGGCTGGAAATGCCACCTTCCACCCGGCTAAAGAAACAGCCACCGAGGCCGGGCGCGGTGGCTCAAGCCTGTAATCCCAGCACTTTGGGAGGCCGAGACGGGCGGATCACAAGGTCAGGAGATCGAGACCATCCTGGCTAACACGGTGAAACCCCATCTCTACTAAAAATACAAAAACTAGCCGGGCGAGGTGGCGGGCGCCTGTAGTCCCAGCTACTCGGGAGGCTGAGGCAGGAGAATGGCGTAAACCCGGGAGGCGGAGCTTGCAGTGAGCTGAGATCCAGCCACTGCACTCCAGCCTGGGCGACAGAGCAAGACTCCGTCTCAAAAAAAAAAGAAACAGCCACCAAGCAGCTTCTGTAACAGCCAAAGGGGAATGGACTTAATGCCCATCCACGGATGAACAGATCAACAAAATCTGGTCCTTCCATCCAGTGGAATATTATTCAGCCATAAAAAGGAATGAGGCACCACCACAGCAGGGGTGGACCCGGAAAACATGACGCAGAGAGAAAGACACCAGATACAAAAAGATCGGCTAGTGTACGATCATGTTTATGTGAATTACCCACAACAGGCAAATCCATGGAAACAGGAAGCTAACTAAAGGCTGCTGGGGCTGGGAGAAGCAGGGGATGGGGAGTGGCTGCATAGTGGGTATGAGGTTTCCTTTTAGGGTGAGAAAAAATGTTCTCAAACTAGACAGAGGTGACCACTGCATAACTCTGTGGAGATACTAAAAACCACTGCATTGTACACTTTACATGGCTGGATTTTACGACATGTGAATTATGTCTCTCAGCAAAGCTGTTTTAAAAAGTTAAGCCAGAGAAAATAAAGTCACCATGCGGCGGACCCCACCACCCTTACCTCGACTCTTAACTCCAACCTGCATTTCCCAGGCTGTAAATTCACTCAGAGCATCCTCTCTCAGCACAGGCCCCATGGGCCACCCCCAACCCCCAAACCCCCTGCCTGTTCTGATCAACAGGCAGAACCAGGCCCCGCCTCCAGTCTTGGCTGTACCGCCTGGGTCCCCCACGTGATTCACGTGGGCCCCAATTCACCCCGGTTCCCTCCCTTCTGCACGCGCAAGGGGAGGAGGGCGCCCAGCTCGGCTTCATGTTCCCCCACCACACCGCCCACCCCCACCCCAAGCCAAAATTGAGCCCAACAAGACGTAGAAACCACAATATGCTGGGTGTGCAGAATTTCCTAAGTGATGTAAAGTGCTGACTTCAGAAGCATAGACACCTTTATACTTCAAAAAACAAAACCCAAAATGTAGAAATCTTTACACATCCATAAAAACATACACACATACATACAGAGAGAGAGAGAGAGAGAGAGAGAGAGAGAGAGAGAGAGAGAGAGAGAGAAAGAAATCCACACTGGAGGGGTTAAGGGAAAGGCTAGGTGGGGGCCCTGCCATGGGCTTTGTGGTGCCTCAGGAGGCTACACTGATCAAGTGAGATTTAGGACTAGTATTAAGCAGGGAGGAGAGAAAAACCTAAGGTGTTCCTAAGCAATAATTTTTTTTTTTTTTTTTTTTTAAGAGATGGAGTCTTGCTCTGTCATCCAGGCTGGAGTGCAGTGGCGCAATCTCAGCTCACTGCAACCTCTGCCTCCCGGGTTCAAGCGATTCTCCTGCCTCAGCCTCCCGAGTAGCTGGGACTACAGGCGCCCGCCACCACGCCCGGCTAATTTTTGTATTTTTAGTAGAGACGGGGTTTCACCGTGTTAGCCAGGATGGTCTCGATCTCCTGACCTTGTGATCCACCCGCCTCGGTCTCCCAAAGTGCTGGGATTACAGGCATGAGCCACTGCGCCCGACCAGCAATTCTTTTGTGAAATAGTAATCCTGGCCAGGCACGGTGGCTCACTCCTGTAATCCCAGGACTTTGGGAAGCCGAGGCAGCCGGATCACCTGAGGTCAGGAGTTCGAGACCAGCCTGGCCAACACAGTGAAACCCCATCTCTAATAAAAATAAAAAATTAGCTGGGCGTGGTGGCGTATGCCTGTAGTCTCAGCTACTCGGGAAGCTGAGGCTGGAGAATCTCGTGAATCTGGGACGCGGAGGTCGCAGTGAGCCAAGATCACGCCACTGCACTCCAGCCTGGGGACTCCGTCTCAAAAAAATAAAAAGGAAATAATAATCCTGACCAGGCGTGGTGGCTCACGCCTGTAATCCCAACACTTTGGGAGACCGAGGCATGCGGATCACCTAAGGTCAGGAGTTCAAGATCAGCCTGGGCAACATGGTGAGACCCCATCTTTAAAACAACAACAAGGCCGGGCGCGGTGGCTCAAGCCTGTAATCCCAGCACTTTGGGAGGCCGAGACGGGCGGATCACGAGGTCAGGAGATCGAGACCATCCTGGCTAACACGGTGAAACCCCGTCTCTACTAAAAAATACAAAAAACTAGCTGGGCGAGGTGGCGGGCGCCTGTAGTCCCAGCTACTCGGGAGGCTGAGGCAGGAGAATGGCGTGAACCTGGGAGGCGGAGCTTGCAGTGAGCTGAGATCTGGCCACTGCACTCCAGCCTGGGCGACAAAGCAAGACTCCGTCTCAAAAAAAAAAAAAAAAACAACAACAACAACAACAAAAATAAAGAAATAATAATCTATAGACATATGTTTTTGCTTTCAAGCAAACAAGCTATTGATTCCATAGAATTCCTGGGAAGGGCCTTCCCAGCTCCAGCTTCTCTTGCTCCCATGCCACCCTGACCTAGCCCCTCCAAGACAACACCCCTGTACGATTCACCTTCCCTTCCCAAAATGCTGACTGGTAGAAACTGCTTTCCAAGTGGACAAGGGAAAAAACAAAAAAACTTTGATTCATTCATTCAACAAATATTTAGTGCTGCACCTACTAGGCGCCAGGCCTTAAGAAAATCCTCATGGAACTAAATTCTTCTGAAAGCAGCAAACACAAATCAGGAAACACATTAATCTTGAATGTAACATTGTCTAGTGGTGAGTGGCTTATAAACCCCCATGGCCATAAATGAGGAACTGGACTGAGCTCTTTAATCATCTTTTCAGGACAGCCTTGCATAGTAGGTTCTTTATCCCCATCTTGCAGATGAGGACAACTGAGGACTACGGCAGCTGCCCTGATGATGAGAACTGCCATTCACCACGGGCCTGCCAGGTGTTTCAGTGCTTAATTCACATGTCAGCCCCAGGAAGTGGGAGTCTAGAACTGAAACCCAATGGGGGCAGGAACGATGCCCACCACACCTGCCACGGTGCCTGGCACATGGAAAGTAGGCAATCGATAGTTGTTGAATCAATGAACCCACAGACACTTTTTTCGCTTTTTACAGATGAGGCCGTGAGGATCAGAGAGGGCAGGTCACTGACTCGAGGTCACTCAGGAAGCGAGTGACAGAGCTGGACTGCAGACGTGCTCTGGACCCCAAGCACTCCCCCCGCCTACTCAGCCAGCCTGTCCCCAGAGCCCTCGCACCCACCTAAAGCCCGACTGGCCCCAGCTTTCAAGCCTCTGGGCGTTTTTTGGAGATGTTCCTAACTCTTCCCACCCTCCGCTCCCAATGCTCTTTCCTTTGGTTCACTCAAATCGTCCCAAGTTCCTCATTCAATAAATAATCACGCACTCAGCAATGAAGGAGAGAGGCACGAGCTATGTGTGGGCTCTGCTCTAACGCTGCGGGACAGTGGTGAAGAAAACCAAGATGTTCCTGAGCTTAGGGTTCACGTTCCTGAGGACGGTAAGGGTGAAGACAGGAAAGAACAATAATATAACATATTAAATATTTAATTTGCATGTATTTGATTTATAGCCACTGAATACAAAAGTTACATATTTATGATTTATATTAAAATACAAATGATATCTATGTAAAAGTTATTTTCTAAATAGTAAAAATACTTATGGCTGGGCACAGTGGCTCATGCCTGTAATCCCAACACTTTTGGGAAGCCAAGGCGGGAGGATCGCTTAAGCCCAGGAGTTTGAGACCAGCCTGGGCCATATCGCGAGACCCTATCTGTACAAAAAAATAAATTTACGAAAAAATAAAACTATTTATAAATATTACAAAATATGGCTATATATAAAATCAAGGCCGGGCACCGTGGCTCATGCTTGTAATCGCATTACTTTGTGAGGCCAAGGTGGGTGAATCACCTGAGGTCAGGAGTTCAAGGCCAGCCTGACCAATATGATGAAACCCCATCCCTACTAAAAACACAAAAATTAGCCAGGCATGGTGGCACACGCCTGTAATCCCAGCTACTCGGGTGGCTGAGGCAGGAGAATCGCTTGAACCCAGGAGGCAGAGGTTGTAGTGAGCCAAGATCACACCACTGCACTCCAGCCTGAGCAACAGGGCAAGACTCTGTCTCAAAAAATAAAAATAGGCCGGGTGCAGTGGCTCATACCTGTAACCCCAGCACTTTGGGAGGCCAAGACGGGCGGATCACGAGGTCAGGAGATCGAGACCATCCTGGCTAACACGGTGAAACCCCATCTCTACAAAAAATACAAAAACTTAGCCAGGCACAGTGCTGGAGCCTGTAGTCCCAGCTACTTGGGAGGCTGAGGCAGGAGAATGGCATGAACCTGGGAGGCAGAGCTTGCAGTAAGCCAAGATTGCATCACTGCATTTCAGCCTGGGCAACAGAGCAAGACTCCATCTCAAAAATAAATAAATAGGCCGGGTGCAGTGGCTCACGCCTGTAATCCCAGCACTTTGGGACGCCAAGGCAGGCGGATCATGAGGTCAGGAGATCGAGACCATCCTGGCTAACACGGTGAAAACTCATCTCTCCTAAGAAATACAAAAAAATTAGCTGGTCGTGGTGGCAGGCGCCTGTAGTCCCAGCCACTTGGGAGGCTGAGGCGGAGAACCTGGGAGGCGGGGCTTGCAGTGAGCCAAGATCACGCCACTGCACTCCAGCATGAGTGACAGAGTGAGACTCTGTCTCAAAAAAAAAAAAAAAAATTTAAATAAATAAATAAAAATAAAATCAATGTAAAATAGATGGCATGTCAAAAATGAAGTGCTATGAAGAATAAGCAGTGAGAGAGATGCGCAAGGGAGTTGCAATTTTAAACAGGGTGACAAGAGCAGGCTTGGCTAAGGAGGGCCACATAGCAGGCGAACAGCAAGTTCAAAGGCCCTGGGGTGAGATTCATGCCTGCCTTGAAGGAAGAGGTTGGCATGGCTGAAGTGAGTAAACGAAGAGGACTCAGTGGGAGGTGAGGTTAGAGGGAGAAATTAAGAAGCCAGGTTGCATATTAAATACAATTAATACAGGCTGGGCGCGATGGCTCATGCCTGTAATCCCAGCACTTTGGGAGGCTAAGATGGGAGGATCACCTGAGGTCAGGAATTCAAGTCCAGCCTGGCCAACATGCTGAAACACCATCTGTACTAAAAATAGAAAAATTAGCTGGGTGTGGTGGTGCACACCTATAATCCCAGCTATTCAGGTGACGGAGGCAGGAGAATCACTGGAACCTGGGAGGCAGAGGTTGCACTGAGCTGAGATCACACCACTGAACTCCAGCCTGGGTGACAGAGACTCCGTCTCAATAATAATAATAATACAGCCTGGGCGCAGTAGCTCACACCTATAATTCCAGTACCGCTTTGGGAGGCCAGGCAGGAGGATCGCTTGAGCTCAAGAGTTGGAGACTAGCCTGGGCAACAAAGCAAGATCCCAAATCTACAGAAAGACTTTAAAGATTAGCTGGGCATGGTGGCACATGCCTGTGGTCCCAGATCCTCAGAAGGCTCAGGAGGGAGGATCGCTTAAGCCCAGGAGGTCAAGGATGCAGTGAGCTATGATTATACCACTGCACTCCAGACTGGGCAACAAAGCAATACTCTGTCTCAAAATAATAATAATACAGGTTGAGCATCCCTTAACCTGAAATAATTGGGACCAGAAGTGTTCCAGGTTTTAGATTTCGTATGTATATTTGCATATACATAATGAGATGTCTGGAGATGGGAACTGAGTATAAACATAAAATTCATTTATGTTTCACATACACTTTATACACATCTGAAGATAATATATTTTGAATAATTTTGTGCATGAAAAAGTTTGTGTACACTGAACCATCAGAAAGCAAAGGCTTCATGCCAGTGATCAAACAGTTTCAGATTCTAGGGCATTTTGGATTTTTAGATTAGGGGATGCTCAACTTATAGTTAAAAGGTGGAAACAATCCAAGTTTATCCATTTCGGCAGAAAAGTGGGTAAACAAACTGTGGTATATCCGCACAATGGAGTATTACCCAGCCTTAGAAAGCAATGAATTCTGATATGTGCTATAGTATGTATGAGCCTTTACTACGTTAAATAAAATAAACCAGACACCAAGGGACAAATATCACATAATTCCACTTAGATGAGGTGCCTAGAGTAGGGAATTCAATGAGACAGAGAGCAGAAGAGTTGTGCAGGGGCTAGGGGCCAGGGAGAATGGAGAGTTATTGTTCAATAGGCATCGAGTTTCTGTTTGAAAAAATTCCTAGAAATAGAAACAGGTGGCCGGGCGCGGTGGCTCAAGCCTGTAATCCCAGCACTTTGGGAGGCCGAGACGGGCGGATCACGAGGTCAGGAGATCGAGACCATCCTGGCTAACACGGTGAAACCCCGCCTCTACTAAAAATACAAAAACTAGCCGGGCGAGGTGGCGGCGCCTGTAGTCCCAGCTACTCGGGAGGCTGAGGCAGGAGAATGGCGTAAACCTGGGAGATGGAGCTTGCAGTGAGCTGAGATCCGGCCACTGCACTCCAGTCCAGGCGACAGAGCGAGACTCCGCCTCAAAAAAAAAAAAAAAAAAAAAAAAGAAACAGGTGCAGTGGCTCATGCCTGCAATCCCAGCACTTTGGGAGGCCAAGGCGGGTGGATAGCTTGAGCCCAGGAGTTCAAGACCAGCCTGGGCAACACAATGAGACCCTGTCTCTACAAAAAGTAAGAAAAAATTAGCCAAGTGTGGTGGCATATTCCTGTAGTCCCAGCTACTTGATAGAGTGAGGTGGGAGGATCACTTGAGCCCAGGAGGCAGAGGCTGCAGTGAGTCGAGATCCAGCCACTGTACTCCAGCCTGGGTGACAGAGCCAGATCCAGTCTCAAAAAAAAAAAAAAAAAAAAAAATCCTAGAAATGGACTGTGGTAATGATTGTACAACATTATGAAGGTACTCAGTGCCACCAAATTGTACACTGAAAAATGGTTGAAATGGTTCAATTTTATGTTATATATATTGTACCACAGTAAAAGTGTAATAATAGAAGCTAACATTTGTGTTGCTTTTGATGTATCAGGTGTTATTCTAAAAGCTTTACATATGTGGCCGGGAGCAGTGGCTCACACCTGTAATCCTAGCACTTTGGGAGGCTGAGGTGGGCGGATCACGAGGTTACGAGATCGAGACCATCCTGGCTAACACAGTGAAATCCCGTCTCTACTAAAATTACAAAAAATTAACCGGGCGTGGTAGCTGGCGCCTGTAGTCCCAGCTACTTGGGAGGCTGAGGCAGGAGAATGGCGTGAACTCGGGAGATGGAGCCTGCAGTGAGCTGGACTCCACTGTACTCCAGCCCAGGCGACAGAGCGACACTCTGTCTCAAAAAAAAAAAAAAAAAAAAGCTTTACATTGTTAATTCATTTGTTCTACCAACTCTGCAGGCGAAGTACCTTCTTGACTGTACTGCCAACAGAAATACCAACACAAATACAGTAGTCCCCTTAGGGCGGGGAGCACACTCCAAAATCCCAGTGGCTGCCTGACACTGAGAACAGCACTAAAACCTGTACATACCATGTTTTTTCAATCTGATAACCAAGACAGCAACTAAGTGACTAATGACGGGTAGCAAGGACACTGTGGATATGCTGGACAAATGGGTGACTCAGGTCTCCAGCAGCACAGCAGGGGTTTTCATCACACTACTCAGAACTGCGTGCATTTTAAAACTTAGGAACTGAGTTGGGCTTGCTGCCTCGTGCCTGTAGTCCCAGCTACTTGGGAGGCTGGGAGGATGTAGAGGCTGCAGTAAGCTACAACCACCACTGCACTCTAGCCGGGGCGACACGGCAGTGCCTTGTCTCAAAAGAAATTTTTTAAAGGGTTACAATGGTACATTTTGTTTTTTTACACACACACAAAATAAAATTTAGGCTGGGCGTGGTGGCTCATGCCTGTAATCCCAGCACTTTGGAATGCCAAGACAGGTGGATCACCTGCGGTCAGGAGTTCAGAGACCAGCCTGGCCAACATGGTGAAATCCCATCTCTACTGAAAACACAAAATTAGCTGGGCGTGGTGGCGTGAGCCTGTAGTCCCAGCTACTCAGGAGGCTGAGCCAGGAGAATCGCTTGAACCCGGGAGGCAGAAGTTTTAGTGAACCGAGATCGTCCACTGCACTCTAGCCTGGGTGATAGAGCAAGACTCTGTCTCAAAAAAAAAAATGTTTTTAATTTTAAAAGAGAGAGAGAGGAGAGTTGAGGATGGTGCCGAAGTATCTGGCCCAGGTGGTTGGAAGCTCCGAGCTGCTGAGATGGTTTACTGAGATGGTGCCGCTTACTGAGATGGAGAGAAGTAGGCTTTGTTTGTTTTGGTTTTTATGGGGTTTTTCCCAGGGAGGAGAACCGTATCAGGAGCGCCGTGTTGAACACATTAAGTCTGAGGTGTCTCTCAGCAACCTAGTGAGTTTAGCAAAGTGGTACAGGCTGCGGACAGCGTGCTAGTGACCAAGGGGGAAAGAGAGTGAGTGAAATCCCTTCCGGCACACTCTTCCTGAATTCTTTCCTCTACTTGGCCACTTTTAAGGCCCGGCCTCCCTCCTGGTTCCCACCAAAGTGGGCATAGCCAACACAGCCTCCTCCCGGTCAGGCAAGGCAGATCCCACGTCAAGGGCAGGTCCAGGTTAGTCCATGATGCTGTTCCCCCTTCCTCCCTCGTCCCAGCCACGGCCTTGCTCTGGGCTCTGGGCTCCGGGCTCTGAGCCTTCAGAGAACGGGTTCCAGAAGCTGCACTGCCCACTCCTCCCGCCCACCCTGCAGAGCCAGTCAAGGCCTGACGCCACTGCTCATTCTCACTCGTCTGGCAAGGACTGGAGAGCTGAGTGGTAAATACAATAAAACACAGGGCTGGGAGATGCCAAACGGTGTGTGCAGTATGCAGCCTGGGGTGTATGAAGAGGGAGAAACGGAATTTACGTTCACATGGCTTCACAACCTTTTACTGTAAAACTGTGGAGTGAGATGTGTTCTGAAATGCGGCGTTTTTCAGGCTTTGCAAGGGGACGGGGTGAACGCACAAAACAGCCCCAGCGGGCTCTGAGACACCTGGCAATCCAATGTTAATATTTCTGAGCTAAACATATGAATATTCAGACGGAGCTCAATAAAGACGGGTTATAAATAGCCTGGCTTCAGGTCAGGGCTTGTCACCCGATAAGTCACTGCAGGTGAGGTACCATTAGCATGATTGATGCTGCTGGTGGTGTTTTCATATCGTGTCTTGTTCACTGGCCATTATAACAGGGGAAGAGACTTTGCTCCCTCAATCTGGAAGCTCTCCAGAAATGGGGTAGCCCAAAAACCCTGGGTCAGAGGAACTTGGCTTCCAATCTCTATTATTTCCTGACCCTGAGCAACTGCCCCACACCTCTCTGGGGCTTTAGTATTAGCGGAAGACTAAGGATCTGGCTGTTGCCCATTAGGCCTTAAATTTAACATAATGACAATGGCTGGGCATAGTAGCTCACACCTGTAATTACAGTACTTTGGGAGGCTGAGGTGGGAGGAATACTGGAGCCCAGAGTTCAAGACCAGCCTGGAAACCACAGGGACATCCCATCTTGGAAAAATAGGCCGGGGCATGGTGGCTCAGGTCTGTGATCCCAGCATTTTGGGAGGCCAAGGCAGGAGGATCACTTGAGGTCAGGAGTTCAAGACCAGCCTGACCAACATGGTGAAACCCTGTCTCTACTAAAAATAAAAAAATGAGTTGGCTTGGTGGCGGGCACCTATAATCCCAGCTACTTGGAGACTGAGGCAGGAGAAATGCTTGAACCTTGGAGGTGGAGGTTGCAGTGAGCTGAGACTGCACCATCGCAGCACTCCGGCCTGGGTGAGAGTAAGACTGTCTCAAAATAAAAAAAAAAGGAAAGAAAGAAAGAAGGAAAATCAAATAAAAATGATGACAACAACAAAACGACAGCAATATTAATAAGAGCAGCTAAACTTTATCAACCCTTACTGTGGTCCAGGACAGATACTGAACTTTGCTGCCATCATCTCACTGAGCTGAACCCTCGCACCACTTCGGGAGGCAGACTCTGCTTTCATTTAACCTCATCTAACAGATGAGGTTAAACAGATGAGGTTAAACAGGAGAACTTGCCCGGAGAAGGATAGAGCTGGGGATCCAAGCCCAAGTGCAACTGACAGAGGCCTTAAACACTGTCCAAAACTTGAGTCATGCCCTTCCCTAGGCTGGGTGGGCCCGTGCCTGAAGGTGGTCCCCTCCCACCGTGCAGATCATTTGGTCAAATGACAACCTGGATCCTTAAGTTCTGACTGTGTGCTCTCTGCCCTCTCACTGAATCCTCCCAAACAAGTCCCAGAAGGGAGGTACTATTATTTGACCCCTCAACTGCATCCCAACATGGCACACAGTGATGGGAGCCCACACGTGTGGTTCCCAGTCCAACACACTCCACCTCCTGGTCACGCTCCCTGTGGTGGTACCATTGGATGCAGCCAGTTCTCATATCACCTGGGATGTGCCAGGCCGCCTTCTGCCACCCACAATCATCTCTTGCTTCTTTTTTTTTTTTTTTTGAGATGGAGTCTCGCTGTGTCGCCCGGGCTGGAGTGCAGTGGCCGGATCTCAGCTCACTGCAAGCTCCGCCTCCCGGGTTCCCGCCATTCTCCTGCCTCAGCCTCCCGAGTAGCTGGGACTACAGGCGCCCGCCACTTCGCCCAGCTAGTTTTTTGTATTTTTTAGTAGAGACGGGGTTTCACCATGTTAGCCAGGATGGTCTCGACCTCCTGACCTCGTGATCCGCTCATCTCGGCCTCCCAAAGTGCTGGGATTACAGGCTTGCGCCACCGCGCCCGGCCGCTTCTCCTTTTTATGGCCCTCACCTTTCAGAGGATCTGAAATCCTCACCTTTTCTTGAGATCGGAGGTAGGACTCGAGGACCGAGAATTAGGAAGCAGCCAGCCCCGGGCTGACTCCTGCCAAGGTCCCCAGAGTCCAGCACAGGCCTGGCATGGAACAGCCACTCAAAAGCTCCGGCTGCCGTTTGCCAGCAGTGAAAATGGTGAAGACTTTCTGGAATGCAACTTGGCGGGGCTACCAAAGTCTAAATGCTTGCTCCCTTTTGCCTCAGCAATTCCTCTTCCAGGAATCTGGCCGGTAGAAACACTCTTGCATAAGCAACCCAAGGTATGGATATAAAAATGTCAGGTCGGTCACTCCCCAGCTCAGAGCCCTCCCATGGCTCCCATCTCACTCAGATTCAAAGCCAAAATCCTAGTCAAAGACAGAGAATGGAAACACTAGAGCAATAAAAAGGTAGCGCTACCAGGCTAAAAACAGAGATAAAATGGAACACCAAAATATTCCATTTAGAAGAAGCAGGGAAAGGCCAGGCACGGTAGCGCACGCCTCTAATCCCAGCACTTTGGGGGGGCGAGGCGGGTGGATCACCTGAGGTCATAACTTCGAGACCAGCCTGGCCAACATGGCGAAACCCTGTCTCTACTAAGAATACAAAAATTAGCCAGGTGTGGTGGCGTGTACCTGTAGTCCCAGCTACTCGGGAGGGCTGAGCCAGGAGAATTGCTTGAACCAGGGCAGAGGCTGCAACGAGCCGGGATCACACCACTGCCCTCTAGCCATACCAACAATTATAATAAACATAAATCAGCCGAGTGCAGTGGCTCATATCTGTAATTCCAGAACTTTGGGGGGCCAAGGCATGCAGACCACTTGAGGCCAGAAGTTTGAGACCAACCTGGGCAACATAGTGAGTTCCCGCCTCTACAAAAAATGTTAAAAATTAGGCTGGACGCAGTGGCTCACGCCTGTAAGCCCAGCACTTTGGGAGGCCAAGGCAGGAGGATCACTTGAGTCTCGGAGTTTGAGACCAGCCTGGGCAACATGGCAAAACCCTGCCTCTACAAAAGAATACAAAAATTAGCTGCATGTGGTGGCATGTGCCTGTAGCCCCAGCTACTTAGGAGGCTGAGGCGGGAGGATCACCTGAACCCGAGATGTTGAGACTGCAATGAACTATGATCACGCCACTGCACTCCAGCCTGGACAACAGAGAGAAACCATGAACCCCAAACTCCCCACAGAGGTCACCTTTGGAAAAGGAAGAAGAGGGGATGGTGCAAAGACTTTCGCCATGTTATATGACTTTTTTCCATATGTAATGATTAATACAGACCTGGCTGCAAATTGGCAAATCCCAAAGCTAAGAGCTAAGGAATCTTATTTTGACCTTGGCATCCAATGCCTCCCCTCCATTTGCAGAATCCTTGAAAGCAACTCAGAAACGCCTGGAAAACCACTGGACACCTGGCTACTCAAGAGGGCAGGCCCCTGACCACAGCAGCCAAACCTGGGAGTTAGAAATGCAAAGTGTCTGCACCAGCTGACTCAGAACTCACATGGTAACAGGATCCCCCAGAAACTGGTGTGCACGTTAAAGTCTAGAAAATTGGGCATCACAGCCCAATGTGTCGGCACCAGCCCATACAGACTGAAGAGGGGTTAGTAATAATAATAGCAACAACAGTCGATAGTAATAACAACTAGCAATGACAAAGTCCTTGTTATGTGCCAGTCACTCCACAACATATCATCTCAATTAAACCCCATACCGTGGCTGGGGTGCAGTGACTCACGCCTATAATCCCAGCACTTCGAGGGCTGACATGAGTGAATCACGAGGTCAGGAGTTCGAGACCAGCCAGGCCAACATGATGAAACCCCGTCTTTACTAAAAATACAGAAATTAGCCAGACATAGTGGCATATGCCTATAATCCCAGCTACTTGGGAGGCGGAGGCAGAAGAATCGCTTGAACCCGAGAGGTGGAGGTTGCAGTGAGCCAAGATTGTGCTGCTGCACTCCAATCTGAGTGACAGAGCAAGACTCCGTCTCAAAGAAAAATAAAAACAAGAAAAACAAACCCACATCCATCCTACCCGATAGGCATTTGAGGTCTGTGGCCCCCAATCTGCAATTCCAACCTCCAAAAATCTCTAAAGCCATCCTTTTTTTTTCCCCCGGCTCATTGTGGGATACAGCAGAACTGCAATGACTATCCTTAGATCTCCCTCTTAGTATCAACAGCCGCAGATATATTTGCTGCAGAAATATTATTTGCAGAAGTGCTAGCATACGTGTTGACAGGGAGCTGCCTGCCTTGCTGGGGGTGTCCCACATCATCCTGTGTGTGCTCTGGTCTGAACCAGCCTGAATTTTGAAGCACCTACGAGGTCAGTTACTGCCATCAATGCAGCATTTCCGCTGACCTGTGAATGTCATCTATTTAACCTCCAAAGAGGCAGTAGGCCTCTCTAGCTGATTAGGGAAACTGAGGCTGAACAAGGTAGGGGCCTTGTTGCAGCGCCACAGTTGGCTCCAGGCCTACACCATACCCCCCAAGTCCTGACTCCAGCCAGTCACCTATCCTCTCTAGCTCAGGAACACATTGCTCTCTGAAGGAAGCTGGGGTGGCCATGATTATGTTAAAGAAGACATCAGGGAGGGTAAAAGGAGAGAGGCTGTGCCTCAGCCTGTAATAGCTCAGCAGCAACCCAGGTTGGCTCTCGGGGCAAGGAGAAGGGAGCTTCCCAGCTGTGGTCTTGGCCCCTGTGCCAAGGGGGCAGCGAGGCTTGATGAATAAAAACCCAGGGTGGACCAAGTGCGGTGGCTCATGCCTGTAATCCCAGCACTTTGGGAGGCCAAGACGGGTGGATCACTTGAGGACAGGAGTTCAAGACCAGCCTGACCAACATGGTGAAACCCTGTCTTTACTAAAAATACAAAAAATAGCCAGGCGTGGTAGTGGGCACCTACAATCCCAGCTACTCCAGAGGCTAAGGCAGGAGAATTGCTTGAATCCAGGAGGTGGAGACTGCAATAAGCCAAGATTGCGCCATTGCACTCCAGCTTAGATGACCAAACTAGACTCCATCTCAAAAAAAAAAAAAAAAAGAACAGGGTGCACCTGGGCATGGTAGTTCATGCCTGTAATCTCACTACTTTGGGAGGCCAAGGCAGGCAGATCACCTGAGCAAGGCCAGCCTGGGCAACATGGCAAGACCCTGTTTCTAAAAAAAAAAAAAAAATCCAAAAAATTAGTGGGGCATGGTGGCACATGACTGTAGTCCCAGCTACTCGGGAGGCTGAGGTAGGAAGATCGCTTACGCCTGGGAGATTGAGAGGTCGGGGCTGCGGCAAGCCAAGATCACACTACTGCACTCCAGCCTGGGAGACAGAGTCTCACTCAAACAAAACAAAACAGAAACAGGCTCCAGGACCAGACCATCCAGGGAAGAGAGTGGGGGCTCTGCCACTTAGCAGCCGTGGGGATCTGGGCAAGTCACTTAATCGCTCTGTGCCTCAGTTTACTCATCTGTAAAATGGGGGTGTTCCCTGCACCTACCTCCTCCAGTCCTTCTGTAAGTGAAGGAGTTGATGCTTGTAAGTGGCCAAGACCAGGGCCCGGGCTGGGGCAAGCCAAGGTAAGTGCTGGCTGCTATTATCATGGTTATTACCACCACCATCCACGAACAGCTCTTTTTTTTTTTTTTAGACAGAGTCTTGCTTTGTCGCCCAGGCTGGAGTGTGGTGGCACGATCTCGGCTCACTGCAAACTCCGCCTCCCAGGTTCACGCCATTCTCCTGCCTCAGCCTCCTGAGTAGCTGGGGCTACAGGCGCCTGCCACCACACCTGGCTAATTTTTCATATTTTTTAGTAGAGATGGGGTTTCACCGTGTTAGCCAGGATGGTCTCGATCTCCTGACCTCGTGATCCGCCCACCTCGGCCTCCTAAAGTGCTGGGATTGCAGGCGTGAGCCACCGCCCCCGGCACCGTGGACAGCTCTTACCTGGCTCCCCCACCCTCCTCAAACCCTTTGCCAAACTTTGGGATATAGTCAAGTGTGTGTTTCTCTGGGGAAAAGTCTGTGGCCTCTTAGCAGATTCCTAAAAGGACTGGAGCTCCCTCTTACCCCAAATTAAGAACCATTTGCTCATAAGACCCAGGGGCCAAGAAACAAAAGGCGCCTCTCTACGCCAAGCAGGGCAGCTGCCAGAGCTCTCCCTAACTACAAGCTCCTCGTGCCCCCGGCCCCCACACAGCCCCACGGCCTCCCTCTCCTCCTGTGTCTCTCAGCTCGTCCACACTGGCCTCCTGAACACCTTCCCAATTGTACACGCACCCTCTGCCTTCACACCCTCTCCTCTTCGCAAACTGTGAGTGAACCTCACTCCTGAGCCCAACCCAGTACCACCTCCTCCAGGCTCTTCTAGAACCTTCCCTCACCTTCTTTCCTTTTCTCTCCTAAGCTTCCAACTCAGCTCAGAGACTCAAAAACCCAATCCAAGCCCAATTCAATCTCCTCACCATCTGTGTAAAGGTCACCTGGCTCCTCAATCATTCAGTAAGTTATCAGTCAGGGCTTTTGTCAGTCCTTGTCAGACCTAGGAACGTCACCTAACATGGAAATAAACTGAGTGAAGTTAAGGAAATTGGACGAGAGAGTCAAGGAGGGCTTCCCCGAGGAGGGAGCATTTAAGCAGAGACCTGCGAGATGTGGACGCAAGAGAGTTGGAGGCCGCAGTGAACCATGATCGCGCCACCGCAATCCAGCCTGGGCACGAGTGAGACCCTGTCTCTTAAAAAAAAAAAAAAGTCCAGGCACAGTGGCTCACGCCTGTAATCCCAGCACTTTGGGAGGCCGAGGCGGGCAGATCACGAGGTCAGGAGATCGAGACCATCCTGGCTAACATGGTGAAACCCCGTCTCTACTAAAAATACAAAAAAATTAGCCGAGCGTAGTGGCGGGCGCCTGTAGTCTCAGGTTCTCGGGAGGCTGAGGCAGGAGAACGGTGTGAACCCAGGAGGCAACGGAGCTTGCAGTGAGTGGAGATCGCGCCACTGCACTCCAGCCTGGGTGACAGAGCAAGACTCCATCTCAAAAAAAAAAAAAAAAAGGCCAGGTCAGTGGCTCACACCTGTAATCTCAACACTTTGGGAGGCTGAGGAAGGCAGATCACTGGAGGTCAGGAGTTCGAGAACAGCCTGGCCAACATGCCGAAACCCTGTCTCTACTAAAAATACAAAAATTAGCCTGGCATGGTGGCACACCTGTAATCCCCGCTACTCGGGAGGCTAGGGAGAACTGCTTGAACCCAGGAGATGGAGGTTGCAGTGAGTCAAGATCATACCACCACACTCCAGCCTAGGCAACAGAGTGAGACTCTGTCTCAAAAAAAAAAAAAAAAAGCCAGGTGCAGTGGCTCATGTCTATAATCCCAGCACTGTGGGAGGCCGAGTCAGGAGGATCATTAGAGCCCGGGAGTTCAAGGTCAGTCTGGGCAACATAGTGAGACCTCAGTTCTACAAAAATGTATAAAATTAGCCAGGTGTGGTAGCGCATAGCTGCAGTCCCAACTACTCAGGTAGCTGAGGTTGGAGGATTGCTTGAGTCTGGGAGGTCAAGACAGGAGGGAGTATGATCACACCACTGCATTCTAGCCTGGGCGACAGAATGAGACCCTATCTCCAAAAAAAAAAAAAAAAAGCGAGGGCGTGGCGGTGGGAGGTACAGGCATACCTTGTTTGACTGTGCTTTGCTTTACTGCACTTCAAAGACGTTGCGTTTTTTTAACAAACTGAAGGTTTCTGGCAACCCTTTGTCCAGTGAGTCTATCTGCATCATTTTCCCAGTCACGTGCTCACTTCATGTCGGTATCAGCATATTTCAGCAATAAAGCAATTTTTAATTAAGGTGTGTACACTGTTTTTTTAGATATAATGTTACTGCACACTTAACAGATTGCAGTATCGTATAAACATAACTTTTATATCCACTGGGGAATCAAAAAACTTGCGTGGCTCACTCTATTGTGATACTCACTTTACTGCACTGTCTAGAACCTAACCTGCCTCCTGTCTCCAGGGTATGCTTGTAGCAGGGGAAGGTGACTCTGGGCAGAGTATGGTGCAGGCCGAGGTGGGAACAAGCTTGGTGTGTGAAAGACAAGATGAAAAGGATGGGAGATAAGCCAGGCCAGATCAGGCAGACTTTGTATGGGGAGCTCAAGGGGTTTTACCTGAGGGCACAAGGGAGTCACAGGGGGTGGCAAGACTGTTTTTTAAAAATCAGCAGCATGAGCACTTTGGGAGGCCGAGGCAGGCGGATCATCTGAGGTCAGGAGTTCAAGACCAGCCTGGCCAACATGGAGAAACCCCTACTCTACTAAAAATACAAAATTAGCCGGGTGCAGTGGTGCATGCCTGTAATCCCAGCTACTTGGGAGGCTGAAGCAGGAGAATCGCTTGCACCGGAGGTGGAGGTTGCAGTGAGCCGAGATCGTGCCATTGCACTCCAGCCTGGGCAACAAAAGCGAAACACCGTCTCAAAAAAAAAAAAAAGAAAGAAAGAAAGAAAGAACACTTCCTTCTACCCAGCTGCTCAGGGCAATGACCTTGGATCATGCTAGATTCCCTGTTTTTCTTACCTCACCCTAAACCCCCAAACCTGCCCCAGAAACTCCCTCCTCCAGGAAGCCTACCCTGATGTCTCCCCGCCTGACCTCCCCAGGCTCAGCTGGCAATCCTCAGATACTGATCTGGCTTTGCAGGGGAATGGGTGTGTTCCTGCCTCATCACCCTCCCCAGTCCCTGAAGGCACAGCACTGGTTATTTGTGCTGGAGGCAAGAACATGGGCCACAGTCCAGGCAGTAGGAAGCCTCAGTGTTGAGTTTGAATTAACCAGAAGGATGAAAATCCTAGCTCAGGTGGCAGCTCCCTGTGTGCCCTTGGGCAAGTCATTATACCTCTGTGCCTCTGTGACAGGGAGATGGGGGACACCTGGGGGGTCTAACCCTCGGGAGGATTTGAAGTGAACTGTGCTATCTGCGGCCCATGGAGCGCACAGCAGGGAGGAGCAGCAGACTGGAGGGACAGGTAATCAACAAGGTGACCCTCTAAACACAGCACTGGGAGGAAAAGCAGCAGGAGAAACAGAAGCAATATCCTTTCTGTAAAGCAAAAATCCACAGCACAAAGCAAGCAATTCACTCCAGCATAGGAGGTCGCTGACAGGGAGAGGAATGAAAATAAAAAGGAATTTTATAATAAATAGGAGTATATATTTTATATATTATAATGTGTAGTTTTATATTTCTATTATGTATTATGTAATGTCTAATGTATGAGAGTATACACACACACACTCACACTTCTTTTTTTTTTGGAAACGGAGTCTCGTTTTGTCGCCCAGGCTGGAGTACAGTGGCACTATTTCGGTTCATTGCAACCTCCGCCTCCCGGGTTCAAACAGTTCTCTACCTTAGCCTCCCATGTAGCTGGGATTACAGGTGCCTGCCACCAGGCCCAGCTAATTTTTGTATTTTTAGTAGAGATGGGGTTTCACCATGTTGGCCAGGCTGGTCTTGAACTCCTGACCTCGTGATCCATCCACCTTGGCCTCCCAAAGTACTAAGATTACAGGCGTGAGCCGCAGCACCCGGCCCACTCACACATATTTTTAAGCAGACTTTTGTCAGAAACCAAGTTACAGTTGGGCACAGTGGCTCATGCCTGTAATCCCAGCACTCTGGGAGGCTAAGGCAGGAGGATCACCTGAGGTCAGGAGTTCAAGACTAGCCTGGCCAACATGGCGAAACCCCATCTCTACTAAAAAAGTATAGCCAGGCGTGGTGGCTCACACCTGTAATTCCAGCACTGTGGCGGGCAGGTCACGAGGTCAGGAGTTTGAGATCAGCCTGGCCAACATAGGGAAACCCCATCTCTACTAAAATACAAAAATTAACTGGGCATGGTGGTACAGGCCTGTAGTCCCAGCTACTCAGGAGGCTGAGGCAGGAGAACTGCTTGAACCCAGGAGGTAGAGGAGGCAATGGGCCGAGACTGTACCACTGCACTCCAGCTTAGGCAACAGAGTGAGACTTCATCTTAAAAAAGAAAAAAAAAACGTACAAAAAGTAGCTGGGTGTGGTGGTGCGCACCTGTAACACGAGCTACTCGGGAGGCCAAGGCAGGAGAATCGCTTGAACCTGGGAGGTGGATGTTGCAGTGAGCCAAGATCGCACCACTGCACTCCTGCCTGGACGACAGAGCAAGGCTCTATCTCGAAAATAAAAAGAAACTGAGTTAAATAAGTCTATCAATTCAGGCCGGTGCAGTGGCTCACGCCTGTAAATCCAGCACTTTGGGAGGTGGACGCCAGTGATCACCTGAGGTCAGGAGTTCAGGAGTTCAAGATCAGCCTGACATGGTGAAACCCCATCTCTACTAAAAATACAAAAAGTAGCCGGGTGTGGTGGCATGTGCCTGTAATCCCAGCTACTCAGGAGGCTGAGGCAGGAGAACTGCTTGAACCCAGGAGGCGGAGGTTGCAGTGAGCCGAGATAGCGCCATTGCACTTCAGCCTGGGGAACAAGAGCAAAATTCCATCTCAAATTAAAAAAAAAAAAAAAGGCTAAAAAATTTTAAATACAAAAGCAGGACCATGGAAGGGGACACGCTTGAGAAGGTACAAAGCACTGGGCAGATGTCAGGGGATTTTGTTCCTTTGGCTAAAGAGACAGAAATTTGACAGAAAAAGGCAACCCTGCACAAAACAGCCTTGAGACAGCGGGCAAACTGCAGGGTGGGAGAGGACTTTTCCTGAATTTTATCAACTCCACGATGCGCATTTTTCACACTTTTGTCTCTGAAAAGGAAGACGCATCTTACAACTGATGGCTGCTTAGCCAAGGAAATACCTTATGTCTGGCTTCCACTCCCAGGTGAACTGCAGGAAAAACACCTGAACTCATGGAGCCTCAGTTTCCCCGCTGAGCAGTGGGGAGGTCGACAATCCTGACCTGCCTCCCAGGTTCCCATTCATTCCCTCTTTGAACAGCACTTACGGAGTGAGGACAGGACTCCAGGCTCACATGGAGGCACTGGGGAGGCAGCCAGGGTCAGGACAAGCAAGGACCATAGACAGAGGTCGAGTGGGGCTCCAAGACGCATGGCCGCCTTGACAGGGTGAGAGGCCTGCTGGGGAGCTCTGCTGCTGCCAGAAGAGACCTAGGACTTAGGGCTGGACTACCTGTGCAAAAGAACTGCTCAGAGATGGGGCTTGATGAAAAGGCTGTTTCCTGGACTCCACCTATCAGGATTCCCAGGAGTCTGGTCTGTGTGAGGCCCAGGGATGGTCATTTTTCACAAGCATCCCTGGTCATTTGGAAGTAGGTAGGTTTTTTTTTTTCTTTTCTTTTCTTTTTTTGAGACAGAGTCTTGCTCTGTCGCCCAGGCTGGAGTGCAGTGGCGCAATTTCGGGTCACTGCAAGCTCCACCTCCCGGGTTCACGCCATTCTCCTGCCTCAGCCTCCAGAGTAGCTGGGACTACAGGTGTCTGCCACCACACCCAGCTAATTTTTTTATTTTTAGTAGAGACAGGGTTTCACCTTGTTGGCCAGGATGGTCTTGATCTGCTGACCTCGTGATCTGCCTGCCTCAGCCTCCCAAAGTGCTGGGATTACAGGCATGAGCCACCGCGCCTGGCCTTTTTTTTTTTTTTTTTTTTTTTGAGACAGAGTCTTGTTCTGTTGGCCAAGCTAAAGTGCAGTGGTACGATCACATCTAACTGGAGCCTCAACCTTCTGGGCTCAAGTGATCCTCCTACCTCTCAGCCACCCGAGTAGCTGGGACTGTAGGCATGTACTACCATGCCCAGCTTCTTTTTGTATTTTTTTGTAGAGATGGCGTTTCATCATGTTGCCCAAGCAGGTCTCAAACTCCTGACCTCAGGTGATCCACCCACCCTGACCTCCCAAAGTGCTGGGATTAGAGGTGTGAGCCACTGCACCCTAGCCAATGGGACACTTTTTGAGAAACATACAGGAACTCCAAAGACAGGGTCTCTGCTCCCCTTTTTCCATCCCTGGGACATGCCTGTCATCCACCCATCCATTCATTCAACAAGCGTCTACAGAGCACCTACTGCATACCAGGAGCTGACAACACAGGAAACACAGCCCTCCCTCTCATCTTCTGCAGTTTGGAGCCTCGTGAGAAAGCCACGCTTGAAGAAATACTCACGGGAAAGAATCTCTTAAAGGAAGGCCCTCCCGATACACACACCAACATGCCTGCCTGCATCTCAAAAGGATGATGCTGAGCCAAAGATGCTCAACCCAAAGGGCAGGTCTCCACTTCTGTGAAATTCTAGAAGAGGCAAGTCTTCTAGACTTGCCACAATGGCAAGGCAGGTCAGTGACTGCTTCTGGGAGCAGGTACTGACCAGGAAGAGGCACAGGGCAACTCTCTGGCATTGACGAGAATGTGCTGTATCTTGATAGGGGTTGGGACTCATGGACAAGCATGCTTAAGCTATGTGCATTTTTTTTTTTTTTTTGAGACGGAGTCTTGGTCTGTCGCCCAGGCTGGAGTGCAGTGGCCGGATCTCAGCTCACTGCAAACTCTGCCTCCCGGGTTTACGCCATTCTCCTGCCTCAGCCTCCCGAGTAGCTGGGACTACAGGCGCCCACCACCTCGCCCAGCTAGTTTTTTGTATTTTTTAGTAGAGACGGGGTTTCACCATATTAGCCAGGATGGTCTCCATCTCCTAACCTCGTGATCCGCCAGTCTCGGCCTCCCAAAGTGCTGGGATTACAGGCTTGAGCCACCGTGCCTGGCCAGCTATGTGCATTTTAATGAAGGGCTCTCTGCAGCCTCAGCCTCCTGGGCTCAAGTAATTCTCCCACCTCAGCCTCCAGATTAGCTCCAGGCAGGGGCCACCACAACTGGCTAAGGTTTTTATTTGTTTTTTGGAGCAATAGGGCCTTACTGTGTTACCCAGGCTGATCTCGGACTCCTGGCCTCAAGTGATCCTCCCACCTCGCCCTTCCCAAAAGTGCTAGGATTACAGGTGTGAGCCACCGTGCCTGGCCCCTCTGCGGATTTTACTGTATACGAATTACACTTCAGTGAAAAAGGATTGGGAGAGGCCAGGAGCAGGAGCTCATACCTGTAATCCCAGCACTTTGGGAGGCCGAAGCAGGCAGATCACCTGAGGTTAGGAGTTCCAGACCAGCCTGGCCAACATGGCGAAACCTCATCTCTACTAAAAATACAAAAATTAACTGGGCGTGGTGGCAGGTGCCTATAATCCCAGCTACTCGGAAGGCTGAGGCAGGGAGAATGTCTTGAACCTAGGAGGCAGAGGTTGCAATGAGCTGAGATAGCGCCACTGCATTCCAGCCTGGGCAACAGAGCGAGACAGTGAGACTCCGTCTCAAAAAGAGAAAAAAAAAAAAAAGGATTGGGAGGGAAAAGAAAAAAGTGTATATATATATATACACACACACACATATACATATACACACACACACATATATATGTATACACACTGTCCATGAAAGGGTAAGTATACACATAAAAGTAGGAGGTTGGCCGGGCGTGGTGGCTCACGCCTGTAATCCCAGCACTCTGGGAGGCCGAGGCGGGCGGATCACGAGGTCAGGAGATCAAGACCATCCTGGCTAACACAGTGAAATCCCGTCTCTACTAAAAATACAAAAAAAATTAGCCGGGCATGGTGGTGGGCACCTGTAGTCCCAGCTACTTGGGAGGTTGAGGCAGGAGAATGGCATGAACCCGGGAGGCGGAGCTTGCAGTGAGCTGAGAAGCTCCACTGTACTCCAGCCTGGGCAACACAGCGAGACTCCATCTCAAAAAAAAAAAAAAAAGTCGGAGGTCACCACGTACATTCTAGGGAGAGAAACTCGCCGGTATAGCAAGGGCTTGCTAAGCTGTGAGCTAAGACTTCTCCCTTCTCCCAGGGAGGCCTCCCTCACCCAGGCTGGGTGTCAAGTGTCGGAGGTCAATGAAACGCTATGCATGCCAGGTGATGGAGGTTATAGTCCGGCGAACTGTCACAGCCACCCTGTGAGGCAGGGGCTATGGACATCTGCCCGCCCAGCCTCACACAGTGGACAAGAGTTGGCATCCAGCCTCTGGAAAGCTGGCTCCGGGGAGCTTCACCTGCAGGCGTCCCTGGACACTGAGCCATCCACTGCCTCCAGGCAGCAGAGGCCACCAGGCACTCCCTCAAGGACCCCAAGGGTCATTAGCAAAGGTCTCACAGCCTCAGACAGATATTCCCGCTCACTCCGTTCCCAAGGTTACCAGGCTGGGACACAGAGGACATAAGAGGTTGACAGGGGCCACACAGAATTTGGCAGCCCCCTAAACAGGCAAGCACTTCAAAGGGAGAGTGCAGAGGGACAGGGTGGGCATGGCGAGGGAATGAAGGCAGAGGGGCTGGGCTAGGGGGTCCAGAGGCATCAACCCTTCCTCTGCAATCCTAGAAAGGGCATTTTGTCCCCAACCTCAAGAGTATACACAGAAGCAATAACTAACAGCACTAACAACAGTGACCGTTTACTCTGAATCAGGCACTTGCAAAACATCTTTTCCACGCTAGACCTTATTTAACAATAAGGTCATCCAAAGAAGTATTTATTATTTCTCCTGTACTTCCGGTTCTCTAACCTGGCCTTAAGGAGGGAAATAGCTTGCCACCAAGTCACAGGGTTAGAAGGAGCAGAAACAGGACTTTTACCCACACAGCTGACTCAGTTGCCCGTCACCTCCAGGGTCATCCTAGGGGTCCACCCCCTGCTGCCAGCCCCACTCTGACTCTTCCTTTTTGAGAACGATTCCTGCACAGAGTAACAGAACCTGTACACTGCATGCACCCAGGTGTGACCCCCAAACCTGTGTAATCAGAAACAACCCACAGGGTTTGAGGCTTGGTGTGGCCAAGACAGGGAATTCACCACAGTCCCAAAGAGGGGATCACAGGAAAAGGACAACCTGATCAAGGCCCACTCCCTGCTGCCTCAGTTTCCCAACCTATGAAACAGGCCTAATGCCACTTTCTTCACAGAACAGGACAGACTCCGGATGTGCTGAAACAAATTGTGAATCCCAGAAATCACAACACCGTAAATAACAATAATAATATAAAGGAAATGATACGATATCTGGAATGTGCTTTAAAATACCTTGGCAAAAAAGAAAAAAATACATGTTCACGGTAGGAAAGGGGGTAATGTTCAAAAAAAGATCAGATCAGCCGAAAATTCTTGCAGAAGCTGGTGATAGTTACACAGGGGTTGGTTGTGGTATTCTCTCAACTCTCAGTGAGCGCTTTAAAATTTCCTTAACAAAGAGTTAAAAAGGCCGGGTGCATGGCTCATGCTTGCAGTCCCAGCACTTTGGGGGGCCTAGGCGGGCAGATCACCTTAGTTCAGGAGTTCGAGACCAGCCTGGCCAACATGGTGAAACCCCTTCTCTATTAAAACTACAACAATAAGCCGTGTATGGTGGCATGTGCCTGTAATCCCAGCTACTCAGGAGACTGAGGCATGAGAATTGCTGGAGTCTGGGAGACAGAGGTTGCAGTGAGACGATATGGCACCACTACACTCCAGTCTAGGGTGACAGAGTGAGAGCCTGTCTCAAAAAATAAAAAATGTGGCCGGGCGCGGTGGCTCAAGCCTGTAATCCCAGCACTGTGGGAGGCCAAGACGGGCGGATCACGAGGTCAGGAGATCGAGACCATCCTGGCTAACACGGTGAAACCCCGTCTCTACTAAAAAAAAATACAAAAAAATTAGCCGGGCGAGATGGCAGGCGCCTGTAGTCCCAGCTACTTGGAAGGCTGAGGCAAGAGAATGGCGTAAACTCGGGAGGCGGAGCTTGCAGTGAGCTGAGATCTGGCCACTGCACTCCAGCCTGGGCAACAGAGCGAGGCTCCGTCTCAAAAAAAAATAAAATAAAATAAAAAATAAAAAATGTTAAAATAACAATAAATAAATCTGCCAAGCCGAGTCTACATGGCAAAAAAAAAAAAAAGAAAACAAAATAATAATAAGCAAAGACGGCCAGGTGCAGTTGCTCATGCCTACAATTCCAGGACTTTGGGAGGCCAAAGTGGGAGGACTGTTGAGCCCACAAGTTGGAGACCAGCCTGGACAATATAGCAAGACCTTGTCTCTATAAAATAAAATAAAATATTTAAAAATAATAGGCCGGGTATGGTGGCTCACGTTTGTAATCCCAGCACTTTGGGAAGCTGAGGCGGGTGGATTGCTTGAGTCCAGGAGTTCAAGACTAGCCTGGCCAACATGGCCAAACACCATCTCTACAAAAAAAAAACAAAATTAGGTGGGTGTCGTGGCCCACATCTGTAGTCGTAGCTACTCGGGAGGCTGAGACATAAGAATCACTTGAACTCAGGAGGTGGAGGTTGCAGTGAGCCGAGATCACACCACTGCACTCCAGCCTGGGCACAGAGAGAGACTCTTGTCTCAAGAAAAAAAAAAAAAATTAAATAAATAAAAAATAATAAGAATCGAAGTGAAGCGGGCCGGGCGCGGTGGCTCAAGCCTGTAATCCCAGCACTTTGGGAGGCCAAGACGGGCGGATCACGAGGTCAGGAGATCGAGACCATCCTGGCTAACACGGTGAAACCCCGTCTGTACTAAAAATACAAAAAAACTAGCCGGGCGAGGTGGCGGGCGCCTGTAGTCCCAGCTACTCGGGAGGCTGAGGCAGGAGAATAGCGTGAACTCGGGAGGCGGAGCTTGCAGTGAGCTGAGATCCGGCCACTGCACTCCAGCCTGGGCGACAGACCAAGACTCCGTCTCAAAAAAAAAAAAAAAAAAAGAATCGAAGTGAAGCTTCACTGAACGCTCCCGAGAGCCAGGTCCTATTCTAAAAAGCTTCCCAAGTCTTCACTCATTGAAATTTCACAACACCCAAAGCAGGGGAAGCTCTGTTACAGAAGAGGAAATTGTGGCCCAATGGGTATTTGGGCATTGTCTTCCTTTTTTTTTTTCTTGAGATGGAGTCTTGCTCTGTCGCCCTGGCTGGAGTGCAATGGTGCGATCTCAGCTCACCACAACCTCTGCCTCCCAGTTTCAAGTGATTCTCATGCCTCAGCCTCCTAAGTAGCTAGGATAACAAGTGTGTGCCACCACGCCTGGCTAATTTTTTGTATTTTTAGTAGAGACAGGGCTTCACCATGTTGGCCAGGCTGGTCTTGAACTCTTGACCTCAGGTGATTCGCCGGCTGGCCTCCCAAAGTGCTGGGATTACAGGCATGAGCCACCAATGCTGGCCCTGTGCCTTCCATTTAAAATGCCAACACTGATTGCCTAGGGTTTGAGGGAAAGGCCATAGCGACTTGGGTATCTAATCCTATGGGAGACTCTGCTACTTAATAATAATTATTCCAATCACAGCCACTCACATTTTTGGGGCACTTGCTATATACCCCAGGCACTGTGCTGAACACTAAGCATGCCTGAGGTGGGTGGTGGGTTTCCTCTCATGCCCACTCTTCCAGTTGGGGAAACTGAGGCACAGTACAGGGAAGCCCTGTGTGCCTCATGCCGGAGCAGCCTGCTGCGTGCCCTCTGCTGCCATGCAGTTTAGAATGCCAACATTGTTCCTCGTGTGCCTTTCAGGAAGACAATGGGGACCTTTCAGAGCAGAGGAGTCAGTCTGAGTCCCGTGGGAGAACAGTAATCATAGTGAAAACAACAGCAGCATCATTTGCTAGTTCCTGAAAGCAACGGCCTGCCCAGCTTGGCAGAACATTGCTTCGTTCAGCCTCACAGCAGACCCTACGAGGGAGGCATCATGGGCCCATTTTATAGACAAGGAAACCGAGGCCATGCAAAGAAATCGCTTGCCCAGGGTCACACTGCAATTAAGCAGAGAAGTCAGCATTCCATCCGACGCCTGCCAATTAAGGGGGTCACAGCCCCCAGGAGAAATAAACTGTCTAAGAATGACAGGTGACACCGACACTGACGGACAAGGCTACCTTGGCACTTTATGGGTGTTTGGGGACCCTCACAAGAGCTTTACCAAGTAGGTACTGAGATGAACCCACTTAATAGAGGGGAAAACCAAGGCCCCAACCAAGCCCCCTGTCCACAGCCATTCAGCCAGCAAGCAGCAGAACTGGGATTATAACCAACAGGCAGGGCCCAGAGCCCACGCTCCTGACCTCCACACCAGGTGGCAAGCACATGACACAGGCCATAAGCAGGAGGAAGAGGTAAGGAGGTCATCAGACACAAGGAGGTCACCCAAAGCAAAGACACGTGCAGCCTGGAGATGCTGCCTGGGCGACAGGTGGGATCACATTGAACAGGAAAGAAAGAGAACAACTTTCTGCAAGGTGCAGCATGAGGGGCTGGGCACGGTAGCTCACGCCTGTAATCCCAGCACTCTGGGAGGCCAAGGCGGGAGGAGTGCTTGAGCAGGAGTTCGAGACTAGCCTGGGCAACACCGTGAGACCTCGTCTTCACAAAAAATACTAAAACTCCCTGGGTGTGGTGGCATACACCTGTAGTCCCAGCTACTGGGGAGGCTGCGATGCGAGGCTCACAGGAGCCCAGGAAGGATAATGCTGCAGTGAAAAGTGATGGCGTCACTGCACACCAGCCTGGGTGACACAGCAAGATTCTGTCTCAAAAAAATTACAAACATGCAACATCAAAGGTGCTCCCTAAGAGCTACCAAAAGGTAAATCACTGGCCCTTGATCTAGCAATCCCACTTCCAGCAGTCCATCCCACAGGCATACTTATTTCCCTTTAACATGTGTGGACATGTGCCTTCCCACGCTTCACACAGAAATATCTGGAAACACCTCCACGTCCATTACAGTAAACCAGGATTCGCCCACAGAGGAATACCATGCAGCCAAGAAAAAGATGGAGAAGACCTACATGGTAGGGTCTCCCAGGGAGATGAAGTGGGGAAAAAAGCAGTGGATAGATCAGACTACCATCTGTGTAAGATGAATAGTTTTTTGTTTGTTTGTTTGTTTTAGACAGAGTCTCACTGTGTCGCCCAGGCTGGAGTGGAGTGCAGTGCTGCAACCTCCGCTTCCTGCGTTCAAGCAATTCCCCTGCCTCAGGTTCCCGAGTAGCTGGGATTACAGCCACGCACCACACCATGCCCAGCTAATTTTTATATTTTTAGTAGAGACGGGGTTTCACCACGTTGGCCAGGCTGGTCTTGAACTCCTGACCTCAGGTGATTTGCCCACTTCAGCCTCCCAAAGTGCTGGGATTACAGGCGTGAGCCACCATGCCCAGCCTGAATAGTTTTAAAGACATACATCCATATATAAAAGTACATGCACAGAACATCAGAATGGAGGTGCTGTCTCCAGGGAAGAGAGCTAGGGACCAGGGATTCTGGGGAGGTTAGAGGGAGAGACACCATCTTTAGTGTTCTGAATTTGCCCCATGTACATGTATCACCTAGAAAAAAAAGAATGAAAGGCAGAGGGAGAGAAAGATGATGTCTCAGGCCGGGCGCAGTGGCTCAAGCCTGTAATCCCAGCACTTTGGGAGGCCGAGATAGGCGAATCACGAGGTCAGGAGATCGAGACCATCCTGGCTAACACCGTGAAACCCCATCTCTACTAAAAAATACGAAAAACTAGCCGGGCGAGGTGGTGGGCGCCTGTAGTCCCAGCTACTCGGGAGGCTGAGGCAGGAGAATGGCGTAAACCCGGGAGGTGGAGCTTGCAGTGAGCTGAGATCCGGCCACTGCACTCCAGCCCGGGCGACAGAGCGAGACTGTCTCAAAAAAAAAAAAAAAAAAAAGATGATGTCTCAGACCACCCAGACAGAATAAATGAAACCCCACAGCGGCTAATCCAACCTTTCTCTCTCCTCCTCCTGGACTGTGTCCCAAGGTCTTAACTGATCCCCAGGGCCCTGCCACACAGTAGGCCCTCAGGAAGTTTAATTGGGAACAATTAAAGAAACAAAGGCCCTCTCTGCTTTTGCCAACACTCCCCCCCACCCCCAATGAATACATACACTCTTACACAAAACTAATTGTCACCAAACTAGAAATGCCTTAGAAAACTCTCCATCTCCACTGGGGAAACTTGCATGTCACCGAGACACAAAAGCTTCAGTCAACTGGGACAAAACTCTAATGGTGGTACTCCAGGAGGAGGAGAACGCAAGGGACAGAACCAGGAGAAACTCCCTGAGGACCCCTCAATCAAACGCTCCCCATGCGTCTCTGGTGTGGCATAAGGTGCATCCTACCAGGGAGCTAGCTCAGGCAAGACAGGGGACAAAAAAGCAGAGGGATATGAAGGGGTGAGTAAGGAGGGGGCAATTCATTCTACTGGGGAAGCGGGCAGCAGTTGTCACCGTGGACATGGCACGGGTGATTGCTCTTGTTTCTACTAAGTGAGGGTGCCTGGTGGGGGAAGAAAGCTCAAATATGACCAGGGCAAGATAACCATACTCCCCACCCCTCTCCCCTGCAGGGCGGGAGAGGGGAAATGGCAGCCCCTCTGCCTTCCAAGCCCAGGCGGCCTGGAAAGGAATGCCATGTTTTCCTGTTTCCAATTAACTTCCCCTACCAGCAGCCTTCTGCATTCTTGAGACCTGGAGTCAAGGCAGCCTGGCGGGTGGGGGTTGAGAGCTGGCGGGGGAACTGGGCTGCTGGCTAGACCTGGGCTACAAGGTGGCCCACGGGAATCGGGGGAGTCCTACACACCCCCCGGGAACTCCCCCTTCATAGGTGCTCTGGGTGCTGATCCCCTGGCCCTTCCACAGCCTGGGGCACACCCCACCTCCTGAAGGAAGGTTAGGGAAGGGCCGAGGACCTCTGGGAAGGAAGTCAGCAGGGAGACCCTCTTGGGCCTCACTCGGACTTCTCTCACCATCCCGCAAAAATATCAGCTCCTACATTCAGCCAGCACTCAATCTTGAGAGATCTGGGTGTTCCCCACAGCCTCTCTCCTCCTGCCCACCTCCCCCGTCATCTCACCAAGGGAAATACCTGCACTTAAAGGAGGGGACAGTGGCTGTGGGGATCAGGGGTCCCTTAAAGCTCCTGGGATCCAGACCCCATGAAGCACCATCTCCCCAGTTCTGTTGACAAATATGAAGTCCCCACCACTAGTCTGCCATCTGGTTCGGAGTCCCAGCTCAGCCATGAAACATGCTTCCCCTGGCCTCAGTTTCCCCATCTGTAAAATGGCAAGATCATCTATATTACCTCCTACACCGGGTGAATTGGGCCCAGTCCTTCTCCCTCAGCCCCCAGCCCCTCTTCCTCAGCCCCCTGGCCCCTACAGCTAAACATGTATTCCGCACGGGTAAAGTGCTGAAGGGGTAGGGGCCTAGTCCCCAAAGCGCTCAGAGGGTGGGTGTTGCTGAAGGGGAATTGTTTGTTTGCAGTTGGCCTTCCCCAACCACAGGGAATTCTTCTGGGGCAAAGGTCTTCTGCTACTCACCTTTAAATTTTTTTATTTTATTTATTATTATTTTTGAGACAGGGTCTCACTCTGTTGCCCAGGCTTGAGAGCAGTGGCACAATCATGGCTCACCCCAGCTTCAAACTCCTAGGCTCAATCAATCCTCCCGCCTCAGCACCCCTAAGTAGCTAGGACCGCAGGTGAGTGCCACTATGCCCAACTACTTTTTTCATTTTTTGTAGACGCAGGGTCTCACCGTGTTGTCTAGGCTGGTCTTGAAATCCTGGGCTCAAGCGATCCTCCAGCCTTGGTCTCCCCAAGTGCTGGGGTTACAGGCGTGAGCCATGGCACCCGGCCTTAAATTTAAATGCCAGTCAGATCACCTGAGATTAGGACCTCAAGACCAGCCTGGCCAACATGGTGAAATCCCGTCTTTACTAAATATACAAAATTTAGCTGGGTGTGGTGGTGAGTGGCCTGTAATCCCAGCTACTCAGGATGCTGAGGCAGGAGAATCACTTGAACCTGGGAGGCAGAGGTTGCAGTGAGCCGAGATCACGCCATTGCACTCCAGCCTGGGTGACAGAGCAAGACTGTCTCAAAAAAAAATTAAATGCCAGCAGCTGACATTCCTCCCCTTTGCCCACACTGCGTACTCTGCCTGGTGAATGATAAATATAAATGACACGTTTGGATAATACTTTTACCCACCTCCAGGTCACTTAAAGGAACTATAATTATCCCCACTTGCAGATGAGAAAACAGGACCAGCAGTTAAATGACCTGCCTAAGGTTATAGAGCGGATCAGGCCAAGGGGAGAAAAGGCAAGAAAGTTCTCTGCTAGCTGCATCAAAGGGCCATGGTGTGGCAAAGCGACAGCAGGTCACAGGGCATAGGAACAACCAGACATCAACAGTCTCAAACAGTTCAGCTCCTCTCGAGGCAGCGCTGAGTAGCAGCAAATGGGGCCAGGTCCCCCGCTCAGGTAGAGAAGGGAGAGGATGACAGTGGGGCCAGCTTCCAGGTACCCCGAGCCCATCACTGGCTAGGCCTGGGGTTCCCCTTCCCTGACTCCTTACACACCTCCAATTCTCAGTTCCTGCAGGCAATTCTCCATTCCAGCCACAAGTGAAAGGATCCCGCCCTCAGTCCAACTTCGAAGTGCATCATACCCCTTCCCAAAACCAGCCCCCAGGGAAAAAAAAATCTGACCGCTTCTCTAGGTATTATCTACACTTCTGAACCAGGTCCACTGAAGTCAGAGGGACAAAGTGCCAAAGGGTGGGACAGAAGAAGAGCTTAACAGTTTTTCAGTTTTTGAGCTAAGCTGGAAAAACTCCAGGAGGTTACAAATTGGGGCTCTGTGTGACCCAGGGCTGTGTGACCCTGGGCAAGCTTCTCAACCTCTCTGAGCACTCCATGAACCTGTCTGGAAAATGGGAATAATGTCTGTCCCTTGTCTATTTCCTCCTTGGACTGTGGCCAGTGTGTAATGTACTTAGCAGCAGCGGAATAAGGCTCCCTGGTTAGAGATATTGTTATAAATATTTCCCTCTTGAGGGGGGAGCCATGGGAGAAGGCAAGGGAGGTCAACATGCCCCAAGAGTCCTACCAGTGCATGGGCAGGGGGTGCTTCCTGAGTTGTCCCCCCCCGTTTTCTCATGACCCAGGGCAGGGCAGAGTTGACAGAGCCCCCCACACCCACCCCAGGTGCTGGGAGAGGTTAAAAGCACAGAGAGCTTATCATAAATCTCAGGCCTTGATGCCTTGGATGCTTCTAGTTTCCCTTTCAAGTGTCCTCTGTAAAGAGGTGTAAGAGAAAGGCACCCCTAGATCTGTATTATACTATGGGTGGGTGGGTAGGTGGGTGGGGGGGACAAAAGGGGACGATGGTCAGGACATGGGCCTGGGCACAGACTGCAGCCCGCAAGGCTAGGGACACCAGAGAGCTAGGACCTGTCACCTGGGCCTCCCCGGGAGAGCTGACACGGCGGCCTCTGACCCCACCTCCCGGGAAGTTCAGCTGCTTAGAACCACAAAGCAAAACAAAGGGGCGCGGAGAGGAAGAAGCCGCAGTGCCTTCCAATCACCGCCGGCGCCCGAGCCCGAGCCGAGCCCTCCCGCGGCTCCTTGCCCGGTCCTCCCGGCTGGCCGCGCACCAAGGCCCAAGCAACCCCTGGTCCCTCGTCTCCCCGCGGCCGCCCGTGACAGGAGTCGGGGAAACAGCCGAGGGGCAGCCGGGGATGGGAAAACCAGATGGCTCCATCCCTCCTCCCTCCTCCTCCATCCCTCCCTCCGGGTGCCCGCGGCCTGGCTGCCCTCCGCAGGGGCCCGAGGAGGCCGCGGGCCCAGCTCGTCCGGGCTCACCCCGGGGAAAGGGCTGCCTTTGTCTAAAGGTCACCACCCCAGCGCGGTGCCCCGGCCGGGCCTGGTGCCTCCAGTTCCCAGGCCGAGGGGGAGGAGATGAGGGGCCGCCCCGAACCTCGGGAAGTGACAGGAGGCGCTCACCCCCCCACCCCCGTAACGGCCCCCTCCGGGATGAGCCTCAGCTGGGGGTGGGGGAGGGGGTCACCTCCCTCCACTGCCGGGGGCTGGGGGTCAAGTCAACTCCTTTCATTGTTTAGGGGCAGTGCGGAGGGGGAGCCCCAGTGGCCTTCTTCCCCATCCATCCCTCCCCAGCTTTCCAGGGGCCCCCCGTGTCCGCGACACCCACGGGAGGGATTTGGGGAGGGGGCGCAGGGGCCGAGCGAGGCGGGGAGATGCAGGCTCTCCGCCTCCGGCCGGGAGATCACCGATCGCTGCCCAGCCCGGTGGCCCTCGCCTTCCCCGAAAGGCGGGGAGCGGGACGAGGGGAGGGGGCCGGGCCGGGGAGGGGGTCTCCGCGCCCCTCCCCCCGTGGAACGTTAGGTCTCCTCTCTCCGCCGCTCCATTGTATCCCCGGCAGCCGGCGGGAGGGCCGGGGAGGCACCGGGCGCCGGGTCTGGGCAGGGAAGCCGGTTGGGGGGGTCCCCGTAGGATCGGGGCGGCGGCGGTGGTGGAAGAGACGCTGGGCTGGGGGGTGCCGGTGGCGGTGGGCGCGGAGCAGAAAAAAAAAAAAAAAAAGGAGGCAGCGGGCGCTGCGCCCCGGCTGGGGGCTGAGTGTGTGAGTGTCGCGGGGGTGGGTTCGGCCCCGGCTCCGGCTCCCCCCACACACACCCTCGCCGCCAACCCCCACTCCCCCCTCGCTTTTGCGCCCTGTCACAGCCCCGACTCGCAGGTAGAGAGAGTTAAGAGATTTAAAGAGAAATTGCTACATTGTGAGAAACTCACCCTGATGTTTGAGCAGCCGTCGGCGCGGGGTCTCCGAGACGGCCCCGCACGGGCTGCAAAGGGAGGACCCAGAAGGGGCCGGCCGGCCGGGCCGGTCAGCGCACTGCCTGATCGCATGGCGGCCGCTCGGCAGCCGCCGACGGGGCCCCGCCGTCGCCCCGCGCCCAGGCCCGCGCGCCCCGGGCCCGCGCCCGTTCCGGGGAGGGCCCCTCGGGTATGCAAAAAAAAAAAAAAATTTTTTTTAATTAAATGCAAACGGAAAAAAAAAAAACCTCGCAGGTTTTGTGTTCCGCCCCCCCCTCCTATTCCTCCTCCTCCTCCTCCTCCTCTTCCCTCCGCCCTCGCCGGAGGAGGGGCTTCAGGAATCCCCGCCCCGCGCCCGGGCGGACCAGCCCCGGCCCAGCCAGGCCGAGCGGCGGGCCCCGGAGCCAATGGGAGGCTGTAGACGTCCGGGGACGGGGCCCTCCGCGCTGGCACCGCCCCCGCCCCAGCCCCAGTCCCGGGGGTTCGGGGCGCGCCTGCTCGGGCCACGGTGTAGTTTGTCTACTGCCTCGAGCCGCGATCCGGGTGCTGGGGCGCGGGGGAGCTGAAGGGATCTGCGCTCCCAGACCCCCAGTCCGGCTGGGGGGGGGGGCGCCGTGCGTCCTGGGCGCGTCCCCCGAGGCGGAGGACGGTCGTCCGGCGGGAGGACGCGTCCAGGGGGAGCGCCGCAGGTTCGAAAAGATAGCGGGAGTCGAGGATGAAGGAGATGGAGGGAATAGAGGGGAGTCCCTCCAGAGGTGGGACCGCGCCGGAGCCCGGAGACGGAGCCTGGCAGGGTGGAAGGCGGCGGGGACTTCGGAATGACAGGCCGGGACCCCGGGCGTGGCTTGATCACTCACCCTAGTCGGTCTCGGCCGAGCCACGGCGGCGCCGGGGAGGCGGGTCGGGCCTGCCTCGGAGCCTGTCCCCGGCGCGCTGATGGGATTCCCAGAAGCCCCAGGACGCCGCGGTGGTGTCGGGTCCGTTTCCGCCCCACCAGGCCGTAAACGCCCTGCAGGCGGGACACGAATTCACGCGTTCCCTTAGCGAGGGCTTGATGAGCGCCTACTATGTGCGCTGCTCAGTGCTGGGGGCCCAGCGGGGACACAGAGCCCCTGGACCTGCCCTCCCGAGGCTTGCAGCCCAGGGAGACTTATATTTTGTTATCTTAGTCCCTTCTGCCTCCCCATTGCCCTAGAAAAGCTCGTGCACACAGTAGGTGCCCAGTGAATGCGTGTTGAATAAATGAGTAATTGAGACAGATGCTGATTTTGTTGTTGTTGTTGTGTGATATTTTGTTTTGTTTTGAGATGGAGTTTCGCTCTTTCGCCCAGGCTGGAGTGCAGTGGCACGATCTAGGCTCACTGCAACCTCCGTCCCCCGGGTTCAGGCTATTCTCTTGCCTCAGCCTCCCGAGTAGCTGGGACTGTAGGCACGCACCACCACACCCGGCTAATGTTTGTATTTTTAGTAGAGACGGAGTTTAGCCATGTGGGCCAGGCTGGTCTGGAACTCCCAACCTCAGGTGATCCACCTGCCTCGGCCTCCCCAAGTGCTAGGATTACAGGCGTGAGCCACCGCACCCGGCCTCTATTTTTTTAAACCTTGACATGTATTCTAGTATCTTGGCGGTACTACCCATTATATTTACTCCAACATATTTTTTTTTAAAGAATTTATCGGCCAGGCTCGGTGGCTCACACCTGTAATCCCAACACTTTGGGAGGCCGAGGATGGTGGATCACCTGAGGTCAGGAGTTAGAGACCAACCTGGTCAACATAGTGAAACCCCGTCTCTACTAATGATACAAAACTTAGCTGGTTATCAGTTCCACAAGTGAATATGCAATGTCTCAAACATAAAAACGTAGTAGATCTATAACTTAATACAATGGTGTTCATTGCAATGCTATTTACAATAGCAAAGACATGGAATCAACTCAGATGCCCATCAACAGTGGATTGGATGAAGAAAATGTGGTAAATGTACACCATGGAATACTACCATGGACATGAAGTCATAAAAAAGAATGAAGCCTGGCGCAGTGGCTCACACCTGTAATCCCAGCACTTTGGGAGGCAGAGGCAGGTGGATAACTTGAGGTCAGAGTTCGAGACCAGCCTGGCCAACAAAGGGAAACCCCATCTCTACTGAAAATACAAAAATTGGCTGGGTGTGGTGGTGGGCACCTGTAGTCCCAGCTACTCAGGAGGCTGAGGCAGGAGAATTACTTTAGGCTGGGAGGCAGAGGTTGCAGTGAGCCGAGACAGTGCCATTGCACTCCAGGCTTTGCAACAGAGCAAGACTCTCAAAAATAAATAAATAAATATAATAAATAAATAATGAATGTCCTTCGCAGCAACACAGATGCAGCTGGAGGTCATTATCCTAAGCAAATTAACACAGGAACAGATAACCAAATACCTCATCTTCCACTTATAAGTGGGAGCTAAACATTGGGTATGCATGGACATGAAGATGAGGTAGATAAACACTGGGGACTACCAGAGCAGGGAGGTAGGGATAGGAGACAACAATTGAAAAATTAACTTTCGGGGGCAGGCGTGGTGGCTCATGCCTGTAATCCCAGCCCTTTGGTAGGCTGAGGCAGGCGGATCACAAGATCAGGAGTTCAAGACCAGCCTGGCCAACATAGTGAAACCCTGCCTCTACTAAAAATACAAAATTTAGCCAGGCATGGTGGCATGCGCCTGTAGTCCCAGCTACTCGGGAGGATGAAGTGGGAGAATCGCTTGAACCCGGGACACAGAGTTTGCAGTGAGCTGAGACTGCGCCATTGCACTCCAACCTGGGCGACAGAGTGAGACTCTGTCTCAAAAAAAAAAAAAAAATTAACTTTCAGGTACTATTCTCAGTACCTGGGTGACGGGCTCATTCATACCCCAAACCTAGACATTATGCAATGAAAGAAAAAAAAAAAGCCACCATGGCCCGGGTGTGGGGGCTTATGCCCATAATCCCAGAGCTTTGGGAGGCCAAGGCAGGCGGATCACTTGAGGGGAGGGGTTCCAGAGCAGCTTGCTCAACGTGGCGAAAATACAACAATTACAACATCTAATGTATTAAAAATCCAAAAATTAGCCCGGCATGGTGGCATATGCTGAGACACGAGAATTGCTTGAACACCAGAGGTCGAGGCTGTAGTGAGCCAAGATTGCGCCACTGCATTCCAGCCTGAGCGACAGAGCAAGAGTCTGTCTGAAAATAAAAACAAACAGCCCAGGCACGGTGGCTCACGCCTGTAATCCCAGCATTTTGGGAGGCCGAGGCGGCTGGATCACCTGAGGTCAGGAGTTGGAGATCAGCCTGGCCAATGTGGTGAAACCCCGTCTCTACTAAAAATACAAAAATTAGCCGGGCGTGGTGGCGCATGCCTGTAGTCCCAGCTACTCAGGAGGCTGAGGCAGGAGAATCACTTGAACCCAGGAGGCGGTGGTTGCAGTGAGCTCAGATTGCGCCACTGCATTCCAGCTTGGTGACAGCACAAGACTCCATCGCAAAAATAATAATAATAATAATACAAAAGAAATTAGGCAGACATGGTGGCTCACACCTGTAATCCCAGCTTCTCTGGAGGCTAAGCCAGGAGAATCGCTTGAACCGGGGAAGCGGAGGTGGCAGTGAGCCGAGATCACGCCATTGCACTCCAGTCTGGGTGGCAGAGTGAGACTCCGTCTCAAACAAAAACAAAAACAAGCAGTGATCATCCACCACTCACTGGAGGTGTGTGGACCCTCTGAGAAGCAGCAGTATACACGTTTTTTACTTTATGTTTGTATAGTCTGCGTCTTCCTAACTCTGCACTTCCACAGCCACTGATGGAGCTACACTTTTAGAGTGTGAACTGGGTAGTGAGCAGAATTTCTGATGAGAACCGCCCACAGGGGAGAGACCTTTAGTTACCCCCATCCTACAGTGTAGAAAACTCAATTGGCTCTGAGAAGGGAAGTGTTTTGCCCAGTCATGCACCCAGGAAGTGAGACGCAGCCCTCATCTGAAGGCTTCACTGTACAATGGGACCTGATGTGTAGCACTTGCGTTTATCTGTCATAGCTGCCAGCCTTGGGGGACTCAGAACTAGGGGACTCACTAGAGACTTCGTCAGAGTGTATTCATTCATATATTTTTAGTATCTAGTGTGTCAAGGATTCTGTGATGACCCACGCCACCCTGGTTCCTGCCTCCCACATCTATTAGGCAACACAGCCAACAAGCAAGTAAGCAAATAAGTCGCTTAGCCTCGGTTTGCAGGCCTCAGTTTACCTCCCTTGGTCATGCCCTTTGTGGCAGTTCCCAGGTTCCTTTGGTACATTGTAGAATATCCACTGCCCTTAAAACAGTGCTTGGCACTTAGTAAATGCTCAATAAAAGTTTGCTGAATACATATAACAACATCCACCCACCTCATACGCACACCTGACCTCTTAGGGAGATGGTCTTGGGGCCATGCCATTTGGAATGGCTCTGGCAGGGTGCAGAGGACACCAACAAGAAGCCAGCCCTGGCCCCGTGCAGTGGCTCACGCCTGTAACCCTGGCACTTTGGGAGGCTGAGGCAGGCGGATTGCCAGGGCTCAGGAGTTTGAGACCAGCCTGGACAACATGTTGAAACTCCATCTCTACGAAAATAGAAAAAATTAGCTGGGCATGGTGGTGCGCATCTGTAGTCTTAGCTACTTGGAAGGCTGAGGCAGGAGAATTGCTTGAACCTGGAAGAAGGAGGTTGCAGTGAGCTGAGATCACACCACTGCACTCCAGTCTGGGTGACAGAGGGAGACTCCATCTCAAAACAAAACGAAACAAAACAAAACCCAGGCTGGGCATAGTGGCTCATGCCTATAATCTCAGCACTTCGGGACGCTGAGGCAGGCAGACCACCTGAGCTCAGGAGTTTGAGACCAGCCTGACCAACATGGAGAAACCCCGTCTCTACCAAAAATACAAAATTAGCTGGGCATTGTGGCACATGCCTATAATCCTAGCTACTCAGGAGGCTGAGGCCGGAGACTTGTTTGAATCTGGGAGCCGGAGGTTGCAGTGAGCTGAGATCGCGCTATTGCACTCCAGCCTGGGCAACAAGAGTGAAACTCCGTCTCAAAAAAAGATAAAAAGAAGCCAGGCCCATGCCTAGCCATGGCTGATAGCCATTAGTCCCTGCCCTGCCTGGGTGGCCCTGGGACAAGTCGCTGAACCTGTCTGGGTCTGACTGCTCAGCTCAGTTACTTCTTTCTTTCTCTCTCTCTTTTTTCTTTTCTTTTTCCTTCCTCCCTCCCTCCCTCCCTCCCTCCCTCCCTCCCTCCTCCCTCCCTCCCTTCCTTTCTCTTTCCTCCTTCCTTCCTTCCCTCTCTCTCTCTGTCTCCTCTCTTCTTTTTTTTTTTTTTTGAGATGGAGTTTCACTTTTGTTGCCCAGGCTGGAGTGCAATGGCACGATCTTGGCTCACTGCAACCTCCGCCTCCCGGGTTCAAGCAATTCTCCTGCCTTAGCCTCCCAAATAGCTGGGATTACAGGTGTGCCCTGCCATGCCCAGCAAATTTTTTTTTTTTTTTTTCAGTAGAGACGGGGTTTCACCATGTTGGTCAGGCTGGTTTTGAACTACTGACCTCAAATAATCTACCTGCCTTCGGCCTCCCAAAGTCCTGGGATTACAAGCGTGAACCACCGTGCCTGGCCCTTTCTCTCTCTCTCTCTCTCTCTCGTTCTTTCTTTTTCTTAGACGGAGTCTCACTCTGTTGCCCAGAATGGAGTACAGTGGCTCAATCTTGACTCACTGCAACCTCCATCTCCCGGGTTCAAGCAATTCTCGTGCCTCAGCCTGCCAAGGAGCTGGGACTACAGACAGGCGCGCACCACCATGCCCAGCTAATTTTTTGTATTTTTAGTAGAGATGGGTTTTCACCATATTGGTCAGGCTGGTCTTGAACTCCTGACCTTGTGATCTGCCCACCTGGGCCTCCCAAAATTCTGGGATTACAGGCATGAGCCACCGCGCCCTTCCTTCCTTCCTTTTTTTCTTTTTCTTTCTCTCTATTTCTTTCTTCCTCTTCCTTCCTTCCTTCTCTTTCTTATCTTTCTTTCTCTTTTTCTTTTTCTCTCTCTCTCCCCTTCCCTCCTTCCCAGCTCCCCGTCCCCCCCCCCCCCCCCCCCCCCCCCGCCTTCTTTATTTCTTGACAGTCACACAAGCTGGAGTGCAGTGGCGCAATCTCAGCTCACTGCAACAGCGCGCCTCCAGAGCTGAAGTGATTCCAAGTAGCTGGGATTACAGGCACCCGCCACCATGCCCAGCTAGTTTTTGTTTTTAGTAGAGACAAGGTTTCATTATATTGGCCAGGCTGGTCTTGAACTCTTGGCCTCAAGTGATCCCCCCCATCTTGGCCTCCCAAAGTGGTGGGATTACAGGCACCAACTCAGTTCTTAATGTGGGACTCATAACTTGCATATGATTCCTTTTTTTTTTTTTGAGACAGAGTCTCGCTCTGTCGCCCAGGCTGGAGTGCAGTGGCGCGATCTCGGCTCACTGCAAGCTCCGCCTCCCGGGTTCACGCCATTCTCCTGCCTCAGCCTCCCGAGTAGCTGGGACTACAGGCGCCCGCCACGTCGCCCGGCTAGTTTTTCATATTTTTTAGTAGAGACGGGGTTTCACCGTGTGAGCCAGGATGGTTTTGATCTCCTGACCTCATGATCCGCCCGTCTCGGCCTCCCAAAGTGCTGGGATTACAGGCTTGAGCCACCGCGCCCGGCCGCATATGATTCTTAAATGGAATTCTTTACCCGATCCCTTGGTACATTAGCATCTGGGTTTTAGCTACCAGGCAGTCGAATTAAGGGGGTGGATCAAAGGGCATTGATTCCCTGGCAATCCCTGCCCTGGGAGAGCAAATGTCTGTTTTTCTTGCTCTGCCCTATCTGTCCCCTGGCAACCTGGAAAGCCTGTCCAAGATTCAGAGTTAATGAGTGAGTGTTGTCCACACTGTTCTAGAAGCAGTGAGGAATGTCAGAGGAAGCCAAAAGGATGACCAAAGACTAGTGTTGGGGGTCAATATGGGCCCAGATCGAAAGAGACCTGCTGTCCTTCAGGGGTGACACGCCCCTTCTATTTGAGGATCAGGTGCAAGTTATGAGTCCTAGGTTAAGCATTGAGTCAGGCAGTCAGACCCAGACAGGTTCAGCGACTTGTCCCACGGCCAGCCAGGCAGGGTGGGGACTAAATCAGTACACTCAGGTGTTCTGTGGTTGAGTCACCAGAAGAACCTAGGGCAAGTCACTTCTTCAGTTCCTCCATTTTCTCATCTCTCCAATGGGGGTGGATTGTCAGGCACCCAAATCTGCCCCTGTCCCGAAACATTTTATTATGAAAATATTCAGGCCAGTCACGGTAGCTCACTTCTGTAATCCTAGCACTTTGGGAGGTCAAGGCAGGCCGATCACCTGAGGTCGGGAGTTCGAGACCAGCCTGATCAACATGTTGAAACCCCGTCTCTACTAGAAATACAAAAATTAGCCAGGCGTGGTGGCGCATGCCTGTAATCCCAGCTACTCGGGAGGCTGAGGCAGGAGAATCGCTTGAATCCAGGAGGCGGAGGTTGCGGGTGGGCCGAGATCGCGCCATTGCACTCCAGCTTGGGCGACAAGAGCGAAACTACGTCTCAAAAAAAAAAAAGAAAGAAAGAAAAAGAAAAAGAAAGACAAGAAAGAAAGAAAAGAAACGAAAAGAAAATTTCGCCAATCCAAGTTGTTTCTCGACCTGGGAGGTTGACTGGTGCTACATGGAATTTTAGTTTTCTGTAGAGCGGCGCACCAGATACGTGCATTTTTCCGTAAGCAGGTAATACTTTAAGAATCAGGGGAAAGAAATGAAAAGCGTTGCCCAATCCAAAAACACCCCTCCGTCCCCTCCAGGTTTCGTTAAATAGGGGCGAGGGGAGCAAGTTTCCATCGGAGACCTTTCCGGGTCCGGATTTTAGCAGCCAGTCGGTGGAAATAAGCTGGGGCATGAGAGGGCATTGATGCCGGGGCGATCTCCGCCCTCTGACCGCTTCCTTCAAATGCAGCTGGGACCGTGGAGTGCGCCGCCCCAGCTCCTGGCCCTGCCAGCCCGCCCCGAGCGCCCGGAAACCGCCCAGACCGCGATCCGCTGCGAAATCAGGCAATTGTGCGCGCAGCCCGGCCTCGGGTCCTCCGCGCGGCAAGTGCCGGGGGCGGAGCCTAGCCGCCTATTGGCCCAGGCCTGGGGGCGGAGCCACGACTCCGCCGCCGTCCCGACCCCAACCCCCCATCGGGTTAAATGGGCCTCTCTCCGGTCGGCGGATTATTCGTCGGGGGGCGGGGCCTGGGTTTGTTTACACACTATCATTGGTCAGATTTGAATCGGGCCTACTGCGGGCGGGCCACAGGGCGGGGCTACAGCGGGCCGGGGCAGCCGCCTGACAGGTTCAGAGAGGCCCGGCCAGCCCTGGACGCGCGGTCCTTGGAGCTGGGGTACTGTCGGCGGATGCGGGGAGTCGGACGTTGGGGGGCGCAGGTTGAGGCTTCTGTCTGTCCGTTTCTTGACAAACACTAACCAAGGCGTGAGGTTGAGTAGCATTGTTTTTTGTTGTTGTTCTTGTAAAAATTTGTAAAAAAAAAAAAAAAAAAAACCCAAAAGACCAGAAACAACCTAGTTGTCCATCGATGGGGGACTCATTAGATAAGCTGTGGTCCGGCCGACAATGGGATGCGGAGTCGCCGTAAAATGAGGAAGGGATACTTGAACTGACACGGTATGAGCTATGTAGCCTGACAAGGTAGGAGAGGAGAAAAAAAAAGGTATAAAAGTGTAAAAGGTGGAGATGAAAAAATACAAGATTTTGCTTGTTAAATACACAGAATGTCTTGAAAAGCAGAAGCAAACTGCAGCCTGACGCGGTGGCTCACGCCGGTAATCCTACTTTGGGAGGCCGAGGCGGGCGGATTACATGAGGTCAGGAGTTCGAGATCAGCCTGGCCAACATGGCAAAACCCTGTTTCTACTAAAAATACAAAAAATTAACCGGGCATGGTGGTGCGCGCCTGTAATACCAGCTACTGGGGAGGCTGAGCCAGGAGAATCGCTTGGTCCCAGGAGGTGGAGGTTGCGGTGAGCCGAGATCACGCCACTGCACTCCAGCCTGGGCGACAGAGCGAGACTGTCTAGGAAAAAAAAAAAGCAAACTGGTCACCAGCAGTTTTCCGTGGGGAGACGGGTGGGTGGATGTTAGGTCTTTTTCTACCTTTGTAAAGTTTGAGCCTAGTGTCACCTATTCGAAGAAATACACACAAAATATTCAAATACATGCACACACACAAAAATCAAATACACAAAAACATTCAAAGAAATGCACCCAAAAAATCCAATAAATACACAAAAAAATTAAGTTCTAAGAATTTCCCGTTTTCATCCACGTGTCCCTTTGCTCTTGACCTTGCCCTAGGGGCTGTGGACCTTCGACCTGCAACCCCCGCAGCCCCTGCACCCCGCAGCCTTTGGGGGATAGAGAATACGCTAAGAATGTGTCTTCATTTATCGGGTATTGTTACTCATGCACCATCAGATAAAATATCCTGACTCAAGAGAGTGGCTTTATTTGTTGCTTTAAGCCTTGTAGTCATCACTGAGATATTTAACATTCCAACTATGTGGGAGGGGCCGCTTCCTTGGCGATGCTTGGGGGAGGGTGATAGGAGAAACACACCAGGCCATCTTAGGAAAGAGAAGAGAAAGTCGAAACTAGGAAAGGCCCCTTTAAGAAGGGAAGCGGCTCTGCTGGTCAACACCACTGACAGGAAGAGTTGGCTGGGTTTTGATTGTTATTATTACTCTGTTCCCGAAGATCTGGAGGAGAGAATGAGAAGACTGCTTGCAGCCAATGAGACTGAGTCGAGATTTGGAGTCTGTTACCAGATCTCGGCTGGGTGCGGTGGCTCACGCCTGTAATCTAGCACTTTGGGAGGCTGAGATGGGTGGATCATCCCGTTTTGCTACAGGGTTTGGGAAACATTGTTTAGATGGCTATGAAAGTCACCCACGGCTAAAGGGGGATTTACAATGTAGTTGTAAGTAATGCTCAACCAGGCTTCTTTCTGTATTTGGATGCTCTCATTGAATGACCCCAACAATCCTAGCAGGTAGGATGTGTTAATATCATCTCCTGTTGATATGGAAACTGAGTCATAGAGAAGTTGCAAAATTGTCAGAGTCAGGGGGCACAGGAATTTGAACCCAGGCAGCCCTGTTCCAAAATGTATACTTTTTTTTTTCCGAGCCAGGGTCTCGCTGACTGGATTGCAACAACGCGTTCACCGCTTGACTTCCTGGGTGCAAGTGATCCTCCAACCTCAGCCTCCACAGTGGCTGGGACCACAGGTGCCACCACCATGCTTGGCTAATCTATTTTTATTTTTCTGTAGAGATGAGGTCTTTTCCTGTTTCCCAGGCCGGTCTCAAACACATGGGCTCAAGAGATCCTCCTGCCTTGATCCCACTCCCAAAGTGCTGGGATTACAGACGTGAGCCACTGCACCTGGCCCAAAATTCATACTCTTTTTTTTTTTTTTTTTTTGAGACGGAGTCTCGCTCTGTCGCCCAGGCTGGAGTGCAGTGGCTGAATCTCAGCTCACTGCAAGCCCCGCCTCCCGGGTTTATGCCATTCTCCTGCTTCAGCCTCCTGAGTAGCTGGGACTACAGGCGCCCGCCACCTCACCCGGCTAGTTTTTTTGTATTTTTTTTTAGTAGAGATGGGGTTTCACCGTGTTAGCCAGGATGGTCTCGATCTCCTGACCTCGTGATCCGCCCGTCTCGGCCTCCCAAAGTGCTGGGATTACAGGCTTGAGCCACCGCACCCGGCCAAAATTCATACTCTTAACCACCACATTACACTGTGCCATGTAAACATTTTCTGTCTTTAGATGTATTGTTTTAAAAGTTAAAGCTATAAGAATCTTAAGCAGATTATTTTTTTTCACCATGTTGGCCAGGATGGTCTTGATTTCTTGATCTTGTGATCCACCCACCTCAGCCTCCCAAAGTGCTGGGATTACAGGTGTGAGCCACCATGCCCAGCCTATTTATTTATTTTTTTGAGATAGAGTTGCCCTCTGTCACCCAGGCTGGAGTGCAGTGGCGCAGTCTTGGCTCACTGCAACCTCTACCTCCCAGGTTCAATCAATTCTCCTGCCTCAGCCTCCCAAGTAGCTGGGACTGCAGACAATCATAGTTCACTGCAGCCTCAACCCCTTGGACTCAAGTAATCCTCCTACCTCAGCTTCCCGGCTAGCTGGGACTAAAGGCACACACCACCACACCTGACTAATTTTTGTATTTTTTGTAGAGACAGGGTTTCACCATGTTGCCCAGACTGGTCTCAAACTCCTGGGCTCCAACGATGCACCTGGGCCTCCCAACACTTCTAAGCCCTTTATATATATTAGCTGATGGAATCTTCACAGCCACCTTGAAGTAGGAACTGTTGTCATCTTCGTGTCATTTCACAGATGAAGAACTGAGGCATAGAGAAGTTAACTAACTGGCCTAAGTTCTTACATTTCTCTCTGGAAAAGGAAGATGAAGACCAAGAATGAGTGGCGAGGGAGGAAGTGCCCAAAGTTGCTATAATCTCTGCCTCCCGGATTCAAGCGACTCTCCTGTCTCAGCCTCCCCAGTAGCTGGGATTATAGGCACCTGCCACCACACCCAGCTAATTTTTGTATTTTTAGTAGAGACGGGGTTTCACCACGTTAACCAGGCTGGCCTCGAACTCCTGACCTCAGGTGATCCGCCCACCTAGGCCTCCTAAAGTGCTGGGATTGCAGGTGGAGCCACTGCACCAGGCAACTGTCAGGTTTTTATGAACGCTTCATTATGTAGGTACGGCTGATTCAACACTTGCCTATTGGTGATCCACTCAGCCTTCAGCAGCTCCCCTCTCCCCAGGGGTTGGTGGATAGGGCTGAAAGTCCCAACTCGCTAATCCTGCCTTGGTCTTTCTAGTGACCAGCCCCATCCTGAAGCTACCTAGGGGTGGCCAGCCAGCAGTCATCTCGTTAGCATACAAAGACACTTATCGCTTTGGTAATTCCAACGATTTTAGGAGTTGTGCTCCAGAAAACAGGGAAGACCAAATGCATGTTTCACGATAACACAGGAGCACTGTTGGATTTCTGGGCCCAGAGTAGAGAGGGAGCCTGGGTTTTTTTGTTTTGTTTTGTATTGTTTTGTTTTGTTTTGAGACAGAGTCTCACTCTGTTGCCCAGGCGCTGGAGTACGGTGGCACGATCTCAGCTCACTGCAGCCTCCACCTCCTGGGTTCAAGCGATTCTCCTGCCTCAGCCTCCCAAGTAGCTGGGATTACAGGCATCCACAACCTCACCTGGCCAATTTTTGTCTTTTTTTTGTAGAGACAGGGTTTTGCCACGTTGGCCAGGCTGGTCTTGAACTCCTGACCTCAAGTGATCCTCCCGCCTCAGCCTTACAAAGTGCTGGGATTACAGGCATGAGCCACCATACCCGGCCAAGCCTGGGGTTTCTAAAGCACAGATCAACCTTGACACTTTCCAGATTAAAACCCCCCTATGGGCCGGGTGCTGTGGCTCATGCCTGTAATCCCAGCACTTTGGGAGGCTGAGGCAAGAGGATCACTTGATCCCGGCAGGTGGAGGCTGCAGTGAACTGTGTTCAGCCTGGGCGACAGAACAAGATACCATCTTAAAAAATAAAAATGAGGCCGGGCGCGGTGGCTCAAGCCTGTAATCCCAGCACTTTGGGAGGCCGAGACGGGCGGATCACGAGGTCAGGAGATCGAGATCATCCTGGCTAACACGGTGAAACCCCGTCTCTACTAAAAATACAAAAACTAGCCGGGCGACGTGGCGGGCGCCTGTAGTCCCAGCTACTCGGGAGGCTGAGGCAGGAGAATGGCGTAAACCTGGGAGGCGGAGCTTGCAGTGAGCTGAGATCTGGCCACTGCACTCCAGCCTGGGCGACAGAGCAAGACTCCGCCTCAAAAAAAAAATAAAATAAAATAAAAATGAAATAAAATAAAACCCTCCTGTGCCTCTCCAGTGCCCTTGGGGGGAAAGTCCAAACCTAGCAGCGTGGCATTTCTTCATTCAACACATACTTCCTGGGCACCTGCACTGAGTCCGCCCTGTGAGGGCAGCGCTTGGGACACAGCAGTGACCAAAATAGTCCCAGCCCTGCCCTCTTAGGGCTGACACCCGAGTCAGGGAGACAGACTTTAAAACAAATCACTGCCCTAGAATAGGTAAAAGCCCCCATGGCTGCTTTGGAAGTTCAGGCAGAGTTAACCCTGCCACGGGGACCTCCCAATTTCTATAACTCCTGAAAGGCTATTTCACAATTTTGGCAGCGTGTTGCCTTTACCTTTAATTTGGTCTTTCGGCCGGGCGCGGTGGCTCAAGCCTGTAATCCCAGCACTTTGGGAGGCCGAGACGGGCGAATCACGAGGTCAGGAGATCGAGACCATCCTGGCGAACACGGTGAAACCCCGTCTCTACTAAAAACTACAAAAAACTAGCCGGGCGACGTGGCAGGCGCCTGTAGTCCCAGCTACTCGGGAGGCTGAGGCAGGAGAATGGCGTGAACCCGGGAGGCGGAGCTTGCAGTGAGCTGAGATCCGGCCACAGCACTCCAGCCTGGGTGACAGAGCGAGACTCCGTCTCAAAAATAATAATAATAATAATAATTTGGTCTTTCAACCAACTTATTTTTTTTCTTCCTTCAGCGGGTTCCCACGGGACTACCTTAGACTCACCCTAATCAACAACAGCCATGAAATCACTGGTATGATGGGCTGTTTACTTTTTTGCTAATGTGCATTAAAATAAATGCATGACCATTAAAACAAGCCACTTGGAAATCGTCTCAAATACTACTGTGGGAACCAGTGACCTAGACTCTGGGGGCTGGGGGAGTCCTTCCTGGAGGAAGTAAATTGTCTGCTAAGACTTATTTTAAATTGTAGTTGTATTTATTTATTTATGTTTGAGACAGAGTCTCCCTCTGTTGCCCAGGCTGGAGTGCAGTGGCACGATCTCAGCTCACTGCAACCTCCGCTTCCCGGATTCAAGCGATTCTCTGCCTCAGCCTCCTGAGTAGCTGGGATTACAGGCGCCCGCCACAACGCCTGGCTAATTTTTGTATTTTTAGCAGAGACCATGTTGGCCAGGCTGGTCTCAAACTCCTGACCTCAAGTGAACTGACCACTTTGGCCTCCCAAAGTGCTGAGATTACAGATGTGAGCCATCGCACCCAGCCTAATTTTAATTTTAATTTTAAGACAGAGTCCCACTCTGTCACCCAGGCTGGAGTGTAGTGGTATGATTATGGCTCACTGCAGCCTTGACTTCCTGGGCTTAGGTGATCCTGCCACTTCACCCTCCCGAGTAGCTGAGACTACAGGCATGTGCCACCATACCTGGCTAAATTTTTTGTATGTTTTGTAGAGATAGGGTTTCACCATGCTGCCCAGGCTGGTCTTGAACTCCTGGGCTCAAGCAACCCTCCGGTCTTGACCTCCTGAAGTGTTAGAATTACAGGTGTGAGCCTCTGCTCCTGGCCAGTCATCTAAGACTTGCGAGATGAATAGAGTCGTCAGATGAGGGTGGAAGGGAAGAGCAGATGCAAAGGCCCAGCACTGGGGAAAGAGGAAAGGCAGGCGGCTAGAAAGTCAGCAGTTTGGCTGAAATGGTCTGAGGGACAGGGCAGACTTGCAGGTGCACCAGGGATTTGGGGTTTGACCCGAGAGGTAATCTACAGTCATTAAAGTGTTTGCTGTTGTTTTTTAATTGTTACATAATTCGGTCATGTGCAGTGGCTCATGCCTGTAATCCCAGCAATTTGGGAGGCTGAGGAGGGAGGATCACCTGAGGTCAGGAATTTGAGACCAGCCTGGCCAACATGGTGAAGCCCCATCTCTACTAAAAACACAAAATACTAGCCGGGCGTGGTAGTGGGTGCCTGTAGTCCCAGCTACTTGGGAGGCTGAGGCAGGAGAATCACTTTCACCCGGGAGGCAGAAGTTTTGGTGAGCTGAGATCGCACCACTGCACTTCAACCTGGGCAACACAGCAAGACTCTGTCTCAAAAAAAAAAAGGAAAAGAAAAATTCCGATATAATTTACCTACCATAAATCTTATTTATTTATTTATTTATTTTTGGGGGGACAGAGTTTCGCTCTTGTTGCCCAGGCTGGAGTGCAATGGCGTGATCTCGGCTCCTCGCAACCTCCGCCTCCCCGGTTCTCGATTCTCCTGCCTCAGCCTCCCGAGTAACTGGGATTACAGGCATGCACCACCATGCCGGGCTAATTTTGTATTTTTAGTAGAGATGGGGTTTCTCCATGTTGGTCAGGCTGGTCTCGAACTCCTGACTTCAGGTGATCTGCCCACCTTGGCCTCCCAAAGTGCTGGGATTACAGGCGTGAGCCACCGTGCCCGGCCAAAGTACTGATACGTGAATGGATGAACCTTGAGAATGTTATGCTAACTGACAATGTTATGCCTGTCATAAGGGACTACACACTGTATGATTCTATTTTTACGAAATACCCAGAACAGACAAATCCATGGAGACAGAAAGTAGATTGGTGGTTGCCCAAAGCTGGGAGATGGCAGATAGGAAGCAACTGCTGATGGGCCCATGGTTTTGTGCTGGGATACTGAGATGTTCTGAAGCTACATGATGATGATGGTTGCACAGCACTGGGAATATATGAAAAACCATTGAATTCTACAGGTTGAGACCAGTCTGACCAACATGGAAAAACACCATCTCTACTAAAAATACAAAATTAGCCGGACATGGTGGTGCATGCCTGTAATCCCAGTTACTCGGGAGGCTGAGGCAGGAGAATCGCTTGAACCTGGGAGGTGGAGGTCGCGGTGAGCTGAGATCGTGCCATTGCACTCCAGCCTAGGCAACAAGAGGGAAATTCTGTCTCAAAAAAAAAAGTATCAGTACTTCATTCCTTTTTATGGCTGAATAACATTCCATAGTATGGATAGACTACGTTTCATTTATCCATTCATTTGTTTTTTTTTTTTTTTTTTTGAGACGGAGTCTCACTCTGTCCCCCAGGCTGGAGTGCAGTGGCCGGATCTCAGCTCACTGCAAGCTCCGTCTCCCGGGTTCACGCCATTCTCCTGCCTCAGCCTCCGAGTAGCTGGGACTACAGGCGTCCGCCACCTCACCCGGCTAGTTGTTTTGTATTTTTTAGTAGAGACGGGGTTTCACCGCGTTAGTCAGGATGGTCTCGATCTCCTGACCTCGTGATCCGCCTGTCTCGGCCTCCCAAAGTGCTGAGATTACAGGCTTGAGCCACCGCGCCCGGCCTCCATTCATTTGTCAATAGACGTTTTGGTTGTTTCTCTCTTTTGGCTGTTGAGAATAGTGTTGCTATGGACATTTATGTATGAGTTATTGTTTGAACACCTATTTTATTTATTTATTTATATTTATTTTGAGACAGAATCTTGCTCTGTCCCCCAGGCTGGAGTGTAGTGTCGCGATCTCGGCTCACTGCAACCTCTGCCTCCCAGGTTCAAGCGATTCTCCTGCCTCAGCCTGCCGAGTAGCTGGGATGACAGGTGTGCACCACCACACCTGGCTAATTTTTTTTGTTTGTTTTTTTCGCATTTTTAGTACAGACGGGGTTTCACCATGTTGGCCAGCTGGTCTCAAACTCTTGACCTCAACTGATCTGCCGGCCTCAGCCTCCCAAAGTGCTGGGCTTACAGGTGTGAGCCACCACGCCCACCCATTACAGGTTTTTTGTGTCAATATATGTTTTCATTTCTCTTGGATGTCTACCTAGGAGTGGAATGAAGGTTTTCTTTGTTATTGTTTTGTCTTTTACCAGCAATAATTTCAAGCTTACAGAAAACTAGCAAGAAGGGTAAGTAGATCTTTTCTGGATTCGCAAGTCAGTAACATTTGGCCACCTCTGCTATGTGTTTCTTTTCTGAACATTTGAGAGGCAGTGGAACACGTCATGTCCCTTGATCCCTAAATCCTTCAGCATGGCATTACTAAAAACAAAGACATGCTCTTTAAAAAATCCAGAACAAGAATCAAAAACAGGAAATGAAGCATTGATACAATAATACAATTGTTGGTAATCCATAAATTCAAATCTGTTTGTCTCAATAAAGTCCTTTATAGCAATGTTTTCCCCAGCCCAGGATTCAACACAGGATCATACATTGCATCAAGTCACATGGCCGAAGGATCTTAGGAAGGAAAAATCTTAATCATCTTTGCCCCTTCCTCGAATCCCTTTGGCTGACGTGGGAAGAATAGATCGGAGGGGGAATAAGAGGGCAAGCAGGGAGACCAGGGAGAAAGCCGGTGCTTGCAACAGGAAAGAGAAACTTAGGAGTCAGAAGGATCTCGGTTCAAGTCTTGGCCCAACTCTTCAGGAACTGTGTGGCCTTAGGCATGCATGTGACTGAACTTTTCTTTTTTTTTTTTTTTTTTTTTTTTTTTGTTGAGACGGAGTCTCGCTCTGTCGCCCAGGCTGGAGTGCAGTGGCCGGATCTCAGCTCACTGCAAGCTCCGCCTCCCGGTTTACGCCATTCTCCTGCCTCAGCCTCCCGAGTAGCTGGACTACAGGCGCCCGCCACCTCGCCCGGCTAGTTTTTTGTATTTTTAGTAGAGACGGGGTTTCACTGTGTTCGCCAGGATGGTCTCGATCTCCTGACCTCGTGATCCGCCCGTCTCGGCCTCCCAAAGTGCTGGGATTACAGGCTTGAGCCACCGCGCCCGGCCTATGACTGAACTTTTCTAAGCCTCAATTACTGCGTCAGAAAAATGGGACTAACTCGTAGGATTGGTGTGAAACCAGGGATGTGCTGAGCACAAACCCTGCCCATCAGTCAGAATCAATTTCCCAACACCATCCCATCCACCATTTCAATCTATTGCACAACAACCCAGGACAGTCCTGAGTGCTTCAGATATGGTTACTTTCTGGATCCTCCCAAGAAACAACCTTACAAATAGGTGTTATCCTCATCCCCCCTTTATTTATTTTTATTTCCATTTCTTTATTTCTGTATTTTGAGACAGAGTTTCTCTCTGTCACTCAGGCTGGAGTGCAGTGGCACGATCTCAGCTTACTGCAACCTCTGTCTCCTGGGTTCAAGTGATGCTTATTCCTTAGCCTCCCAAGTAGCTGGGACTACAAGCACCCACTACCATGCCCTGCTAATGTTTGTATTTTTGGTAGAGATGTGGTTTCGCCATGCTGGCCTCAAACTCCTGGCCTCAAGAGATCTTCCTGGCTTGGCCTTCCAAAGTGCTGGGATTACAGCAGGAGCCACAATGCCTGGCCTACTTGTGGGTTTTTGTACCCCACACCACACCATGTTAATGATTATAGCTCTAGTGTATGTTTTGTTACTTGAGAACAAAACTCTCCTTGTGGCAAACAGGAAATACATTTATGGCATGACAACTGTGTGCCAATCACTGTTCTTTTTGTCTTATTTATTTATTTATTTTGAGATAGAGTCTCACTCTGTCACCCAGGCTGGAGTGCAGTGGTGTGATCTCAGCTCACTGCAGCCTCTGCCTCCCAGGTTCAAATGATTCTCGTGCCTCAGACTCCCAAGTAGCTGAGATTACAGGTGTGTGCCACCACATCTGGCTAATTTTTGTATATTTTAGTAAAGACAGGGTTTCACCATATTGGCCAGGCTGGTCTCAAACTCCTGACCTCAAGTGATCCACCCATCTCAGCCCCCCAAAGTGCTGGGATTACAGGCATGAGCCACTGCACCTGGCATATTTATTTTTACTTTTATTTTACAGACAGGGTCTCACTTTGTCACTCAGGCTGGAATGTGCAGTGGTTCAATCATAGCTCACTGCAGCCTCAACCTCCTGGGCTCAAGCAATCCTCCTGCATCAGCCTCCTGAGTAGCTGGGACTACAGGCACCTTCCATCATGCCCAGTTAATTTTTTGTATTTTTAGTAGAGACAGGGCTTCGCCATGTTGGTCAGGCTGGTCTTGAACTCCTGACCTCAGGTGATCCACCCTCGTTGGCCTCCCAAAATGCTGGGATTATAGGCATGAGCCACTGCACCCAGCCCCACCTGGGTCTTTCAAAGCTCTTGGAATACAGGTGTGAGCCATCATGCCTGGCCAATTTCTTTTTTTTTTTTTTTTTAAGGCAGTTTCTTGCTTTGTCACCCAGGCTGGAGTGGTGGCGCAATCACAGCCCACTGCAACCTCCTGGGCTCAAGGGATCCTCCCACCTCAGACTCCTGAGTAACTAAGACTACAAGCATGCACCACTATGCCCAGCTAATCATCCCCACTTTATGGAGGAGGAAACTGAGGCACAGAGAGGTAAAGTCACTCCCCTGAGGGCACTCAGCTACTACACAGCAGAAGCAGGACTGAAACCCAGGGCCAACACCCACCCCATCACCTCCACCTCCACCCCTTATGTGTCATTGTCATTGCCGGTCCAGGCGAGAGGTGATGGTGGCCTGGACCAGTGTGGAGGTTTGGGGATGGAAACCAGAGGACTGACTCACAAATAGGTAGAACAGTGACTGACTAGGAAGAGGAGTGAGAAAGTAGAAGTCCAGGCCGGGCGCGTGGCTCACACCTGTAATCCCAGCACTTTGGGAGGCTGATGCAGGTGGATCACTTGAGGTCAGGAGTTGGAGACCAGCCTGGCCAACATGGCAAAACTCCATCTCTGCTAAAAACACAAAAATTAGCCAGGTGTGGTGGCACACGGCTGTAATCTCAGCTACTCGGGAGACTGAGGCAGGAGACTCACTTGAACCCAGGAGGCAGAGGTTGCAGTGAGCCAAGATTGCACCATTGCGCTCCAGCCTGGGTGACACAGCGAGACTCTGTCTCCCAAAAAAAAAAAAAAAACAAGAACATACCAGCTTCATGAACAGGCCTCAGGCTTTGCGTATTTCTCTTCTCTGTCTTGCTCCTCTGCCCTCACCATGAGAACATGCCTGGGCCAGCTTGCTAGAGGAATGTGAGAGAAAGGTAGGGAAGAACTGAGTCATCCCAGCTGAAGGCATTCCAAACCAGCCAGTCTCTAGTCAGCCTGCCAGAGGACCACAGATGCATGAGTGAGCCAGCCAAGGTCATCTGAGCCTGGCCCGGGTCACCAGGATAATCTTGAGGACCCAAATACATGTGAGGAAAAAAAATATATGGTTGTTGTTTTATGCCATGACGTTTTTAGGTGATTTGTTACACAGCTGTAGCTAACTGATACAAGGGAGAGGCTAAGATCAGATATAGAAATATGGCCACTTCAGCATCTCATAATTTAGTACTTATTGAATGACAAAGGAAATCCAAAATTATTTCTTTTTCTTTCTCTCCCTCTCCCTTAATTTTCTTTCTTTCTTTCTTTTTTTTTTTTTTTTTTGAGATGGAGTCTCACTCTGTCACCCAGGCTGGAGTGCAATGGCCAGATCTCAGCTCACTGCAAGCTCCGCCTCCCGGGTTTAGCCATTCTCCTGCCTCAGCCTCCCGAGTAGCTGGGACTACAGGCGCCCGCCACCTCGCCCGGCTAGTTGTTTTGTATTTTTTTAGTAGAGACGGGGTTTCACCGTGTTAGCCAGTATGGTCTCGATCTCCTGACCTCGTGATCCGCCCGTCTCGGCCTCCCAAAGTGCTAGGATTACAGGCTTGAGCCACTGCGCCTGGCCTCTTTTTTTTTTTTTTTTTTTTTAGAAACAGGGTCTCACTCTTGGCCCAGCACAGTGGCTCATGCCTGTAATCCCAGCACTTTGGGAGGCCAAGGCAGGAGGATTGCTTGAGTTCAGGAGTTTGAGACCAGCCTGGGCAACATGGTGAAATGCTGTCTCTACCAAAAAAAAAAAAAATTAGCCAGACATGGTGTCATGAGCCTGTAGTCCCAGCTACTCAGGAGGCTGAGGTGAGAGGATCACCTGAGCCTGGGAGGCAGAGATTGCAGTGAGCTGAGATTATGCCACTGCCCTCCAGCCTGGGTAACAGAATGAGACCTCATCTAAAAAAGAAAAAAAAAAAAAAGAAGAAAAAGGGTTTCACTCTGTCACTGAGGCTGGAGTGCAGTGGCATAATTGTGGCTCACTGCATCCTTGAACTCCTGGGCTCAAGGGATCCTCCTGCCTCAGTCTCCCAAGTACCTGGGACTACAGGCACATGTCACCATGCCTTGCTAACTTTCAAAAAAATTTTTAGTAGAGATAAGGTCTTGCTATGTTGCCCAGGCTGGTCAGTCGGCCAGTGGCTGGAGGCTACCTGGTGTAGCCTCCCAGGAGAGGTGGTTTGGCTGAAGGAAACTTGCGTTGGAGGGACAACTGGGAGCCACTAGCAGCTGGGGGACAGGAGAGTGGAGCTGGGTGGGGATGTTGCCAACAGTGACGTTTTCCTAGGAGGACAGACTTGTGTGGCAGCAAGTTAGCTTAGAGGAGACTGCTTTAGGAAGGACAGGGCCAACAAAGACCCCTGCTACCAAGGGTCTCGTAAGAACCTGTCCCCTCCCATATGAGACCCTTTCAGTCCCTCAGCCCCTGGGTTCCATACCCTACCTCAGTGTTACAGGAACAACAGGTTTGATGCCTGCTGTGCAGCAGCAAACCAATTGCACAGAGACAGCAGGGTTTGCAGCAGAGAAAGGATCTGTAATTGCAGGGCACTGAGGGAGGAGATGGAAGCAGATCCTCAGTTCATCTCCCCAGGGAGTTCTGGGCTGGAGTTTTTGAGGAGATCATGAAGGGCAAAGGACTGGAAAATTGGCCTTGTTGATTGGTCAGGGAAAGGGGCAAAATCATCCCAAACGTGGAAATCGCATACTTTGGTGAGTCAGCATCTCATGGGGTCCCTCAGATCAGCTGGCAGAGTTGTTTCATCAGCATACAGGACCTGAAGGAATATCTCAAAGAGAAAACTTTTATCATGTTTAAGTTGTCATTTACAGGCTGGGCGCGGTGGCTCAAGCCTGTGATCCCAGCACTTTGGGAGGCCGAGACGGGCAGATCACGAGGTCAGGAGATCGAGACCATCCTGGCTGGCTAACCCGGTGAAACCCCGTCTCCACTAAAAAATACAAAAAACTAGCCGGGCGAGGTGGCGGGCACCTGTAGTCCCAGCTACTTGGGAGGCTGAGGCAGGAGAATGGCGTAAACCTGGGAGGCGGAGCTTGCAGTGAACTGAGATCCGGCCACTGCACTCCAGCCTGGGCAACAGAGCGAGACTCCGTCTCAAAAAAAAGAGAAAAGTTGTCATTTACAGAGCAGTTGAAGGGAAGCAGAATCTGGTAACAAGGTCTACATGATTCTAGGACAATAGGCACAAAACAATTATGGGGAAATAGGTCAGAGAGCCACCTGGCCTCACGATTAATGCTGAGTGTGCAGAAGCTGGGTTTCTTTTCTTTTCTTTCTTTCTTTCTTTCTTTTTTTTTTTTTTTTGAGACAGACTCTCGCTCTGTTGCCCAGGCTGGAGTGTAGTGGCACAATCTTGGCTCACTGCGACCTCTGCCTCCTGGGTTCAAGCGATTCTCCTGCCTCAGCCTCCCAAGTAGCTGGAACTACAGGCTCATGCCGCCACACCAGGCTAATTTTTGTATTTTTAGTAGAGATGGGGTTTTACCACATTGGCCAGCCTAATCTCAAACTCGTGACCTCAAGTGATCCTCCTGCCTGGGCCTCCCAAAGTGCTGGGATTGCAGGTGTGAGCCAGCTTGCCCAGCCAGCTTCTGGCTTATTTTCATTTCTCCCCATCCTGATTAACTATATAAAATGTATAGGAGTGGTTTCATCAAGGATTGAGATGATCTCCCCCCGCCATTGGACATAAACGGAGGAGTGGTGTGACAGAAGCCATGTAGACTGAGCTGAAGATGGAAGACGGTGTTTTATCTATGTATGTTTTTATTTTTTATTTTTTTATTTTTATTTTCATTTTGAGGCAGAGTCTCGCTCTGTCGCCCAGGCTGGAGTGCAGTGGTGCAATCTCGGCTCACTGCAAGCTCCACCTCCCGGGTTCACACCATTCTCCTGCCTCAGCCTCCCGAGTAGCTGGGACTACAGGCGCCCTCCACCACACCCGGCTAATTTTTTGTATTTTCAGTAGAGACGAGGTTTCACCATGTTAGCCAGGATGGTCTCGATCTCCTGACCTCGTGATCTGCCCGCCTCGGCCTCCCAAAGTGCTGGGATTACAGGCGTGAGCCATTGCGCCCGGCTGTTTTTATTTTTTTTGAGATAGAGTCTCACTCTGCCACCCAGGCTGGAGTGCAGTGGCATGATCTTGGCTCACTGCAACCTCTGCCTCCTAGGTTCAAGTAATTCTCGTGCCTCAGCTTCCCGAGTATCTGGGATTACAGGTGTGTGCCACTACACCCAGCTAATTTTTGTATTTTGGGTAGAGACGGGGTTTCACCATGTTGACCAGGCTGGTCTCAAACTCCTGAGTCTTGAACTCCTGACCTTAAGTGATCCGCTCACTTCAGCCTCCTAAAGTGCTGGGATTACAGGCATGAGCCACCATGCCCGGCCACATCTCTTTTTTTTTTGAGACAGAGTCTCACTCTGTCACCCAGGCTGGAATACAGTGGTGTAATCTCAGCTCACTGCAGCCTTGCAACCTCCACCTGCTGGGTTCAGGCGATTTTCATGAGTACTCAGCCTCCTGAGTAGCTGGAATTCCAGGCGCACGCCACCACACACAGCTAATTTTTGTATTTTTAGTAGAGATGAAGTTTCACCATGCTGGCCAGGCTGGTCTTGAACTCCTAACCTCAATTGATCCACCACCTCAGCCTCCCAGAATGCTGGGATTACAAGCATGAGTCATTGTGTCCGGCTCTGTCTGGGTAAATGCTGGGTAATGCTCTGTCTGGATAAATCCACCGCACCCAGCCTCTTTTATGCATGTTTTTACATCCAAAGCGACTGTGGCCAAATAAGGCCAAAATAACTGTGGCCAGATTCAGAGACTGGCAAGTTTCAATTAATTTATTTTAAAAGTCATATTTGGGAGGCCAAGGTGGGTAGATTGCTTGAGCCCAGGAGTTTGAGATTAGCCTGGGCAACATGACGAAACCCTGTCTCTACAAAAATCACAAACAATAGCTGGGAATGGTTTGCATGCCAGTAGTCCCAACTACTCAGGAGGCTGAGTTGGGAGAATCACCGGAACCTGGGGAGGTCGAGGCTGCAGTGGGCTTTGATTTTGCCACTGTACTCTAGCCTGGGTCACAGAGTGAGACCCTGTCTCAAAAAAAAAATTAAAAAGTATTAATTATTGGCTGGGTGCAGTGGCTCACGCGCTTTGGGAGGCTGAGGTGGGGGGATCGCTTGAGCTCAGGAGTTTCAGACCGGCCTACGCAATAGAGTAAGATGCCATCTCTAAAAAAAAAAGTGTAAATTATCTACTGTTTTGTGCCAGGCACAAAACAGACAAAGCTCCTGCCAGCATGGAGCTTACATTCTAGCAGAGAGACTGCCAGTCAACAAACAACCAGATATGACGTGATGTCAGGTAGAGATGAGCTTCCCGGAGAAAATAAAGTTGGAGAGAATAGTCAGTGGAAGGAACCTCCCAACAGGGGACAGTTGAGCACAGACTGAGGAGGAGAGAAAAGAAGCCAGGTGAATCTTCTGGAAAGAGGGAACAGCATATAGGAACTTGCTTGGTTGGTGTGCTTGGAGAAGAGCAAGCCTGGACAGAGAGTGGAGATGAGGCCAGAGGGTGGACAGACCAGACTTACAGGATGTGGCAAGGGATGTTGGATTTTATTGTGTGATTTTGTTGTATTTTATTTATTTATTTAGGAGACAGAGTCTCGCTCTGTCGCCCAGGCTGGAGTGCAGTGGTGTGATCTTGGCTCACTGCAACCTCCACCTCCCGTGTTTGAGCAATTCTCCTGCCTCAGCCTCCCGAGTAGCTGGGATTACAGGCATGTGCCAGCATGCCAGGCTAATTTTGTATTTTCAGGAGAGACAGGGTTTCTCTGTGTTGATCAGGCTGGTCTCAAACTCCCGACCTTAGATGATCCGCTCACCTCGGCCTCCCAAAGTGCTGGGATTACAGGCGTGGGTCACCGTGCCCGACCTATTGTGTGGATTTTAAAATTCTGTTTTGTTTTTTTAGAGATGAGGTCTCATTCTGTTGCTCAGGCTGGAGTGCAGTGGTGATCATAGCTCACTGCACCCTTGAGCTTCTGGGGGTAAAGTAATCATCCCACCTTGGCCTCATGAATAGCTGGGACTAAAGGCACACACCACCACACCCAGCTAATTTTTAAATTTTTTTGTAGAGACTGGGGTCTCACTCTGTTACACAGGCAGGTCTCGAACTCCTGGCCTCAAGTGATCCTCTCGCCTCAGCCTCCCAAAGTGTTGGGATTACAGGCGTAAGCCACTGTGCTTAACCGTGTGACTGTTATTGTTATTAATTTCTGTACTGCTCTGTAAATTTGACACATTTCATGATGAAACTAAAAGAGTCAACAAGAGATGAGGTAGTAAAGACAGCAAATGCAGACGATTCTTCCTGGAAATTTGGAAAGGAAAAACAGCTGGGAGGAGGTGGAATGAAGAGAGGGATTTTTGTGGTTTTTTTTGAGATGGAGTTTTGCTCTTGTCACCTAGGCTGGAGTGCAATGGCGTGATTTCAGCTGACTGCGACCTCCGCCTGTGGGTTCAAGTGATTATCCTGCTTCAGCCTCCCAAGTAGCTGGGATTACAGATGTGTGCCACCACACTCAGCTAATTTTTGTATTATTAGTAGAGACGGGGTTTCACCATGTTGGCCAGGCTGCTCTTGAACTCCTGACCTCAGGTGATCCACCTGCCTCGCCTCTCAAAGTGCTGGGATTACAGGCATGAGCCATCACACCTGGCCTTTTTTTTTTTTTTTTTTTTTTTTTTAGGATGGAGTTTGGCTCTTGTTGCCCAGGCTGGAGTGCAATGGCGCAACGCAACCTCTGCCTTCTGGATTCAAGTGATTCTCCTGCCTCAGCCTCTTGAGTAGCTGGGATTACAGGCATGCACCACCATGCCCAGCTAATTTTGTATTTTTAGTAGAGATGGGACTTCTACATGTTGGTCAGGCTGGTCTTGAACTCCCAACCTTAGGTGATCTGCCCGCCTCAGCCTCCAAAGTGTTGGGATTATAGGCATGAGCCACCACACCCAGCCTTTTTTTTTTTTTTTTTTTTTGAGACAGTCTCGCTCTGTCGCCCAGGCTGAAGTGCAATGGCATAATATCGGTTCACTGCAAACTCTGCCTCCCAGATTCAAGTGATTCTTGTGCCTCAGCCTCTGGAGTAGCTGGGACTGGAGGTGAGTGAGTACCACCATGCCCAGTTATTTATTTATTTATTTTTTAGTAGAGGTGGGGTCTCACCATGTTGGCCAGGCTGGTCTCGAACTCCTGGCCTCAAGTGATCCACCTGCCTCAGTCTCCCAAAGTGCTGGGATTACAGATATAAGCCACCGCAGCTGGCCAAAGAGAGGAATTTGTACAACACTTTTAAATAAGCCCATTTTCAAATATATATAAAAATAAAAGTATGATTAACTCCACATGCCAGTACTGGGCCTCACCAATTATCAACTCATGGCCAATGCTGTCCCTTTTCTACCCTCTCTTATTGCCCCCACCCTCACCCCACTACATAATTTTAAAACACATCCCAGACATCATATCATTTCATGTACAGATTATTCATTTCATATCTCTGAAGATAAGACTTGTAGAAATATAACCACAATCCCGTGATCCATCTAAAAAATGCACCATAATTCTTTCCTATCATCGAATATGCAGTCAGAGTTCAGATTTCTCTACTTGTCTGATAATTTAAAAACCACACGAAACAAAACATTGGTTTATTCGACTCAGCATTCAAAGTCCTTGGGTTGCATGGGGTTGATTTGTCCCTACAGTCTCTCTTATCTCTCGGTTCCCTCAAGGGAGGAATTCTTTAAAAAAAAAACGAATGGGAGAGGCAGGAGCATTTGAGGATAGTGATGGGCATGGTTTGGCAGAAGGTGAGAGAGATGATGGATGATATGGGAGAAAGGAAAAGATAGGGGAAGAGGAGGAGGAGATGAGGAGGAGGAGGAGGGGAGGAGGAAGAGGAGGAGGGAGGAGGAAGAGGAGGAGGGGAGGAGGAAGAGGAGGAGGGGAAGAGGAAGAGGAGGAGGGGAAGAGGAAGAAGAGGGGAAGAGGAAGAAGAGGGGAAGAGGGGAGGAGGGGAGGGGAGGAGGAGGGGAGGAGGAAGAGGAAGAGGAGGAGGGGAAGAGGAGGAGGGGGGAGGAAGAGGAGGAGGGGAGGAGAAAAGAAAGAGGAGGAGGGGAAGAGGAAGAGGAGGGGAAGAGGAAGAGGAGGAGGAGGAAGAGGAGGAGGAGGGGAGGAGGAGGAGGAGGGGAGGAGGAGGAGGGGAGGAGGAAGAGGAGGAGGGGAGGAGAAGAAGAGGAGGAGGGGAAGAGGAAGAGGAGGAGGGGAAGAGGAAGAGGAGGAGGGGAAGAGGAAGGGAGGAGGAGGGAGGAGGAGAGGAGGAGGGGAGGAGGAAGAGGAGGAGGAGGAGGGGAGGAGGAAGAGGAGGAGGGGAGGAGGAGGAAGAGGAGGAGGGGAGGAGGAAGAGGAGGAGGGGAGGAGGAAGAGGAGGAGGGGAGGAGGAAGAGGAGGAGGGGAAGAGGAAGAGGAGGAGGGGAAGAGGAAGAGAGGGGAAGGGAAGAGGAGGAGGGGAGGAGGAGAGGGGAGGGGAGGAGGAGGAGGAAGAGGAGGAGGGGAAGAGGAAGAGGAGGAGGGGAAGAGGAAGAGGAGGAGGGGAGGAGGAAGAGGAGGAGGAGGGGGGAGGAGAAGAGGAGGAGGGGAGGAGGAGGAGGAGGAGGAGAGGGGAGGGGAGGAGGAAGAGGAGGAGGAGGAAGAGGAGAGGAGGAGGAGGAGGGAGGAAGAGGAGGAGGGGAGGAGGAGGAGGGGAGGAGAAGAGGAGGAGGGGAAGAGGAAAGAGGGAAGGGAAGAGGAGGAGGGGAGGAGGAGGAGGAGGGGAAGAGGAGGAGGAGGGGAGGAGAAGAGGAGAGGGGAAGAGGAAGAGGAGAGGGAAGAGGAAGAGGAGGAGGGGAAGAGGAAGAGGAGGAGGGAGGAGGAAGAGGAGGAGGGGAGGAGGAAGAGGAGGAGGAGAGGGGAGGAGGAAGAGGAGGAGGGGAGGGGAAGAGGAGGAGGGGAGGAGGAAGAGGAGGAGGGAGGAGAAAGAGAGGAGGGAAGAGGAAGAGGAGAGGGAGGAGGAGGAGGGGAGGAGGAGGAGGAGGGAGAGGAAGAAGAGGGGAGAGGAAGAAGAGGGGAAGAGGAGGAGGGTAAGTAGAGGAGGAGGGGAGGAGGAAGAGGAGGAGGAGGGGAGGAGGAAGAGGAGGAGGGGAGGAGGAAGAGGAGGAGGGGAGGAGGAAGAGGGGAGGAGGGGAGGAGGAAGAGGAGGAGTGGAGGAGGAAGAGGAGGAGGAGAGGAGGAAGAGGAGGAAGAGGAGGAGGAGAGGAGGAAGAGGAGGAAGAGGAGGAGGAGGGGGAAGAAAGGAGGAGGAGGAGGGGAGGAGAAACTTCAATGGAAGAGGAAAGAGGGAGAGAAGGAGGGAGGTGTAAGGGAGCAAGGAAGGAAGGAAGGGAGGTGGGGGGGGAAGGGAGGTAAGGAAGGAAGGAAAGAAGGAAGGAAGGAAGGAAAGGAAGGGAGACCCCAATCCTTGAGAGAGGGAATCAGAGGGACAGGTGACAAGGGGGTTCCCTTCTGATGGCTTCTATGTGCACAGGGAAGTGTGGGACCTAGTCATGAGCTGGAGGGCAGGGGGGAAATGCAAGCACACTAGAGACACAGAGAGTGCCCTGCGCCCCTCAGAGGCCTGAGATTTCTCTGATTCAGGTAAAACCCGTTGGGCTGGCTGGGTGGTTTCCTTCTGCTGGGCTCGGCTGGCACAGAGAAGAGGATGGCTGGAGTTTGGCCAGGTGAGTCCTTTAGAGCCTGAGAGGAGTGAGGAGTGTGAGAATGCTTGAAGGATGTGATTCAAAAGATGAATCACGGAAAGCAGTGCTGAACAAAGTGAATAGATGGAGACGACAGGAAAAGGTGGCAGAGAAGAGGAACCTGCGGCCAGGGTGGACCCCTCTCCTTCTGAAGAGTATCTTTTCCCTTAGCTTCTCGGGGGCTTCCATTTTATTTTGTTTTGTTTATGAGAGAGAAGGTCACGTTTTGTAGACCAGGCTGGAGTCCAGTGGTACAATCATAGCTCACTGCAACTTCGGGCTCCTGGGCTCATGGGATCCTCCCACCTCAGCCTCCTGAATAGCTGGGACTACAGGCACATGCCACCACATGTGGCTAGCTTTCTTCTTCTTTTTTTTTTTTTTGAGATGGAGTCTCGCTCTGTTGCCCAGAGCTGGAGTACAGTGGCCGGATCTCAGCTCACTGCAAGCTCCGCCTCCCGGGTTTACGCCATTCCCCTGCCTCAGCCTCCCGAGTAGCTGGGACTACAGGCGCCCGCCACCTCGCCCGGCTAGTTTTTTGTATTTTTTAGTACAGACGGGGTTTCACCATCTTAGCCAGGATGGTCTCGATCTCCTGACCTCCTGATCTGCCCATCTCGGCTTCCCAAAGTGCTGGGATTACAGGCTTGAGCCACCACACCCGGCCGCTTTCTTCTTTTTTTAAGAGATAGGGTCTCGCTGTGTTGCCCAGGCTGGAGTGCAGTGGCTATGCGCAGGTATGATCCCACCAGTGATTAACACAGGAGTTTTGACCTGCTCCATTTCCAACGTGGGCCAGTTCACCCCTCCTTAGGCAATCTGGTGGTCTCCTGCCCTCAGGAGGTCACGAAATTGATGCCAAACAGTGTAGACACTGCATTGGCATAGGGTACTATAGCCCAGAACTCCTGGTCCCGAGTGATCCTCCTGCTTCAGCTTCCCAAGTATCTGGGACTACAGGTGTGTGCCACCACGCCTGGCTGTCTGACTTTAAAAAAAAATTCTATCTGTGTCCCTAAACTGTTTATTGTTTAGCTTTGCTTGCGTTTTGAAATGATATTTATTTTCGAGACAGGGTCTCACTCTGTCGCCCAGGCTGAGTGCAGTGGTAGGATCACAGCTCACTGCAGCCTCGACCTCCTGGGCTCAGGCAATCCTCCCACCTCTGCCTCCCGAGAAGCTGGAACTACAGGCAGATCATGCCACCACACCCAGTTTATTTTTAATTTTTCTCGCCATGTGGCCCAGGCTGGTCTTGAACTCCTGGCCTCAAGCAATCCCCCCAGCTCGGCCTCCCAAAGTGCTGGGATTACAGACATGAGTCACCACACTCTGTTGAAATTTTATATGTGTGCCGGGCGCGGTGGCTCAAGCCTGTAATCCCAGCACTTTGGGAGGCCGAGACGGGCGGATCACGAGGTCAGGAGATCGAGACCATCCTGGCTAACATGATGAAACCCCGTCTCTACTAAAAATACAAAAAACTAGCCGGGTGAGGTGGCGGGCGCCTGTAGTCCCAGCTACTCCGGAGGCTGAGGCAGGAGAATGCGTAAACCCGGGAGGCGGAGCTTGCAGTGAGCTGAGATCCGGCCACTGCACTCCAGCCGGGTGACAGAGCGAGACTCCGTCTCAAAAAAAAAAAAAAAAAAAAAAAGAAATTTTATATGTAAATGGGAGCACATCTGTGTTGTGTGTAATGGAAATTGACTTATTTTCACTGCTGTATAATACTCCATTGAATAACATACCACAATTTATCCACCTGTATCCACCTGTGGTGGGATTACAGGTGCCCACCACTGTGCCTGGCTAATTTTTTTTTTTTTTTTAAGATGGAGTCTCGCTCTGTCCCCCAGGCTGGAGTGCAGTGGCACCATCTCGGCTCACTGCAAGCTCTGCCTCCTGGGTTCACGCCATTCTCCTGCCTCAGCCTCCCGAGTAGCTGGGAGGCTCGGTGGCTCATGCCTAAAATCCTCACACTTTGGGAGGCCGAGGCAGGCGGCTCACCTGAGGCCAGGAGTTCCAGACCAGCCTGGCTAATACAGCGAAACCCAGTCTCTACCAAAAAATACAAAATTTATAAGCCAGGCATAGTGGTGCACATCTGTAGTCACAGCTACTTGGGAGGGTGAGGCAGGAGAATGGCTTGAACCTGGGAGGCAGAGATTGCAGTGAGCCCAGATGGCACCACTGCACTCCAGCCTGGGCAACAGAATGAGACCCTGTCTCAAAAACAAAAAAATAAAATAAAGTAAAAAACAGGCCAGGTGCAGTGGCTCACACCTGTAATTTCAGCACTTTGGGAGGCTGAGGCGGGCGGATCACCTGAGGTCAGGATGAGTTCTAGACCACCCTGGCCAACATGGTGAAACTCCGGCTCTACTGAAAGTACAAAAATTAGTCGGGTGTGGTGACAGGCACCTGTAATCCCAGCTACTCTGGAGGCTGAGGCAGGAGACTCACTTAAACCCGGGAGGTGGTGGTTGCAGTGAGTCAAGATCATGCTACTGCAGTCTGGGAGACAGAGCCAGACTGCATCTCAAAAACAAAACAAAAAAACAAAACAAAAAAAAGTGGATACATTACTATTAACTAAATTCCAATCTTTGTTGAGATTTTTTCTTTTTTTTGAGATAGTCTTGCTCTGTTGCCCAGATGGGAATGCAGCGGTACAAACACAGCTCACTGCAGATGCAAAATCCTGACCTAAAGCAATCCTCCTGCCTCAGCCTCTGGAGTAGCTGGGACCACAGGTGTGTGCCACTATGCTTGGGTAACTTTTAAAATTTTTTTTGTAGAGACAGGATCTCACCAAATTGCCCAGGGTGGTCTTGAACTCCTGAGTTCAAGTGATCCTCCTGCCTTGAGGTCCCAAAATGCTGGGATTACGGATGCCTGGCCTTTGTTGGAGATTTCACTAGTTTTTTAACTGATGTCTTTTTTTTTTTTTTTTTTTGAGACAGAGTCTCTCTCACTCTGTTGCCCAGGCTGGAGTGCAGTGGTGCAATCTCAGCTCACTGACTGCAACTTCCACCTCCCAAGTTCAAGCGATTCTCCTGCCTCAGCCTCCCAAGTAGCTGGGATTACAGGTGCCCACCACCATGCCCAGCTAATTTTTTTTTTTTTTTTTTGAGATGGAGTCTCACTCTGTCCCCCAGGCTGGAGTGCAGTGGAGCGATCTCAGCTCACTGCAAGCTCCGCCTCCTGTGTTCACGCCATTCTCCTGCCTCAGCCTCCCGCATAGCTGGGACTACAGACGCATGCCACCACGCCCGGGTAATTTTTTGTATTTTTAGTAGAGACGGGATTTCACTGTGTTTGCCAAGATGGTCTCAATCTCCTGACCTCGTGATCCGCCTATCTTGGCCTCCCAAAGTGCTGGGATTACAGGTATAAGCCACCACACCCAGACTTTTTTTGTTGTTGTTGTTCCAGGATTATTCAATCCAGAATCCAGGGTCCCATCTGTTTCTTTATTTTATTTTCTTTTTCTTTTTTTTTTTTTTTTGTTCCAGGATTATTCAATCCAGAATCCAGGATCCCATCTGTTTCTTTTCTTTTCTTTTCTTTCTTTTTTTTTTTTTTTGCTATTACAAACATTGTTGCTTATTCTTCTGTAACATCTCTTGGTGCACATGATCAAGAATTTCTCTAGAGTCAACCCCTGGGTTTGCCAGTGTGGCTGTACCAATTTTACCCATTAATAGTCCTGTATGAGTTCCTCTTCTTCAGCAAACAGAAAAGAAATTTTTTTTTTAATTCACCAAAGTGGTAGGTGTGCCGCGGTATCTTTGGTTTTAATTTGCATTCTCTTGTTTTTGTGGTTAGTCCTCATTTCACGTTTCCTCTTGTATATTCTTTTTTTTTTTATTAGGTTGTCACCTTCATTTGTAGTCCTTTAAAATAAATTGTAAGTGCTTTTTTTTTTTCTTTTTTTTTGAGACAGTCTCGCTCTGTTGCCCAGCCTGGAGTGCAATGGTACGATCTTGGCTCACTGAAGACTCAACCTCCGAGGCTCAAGCAATTCTCCTGTCTCAACCTCCTGCGTAGCTGGGATTACAGGGGTGCACCAGCACACCTGGCTAATTTTTGTATTTTTAGTGGAGATGGGGTTTCACCATGTTGGCCAGGCTGGTCTCAAACTCCCAACCTCAGGTGATCCACCTGCCTTGGCCTCCCAAAGTGCTGGGATTACAAGTGTGCTTGACCAATGCTAATTTTTTGTTTATGTGTTGCATTTATCTTCTTTGTCCATGAAGTGTTCAATGTCTATCAATGACAGAAGATGTTCATTTATTTCAGAAGCTTAAGCCCTGTTTTTTAACTAAGTTCTCATCTGTGCAGTGGCTAGGATCCTTATTTCCTCCATCAAGAAGAGAGATTACATGGCTGAAACAAGGTTTCTTTTTTAATGTGTGCTAAATAGATGAAAAAAAAAAAAGAAAAAGAAAAGGAGGCCAGGCACGGTGGCTCACACCTGTAATCCTAGCACTTTGGGAAGCCAAGGCAGGTGGATCACGAGGTCAGGAGATAGAGACCATCCTGGCTAACATGGTGAAACCCCATCTCTACTAAAAATACATAAAATTACCCAGGCGTGGTGGCATGAGCCTGTAATCCCAGGTACTCAGGAGGCTGAGGCAGGAGAATCACTTGAACCTGGGAGGCAGAGGTTGCATTGAGCCAAGATGGTGCCACTGCACTCCAGCCTGGGCTACAGAGCGAGACTCCGTCTCAAAAGAAAAAAGAAAAAAAAGAAAAAAAGAAAGAAAAGAAAAAAACATACAAAAAAACCCCACAAAACAACAAAAAAGTGTGCTAATTAAAGGAAGAATCTCTCTGAAATTGTTTCTAGGTGTTTAATTTCTGCCTTAGCATGACCTGTAAGACCCTATACCATCTGCCCCTATTTTCTTCACTCACGTGTCACGTGGTTCTAGCCACACTGGTCTCTCTTGTTTGTTGTTTTTTTTTTTTTTTTTTTTTTTTTTTTTTTTTTGAGACAGTCTCACTCTGTTACCAAGGATGGAGTGCAGTGGTGTGATCTCAGCTCACTGCAACCTCTTCTTCCCTGGTTCAAGAGATTCTTGTGCCTCAGCCTCCCGAGTAGGTGGGACTACAGGTGTGCACCACCACGCCCAGATAATTTTTTGTATTTTTAGTAGAGATGGGGTTTCACCATGTTGATCAGGCTGGTCTCGAACTCCTGGGCTCAAGTGGTCCGCCCACCTGGGCCCCCCAAATTGCTGGGATTACAAGCATAAACCACCATGCCTGTCCTCTCTGCTGTCTTTCAAAAGGGCTCCACATCTTCCTGCCTCAGTGCCTTTGCACTTGCTATTCCCTCTCTTCTTCCCCCAGATATTTTCATAGGCCCCTTCCTTACTTCCTTCAGATCTCTGCTCAAAGCAATCTCACAAGAGAAGCCTTTACTGACCTGTATAAAACAATACCCTCGGCCGGGCGCGGTGGCTCAAGCCTGTAATCCCAGCACTTTGGGAGGCCGAGACGGGCGGATCACGAGGTCAGGAGATCGAGACCATCCTGGCTAACACCGTGAAACCCCGTCTCCACTAAAAAAATACAAAAAAATCTAGCCGGGCGAGGTGGCAGGCGCCTGTAGTCCCAGCTACTCGGGAGGCTGAGGCAGGAGAATGGCGTAAACCCGGGAGGCGGAGCTTGCAGTGAGCTGAGATCCGGCCACTGCACTCCAGCCTGGGCGACAGAGCGAGACTCCGTCTCAAAAAAAAAAAAAAAAAAAAAAAACCTCTGACTCTATCCTCTTTCCTTTGTTTTTCTTCAAGGTACAACATACTGCATTATAAATGTATTTGCAGCCAGGCACGGTGGCTCACTCCTGTAATCCCTGTTGGGAGGCCGAGGCAGGAAGAGTGCTTGAGCCCAAGAGTTCAAAACCAGCCTGGCCGGCCGGGCGCGGTGGCTCAAGCCTGTAATCCCAGCACTTTGGGAGGCCGAGACGGGCAGATCACGAGGTCAGGAGATCGAGACCATCCTGGCTAACACGGTGAAACCCCGTCTCTACTAAAAAATACAAAAAACTAGCCGGGCGTGGTGGCGGGCATCTGTAGTCCCAGCTACTGGGGAGGCTGAGGCGGGAGAATGGCGTAAACCCGGGAGGCGGAGCTTGCAGTGAGCTGAGATCCGGCCACTGCACTCCAGCCCGGGCGACAGAGCGAGACTCCGTCTCAAAAAAAAAAAAAAAGCAAAACCAGCCTGGCCAACATGGCAAAACCCTGTCTCTACTAAAAGTACAAAAATTTAGCTGGGTGTGGTTATGTGTGCCTATTGTACCAGCTACTCAGGAGGCTGAGGTGGGATAATAGCTTGGGCCCAGGAAGTCGAGGATGCAGTGAACTATGATTACAACAATGCACTTCAGCCTAGGCGACATAGCGAGATTGTTTATCAAAAAAATACAAAAAAGGTAAATGCATTTGCTTGTCTCCCTGCGGAGGTATGCTGTCCAGTACCAAAGCCACTAGCTACAAGTGACCATGGGGCCCTGGAAATGTGGCTGGTCTGAATTGAGATGTCCCGTGAATGTAAAATGCTGTATGTGTGGTTTTTTTTTTTTTTGAGACGGAGTCTTGCTCTGTCGCCCGGGCTGGAGTGCAGTGGCCAGATCTCAGCTCACTGCAAGCTCCACCTCCCGGGTTCACGCCATTCTCCTGCCTCAGCCTCCCAAGTAGCTGGGACTACCGGCGCCCGCCACGTCGCTCGGCTAGTTTTTTGTATTTTTAGTAGAGACAGGGTTTCATTGTGTTGGCCAGGATGGTCTCGATCTCCTGACCTCGTGATCCGCCCGTCTCGGCCTCCCAAAGTGCTGGGATTACAGGCTTGAGCCACCGCGCCCGGCCATATGTGTGGGGTTTTAAAGACAGCCCCAAAAGTGTAAAGTATCTCTTAGTTTTTATACTGATAACATGTAGAAATATTTGGGATTAAATATTACCAAATTAATTTCACCTGCTTTTATTTGATTTTATTATTTAATTTTATTTATTTGATATTATTATTTGATTTTTAGGTTTGGGTGTGTTGCCCAGGCTGGTCTTGACCTCCTGAACTCAAGCAATCCTCCTGCCTCAGCCTCTCAAAGTGTTGAGATTACAGGTGTGAACCACCACGCCCATCCCGACCCATTTTTTTTTTTTTTTAAGAGAGTAGGTCCCACTGTGTTGCCCAGGCTGGTGCAGTGGCTCTGCACAGGCAAGGCAATAGCTCACGGCAGTCTCCAAGTCTTGGGTTCAAGTGATCCTCCTGCCTCAGCCTCACAAGTAGCTGGGCTACAAGTGCCAGCCGCCACACCTGCGTTCTTTACATTTTGTTCCTTTTTTTAAACATGGCTACTAGAAAATGTAAAATTACGTATGTGGCTGGTGCCTGAAGTTTGCATTTTATTACTACTGAACAGCACTGCTCTAAAACATAAGCTCCAAGAGGAGAGGGATGTCTGTTTGACCCAAACACTGTATCTGAGCACCTAGAACAGAGACCCAATAAAAACTTGCTAAATGAAGGAATCCTAAAGCAAGATGCCAGGCCCTCTTCTTTGCTCTGTTTCCTCCCCAGTAGTCAATTAAAAAAAAAAAAAAAAAACTTTGAGGTATAATTTACGTAAAAGTCACTCACTTAAGTGTATACTCAATGATTTTTAGAAATTTACTGAGTTGTGCAACCATCACCATAACCCTTTTTTTTTCCCCACCAGAGTCTCACTCTGTCCCCCAGGCTGGGGTGCAATAGCCCAATCATACAGCTCACTGCAGCCTTGGACTCCCAGGCTCAAGCGATCCTCCTGCCTCAGCCCCCGCAAGTAGCTGGCACTACAGACACAGGCCACCATCTCCAGTTGATTTTTTTTTTTTTTTGAGACGGAATCTCGCTCTGTCCCCCTGGCTGGTGTGCAGTGGCGCGATCTTGGCTCACTGCAAGCTCTGCCTCCCGGGTTCACGCCATTCTCCTGCCTCAGCCTCCCGAGTAGCTGGGACTACAGGCGCCCGCCACCTCGCCCGGCTAGTTTCTAGTTTTTTGTATTTTTAGTAGAGACGAGGTTTCACCATGGTCTCGATCTCCTGACCTTGTCATCCGCCCACCTCGGCCTCCCAAAGTGCTGGGATTACAGGCGTGAGCCACTGCGCCCGGCCGATTTTTTTTTTTTTTTTTTTGAGACGGAGTCTCGCTCTGTCACCCAGGCTGGAGTGCAGTGGCCGGATCTCAGCTCACTGCAAGCTCCGCCTCCCGGGTTTACGCCATTCTCCTGCCTCAGCCTCCGGAGTAGCTGGGACTACAGGCGCCCGCCACCTCGCCCGGCTAGTTTTTTGTATTTTTTTTAAGTAGAGACGGGTTTCACTGTGTTAGCCAGGATGGTCTCGATCTCCTGACCTCGTGATCCACCCGTCTCGGCCTCCCAAAGTGCTGGGATTACAGGCTTGAGCCACCGCGCCCGGCCGATTTTTTTTTTTTTAAGAGACGGAGTTTCACTAGGTTGCCCAGGTTGGTCTCAAACTCCTAGGCTCAAGGGATCCTCCTACCTTGGCCTCCCAAAGAGTTGGGATTACAGGCGTGAGCCACCACACCTGGCCCATAGGCCAGTTTTAGAATATTTCCATCACCCAGATAAGATCCGCCATGCCCCTTTCCACCCCAGGTAACCATCAATCTGCTCTCATTCTCCACAGATCTTCAGCACTCCGTTTCTAAGGAATGAATTATCTGCCTCAGTTGTAGGACAGTTCAAGCTACTTGGTCAGGCCCGGCACGGCGGCTCACGCCTGTAATCCCACCACTTTGGGAGGCAGAAGCAGGCGGATCACCTGAACACCTGAGGTCAGGAATTCAAGACCAGCCTGGCTAACATGGTGAAACCCTGTCTCCACTAAAAATACAAAAAAATTAGCCGGGCGTCGGGGTGCGTGCCTGTAATCCCAGCTACTTGGGACGCTGAGGCAGGAGAATCGCTTTAACCCGGGAGGCGGAGATTGCAGTGAGCTGAGATGGCACCACTAAACTCCAGCCTGGGCGACAGAATAAGCCTCTCTCTCAAAAAAAGAAAAAAGAAAAAAGAAAAAAGAAGCTCCCTGGCCAGTAGGCACCAGGGCCCACCGCCCTTCCCAACACAGCTCAGCCCAGAGCAGGCACCCCAGATGGTTCAGCCTTTCCACCAAAGAAGGGAGGAACAGGCCGGGCGCAGTGGCTCTCATCTATAATCCCAATGCTTTGGGAGACTTAGGCGGGAGGATCGCTTGAGCCCAAGGGAACCAGACCAGCCTGGGCAACATGGCGAGACCTTATCTCTAAAAAATGTAAAAATTAGCAGGGTGTGGCTGCGCCCGCCTGTGGTTCCTGCTACTCAAGAGACTGAGGCAGGAGGATCTCGTGAGACCAGGAAGGGGAGGGTGCGGAAGCCGTAATCGCAGCCTGGGGGACTGGGAGAGACCCTGTCTCTGAAAAAATTAATTAAAAAAAAAAAGGGAGGAGCAGCTCGCCCCACATCTCCCCCACCCGCCAGGCAGAGGAGACCCCCAGACACTCCCGCGCTCGCGACAGGGTCCCGGGAAACAGACTATACGTCCTCCCCAGCACCAGGACGCTGCTCAGAGAGGTCCCTCCGGACTGGGGGCCGCCACCCAGCGGCCGCCACCGCGTTCTAACACCGCCCACCAGGAACAATGGCTGGAGCAGAGGCTCCCGGGACTCTCGGCCTCCGGGTGCGGATCCTGGGGGACTGGCCCCTCCCCCCTCGCCCCTCCCAGGTTCCCTCTTCTCACTCTCCGCCCTCAACCGCCCTCCTCCCAAAATGGCGACCAACCGCCTCCTTTCCCGCCCGCGGCAAGCCCCGCCCCTCGGAGGAGCAGCCGAGAGCGCGCGGCCAGGAGGCACGCGCCGGGAGCCCGGGCGGTGCGCGGCGGGCGCGAGGCCGCTCTGGGAGGCGTGAGGTGGCCCGCGGTCACGTACGCGCGCCCGCGCCGCGTGTGAGCGAGGAGATCCGGGGGTGGGCCGGCCTGCGCGTGCGCTCCGGGCGGCGCGGGGAAGGCGGGAGGCCGCTGGGAGCCCCGCGAGGCACCAGGCGCGAGGCCCGGCGCGCGAGCCCCCGGGGGCGGGTAAAACCCGGTTGCTGCTGCCCCTGCCCCTCCCTTTCCTCCGTATCCCCCATTCTTATTCTTTCCTCCTTTTTCAGTCCCTCCCCCTTTTTCCAATCTCATTCGTTTCTTTATTTCTTTTTTTAGGGGGCCCCCTCTGCCTTTCGAGGGGCGCAGCAGGAGCGGCGGGCGCCCCTCACCCCGCGTCACGCACGCACCTTCTGCACCCCAACAGCTCCAGGCCCCGCTGCACGCCACAGGCCCTTCCCCCTTGGAGAAGACCCTCCTCAGGAGCCCCTGGCCCGCTGCACCCCCTTTTCTTTCCCACTCCGTCCCCCCGGTCCTCAACTGCCCCCTCGCAGCCCCCGAGCTCGCGCCGCGGGCCCTACCCGACCTCCGCACCTTCTGCATCTCGGCCTTGCATTCGCTAGCCCCTTCCAGGCCACTTGTGCTCAAAACCCCCCTTCCTCCTCCATAGTCCCACTTTGGGGCACACAGATTTGTCCCGTTTTAGGATCTTCCAGCAAAACTCCAAATCTCTCCTCCCTTCCTTGACGTGCCCCTCCCCCTCCTTTAAGAAACTTCCTGTAGCGCCAAAAAAAGAAAAAAAATTAATCCAGTTTTTTTTTTTTTTAAAACCATTCAGGATCACTTTCCAGCAAAATTTTTTTCTTCACACCTAGACTGCCCCTTTTTGGAATATCTTTTCCCTTAGAACAAAGCAACTCATTCCTTCCAGTTTCTCTTTCGTCTAATGTTTATATTTCCAGTCCTCCTCCCTTAACCCCAGCTGTCCAGCAGATATCCTCCTTTTATCACCAGTTCTGCCCTAATTAAGCTTCTCCCAGTAAAATTCTCTAGGTCTCTTCCCGGGGGGAAAAATAAGGAAAGAAGGAATAATTATTTCCTCTTATCAAAAAAACCTTTCCTCCCCACTCACATCTCCCCTGTTGATACTGCTTTCTGCCTTCTTCCAAAAATTGTTACTCTTCTCCAATTTCACATCTGTGTTCTTGTTTCTTTGCGACCCAAGTCCTGACTGCTTCTTCCTTCCCGCCACCTGCTTTCAGGGCAAAAGAAATTGAGAGTGTCCTGCATTTACCACTCAGCATTCCAGGAGGACATATCCAATGGTCTGCTTGTCACCTGAACCCTCTCCCTGTGGTGCCTAAACGGGGGTCCTCCTGTTCCCTGGAGATTCATTCACTTGCTCTTCTGGTGAGTTGCCTTCCTTTGCACATCTGCTTTGTTGGATAGATGTCTTTCTTTTTCAAGAGGGTTTCTAAGCAATCCCAAAGTCGGTACTAATGGTGAGATCATAGAAGTTACTGCTTTGGAGAAGTCAAATAGGGAAAAGGGCTGTTTATTGTGCATGTTGACCAGTTAGGAGGAGTGCAGACAGATTGATGTATGTTTCTTTATTGACATTTGTTGCAAAAAACATTTTTCCTTCCCTAGCTCAGGGTAGCAACTCCGATACTTACAGGTAAGGCACAGGTAAAGGGAAGAAGTAAGGATTGTTGTGAACCAAAGATTGTATGTCCCATCCAAGTGATGCCAGCCAGTGGAAATGCCAGGCCAGTGTTGCCAGAACTTTTGATTTCTTTGAGAAAAGGCCAGAAAACTATCCTTAGATGAAACCTTCTGATTTTTGTTTGTTTGTTTTTTTTGAGACGGAGTCTCGCTCTGTCACCCAGGCTGGATTACAGTGGTTGATCTCAGCTCACTGCAACCTCCACCTCCTGGGTTCAAGCAATTCTCTGCCTCAGCCTCCCTAGTAGCTGGGATTACAGGCACCTGCCACCAGGCCCAGCTAATTTTTTAAATATTTTTAGTAGAGACAGGGTTTCACCATGTTGGCCAGGATGGTCTTGAATTCCCGACCTTGTGATCCACCCACCTCAGCCTCCCAAAGTGCTGGGATTACAGACATGAGCCACTGCACCCGGCTGAAACCTTCTGATTTTTAAATGCTAGTAACACATTTGGTAATTTAAGAATCAAATAAGACAGTGTAGGCGGGGCACAGTGGCTCATGCCTATAATCCCAGCACTTTGGGAGGTGGAAGCAGGCAGATCACCTGAGGTCAGGAGTTTGAAAGCAGCCTGGTCAACATGGTTAAACCCTGTCTCTACTAAAAATACAAAATATTAGTTGGGCGTGGTGGCAGGTGCCTGTAGTCCCAGCTACTGGGAAGGCTGAAGCATGAGAATTGCTTGAACCTGGGAGACGGAGCTTGCAACGAGCGGAGATCGTGCCACTGCACTCCAACCTGGGTGACAGAGCGAGACTCCATCTCAAAAAAAAAAAAAAAAAAAGGCAGCATAGGGAACTTATAACATATGCCTGCCGGCCACTACTTTGGAATTTTCAGTTTCGGTTTACTTTCTGTTAGATGCACGTCTGCTTGGGCATATGTGTACATGCAGGACTTTTACTTATTGGAACAGCAGTTCTCAAACTTTTGCTTTTTTTTTTTTGAGATGGAGTCTCGCTCTGTCTCCCAGGCTGGAGTGCAGTGGTGCAATCTCAGCTCACCACAACCTTTGCCTTTCGGGTTCAAGCAGTTCTCCTGTCTTAGCCTCCCAAGTAGCTGAGACTACAGACGCGTGCTACCACGCCTGGCTAATTTAAAACTTTTGCTCTTAAGACCCCTTTGCACGTAAAAATTATTGAAGGCTGTAGAGAATTTTTGTTTATGTAAACTTTATCTAGTTGCATTTGCTGTGTTAGAAGTTTAAACTAATAAACTTTCAAAATATTTAATTCATTTTAGAAGGGCAATAATAAACCCATTATATATAAACAAAATAACAAAATGAGCTTTTTTTTTTTTTTTTTTTTTTTTTTTTTTTTTGAGACGGAGTCTGGCTCTGTCACCCAGGCTGGAGTGCAGTGGCCGGATCTCAGCTCACTGCAAGCTCCGCCTCCCGGGTTTACGCCATTCTCCTGCCTCAGCCTCCCAAGTAGCTGGGACTACAGGCGCCCGCCTCGTCGCCCGGCTAGTTTTTTGTATTCTTTAGTAGAGACGGGGTTTCACCGTATTAGCCAGGGTGGTCTCGATCTCCTGACCTTGTGATCCGCCCGTCTCGGCCTCCCAAGTGCTGGGATTACAGGCTTGAGCCACCACGCCCGGCCTGCTTTTTTTTTTTTTTAAAGACAGAGTCTTGCTCTATCGCGCAAGCTGGAGTGCAGTGGCATTATCTCAGCTCACTGCAAACTCTACCTCCCAAGTTCAAGCGATTCTCATGCCTCAGCCTCCTGAGTACCTGGGATTACAGGTGGCTACCACCATGCCCGGCTAATTTTTGTATTTTTAGTAGAGATGGGGTTTCACCATGTTGGCAAGACTGGTCTCAAACTCCTGGCCTCCAGTGATCTGCCTGCCTTGGCCTCCCAAAGTGCTGGGATTACAGGCATGAACCACCACCCCCAGCCAAAATGGACTTCCGTCGCCCAGGCTGAAGTGCAGTGCATGATCTAGGCTTGCTGCAAGCTCCGCCTCCCAGGTTCATGCCATTCTCCTGCCTCAGCCTCCCAAGTAGCTGGGACTACAGGTGCCCAACTCCATGCCTGGCTAATTTTTTGTATTTTTAGTAGAGGCAGGATTTCACATTGTTAGCCAGGATGGTCTCAATCTCCTGACCTCATGATCCACCTGCCTTGGCCTCCCAAAGTGCTGGGATTACAGGTGTGAGCCACTGCACCTCGCCCAAAATGGACTTTTTAAATTAAAAAACTGTTTCAGAAAAATTTAGACGAGTGGCATTGAGTTATATTTTCACAGTCATCTGGATTCTCCTCTCTACCTCTTCATTCAGTCTCTTGAGATACCACATGTCTTGTAGCCTCTGGAAAGCTTCACTGAGAGTGAAAAAGGCAGATAATGTCTGAATGTAATTATGAAAATAGTTTTGATATGGCAGACTCCCCAAAAGATTCTTGAGGACCCCAAAGGGTCCCCCCATTCACCTAACCATGAAAATTGCTCTTCTAGGTTTTAGGGTTTGTTTGCATATTCTGCTAGGATCAATATGGGGAGAAACTTTGATGTGTCTTTTCCTACTTCAGTTAACTGTGTATGGATTTTCCTTTGAAAGTATCCTTCTGATTTTTCTTTTTTTTTTTTTTGAGATGGAGTCTCACTATGTCACCCAGACTGGAGTGCAGTGGCATGATCTCAGCTCACTGCAACCTCCTCCTCCTGGATTTAAGGAATTCTCCTGCCTCAGCCTCCCAAGTAACTGGGATTACAGGCGCACCATCACGCCCAGCTATTTTTTGTATTTTTAATAGAGACGAGGCTTCACCATGTTGACCAGGCTAGTCTTGAACTGAATTGCCCGCCTTGGCCTCCCAAAGTGCTGGGATTAGAGGCATGAGCCACCGTACCCGGCCAGAGAAAACAACTTTACCTTCTGGTTAAGATTAGATATTGGTTACATGACTGTAGGAGGGAGTCTTTGTGCTTTGCTTTTGCTTTGCTCTTTTCTTTTCTCCTTTCTTTTCTTGAGACAGGGTTTTGCTCTTTGCCCAGGCTGGAGTGCTGTGATGTGATCATGGCTCACTGGAGCCTCGACCTCCCAACATCAAGCAATCCTGCTTCAGCCTCCCGAGTAGCTGGGACCACAGGTGTGCACCACCACATCTGGCTAGTTTTTAATTTTTTTGTAGTGATGGTGGGGGAGTCTCACTTTGTTGCCTGGGCTGGTCTTGAACTCCTGGACTCAAGCAATCCTCCTACCTAGGCCTCAGAAAGTGCTGGGATTACAGCTGAGAACTGTCTTGTCCAGCTGAAAGTCTTTATTGATTGTTCTACTTAAGAATGTAGGCACGGAGTGTGAAGCAGGAGTCCCAGTCTCAAGTGTGTAATAATAGCATAGTAGAGTAGCCAAGGGTAAGGGTTTCAAAATTAGACTACCCAGGGTTGAATCCTAATTCTGGTTTGGGGCAAGTTACTCAACTTCTCTGGACTATTTACCTCATTGGTGAAATAGGGTTAATGGTATAGTATAAGCCTCAAAGAAGTATTGTGGGAATTAAATATGATGATATATAAGTGATTACAGGAATACCTGGCATGTCATAAAGCCTCAATAAATGTTCACTGTTATTATTCAATAATGAATATTATAAGGGCCAAGCAGGAAGATAAGTAAGGGCTGGGAAAACTGGAGACTGTAAGCCCTTTCTAGAGATGCCATTCGTCCCTCAAGTCTACCTTGTTGTTAACTGTGAAGGAATGTCAAATCTAATCGTTTTCAAGAGAAACCAGAAATCCATATAGGAAGGTGAAATCTCCCCATTTAAAAAAAATGGTGACTACTCCAATTTGTGGAAACATGTATAGGCCAAACAAAATGGGTCTATAGTTTACAATAATATTTGGAGTGGAGGCCGGGCGCAGTGGCTCACGCCTGTAATCCCAGCACTTTGGGAGGCTGAGGTGGGTAGATCATGAGGTCAGGAATTTGAGACCAGCCTGGCCAACATAGTGCAACCCTGTCTCTACTAAAAATACAAAAATTGGCTGAGTGTGGTGGTGTGCGCCTGTAGTCTCAGCTACTCGGAAGGCTGAGGCAGGAGAATCACGTTAACCCGGGAGGCGGAGGTTGCAGTGAGTCAAGGCCATGCCGTTGCACTCCAGCCTGAGTGACAGAAACAGACTCCGACTCAGAGAAAAAAAAAAAAATGGAGTGGGAAAATAAGGAAGGAAATTGCAGGCCGGGTGCAGTGGCTCTAGCCTGTAATACCAGCACTTTGGGAGGCCAAGGAGGGTGGATTGCTTGAAGGCAGGAGTTCGAGGCCAGCCTGGCCAACATGGCGAGACCCTGTCTCTATTAAAAATACAAAAATTAGCCAGGTGTGGTGGTGCATGCCTGCAAGCCCAGCTACTCAGGTGGCTGAGATGGGAGAATCGCTTGAATCTGGGAGGTGAAGGTTCAGTGAGCCAAGATCACGCCACTGTACTCCAGCCTGTATGAAGAGTGAGACCCTGTCTCAAAAAATAAAATAAAATAAGAACACATAAGATAAAATAAAGGAAATTGCATAGCTAGGGTGAAAGCTGCAAGTCTCTCTTCTCAACTCCCAAGCGCCTGCTGTTACTCAGACTTGATGACCCTCTCCTTGGTAGCATGGATGCAGAGAGAGAAGGTAGAAGGTGGTGCTTGGGAGGTGGGGGAAATGTTGGCAGAACAGTGGTTGGAGCTTTTCAAAGAGGAAAAGAGGTGGCACAATGGTATTCTGTCACTCATGAATGAAAAGGATGCTGAGAGCCTTCGGTGATCAAAGTTCTGTGCTAGGCAAGATACTGTGAGAAGTTTAGACATCTAATGCCGAGTCCCAGCCATCCTAGAGCTCAGAGTCTGGGAAAAATAGAACTTTAAAGATGATTAACTTCTTAGATAATTTAGAATAAATGTTAAGTGGATTGTTACACAAGTGCTTGTCAGGGTTTAGAGGAGGGAGAAATTCATCTCAGACTTTGTTATGTTGGGAGTGTTCTCTATAGTGGAGGTGACATGTAAGCCTGAGTTTGGAGGGTTTCATTTGGAGGGTCATAAACTCAGATGCCTCCAGAGGCCTGGCAGGGCACAGAAATCAGTGAGCTGAGAGACTGTGGGGGAACAGGGAGTGGTGGGGGCTGTGGCAAAGTGGAGCATTGCATGTCCTGTCTAAAGGTGGCTGCAGCTTCTCAGCTCAACCAATTGTTGCCTTGCAGGAATGTGGACTCAGCATTGACAGATCTTCTGATTTTTTCTTTCAGATTTTTAAGTAGAAGTTAGAAAGCCTAACTTGAATGAGAAATCTCTAGATTTGCAGCATCTGATGTGGTAGCCATCAGCTGCTTGTACCTGTTTAAATTTAACTGGCCAGGCACGGTGGCTGATGCCTGTAATCCCAGCACTTTGGGAAGCCGAGGAAGGCTGATCATTTGAGGTAAGGAGTTCGAGACCAGCTTGGCCAACATGGTGAAACCCCATCTCTATTAAAAATACAAAAGTTAGCTGGGCATGGTGGCAGGCGCCTGTAATCCCCAGCTACTTGGGAGGCTGAGGCAGGAGAATCACTTGAGCCCGGGAGGTGGAGTTTGCAGTGAGCTGAGATTGCACCACTACACTCCAGCCTGGGTGACAGAGTGAGACTTCATCTCTAAATAAATAAATAAATTTAACTAAAATAAAATAAAGAGTTTAGTTCCTCGGGGTGTTAGCTGCATTTCTGTGCTCACCTGCTGCACGTGGCTAAAGACTGCAGTATTAGGCAGTGCAGGCTAACACTGCATTTCTGTGCTCACCTGCTGCACGTGGCTAGAGACTGCAGTATTGGGCAGTGCAGGCTGAGTAACACAGGAAGTGCTTTTGGATAGTGATGCTCTAGTGCTCTCTCCATCTATTTTTCTGTTTTTTGTTTTATTTTATTTACTTATTTATTTTTGAGATGGAGTCTGGCTTTGTCACCAGGCTGGAGTGCAGTGGCATGATCTCGACTCACTGCAACCTCCGCCTCCCGGGTTCAAGCAGTTCTCCTGCTTCAGCCTCCTGAGTAGCTGGGACTACAGGCAAGCGCCACCACGCCCAGCTAATTTTTGTAGTTTTGATAGAGACAGGATTTCATTATATTGGTCAGGCTGGTCTTGAACTCCTGACCTTGGGTAATCTGCCCGCCTTGGCCTCCCAAACTGGTGGGATTACAGGTGTGAGCCACCGTACCGGGCTCCATCTATTTGTTAACTGAATAACTAATTGAAACATATTTAAATATATTGCAGACTAAATGAAATATATTTGTAAATCAGATGGGCATTCAGATTGATCCCTCCCCTCCAAACAACACCACAGTAAATATTATTTATCTATTGTGGATTTACTTCTACAGTCTAGAATCTTGTGGTAGGTTACTTTCCCAAAGGGTCATAGCATTTCATAGGAGAATCCTTTGATTCCCCCCACCCCTACCAGTCATGGAATAATGGCCTTTTTTTTGAGATGAAGTCTCACTCTGTCACCCAGGCTGGAATGCAGTGGCACAATCTTGGCTCCCGGGTCCAAGAGATTCTTGGGCCTCAGCCTCCTGAGTAGCTGGGGTTACAGACACTCGCCACCATGCCCGGCTAATTTTTGTTATTTTTAGTAGAGACGAGGTTTCACCATGTTGGCCAGTCTGGTCTCGAACTCCTGACCTCAAGTGATCTGCCCATCTCAGCTTCCCAAAGTGCTGGGATCACAGACGTGAGCCACTGCACCGGGCTGATAGCATTTCTTTAAAAGAAAAAAAATTAAAAATTGCTTCGGATCCCCAATGTTGACTTAAATTGTTTTAAAACTATTAAGGCATCAATGATGATAGAACAAGGCATAAGTTCCTAACGCATACATCTCCTGTGCAGCTATAAAGCCAAAATCAATTTGTAAATTAAATACAAACAAATCTACCAAACCAATGTAATTTGAATTACAAACATTAATTTAATGAGAGGGATACCATTTCCTGAAACTTAACTGCCCTTTGAAACAATTACTTTGCTGACTGCCACCCTGGGCCCTTTTGGGTTTAGCAGGCCCTGTGAGGTCTCAATTCTCCCATCCCTTGTCTCAATTTGAACTGCAGCAAAACCTCCGTTTGTACTGTGATGCCAGCTGGCCTCTAGTAGAGCCCAAAGGCCTTATTATGAGCTAAATCCCCCTCCATCCTCTTCTTGTTAGCCTGAAGCAATTAAAGTAATCCTTTTTGGCATGAGTGCAATCATAAACACACCCAGGCATTGAAACCACACGGTAGTACTCAGTTACAAGGGAGTCCTCTAATGATCCAGATGTACTGGGTTTTTCTTTTTTTAATTTTTTATTTCCATAGATTTTGGGAGAATAGGTGGTATTCAGTTATATGAGTAAGTTCTTTAGTCATGATTTGTAAGATTTTGGTGCACCCATCACCCAAGCAGTATACACTTAACCCAATTTATAGTCTTTTGTCCCTCACCCTCTCCCACCCTTTCCCCCCTGAGTCCCTGAAGTCCATTGTATCATTTTTATGTCGTTAATCCTCACAGCTTAGCTCTCATTTATAAAGTGAGAACATACGATGTTTGATTTTCCATTCCTGAGTTCCTTCACTTAGAAGAATAATAGTCTCCAGTTCAATCCAGGTTGCGAATGCCATTATTTCGTTCCTTTTTATGGCTGAGTAGTATTCCGTCATATATATATATTTCTTTTTTTTTTTTTGAGGTGGAGTCTTGCTCTGTTGCCCGGGCTGGAGTGCAGTGGCTGGATCTCAGCTCACTGCAAGCTCCGCCTCCCGGGTTCCCGCCATTCTCCTGCCTCAGCCTCCCGAGTAGCTGGGACTACAGGCGTCCGCCACCTCGCCCGGCTAGTTTTTTGCATTTTTAGTAGAGATGGGGTTTCACCGTGTTAGCCAGGATGGTCTCGATCTCCTGACCTCGTGATCCGCCCGTCTCGGCCTCCCAAAGTGCTGGGATTACAGGCTTGAGCCACCGCGCCCGGCCCTCTATATATTTCTTTATCCACTCCTTGATTGATGGTGGGCATTTGAGCTGGTTCCATATTTTTGCAGTTGCAAATTGTGCTGCTCTAAACGTGTGTGCAAGTATCTTTTTCGTATAATGACTTCTTTTTCTCTGGGTAGATACTCAGGAGTGGGATTGCTAGATCAAATGGTAGTTCCACTTTGAGTTCTTGAAGGAGTCTCCACACTGTTTTCCATAGTGGCTGTACTAGTTTACATTCCCACCGGCAGTGTAGAAAGGTTTCCTGTTCACCGCATCCATGCCAACTTCTGTTATTTTTTGATTTTTTGATTATGGCCATTCTTGCAGGAGTAAGGTGGTATCAACCACTGTGGTTTTGATTTGCATTTCCCTGATCATTACAGATGTTGAGCATTTAAATGAAAACACAAAGTGATAAAATTCTTGGAAAGAGTATTTGGGTCCTTGGGAATGTCTGCCGGGTTGCAGGAGACCGTAAACTCTGCCTCGCAAGGACTAGCAGGGAGTTTTGTACCTAGAAGGTGCTAAAACTCTCGTTGATTTGTTGACAGACTAAAAGGAAGCTCAGTATCGGCAGAGGGGATTTTGCTTTACTGTCTGGGGAAGGATATAAATATCAGCGCATTGCTTTTGGATTTTTGGCTTGCCTGTCTGAGGTAGTAACCCGACCAATTTGTTCTATGGACTATGGGAGTATATTGGAAAGCAGGTGATACGGCCTTGGGGAGTCCAGAGACATTCTTCCCCTGACCCAGCACCTTATGTGTTTTGTAGTTTAATAGGAGCAGTGCAGTAAACAGTTTAGTTTATAGGGAATCAGTACTGTGTAATGGGCAAGACCATTAGTGCTAATGTCAAAATATCTGGGTTTAATTAAGATCTGGCTGTGCCAGGCGCGGTGGCCCAAGCCTGTAATCCCAGCACTTTGGGAGGCCGAGACGGGCGGATCACGAGGTCAAGAGATCGAGACCATCCTGGCGAACACGGTGAAACCCCGTCTCTACTAAAAAAATACAAAAAACTAGCCGGGCGAGGTGGCGGGCGCCTGTAGTCCCAGCTACTCGGGAGGCTGAGGCAGGAGAATGGCGTAAACCCGGGAGGCGGAGCTTGCAGTGAGCTAAAAAAAAAAAAAAAAAAGATCTGGCTGTTAGGTTTTGACTTAGGACAAATTAATCTATCTTTCCTTATTTGTAAAAGGGAAGTAACACTACAACCTAGGTTTTTGTGAGAAGTAAAGTTAATGCATATAAAGCACTTGGTATGATACCCAACGTGGAGAAAGTGCTTAATAAATACGATTTTTAGGCCAGGCGCGGTGGTTCATGGCCTGTAATCCCAGCACTTTGGTCTTGAGCAACTGACCTCAAGTTATCCGCCCTCCTGGACCTTTCAAAGTGCAGGGGTTACAGGCTTGAGCCACTGCGCCCGGCCTGTTTTTGTTTTTTTTTAGAGACACAGTCTTACTCTGTTGCCCAGGCCGGAGTGCAGTGGCATGATCTTGGCTCACTGCAGCCTCCACCTCCCGAGTTCAAGCGATTCTCCTGCCTCAGCCTCCCATGTAGCTGAGATTGCAGGTGCCTGCCACCACAGCCAGCTAATTTTTATTTATTTATTTATTTTTTGAGATGGAGTCTCGCTCTGTCTCCCAGGCTGGAGTGCAGTGGCCGGATCTCAGCTCACTGCAAGCTCTGTCTTCCGGGTTTACGGCATTCTCCTGCCTCAGCCTCCCGAGTAGCTGGGACTACAGGTGCCCGCCACCTCGCCCGTCTAGTTTTTTGTATTTTTTAGTAGAGATGGGGTTTCACTGTGTTAGCCAGGATAGTCTCGATCTCCTGACCTCATGATCCGCCCATCTCGGCCTCCCAAAGTGCTGGGATTACAAGCTTGAGCCACCGCGCCTGGCCGCTAATTTTTATATTTTTAGTAGGGACGGGGGTTCGCCTTGTTGGCCAGGCTAGTCTTGAACTCCTGACCTCAGGTGATCCACCCGCCTCGGCCTCCCAAAGTGCTGGGATTACAGGCATGAGCCACCGTGCCCAGCGTTTTATGCAATATTGCATATTGCAATCTGGTCACTCTGGGAATGGGATCTTTCCTTTCTTCCCTGTCCTCAGGCTCGGTTGTTGCTGCTTATTGTGGGTTGTAACTGTTTGTTTAGTGGCTTTTCTAAGCTATTTTTGTAAAGACTGTGTTCTTTGTGGGGTGTGGTCAGTAGACTGTTCTGTTAGTTTAGTGGTCAGCTAGTGACTTAGCAGAGATCGCCTTAAACTCCTGGAGCAAAAAAAAAAACAAAACAGAAAACAAAACCAAAAAGCTTCCAGTACTTGCAGCACGGCACTCCTTCCACACTCAGGCAGGCGGTTAACAACCCTACCTTCGCCTTCACTCTGCCTGCACAGAGTGAAGGTCAGCTAGAGGTGAGAGTTTGGAAGCCTTCTCTGGTCCTTTCCAAACATGTTCCCACCCTGAGATGACACCTTCTAAATTCCCAAGAATATGTGGAAGCTCTTTTTTTATTCGTTTGGGTTTTAAAATTTTTTTTTTAATTAATTAATTATTTTGAGACAGGGTCTCGCTGTGTTGCCCAGACTTGAGTGCAGTGGTGCAATCATAGCTCATTGCAGCCTCCAACTCTCAGGCTCAAGCGATTCACCCTCCTCAGCCTCCCAAGTAACTGAAACCACAAGCATGTGCCACCATGCCCGGCTAATGAAAATTTTTTTTTTCGTAGAGACAGGGTCTGACTTTGTTATCCAGGTTGGTGTCAAACTCCTGGGCCAAAGTGCTGGGATTACAGGTGTAAGCCACCACACCCAGCCAGAGCTCAGCCTCTGTGTTGTATAGTTTTGTGGGTTTTGACTATGGTATAATGTCAGATATGCGCCATTAGATTATCATGCAAAAATAGTTTCACTCCTCACCCGCCAAACCACACAACTGCCGATCTTTTTATTGTCTCTATAGTTTTCCTTTTTCCAGAATGTGGTATAGTTGGAGTCTCACAGTATGTAGTCTTGTCTTTTTTTTCAGTATGTCATGTTTTCATACTGGCTTCCTTCACTTAGCAATGTGCATTTAAGGTTCCTCCATGTCATTTTGTGGCTTGATAGCTTATTGCTTTCTATTGCTGAAGAACATTCCATTGTCTGGATGTTCCATAGTTTGTTGATCCATTCACCTATTGAGGGATGTCTTGATTGCTTCCAGTTTAGGGCAGTTATGAACAAAGCTGCTCTAAACATGTGTATGCAGGTTTTTGTGTGGACTGAAGTTTTCAGCTCAGTTGGTTGGATGCCTAGGAGTATAGCTGCTGGATTGCATGATAAGATTTTATACATATATATATATTACAATCATCAAATAGATGCAGAAAAAATACTATATTTAGCTTTATAAGAAACTGCCAATATGGATTTTTTTTTTTTTTTTTTTTTTTTTTTTTTTTGAGACAGAATTTTGCCCTTGTCTCCTAGGCTGGAGTGCAGTGGCACAATCTTGGCTCATTGCAACCTCCGCCACCCAGGTTCAAGTGATTCTCCTGCCTCAGCCTCCCAAGTAGCTGGGACTACAGGCACCTGACACCATGCCCAGCTAATTTTTGAGTTTTTAGTAGAGATGGGGTTTTGCCATGTTGGCCATGCTGGTCTCAAACTCTTGATGTCAGGTGATTCACCTGCCTCTGCCTCCCAAAATACTGGGAAAACAGGCATGAACCACTGCACCTGGTTTACTTTTCAAAGCCTTTATTTCTAGCTTCCCAGCTTTTCCTCCCTGGCTTTTAGCATGTCAGTTGTTTGCCCCAGTCAATATCTTTTGTGCCAGGCTGTAGCGTCTAGTTCATTTGACTTTAATGTTTGTAACAAACGCCCTACACGTAGCCACACTGCACCCCAGAGAGTTCCAAGTTAGGCACAAAAAAGGCAAGATCTTTGCATTAGGCTTTCAGGGAGCCACTGACAGGTCAGACAGACAGATAACCACTGTTCAAGTGATTCCTGTGCCTCAACCTCCTGACCTCTGGTGATCTGCCCACCTCGGCCTCCCAAAGTGCTGGGATTACAGGCATGAGCCACTGTGCCTGACCCAGTCTTTTATTTCTCACAGGTCTATTCAGAAATTCTGTTTCGGCCGGGCGCGGTGGCTCAAGCCTGTAATCCCAGCACTTTGGGAGGCCGAGACGGGCGGATCACGAGGTCAGGAGATCGAGACCATCCTGGCTAACACGGTGAAACCCCGTCTCTACTAAAAAATACAAAAAAATTAGCCGGGCGAGGTGGCGGGCGCCTGTAGTCCCAGCTACTCGGGAGGCTGAGGCAGGAGAATGGCGTGAACCCGGGAGGCGGAGCTTGCAGTGAGCTGAGATCCGGCCACTGCACTCCAGCCTGGGCGGCAGAGCCAGACTCCGTCTCAAAAAAAAAAAAAAAAAAAAAAAGAAATTCTGTTTCTTGGCCGGGCGTGATGGCTCACGCCTATAATCCCAGCACTTTGGGAGGCTGAGGCAGGTGGATCACAGTGTCAGGAGTTCAAGATCAGCCTGGCCAAGATGGTGAAACCCATCTCTACTAAAAATACAAAACAGAATTAGCTGGTCGTGGTGGTGGGTGCCTGTAATCCCAGCTACTCGGGAGGCTGAGGCAGAGAATTGCTTAAACCCAGGAGGCGGAGGATGCAGCAAGCCGAGATTGTGGCACTGCACTCCAGCCTGGGCAACAGAGCGAAACTCCATCTCAAAAAAAAAAAGAAAGAAATTCTGTTTCTTCTTGAGTCAGTTTTGGTAATTTGTATATTTCTAGCAATTTGCCCATTTTAATCTGTTATCTAATTTGTTGTATCTAATTTAAATAACTAAGTTAATGTATCTAAGTTATCTAATTTTTTAATTGTCTGATACAGTTGTTTATAGTATTCTTTTTTTTTTTTTTTTTTTTTTTTTTTTTTTTTTTTTTTGAGGCGGAGTCTCGCTCTGTCGCCCGGACTGGAGTGCAGTGGCCAGATCTCAGCTCACTGCAAGCTCCGCCTCCTGGGTTTCCGCCATTCTCCTGCCTCAGCCTCCCAAGTAGCTGGGACTACAGGCGTCCGCCACCTCGCCCGGCTAGTTTTTTTTTGTATTTTTAGTAGAGACGGGGTTTCACCGTATTAGCCAGGATGGTCTCGATCTCCTGACCTCGTGATCCGCCCGTCTCGGCCTCCCAAAGTGCTGGGATTACAGGCTTGAGCCACCGCGCCCGGCCTGTTTATAGTATTCTTTTATAATCGTTTTTGTTTTTGCTAAGGTCATTAGTGATGTGTTTCCTCTTTAATTCCTAAGTACAGTACTATGAGTCTTTTCTCTCTTTTCCCTGCAGTATTTTAAAGTAAACTCTGCTCCCCCAGCCCCTGCCACCCATTTTGGGGGGAATAAATTCTACTAGTTTAGATGTTCACGTGGTTTATTTTTCTTCTCTTGGTGGTTATACTTAGATTCTTTTAGTGTGCAAACTTAAAAGTATGACGTTATCATCATCTCTCTCTTTTTTTTTTTTTTCCCAAATGACTCAAAACTTTTAGTCATTTTTTGGACCAGCATCTATAAGGTAGATTCTTAGGCCTTGTGTGTAAAAGTCTATAGGCTCCCAGGCTGAAGTGATGGTCCTGCTTCAGCCTTCTGAATAGTTGGGACTACAGATAGATGCCCCCACGCCCGGCTATTATTTTAATTTTTTATAGAAGCCAGTCTTGCTGTGTTGACCAGGCTGCTCTCAAACTCTTGGCCTCAAGCAGTCGTCCCTCCTCTGCCTCCCAAAGTGTTGGGGTTACAGGTGTGAACCCTGGCACCCAGCCTCCTGCCTCCCTCTCTCATGCCTGTATGTTGAGCTCAGTGCTGGCTGACTTGTCCTTAGTCCATTGATGATATTCTTATTCTTATCTTCGAGGCTTGTTTCTGTTGAGAAGTTTGCCATCAGGGTAATTATCATTCTTTTGTAGACTCATAGAATGCTCGGCTTTGTCATCTCTCACTGTGCTATTTTTTTCTAGTTCTTGGGGGTGCTTTTCTAGGCTTGCGTGAAGCTTTTCTTTTCATTTATTTAGTTTTCCTGTGGATGGTTCAGCTCTTCCAGGGTGCCAGGCCTCCGTTTCCTGGGAACTCAAGGCCCTGTTTCCTTCTCCCACATGTCTGTTATCATGCCAGGTCCCAGCCTCCAGGGCAGCATTCAATAATACAGAATATGAGCCATATATAATCTAAATTTCCTAGAAGCCACATTAAAAAGATAAGCAGATGAAGTTAACTTTAATAACATGTTGCATTTAGCCCATTATATAGAAAATATTATCATTGCAGGCTGGGCGCAGTGGCTCACACCTGTAATCCCACTACTTTTGGAGGCCAAGTCACGTGGATCACCTGAGGTCAGGAGTTTGAGACCAGCCTGGGAAACACGGTGAAACCCCATCTCTACTAAAAATACAAAAATTATCTGGGTGTGATGGCGTGTGCCTGTAGTCCCAGCTACTCAGGATGCTAAGGCAGGAGAATCACTTGAACCTGGGAGGCGGAGGTTGCAGTGAGCCGAGATCCTGCCACTGCACTCCAGCCTGGGCGACAGAATGAGACTCCATCTCAAAAAAAGAAGAAAAAATATTATCATTTCACATTTAATCTATATAGAAACTTATTAAATTGATATTTTTTTGGTACTAAGTTTTCCAAATCCAGGTTATATTTTACACTCACAGCCTGTCTCAATTCGGGCCAATCACATTTCAAGTGCTTCACAGGGCCATGTGTGTTGGTTCACGCCTGTAGTCTCAGCACTTTGGAAGGCCAAGGTGGGAGGATCGCATGAGCCCAGGAGTTCAAGACCAGCCTGGGCACCATAGTGAGACCCCGTATCTTAAAAAAATATATTATCCATTTTTAATTTGATATCAGTAAAAAATGAAAAGAAAAATCAAGTACTTCAGAGCCACATGGAGCTAGTGGCCACCATATTAGACAAATGGCTCTAGGCCCTGTATCTGATTCTGATTTTCCCCTGGGGCCTACATGAGCTTACACTTCCAGCATTGAATTTTCTTGTTGCTGCTGGCACTTGGGATTTTTCCTGTCTTTTGACCGAGGCTATGTGTTAAAAAATTATCTTTTGTTACACATGTAAATGTTTATAGCTGGAGGAAGAGGTCAGTTCAGTCCACCATGTTGCTGGAAGTACTTTTACTTATTCCTCACAACAACCTTATGAAGGAGGTACTCTTACACCCAGTTTACAGATGAGACACCTGGGGCTCGTGGAGCTTAAGTGACTTGCCCAAAGCCACATGACTGTTACGGGGCAGAGAACAGACCAAGATCGAGGTCTGCTTGAATTGCAAGTCCGTGCTCTGCCCATAATGCTGTTTTGCCACCTAATAACCTTCATTCTTCCTGCTTCATTTTCAGGAATTAGTTGCCATCAAGGGCTCTCTCCTCCCTGTCTCCTTACATGGTTCTGCTTATCCGGAGAGTAGCTCTTGGCCAAGACCTGGCAGTGGGGAGCCATGGACCAGTACAGCCTTGGAGACAAGGGTGCCCTCCCATCAGAAATGCACCTCCCTTCATTTTCAGAGAGCCAAGGGCTCAACTGCAGTGACACCCTCAACCGGGATCTGGGTCCCAATACGCGAGACCTGCTCTATGCTGGCCTGAGTGGTTTGGACCCGGACCCCAACCTCCCAACAACGCCTGACATGTCCAGCGAGGTGCTGGAGGACAACTTAGACACCCTGTCCCTGTACTCAGGAAAGGACAGTGATTCTGTGAAGCTGCTGGAGGAGTATGCAGATTCGGAGTCTCAGGCATCCTTACAAGGTGAGGCTGTCACCTGGGTAGAAAGGCCCTGCAGGATGTTCGACAGTTTCTGTGGCCAGCTAGGGACTGATTCTGCATGGATTGGTTAAGAAAATTTTTCCCTCCTACAGGTGACTTAGGGAACAGTCACCTTTTTTCCTACTTGGGAATTGTTCCCCAATTCTTTTTTTGTTTGTTTTAGGCAGAGTATAGTGGTACAATCTCGGCTCACTGCAACTTCTGGCTTCCGGGTTCAAGTGATTCTCCTGCCTCAGCCTCCCAAGTAGCTAGGATTACAGGCGCCCACCACCATGCCCGGCTAATTTTTATATTTTTAGTAGAGATGGGGTTTCATCATATTGGCCAGGCTGGTCACGAACTCCTGACCTCCACTGATCCTCCCACCTCGGCCTCCCAAAGTGGTGTGATTACAGGCATGAGCCACCACCACTCTCGGCCCCCAATTCTTAGTAAAGGAAACAGAACACTCATTCTAGGGAATAATGTTCAGAAACTTAGGTGTTTGGGGATATCCTTATCTTTTGTGTAGTGTGTGGGCAGATGTTAGTATTTACTAAAGACTTTCCTTCCCATTACCACACCCTAGAGGCTGATTTCACATTTCCAGAATGAACTGGGGTCCTGTCCCTTCTGATCTTTAGTTGTCAGACCTTCTTAGACCCCAGTGTCTTTATCCATAAAGCAGATGGACAGTAACATCCTCTCTGCCTCCCCCCAGAGTGAAACGAAAGAAGGAACTATTGTAAACACACTTCATAGACCTTAAAGCACTGGAGAGATATTCATTGTTGGATTTTTTTTGTTTGTTTGTTTGTTTGGTTTTTTTTTTTTGAGACGGAGTCTCTCTCTCTCACCCAGACTGGAGTGCAGTGGCACAATCTCGGCTCACTGCAACTCCTGCCTCCTAGGTTCAAGTGATTCTCCTGCCTCAGCCTCCTGAGTAGCTGGGATTACAAGTGTGTGCCACCATGCCCAGCTAACTTTTGTATTTTTAGTAGAGAAGGGGTTTTACTATGTTTCCCAGTCTGGTCTCGAACTCCTGAGCTCAAGAAATCTGCCCACCTTGGCCTCCCAAAGTGCTTGGGACTACAGGTGTGAGCCACCATGCCTGACCTCACTTGTAAATTTTTAAACACATAGGTGAAGTCAGACATACATAGTCTTGCAGAGATAATATTAAGTATGTAATTTCATTTAAGTTGTAAGAGTTGGTGTATTTGCTTTCACACTGAAGGTAGACCTTCATACTGAGGGTCACTGAAATAGCTATTCCATTGGACTGTTAGACCATATTCTTGCTGTTTGGACTGTTAAAGTGTTTCTGTGAACAACTTTGTACATTTTGGATTAGTTCTTTGAATATTTTCCTCAAAGTCACTTTACCCAGACGGAGCATTAAATAATTTTTTTTTTTTTTTTGAGACGAAGTGTCGCTTTGTCGCCCAGGCTGGAGTGCAGTGGCCGGATCTCAGCTCACTGCAAGCTCCGCCTCCCGGGTTTACGCCATTCTGCCTCAGCCTCCTGAGTAGCTGGGACCACAGACGCCCGCCACCTTGCCCGGCTAGTTTTTTGTATTTTTTTTTTAGTAGAGACGGGGTTTCACTGTGTTAGCCAGGATGGTCTCGATCTCCTGACCTCGTGATCCGCCCGTCTAGGCCTCCCAAAGTGCTGTGATTACAGGCTTGAGCCACCGCGCCCGGCCGCATTAAATAATTTTATAGCCCTGGCCAGACATGGTGGCTCATGGCTATAATCCTAGCACTTTGGGAGGCTGAGGCGGGCAGATCGCACCACTGCACTCCAGCCTGGCAAAAGAGCAAGACCCCGTCTCAAAAAAAAAAAAAAAAAAAAAGCCAGGCGCAGTGGCTCATGTCTGTAATCCCAGCACTTTGGGAGGCCGAGGTAGGCGGATCACGAGGTCAGGAGATTGAGACCATCCTGGCTAATACCGTGAAACCCCATCTCTACTAAAAATACAAAAAATTAGCCGGGCGTGGTGGCGGGCGCCTGTAGTCCCAGCTACTTGGGAGGCTGAGGCAGGAGAATGGCGTGAACCCAGGAGGCAGAGCTTGCAGTGAGCCGAGATCGCGCCACTGCACTCCAGCCTGGGCGACAGAGCAAGACTCCGTCTCAAAAAAAAAAAAAGAATTAACCTGGCATGGTGGTGGGCGCCTGTAATCCCAGCCACTCAGGAGGCTGAGGCAGGAGAATTGCTTGAATCTGGGAGGTGGAGGTTACAGTGAGCTGAGCCACTGTACTCCGGGCTGGGCAACAGAATGAGACTCTGTCTCAGCAAATCAATAAATGTTAAAAAACTGTAGAGCCCTTATAACACTGTTTTCTAAGAAGATGAAGTGACTTCCCAGGCTAGTGCCTCTGTTTGCCTGTTTTTCAGTGTCCTAGCCAATTTTTAAAAAATTTATTTTATTTAATTAATTAATTAGTTAATTAATTAACTAATTAATTTTTTGAGACGGAGTCTTGCTCTGTCACCAGGTTAGAGTGCAGTGGCGCAATCTTGGCTCACTGCAACCTATGCCTCCCGGGTTCAAGCAATTCTCCTGCCTCAGCCTCCCAAGTAGCTGTGATTACAGGCGCCTGCCACTGTGCCTGGCTAATTTTTGTATTTTTAGTAGACATGGGGTTTCACCATCTTGGCCAGACTGGTCTCGAACTCCTGACCTCATGATCCACCCTCCTCGGCCTCCCAAAGTGCTGAGATTACAGGCATAAGCCACCATGCCCAGCCTCCTTGCCAATTTTTAGAAACGTTTTATTTTCTAGTTTAATAGTTGCTTTAATAGGCATTTTAAAGTGACTGAATAGGGCTAAGGACTTTCGCCTGAGGGAGCCAGGTTTTTCCTTGTTTGAACTGTTGGAGTTATTTGACTACTCATTATAGTAATTGCTCAGAGGACAAAGATGAAGGCTAAGCAAGTTCCATGACAAATGGCCATTGGCAGGATTGGGAGGAGAGTCTAGGCCTCAAGACTCCCAGCCCAGTTTCCCTTCTGCTGTGTCTGTCACACTGTATCTCATGAGCCACAGAGAATTTGCACATTTGGATCCTTTAGAGCAGCCTCCTGCTTTTCCCATGCCCTGGCCCATTGAATTCTTGGGTCCCATCTCCATAGCATCCCTGATAAACTATTATTTCTAAACTTGCCGCTTTGGCTGAGTGCAGTAGCTCACATACTTTGTAATCCCAGAACTTTGGGAGGCTGAGGTGGGATGATTGCTTGAGGCCAGAAGTTTCAGACCAGCCTGGCCAACATGGCGAAACCCCGTCTCTACTAAAAATATAAGGATTAGCCTGGCATGGTGGCAGGCGTCTATAATCCCAGCTACTCAGGAGGCTGAGGCAGGAGAATCACTTGAACCTGGGAGGCAGAGGTTGCAGTGAGCCAAGATGGCACCATTGCACTCCAGCCTGGGCAACAGAATGAGATTCCATCTCAATAAACAAACAAACAAACTTGCCATCTCATAAGGCAGTTTAAGCCAGGTGTTATGTATGGTTCACGCCTATAATCCCAGCACTTTGGGAGGCAAGTCAGGAGGATTGCTTGAGTCCAGGAGATTGAGACCAACCTGGGCAACATAGTGAGACCCTGTCTCTACAACAAATAACAATTTAAAAATCAGCTGGCAGTGGTGGTGGCCCGTGTAGTCCCAGCTGCTCAGGAGGCTGAGGTGGGAGGATCACGTGAGCCCAGGACTTAGAGACTGCAATAAGCTGTGATCGCACCATTGTACTCCAGCCTGGGTGACAGAATAAAACCGTCTCAAGAAATAAAATTAAAAATTAGCTGAGCATGGTGGTGTGCACCTGTAGTCTCACCTGCCTGGGAGGCTGAGTCAGAAGGACTGCTCACGCCCAGGAGTTCAAGGCTGCAGTGAGCTGTGATTTCGTCTGTGAATAACCCCTGCACTCTAGCCTGGACAACATATTGAGACCCCCATCTCTATTAAGAAAATAATAAGAAATAAGAAATTAAAAAGGCAGGCCGGGCACGGTGGCTCACACCTGTAATCCCAGCACTTTGGGAGGCCGAGGTGGGAGGATCACCTGAGGCCAGAAGTTCGTGACCAGCCTGGCCAACATGGTAAAACCCCATCTCTACTGAAAATACAAAGTTAGTTGGGCGTGGTGGTGGGTACCTGTAGTCCCAGCTACTGAGGAGGCTGAGGCTTGAACCTGGGAGGCAGAGGTTGCAGTGAGCCGAGATTGCGCCACTGCACTTCAGCCTGGGCAACAGAGTAAGACTCAGTCTCAAAAAAAAAAAAAAAAGGGGGGGGCAGTCTAATGCACCTTTCAGATCAATCTAAAAAGTAGAAAAATCTTTTATTATTCCTTCATCTAACATACAGTTATTGAGTGCCTATGGGTGCCAAAATGGGAACTCTAGCACTTGAGAACACAACCGTGAGCGAGGCTAAGTCCTTGCATCCATGGCCGTATGTTTCCAGTGGTGTGAGGTCAGCTTCCCTTTAATTTTCATTCACCAAGCCTAGCTCTGTCCCTTGGAGCAAGATAGAAGCAATCTGCCGTCTCCTGTGTACACTGGCCCTTCAGGTATTTGAGAACATCTGCCCTCTCCAAACTGAATATTCCCAGTTCCTTTAGCTATTCCTTGGGCTATGTGATTCATAACTATATATTTTATCATTTTATCCAAGGGATACATAAAATGTAAACAATTTACCTATACAAAAAGAGGAAAATAAAACCAGCTCATAATCCTGCTAGTCCATCTGATTCTCTTTCTTTCTTTCTTTTTTTTGCTTAGAGTCCCGCTGTGTTGCCCAGGCTGGAGTGCAGTGGTACGATCTCAGCTTACTGCAGCTTCTGCCTCCTGGGTTCAAGCAGTTCTCGTGCCTCAGCCTCCTAGATAGTTAGGATTACAGGCACACACCACCATGCCCAGCTAATTTTTGTATTTTTGGTAGAGACAGGGTTTCACCTTGTTCGCCAGGCTCGTCCTGAACTCCTGACCTCAAATGATCCACCTGACTCGGCCTCCCAAAGTGCTGGGATTACAGGTGTGAACTACCATGCCCAACCCAGATATTAGGTTGTTTATAAAATTTCACCAGGAAAAGCAATATGACAGTTTACTCCCTTGCAGCTAGATCTTTGTACAAAGCTACATTTATTTCCTTATGTGAAAACCCCAAAAACAGAATTGGGTGTGTGCAAGGATTTCCACTTTTCCAAGGTTTTGGATAATGTATTTCTAATTGCCCTTCCAAAAGTACCAGGTGATGGTGTGGTCGTAAAGCCCAGCCCACTGCGGTCACACTGCTCTGGAAGGGCTTCAGCCTGCAATCATCCCTCCACGCATGGCACCAGGTCCGGGTGCTGTCCTGCAGGGCTTCTGTTCCCCTCACCTGCTCCTGAACCTTGTTTACTTTGTGTGGAGCAAGAGTTCCTGTGCGACACTTACAAGGCCACCATGGCTCTAAGAGGTGTGGAGTGCCTTAGCCGCGCTTTTCGCTTGGTTTCCTTGGCTGTGTATAACCTGTGCTTTCTCCCTCTGTTTAGACCTGGGGCTAGGTGTGCTTAAGGCTAAAGAGGCTGACGAAGGAGGAAGGGCCACCTCGGGGAGTGCCAGGAAAGGAAAGCGGCAGCACAGTTCCCCTCAAAACCCACTTCTGGACTGCAGTCTGTGCGGGAAGGTTTTCAGCAGTGCCAGTTCTCTGAGCAAGCACTACCTGACGCACAGCCAGGAAAGGAAGCACGTCTGCAAAATCTGCAGCAAGGCCTTTAAGCGCCAGGACCACCTGTATGTAGGAGTCTGGTCAGAAAAACGTCTGTTCAGGGGCTGGGGGTGGGGATGTGTTCCTGGGTCTTCTTCCTGTCCTCCCAGATCAACCTGTCTCGTCCTCTGTTGGGTTTTCCAGATGTGGAAACCTCTGCTCAGCTGCAGCCACAGCCACTCCATTCTCTCTCTTTTTTTTTTTTGTCTGTCATCCAGGCTGGAGTGTAGTGGCATGATCTCAGCTCAGTGCAACCTCCGCCTCCTGGTTTCAAGTGATTCTTCTGCCTTAGCCTCCTGAGTAGCTGGGATTACAGGCTCCTGCCACCATGCCCGCTAATTTTTGTATTATTATTATTATTATTATTTTTTTTTTTTTTTGAGACGGAGTCTCGCTCTGTCACCCAGGCTGGAGTGCAGTGGCCGGATCTCAGCTCACTGCAAGCTCCGCCTCCCGGGTTTACGCCATTCTCCTGCCTCAGCCTCCCGAGTAGCTGGGACTACAGGCGCCCACCACCTCGCCCAGCTAGTTTTTTGTATTTTTTAGTAGAGACGGGGTTTCCCCACGTTAGCCAGGATGGTCTCGATCTCCTGACCTCGTGATCCGCCCGTCTCGGCCTCCCAAAGTGCTGGGATTACAGGCTTGAGCCACCGCACCCGGCCTGTATTATTTTTAGTAGAGACAGGGTTTCGCCATGTTGGCCAGGCTGGTCTTGAACTCCTGACCTCAAGTGATCCTCCTGCCTCAGCCTCCCAAAGTGCTGGGATTACAGGTGTGAGCCACCACACCCCACCCACTCTGTTCTTCTCATACTATCAGAGTGCGGGGAAGAGAGTGGGTGCCGTTCCAGTCCCTAAATTCATACCTGTGGGGAAGCCACTGCTTCTGTTTGCAGATGGGCCCCTTGTGGGTTAAAAACACCTAACAGCTGGCTCCTGAGTCAATTGTGTTATGGGAGGAGTTGGGCTAACTTTATAGAGCTATGTCCTTACTGTCTGGTAGGTGTCTGAGGAAAGGGGATCAGCGTTGTCTGTGTGTTGGGATAGCACAGGACATGAAAGATGAGACACCTGCTTCTAGAACATGGCAATGGAGCATTAACCCTTGTTTTTCTTTTCTTTTTTCCTTTTTTTTTTTTTCTTTTTTTGAGACAGAGTCTTACTCTGTCACCCAGGCTGGAGTGCAGTGGCTTCATCTCGGCTCACTAAAACCTTTATTTACCTCCTGGGTTCAAGCGATTCTCCTGCCGCAGCCTCCCGAGCAGCTGGGACTACAGGCGCTCGCCACCCTGCCCAGCTAATTTTTATATTTTTAGTAGAGATGGGGTTTCACCATATTGGCCAGGCTGGTCTGAAACTCCTGACCTCGTGATCCACCCACCTCAGCCTCCCAAAATGCTGGGTTTACAAGCATGAGCCACTGCGCCTGGCCCTAGCCTTGTTTTTCTTTTCTTTTTTTTTTTTTTTTGAGACGGAGTCTCACTCTGTCGCCGGGGCTGGAGTGCAGTGGCCGGATCTCAGCTCACTGCACGCTCCGCCTCCTGGGTTCACGCCCCGCCTCCTGGGTTCACGCCATTCTCCTGCCTCAGCCTCCCGAGTAGCCGGGACTACAGGCGCCCGCCACCTCGCCCGGCTAGTTTTTTTGTATTTTTTAGTAGAGACGGGGTTTCACAGTATTAGCCAGGATGGTCTCGATCTCTTGACCTCGTGATCCACCCGTCTCGGCCTCCCAAAGTGCTGGGATTACAGGCTTGAGCCACCGCGCCCGGCCTTCTTTTTTGGTGTTTTTTTGTTTGTTTCTTTTTTAAAAAACTCATTCTGTTCCTTTTAACTTAAAAAGCGTCAGGAGCAAATTTCTGTTTTTTTTTTTTAGACAGTCTTGTTCTGTCACTCAGGCTGGAGTGCAGTGGTGTGGTGTGATCTCAGCTCACTGCAGCCTCTGCCTCCTGGGTTCAAGCGATTTTCCTGCCTCATCCTCTTGAGTAGCTGGGACTACAGGCATGCACTAGCATGCCTGGCTAATTTTTGTATTTTTAGTAGAGACAGGGCTTCTCCATATTGGCCAGGAGTCTAGAACTCCTGGCCTCAAGTGATCTGCGTGACTCAGCTTCCCCAAAGTGCTGGGATTACAGATGTGAGCCACCGCTTAATGTCTTGGAAATGATAAGCTTGTCTTGCCTGTGGGGGAAGGAAACACGTTTTCAAACTAGGAGACCTGCAAGTGGGAGATGAAAGTACCTTGCATTCTTACCGTGCTCCTCCCTTTCACAAGGGGCTTTGACTAATCCATCTTTCATCTTATCCTCTCACCCACACCTACCCCAGGAAAAGGAGCCGATTTGCTCATGTCACAAGTTGGTAACAGCTGGGGGTAGAATCAGTCTCCTGATTCCCTCTCTGTTGCTTCCCTCAGACAGAGGCCGAGGGTGAGCCTTTGGGGAAAGACTTTATGATTTAGTCCACATCGACTAGGACTGTCCAGAGCAGGGCTGTTGGGGGCCCAGAGGGTGATGTACTCCTCTGCTTATATTTATAATGTGTTAATGCAGAGGTAGGTGTGATGCAATACATATTTTACATACAGAAACTATAGGCACATTTGGTTGGTTGGCTCTATAATGTTTCTATGGATTGGGCTTCTGTAAATTGGTTTCTTTGCTGTGCGGGGTTCCAGGTAGCATCTTCTTAGGGGTCTCCTATGGTAAGGCACAGATTCCTTTGTTAAAGGAAGGATCATACCCAAGTTAGCATCTCCTCCAGTCTATTCTGCAGAATTCTGGTTCTCAGGAATGCTAATAGGGGCTTTTTGAAAACAAAACCAAAAACAGTACTCTGGGCAAATAAGTTTGAGAGACACTGAAAGTTAAACAGGTCTCTCTCTGTGTGGCTTTTAAATTTGCTACTGTGCGCCGGGCACAGTGGCTCACGCCTGTAATCCCAGCACTTTGGGAGGCTGAGGCGGGCAGATCACTTGAGGTCAGGAGTTCGACACCAGCTTGGCCAACAAGGCAAAACCCCATCTCTACTAAAAATACAAAAATTAGCTGGGCGTGGCGGCACGCACCTGTAGTCCTAGCTACTTGGAGCCTGAGGCACAAGAATTGCTGGAACCTGGGGGACAGAGTTGCAGTGAGCCGAGATCGTGCCATTGCACTCCAGCCTGGGTGATAGAGCAAGACTCCGCCTCAAAAACAAAAAATTAATTAAATTTGCTACTGTGCATTGTGAACCTCCAAGGAGTGAATGGTGTTTTTTCAAAACTTATTTATCAGCTGTACCAAAGTCCTTGAGGAGCAAGTCTGGAGATCTGTGTGTTCCTTGGGAACCCACTCTGGATAAGTCTGATCTGGCCTCAGTGGATTTATTTTTCTTTTTTAAAATTTTATTGATTGATTGATTGATTGATTGAGATAGAATCTTACTCTGCCACCCAGGCTGGAGTGCAAGTGGTGCGATCTGGGCTCACTGCAACCTTCACCTCCTGAGTACAAGTGATTCTTTTGCTTCAGCCTCCCCAGTAGCTGGGATTACAGGCATGTGCCACCACACCCAGCTAATTTTTTGTATTTTTAGTAGAGACGGGTTTTACCGTGTTGGCCAGGCTGGTCTCAAACTCCTGACCTCAAGTAGTGATCCACCCACCTCGGCCTCCCAAAGTGCTGGAATTATAGGCATGAGCCACTGTGCCCCGCTGGATTTTTTTACTTTTCTGTAAGGGGTTTGCTTAAAGGTGAGGGAGAGGAACGCCCCTGCCAGATGGCTTTGACCAAAGCAGGGTTTGCTGGGTGGTCTTTCCTCGTGGGGGCTAAGTACAATTTCTGAATTGTGGTGCAACTGTACCACAGACTCTTTGGGGCCTCCAGGGTCCTACAGCAGAAAGCCCGGTCCCAGGTGCCCCGGTGACGCCCCTGCTTGTGTCTGTGGCTCCAGGACCGGGCACATGCTCACCCACCAGAAGACAAAGCCCTTCGTGTGCATCGAGCAGGGCTGCAGCAAGAGCTACTGCGACTACCGGTCTCTGCGCCGCCACTACGAAGTCCAGCACGGCCTGTGCATCCTGAAGGAAGCGCCCCCGGAGGAAGAGGCCTGCGGGGACTCCCCCCACGCCCACGAGTCGGCCGGCCAGCCTCCCTCTAGCAGCCTGCGGTCTCTGGTGCCCCCGGAGGCCAGGTCCCCCGGCTCCCTCCTGCCCCACCGGGACCTCCTGTGCCGCATCGTGAGCAGCATCGTCCACCAAAAGACCCCTTCTCCTGGCTCGGCCCTAGCGGGGGCTTCAGACAGCGAAGGGAGGAACACGGCCTGTCCCTGCCCCGCCTCATCGGGGTCCTCCTCCTGCACCCCAGCCGGTACCCCCGCGGCCTCAACAGCGCTGTGTGACACCACGCTTCCCGAGGAGCCTCGTCTCTCACAGAAAGAGTCGGCCACTGACGTGTTCACAGCCCGTAATTCCAGGGCCGCCGAGAATGGCGCCTCCGACCCGTCAGAGCCTGAGCCAGATCCCGCGCTGCTCCAGGCCCGGTCCACCGCGGAGGGCTGGCCCGAGGGCGGCTCCGTGCCCGCCTGCCTGCCTCTCTTCCGAGGCCAGACGGTCCCTGCCAGTTCCCAGCCATCGAGCCACAGCTTCCAGTGGCTCCGGAACCTGCCGGGCTGCCCCAAAAGCAAAGGAAACAACGTGTTTGTTGTCCACAAGCCCCCGGCCGTGCCGTCGCGGGAGGGCTCCGAGTCTGGCCCAGGACCCAGCAGCGCCGCCCCCTCGGAGGAGTCCCCGCCCGTCCCCGGGGGCGGCCTGGAGGACGCGCTGCCCTTCCCTCCCGCGCTCCTCGGGGAGGCCCTGAGCGACCCCAGGTCGGCCAGCGGAGAAGATGACCCCTGCGCCCCCAGGAAGGGCAAGCTCGACTGCGACTCCTTCCTGTGCCAGAACCCCGGGGAGCCCGGCCTCCAGGAGGCCCAGAAGTCTGGGGGGCTCCCTGCGGATGCCTCGCCGCTCTTCCGCCAGCTCTTCCTCAAGTCGCAGGAGCCTCTTGTGAGCCACGAACAGATGCAGGTGTTCCAGATGATCACCAAGTCCCAGCGGATCTTCTCCCACGCCCAGGTGTCCGCAGCCTCCTCCCAGCTCCCGGCGCCTGAGGGCAAGCCGGCCGCCCTGAGGCCGCTGCAGGGGCCATGGCCGCAGCAGCTTCCGCCACTGGCTCCTGCTGTGGACTCTCTCAATGCCGGCCCTGGAAACCCCGAGGCAGAGGGCTCCCCAGCCCGCAGGAGAAAAACCACACCCGGGGTTTCCAGAGAGGCCTCCCCCGGCAGCACCAGACGAGACGCAAAGGGGGGACTGAAAGTGGCCGCGGTTCCAACGCCCCTTGCAGCGCCGTCTCTGGACCCTTCCAGGAATCCAGACATCTCTTCTCTGGCCAAGCAGTTGCGATCCTCTAAAGGGACCTTGGACCGGGGGGACATCTTCCCCTCCACAGGCCAACGGCAGACCCAGTTAGGTGGGGAGGAGCCGCCGGGAGCCTCGCTGCCCGGGAAGCAGGCCCCAGCCGAGAATGGCACGGCTTCAGGGACCACGAAAGGTGAAAGGGGCCCACCCTGCGCCCGGGGTGGAGGCTACCGGCTTTTGGGCAATCCCAGGGCCTCGCGATTCTCCGGCTTCCGGAAAGAAAAGGCGAAGATGGGTATGTGCTGTGCGGCTTCTCCGAGCCAGGTAGCCATGGCCTCCTTCTCATCGGCCGGGCCCCCAGCAGATCTCTCCAAGTCCAAGCTGACAATATTCAGCAGAATCCAGGTACCAGCTCTCTCTCACGTGGCCTGACCACAGTGGAGTGAGTTTCCTTTGCATTTGTTAGTTGTCCAGGCATTTTATTTCATTTCAAGGAATCCCTAGATGCAGTTTTACAAAGGAAGGAATTCAGGTTCCGAAAGTTTGTGGTTTTCCCCACTAAAAAAAAAAAAAAAAAAAAAGGCCAAAATGAGGCCAGGTTAGGTGGCTTAGGCCTGTAATCCCAGCCCTTTGGGATGGGAGGCCGAAGTGGGGAAACTGCTTGAGCTCAGGAATTCGAGATCAGCCTAGGCAACATGGCGAAACCTTGTCTTACCAAAATTTTAAAAAATTAGCTGGGCATGGTGGTGCACACCTGTGGTCCCAGCTACTCGGGAGGCTGAGGTGGGAGAATCACTTGAACCTGGGAGGTGGAGGTTTCAATGAGCTAAGATTGTGCCACTGCACTCTAGCCTGGATGACAGAGCGAGACCGTGTCTCAAAAACAAACAAAAAAGATCAACATGAGGATATTCCAGAGTTGTTCAAAACACTTACCTCACTAAGCCTTTTTGCTTTTTTTTTTTTTTTTTTATCTTGTTTCCCTTGGATTTACCTTTTTAGAATCGTCAGAGGATATGAAGGTAGATGCCCTCTTTCCTTTAAAGATTCCTGCTTGAAATGGCCTTGTGTTTTCTGATTGTGACTCATGGTTTCCACGAGCACAAGTGGGCACCTGCATCGTGCCCCACACTTCAGCACATTGACAGTTATTCACTGGTTCCTCCAGACATTGTGCTTGGAGGGCCTGGTCCCAAGAGCTCATCCAGGTCTCCAGACTCCAGGTCCAACCTGGGCAACATGGCGAAACCCCGTCTCTACCAAAATTTTAAAAAATTAGCTGGGTGTGCTGGTGCACGCCTGTGGTCCCAGCTACTCAGGAGGATGAGTAGCTTCCCATCATACCACAACTACTTCATTTTTGTTTTATTAACAGCATTATTATTCAGGTGCCATGTAATGCACCATTTTATTTTTTATATATTTTTTAGAGATGGTGGGGTCTCGCTATGTTGCCCAGCCTGGTCTTGAACCCCTGGGCTCAAGCGATAGTCTCAGCCTCCTAAAGTGTTGGGATTACAGGCATGAACCACCATGCCCAGCCGAATCCGCCACTTCACTTTTTTAATTTATTTTATTTATTTATTTATGATGGAGTCTCACTCTGTCGCCCAGGCTGGAATGCAGTGGTGCTATCTTGGCTCACCGCAACCTCTGCCTCCTGGGTTCAAGCAGTTATCTGCCTCAGCCTCTGAGTAGCTGGGATTACAGGCATGTGCCACCACGCCTGGCTAATTTTTTATTTTTAGTAGAGATGAGGTTTCACCATTTGGCCAGTCTGGTCTTGAACTCCTGACCTCATGATCCACCCACCTCCGCCTCCCAAAGTGCTGAGATTACAGGTGTGAGCCACTGTGCCCAGCCAAATTTATTTTTGAGACAGAGTCTCACTTTGTTGCCCAGGCTGGAGTATAGTGGTGCAGTCTTGGCTCACTGCAACCTCTGCCTCCCAAGTTCAAGCAATTCTGCCTGGGCCTTCCAAGTAGCTAGGATTACAGGCACATACCACCATGCCCAGCTAATTTTTGTATTTTTAGTAGAGCTGGGGTGTCACTATGTTGGCTAGGCTGGTCTTGAACCCCTGACCTCAGGTGATCTGCTTGCCTCGGCCTCCGAAAGTGCTGGGATTACGGGCTTGAGTCACAGTGCCCGGCCTGAATACACCATTTTAAAGCGTAGCATTGGGTAATTTGTAGTATATTCACAAGATTGTGCAACCATCCCCACTCTGCCAGAACAGTTTCATCTCCCCAAAAGGAACCCCACATTTCTTAGTTGTCACTCACAGTCTCACACTCCCCCCAGCACCTGGCAACCACGAGTCTCCTTTCTGTCTCTGTGGATGTGTCCGTTCTGGACATTGCATGTGAGTGGAATCATGCACTCTGGGGCTTTCGTGTCTGGCTTCCTTCACTCAGCATGACGTTTTCCAGGCTCATCTGTGGGGTGGCAAATGGCAGAGCTGCATTCCTTTCCATGACTGAGTGATCCTCTGTTGGATGGATAAGGCCACATTTCATTTGTCTGTTCATCAGTGGATGGACATTTGGGTTGTTTCCACTTTTTGGCTATTTTGAATATAGTGCTGCTGTGAATATTCATCCATGTACAAATTTTTATGGGGATTTATGTTCTAGGAGTAGAATTGCCAGGTGGTACAGCAGCTCCCTGTTTCAGGTCTGAGGAACTACTAGGCTGTTTTGCTTGTTTCCTCTTCCCACCCACAGTGTATGAGGGCTCCACATTCTCCACATCCTCACCAACACTTGTCATTGTCTGTGGTTTGTTCAAATTATGACTACCCTAGTGGGTATGAAGCAGTATCTCATTGTAGTTTTGATTTGTATTTCCCCGTGACTGCTGATGTTGCACTCCTTTCTGTGTGCTTATTGGCCATCTGTGTATCTTTCTAGAAGAAATGTCTGTTTAGGTCCTTCGCTTATTTTTAAAAATCAAATTACTATTTTTTGAGTTCTCTATATATTCTGGATGCAAGACCCTTATCTGACACATGACTTGCAAATATTCTCTCATTTTGTGGTGTGTCTTTTCGCCTTATTTATGATACCATTTGCAGGACAAAAGTGTTTTTGTTTTCTTTTTTTTTGAGACGGAGTCTCGCTCTGTCGCCCAGGCTGGAGTGCAGTGGTGTGATCTCCACTCACTGCAAGCTCCGCCTCTCCTGGGTTCACGCCATTCTCCTGCCTCAGCCTCCAGAGTAGCTGGGACTACAGGCGCCTGCCATCACGCCCGGCTAATTTTTGTATTTTTAGTAGAGATGGTGTTTCACTGTGTTAGCCAGGATGGTCTCGATCTCCTGACCTCATGATCTGCCTGTCTCGGCCTCCCAAGGTGCTGGGATTACAGGCGTGAGCCACCGCACCCAGCAGGACAAAAGTTTTTATTTTTATTTTTATTTTTTTTGAGATAGGGTCTCACTCTGTCACTCAGGCTGGAGTGAAGTTGTGTGATCATGGCTCACTGCAACCTTGAACTCTTGGGCTCAAGTGATTTTCCCACCTCAGCCTCCTGAGTTGCTGGGACCTCAGGCCCACGCCAGTATGCCAGGCCAATTTTTGTATTTTTGGTAAAGATGGGGTTTCACCATGTTGCCCAGGCTAGTCCCAAACTCCTGGGCTGAAGCAATCCTCCCACCTCGGCCTCCCAAAGTCCTGGGATCACAGGCGTGAGCCACCATGCCTGGCTAAAAGTTTTATATTTTGATGAAGTCTAATTTGTCTGTTTTGCTTTGATGTCTTATCTAAGAAACCACTGTCTAATCCAAGGTCATGAAGATTTACTCCGATGTTTTCTTCTGAAAGTCTGTAATTTGAGCTCTTCTTGACTCTTCATTTTGGATGTGTTGGTTCAGATGCATTTTCATCTTCAGGGTGGAAACATCTACAGGCTCCCTCATCCAGTGAAAGAAGAGAACGTGGCAGGCGGAGGGTAAGTTAAGAAGCCCCCCGATTCTGCATGCACCCCGACAGGAGTCCTCTGGCCTTCCTGTGCTGGCCCTGGACAAGTGAGTGGGGAGGATGCTTTCAGTCCTAATGGGATTAGGGTACAGCCTCCATTTTTTAGGGTTTATCAAGAGTAGTCAGGCTGGGCACGGTGGCTCACACCTGTAATCCCAGCACTTCAGGAGGCCAAGGAAGGGGGATCATTTAAGGTCAGTAATTTGAGACCAGCCTGGCTAACATGGTGAAACTCTGTCTCTACTAGAAATACAAAAATTAGCCACGTATAGTGGCACACACCTGTAATCTTAACTACTTGGGAGGCTGAGGCACAAAAATCACTTGAACCCAAGAAGCAGAGGTTACAGTGAGCCGAGATAGCGCCACTGCACTCCAGCCTGGGCAACAGAGTGAGACTCCATCTCCAAAAAAAAAAAAAAGAATAGTCAGTGGATTGGAGTTGTAGACAAAAAAGATAAAAAAACCCAAAAAATCAGTGATCAAGGATGGAGTCCCAATCTCCCACCCTTCTTTCCTGCCATGTCTACCTACAGTAACCAGCAAAATGGCGGTCCCACAGACTGGACGGAGCCCAGGAGCACTTTCATCTGCAAGAACTGCAGTCAGATGTTTTATACGGAGAAAGGGCTGAGCAGCCACATGTGTTTTCACAGCGACCAGTGGCCGTCACCTCCAGGGAAGCAGGAACTGCAGGTGAAGGGGGACGACCAGTGGCTTTGTGGTTACTGGGTTTCTGGCAGGCCTGTGGGGAGTAAACGAGACTGGTGTCACTTATCTCAGGATGGGGACGTCATTCTGGGTTGGGGGCTGGAGTTGGGCTGTGTGGCTCTCCAGGGGCAGGCCGTCACTATGGGCTGCAGCAGCTCTGCAGCTCAGTCCGTGCCACAGACTCACTGCTGTTTTCTATGACAGCTTTTTTTGCTGAAGCAGCTCTTTCTTTCCCCACCTACCTTCTCTCTTAAAGAGCCATCTCTTCTCTTCTGTGTTTAGGTGTTTGGCACAGAGTTTTGCAAGCCGCTAAGACAGGTGCTGAGGCCAGAAGGGGACAGGCATAGTCCCCCAGGAGCCAAGAAGCCCTTGGACTCCACAGCTGCAGCCCCTTTGGTGGTCCCCCATTCGATCCCCGTGGTTCCAGTGACCCGACACGTAGGGAGCATGGCCATGGTGGGTGCTTGTCGGTCTGCCTCCTTCCTGCCACTGCTCCCAGCTGCTAGGGGAAGCTGTAGGAAAAACCCAAACCAGATACCACAGAAAATCTTTGACTCCAAGCTGGGCGTGGTGGCTCATGCCTGTAATCCCAGCACTTTGGGAGGCTGAGGCGGGTGGATTGCCTGAGCTCAGGAATTCGAGACCAGCCTGGGCAACATGGTGAAACCCCGTCTCTACTAAAAATACAAAAAAATTAGCTGGGCATGGTGGCAGGCACCTGTAAACCCAGCTACTCGGGAGGCTGAGGCCTGAGAATCACTTGAACCCGGGAAGCAGAGGTTGCAGTGAGCTGAGATCACACCACTGCACTCTAACCTGGGTAACAGAGTGAGACTCTATCTCAAAAAAAAATATATATATTGATCCAGAAGAAACTGGTTTGCATGTTAATTCAGTCATTCAGCATTCACTGAGCCCCTCTGTGCCGGACCCTGTGCTGGGTGGTGCTAGGGACACAGAGGTGACCACAGTAGCCTGGGCCCTGCCTCCCAGGGCCCCAGTCCAGTGGAGGAGAGAAGCCTGTCCCCAGACAGTGACAACCCAGAGTGGGCAGAGCTGGGAGCAGAGGGAGCCCAGGGAGTTCCCAGGGGGCTCCTACCCAGCCTGAGGAGGTAAGGGAGGGCTTCCTGGAGGAGGTATGGGAGCTGAGACCTGGAGGATGAGGAGGAGCAGGGCTGGCAGAGCGGAGAGGAGATTTTGTGGAGGCGAGAGAGAGCGTGGTGAGTTACTAGTGATCAGTCTCGTAGGGCTTGTCTCTGCAGCCTGTACTGGAGGACCCCCTACTGGAGAAGCTCCTGCTGGACTCCAGGGCAGGGTCCATGGACCTGAAGGTCCCCTGAGTCAGTGGCTGGGTCTTTTGGGTGCTTGTCATTTGGGTGGAGCTGCATTTCTTTCTTGTCACTGTCACACTGTATCTCTGGGGATCTCTCTCTTTTTAAGGGCCAGTCATCTTAACGATTGAGGCCATTCTCACACAGTCAGGGGCTCTCCTGGGGCAGTGGGTGCAGGAGAAGGCTGCAGCTGTATCATCACCAGGCTCTGTACCTCAGGTGTGGCCCAGATGTGTCCAGCCTCCTTCGCTGGGCATGCATGTCCAAGTTTCCTGTCTCTGGCCAGTCTCCTTTTCCTGCTCTCTTTCCATCCTGGAGATGGAGTGGCGCAGTAGGCGGCTTCAGGCGACCACCTGTGGTTCTAAACTTCTTCAGGAACAAGAGAAAGACGGGGAGGAGCGAGACAGCAAGGAGAGCAGCCAGCAGAGAAAGCGGAAGAAGCGGCCCCCACCCAAGGGGCTGTTCATCCCTCCTCCACCCTCCACGGCTGGGGAGCCCAGCCCTGCAGGAGGCCACCAGAGTCGCCTGCGGTCGCCCATGTTCCTGGTGGACCACCTCCTGAAGGGCTTATTCCAGTGCTCCCCGTACACACCGCCCCCAATGCTCAGTCCCATCCGGGAGGGCTCTGGAGTGTACTTCAACACCCTCTGTTCCACGTCCACTCAGGCCAGCCCTGACCAGCTCATCAGCTCCATGCTCGGTGAGTGAGGCTGGGGCACTCACTCTGTGATCCCAGGGTGGATCACCTGCGGACCACGGCCACTCTCCCTTGTAGCATTGGGTTCAGTGATTGTCTCCTGCCTGGGTGTACCTAGTCTCAGGGTTCCTTTGGTATTCAGATGTGCCCCAGAACTGAGCTAAGTGCCTTCTAGTGCATAGAATTTTACAGACCGAAAGAAAACGTAGAGGCTGTTTATCTTACCATGCTTCTGCCTGCCCTTCTGTGTCATTATCATTTTCTTTATTGAGGCAGAGTCTTGCTCTGTCACCCAGGCTGGAGTACAGTGGCTCGATCACAGCTCACTGCAGCCTCGATCTGGTCTCAAGCAATCCTCCAGCCTCAGACTCCCAAATAGTTGGGACTACAGATGCGCGTCATCACACCTGGCTAATGTTTTGTCTTTCGTAGAGATGGGGTCTTGCTGTGCTGTCCAGGCTGGTCTCGAGTTCCCAGACTCGTGATTTTGTTGCCTTGACCTCCCAAAGTACTGGCATTAAATGTGTGAGCCACCCTGTCTAGCCTGTGTCATTTCCTTTTTTTTTTTTTTTTTTGTTTTTGAGACAGAGTATCACTCCGTCACCCAGGCTGGAGTGCAGTGGCGCGATCTTGGCTCACTGCAACCTCCAACTCCCAGGTTCAAGCGACTCCTGCCTCAGCCTCCCAAGTAGCTGGGACTACAGACATGTGCCATCATGCCTGGGTAATTTTTGTATTTTTAGTAGAGATGGAGTTTCACCATGTTGATCAGGCTGGTCTCGAACTCCTGACCTCCAGTAATCCACGCTCCTCAGCCTCCCAAAGTGCTGGGATTACAGGCGTGAGCCACTGTGCCTGGCCTGGCCTATGTAATTTTCCTAACAGCTTTATTGGGCTGTACTACACATACCTTGCAAATCACCCATTTAGAGTATGCAGTGGTTTTTAGGATATTCACAAGGCCGTGCACCCATCACACAGTCTCATTTTAGAGCACGCTTAGCATCCTCGAAAAAGCCGGAACTCATTACCAGTGACTCCGCCCATATCCCCACAGTCCCTTCTTCCCCAGCCTGGGCACCCACTCATCTGCCTTCTCTCTTTGGATTTGCCTATTTGGGACATTTCATGTAAGTAGAATCATACAATATGCAGCCTTTTGTGTCTGGTTTATTTCACTTGGTGTGTTTTCAGAGTCCCTTCGTATTGTAGTGCATATCAGTGCTCAATTCCTTTTTATGGCTGAACATTTTTCCCTTGTACAGATGGGCCCCACTTTGGGCTATTATGAATAATGCTGCCATAAACATTCGTGTAGAAATTTTTTGGGTTTTTTTGGGAGACAGGGCCTCACTCTGTCACCCAGGCTGGAGTGCAGTGGTGTGATCACAGCTCACTGCAGCTTCAACCTCCTGGGCTCAATTGATCCTTCTGCTTCGGCCTCCAGAGTAGCTGGGCCTACAGGCGTGCACCCCCATGCCCGGCTAATTTTTGTAATTGTTTTTATGTAGGGAGGGGGATCTTGCCATGTTGGCCAGACTGGTCTCAAACTCTGGGGTGGGCCAGGCATGGTGGCTCATGCCTGTAATCCTAGCACTTCGGGAGGCTGGGGCAGGTGGATCACCTAAGATCAGGAGTTTGAGACCAGGCTGGCCAACATGGTGAAACCTCGTCTCTACTGAAAATATAAAAATTAGCCGAGCATGGTGGTGGATGCCTATAATCCTGGCTACTCAGGAGGCAGGAGAATCACTTGAACTCAGGGCAGAATGTTGGGAACAGGCCCCCAAAAATCTGGCCATAAACTGACCCCAAAACTGGCTATAAACAAAATATCTGCAGCACTGTGACATGTTCATGATGGCCATGACGCCCACTCTGGAAGGTTGTGGGTTTACCGGAATGAGGGCAAGGAACACCTGGCGGAAAACCGCTTAAAGTCATTCTTAAACCACAAACAAGAGCATGAGTGATCTGTGCCTTAAGGACATGCACCTGCAGCAGATAACTAGCCAGACCCATCCCTTTATTTCGGCCCATCCCTTTGTTTCCAGTAAGGAATACTTTTAGTTAATCTATAATCCATAGAAACAATGCTTATCACTGGCTTGCTGTCAATAAATATATGGGTAAATCTCTGTTCAGGGCTCTTAGCTCTGAAGGCTATGAGACCCCTGATTTCCCACTCCACACCTCTATATTTCTGTGTGTGTCTTTAATTCCTCTAGCGCCGCTGGGTTAGGGTCTCCCGGACCGAGCTGGTCTTGGCATCGGAGGATACAGTGAGCCGAGACCGTGCCATTTCACTTCAGCCTGGGGAAAAGAGCAAAACTTGGTCTCAAAAAAAAGAAAAAGGCCAGGCGCGGTGGCTCAAGCCTGTAATCCCAGCACTTTGGGAGGCTGAGACGGGCGGATCACGAGGTCAGGAGATCGAGACTATCCTGGCTAACCCGGTGAAACCCCGTCTCTACTAAAAAATACACAAAACTAGCCGTGCGAGGTGGCGGGCCCCCGTAGTCCCAGCTACTTGGGAGGCTGAGGCAGGAGAATGGCGTAAACCCGGGAGGCAGAGCTTGCAATGAGCCAAGATCCAGCCACTGCACTCCAGCCTGGGCAGCAGAGCAAGACTCCGTTTAAAAAAAAAAAAAAAAAAAAAACCTCTGGGGTGAAACAATCCTCCTGCATTAGTTTTCCAAACTGCTGGATTATAGGCCTGAGTCACCATACTCAGCCCTATGTACAGGTTTTTGTGTGGATTTATGTTATGCAGTGAGCAAAGATGGCACCACTGCACTCCAGCCTGGGCAACAGGAAAAAAAAAAAGACTTGTGTAATTTTGACTGTTAGGTCTGTAATCAATTTTAAGATAACTTTTATATATATATATATTACATGAAGTAAAGGTCCAAATTCATTTTTTTGCATGTGTATATCCAGTTCTTCCAGCAGCATTTTTTGAAGACTTCCCATTGAATTGACTTAGCACAATTCAATGTTAGAAATCAATTGACCATAAACATGTGGGTTTATTTCTGGGTGTTCAATTCTATTGCATTAATCTGTATACTTATCCTTATGCCAGTATCACACTGTCTTGATTACTATAGCTTTCAACTTTTGATTACTGTAGCTTTTAAGTTTTGTGTTTTTTTTGTTTTTGGGGGGTGGTTTGGAGGGGTTTTTTTTGAGACAGAGTCATGCTCTGCTGCCCAGGCTGGAGTGCAGTGGCCTGATCTCGGCTCACTGCAGCCTCTAACTCCCAAGTTAGCCTCCCACTTCAGCCTCCTGAGTAGCTGGGATTACAGGGGTACACCACCATGCCAGGCTAATTTTTGTATTTTTAGTAGAGACGGGGTTTTCTTATGTTGGCCAGGTTGGTCTTGAACTCCTGACATCAGGTGATCCACCCGCCTCAGCCTCCCAAAGTGCTGGGATTACAGGTGTGAGCCACCGCGCCAGGCCTGTTTCTTTTTTTTTTTTTTTGAGACGGAGTCTCGCTCTGTCGCCCGGGCTGGAGTGCAGTGGCCGGATCTCAGCTCACTGCAAGCTCCGCCTCCCGGGTTTACGCCATTCTCCTGCCTCAGCCTCCGGAGTAGCTGGGACTACAGGCGCCCGCCACCTCGCCCGGCTAGATTTTTGTATTTTTTTAGTAGAGACGGGGTTTCACTGTGTTAGCCAGGATGGTCTCGATCTCCTGACCTCGTGATCCGCCCGTCTCGGCCTCCCAAAGTGCTGGGATTACAGGCTTGAGCCACCGCGCCCGGCCGGCCTGTTTCTTTAGATATTTCTTTCTGTCTCTTTCTCCTTTCCATCTGGTACTCTTGTTACATGTAGTTGCTGTACTTAATGGTATCCCACATTTCTCTGAGGCTCTATTTCTCTTTATTCTTTTTCTCTTTGTTCTTCAGATTCCACAGTCTCTCTTGATCTGTCTTCAAGTTTACAGATTATTTTCTTCCTGTTGACTCAAACCTATTGAGCCTCATTTTGGTTATTTTTTTTCCTCAACAGCTTCACTTGCCAATATTTTACTTTCTAACCCCAGTATTCCCATTTAGTTCTCTCTTTTTAATAATTTCTATCTCTTAATGATATTCCATCTATGATGAAAAATTGTCATTATACCTTCCTTTAATTCTTTAAGCATGGGATTTGACAGGAGAGGCAGCCCCTGTCTGGGCTGCACCTACCTGGAGTAGAACCCTTGGAGCTGGGACCTGGCTGGGTAAGGGAGCAGGTCACAGCTCAGATGCAACAGCCTCTTGTTCTTAGCAATATTCAGTTGATTATTTTTTATTTTTTTGAGATGGAATCTCACTCTTACCCAGACTGTAGCACAGTGGTACAATCTTGGCTCACTGCAATCTCCGCCTCCCAGCTTCAAGTGATTCTCCTGCCTCGGCCTCCCAAGTAGCTGGGATTACAGGCACCTGCCACCACGTGCAGCCAGTTTTTGTATTCTTAGTAGAGATGGGGTTTGCCATGTTGGCTAGGCTAGTCTTGAACTCTTGACCTCAAGTGATCCACCCACCTCAGTGTCCCAAAGTGCTGGGATTACAGGCATGAACCACCACACCCGGCCTAGTTGGTTTTTTTAAATAATATTTCTCCAAGTGCTGAATGACCTTAGGACAATTTCCAGAGACTTTAGTGTGCTGTTTTTATATATACGTATAATTGTCATGAGTTAATTTGTTTGCTGAGTTCCTTCCTCTACCTTTTCTGAAGTGCTGCCCTCTCCCATGGGATTTTTTTTTTTTTTTTTTTTTTGAGACGGAGTCTCGCTCTGTCGCCCAGGCTAGAGTGCAGTGGTGCCATCTTGGCTCACCACAAGCTCCACCTCCTGGGTTCACACCATTCTCCTGTCTCAGCCTCCCGAGTTGGTGGGACTACAGGCACCCGCCACCACACCCGGCTAATTTTTTTGTATTTTTAGTAGAGACGGGGTTTCACTGTGTGTTAGCCAGGATGGTCTCAATCTCTTGACCTCGTGATCCACCCACCTCGGCCTCCCAAAGTGCTGGGATTACCGGCATGAGACACCGCGCCCGGCCAGCCCACGAGATCTTCAAGAGCCTGCTTTCAGCTTCGTCCACACAGGCAGGCAGAGGACCCTGTGGGTTACCTGCTGTCTGTCTTTTTGAGCCTTTTCACTCTGTTTTCTAGATCAAGTGGATGGGTCTTTTGGCATCTGTGTGGTGAAGGATGACACCAAGATCAGCATTGAGCCGTAAGTTGGGTCCTTCCCAGGGAAGCTGCTTTTACCCCACCTTGAGTTCTAGTGTCACTTTTCCCAAGTGTTCCTTCTTTCCGTGGGGGGTTCAGGTTTACTCACATAGGCTCCCTAGGCGTGAAGCGGTCGATTTTTCCAAGTATACGTAGGAAGACCTCCCAAAATTATTCCTTCTAGAAATTGTTTATATATATATATATATATATATACCTGGAACCCCACGGGGTTCCAGGTAGAATTGGTTACGGCACAGAGCGGGACTCCAGCGTGCCTGAGGGATGTGGCTGGATGGCTGTGGTGTGGACGTAGACACATGCCGGGTGTCAGCTTGTACCTCCACTGCCTTGATCCTGAGAGAGAAATGTGACAATGAAGGAAAACAGAGGAAGGGAGGAAGTGTCCCTGCAGAAGTTTCTGAAATGCCTGTGTGTGTCTGTTGGGGACAGCATGTACCTGATGCACCTGAGACAGCAGAGGGTTTCCACAGAGCAGGCTGTAGCCCAAGAGCAGGGCACACAGAGCATCTCCATTTCACTTCCCATCTCAGTCATGTTTGTACATCTCCCTTATCTGTGTGTGTGGCCTCGTTTCAGACATATCAATATAGGAAGCCGGTTTCAGGCAGAGATCCCAGAACTTCAGGAGAGATCCCTGGCTGGAATTGACGAGCATGTAGCTTCTCTGGTCTGGAAGCCATGGGGAGATATGATGATCAACCCAGAGACACAGGATAGAGGTGGCTGAGGCTTTGGGGCTAAATTCCTAAGGGCCCTTCTTTCCCCTCCATTTCCAGTGTGTTTTTCCTCTTGGGTCTCGAACTCCTGACCACTGGATCCAAGAAGCAGTGTGCCCTGGGCGTGGGAGGGAGCTGGCCCTTGGCCAGTGTTGCTTCTTCCCTGCTGCATTCTCCCTCCCCTACCTCTTTTGTCATATGGTGGCTGGTCAGGCCATCCAGAGCGGGTGCTGGGGACAGGGTTCTCCTCTTCCTCCTTGTCCCTCCCTGAGATGCAGGAGAGAGAAGGGGAAGGCGCCCCTCTCTGCTGTCTCTCGGGAAGGGTTCCTCCCTAGCAGCTGATGATTCCTGTGTGCCTTCTCTTCCCCATGTCCTTCTTGGAAACAGTGACTGAGCTCTGCAACGTGGCATGCTCCAGCGTGATGCCAGGAGGGGGCACCAACCTGGAGCTCGCTCTGCACTGCCTGCACGAGGCTCAGGGCAACGTTCAGGTGAGGCACAGCAAGGGGACCCTCCCTGCTTTCCTGGGACCCAGGGTTTTAGGTGCATGTGACCTGTGTCTGCTTCGGGGTTCAGAGCGGATGGAAACTGGAAGAAGGCCGTCCATCCTTCTCCACAGCGGCTTTGAGATTGCAGTGGTCCTTGTGCACGGACTGTAGGGGAATGCTAAGACATGGGCCCAATTCGTAGCTAATTGGGGCAACAACCAAGTGCAGTGTTTCCTCTAAGATCTCAGGGGGCACTGGAGAAAGGAAGCCCCGAAGACCCAGCTCAGGCCCTGCATTCATCTGCTTCATTCCTTGAGTTTTAGCTTTCAATTGAACACTCATATATACAAACCTCTGATGCAACATAAATGCCTCTACCTACTCCAAGGACCCACCGCCTCACAATTCTGGGTGTTAGAAAGTAAATTAAAAAGTCTCACTGTGAGGAGTGGGAGAGGAAGAGCCACATTGCCTGTGTTCGGAATCTAAGAGTCATGCCATGGTCTTGCTTTTCACCAAGCTGAGAGGCAGTGTCTGGCATATAGCAGGTCCTCAGCAGAGTGGCAGTACATACTTATTGGGTGCCTGCTGGTTGCCTGTACTGTAGGCACTGGGGCCAGGGCCAGCTGAGGGACTCCATGCTTGGTTTAATGCTCTGCTGTCTCTGTCTTGAAATTCTTGGCCAGGCGCGGTGGCTCACGCCTGTAATCCCAGCACTTTGGGAGGCCGAGATGGGTGGATCACCTGAGCTCAGGAGTTCAAGACCGGCCTGGATAACATGGTAAAACCCCATCTCTACTAAAAATACAAAAATTAGCCAGGCACAGTGGTGGGCGCCTGTAATCCCAGCTACTTGGGAAGCTGAGGCAGAAGAATTGCTTGAACCTGGGAGGTGGAGGTTGCAGTGAGCCAAGATTGCACCACTGCACTCCAGCCTGGGCAACAGAGTGAGACTCCGTCTCAAAAAAGAAAAAAAAAAAACCCAGAAATTCTTAATGCTTTTTAAACAAGGAGCCCTGCATCTTCATTTTGCAACAGGCCTCACAAATTATGCAGACCCTGCAATGATGGCTTACACTAGTGATCGACATAAAATCCCTGCCCTCAGGGGGCTTACATTTTAGGAAAGTCAAAAGGAAATTTAGTTTTAAAAATTGTTAGCTAGGCTGGACACATGGCTCACACCTGTAATCCCAGCACTTTGGGAGGCCGAGATGGGTGGATCACCTGAGCTCAGGAGTTCAAGACCGGCCTGGATAACATGGTAAAACCCCATCTCTACTAAAAATACAAAAATTAGCCAGGCACAGTGGTGGGCGCCTGTAATCCCAGCTACTTGGGAAGCTGAGGCAGAAGAATTGCTTGAACCTGGGAGGTGGAGGTTGCAGTGAGCCAAGATTGCACCACTGCACTCCAGCCTGGGCAACAGAGTGAGACTCCGTCTCAAAAAAGAAAAAAAAAAAACCCAGAAATTCTTAATGCTTTTTAAACAAGGAGCCCTGCATCTTCATTTTGCAACAGGCCTCACAAATTATGCAGACCCTGCAATGATGGCTTACACTAGTGATCGACATAAAATCCCTGCCCTCAGGGGGCTTACATTTTAGGAAAGTCAAAAGGAAATTTAGTTTTAAAAATTGTTAGCTAGGCTGGACACATGGCTCACACCTGTAATCCCAGCACTTTGGGAGGCCAAGGCAGGCGGATCACTTGAGGTTCATGAGTTCGAGACCAGCCTGGCTAACATGGTAAAATCCCATCCCTACTAAAAATACAGAAAAAAAAAAATTAGCAGGGAGTGATGGCAGATGGCTGTAGTCCCAGCTACTTGGGAGGCTGAGGCAGAAGAATCGCTTGAACTGGGAGGTGGAGGCTACAGTGAGCCAAGATCATGCCACTGCACTCCAGCCTAGGTGACAGAGCAAGACTCTGTCCCAAAAAAAGGAAAATTGTTAGCTAGCTGGGTACAGTGGTACCCACCTGTATTCCTGGCTGCTTGGGAGGCAGAGACTGAAGGAACCCAGGAATTGGAGCTCAGCCTGGACAACATAGTGAGACCTCATCTTTAAAAATAAAATAAAATGTTTTTAATTGTTAGCTATTGACTAGAGCTATGAAGAAAATAAAAATGGGGCCCTAGACAAGGGTCATACTCCTCAAAATGCCATTCCCTAAGGAGCTTGTGCCAGAATAAATCTACACACAGTCTCCTTCATCAAGATAGGCTTGCTGTGAAAAAATAACTTCAGCTGCATTCGGTGGTATGCCTGGTGTCATAGTTGATGCGCCCACAGACAGTTACAGGCTGGTGGCCCATGCAGGGCTACTTTGAATAACCCTGGGACAGGCAGTGACTTTAGGGACAGCCACAAGTGTTTTTCAGATGAATGGGAGGATGCTGGTGGTCCTCTTCCCCCACCTGGTCCTGGGCAGCCTGCCGTTCCTCTTGTTCCAGGTCGCCCTGGAGACTCTCCTGCTCCGAGGGCCCCACAAGCCACCGACACACCTGCTCGCTGACTATCGCTACACAGGTGACGGGGAAAGGCTGCCGGGCTGGTTTGGCCCAGCTGAGACCTCTATGAATCGGCCAGTTCTGTTGCAAGCTCTGCCTCTGCCTCCTGGAGTTCTCTTCGGGGCCTTTGCCTGCCTTTCAGGAGGGCCTGTCCTTGTCAGGATGACTCAGTGGGCGCCACATTCTGCTAGTGGGATCCTGCTTCACCCTTTCCCAGTGGTTTCCTTACAGACTCTGCCCAGCCACAAAGGGAATGATCCTGGCCAGGAGGAGGGGAGATGGGCTTAGGTTCAGTGGTTGAATCCATCAGCTCTGGAGACAGGCTGCCAGGGCCCCCACCTGCCCTTAGGAAGCGACTGAAGCCTCATTGCCACATCTGTTAAGTGGGGCTAGTAGTGGTCCCTCCCTTCTGGAGACTCTTTGAGTTTTTTTATGAGTTTGGCACATAATTGGTGCTCAGTAATGGCAGCTATTAAAGGGAAGGTGGTCTGCATTTCAGCTGTGGCTGTGGTCCCAGGACAAATGGCCTTCCCCCTGTCGGCTGTGTTCTTTGATAGGTTCAGACGTCTGGACTCCTATAGAGAAGAGGCTTTTTAAGAAGGCGTTCTATGCCCACAAGAAGGACTTCTACTTGATACACAAGACGGTAAAGTGAATGTGGGCTGGTGTCCAAGGCCCCGCCTCACACAGCTGAGACAAGCTCGAGCTGCAGGGCTGGTCGGGGTCGGAGGGCCCCACCCTCACCTGCCTGTGGCAGCGCTCTTACTGTAGACAGTTTACAGTGTCAAAAAGCCATCCTCGTGAACAGCTCCAAATGGTAGAGACCTGCATCACCTGCACAGAACAGTCTTCCATGTCCCTTCTCGCAGTCTTGCTTCTGATTGGTGACCTCTATTATGTATTCCACCAAGCAACAGGCGTTTCTGTCTGTACAAATTTTATATATACAGGTATGCATATACTTTTAAAAAGATAAGGGCCATCCATGGTGGCTTATGCCTGTAATCCCAGCACTTTGGGAGGCCAAGGCGGGAGGATCACTTGAGGTCAGGAGTTCCGGACCAACCTGGCCAACATGGTGAAACCCCGTCTACTCAAAATACAAAAATTAGCCGGGCATGGTGGTGAGTAATCCCAACTAGATGGCAGGCTGAGGCATGAGAATCATTTGAACCCGGGAGGCAGAGGTTGCAGTGAGTGGGGATTGTGCCACTGCACTCCAGCCTGGGTGACAGAGTAAGACTCTGTCTCAAAAAAAAAAAAAAAAAAGGCCAGGTGTGGTGGTTTACACCTGTAATCCCAGCACTTTGGGAGGTCGAGGTAGGTGGATCACCTGAGGTTGGGAGTTCAAGACCAGCCTGACCAACATGGAGAAACCCCGTCTCTACTAAAAATACAAAATTAGCCGGGTGTGGTGGTACATGCCTGTAATCCCAGCTCCTTGGGAGGCTGAAGCAGGAGGACTGCTTGAACCTGGGAGGCGGAGGTTGCGGTGAGCCAAGATCCCACTATTGCACTCCAGCCTGGGCAACAAGAGTGAAACTCCATCTCAAAAAAAGAAAAAAAGGATGAGGTCAGGCGCAGTGGCTCATGCCTGTAATCCTAGCACTTTGGGAGGTCAAGGTGGGAGGATTGCTTGAGCCTAGGAGTTCAAGACCAGCCTGGGCAATATAGTGAGACCTTGTCTCTACAAAAAAGTTAAATACTAGCCTAGCTTGGTACCGCATGCCTGTAGTCCCAGCTACTCGGGAGGCTGAGGTGGGAGGATTGCTTGAGCCTGGGAGGTGAAGGCTGCAATGAGGCAAGATTGTACCACTGCACTCCAGCCTGGGTGACAAAATGAGACTGTCCCCCCAAAAAAACCCAAAGGATAAGATCTCACTACATATAATGTCCTGCTGCTTATTTTCTGTTCAAAAATAAAAAAAGTTGGATGTACACAAAATTGCACATAATTGAAGTATAATAAGATTTCCTAAGTTTTGACATATTGATACAACACCTGGGAAACCATCACCACAGTCAACATAATGAGCATGTCCCTCAGCCCTGAATCTCCTCCTGCCCCATAGTAATCATTCCCCATTGCACCCCCTGTCCTCAGTCAGCAGTGATCTGCCAGGGCACTGTAAGTTCGTTTTCATTTCCTAGAGTTTGCTATAAATGGAGTAGTCACACAGTATGGACTCTGCTTGGTCCAGCTTCTCGCACTCAGCATCATGATTTTGAGTTCATCCATGTTCCATGTATTGAGAGATCTCCCCTTTTCACTGCTGAATAGTATTCCACTGGATGGACATACCACGGTTTATGTAATCATTTGCCTGTTGGTGGACATTTGAGTGGCTTCCAGTTTGGGGTGACTATAAATAAATTTGTTATGAACATTCAGGTACAATCTTGGTATTGACATGTACTTTGTTTTCTAGAGGAGTAAATACCAGGAATGGAATGACTAAGTAGGTGTACACTTAACTTTTTAATAAACCGCCAAACAATTTTCTGAAGTAGTTGTATCATTTCACATTTCTACTGGCAGGAAATGAGATGTCTAGTTGCTCCACAACCTCCCTAGCCCTGGGTAGGGCCAGTCCTTTTAATTCCAGCCATTCTCATGACAGTGTGGTGGCATCGCATGGTGTTTCCTTCATGACTGACAATGCTGAGCATCTTTTCATGGGCCTGTTTACTGTCTGTATGCCTTCTTTGGTGAGGTGTCTGTTCATATCTCTTGCCTATGTTTTTATTGGGATGTCTGTGTTTTGTTTTGTTTTTGTTTTTGTTTTTGAGACGGAGTACTCACTCTGTCGCCCAGGCTGGAGTGCAGTGGCACAATCCATGCTCACTGCAACCTCTGCCATCGCTTGAACCAGGTTCAAGCGATGCTCCTGCCTCAGCCTCCTAAGTAGCTGGGATCACAGGTGCCCACTACCACGCCTGGCTAATTTTTGTATTTTTAGTAGGGACGAGGTTTTGCTGTGTTGGCCAGGCTGGTCTTGAACTCCTGACCTCAGGTGATCTGCCCACATCAGCCTCCCAAAGTGCTGGGATTACAGGCGTGAGCCACCGCACCCAGCCATCTGTGTTTTTATTATTAAGTTGTAGCAGTTCTTTATCGGTTCGGGATACATGTCATTTATCCAGCTCCATGCTTTGGGAATGTTTTCTCCCAATCTGTAGCTTTTTAATCTCTTAACAATGTCTTTTAAAGAAAAATTTTGTCATTTTCATGAAGTCATTAATTAATTTTTCTTTTATGGACTGTGCTTTTGGTGTTGTATCTAAGAATTATTTGCCTAACTCAACCGCAAAGATTTTCCCCTTGTTTTCTCTAGAAGTTTTTTTTGTGTGTGTGAGAGACGGAGTCTCGCTCTGTCACCCAGGCTAGAGTGCAGTGGCGAGATCTCGGCTCACTGCAAGCTCCGCCTCCCGGGTTCACGCCATTCTCCTGCCTCAGCCTCCCGACTAGCTGGGACTACAGGTGCCTGCCACCACCATGCCCGGCTAATTTTTTGTATTTTTAGTAGAGACGGGGTTTCACCATGTTAGCCAGGATGGTCTTGATCTCCTCACCTCGTGATCTGCCCACCTTGGCCTCCCAAAGTGCTGGGATTACAGGTGTGAGCCACCGCTCCCGGCCTTATCTAGAAGTTTTATAGTTTTAGGTTTTACATTTAGGTTTACAATTCATTTCGTGTTAATTTTTGTATATGGTGTAAAATATGAGTTAAAGTTCATGTTTTGCATGTGGATATTCTTTTGTACCTTTTGTTGAAAAGACAAAAAGTAGTACCATACTGTTTTTACTACTGTAGCTTTATAAGTCTTGAAATCATGTATTACCATATGAACTTTCTAAGTAGCTTATCCATTTTTACCAAAAAAAAGAAAAACCTGCTACGATTTTGATTGGTACTGCATTGACTCTATTGACTCTATAGGCTAATTGAGGAGAGTTGACTTTTTTTTTTTTTTTTTTGAGATGGTGTTTCACTCTTGTTGCCCAGGCTGGAGTGCAGTGGCACGATCTTCACTCACTGCAACCTCCGCCTCCCAGGTTCAAGCGATTCTCATACCTCAGCCTCCCAAGTAGCTGGGATTACAGGCACCCACCACCATGCCTAGCTAATTTTTTTATTTTTAGTAGAGACAGGTTTTACCATGTTGGCCAGGCTAATCTTTTGAACTCCTGACATCAGGTGATCCACCTGCCTCAGCCTCCCAAAGTGCTGGGATTACAAGCATGAGCCACTGCACCTGGCCAAGGAGAGTTGACATTTTAATAACAGTTTCTGACCCATGAACAGGGGCTGTGTCTCTATGCATCATCTTTAATTTCTCTTAGCAGTGTTTTCAAGTTTTTATTTGTTCTTATTTCTTTTAAGATCTAGGATCTCACTCTGTCGCCCAAGCTGGAGTACAGGGGTGTGATCATAGTTCACTGTACCCTTTGACCTCCTGGGCTCAAGTGATCCTCCAGCTTTGAGTAGGTGGGACTACAGGTGTGTGTCATCACACCTAGCTCTGGTATAACTTTTTTTTTTTTTTTTTTGAGACAGAGTCTCGCTCTGTCGCCGGGGCTGGAGTGCAGTGGCCAGATCTCAGCTCACTGCAAGCTCCGCCTCCCGGGTTCCCGCCATTCTCCTGCCTCAGCCTCCGGAGTAGCTGGGACTACAGGCGCCTGCCACCTCACCCGGCTAGTTTTTTGTATTTTTTAGTAGAGACAGGGTTTCACCGTGTTAGCCAGGATGGTCTCGATCTCCTGACCTTGTGATCCGCCCATCTCGGCCTCCCAAAGTGCTGGGATTACAGGCTTGAGCCACCGCGCCTGGCCAACTTTTTTTTTTTTTTTGAGACAGAGTGTCGCTCTGTCACCCGTCTGGAGTGCAGTGGTATGATCTCGGCCCACTGCAACCTCCACCTTCTGGGTTCAAGCGATTCTTCTGCCTCAGCCTCCTGAGTAGCTGGGATTACAGGTGCGCACCACCACGCCCGGCTACATTTCTTGTATTTTTAGTAGAGATGGGGTTTCCCCATGTTGGTCAGGGTGGTCTCAAACTCCTGACCTCTGGTGATCCTCCTGCCTCGCCCTCCCAAAGTGCTGGGATTACAAGTGTGAGCCACCGTGCCTGGCCTCTGGCATAACTCTTTGAACATATATTAAACAGTTACGGTAACCTTTCACGTCCTTCCTTGCTCATTCTAACATCTGTGTCTGTGGTGGGTTGACTTTGACAGATTGGGTTTTCTCCTCCTGAGTGCCATGTTATCCTGCTTCTTAGCATGCATGGTGATTTTCAGCAGATCACAGGCATTGTGAATGTTAGCTGTTGGATGCTGGATATTTTTGCAGCCTTATAAATATTCTTGAGTTTTGTTCTGGGACACAGCTACTTTTAGATTCAGTTTTAGATTTTTTAGATTGGACCAGCATAGCTCTTCTCTAAGGCTGATTATTTCTCCTTACTGAGGTAAGACTATGTCACTGCCCTACCCAGTGCCCCCTGAATCACGAAGTTTCCCACTCTGGCTGTGGGAACGGGCACTCTTCCTGGCCCTGTAGGAGCAGCAGGCACTTTTCCCTCTCATCGTTTTGGATGGCTCTTTACCCAGCTTTGGCTGGTCTGTTCCCATGCATGTGCTGGGCAGTCTTTGGCTGAGTCCTTGGGGGAAATTTGCTCCCTATCTCTGGAGTGTTCTGTGTGCAGCTCTTTCCTCTCCCATCCTCTGTCCTGTGGGCTCTACCGCCATGGTCTCCGGGGGCACTGTGCTCCACCTCAGCTCCCTAAGTCCTTCTGGGTTCTGTCTAAATTGCCCCTGCCTGGGTGGTGGCCTGGAAACACAAGGTGATAAGCCAGAGCAGTGGCAGCTTGCTTCCTGTCAGGGTTCACTGGCCTTTGCTGAATGACGATTGGTGTCTTGCCAAACATTGTTTATATTTTGACTCTGTTTTCATTGTTTGGGACGAGAGGGTAAATCTGGTTCTGTTGCTCCATCTTGTTCAGAAGCAGAAGTCCAACTTTTTTTTAAACTTAGTGATGTTTCTTAGGCAGAGTTTGTGCTGTTTTGACTCCTCGTTTGTGAATACTTAAAAAGCTGAAAAACATTTGGGTGGAGAATGTCTTTTCTGGAGTGAGCTCAGTAGCCAATTTTATTTCCTGAGAAATTTTCTTCCTAGAGCAATTAAACTTTTCCTTTTTTTTTTTTAAAAGAGACGCTCGCCGGGCACAGTGGCTCATGACTGTAATCCCAGCACTTTGGGAGGCTGAGGCAGGCAGATCACGAGGTCAGGAGTTCGAGACCAGCCTGGCCAATAAAGTGAAACCCTGTTTCTACTAAAAACACAAAAAATGGCTGGGTGTGGTGGTGCGCACCTGTAGTCCCAGCTACTTGGGGGGCTGAGGCAGAAGAATCGCTTGAACCCAGGAGGTAGAGGTTGCAGTGAGCCGAGACCGTGCTACTGCACTCTAGCCTGGGCAACAGAGTGAGACTTCGTCTCAAAAAAAAAAGAGATACTCGCTCTGGAGTGCCATGACACATCATAGCTCACTGCTGGCCGGGCGCAGTGGCTCAGGCCTGTAATCCTGGCACTTTGGGAGGTTGAGGCAGGCAGATCACCTGAGATCAGGAGTTCAAGACCATCCTGGCCAACATGGTGAAACCCCGTCTCTACAAAAATACAAAAATTAGCTGGGCATGATGGCAGGTATCTGTAATCCCAGCTACTCAGGAGGCTAAGATGGGAGAATCACTTGGACCCGGGAGGTGGAGGTTGCAGTGAGCCAAGATCATGCCATTGTACTCCAGCCTGGGCGACAGGGTGAGATTCTGTCTCAAAAAAAAAAAAAAAAAGCTCACTCTAACCTTGAACTCCTGGGCTCAATTGGTCATCTCACCTCAGCGTCTTAAGTAGCTGGGACCACAGGCATGCACCACCATGACTGGCTAATTTTTAAAAATTTTGTAGAGGCCGGGCACGGTGGCTCAAGCCTGTAATCCCAGCACTTTGGGAGGCCAAGACGGGCGGATCACGAGGTCAGGAGATCGAGACCATCCTGGCTAACACGGTGAAACCCCATCTCTACTAAAAAATACAAAAAACTAGCCGGGCAACGTGGTGGCCGCCTGTAGTCCCAGCTACTTGGGAGGCTGAGGCAGGAGAATGGCGTAAACCCAGGAGGCAGAGCTTGCAGTGAGCTGAGATCCGGCCACTGCACTCCAGCCTGGGCGGCAGAGAGAGACTCCGTCTCAAAAAAAAAAAAAAAAAAAAATTTTGTAGAGATAGGGTCTTGCTGTGTTGCCCAGGCTGGTCTCGAACTCCTGACCTCAAGTAGTCCACATGCCTCAGCCTCTCAAAGTGCTGGGATTACAGGCGTGAGCCACCAAGCCCAGCTTCCCTTTTGTTTTTAACAGAAGTTATTTTTAGTGAGATCCTTTCTTAGTGGAGGAACGGGAAAATGATCCCGTAGGTTCATGCTGTGCACTTAAAACCTCCCCTTCTTCTAGAGTGGGCCACTTCCTGCCAAGACTTTAGAGGCTCTGCCTAGCTGTTGTAATGTCTGTGTGGTAGTCTGCCTGTAGAGGGCATTCCGATTTATCAGCATGATGTCGCAGTTAGCATCCCTGGAGGGACCTTTGTGCGCATCTTCCTTAGGAAAGAATTCCTGGGCTGGAATGACTGCTCAGGATGTGCAGGCTTAAGTACTAGTGGCTACTGTGTGGCTCCACTTTGAACGCCCTCATCCCCAGGAAGGATTTTGTGGTCCTGTGCCTTTGTGGTGAGTGGTGACGCCAAGCCAAAGGAAGAGATCCTTCCAAAGGGCTTTCCAAAGGAGGCGGCTGGCCCAGTGGTAAGGTCACACTCCCGGGGCCCGCGTGGCACGGCCACAGCCTGCTTGTTTTCTTTCACTAGATCCAGACAAAGACGGTAGCTCAGTGCGTTGAGTATTATTACATCTGGAAAAAAATGATCAAGTTTGACTGTGGCCGAACCCCAGGGCTAGAAAAGAGGGTCAAGAGAGAGCCGGAGGAGGTGGAAAGGACAGAGGAAAAGGTAGAGGAACCCGGGCGGTGTCGGGAGCTCATCTCTTCTCCCAGTGCCTGCTGCCTGTGGAGTTGGAGGGTGGGGTCAGAGGGCAGGGATGCTCCTGACGGAAGGGTTTCCCTGCAGGAGACACGTGTGCCCTCAGCTCTGTGCCTCTCTTACAGCAGGACAGGTCAGCACCCTTACGTCACTTCTGCTCCCTCTGCAGGTCCCATGCAGCCCTCGGGAGAGACCCAGCCACCATCCAGTTCCCGAGTTAAAGATAAAAACCAAGAGTTATAGGAGGGAGTCCATCCTCAGCTCCAGCCCAAATGCAGGCCCCAAGCGGACCCCAGAGCCGTCGGGAAGCGTGGAGAGCCAGGGCATTTTTCCATGCAGAGAGTGTGAAAGGTACTCAGCTTTCTCCTGGAGACGTCCCCAGGACTCCCAGCCTCAGCCCCCCATGATCCCTTCCTCCCTGCTCTGACCCCATGTCCTCTGGCGACTCCTCAGGGTGTTTGACAAGATCAAGAGTCGAAATGCCCACATGAAGCGGCACCGCCTTCAGGACCACGTGGAGCCCATCGTCAGGGTGAAGTGGCCAGTGAAGCCCTTCCAGCTGAAGGAAGAGGAGCTGGGAGCTGACATCGGCCCCCTGCAGTGGTGATTCCCGTGGCAGGAAGTCCAAATGGGGCCTCCGGTGCTGCCCCTCCTCCCTTTGGCCTCTCCAGGGTGTTTGGGGTACCCCTCTGCCTCCCCCCACCCTCCCCATCCCCTGTTGGCCAACCGGCCTGCAAACGTGGCGGGCATTTGGCCACAGATAGGCAGGAGGAGCTCAGTTGTTGGACAGCTATGCAGTCCCTGTCCAGTGGCGCTGGAGGCTCTACTCTCCTTAGGTTCATAGTCTCTCCCCTTCTTTCCCTTCCACTTCTAGAGCAGGGAGGCTTGGGGAGGGGAAAAGTTAGCTCTGGGTAGCTCTTAAATCTTAGCCTCCGTTGTGGGGTTTGGTTTCATGTGTTAGATAAGGCCAAGACGTAGAGAATCAGTGGGAAAAAACCTTGAGATCTCCAACACGCTGGGCCCCTCCCCAGGGCGGGGACTCTGCCTTCCAGATTCAGTCCCTAGTCTTGCGATGAATTCTGCATTGTTCCGTGTTTTTTGTACGTGTCAACTCGTAAATCTGATTAAATTGGGTTCTTGAGCCACTGTCTTTGACTTCCCTGCCTATTGATCCAATAAAGGCTTAGGAACCCCACCACGTGCTAAGGCCGGGAGGTGAGTCAGCTGTGGCCTGCCCTGGGGGCTGGGGGCCTTGGGGAGAAGACAGGCATGTTGATTTGGACATTCATTCAGCAAACATCTACGAAGCACCTGCTGTAGAATGCACTGGACGTTGCCAATCGGTGCAACAGGGATAGTGAAGCAAGACAGGCCCCTTTTCTCACAGACCTTCCCTTGTAGGAGCAGGAAGGTAGCAGTAATAATAAGCAAACAAGGTGATTTGGGGTCTTGATACTGGAAATGCTTTTGGCTATAACAGAAGAGTTGGTGTTGATTTAAACAATCATGGAGTTTGGTTGTCCCCGTGGGGGCTCAGCCTTGGAATCAGGGACCTCTGGCAGGGGCAGGGGCAGAACCAGGGCTCCAGCAGAGGCGAGAATAACCTTGAACCAAAATCTAGACCTGCAGGGGGCAGGGGAATCAGGGAGAAAACAACCCCCCTCCCTGCCTCCCTTTTTAAGAGTGAGGAAAACTTGACCAGCTCCCAGCAGATGCCGTATGTCTCACTGAGCCTGTGTTCGCTTCTAAACTGATCCCTGTTAGTGAGAAGGGAAATGACCACAGTTGGCCTAGACCACTCAAGATGTAGCTCCATGACCAGGTGCAGTGGCTCTTGCCAGTAATCCCAGCACTTTGGGAGGCCAAGGCAGGCGGATCATGAGGTCAAGAGATCAAGACCATAGTAGCCAACATGGTGAAACCCCGTCTCTCCTAAAAATACAAAAATTATCTGGGTGTGGTGCCACGTGACTGTAATCCCAGCGACTTGGGAGGCTGAGGTAGGAAAATGGCTTGAACCCGGGAGACGAAGGTTGCAGTGAACTGAGATTATGTCACTGCATTTCAGTCTGGTAGAGCAAGACTCCGTCAGAAAGACAGAAAGAAAAGAAAGGTGGACTCCACAGTGGCTCACACTGTAATTCCAGCACTTTGGGAGGCCAAGGTAGGTGGATCACTTGAAGTCAGGAGTTTGAGACCAGCCTGGCCAACATGATGAAACTCCATCTCTACTAAAAATACAAAAAAATTAGCCAGGCATGATGTTGGACACCTGTAGTCCCAGTTACTCAGGAGGCTGAGGCAGGAAAATCACTTGAACTTGGGGGTGGAGGTTGCAGTGGGCCAAGATTGCACCACTGCACTCCAGCCGGGGCAACAGAGTTGTCAGTGGCTCACACGTCAGTGGGAGGTGGTCAAGGAAAGGACAGATCGAGTTGGCAGGGCAGGTTTGAGCCTGAGCAGCTGTAGTCGATGCCATTAGCTCAGATGGGGAATTGACTGCAGAGGATTGAATGCATCGGGGTGTGATCGTGTCTATGGCAGGGTGTGCTGTGTTCTGAGGGGCTGGGAAAGTAGACGGCAGTGTCAGGAGGTTTCACAGAGGGCCCACCTATCAGCTAAGGCTTAAAGATTGGGAGGGAGGGGGAGCAGAGGTGGACGCTGAGTTTGAAGCAGTTAGAACACTGCAGTTAAGGGAAGGGGTTCAGACGTCAGGTGAACCTCATCCATCCTGGCTCCTCTTACCTCCTTGTAAACTAGGGCAAATCACTTTCCCTGTGGGAGCCTCAGTTTTCTCAATCTGTAAAATGGGATGAAAATTGCCCCTCCTCAACCCCCGCAACCTATCAGTTAAATAAAATGTAAATTATGACCAGGTGTGGTGGCTCATGCCTGTAATTCCACACTTTGGAAGTCCGAGGTGGGCGGATCACTTTAGGTCAGGAGCTTGAGACCAGCATGGGCAACATGGTGAAACCCCATCTCTACTAAAAATATAAAATACGAAAATTAGCCAGGCATGGTGGTACATGCCTGTAATCCCAGCTACTTGGGTGGATAAGGCACAAGAATTGCTTGAATCCAGAGATGGAGGTTGCAGTGAGCCGAGATCATGCCACTGCACTCCAGCCTGGGCAACAGAGCGAGACTCCATGTCAAAATAAATAAATAAAAATAAATGTAGGGCCGGGCGCGGTGGCTCAAGCCTGTAATCCCAGCACTTTGGGAGGCCGAGATGGGCGGATCACGAGGTCAGGAGATCGAGACCATCCTGGCTAATATGGTGAAACCCTGTCTCTACTTAAAAAAATACAAAAAACTAGCCGGGCGACGAGGCGGGCGCCTGTAGTCCCAGCTACTCGGGAGGCTGAGGCAGGAGAATGGCATAAACCCGGGAGACGGAGCTTGCAGTGAGCTGAGATCCGGCCACTGCACTCCAGCCTGGGTGGCAGAGCAAGACTCCGTCTCAAAAAAAAAAAAAAAATAAAAAATAAAATAAATGTAAATTAAGCATTTGGAAGGGTGCACCATAAGAACTGAACGGCTACTAGTTAACAAGCTCTCATGTGATTGCTAATATTGTTTGGATCCCATCCTAAATAAATCCAATGAACTCTGGAAATGGAAAAATACTCCCCGGTTGAAAAGGCTGAGGGGTATATTATCTGTTGCTGCATGACAAATTACCCTGAAAGGGAGCAGCTTAAACAGAAGCTTTTACATAGTGTTGCTGCTTTGGCAGACATGGAACCAAAACTGCTTGTGGTAATCCAGGCTCACCCCCACCTGCTCTGTGGTCAGGACACAGTGGCAACCACAAGTGGGTGGTCCAGGCAAGTCTATTCATGTATGAAGAGAGTTGGAGGAAGACTTCTTACGCCTTGCTCCGCTCAGCCAGCCCCCTAGATAATAGCGGTTTCTCAAACTGTGGTCCCTGGATTATCTGCATCCTAATTTTACTTTTTTTTTGAGAGGAGACAAGGTCTCACTCTGTCGCCCAGGTTGGAGTGCAGTGGCACCATCATAGCCCACTGCAGCCTCAAACTCCTGGGGTTAAACAATACTCCCACCTCAGCCTCCCAAGGAGTAATTTAAAAATTTTTTAATTTTGTAGAGATAGGGTCTTGCTTTGTTGCCTAGGTTGGTCCTTAACTCCTAGGCTCAAGCAGTCCTCCCACCTCGGTCTCCCAGAGTGTTGGGATTACAGGCATGAGCCACCGGGTCTGGCTGCATCCTAATTATATGGGGTTGTGTTTTTTTAAAAATGCAGATTCCGGCCGGGCGCGGTGGCTCAAGCATGTAATCCCAGCACTTTGGGAGGCCGAGACGGGCGGATCACGAGGTCCGGAGATGGAGACCATCCTGGCTAATACGGTGAAACCCTGTCTCTACTTAAAAATACAAAAAACTAGCCGGGCGACGAGGCTACTCGGGAGGCTGAGGCAGGAGAATGGCATAAACCCGGGAGGCGGAGCTTGCAGTGAGCTGAGATCCGGCCACTGCACTCCAGCCTGGGTGGCAGAGCAAGACTCCGTCTCAAAAAAAAAAAAAAAAAAATGCAGATTCCTCTGACCCACCACAGACTCAGAATTGGAACCATTGTGGGTATGGCCTTCAAACCTGTTTTATTTAAAGAAGATTTTTAGGATAGTTTTAGATTTGTTGAAAAATTGCAATGACAGCAAAAAAAATCCCATATACCCATTTCCCCTATGATTAACATCTTATATTAGAATGGTACATTTATTACCATGAATGAACTAATACGGCACAATATTATTAACTAAACTTCATAGTTTATCTAGCTTTCCTTAGTGTTTTTTGTTTGTTTTGAGATGGAGTCTCACTCTATCTGTAGCACAGTGGCACAATCTTGGCTCACCACAACCTCCGCCTCCCGGGTTCAAGCAATTCTTCTGCTTCAGCCTCCCGAGCAGCTGGGACTATAGGCGCCCACCACCATGCCCGGCTAATGTTTGTATTTTTAGTAGAGATGGGGTTTTGCCATGTTAGCCAGGCTGCTCTCGAAAGCCAGGCGGCTCACGAACTCCTGACCTCAGGTAATCCACCGGCCTCAGCCTCTCAAAGTGGGATTACAGGAGTGAGCCACTGTGCCCGGCCGATTTCCTTGTTTTTTTTTAACCTAATGCCCTTCTGTCCCAGGATCCCACCCAAGGTAAGACATTACATTTAGCAGCCATGTATCCTTGGCTGTGACGGTTTCTCAGACTTTCCTTGTTTTGATGACTTGACAGTGTTACTTGTTTGAGACGGAGTCTCCCTCTTGTTGCCCAGGCTGGAGTGCAGTGAGGTGATCTCAGCTCACTGCAACCTCCGCCTCCCGGGTACAAGTGATCCTCCTGCCTCAGCCTCCCAAGTAGCTGTGATTACAGGCATGCACCACCACACCCAGCTAAGTGTTTTGTATTTTCAGTAGAGACAGGGCTTTGCCATGTTGGACAGGCTGGTCTTGAACTCCTGGCCTCAAGTGATCCTCCTGCCTTGGCCTCCCAAAGTACTGGGACTACAGGTGACACACTGTGCCCACCAACAGTTTTGAGGAGTACTAGGCAAGTGTTTTGGAGGATGTGGCTCAATGGGAATTTGTCTAGTGTTTTTTTCATGATTAGATTGAAAGATCCCAGAAGTAAAGACCCATTTTAATCACATGACTGATCAATATTGAGGTTAACCTCAACCACCTGGATGTCAAAGTCCGGTTTCTCCACTGTAAATTTAGTCTTTTTCTCCCCTTTCCTGCACCCTCTTCTTTGAAAGGAAGTCACTATGCACAGTCCATACTTACAGAATGGGGAGGTATCCTTCACCTTCTTGAGAGCAGAGTATCTACACAGATTATTTGGAATTCTCCTGCACAAACTATTTGTCTATTCTCCCCCCTTTATTTGTTCTCTATTCATCTATATGACCACAGGCTCATGGATACTTTATTTTTGGGATTATAATGCAATACTACTTTATTTTGCTGCTCAAATTGTTCCAGCTTTGGCCATTGGGAGCTCTTTCAGTTGGCACCCTGGCATACCCCCTAATTTTGTGTGTGAGCACACGTGTGGAATACTTCCTTCCTCTCTGGCACTACAAAGTGATACTGCGGTGAGCTATGATTGTGCTGCCGCACTCCAGCCGGGGCGACAGAGCGAGACTCTGTCTCCAAAACCAACAACTCAAAGAGTGAGACCTGTCAAAAAACAACTCAATTTTCTGGGGCAGTAGGAGGTGTGTTTGAATCTGAACTTTTTTTTTTTTTTGAGGCGGAGTCTCGCTCTGTCGCCCGGACTGGAGTGCAGTGGCCGGATCTCAGCTCACTGCAAGCTCCGTCTCCCAGGTTTACGCCATTCTCCTGCCTCAGCCTCCCGAGTAGCTGGGACTACAGGCGCCCGCCACCTCGCCCGGCTAGTTTTTGTATTTTTAGTAGAGACGGGGTTTCACCGTGTTCGCCAGGATGGTCTCGATCTCCTGACCTCGTGATCCGCCCGTCTCGGCCTCCCAAAGTGCTGGGATTACAGGCTTGAGCCACCGCGCCCGGCCTGAACTTTTTTTTTAGAGACAGAGTCTTGCTATGCTGCCCAAGGAGGGACTCGAACCGGACTCAAACTCCTGGGCCCAAGTGATCCTCCGCCTACCGAGTAGCTGGGATTACAGGCACGAGACAACGCGCCCAGCTTCGAATCTGAATTTTTTAACACGCTGTCTTCAGCTTTTTTTTTTTTCTGAGACTAAGTCTCACTCTGTCGCCCAGGCTGAAGTGCAGTGGCACGATCTCGGCCCACTGCAACCTCCACCTCCCCGGTTCAAGCGATTCTCCTCCCTCAGACTCCCGAGTAGCTGGGATTACGGGCGTGAGCCATCACACCCAGCTAATATTTGTATTTTAGTAGAGCGGTGTTTCGCCATGTTGGCCGGGCTGGTCTCAAACTCATGACCTCAGGTGATCCGCCCGCCTCGGCCTCCCAAAGTGCTGGGATGACAGGCGTGAGCCACTGCGCCCGGCCCTCTTCATCTATTTTTTATGAAACCAGAGTTAGAGAACCTCTTAAATTTTTGTTTCCAGTCTCTCAACTACTTCACCGGTCTCCCCAAAGCAGTTCCAGTACTGGCCGGTAGAGGGAGCAAGAAAAAGCAGAACGGTTTCCTTTTCCCACCAACGCCTTTCCAAGTGAAGAAATGGGCGAGACCAGCCGTGGGGCGGGACTAAGCTCTGCGCAGAACTGTCAAACCCGGGCTTCGGCCCCGAGTTGTCACGTGAGTGTCTGCGGTCAGCTGACTGTGCCGGAGTACCTCAGGGAGGGCGAGGGGTGGCCCCCCTAACAACGCGAGCCGAGGGCTGCTGCTGATTGGTGGAGGAGGATCCAGCGGCAACACCGTGGGGCGGGGCCTCGGCGGTGAGTACTGCCATTGCCTTCCGCAGGGTCACGTGGGAGGTGAGGCACAGAGCGCTGGGGAGAAAGTGGGGCGCCGTTGTCCTGTGTGTGCGCATGCGTTGAGATCTTGGGACGCCGATTGGGGCGTCCCGAGTCACGGGCAGCGTGCGGCGGCTAGTGGGGGCGTGGCCGGCAGAGAGGGCGCCGCGCTACGAGGCCTCTGGTTGGCCAGCGCGAGTCACGTGATTCCGGGCCGCAGGCGCCGCGCGCCGGTGCGACGTCAACGCAGCTGGGCGACTTCTCCCGATCTGTGTTCCGCGGCCCGGCCGCGGCTGAGTCTTTCCAGGGCCAGTGTCGGGCGCTTTGCTGAGTCCTTTGGTGGCCGCCATGGACAATTCCGGGAAAGAAGCGGAGGCGATGGCGCTGTTGGCCGAGGCGGAGCGCAAAGTGAAGAACTCGCAGTCCTTCTTCTCTGGCCTCTTTGGGTGAGAACTGGGGTGAGGGGTCGGCCGGGACCTAGGCTGAGAGGACGAAGGAGTCACGGTCGGAGGTGGCGGGTTAGGGCACGCAGAGCTCGGGCCGAGGGGACGGAGAGGAACCTGGATTGAGGTGACATGGCCTGAGACGGCAGAGGCGACACAGGCTGAGGGCCAAGAGCCTGGGCCAGGGCAACACGGTTTGAGGAGAGACGGTCTGACATGGCGGAAGGGATTTGGGCTGAGGACACACGGACAGAGGCGACACTATCTTGAGGCGAGGAAGGGGACCCAGGCCGAAGACAGGCCAGCGGGAGGGGGAGAACCTGAACCGAGGGAATACGTCCTGAAGCCTTGGAGGGGACTGGCTTGGGGGGAGGGAGGGAGTCCGGGAGATAAGCCAGGTCCCGAGGCTTTTCAGAGCTCTAGGGGAATGTGAAGGCTCTCAGGCGGCAGTGATGGGGCCTGGGGCTGAGGACGCCTACCCGAGGGACTGATCTTTTCATTCCCCGGGCACTGGATTTGCGTGGGCCCTGGGCAATGAGGGTGAAGGCTGAAGGGGGCTGACACCAGGCGGAGGGGCTCAGGGCTTAGATGATCCTAGCAGCCGTGAGCCGCGTCTGAAGTGTCGGGGGGTGCCTGGGGTCAGTACGACTCTGGTTAGCAGTGACTAGTTTAAGGACAGCTGAGCGGAGGAACCGGGATGATGGAGTCAAGACTGTGGCAGTCTCAGCACTTTGGGAGGCCGAGGTGAGCAGATCATCTGAGGCCAGGAGTTCGAGACCAGCCTGACCAACATGGTGAAACCCCGTCTCTACTAAAAATACAAAAATTAGCTGGGCCTGGTGGCGGATGCCTGTAATCCCAGCTACTCGGGAGGCTGGGGCAGGAGAATCACTTGAACCCAGGAGGCGGAGGTTGCAGTGAGCAGAGATCGCGCCTCTGCACTGCACTACAGCCTGGCAAGTGAGTGGGACTCCGTTTCAAAAAAAAAAAAAAAAGGAAAGGAAAAAGCCTGAGGAGGCCTGGGTTGAGGCTGGAGACTCCTGGGTGGGGGAACACATGGTGGTGGCTTGGCCAAGGAGATGGAGGGATGACAGGGAGAGACGGGGACTGAGAGAATCAAAACTGGGGATCAAATTCCTGATGTGTGATCCTCAAGTAATGGGGATGACAGGAACATGCTGAGAAGAGGGATGGGAAAAGGCTTGGGAGACAGAACTAACGCATATGACGTGGCATAAAACTCACGGTAGCTCCTAAAAGCTGACACCACCATCCTGTGATAATTTTAGTGGCTTAGAAGTGTTAAGAGCCCAGGTTTGAAATGTGGCTCTGCCACTTACTTCATGACTTTGGGTAAATGGTTTAGTCTCCCTGTTAAAGGAGATCACAAATCTAACCTGCCTCCCATTTGCTGTGAGTGTTAGAATTGAGCCTGGCGTGGAGTTACATCTCTGACAGTGTTAGCTGTTGTTAATGTGACTTCCCAGAAGGAAACAGGTTTGGAGTGTGCAGAGAGCTGATGGGGTTCAAGGTGGGCGCCCGAGAGGAGAGGTCTGGGAGGGGTCAGGAGAGGGAGAGACAGAAACATGAGTGTGCTAAGAGGAGCTGAAAGGGAACAGTAAAGGGATCCACGAAGACTTAGTAGGGTTGAGAGGAGCATGAGGCTCTGGGCAGAGGAAGTAAAGGGAGTTTGGCAGGGGGTGGTGGTGTGTGGGGGGGTGGGATCTGTGCTGATGAGGGGACCCGAAAGGGTCAAGGGGAGGCTGTGGAAACTGAGGGGAGGACTGGGAAAGGACTAGTGGACTTGTAGAGAGAACGGTCTGTGGTGGCCCCTCAGAAGCAGAGCCTGGGGATGTTGGTGGGACTGGGAGTGTCTGCAGAAGGCTGGAGAAGGGGGTTTGGGAGGAGGGCCTGGGGATGGGAAGAGACTGGGGTAGGAGCCTGGCAGAGGCTAGTAAGACACAAAGGGGAGCGATCTTTCCAAGAGAGGAAGGAACAGGAAAAGGGCTCTGGGCCACGCCCCTTGTTTGAGGTTGGATAATGTTTAGCAAAAGAACTTGAAGAACATGATGGTGAATTGCCTGGTGTGGAGAAACATCTGGGGCTGATGGACTGTATTGATGAGGTGAAAAATGTTTTATTTTAGAGGCTGCGAGGAGACAGAGGGTGTGTGTGTGTTTTCTTTTTCTTCACAAGGGGAGAAGTTCAAGTGCTGTGTTTGGGGGTGGGGCCACGAGCTGGATTTTTGGTGATAGTTTTCCTGGGTGGCTCTGGGTGTCTGGTCCCTTTGGCCCAGGGATTAGTGGGCTGTTGGACTGTGTGCTTGGAGGGAGCAGCTAAGTCAGCCCCAAGGCACTTGCTACCTGGTTGGGAAGGCAGGATGCACAGCAAACACTAGTAAAGCAGAATTACCTACTGTAAGGAAGGGCTCAATTATGTCATTCCTGTGACTGAGCTCAGAGGAAGCAGCGTGAACCAGGGGGAGGCTCATGGTGAGGAGTGAGCTAGGCCCCGAGGAACCCCAAGGACTTGCTGGGGAGTGGGGCCGGGGAGGGTGCTCTAGGCAGCAGGGATGGTGCAACAGAGATCTAGCATGAGGGGAGGTTCTGCCTGGAAAGACAGGGAACTGAGATCCAGACGGATCAGAAATGGCTTCCTGGGGAAGAGACCCCAACCCCGGGGGGATGAACAGGAGTTCTGGGTGCCCTCTGGCAGGGAGCAGCACTCCAGGCAGGGATTATGATGGAGTATGCCTTAGGAAGATGAAACACAGGGAGTTCCATGTTAGACCATAAAGGTGGAAGCGGCAGGTGAGGCCAGACAAGGAAGGCCTGGTGAGCAAGACCTGGGCCTGGAGGAGGCACTGGAGAGCTCCGAGGAGGCTAAGGGAGGCCCATCCTGGAGAGCTCCTGTTTGCCTTCTAGAAAGGACTGCAGCAGCTGGTGTGGGGGAGAGTGACAGCAGGAGGCTGTTGCAGTGCCGGTAATACTAGCAGATGCAGGTTTATTAAGTGCTCACTCTGACTTGGACCCAGGCCTGGGCCAGGCTCAACCTGCTGATGGATGGTATGGATTTAGTCCTCACAAAATCCCCGTGGAGGCAGAGAAACTTGGGGGCTTAGAGAAGTTGACTTACTTGCCCAGCCACATGGTAAGTGGGAGAGGTGGCATTCAAACACAGTTCTGTGTGATTCCAGAGCCTTCTCACTTAGCCCCTTTGCTGTGCTACCTCGGTAGTTTCTCCTCAAGGTTCATAACCATCTCTGGGCACTACATTTAGGAAGGATGTTGGCAAACTAGGTGTGTTGGAAAGCCGCCACCCTCTTAACTGTCGTCCCATGGCCGTTTTCTCCAAGTATTTGAAAAAAAGAGCTGGTGTGTTCATCTCAGTTCCTTCCAGCTCCCAGAGGAGCTGACCTGGTGCTGTAGGGGTGTGAGTGAGGTGAGGGCAGAGGGCAGGGAGGATGGGAGGCTGGCCTGACTGGAGCTTGCGTGCCTGGGAGCTGGGAGCACAGTCAGAGGCCAGCTTGGGAGGACCTGTTTGACGGGTGGGAATCACTCAGGCACCTCCTCCTCTCTGATCTGGGTTTGCTTGAGTTCAGCATTTCATAACCCACCTTTATTCAGGTCCTTGGTAGCTGCTGGGACTGGAGAAGGGAGTGTTGGGCCTCAGCTTGTCCTTGGTGCCTCTCCCATCCCCTTTGGGAATCCCAGCAATGAGAGCGTCCCACATTGAGGATCCTCTGCTCCTGTCAAAGGGCAAGTCAGAGAGCCTTCACCTGGGACGCAAGACTGTCCCCCACTTCGCTGCTTAGACACCACCCTTGCTCTTCATTATTTCTGGGCTGCCAGACGCTAGGGGGCTTTGATATACCAGCAGCCACTGAGGGCGACAGCACCAGCCAGTTAGGAGAAGCTCAAAAGCCATCCCTGTTCCTCCCCTTGGTGATGGGGGCGCAGCTCAAACTTCTGCTCTGGAAGCAAAAAGACGGAGACTTCCTAACTACAGCACAGTGAGCAAGCAGCAGAAGGGGATGGCTGAGTCCAGGCGCACTAGTTCCTCCTCCCTGCTGCATGTCTCCTGGTAAATCCAGAGTGCCTGCTGTGCCCTTTGGGGATCGTGCGGCTTCTGGGGATCGAATGGCAGCTCTGTTCCCTGGGGCTTTTCCTCATCCCTGATGTCTCCTGGCCACCTCCCCTGCCGCCAAAACAGCCAAAATAAAAACTTCCTTCCTCTTGGATAAAAACGTGTAGAGGGAGTTTCTTCATCTGTGAAATGAAAATCCTAGTCAACTGTTTCCTCGGGTGGTTCTAAAGATAAATGAGACGATGCGTGGGAAGTGGTGGGAGCACGGTGCCTGGCTCTGGTAATGTTTATTAAGGGCTCACTGTCATCTTTATTAGTAGGTATTGTCATTGGAAGTTGAGCTAAAAGTGCTGGAGAAATAGGTGGCAGGGTGTTCTGTATACAAACAGTGCATTCCTAAGATCAGACCTTGACAAATCAGTTCCTGTTTGAACTACCTGTAGGCAGTAACTGCGGGACCATGGGAGGGCCAGCTTGTCTGTATAGGGCCTGCATGGGATCTTGGCTGAGACTGGTGTGGGCATGAGCTTCCAGATTTCCCTCCAGACCACCTTTCTCTGCAAAGTGTGCAGAGACCCCGGCACCATTTCCAGTGGGCACCCTGGTGAATGACAGTGCCCTGCCAGCTGCCAAGATCCACAACTGAAAACTTGGCATCTCTTGTCCAGTCTCAGAGCGGAGTCTTTCCTGAGAGCACACAAGGTTTCTGGGGAATCTGAGAATTCCTGGCTTTCCTGATGGGTGGAACTTTGCTGCCTGGCTGTACAAACATTTCTATCTCCTTTTTGGGATGGGGCTCCTGAAAGACAAGGGTCTTTGAGAACACCTTTTAAGGAAAAGGAAGCACATCCGCCCTTGGTCTGTGGTGAAATGTAATCCCGTTGGGGTGCAGGGGGGCATCCGTATAAGAAAATAAGAAACAGAGCGCCTACCAGGCTGTGTGCCGTGTGGCAGGTGAGGTCCTGGCTCTGAGCTTATCATCTTGAAGGGCCGTGGGCCTGTATGTATTTTGAGCATTGTGCAGTAAGGGGGAGGATAGTGGGAGGCCAGGACTCTGGAAACCAAAGGAGGAGCAGCACTGAGCAAATCTGGGGTGGAGATGAAGCCCATGCTGCGATTCTGAAGTGGGGAAGTGTGCCTGGAATCCGTCCTCAGCGAGGCCTGATGAGAGGGATGCTCTTGTTCACTGAGCGCCCGTGGTGTGACCGGCTCTGTGCTGGGCACGCCGTGGGGTGCTGCCTGCAAGATTGCTCATGCTTCAGCAGCACTGCAAGGTGTGGAGTCTTATCCCTAGTTACACATGAGGAAACGCAGGCCAGGCTGGCACGCGATGATCTGGCACTGAGGCCGGGCCTGTCTGACTATTGTCAGCATTTATTTTATTTTATTTTTACCACCACAAGCAACTCTCTAGAATTCCTATTGCTGGGTGGCAGGCACCCCTTTGAGCGTATTTCTTTTCCTTTGTATAGTGGCAACCATCTGAGCACCTCTTCCATTCTGCTCTCTGTGCCAAGCATTGAATGTGTGTCATCTCTAATCCTCACAAAGACTCTTCCCAGGCCAGATTCATTGTCTCCATTTTATTTCATTTTTCATTTTTGAGAGACAGGGTCTTGCTCTGTCGCCCAGGCTGGAGGGCAGTAGCATGATTGTAGCTCATTGCAGTCTCCATCTCCTGGGCTCAACTCCTAGGCTCAAGTGATCCTCTCACCTCAGCCTCCCAAGTAGCTGGGACTGTAGGCATATGCCACCATGCCTGGCTAATTTTTAGTAGAGTTGGGGTCTCACTGTGTTGCCCAGGCTGGTGTCACACTCTTGAGATCAAGCAACCTTCCTCCTTCGGCCTCCCAAAACTCTGGGATTATAGGTGTGAGCCACTGTGGCCAGCCACACTGCCATTTTATAGATAAAGAATGGAATCTCAGCACTTCGGGAGGCAGAGGCAGGAGGATTGCTTGAGCCCATGGGTTCGAGACCAGCCTGGGCAATACAGGGAGACCCCATCTCTTATTTAAAAAAAAAAAAAGCCTTAGGGATAACTAGCCCCTGGTTGGACCCTTAGCAAAGTACCTGAAATGAACTTCAGCCCAAGTCTCGCCACCCCAAAGTCATTCTCTTTCTACCCCTTGTCCTTGCCCAGACAGTCATGTCACAGGAGGGTCCTGTGGCGATTTCAGAGCTGGGCAGTTAGCCTGTGACACTTTATCCTTTCACCGTTGTTAACCAGAGCCTGTGCCAGCACTGTGGAGAGACGGGAAAGCGAAGCTGGGCCCAGGCCCCGCCCCGCAGGAACTCATACCCTGCTTGGTCAGGCAGGGCCCACTGCAGAGTGGCGGGAGGCAGCTGGTGGTTTCGCACTTCCAGGTGATACTGGTGGCGGTGCCTTCAGGATGCTGAGCCTCTAGCAGCTCCCAGTTCCGGTGCAGTCAATGGACTAGCAGGGCTGGTGGCCCCCGGCTCCCTGTGCCAGGGTGGACCCTGTACCACAGGCAGCCTTAACTTTTTCTGACATTCCTTCTGCCTACTGTTTTGTTACTGGCAGGCTCAGTAGGGGGCTGACTTAATTCATCCTCTTTTGCCTAGAGGATGCTCCACGCAGCTCCAGCAGAGAGCAGCCTCTGCTTGTGAGATGAGGGAAGCCTCGGCAGTACAGGTTCCTTGGCTTGTTTAATCTAGAGGAGGGGCGGGGGCAGGCAGGGACCTTGTCCTCCCTCCTCATTTTTCCAAGGACTCTTGGGCATGGGGAGGGAAGCCTTCCTGATCACTGAGTGAGAGGCAAGGGCAGCACTGGATCCCCAGGGCCCCGGTCCTCTTTCCCAGCCCTGTTACTTGCTGGCAGGGTAAGCTTGGGCAAGCCCTCCACCCTCTCTGAGACCCAGCTTCCTCCCCTTTAAAGCAAGGGCAGCACCCACAGGGCTCTTGTGAGGAGCTGTGGGCTCCTTCCGGGGGAGTGCCCGGGAGGCAGGGAGCGCCATGCGCCAGCTGTGATTAAGGCGTGTGGTCTCGAGAGCCATGTAGGAGGTGGGCTCACAGGCATGTGACAGGCCCTAGGGCACCTTCCCCACTGAGGGTGCTGACTGGAGACTTGGTGCAGTGGGCCTTAAGTCTGAGGAGGAAGCCATAGGCCTGTGCCTGTGACTTCCAGAGAGGCAAGAGAAATAGAGTGAGTCCAGGACCCAAAATGGGGGCCTGACTTTGTCCACCCTACCTCGTGAGGTCCTTCGGGAGCTGCAGGTGGTGGGTCAGGGCATGGTGTATTTCTGGCAGCCAGGAAGTGCCTGGTGGATGGAGGAAGGAAGGAGGGGGCTGAGACTCTGCCCTGCAGTACCCCCTGGCCCAGGTCCCACCGGGTGTCTGTGCATTCCTGGCAGCGCCTAGCCTTCCATATGGCAGTCGCTGAGGTTGGTGGCTGTGTTTGGGAGACCTGAGACTCCTTCCTCCGCCTTGGAGGGGGAGAGAGCAAAGCTGAGCGGGTAATTATAGACAGCCCTGCATCAGGCAGCCCAAACCAGTTCCCTCTATTCCCAGAGCGGCTCAGAGCCGTGGGATGGGAGGAGTGAAGCAGAGGCAGCTTGGGGGAGGTCAGTGGGGGAGGGACAGTCAGCTGTCACATGCACTGCCGCCCAGGCCCTAAGGAGAGGAGGCCCAGCTAACTTTTCCTTTCGTGTACTGCTGTTATCTCCTGGCACATAATAAATGCTGGGATACCTGTTCCCCAGGTGAATAAATGAGTATGTGAATGGCTTCTTCAGGATCTTCCACTGGAACCTAGGCACGTCACTTTCCCCCTTTGGGAACTTCACTCCCGTTTCTAAAAGAAGAGGATGGGACTCCAGAGATCTCCTGTCATCCCCTGGCCATGGTAATGGGCAAAACCATGGGGTGCAGGGGAAGAAGGAGGCAGGCCTGGGGCCTGAGCAGGTGTTAATCCCTCTGGCCTTTCCACCCCATGGTTAGAATCATTGACCCCATGCAGAGGTGGCTGTGCTTAGCCTGGGATCATAGAGTTTCACCCCTGGCAGCTGGTAGACTTTGTGTCTGTCCTGTGTCTGCTCTGTCCCGCTGAGCTGAAATAAACCTAAACCCGGCTGGGGCTGACTCCGCTCGCTCGTTGTTGATTGCCTGCTGTGGGCCACTCAGTGACGTGGGTCATTTCTGCTCATCCAGGGACTGAGCTTTTTCAGAGAGTGCATGGAGCTAGATAGGACTTAGTCACACTCAAAAAGAAGGGAAGGCTGAGCTGGGGAATCTGTGGGGTGGGCAGACCTGTGATTAAGGTCTGTGAAAATGTCCCTTTAAGAGAACATTCCAGAGAAGGTCCTTCTGAGGGTTTTTTGCAGCCAGGCCCCAAAGGACCCTTCAGGATTCTCAGCCAGAGGTTTTGAAAGTTTCTTACCTCTCTCCAAGGCCAGGAATGGGTTCTAAAGAAGTCATTCTAGGCTGGGCATAGTGGCTCACGCCTGTAATCCCAGCACTTTGGGAGGCCAAGGCGAGTGGATAGCTTCAGGTCAGGAGTTCGAGACCAACCTGGCCAACATGGTGAAACCCCGTCTCTACTAATAATACAAAAATTAGCGGGGTGTAATGGCACACATCTGTAATCCCAGCTACTCGGGAGGCTGAGGCAGGAGAATTGCCTGAACCTGGGAGACAGAGGTTGCAGTGAGCTGAGATCGCGCCACTGCACTCCAGCCTGGGCGACAAGAGCGAAACTCTGTCTCCAAAAGAAAAAGAAAAGAGAAGTCACTCCAAACAAGGCCCAAGGTGTGTTGGGCCAGCTGAGGTGAGGTGGGTGAGGGAAGATGGGGTGCAGCAGGGCAAGTGTGGGAAGAACACATTGCTCAAGGCCACTTCCTGGGGACAGCAGAGGGTGGGGGACAGCATCAGCACAGCCCCAGAAGGCAGGAAGTAGGCTTTCATCTGACAAGATGACAGCGAGGATAGGAATAAATAGATTATTTACCTGGTGTGATGTGGGTTCGGGAGACCAGGATCCCTGGCCCAACCAGCCCACCCGCCCTTGGGGGCATTTATTTGCCTGCTGACATTGCCAGGCCTGGCCCCTGATTGCTGGTGGCTGCTTTCCAGATAGTCAGTCTCAGTCAGTTTTTCCTTCTCAAACTCACATGATCAGCTGAATTACCTGGGCCTCCCAAACCCCAGTAGTTAAAAATCTCAATTGTAGGCCCCATCCAGACCTGCTGAGTGAATCCCAGAGAGTGTGGCTCTGGGACTCTGATTTGATAAAATGAGCACTTCATGTGGTTCAAAGGGATAGGCAGGTTGGACACACTGAATCCACAGTGCAGAGGGAAGGAATGCTCACATCCCAGCTCCCAGAATTACCTTTGAGCCCCTCCACAGCTGGGGTTGGTATGGACAAGTTTCCAGGTACAGCATTGGGCCAGTTGACGCAGGGTGTGGGATGAGATGGTGAGGACGATTTGAATGGGAAAATACCCACCCCTCCCTTTTCTCTTCCTTAAAAATAGACTCAACACTAGTTCTGTCAGTGAAGAGAGACCCTGAAATCCATTTGGTGGGACTCCTGAGTGTATGGATTTTATTCTACTGATTATGTGGATGATGGGAGTTTGAGCAGTTACAGAGACTACAGACCTCGCGGGCTCAGCTTGGTTGTATTATTAACGGCAGAAGGATTCAGTGGGACTTACGGGTTTGAGGTACTAATGAGGTCCCCCATGTCAGGAGGAAGCTCATTTTGTACATGTGGAGGTCGAGAAGCCAGAGTGAAGCTGCCCAAACAGGGTGCCCTTTATGTTTTTAAATTTCTGTCTGTCTCCCAGTGTATTCCTACTGTTGGACATTAAGTTTTTGGGGGGTTTTGCTGTTTTAAATAATGCTCTGCTGAACATCCCTGTAACTTATTAGTTTTATTAGGATAAATTGCTGGAAATGTAATTCATTTCTGGACCACAGGGCCGAATATAAATCCTAATACTTAAAAATACGTGTGTGTGTATATATCTATGTATAGATATATACACATACATACATATACACACACATATATACATGCGTGTGTATATATACATGTGTGTGTGTTTATGTGTGTGTATATATATATTTTCTTGAAAAGATGTGCAAACAGTTAAAAAAAAAATTCAGATAGTACAAACGCGGGATGCCTAGTGAATAAGTTGGCCTCCCATACCTGGCCCTCCTTCTCCAGGCTCTACCTTAGAGAAAAATGCTGTTACTAGGTTTTTGTGTATTTGTCCAGAAATATCCTATGTTTATATAAACATGTATGTTTCTATCTTCTCACTCTCTCTTTTTTTTTTTTTAAGATAAGGTCTGGCTCTGTCGTTGTCCAGGCTGGAGTGCAGTGGTGTGATCTTGATCTTGGCTCACTGCAACCTCCGCCTCCCGGGCTCAAGCAGTCCTCCCACATCAGCCTTTCTAGTAGCTGGGACTACAGGCGTGTGCCATCACACCCTGCTAATTTTTGTATTTTTTGTAGAGATGGGGTTTTGCCGTGTTGCCCAGGCTGGTCTCGAACTCGTGAGCTCAAGCAGTCCGCCCACCTTGGCCTCCCAAAGTGTTGGGATTACAGGAGCCATGAGCCACCGCACTCAGCCCACCCTCTTTTTTTAAAACACAAACGGGAACATTTTATATCTACAGTTTAAAATAGTGCTTTCCGTCTCTTTGTATGGCTGTGTGATATGTATGCCCAGTCCTGAACTGGTAATGACACACTCCAGGGTTGCAAGGCACAGAATTAAGGCTCCCTCTGCGAAAGCAACACGATGTCTTAAACTGGGCTAATCCCCCAGAATGCTTTGCATTCTCCCGAGGAAAGGGGATTTGTAGTGTGCCTGGGACCCAGTGGGCCCCCAGTATCCCAGGCAGGAAGTAGAAGAGGCTGTCAGACCCTGGGGTTGTGGTGGGGTCAGGAACTCTTCGCCCCACAACCCCAGCGAGCACCCAGTATCTACCCCAGTCCTCGCGGAGGGAGCCGGTCTGCCCGAATTGAGTGTGCCATTGTATGCAGGGTGGGAGCCACAGACTCAGGAGGCCTGCGGGAAGCTGGCTTCACAGGTGAAGGGTGAGGGGTAGGGGCATGTCTGTACTGGCACTGGAGCAGAATGCTTGCTTTCTCCTGGATAGCAGACTAGATTGTCTCCTTTTTCTCTTTCCTTTTTCCCCAGAGGCTCATCCAAAATAGAGGAAGCATGCGAAATCTACGCCAGAGCAGCAAACATGTTCAAAATGGCCAAAAACTGGAGTGGTATGTCATCTCCGCTAGAGCTCCTCCAAGGTGCTCTCCTCCTCCCTCAGCTTCCACTCACACAGGCCTGCCCGAGAGGTTGGCCTTGAGGGCCCCTTCTCTTTTTATGCCATCTCCGGCATCAGAAAGCCACTGGCCCGCTCTCTAATTGTTTTGTGCCTGCTGGGTTACTTTATACTCTGGGTCATGGGGCCTTGGAGAAAGGACAGAGAGGATGGGAATAAATAGATTATTAGACCTGGATAAACCCACGTGGATTGATGAGCTCTTAGAGTCCTCCTTAAATTCAGAACTTTGGGTTTCCTGGTAACTTCCTTAGTGCTTCCTGTCAGTGTCTGAATTCTAGTCTGGGGTGGTGGGGGTGGGGAATGTTCAGGTGATTCCAATAACAGCATGAATCATGGCTACTGTTTGTTGAGTACTAAGTGCTCATCATTCAGTTGCGTTAGCACAGCAGCCCTAAGGGTCAGTCTGTAAATATCCCTATTTTACAGATTTGGAAACTGAGGCTTGGCTTAGTCTCTTGCCCAGAGTGCCAGAACTAGTAAATGACAGAACCAAGATTCAGAAACCAAGGCTGTGACTGCAGTTAGCCTGAGTGTTTAACCTGCCCCAGTGAGGCAGGAGAGCTTCACGGAGGAGAGGGGTGGGGAGGAGCCCCTTGGGCTCAGGAAGGCTGAAAATCTGTTTGGGGCTCCCTGCAGGCCCAAGAAATCCAACAAGCCAGTGCACTGAGCCCTTTTGAAGCTCATTTCATAATACATCTTTCATGTCACCAAGATCAAATTAAGGAAATACAGTAAGAGACCAGTGTTTGAATGCGGGGAGGAACTTCCTGACTGTGGAGGAGAGGGGACCTAGTGGTGGGACCATGGAGGCAGGGCGCAGAAGTGCACAATAAAATTGATTATCATCATTTTGAGAATGTTGTTGGTTTCCCAAAGATTCAAAGAGTTATTCCTGAGTTTTCATAAAATATGTTGTGAATAAAGCCAAATGTTCTGTGTATTTTTATGCTCCCAAACTAAGAAAATTCCTCTAGAGAAAAAAAGTTCATTTTTTAATTACATAGGTGTTGCTTTTCCCCTAAAATTTGTTACCTCTGCCCCCCAACTCTTCAAAGAAAAGCCCTAGGCCATTTTCCCCTGGTGTTATCCCCTTTTCTTGAATTTTTTTTTTTTTTTTTTTTTTGAGACAGTCTTGCTCTGTCACCAGGTTGGAGTGCAGTGGCGCGATCTCGGCTCATTGCAACCTCTGCCTCCCTGGTTCAAGCGATTCTCCTGCCTCAGCCTCCCGACTAGCTGGGATTACAGGCACATGCCTCTACGCCCAGCTAATTTTCATATCTTTAGTAGAGACAGGGTTTCACCATGTTGGCCAGGATGGTCTCCATCTCCTGATCTCATGATTCGCCCACCTCGGCCTCCCAAAGTGCTGGGATTACAGGCAAGAGACACCACGCCTGGCTGTAATTTTATACTCAAATTTGGAACTCTTGAAAATAATAATGAAATCATATAGTGATAATCTGGAAGGCTTTGTCTCTTCTGCTGCTCAAAACTTAAGAGGATGGGGCCAGGCCTCCTGGTCCTCTTCCAGCTCAGAAACTCTGACTCAGATTCAGCTGGAGGAGAATGAAGGGGAGAAGCCTCAGAACTGAGCTGGAGGTGGTCAGCTCCACGAGGAGGAGGAGAGACACTGCTGCCTCCCAAACGTCAGTTAGGAGATGTGTGGGCAGAATGGCTTGGGACCCACAGAAGCTGACTGTGTGCAGATGAGCACAGGACAGATGAGGCTTCAGGCGCGGTCTTTTCTGCCCTCTGCCTATGGGCGTTGGTCTGCATGTACTCATTCTTGGTGTCCACATTTTGTTTCCCTCTCTGGACGTGCAGCTCCTGGAGGGAGCCGCCTCTGTGTTGTCCGACCCCAACTCCATGAGCCTCACAATTCATGCAGGTGCCTTGTCCATGGGGATCTGCAGTGAAGGGAACACAGTGTGAACAGAGGCAGAGGAGTTGGGAGAATCAGGAAGAGCTTTGGGGAGATGTGGAGAAAGAAACAGGACTTGGAAAGGGAAGTAGATGGGAAGGTGTTATGTGGTTTAATCTCAGTTGCCCCTTGCTTCCCAAAATACCCCTCCCAAGCCACCCCATGATTCAACCTGTACTTTGTCTTCTAGTGGTGGTTCTGGGCACTGTGCTTTGAGGCTCCCCTAGGGAGGACTGCCCAGGATGGGAGGTGCAGGAGGCCACCTCACTCTGTTTTATATCCTTTCCAACTCAGCTCTGTATGCCTTCTCCTTGGATCTTTAGAAGTGGTGGCCCTGGGAATACCAGCATAGCTGGGATTAGGGATATGGCATTTTACCTGGGCTTACCCTGGCTCTCTTTCCGTGTACCTGGGGCTCAGGGGCTTCCCCTGAGGCAGCTTCCTGCCGCCCTTAGAGACTGTCAGGCGCACCACCAGGAGCCTCAGCACAGGAGCCAGCAGACCTGAGGTCTAGGCCTCAGTCTGGGCTTGCTCAGGTCACCCTCGTCCTATCTTGGGAACTCTTTCCACATTTTCGAGAGACCGATCCACCTCCCAGGGCAGTGTCTCTGTGGTTTCATAAAGTGTGGAGCCCCACTGAGGCCGGGACTGCCCTTCTCTTCTGTTCCAGCTGCTGGAAACGCGTTCTGCCAGGCGGCGCAGCTGCACCTGCAGCTCCAGAGCAAGCACGACGCAGCCACCTGCTTTGTGGACGCTGGCAACGCATTCAAGAAAGCTGACCCCCAAGGTGAGGACCTCTGTGGGCCACAGGGGCTGCCTGCCTGGCCCAAAGCGCCGTCCTAGCACCCTGCATCGAGTCCTCAGGTTTCCTGGAGGCTCTGGTTTTTCCAATGGCCGACATGTGATAGGCTGGCAGGGACGCGCCTGAGGTAGAGTGAGCATTGACTTCAGAACTGGCTCCCTTCCTTCTGGTTGGCATTCGCGCCCTGCTCAAGTCTCCGCTCCCTATCTACCCGGTCGGTGCAGCTGATCACCCCTTCCCAAGCCCAGAGCATTTGGGAGTGGGAGTTCCATTGCAGACCCACCGCCTGCCGGGGAGAGAGGAAAATCTGTTCTGTTGTCAGAATTAACATGCAGAAGGGAGCAGGGTGGGGGGATTTCTGAGACCAGCCAGGTAGGAGTTGCTGCCGAAAAAGGAGCGGAAATTAGCCCAACCTGGCTTCCCTACATCCTGGGGAGGAATTAGAGAGAACAGAGCCCGAGATATAGTTGCCAGAGAACAAATTACTTAAACTGAGAGCGTGTTAGGGACAGAAGCCCAGTTTGGGGCTGACTCATGGTGAGAAAACAGTTTTTGTCCCCCTGGGTGCCTCCTGAAGAGGAAGCTCAGCCCAGTGTTTGTATGGGGCGGGAATTTTAATTTATTTCTTAAAATCTTGGTGCCAGGTACAGGTTGCTAATTAGAAAGCACAGGCAGTTTTTTTTTTTTTTTTTTTTTTTTTGAAGCGGAGTCTCACTCTGTCGCCCGAACTGGAGTGCAGTGGCCGGATCTCAGCTCACTGCAAGCTCCGCCTCCCGGGTTCACGCCATTCTCCTGCCTCAGCCTCCCGAGTAGCTGGGACTACAGGCGCCCGCCACCTCGCCCGGCTAGTTTTTGTATTTTTAGTAGAGACGGGGTTTCACTGTGTTAGCCAGGATGGTCTCGATCTCCTGACCTCGTGATCCGCCCGTCTCGGCCTCCCAAAGTGCTGGGATTACAGGCTTGAGCCACCGCGCCCGGCCGCACAGGCAGTTTTTAAAAATGACCATCTACTGTCACTGTCATCTCAGGGGAATGGAAAATATGTAAATCTTTAAAAAGTAAAAGGCTGTATAATCTTGGAGTAAGGGTCTGTCCTTCCCAAGAGAAGACAGGTTTGCAGCAATGCAGGGCGCTTCCTCCATGGATCAGCGAGCACTGGTTCACACACCGTGTTTGAGAACCGCTGGCATACCCCTTTGTCATGATCTGAGACATTAGTTCCCAGACGAGGATGAATTTGTGTGTTGACCAGTAGCTCTTTGTCCTTAGACTAACCAGTTGCTCCTCACGAGCCGGGCATCTCACACATTGGCCTCAGTGGTCACATGGTGGGGCTCAGGCCTGGCAAGAGGTGGAGGAGCCGCCTTGTAACTGGGTGGGCCGTGGAGCTTGCCTGGCTGGTAGCACTGGGCCACAGCGGGCTGCATGGGTGATGCAGTGATGACCCAGGGAGACCCTGGGTTGGTTTTAAGCTTGACTTACCCCAGGAAGTCTCCATGCCTTCCATTAAGCTGCCCCGCCAAGCCTTTCCTTCTGCTCCCTGGGAAACTGGTTGGCCTAGAGGCGCTGTCTTAGCATCTGTGATGTTCAGCTGCTGCCTCATCTGGAGTGACTAGAAGGACACTCTGGGGCAGCACTGAGCGCCAGGCTGCAGAACAGTGAGTGCCATTTGCTCTTTCAGCAGACTCTTCACTTCCTGCAGACAGGCCCTACCTGGCAGTGGGATATGGTGGGGTCCCTCCCCTGTGTTTGATCTGAGCTTTTCTAGCTCTCCAGCTAGACTCTGCAGGGTGTGGGCCTGGAGTCTGGATGTGGCCCTTCCCTTGCCTTAGGAAGCTCAGAAGGTGGCTGAGGACTCCGACCGGTAGGAGAGTATAAAGATGATGCCACATCCAGGGCACAGAGGCCGACTTGCGCAGAGCTGAGGCTAGGAGGGAGTGAATTTGGCTAGGGGAGATCTTTCGGGGAAGAAAGGGGGCAGTTCTGAGAGGAGAGCCTCACCTGACTAGAGCTGAGAGCAGGTACCATGTCCAGAGCCCTGGGGAGGTGGTGCTGAGCAGGGAGGGGTGTTAGTGCAGTGTCCAGAGCTACAGCCTAAAGATGTGCACCCCAGCCATGGCTCCCAGTGGGGCAAGGGGCACACTGGCATCAAGGGCAGCGGCTGCTGTGTGTCTGAGGCTAGTCAGGCCTTACAGAAGGCCAGGTGCAGTGGCTCATGCCTGTAATTTCAGTGCTTTGGGAGGCTGAGGCAGTAGAATCACTTGAGCCCAGGAGTTCAAGACCAGTCTGGACAACATAGTGAGATCCTGTCTCAAAAAGAAAAAAAAAAAACCACCTCACAGAGAATGTCATGTAGCAGCTGTGTATGGCTCAGCAGTGCAGATGGTGGGGTGGTCTGGGAGGACCCTGCCTTCCCTGTGATTCTAGGCAAGTCAGTCTTTTGGCCTCTGTTTCCTCATCTGTTAAAGCAGAGACTGCTGTGAGATGATGCAGTCATGCCCAGCGCAGCACCTGGTGTGTGATAAACTTCCAGTCAGGACATCCTTGGCTCTCATCAGTCCAGGGGCCCCTGCCTGCCCTGGGCTCCCCACAGCCTCTGCCCTTGGCCGGGTGCCTTGTGAAACAGTTCTGGAGGCCCAATTTGGAACCTTGCCTGGCTTTCCCGAGCAGGTGGCTAGCTCCCTGGGGCCCTCATCATCACTGGTCTCGGCAGTCTAGAAGTCCCCTGTCTTGGGTCAGCACTTCCTCCAGGACTCTCTCCAGAAGGACCTGCCCCCAAGTGGCAGCTGGAGTGTGCCTAAGGCCCGGCTGGGCTCCCGATTTCCTCTCCCTCTACAGAGGGTGGCCTGCTGCCACCTTGGTGGCTGTGGGTGGGGAAGGGTGATGCTCATATGTGTTATTGGTTCCTCAGTTACCCAACCACCGCTGCTGCTCAGGGCAGACTCGGGCCAACGAGGCCTATTCCCGAGCCTGACTGATAGGTGGGACTGGGGGCAGTGTGTGTACCTGGGGCAGGGACGCGGCCCAGCCCCTGCTTGTCCTCCATTTCCTCTCTAGCTGCCATTTACTGGGTTCCTACTGTAAACCAGATGCTTGGCATTTTTTAACCCATTTGATTTCTTTGTGCATTTTGTGCTTTGCTCCCATTTTACTAAGGAGGAGATGGCCAAGTGTAACCAGGAAGGGCTTCAGAGAGGCAGAAGTCAAGCTGGGCATCACTAGTAGGAATGACTGTGGGGATAGGCAGTGGCCAGGGCCATAGCTCCCCAGCTTGGGCTTTATTGCTCCTAGCCCCTTTCCAGCCCTCTGTTGGTGGGTGCAGGAGGGGCCAGACCACAGAGCTGGGTGTTGCTCCACCTGTCTGAGTGCACAAGGCCTGGTGACCAGAGATAAGAGTAGCAGTCGTGAGTGTATCAGAAGCTTGTCCAGGAGCTAGCTGGCCCACGTGTCTGCTGGTGGTCCGCCGCTTTCCAGGCATGGAGGAGACTTAACCCTGTGAGTCCATGTTGCTGCCCGGGGGTAAGCTGTCTCCCTGCTGCTACTGCAAGGGCTGTGCCATGCTCACAGTAGGCGCTCCAAAGCCAGTGCCAGCAGGCCCAGGTGGCAGCTATAGATCTCACTGCTCACTGCAGAGCAGCAGCCTTTGCCGCCTCAGCCCGCAGGGTGCCAGGTTGGTGTCCTGGCCAGGAGAGTGAACCAGTGAGCAGCCCGGGGCCACCAGGTGGAGACTGCAGCCAGGTGGGGCGGGGCAAGGTGGACCACTCACTTCACTCCAGCTGCTGCTCCCCTCCTCCGCAGCATGGCCCGGCTCAGCCGTTGCTTCTGGGCCCACCGATTACAGGATGTGTATGTCTTCAAACTGCCAGGTTTAGGTTGTGTTCTCTCCCCGTCCTCCTCCTCTGCCCCCTTTTTGCCACCTTTCCCTCTTTCTGCTGCCACAGTCTCTGTCTGTCAGCTCTGGAACCTGGACTGAGTGCTGTACCTTCTGTCAGTCCCTTTCGGATCCCCAGAGGTCTTTTCGAATTGGACAAAACCCACAGACCCCACTCCCCAGAGGAGTGCTTATGGATCCCACTGTTCACATGTCAGAAGGAGGGGTTGGAATCCCTGAAAGCCCAGCCACAGGCCTGAGACTAAGAGCCTCTGTTCAGATGCCTCCCCATGGAGGCGGTTTGGAGTCCCATCCAGACCGTGAGCCCCTTGAGAGCTGCCCAGCCCCGGCGCTTCTTGGTAGCACCCTCATCCCAGGTGAACATGGCATGGGTGACCATGGAGACCCCCATGGAGACCAGGAACTTTCAGATGCCCAGGCTGCAGCTCAGAGCCCATGCCCTGTGACCTGTCCAGTCTCCCTACCTTTCCCTCTCCCCAACCCAGACCTCCCTCCCCACAACACCCCTGTCCTCCTGAGATGTGCTAAAATGGTGTTCTTAAAAAATACCCCCTGAGAGCTCATTTCTATCTGCTAGAAAATGCCTCCCACTCATGCGTTTCTCTCTCCTCCAAATAACTTGTCAAAAAAAAGCCTTTCCCAAATTTAAAATCTTGCAAGAGATAGTACAACAAAGGTAGCCCAGTTCTTCCTCAGTGCCATCCTGGTGTGTTCAGGTTTTTTGGCAAAACCTTTGAGGAGCTGGTGGGTGGCAGGGCCAGGTTAAAGGGACTGAGAGCAGAGGGCTCCCAACTGCTGAGATATGAGGAAAAGGGGGCAGTGGAGAGCACACTGAGGGCTCAGTGTTCATGACATCCAGCCTCCTCGTGCCAGAGGTCCAGGTCCTCCTGATGCAGGAACAGAAGCTGCTCAGGGTCCTGCAGAGATGGTGGCAGAGCCCAGGTAGAAGATGGCACCCCTGCTGCCTCCAAGACCACCTCAGATGCTGGGCTTGGCTGCCTCCCATGCCCCCTTCCCTTTTGCCAGCAGCTCAGTCCTTCAAGAACAGGGCCTTGGCAGGTCTGTCTTAAAACACCTGTGGGAGTCTGGCCATCAGCCTGGCCGAGCACTGCTGTGCCCTGTCCCTGGGGTTATGGGAAGCTGGTAGCATCCTGGCAGCCCGAGGGGAGCAGGACTCCCCCTGAAGCATGTGCCCAGCAAGTCACAGTCTACGGAGTCAGCCCTCTCAACACATTTCCTGGGGCTCAGGGATTCCGTCCCCTTCTTCCCAGCCCCTTGAGAGTGTGCGGCAGCCCTGGCAGCTCTGAGTGCCTATTGATCTCTCTGCCGGCAGCCAGGTGCGCTGTGTCCGCCTCCTCTCCTCGGCTTGTGCTGAAACGACTTCACTTTCTCATGTCTCCTCCCACCTCCCTTTCTCTCCAGAGGCCATTAACTGTTTGATGCGAGCAATCGAGATCTACACAGACATGGTAAGGGCCGCTTGCTTGTCCTGATGCCCCTCGGGTCCCACTGCATTGCCCTGGCCTTGCGTCCCCTCCTTCAGCACCCCCAGCACTGTTCTTATTCTGCGGCCAAACCAGTTGGGGAGGGGGAAGTGGGAGCTGGGGGGATTAGGCCACCTGAGCTGGCCTGGGCTGGCTGGGTCTTCACCCAGCTCCCCACCAGCCTGACGGCCCCCTCACTGCACAAGCAGTCATGGTTTTCATTCATAGAACTTAGGTTATTGAGCTGGGCATGGTGGCTCATGACTGTAATCCTGGCACATTGGGAGGCTGAGGTGGGAGGATCTTTTGGGCACAGGAGTTCGAGACCAGCCTGGGCAACATAGCAAGACCTCTTCTCTACAAAAAATTAGCCTGGTGTAGTGGCATGCACCTGGGGTCCTAGTTCTTGGGAGGTTGAGGCAGGAAAATCACTTGAGCCCAGGAAGTTGAGGCTGCAGTGAGCTGTGATCACACCACTGCACTCCAGCGTAGGTGACAAAACAAGACCCTGCCTCAAAACAAAAAAAGAAATTGGGTTATTGGAGAGAGTGTGTCCGGCACTTTCCCTTGCCCAGCCTTCCCACAAGTGTTTTATTATTTGATAAGCATCTTGCAGCAGGCCACAGGGGTAGGCAGAGCCCACAGGAGGCTCACCACCTGTCCTGTCCCAGGGGGCTTTGCCAATGACAGATGCAGACCAGATGGGCAGCTGTCAACCGGAGCGAGAGTGAAGGGTTCCACCCAGGCCAGGGCTCCTGTCAGTGCTTTCTCTCTCTCTCTCTCTCTATTTATTTATTTATTTTTTTTTTTTTTTTGAGACAGAGTCTCTCCCTCTCATCCAGGCTGGAGTTCAGTGGTGTGATCTCCACTCCCTGCAACCTCTGTCTCCCAGGTTCAAGCGATTCTCGTGCCTCAGCCTCAGAGATTATAGGCGTGTGTTACCACACCTGGCTAATTTTTGTATTTTCAGTAGAGATGTGGTTTCACCATGTTGGCCAGGCTGGTCTCGGACTCCTGACCTCAAGTGATCCACCCGCCTTGGCCTCCCAAAGTGCTGGGATTACAGGCATGAGCCACCACACCTGGCCAGCTCCTTTTTGCCTCTCTGCTTGCCCTGTCTCAGCTCTCCAACCTCAGGCAGGGGCACGAGCCATACCCCTTGTGTTCAGGGCAATGCTGCAGGGATGACTGTGATTAGAACAGTAATAGCAGCTGCCATTTATTAGGCCAGACACTGCAGGGTGGTTTAATCCACAGCCCTGTGAGGTTGGCATTATTGTTATCCCCATTTCATAGTGGAGAAGAGGGGCTCAGACGAGTGACATGACTTGCCCAGGGACACGCGGCTATAAGCAGGAGTCACTGACACCCAAAACAAGGTCTGGCTGAGCCCAGGACCTTGCCCTTTCCTACTGCCCTCAGCAAGGGGGTGGCGTTGGACCAGCCCCTGGTGCAGAGCAGTCAGGCAAGCGCCTGGCCACTGGGTGGAGGCGGATGGAAGGTGCGAGGCCCCTCGGAACCTGAGGCCTCCCTGGGGAGCTCTGGGTGTGCATGGGAGAGGCTGACAGGTAGGTGTTGGCCCGGGGGCAGAGATAGTACCCTTGGGCAGGGGTCTCAAGCCCTCCCTCCCATCCTGGTTTCTCCAAATCCTTTTGCCAAGTGACTCTGGGCTTGTCCTTCCACTTCTCTGGCTGCTATCAGAGGCTTCCTAAGGGCCAGGGCCTTGGCCAAGTGCTCGTGCTCACATCCTCTCTGGTGTCACACCATCTGTGCCCTCATGGACAGGATGGAATTAGGCTGAGGCTCTGGAGTGGCTTGTCCAAGGTCACCAGCTCAGCCCAGCACGCACAGCCAGGCCTCTAGTGCTGGGGCCCTCCCTTCTCAACCCTGTGTTCCCCCTCCTCTCAGTGTTTTCTTCATACCTCCTCACAGGACTGGCTGAGGGGTGGGAACTTGAAGGGTCATGGGTCAGCAGGGGTGCGGGACAGGGCATGCAGGTCATGAGTCACAGGCAGCCCCTTCCCGTGTCCCCTCCAGGGCCGATTCACGATTGCGGCCAAGCACCACATCTCCATTGCTGAGATCTATGAGACGGAGTTGGTAGACATCGAGAAGGTGAGTAGCAGCAGGGCCCTGCCTGGACTGGCAGCCAAGACCAGCGCTACTCTCTATTCCCACCAGGGGAGTCCTCTGGTGTCTGAGTGCCGAGAAGGGGGCATGGGGCGCTGGCAGAGCTTGGAGAACGGGGTCTGGCTGTGTCCCAGGTGGGCAGGGTGAAGGGTGTGGAAGCTTCATGGAGACCTCCTCTCCCTCCCCTGCCTTCCCCTGGAACCCATCCCCCATGTCTCCCCAGGCCATCGCCCACTACGAGCAGTCCGCGGACTACTACAAAGGCGAGGAGTCCAACAGGTAGCCCCCTTCCTGCCTGCCCCAGCCCCGTGGGGACCGCCACCACTTCCCCTCACTCCTCCTTCCCACACAGCTCAGCCAACAAGTGTCTGCTGAAGGTGGCTGGCTATGCCGCACTGCTGGAGCAGTATCAGAAGGCCATTGACATCTACGAGCAGGTGGGGATGGCGGCCCCCACCCTGCCCCCTCCCAGGGCCTGTGCCTCCTCCTAAGCCCCGGCGCCTTGTTCTGGAACCACCCCTCCCCCAGCTCGCCCTCTGCCTCTTCCCGCACAGCCCTTGCCATATCATCCCCCCACCCCATCTCCAGTCTGGCTGAACGTTCTCCACCTACGACTCCATGCCGTGTCAGCACCGTCTCCCTGGCTGTGCCCCTCCCACACCCCTCGCAGAGCTTCCTGGAGGGGCCCAGAGTGAGGCTGGCTAAAGAACCCAGAGGGAGGCAATGGGAAGAACTGCCAAGAGGCCCAGGGTGGCTGTGGGCACCCCACCCCATGGCACGATGGTCCTCATCCACAGTGGGAGGGAGGGAGTGTCACATGGGGTCCCCCCAGCGTGCGTGGAACCCTGGGTGATGGCCAAGAAAAAGGCAGGCAGCTGGCCCCTGGGGAGAGAAGGGTGGGCGCCACCTCTCATGTTCCTGCCGCCCCTCTGCCCACTGCCGTGCCAGCCTCCCGTTAGTCCTGACAGCCAGGCCACCGCCTCCCCACTGTCTCAGGCTCTTGGGAGCCCTCGAACACCTGGCTACAGCCTCCACCTCCACCCAGCCACCATCACACCCTAGTCTTGGTCGCTCACGCACTGGCCGCTGATCTCCCCAAGCCAGTCCCTGGCTCCCTGCCATTGGGGTCCTGGGTTAACGGCCTCACCCTGGGACATGGACCCCTCTCCCAGCTGGCCCCCCAGTGCCTGGCAGTGGCTCTGGCGCTCTGGCTGCTTGCCCTGAGCTCACAGTGCCACTTCCCCATGGCTACAGGTGGGGACCAATGCCATGGACAGCCCCCTCCTCAAGTACAGTGCCAAAGACTACTTCTTCAAGGCGGCCCTCTGCCACTTCTGCATCGACATGCTCAACGCCAAGGTAGCGCACCCCATGCCCATCGGACCACCGCGCCAGGCCAGGTCCTGTTGCCCCCCAAGAGGAACGTGCTCCTCCCTCACATCTGGCCCCTGCCAGGCAGCCTTTGGATGAGAAGTGTGATTCTCACGGCTGTGTTTCTGTGCTGGTGTCACCTGCCCGCCCAGCCCTGGAGGCTTTTGCAGGTCCAGCTCCTGCCTCACTTAGTGCTCCTTTCTTCATGGGTGCACGTTTTGAATCCTCACTGCATCCCATTAAAGTCAGCACCATTGTCACCTCGTCTTACCAGTGAAGGTGGTGAGGCTGGGACGAGAGTCCCTTGTTTGAGACCACATGGCTGGGGACCTGTAGCCCAAGTGTTCCAGATCTTTGTGACTCCTGCTGTCACGACTTTGGCTGTAGCTCACATGCCCACCTGTTTTCGGGGTGCTTGGCAAAAGAGGGGTCAGAGAGGGCAGTGGGAGGGAACGTGGCCAGAGGGAAGGAGCTGGAGGGTTGGTGCTAGATTTTGCTTGACTGGAGTTTTCCTACCATTGCCTGGCAGAAGCACAGAGTCCAGGATTTCCTGGTGCCCCTGGCTGCCCAACCGCCTGCCTCACGGCCTGGGGTGATGGCCCCACACACCCCCCACACACACACCCCATAGAGCCCTGCTCTGCTGTGGGCACGGGTGGTGGGCAAAAGCTTGGGCTTTGTCAGAGCAGGTTCACATTCCCACCCCATGTCTCACCGTGCCCTGGGTAGGTCACTGCCCCCTCTGGATCTATTCCCTCACTTTCAAAAGGGGGCTTACCGTTATTTGACCCTCTCAGGGTCCTCAAGAAGCACCAGCCCCAGGCCTGCCATGGAGGATGTGCTCATTTGTCCCCTGCCCCGGCTGAGCCAGGTGGGAGGAGGCAGTGGGTACCTGTCTGAGGAACCTTCCCCCTCCACCCACCTCTCCCTGCAGCCGTCTCTGCCGGCCAGGCTGGTACTGAGCTCAGCTCCGGGAAGGTACTGACACACAGAGCCAGGTGACACCTGAGGCTAGGGGAGGGGCGCAAAGAGCTGACTCAATATCACCAGACATCCCCAAATCCCCTCGGCTGCTAGGCCAGCAGCTCTGAGGCCCCTCTTGTTACTAACTCGTCCTCCCCCTTCCCTGCTGCCCAGCTGGCTGTCCAGAAGTATGAGGAGCTGTTCCCAGCTTTCTCTGATTCCCGGGAATGCAAGTTGATGAAAGTAAGTACTGGGTGCTCTGGCCTCCCCCTTCCCGAACCCCAGATGGGGGTGGCCGGAGCTCCAGGTGGGACAATCATCAAGACCTGTCCAGTGGTTCTCAGAGGGTATCTTTGTTTTGTTTTCTCTTCTTTTCTTTGGCCATTTGAGTCTCCATTTTCCAGATAAAGAAAGTACAACTTAGGGAGTGCTGGAGCTTGAGGTGACTGGGTGAACACACACACACACCCCACATGCAGATGACACACATCCCACACACACACCAAACACACACACCATACCACACTACACACACCACACACCACACCACACACACCACATCACATACACCAAACACTGCACACACCACAGCACACACACCACATGCTACACACACACCACACACGACACACACCTCACACATACACCAAACACTACATACACTACACCAAACACTACACACACCACAGCACACACACCACATCACACACACCACATCACATACACCAAACACTACACACACCACAGCACACACCACATGCTACACACACACCACACACGACACACACCTCACACAATCACTACACACACGACACATCACATGACACACATCACACACTACACGCATGACACACACCACATACCCCCCACACATTGCCCACACACTACACACACAACACATGACATATCCCACACACATAACACGCCGCACACACCACACACACACCAAAGACACCACAGACATACCACATATCCACACACACACACACATTCTGTGTGATGTCCTATGTTGGTAAGGTTGCCCTGAGAGCAAGCCGTTTCTGATGAGTAGGGCAGCAGGATTGCAACACACCCCTACCCGTCCCCAGTTTAACCCACACGGACTGACCCTCTGAGAGTCCTCAGGAAACCCCAGCCCCAGGCTTGGCACACAGATAGTGTGTGCTTTCATCTAATCCAGGCCAGACCTCAGGTCAGCCTGGACCCCAGACCCCTCTCCGCCATTTGCTTGCAGAAGTTGCTAGAGGCCCACGAGGAGCAGAATGTGGACAGCTACACCGAGTCGGTGAGTGGCCCGCATGGGGGTCAGGCCCCTTCACGGGGATGGGTGCCCTAGGAAAGCCACCCTTCTCAGACACGCTCTCCCCTGACATTCACCCATTTTTATCTGGCCCCCAGCACACTGTGAATTTCTTTCTCCAGTCACCCCAGAAACCTCACAAGTAGCCCCAAGAGGTGCAGGGAGTGTTTCCCTCATTTTATAGATGGTGGCCTTGGCACCTCAGGGGCAGAGCTGGTGTTCAGAGCCACATCTGTCTGCCTCTGAAGACCAGGGTTCCTTGAGTCCCCCAGTTGAGTGTGTGAGACTCACAGTGGCCGCCTTGGGCACCCAGGAGGCACAGAGTGGGAGGGAAGGGGTGAGAAGGAGAGTGGAGCTGAGGACACGGGAGAGGCGCCAGCTTCCCTCTGCCTGGTGGAGCCGCCCACGTGGCTCTCTCTCCCTTCCCCTTCTCTGTTCCCAGCGTTCCCGGGCTCAGTGGCGTCCAGCTCAGGTCCTGATTTGCTCCTCTAATGGCACATGTCAAGCATTTCTCCCTAGGTGCCCCTCAGGAATGGAAGCCCCTAGCTGAGGACAGCGAGCAAATGCCATCTGGTTCCTCTTGCCCCAGACGGTGGCAACTCAGCCAGGAGCTCAGGGAGGGGATGCCCAGCAGGCCGTGGCTTCTCTCCCCCATGCCCCATGGCACTCAGGAGTGGCCTTTTCCGTATCTCCAGGCCTCAGTTTCCCACCCATTCAATGAGGATACTGGACCTTTTTTTTTTTAAAGCTACAATCTTTCTCCCCCAAGGGAAATGTTGTGCCTAGCATAGTCAAGACAGACAAGAGGTAGCTCCCCTGGCTGAGTCGCGACCTCGAGCCCTCCCTCTGCTCCTTCTCAGAGACCGGGGTGACAGGGACAGATCTTGAAAACCTTGGGACAAGTGCCCTTGGGCTGCAGGGTTGGGAACAGGGAGGAGCATGGCCAGCCCATCACCTGGTGTGCCCTCAGGTGAAGGAATATGACTCCATCTCCCGGCTGGACCAGTGGCTCACCACCATGTTGCTGCGCATCAAGAAGACCATCCAGGGCGACGAGGAGGACCTACGCTAAGCCCCACCCAGTCCCCCAGTGCCCGTCTTCCTGTCCCATCTGCTTAGAGAGAGGTGGGGCTGAGACTTGCTGGAGAGCTTCCCTCCTTTCCCACCTGGGGAGTCCCGCATTCCACAGTGGGCAGGTGGCAGCGGGGGTCAGCATGCGGGGCCACCAGAGGCCCAGGCTGCTGGCCGGACAGTCACCCTCTGTTCTCGCTTCATCCCTTGCTCCCTGCCCATTTATTTAAGCCCCCATAGGTGCCCTTCACCCCCAAAACCAGCTGTACAGAATCTTTGATACAGACCTATTTGCTAGGGGTGCTGCCGGGGGTTTGGGGTCAGCATCTGGCCCCCCATCTCCTAGCTGATTCATGAGGCCGGTTTCTGTCTCCCACTTTTGTCCCCCAGCCAAGCTCTAAAGCACATGTAGCCGCTGAGACTTGCTGTCTCTATTGGGGGCAAGCTCCTCTTCCCCCAAACTCTGAGAGCTTCCCCCAGCCTCCTGCAGCCCCGACCTCTCAGGTTAGACCCCACGCCCTGGAGTTTAGGGGGTTGTCCCCGACCCCAGCCCCACACCTGCTCCTTCCCTAATGCTTTGAGGTTTTCTTGGTTGGAAGCTGCAGCTGGCCTGAGAAAGAAAATAAAAAACAACACTTTTGCATGAGTCTCTCTTCCTCCTCATCTCTGCTACCCACTTTGCCCCTGGGCCGGTCACCCGTTCTCCTCACACTCCTCATCCCCCAGACTCTGGGCAAGCTCTTGGGAGGTTGGGGGTATGCATCCTTGAAACGTGTGGGCTGGGTCAGTTTCTAGGTTGGGGATACCCAGGGATGGTGGGCCTGGGGAGGAGCTCTGGCTTGGAAGTCCCAGAGCGCCCATCTTGATCTAACTTTCTCTGGGTTCTTGGAGTCCAGGGACCTTGGTTTCCTCAACTGGGATGCATGGTGATGATGCCACCCTTCAGAGCCAGTGGGAGGGTCGAATGTGACAATCCTCATGACTGCTTTGGATGAGAATGGGTGGAAGCTCGCCGAATCTCCCATGTCCACATTTCCCTGGCAGGAAGGCTGAACGCCCCGGTGACAGTTGTTCCATCTGTCACAGGACGGGGGAGGAAGCGGCTTTGGTGGGCAGAGTCTGAGGCCCGAGTGGGTCTGGGGAGTGGGGGAGGAGACAGCAGGAGCCTTTGCCCAGGAAAGGTGGGCAGGAACCAGCTGCCTCCACCACACTCCACAATGTGCATGTTGGGGGACCCGTCTGGTACGCATGTGCCCTGCACAGGGCCCCTCACTATGGAGGAGACGGGCTGGAGGAGGCTCAGTGCTCAGGCATGATGGGAAAGTGTCAGGAAGTGAGCAGGGGCAGTAACTGCACAGAGGAGGGGCTGCCTAGGAAACCAGGGTATGCTCCTGGGAGAGGGGCTCCAGTCCGGTAAGCCTAGAGAAGTGCAGGCGAGGTTCAAATTCCCTGACACCTGCCCTGCTCCTCTGTCCCCTGCAGCCCCTCCCACAGCTCCAGTCCATTGATAATGGCAGCAGACTCCTGAGACCTGAGATTGATTACCATGTCTGCCCCCGTTGTGGGCACTGACTGAAGGATAGTGTGAGAATCTGTTTCTGCCATCCATGACCTAAATCAGTGATGGTCAGCCCTGACTATGCTTTAAAGTCATTAAAAGTATCCAGGCTTGGGGCTGGGTGCTATGGCTCATGCCTGTAATCGCAGCACTTTGGGAGGCCGAGGCTGGTGGATCACTTGAGGTCAGGAGTTCAAGAGCAACCTAGCCAACATGGCAAAACCCTGTCTCTGCTAAAAATACAAAAATTAGGCATCATGGCGCAAAACTAAAAGTATCCAGGCTGGGGCCGCACTCTGATAAATTACAGTTTGACGTTTCCTACCCTTTTGTTTTGGGTTTGTTTTCTGTTTTTTTTGTTTGTTTTGTTTTGTTTTCATTTTTTGAGATGGAGTCTCGCTCTATCGCCCAGGCTGGAGTGCAGTGGTGCAATCTTGGCTCACTGCAACCTCTGCCTCCCGGGTTCAAGTGATTCTCCTGCCTCAGCCTCCCGAGTAGCTGGGATTACAAGTGTGTGCCACCACGCCCAGCTAATTTTTGTATTTTTAGTAGAGACAGGGCTTCACCGTGTTGGCCAGGCTGGTCTCAAACTCCTGACCTCAGGTGATCCGCCTGCCTCAGCTTCCAAAGTGCTGGAATTACAGGCATGAGCCACCACGCCCGGCCTGTTTTGGTTTGCTTTTTAAAGCTTCATAGGCAGTTCAAGTGTGCGGTTAGGATTGGAAACCTCTGAACAGAATGATTCCTTCCTAACCTGTACTTCATTTTTTTATTCATCCGCTCAACATGTGGCTTACAGGTTACTAGGGAGGGAAGACGCCTGAAGGAAACGCACTGCTGAAGTGGCACTAGACCCACGTGCCACTCCCTCAGCAAGTATTCACTAAGCACCTGCTGCATGCCAGGCCCTGGGAATACAGCAGCACTGATGGCATTCCCAGACTACCTTCCAGGAACTTCTCCCCACATCCAGAAATCTGGAATCGTCACAAATTCCTTCTTGCCACCTCCCTTATCCAGTCTGCCTTTGAGAACTTTCCATTTGCTGTCTCTTACATGCTCAGCACGTAGTTTGTGATTTTTGACACATTTACTGAATGCCTGCTTTGTGTCAGGTCTTGTGGTCCAGGTACAGGCGATAAGACTGTGATCAAGGGAGATCAGCTGCTTCCTTCATGGAGCTTGCAGTCTGTGTGTGCTTGAGGTGTCCAGGACAGCTGGCCAACCCATGTTTTCTGGAAATGACACACACATGTGCATAGAATACCCAAACCTTCGTGGCCTTCTAGGGACAAAGAAGCACAGATAGGAACCCCTGAAGGCCCCAGAGTGGGGAACACCTGGTTTACATCCTGTCCCCACCACTAAAGAGTCCGTCAGTGGACTTACTCTTTCCGAGCCTCCATTTCATCCTCTGTAAACTGGAATAATAAACCCCTTTGAAGAGGTTTCTTTCTTGCAAAGATTAGTGAGATAGATTTGCAAAGGACGTCCAGGCACACAGTAAAAGCTCAATGAATCCTGAATAAGTGAACCGGCAGGGAGGGTAACAGTAGGCCCTTGCAGAACAATTGTGAGGAGTCAGATTATCAGAGCCAGCATGACTGTCACCAAGTAGGTGTTCGATAAGAGTTGGTTATTATAGCTGGATCATTTTTCCTTGGGGTCAAGAAGAATGTATTCATTATTTTAAAAGTGATACTGTTAAGATTATGAACTATGGTCCGGGCAAGGTGGCTCACACCTATAATCCTAGCACTTTGGGAGGCCGAGGCAGGCGGATCGCCTGAGGTCAGGAGTTACAGACCAGCCTGGGCAACATAGCAAAACCCCATCGCTACTAAAAATAGAAAAACTAGCTAGGTGTGGTGGCACCTGTAATCCCAGCTACTCGGGAGGCTGAGGCAGGAGAATCGCTTGAACCCAGGAGGCAGAGGTTGCAGTGAGCTGAGATCGCACCACTGCACTCCAGGGTGACAGAGCAAGACTCCGTCTCAAAAAAAAAAAAAGTGAACTGTGGAATTACCTTGTTTGGTTTCCAGTACTGACCGCTCGTTACTAGCTGTGTGATCTTAGGCAAGTTACTTTACCCCTCTGTGCCTCAATTCCTTCATCTGTAAAATGGATTTAAGTACCTACCTCCACCCCCTTGCAAATTTTTAATAAATTATATGGAATACACTTATAGTAGTTCCTGGCACATAAGGGCAATATTAAGTTTTACGATGATGATGATTCGACTTTCCACACAGCATAGAGCGAGAAGCCGTGGCCGCCACCTCCCATCTCTAGTCACAGACTCCTTATGGCAGCCACTTGGCCCAGAAATGGAAAGCAGAAGAGTGCGCAGGCGCAGTGGGTCAAAGTCGCCTGGGAGACCCGAGCATGCAATCTGGCCGCCATCTTGGGAGAGGGCAACGCCAGCAGCTTCTTGTACGTCATCAGCCTGCGCAACGGCCGGGCACCCGGCGGTTCAGGTCGCTTAGAGAGTCGTAGGTCGGGTAGTGCGGGTCGCGGCGGGGGCTGCGGAGAGGGTGCGTAACTGAGGGGCGTGATGGGGGAGGCGGCCGTGGCCGCGGGGCCTTGTCCGCTGCGTGAGGACAGCTTCACGCGCTTCTCGTCGCAGAGCAATGTGTATGGGCTGGCAGGCGGCGCCGGCGGACGCGGGGAGCTGCTGGCCGCCACGCTTAAAGGCAAGGTGCTCGGCTTCCGCTACCAAGACCTCCGACAGAAAATCCGGCCAGTGGCCAAGGAGCTGCAGTTCAACTACATTCCCGGTTGGTGGCGCTATGGTGCTGGGAGGGGCCTTCGAACGTGGTGTTGAGAAGGCTTCTGAGGCTCTCTCTGAGCCGGGTCACCGTGCTGGGAGAATGGAATCGGGGTGGTTTAAGGGGGTCACTGGGATCAGGAGGCAGGCATAGTTGGGGCCTGGATGAGCCTAGGGTTTCAGGATTCTTCAGACTTACAGGTCAGGATCCCTGGTACCCAGGGAACAGAGGTCGGGTGATGGTGGTCAGGACTCAGACCAGAGGGCATGATCATTGCGGTGGCCAGAGTTCACCATGTTTGGGAGATCGGAGTCATGAGTCTGCCTGACACTGAACTTAGAACTCTCCCCTCCCAGTGGACGCGGAGATTGTCTCCATTGACACTTTCAACAAGTCACCCCCCAAGCGGGGTCTGGTTGTGGGGATCACGTTCATCAAGGTACCTAGAGCCCCCTCCACCTCCCTTCGCCCTCCTCCTTACACACATGGTAAGTTCCACTGAGCTGCCCCAGATCCCACCTGCCACCCCTGCCCTCCCCTGAACCCCGTGTCCTCCCCCAGGATTCAGGGGACAAGGGCAGCCCCTTCCTGAACATTTACTGCGACTATGAGCCCGGCTCTGAGTACAACCTTGACTCCATTGCCCGTGAGTGAGGCGTGGACGGGAGGAGGGAGAGGGTCCCTGGCAGGTCCCCCATGCTCGCGTGCCTGTGCCCCTCCCTACAGAGAGCTGCCTGAACCTGGAGCTCCAATTCACTCCGTTCCAGCTGTGCCATGCAGAGTGAGTGTCCCCTGGGCATCCGCACCCACCCCACTGTAAATGTAGAAACCCTGAGTTCTCGTACCCCTTCTTTACTTACAGACCCCTGTAGTCTGTTTCCCCTTCTGGAAAATAAAGAGTTGTACTAGATTAGGGATTGAAAACTAAAATGGCAGCCAGGCACGGTGGCTTACACCTGTAATCCCAGCACTTTGAGAGGCCGAGGTGGATGGATCACCTGAGGTCAGGAGTTCGAGACCACCCTGGCCAACATGACGAAACCCCATCTCTACTAAAAATACAAAAATTAGCTGGGATGGTGGTATGCACCTCTAATCCCAGCTACTCAGGAGGCTGAGGCAGGAGAATCACTTGAACCTGGGAGGTGGAGGTTGCAGTGAGCCGAGATTGTACCACGGCACTCCAGCCTAGGTGACAAGAGCGAAACTCTGTCTCACAAATAAATAAATTAAACTAAAATGCCTTTGGGGACCAGGGAGGTCATGTGAGAATGGAAAGCACAAGTGTAATGTAACAGGGAGCATGTGTCCACATACGCATATGCAGCTGAGGTTGGAAAGCTGTAGCTAAGTGGAGACCACGAACTTGCCCACAATCAGATTCTACGTTTGTTTTTTAGAGCATCGTGTTTTTTTTTTGTTTGTTTTTGTTTTTTGAGATGGAGTCTCGCTCTGTTGCCAGACTGGAGTGCAGTGGCTCGATCTCAGCTCACTGCAACCTCCACCTCCCAGGTTCAAGTGATTTTCCTACTTCAGCCTCCTGAGTAGCTAGGATTACAGGCTCATGCCACCATGCCTAGCTACTTTTTATATTTTTAGTATAGATGGGTTTTCACCATGTTGGCCAGTCTAGTCTCGAACTCCAGACCTCAGGCGATCCGCCTGCCTCGGCCTCCCAAAGTGTTGGGATTACAGGCGTGAGTCGCCACACCCGGCCCAAGTATCATGATTTTAAGGTGGCCATAGACCAGATGGCCAAGGGGCCACCACCCTGCCATTCCTGAACTAGATAATCTCAGAGAGTTGATGGAGCACCTGGGAATTCTGGGAATTCTGCACATCTAGAGTTCCCAGATTCTAACGTTCTAGAGTCTGACATTCCAAGATCAGAGATGCTAAGTTTTCTAGAGTCGTAAGCTCTAAGATTCCAACATTTGAATGTTCTACAGTAAGATAGAAGGCAGAATCTTCTGAGGTTCTGTAATGATAAAGTCCTGACATTCGCCGGGTGCAGTGGCTCACTCCTGTAATCCCAGCACTTTGGGAGGCCGAGACGGGAGGATCACAAGGTCAGGAGATCGAGACCATGGTGAAACCCCGTCTCTACTAAAAATACAAAAAATTAGCCGGGCGCGGTGGCGGGCGCCTGTAGTCCCAGCTACTCGGGAGGCTGAGGCAGGAGAATGGCGTGAACCCGGGAGGCGGAGCTTGCAGTGAGCCGAGATTGCGCCACTGCACTCCAGCCTGGGTGACAGAGCGAGACTCCGTCTCAAAAAAAAAAGTCCTGACATTCTCATCTTTCTTTTTTTTTTTTTTTTGAGGTGGAGTCTCGCTCTCACCCAGGTTGGAGTGCAGTGGCGCGATCTCGGCTCACTGCAAGCTCCACCTCCTGGGTTCACGCCATTCTCCTGCCTCAGCCTCCCGAGTAGCTGGGACCACAGGCGCCCGCCACCATGCCCGGCTAATTTTTTGTATTTTTAGTAGAGACAGGGTTTCACCGTGTTAGGATGGTCTCGATTTCCTGACCTCATGATGCGCCCGCCTCGGCCTCCTAAAGTGCTGGGATTACAGGCGTGAGCCACTGCGCCTGGCGACATTCTCATCTTTCAAGGAGATAGAACATAGACCATCTAGAATACCAAGGTGCTAGAACCCCAATGTGTGTGGGATCCATTCTAGAGTTCCAGATTCCATTCCAGAACACAGATGGTCTAGAACAGGGATTGGCCAACTTTTTTTGGTAGAGGTTCAGATACTAAATATTAGGCTTTGAGGGCCAGTCTGTCACAACTACTCATTTTGCCATTGTAGCCAGAAAGCAGCCATTGACACTGTGTAAATGAATGAATGTGGCTGTGTTCCAATAAAACTTTATTTACAAAAATAGATAGTGGGTTGGGTTTGGTCTGCAGGTCATAGCTGGCCAACCCCTGGTCTTACAGGTGAGAATTTCCAAAACTGAAGATTCTAATTGCGCTAATCTTCTTCTTGCTAGGATTTGGATATTCTATCATTCCGTGAATCTGAAATCTGTGATGGCAAATTCTAGAAGTTCTAGTATTTCTTTTTTATCTTTTTTTTTTTTTTTGAGACGGAGTCTGGCTCTGTCACCCAGGCTGGAGTGCAGTGGCCAGATCTCGGCTCACTGCAAGCTCCGCCTCCCGGGTTCACGCCATTCTCCTGACTCAGCCTCCCGAGTATCTGGGACTACAGGCGCCCGCCACCTCGTCCGGCTAGTTTTTTGTATTTTTTAGTAGAGACGGGGTTTCACCGTGTTAGCCAGGATGGTCTCGATCTCCTGACCTCGTGATCCGCCCGTCTCAGCCTCCCAAAGTGCTGGGATTACAGGCTTGAGCCACCGCGCCCGGCCCTAGTATTTCTAAAGAGACAGAAAACAGCACTTCTAGAATACTGGGGTTTCAGATTGAAGAGGTCCTAGCTTTCTAAGGTTCTACAGTTCATTCTAGAGTTCCACATTCTATTCCTAAATCCACAGAGCGAAGGTAGGAGTAGGTGCGGGCTCTAAGAGCGGGAGGTTCTAGCAAGCCATGTTCCCGCAATTCTGAGATTGGGAGGTACATTCCCTGATGCTGAGATTCTATGAGGGCTCATTTCTACAGTTGTGTGTTTCAAGGAGATGGAGTACTCAGGAGCTTGAGCCCTGAGATTCTAACCCTCGGTCTAGTGTCTGGATCCCAGAATATTAAGGTTCTCAATAGGCCGGGGTTTTTGCAAGAGGAGAGTTCTGGTTCTCAGATCACATGGATTCCACTTCCTTGGGTTCTAGATTTCTCTGCTTTCAGGGTCCAGGTCGGGGATCAACTGGAGACCGTGTTTCTCTTGAGTGGGAATGACCCGGCTATTCATCTCTACAAGGAGGTGAGGCGGGGAGGCGTGCTGGGCAGAGCCCTGTGGGGTTCACTGTGGGCTGGCGCTGGGTGGGTATATGTGTGAAACTGACTTAAGCGGGTGTGGGATGGGTCTTGGTTCCCCCAGAACGAGGGGCTGCATCAGTTTGAGGAACAGCCCGTGGAAAACCTCTTCCCAGAGCTGACGAACCTGACCAGTAGGTAGGAGAGGTCCCGAAAGAGGCCACCGGGGACCGGGGCAGTGACCTCAGAGAAATCAGGTGGTGGGACCTTAGAGAAGTTGGGCACAGGGGAGGCGCTCAGAAGAACGAGTCCACAGCATGACTTCAGAGAAATTGATCAGCAGGGGCGACACCAGAAAAAGCAAGAGGTGGACTCAGCCCTCGGGTGGTGAGAATTGACCCCAGAGGAATTGGGTGGTGAGGATTATCCAGGAGGAATCAGGCAGCAGGGTCCCAGGGCTACAGGGAGGGGCAACTGCTCCTGGGGAGGCCGAGGGGCGGGACGGGGCCCAGCAATGGCCCTTGGTCCTATCTATCCATCCGCCCGCCAGCGTCCTCTGGCTGGACGTCCACAACCTCCCCGGCACGTCCCGGCGCCTCTCAGCTCTGGGCTGTCAGAGTGGTTATGTCCGTGTCGCCCACGTGGACCAGCAGAGTCGAGGTGAGGGCCACGGTGAGGCGGGGTAAGCAGTGGGGTTGAGGGCTGGGGCGGGGCCAGGGTGGGGCTGAGGATGGAGCTGGGTGGGGTAGGAGAGGGAGGTAAGGGGGTTGAAGGATGAGGGTGGGGCTAGCTGGGCGGGGGATAAGGTGGGGTCAAGGGCTGGAGCTGGGTGAGGTAAGGTAATGGGGGGAAGGGATGAGGGTGGGGTTGGGGGCGGGGCTTGGGTGGGGTTGACAGCTGCGAGGGACTGGGCTATGGTGGGGCTGAACGGTGAGGGGGAAAGGCAAAAGTTTCAGGGCTGGGGGCGGGACCAGGGTGGGGCTGGGGCTCTGAGTCCTCGCTCTCCACGCAGAGGTTCTGCACATGTGGTCGGTCCTGCAGGACGGCCCCATCTCCCGAGTGATCGTGTTCAGCCTCTCGGCCCCCAAGGGTGAGCTCTGGGTTTGAGGGGATGGGGAGAGATCAGTGGAGGGAACCTGTCGGGGGAAGAGACAACTCTGCATCCTTGGGAATGTGTCGGGGGGAAGAGACAACTCTGCATTCTTGGGCCCTCCCACCCAGATTTGCACCCCTCTCCCAAAGTGTCCAGCCCCTAGTCCCTCCCTCCTGGATCCCCCACTCCAGGCCTTGAACTGCAGTGCACCTCTTCCCTCCCTTCCCCTCCTGTGAATATAACTTCCAGGACTGGCACATGGGGCCTAACCCATGTATTTTCTGTTAGAGTCCATAGTTGTTCTCCTCACTTTGGTGTAACCTTAGCCCTGTAGCCTGGGGCTGAGCGTCCACCTCTCCCTCTGTACCCTAACCTGCACGTCTCACATCGGGACTTCTTCACCCTACTCTGTGGCCCCTTCGCTATGTCTCTTGATGCAGTCTAGCTCCCGGCTATGCTCCTGGACTCACCACCGTCCCACCACTCAGAGTCTAGCCTTTTCCTCCAGTATGTTGATCATTCCTGCTCCTTTACTGGGGTCTGTCCCTGACTGGTATTTTGCTTTTGTAAAAAAGTTTTGACTAGGCGGGGTAATCCCAGCACTTTGGGAGGCTGAAGCCGGCAGATCACCTGAGGTTGGGAGTTCAAGACCAGCCTGACCAACACAGTGAAACCCCATCTCTACTAAAAATACAAAAATTAGCAGGGCGTGGTGGCAGGCGCCTGTAATCCCAGCTACTCGGGAGGCTGAGGCAGAAGAATCACTTGAACCCAGGAGGTGGAGGTGGCAGTGAGCTGAGATCACACCACTGCCCTCCAGCCTGGGCGATGGAGTGAGACTCTGTCTCAAAAAAGAAAAAAAAAATGTATTTCAATCACTTTGGGGACACAAGTGGTTTTGGTTGCATGGATAAATTCTATAGTGATGGATTCTGAGATTTTAATACACCCATCGCCCGAGTAGTGTCTGTTGTACCTAATGTGTAGCTTTTATCCCACACGCACTCCCACCTTCCCGCTTCTGAATCTCCAAACCCCATCATATACTCTGTATGCCTTTGTGTACTCATAGCTTAGCTCCCTCTTCTGTGAGAACATACCTTTTTTGGTTTTCCACTCCTGTGTTACTGCACTTAGGGTAATGATCTCCAGTTCCATCTAAGTTGCTGCAAAAGACATTTCATTCCTTTTTATGACTTGTGTAGTACTCCATGGTGTATATATGCCACATTTTCTTTCTCCACTCATTAGTCGATGGCCACTTAGGTTGGTTCCACATCTTTGCAGTTGTGAAGGGCTACTGTAAACATACAGGCACAAATGTCTTTTTTTTTTTTTTCCAGAGAGAGTCTGGCTCTGTCACCCAGGCTGGAGTGCCGTGGCTCAATCTCGGCTCACTGTCACCTCCACCTCCCGGGTTCAAGCAATTCTCCTGCCTCAGCCTCCTGAGTAGCTGGGATTACAAGCGTATGCCATCATACCAGGCTAATTTTTGTGTCTGATTTTTGTGTTTTTAGTAGAGACGGGGTTTCACCATGTTGGCCAGGCTAGTCTCGAACTCCTGACCTCAGGCGATCTGCTTGCCTCGACCTCCCAAAGTGCTGGGATTACAGGCGTGAGCCACTGCGCCCGGAACCTCAGACTATCACCTAACACCTATTTCTCCTTCTGGTGTCTGACGTTCCTAATTTCTCTCATAGGCCAATCTCTAACCCTCCCTCTGTAACAGCCTCAAGACTTTTTCCAGAGATCTAACTTGCATGTCTCTCATTAAAGGGCCTGGGGTATGACGAGGAGCCCGGAACCTGTCCCCACAAAACCATTCCCCTCTTCATTCATGTTTTTTTTTTTTTTTTTTTTCTTTTTTTCCTGAGACGGAGTCTCGCTCTGTCACCCAGGCTGGAGTGCAGTGGTGCGATCTCGGCTCACTCCAACCTCCGCCTCCCGGGTTCAAGCAATTCTCCTACCTCAGCCTCCTGAGTAGCTGGCATTACAGGTGCCTGCCACCATGCCTGGCTAATTTTTGTATTTTTAGTAGAGGCGGGGTTTTATCACGTTGACCAGGATGGTCTTGAACTCCTGACCTCAGCTGATCCACCCGCCTCGACCTCCCAGAGTGCTGGGATTACCATTCATGTTTCTTCTGCAGAGACCAAGGACAGGCCAGCACAAGATGAGTACAGCGTGCTTGTGGCCAGCATGTTGGAGCCAGCAGTGGTGTATCGGTAAGGGGGCCTGAGATACATGGGTGTGGTCTAACCTTGTTTCTTTGCGCTGTGGTCTAACCTTGTCATTCTCCACAGTAAGTTCCTTTGGGTGGATTATCCAGAGCTGGACAAGTAAAGATACTTGTGACCCAGGGGCGTGGGCTGTGAATTTTGAAGTCTAGACTTGCAGGGAATATGTTGAGGTCGGGGGGTGGGAGCAGAGATGCCCCCTGGAATGGATGTAGTAGGTGTGCTGGCAAATGGCTAATCACTGGCTATGCACGAGGAAAGCCCAGGTTTGTAGCATCTGCCAGAGTTTCCAAAGTGTAAATACTTCCGCCACGGTGGCTTTCAAACCATGAACATGATTACATGGGAACGTTTCCCAGTCAGCTCTCGAAAGCGACTATGGCCAGCTCTGGCACTCCTCTAGGGCTGGTGAAGGTGTCTGGACAGGGCCAAGCCCTCTTCGGGGTTCCATGAAGGCAGCGTGGGTGTCTAGATTGAGGACACGCGTGTCTGAATCCCCAGATGGGACCCTGTGGCTTTCCATTTGGGAGTGAGGTGGTCCCCGAGGTGAAGGGCTTGAGTGCACAGGTTGACCCCTTGCTGGATCTGTGAATATGTCCAAACCTGAGGTGATGACGTCTAGGCTTCCAGAGGACCAGTGTGTCTAGGCCTGAGAAGGGAAGCAGTACCAGTGCCCAGCTCAGCGTCTGCCAAGGGTGCCGGGCACTGCAAGCTGACCCCAGTCTGTCTGCTGCATTTGGGACCCTCAGGGACCTGCTGCACCGGGGCCTTGAAGACCAGCTTCTCCTGCCCGGCAGTGACCAATTTGACAGCGTCCTCTGCGGCCTGGTCACCGACGTAGATTTGGATGGGCGGCCAGAAGTCCTGGTGGCCACCTATGGACAGGTGGGACCTGACAGTTGGAGCCACCACCCACCGTCCTCCCTCCACTGTGCCCCCCGTCTACCTGTGTGACCTGACTCTCCACCCCTGCAGGAACTGCTGTGTTATAAGTACCAGGGCCCAGAGTCGGGGCTCCCTGAGGCCCAGCACGGGTTCCGCCTGCTGTGGCAGCGGGCCTTCTCGAGTCCCCTGCTGGCCATGGCTCACGTGGACCTGACTGGGGACGGGCTGCAGGAGCTTGCCGTGGTCTCCCTGAAGGGCGTGCACATCCTGCAGGTAACCCCGGCTCTCAGGGAAAAGGGTTGACCTCAGCAGTTTCGGGCAGGGGGTGCGGGCCACATTCCGGAGGAGGGAGGAACTCATTTCTGGTAGGCAATTCCTACGGGCCAGGACAACTCCCAGGAGAAAGGGGCATCTGTGAGCGCTCACAGCAGCTGGGGTGCGGGCACCGGCCTGGTGAAGGAGATTTATTTATGTATTTATTCTTTTATTCTTTTATTTTTGAAACAGAGTCTTGCTCTGTCACCCAAGCTGGAGTGCAGTGACTCGATCTCAGCTCACTGCAACCACCTCCCAGGTTCAAACGATTCTCATGCCTGAGCCTCTCAAACAGCTGGGATTACAGGTGCCCGCCACCATGCCCAGCTAATTTTTGTATTTTTAGTAGAGACGGGGTTTCACCATGTTGCCCAGGTTGGTCTTGAACTTCTGGCCTCAAGTCATCCGCCCACCTCGGCCTCCCAAAGTGCTAGGATTACAGGCGTGAGCCACCACACGTCACCCTTTTTTTTTTTTTTTTTGAGACAAAGTCTCGCTCTGTTTCTCAGGCTAGAGTGCAGTGGTGTGATCTGAGTTCACTGCAGCCTTCACCTTCCGGGTTGAAGTGATTCTCCTGCCTCAGCCTCCCGAGTAGCTGGGATTACAGGCACCTGCCTCCACGCCTGGCTAATTTTATATTTCTTCTAATCTCAGTTCCTTACACTTGGGTCTAGGCTTTGTCCCTCCCACTAGAAATTCGCTACAGGCCACTCCCCTTCACCCCATCACGGAGGCCCATTCCCATCCCACACACTGGTCTGCTCTCTGCCCTCCCACCTGGGCCGAGCTCCTGGCCTTTGGAATTGCTTCACTCTAGACTGTCCGCCATGATGTAACCTTTCCCCTCTGCAGCTCTTTCTCAGCTCCATCCCCCTCCTTCTCTTGTTCCCCACAGCACAGCCTGATCCAGGCCTCGGAGCTGGTCTTGACCCGGCTTCGACATCAAGTGGAGCAGAGGAGACGTCGGCTGCAGGAGTTGGTGGATGAGGCAGGTGCAGGGCCAGCTGAGAATGCAGCCTCTTAAGCACCCATGCACCCACTCTTCCCAGACCTGGGGCGACTCATGGCGTGCTTACCGCCACCCGCTGGTGGGGGGTGTCCTGAAGGACAGGATGCTCTCCTCAGACCTCCCCAGGGTGGTGAAGCTGTGTCCTGAGACCCCAGCTAACCCACTCCTCTCTCTGTGCCTCAGTGTCCCTATTTGAAAGCAGGGATGATCCCGACTCACCCTGTCCACTCTCGATGAGAATTGGCTAACTGATGGTTATTTATATGTCCAGAAGAACAGCATTTCCCAGTTGTCTCGATTATTTTGTTCGGCAAGCATTTGGTGGGCACCTGCTGTATGCCTGGCTCTGTGTTGGATGCTGGATTCACCCAGAGGAATTGAGGGAGACGGATTTGGGGGAGAGGGAATCCAAGGCTAGACCCAGATACAGGATGGAGGTTAGATCCCAGGGTAGAACCCAAGAGAAAGAAATGAGGTGACACCTTAGCAGAAAGGCTAAAGTTAAATCACTGGGGAACAGACTATGTAAAGTGGAAGGAAAAGAACTGAGGTTAGACCCCAGCAAGTGAATTGAGGTTAGACCCTAGTGGAGTGGGCGGACATGAGACCCCAGTGGAAAGATCTAGATGGGAGGGTAGATCCCAGTGGAAAGGCAAGGAGCTGGAGCGTTTAGAGGAAAACTTGTGGATAGAAAGGGCTGCTGTGGGAAAACAGTGGTCCATTTGTAGCAGAGGGTCTGAGGCTAGACTCCCTGTGAATGATGCTGAGGTTGGACCCCAACAAAAAGTAGGTATGGCCGGACCCCTGCAAGGGGCCAGGGTTAAACCCAGCAGAAAGTGAGCTTAGTTCTCAGTGGGGAGCACTGAGGCAAGACCCAGGGAGAAGACTTGCAGGCTAGACCATGCTGGAAAGGGCTAAGCTTAGACCTAATCTAAAATGCCCAGGGGATTGGGGCCCCAGGGAGCGGGAGAGAAGCCCGATTCTCCCAGCCTGTGGTGGTGGGAGTTGCCTTGCCTGTGGTCTTGTATGTGTGTGTGAGACGGAGTCTCATTCTGTCTCCCAGGCTGGAGTGCTGTGAGCCGAGAGGCTCACAGCAACCTCTGCCTCCTGGTTCAAGCGATTCTTCTGCCTCAGCCGCCTGAGTAGCTGGGATTACAAGTGTGCATCACCATGCCCGGCTAATTTTTTTGTATTTTTAGTAGAGACAGGGTTTCACCACGTTGGCCAGGCTGGTCTCAAACTCCTGATTGCAGGTGATCCGCCCGCCTCGGCCTCCCAAAGTGCTGGGATGACAGGCGTGAGTCACCGTGCCCGGCCTCCTGTGCTCCTTTCTGTATTACCAGGAGAAGGAATCAGAGGCCTGTGTCTCTAGGACCAGTGGAGGGCGGGAACGATGCAAGTCTTGTCCTCCCTCCACTGCAGGCCAGGAATAGAATCTGGGTCAGCAGGGTTGGGGGATGATCATTTCCTGGGCCATATCCAGGCTGGGGGCAGAGGGTGGGCAGGACACCTGCTTCCTGGGGGGTTCAGGGGAGAGGCAGACACTAGTCATTCTGGCCATCTGTCTGCCTCCCCCTATGGAGGTCCACCCAGAAGTCTGACCACCAGCACTGACAGAGAAGACCCAGCCACCAGTTGTCTACCGAGCGTTTATGGGAGTTAGGAGCTCAGCAACTCCTGGCCATCCCTGTCTTCACCCTCGTTACCAGAAGCCAGGCCCAGGCGTGGGAAGTTGCAGGGAGCTGGATCCTCTCCCTCCCCTGGCAGCAGGCCTGATGGTGTCCAGCCAGGACTGGCAGTGGGCAGGACCGGTGGCACGAGCAGGGCCCCCTCCCTCCCACTGTCCACCTGCGGAGAAGAAGCACGCCACAGCAACTCACACACCATCACCCCCTGTCGTGGGGGGGAGTGCGATTGGGAGTGGGTGTCGTGATGGTGTGCCTTGCAGAGGTGTGTGCTGGTGTGGGGGTATGTGTGTGGGCCCATCAGAGGGCACGTGAGTTTGTGTCTTCAGGAGCCCAGGCCACCTGCCTGGCCCTTTGCAGTTCATGTCTTTTTGTTTTGGAGACGGAGTCTCACTCTGTCGCCTAGGCTAGAGTGCAGTGGCGTGACCACAGCTCACTGCAGCCTCCACCTCCCAGGTTCAAGTGATTCTCCTGCCTCAGCCTCCCAGGTAGCTTACAGGATTACAGGTGTGTGCCACCTCGCCCGGCTACTTTTTGGATTTTTAGTAGAGACGGGGTTTCGCCTTGTTGGCCAGGTTGGTCTCAAATCCCTGACATCAAGTGATCCGCCTGCCTTGGCCTCCCAAAGTGCTGGGATTACAGGCGTGAGCCACCTTGCCCAACCTGCAGGTCTCTTCTTGACTTGACCGGTCCTCAGCCTGGGGAATTGTACGGTGCAGCAGTTAAGGGTGCAGAATCTGGAGCCATATTTACCACCTCGTGCCTTGGTTTCCCTGTCTGTAAGTGGGGCTCATAATAGCATTTACCTCACAAAGTTGGTGTAAGGGGCGATTGTGTCAACGTATGTCCTGAATTTATAAAAAAAAATTAGAACATGCCAGGTGTGGTGGTTCTTACCTATAATCCCAGCGCTTTGGGAGGCTGAGGCAGAAGGATTACTTGAGCCCAGGAGTTGGAGACCAGCCTGAGCAACATAGTGAGACCCTGTCTCTTAAAAAAAAAAAAAAAAAAAATGGAGGGAAAAAGCCTGGCATGGTGGTGGTGGCGGCACCTGTAGTCCCAGCTACTCGGGAAGCTGAGACAGCAGGATTGCTTGAGCCCAGGAGGTTGAGGCTGCAGTGAGCTGAGATCGAGCCACCGCACTCCAGCCTGGGTGACAGAGTGAGACCCTGTCTCAAATAATAATGTGATGCCGATGCCAGGCACGTGGTCAGGGCTGCCTGTATGCATGGCAGCTGTTGTTATTCTTATTAATGGGTGTCTTTGTGGTTGTTTCTGGCCTCCTTTGTGAGGCTGTGCAGGCACAGTATGTGAATTTGGATCTGACTCCAGCTAAACATTCTTGCCCTCCCCCTAGTTCTGTGAGTCTGTAACTATTTGTAGCTGTTGGCCCTTGTATGGCTGGGAGACTGTGTGCGTGTATGTGTGTGCGTGTGTGTGTGTTGGGGGGCGGGGGCTGCTTCTGAAACGCACAGGAGCGCCCTCCGCTGCTGTCCCCTGCCTCTGGTGCTGAACCCGGAGGCTGGGGAGGAGGCTCAGGCTCCCTGCTCCTCCCGCCCTGTTCCCCCAGGCCCCTCCCCGGGCCTCCCCCGCCTCCCGCACCGCCTCCCCTCTGCCCGCCTCCGCCTCCTCCCCCTCTCTCCGGCTCCTCCCCCTCTCTCGCTCCCTCGCCGACTCCCCCTCCCCCTGTCCCTCCCCTCTCCTCCTCTCCTCCCTCTATCCCCTCTCCCTCCCCTCCTCCCCGGCTCTCCCTCTCAGTCTCCGGCTTTTCTCTCTCTCAATCTCTCTCTCTCTTTCGGGCGGAGTCGCCCACCACTGCCAGCCCAGCGCTGGGGGGACCTGCTGCAGGCTGTAGCCGCAGGTAAGAGACCCCATTGGTGGGTAGGTGGGGGCGTGGGAAAAGGACGGGGTTACCCCAGGCGCGGAATGGGGGCGGTTCGGGAAGCCTGGAGCTGGCTTCCCTGGGCTGGTTTATGGAGGTGGGGGGCTGCCTGGCCCAGCACGGGTACCTTCTGTGGGGTGGGAGTGCCACCAGCCGCCCCAACACCTTCAGCCCCTCCTGGTTCTCAGGCGGCTGGGGAGGGGGGCCACCTGGGTACTGGGGGGGAGGACACCCCGCCCCCACCCCGTCTGGGGCACCCCCCCTCCCGCGCTCTCTACCTCCGCCCCCGCCTTCCTGTGTCTGGGTCTCATCTTTCTGTCTCTCCACATCTCTCAAGGGTCTCTGTCTAGCAGAGTCTGGCCGCCTCTGGGAGTCCCTGTCTCTCAGTCTCTCACTCCTGTCTCACTCTCTCTGTGTCTCTGTGCCGGGGGGCTCTGTCTCTACTGTCTCTAAGTCCTGGGTTTCTCTCTCCTTTCCTCTTGCGCCATCTCTGTTTCTCTGTGTCTCTGTGTCTCTGTCTCTCTCCCCTGTCTCAGCGTTCCTGTGTCTCTCTCTGTCTCTGCTTTCTCTGTGTCTCTGTCTCTTCCCATGTCCGCGTCTCTCTCTCCCGCTCTCTCTTTCTCTCTCTCTTTCCCCCTCGTCTCCATCTCTACCTCTGGGTATCTCAGTCTCTGTTTCTCTCTCTCTTTCCTCTTCTCTGGCTCTCCCTGGGAGCCAGTGTGCCCTCCTCCTCCACACCACTGTCTCCGCCCCTGGCAGGGGAGACCTGGAGGAAGAAGACCTCCCCCACCCGCAGAGTGGGCTCCCCCAGGCCTGGAGTCCTCTAAACTCCTCTCCCCACTTCAGCAGAGCTCCCTTGCTCTCTCTGGTCCTCCCAGCCGGCACCCACCCCAACTCTCCCCTGAGAACCGAGCCCGCCTCCCCTTGCCTTGTTTCTGACATTCTGAGGCCGGTCCTTCTTGCAGTTTAACCGGTAGTCTTTGTAGTAGATATGAGACCAGACGTCCCTTCCATCTAACCTCCCCATTCTTCCTCGTATAACTGGACCAGTCCTTCCTACCGTCTAACTTCCATACCTCTTGCTGTTTGTTCAGCTCTTGATTCATTCTTTCTTGTTGATAATTACTGAGCGCCTTTCCTGCTCCGGGCAAGCACAGGGTACTGGGTTAGACCAGGCCAGTCCTTCCTGCAGTCTCACTTCCATCCCTTTCCTGGTGTGCCAGCCTCACACCTGTCTCAGTGGGGGTGGGTCTCAACAGCTTCTCCGCCACCTCTTGGGGGATGCTGAGAGGGCCCTGGCCAACACACTGTCTGCCTTCCTTGAGTGAAGGGGGCCGTGGAGAAGGTGGGCGAGAGAGTGAGTGATGGAGAAAAGGTATGAGGCTGTGCCTGTAGCCCTGGTCTGTGTGTGTGTGTGTGTCTCCCTGGCTGCAGGTGAGGTCCCAGCCCCGTGTGACAGTGCCTGCGGGGGGCTTCAGATGACTTTAAAGAGCACTAGGTTAAGAGCCCTGTTCCTCCTTTGGACCTCAGTTTACCTGTTATCAGTGTATCAGAGCCCCAAGCACCCAAACTCTGTGATGTGATCCCCACACTGGACCATTTCGAGGTGGTTGGGAGCACCTGGGCTCACGCTGGGGCAGTAAACGTGCATGTTTAGAAGTCTGAGGGCCAGCCCCCCAACACAGGCACAGTCAGGAAAGCATCCCTCGCAGCACTGCCCCACTGTGGGGTGGCAGCGTGAGGGATATGAGGGAGGGGTCTTACCTGGCACGCCAGACTGCACCCACCCCCAGGCATGCAGTCCCGTTCTTCTGGACTTCTGGACCCAAGGACCCAAGAGGTGTGTGAGGTGGAACAGGGGTGCCCACCGCTGACCCGTTGGCCACAGGCCCGCAAAGGGAGGGAGAGATGGCCCTGGGAGATGGTGCCTGCCATCTGCCCTCCCCATTCCCACCCTGGGCTCCACCTGATCCTTTTGCCCCTGGATTCTAAAAGCAGATTGGGTTTCAGGGCTGCTGGTGGATGGAGAGGCAGAGGCAGGAGCCGGGAGCAGAGGGAGCCCATGGTCCCCAGTGACAGGGCTCAGACCTCTTGGTCATTCATTTCACAAATATTTATCTAGTGCTTTCTCTCCCTGACTGCTCCTCCCGCAAGGCCCCAGCGAGAAACCAGGTTTTGCAGGAAAGAGGGATTGCACTAGGCTGTACTTGACCCAGCCCCTGGGCTAGGAGGGTGGACATGAGAACCCCCATCACCTGGCCCTGGTCTCCCTTGAGAACTGCAGCAGCAGGGACAGGTGGTTAAACCTGAGGGAAGAATTCCCAGGCCAAGGCTTCCTCCCGGAGAGAGTGGGGTTTGGTTTCATGCTTTAGAAGAATTCCTGACTCCTATTTCTCCTGAAAGCCGGGGAGGCGGAGGGAGAAGGGAGCATGAGTCTTTGCTTTGGATCCTGGTGGGTTTGTAATTATGCCTAAGTTGTTGCTAATTAGGGGGCTGCTAATTAGATGTATCATTAGGGGCCTTGCTGAGGGGGCTAATTGTGCAGTGCCCTTTAAGAATTACCCCTCTCCCCCGCCCCTGCCTGCACACACACACACACACACACACGCACACAGGCGTGCTCCTCGCTTGCTCTCTCCTTCTTGGGAAGTTCTGCCAACACGCTGCCTCCCTCCCCCAGAGGAGCCAGCTCCCAGCCCATGGGTACGTGGGTGTGAGTTGGGGACAGGCTGTGGGTTAGACTCTCAGAAGAGCTTTTCAGGCAAATGGAAGCCCCTGGAAGAAATGAGGCTGGTGGCAGAGGGGTCTGGGAGGGTGGAGGCTCCCAGGACACCTCTCTTCCTCTCTTCCTCCCTTTTGGATAAGCCACTGGGTTACCGTGGCAACGTGAGGGCGGGGCGGAGGAGCTCAGAGTCAGGGCCACTCTTGGAGAGCCGACCTGGGAGCCAGAGTTGGTGCTGGATGATGTGGGCAAGTTCCATAACCTCTCTGTGCCTTGGTCCTCTCACCTGTGGAATGGAGGGGCACTCCCCAAAGCGGGAGGGTGTCATTTTGGATGGGGTGTTTGGGGAAGGTGACATCAGAGTGGAAACCCGAAAGGGAGGAGGGAGCAAGGCTAGTGGATATGTGGGGAAGAGTGGGCCAGGCACGGTGGCATGCGCCTGTGATCTCAGCACTTTGGGAGGCCAAGGCAGGTGGAGCGCCTGAACCCAGGAGTTCAAGAACAGCCTGGGCAACAAAGAGACTCCCGGCTCTACAAAAGATTAGCTGGGTGCGGTGGCGCACGTCTGTACTTCCCGCTACTTGGGAGGCTGAGGAGGGAGGATCGCTGAGCCCTGGAGGTCGAGGCTGCAGTGAGCTGTTATGGCACCACTGCACTCCAGCCTGGGCGACAGAGCGAGACCCTGTCTCAAAAATAAATACACAAATAGAGAAGTGTGTTCGAGGAAGGAGGAACAGCAGGTGCCAGGGCTCCAAGGCAGAAGCTTGTCTGGTGAGGCTGAGGAGCAGAGGGGAGGCGAGGGTGGCTGAGGCAGACTGGGTGACGGGGAGAGGGCAGAAAAAAAGGCCAGAGAGGGATTCCGGGCCAGATTGTGCAGGACCTCACAGGCCCTGGAGAGGACATTGGTGCTGTGAGTGAGATGGGAGCCATGGGGGTTCTGAACAGCAGAGGGATGATGCAAGCCGATTTGTGGGCTTTTTTTGTTGTTGTTGGTTTTGTTTTGTTTTTGAGACAGAGTCTGGTTTTGTCGCCCAGACTGGAGTGCAATGGCATGATCTTGGCTCACTGCAACCTCCGCCTCCCTGGCTCAAGCAATTCTCATGCCTCAGCCTCCTGAGTAGCTGAGATTACAGGCACACGCCACCACACCTGGCTAATTTTTTTTTTTTTTTTTTTTTGTATTTTTAGTAGAGACAGGGTTTCACCGTGTTGGCCAGGCTGGTCTCAAACTCCTGACCTCAAGTGATCCACCTGCCTCGGCCTTAAAGTGCTGGGATTACAGGTATGAGCCACCGTGTCCAGTGATTTGTGTTTTAAAAGGAGACCCAGATAAGACACGATAATAGCCACTCAAACTCAGCACCTGAGGCAGGGAGAGAAATAATGAAACAGTAGAGCCCCCACACCCACAAATGGGACAGAAAGCCCGGCACAGGGCCTTGGATGTCACAGCCCCTAAGGAACTGCACCACTTACAGAGCCTGGGGAGAAGCCCAGGTCAGACACCGGGAAGCTGGAGAGACTGATGCCTGCTACCACCTTGGGGAGGGACATGAATGAGACCCTCCAGCAACCCCTCCCCAGCCCTCCTTGAAACAGACATGGTCCAACACCCGCCACAGCCCAAATCCTGCACAAGAGCTTTCACAGGGCCGAGTTGGAGACTGAATCTCCTAACAAACTCAGAGCCTCCTGCTCCCTGCCTCTCAGTGAATTTGGCAGTTTGTGTGCTTTTGTGCCTGGCTTCATTCAGCCGTTGTGACATCTGTGAGATTCATCCATGTGCTGGGTGCAGCAGCAAATAATCCACTCCCTTTTCAGTGCTCTATAATATTCCACTGTGCAAATCCTCCAAACGTCTATCTCCATTTTACTGCTGATAGGCCTCTGGGTTGTTTCAAGATTGACGCTATTATAAATAAAGCTGCTATGAACATTCTTGTTTTATTTTATTTTGAGATGAAGTCTCACTCTGTCACCCAGGCTGGACTACAGTAGCGCCACCTCAGCTCACTGCAACCTCCGCCTCCCAGGTTCAAGCGATTCTCTTGCCTCAGCCTCCCGAGTAGCTGGGGTTACAGACTCCCGCCACCCTGCCCAGCTAGTTTTTGTATTTTTAGTAGAGACGGGGTTTCACCATGTCGGCCAGGCTGGTCTTGAACTCCTGACCTCAGGTGATCCACCCACCTCGGCCTCCCAAAGTGCAGGGATTACAGGTGTGAGCCACTGCGCCTGGCTCCTTAGTGGACATAAGGACCTATTTCTCAGGCACATACCGAGGAGCAAAACTGCTGAATTGCACGATGTGTGCTGTGTTCGGCTGTAGTGTCCCGAAGTGCATAGACCAATCTGCATTCCCACCAGCAGCGCATGGAGGTTCCTCTGTCCTTATCTTTCAGTCTTTCTCTCTCTGTGGGTCTCTGGCACTCTCTGTGTCTCTCTGTGTCTCCGTCACCCTGGGCCCCATCCTCCCTGCATTGGTCCTCAGCTTCTCCCCTAACCCTCCTTCCCCAGTGAGCTTTGAACTTTGTGTTACACAAAGGGGTTTGCTTCCCTCACCCAGACCTCCTCCTCCTTCCCCATAGGACCCCACCACCCCCCATGGCTCCCCTGGCCTTGGTGGGGGTCGCACTCCTCCTGGCGGCTCCCCCGTGCTCCGGGGCAGCCACCCCAACCCCCTCCCTGCCGCCTCCCCCGGCCAATGACAGCGACACCAACACAGGGGGCTGCCAGGGGTCCTACCGCTGCCAGCCGGGGGTGCTGCTGCCCGTGTGGGAGCCCGACGACCCATCGCTGGGTGACAAGGCGGCACGGGCAGTGGTCTACTTTGTGGCCATGGTCTACATGTTTCTGGGAGTGTCCATCATCGCCGACCGCTTCATGGCGGCCATCGAGGTCATCACATCAAAAGAAAAGGAGATCACCATCACCAAGGCCAACGGCGAGACCAGCGTGGGCACCGTTCGCATTTGGAACGAGACAGTGTCCAACCTCACGCTCATGGCCCTGGGCTCCTCTGCACCCGAGATCCTGCTGTCAGTCATCGAGGTCTGCGGTCACAACTTCCAGGCGGGTGAGCTGGGCCCAGGCACCATCGTGGGCAGCGCTGCCTTCAACATGTTTGTGGTCATCGCTGTGTGCATCTATGTCATCCCAGCCGGCGAGAGCCGCAAGATCAAGCACCTGAGAGTCTTCTTCGTCACTGCCTCTTGGAGCATCTTCGCCTATGTTTGGCTTTATCTCATCCTTGCTGTTTTTTCCCCGGGTGTGGTCCAGGTGAGCAAAGACCCATGGATGCTTTCTTGGTGCATGTGTGTCTGCGAAATTCAGAGAGGTGGCTCTTGGCTTGGAATGTTGATTGGTGTATTTGCAGAAATGCACACTCACATCTGAGAGGGCTGCTAAGTACAGTTGTGCAAGTCACAGACTGCACAAGGGGATTAAGTCAAACAGGGCAAGTCCTGCTGGGGGGAGCTGGAGTCCTGCTCATGCTACCCAGCCGTATCTCTGGAGGGTGCAGCAAACATTGATTTGCCTGGAGGGATGCACTGTTTTGCACTTAATAACAGTACGCTTATTTGGAAGGGGCACCTTTTAGCTCCCAAAAGGGTGTTGTATGTACTAACAGAGCCCCTGTGATCTGTGTAATGCATGCTAGGTATGTTCACATGTTTTCCTACACTCTCTACCTTTTGCATAATTGAGTCTCGCTTTTGCAATAAGACATCCTCCATTCACATAATTCATACTACCCTCGCATATAATCCAGCCTTGTGTTTTCCAACGTTGCTAATTGACTTGAGTAACTTAGTGCAATTTGCATAATTTATCCACAGGCTTGCATAGATACATACCTACATCTGCATAATTTAGCCATTTGCCAAACATGTAATCACGGTTTGCATGATTCATTCATTATTCATCATCAGTTTCTGATGTTGGGATAATTTATGCCACTTCAGTGTAACGTATACTCTCATCCAACGCAACATCGATATAAGCCCAGTGACTGCTTTGCATAATTTATTCCAATAGTGAGACAAAATTTAGACTCACAGCTGCATAATTTATACCTATATTCTCATAATCATTAATTAGCCTTTCGCTTAGCCCGTGTCTTAACCTGCATACTATGTAGTCTTCCTTGACAACGTTTGCCTAATGTAGTTCCCACAACCCCATGACTGCCTCCTACATTTGCATAATTTATTTATGGGCCTGGCCAAATTCAGTCACACACATGCATAATTTATTTGCAGGTGTCCAGGATTCATTCACACATGTGTGTAATCTATTTTTGCCTATCTGTCAGGTTTCTGCCAGTTACAGTTTCTTCCCAGGAAGGATCTGAAGCTAGAGACAGAAAAATGCCTTGTGGGTTTTCTGTGAAGGAGGATATATAACAGAGGGATCAGAAGCCACAGTGAGGAAAGGGGAGGACAGTGACACCAGAAGACAGGGCTCCTGAAGAGGGAGAGAGAAAGAGGAGAGAGTTTCTTATCTGCCATGGTGAAAAGCGTGCAGTGATATATCATAGTTTAAGGTGCTGTTAAAATGAAGTCAGTGTCCTGACTTAGGCTTTCAAAAAGGCCTTTGAGGCCAGGTATGGTAGCTCACGCCTGTAATCCTAGCACTTTGGGAGGTCGAGGCAGGACCTGAGATCAGGAGTTTGAGACCAGTCTGGCCAACATGGTGAAACCCCATCACTACTAAAAATACAAAAGTTAGCTCAGCATGGTGGTGCTCGCCTGTAATCCCAGCTACTCGGGAGGCTGAGGCAGGAGAATCTCTTAAATCTGGGAGGCGGAAGTTGCAGTGAACCAAGATGGCCCCACTGTACTCTACCCCGGGTGACAGAGTGAGACTCTCTCAAAAAAGAGAAAAGAAAGGAAGAAAGGAGAATGTAACAGATATTTTGTTACATCCCTTTATTTCTGCTGACATGAAATTCTTAGGTAATAACAGAGAGATCTTGTAGCCTCAGAGTTTGATCCATGTACCTGAAGCCAGAGATCTGGGTTCAAATCCCACCTCTGCCTTTCCCTCACTGTGTGACCTAGGGCAGGTTCCTTAGCTTCTCCATGCCTCAGTTTCCCCACCTGTAAAATGGGGATCATGAGAGTGCTGACTTCATAGGGCTGCCATGAGGATTAACTGAATTGCTCCGTGTGGAAAGACTTAAAATAGTCTGCCTGGAACAGAGTAAATGTTAGCTATTCATTAACAAACTCCCCTATGCATTTGGCTTCCAAAAAGTCAATATAATTGTCCAAACTGTGTTACAAAGAAAATATTTCTATTTTTTTTTTTTTGAGACGGAGTCTTTCTCTGTCGCCCAGGCTGGAGTGCAGTGGCATGATCTTGGCTCACTGCAATCTCCACCTCCCAGGTTCAAGCGATTCTCCTGCCTCAGCCTCCTGAGTAGCTGAGATTACAGGTGTGCGCCACCATGCCCAGCTAATTTTTGTATTTTTAGTAGAGACGGGATTTTGCCATGTTGGCCAGGATGGTCTTGAACTCCCGACCTCAAGTGATTACAGGCGTGAGCCACTGTGCCCCGCCTAAAGAAAAGGTTTCTAACAGAACAGTGTATTTCCACCTGGAAATGCTTCATCACAAATACCCTCATGACAAGGGAGCCAAATGCAGGCACCGATTTATAATGAATAAGTTGGGCTTCAAAGAAAGAAAAAGATCAGAAACCATTACATGCAAGAAGTCTAGGAAGAGCAACAGGTAGCCACGAGACTTAAAACAAGTGTATTTGGAGTATGTGAAACCATACATAAGGCCAGGCACAGTGGCTCACACCTATAATCCCAGCACTTTGGGAGGCTGAGGTGGATGGATCACCTGAGGTCATGAGTTCGAAACCAGCCTGACCAACATGGTGAAACCCCATCTCTACTAAAAATACAAAAAATAGTTGGACATAGTGGCTGGTGCCTGTAATTCCAGCTACTCGGGAGGCTGAGGCAGGAGAAATGCTTGAACCTGGGAGGTGGAGGAGACTGGGCCACTGCACTCCAGCCTGGGCAACAGAGATAGACTTCATCTCAGAAAAAAAAAAAAAAAAAAAGACATTTAAAAAAGATATAAATGATATACATAAGCCGGGCGCAATGGCTCACACCTGTAATCCCAGCACTTTGGGAGGCCGAGGTGGGCGGATTACCCAAGGTCGGGAGTTCAAGACCAGCCTGACCAACATGGAGAAACCCTGTCTCTACTAAAAATACAAAATTAGCCAGGTGTGGTGGTGCACGCCTGTAATCCCAGGTACTTGGGAGGCTGAGGCAGGAGAATCACTTGAATCCGGGAGGCAAAGGTTGCGGTGAGCTGAGATTGCGCCATTGCACTCCAGCCTGGGCAACAAGAGCAAAAGTCTGTCTCAAAAAAGAAAAAAAAAAAAAAACATAAAACAGAGTTATAAATTCTAACTATCATAAACAGTGTTTTCACGGATAAGAACGTTAGTGGCAGGTTCTGAAATAAGCCAGCATATGGAACATTTCTGTATTGTGTGGGACTGTCCCGTGAGTTGCTGGATGTCATTGGGCCAGGAAAGGCCAAGACCATGTTCCCCCTCCCTAGTGATTATGGAAGCCCATAAACACCCCCAGATTTCCAATACTGTATCTCAGGGTTGCGCCTGCTCCACTGAGGCCTGAAAATGTCACAGTGCCCTCCCAGGCTGGACACATTCTTAGTGGGTGCTCTAGAAAAACATTGTGAATCGGCTAGAATCATCTTTTATTTACCTGCAGGGAGGAAGAAAAATCTTAGGGGTTTGGGATTGTCTTCTGATGAATAGAGACTCCCTTGCAATATACATAGTGGTAGGTTCAATTAATAGAAGGGAGAGAGTTCATTTCACAGCTTGCGCTGAACATTCGGCTCCTTTTCCCAAATCTGCCTGTTGGCTTCATGCAGTTGTACTATTTGCAAGTCTTGCCTGTTCTCTGAGCCATCAGTTAAACACAGTGAGAGCAGGGTGTGGCAACTGGATCGTAGATATTTTTCCTACCAGGGTTGTTTTTAAGGTGTTTCAGGGGCCTTCTTTTTTTTTTTTTTTTTTTGAGATAGAGTCTTACTCTGTCCCCCAGGCTGGAGTTCAGGGGTGCAATCTCGGCTAATTGCAACCTCCACCTCCCAGATTCAAGCGATTCTCCTGCCTCAGCCTTCCTAATAGCTGGGATTACAGGTGCACACCACCACACTTGGCTGATTTTTGTATTTTTGGTAGAGATGGGGTTTCACCATGTTGGCCAGGCTGGTCTCAAAACGTTTAGTAGAGGTGGGGTTTCACCATGTTGGCCAGGCTGGTCTCGAACTCCTGAGCTCAAGTGATCCTCCCACCTCGGCCTCCCAAAGTGCAGGGATTATAGGCATGAACCACCGTGCCTGGCCTTCGGGGGCCTTCTCATCGTAAATACTTTTTTTTTTTTTTTTTTTGAAATGGAGTCTCGCTCTGTTGCCAGGCTGGAGTGCAATGGTGTGATCTCAGCTCACTGCAACCTCCGCCTTCCAGGTTCAAGCAATTATCCTGCCTCAGCCTCCTGAGTAGCTGGGATTACAGGCGTGCACCCAGCTAATTTTTGTATTTTTAGTAGAGATGGGGTTTCACCATGTTGGCCCTTGTGATCCGCCCATCTTCACCTCCCAAAGTGCTGGGATTACAGGCGTGAGCCACCGTGCCTGGCCGGTAAATACTCTTTAATCTTTTCTTCTTCATCTTTGATGGGAAAGGTAACATTTGAATCTTTCCATGAATATCTTCAAGGCGAACCCTGGAGTCTTGGTGGATGCTTTCCATGTGCCAGGCCTGTGCCGGACCACCAGCAGACTGAGTCTTGGGCCTCTGTGAGCCCGAGATAATAGTACTAAATAATAATGATAGCGATGTTCTTTTCTTTCTTTTTCTTCTTCTTTTTTTTTAAAGTTAGAGGCTTACTCTGTCACCCTGACTGGAATGCAGAGACATGATCTCGGCTCACTGCAACCTCCCCCTCCTGGGCTCAAGCAGTTCTCCCACCTCAGCCACCCAAGTAACTGGGATTACAGATGCACACCACCACGCCCGGCTAATTTTGTATTTTTGGTAGAGATGGGGTTTCACCATGTTGGCCAGGCTGTTCTCGAACTCCTGGCCTCAGGTGATCCACCCACTCTGGCCTTCTAAAGTGCTGGGATTACAGGCGAGAGCCACCATTCTTGGCCAGGCAATGTTAATTTCATATCTTGAGTCTTTTCCATGTGTCAGAAACTGAGAATGCTGTGTGCTAGGAATACATGTGCTCATTCAGTCTTGGAAATGTCCCCATTTTATAGACCAAGAGACGAGATAGTCATCCCTGTGGTAAAGCCAGGCTCCAAACTCAGAGCTGCCCTGCCTGTGCATTGGAACTGGTTTTATGGGCAGAAGAGCCAGATGTGTGTCTCTATTAGAGGCAGAGCCTGTCCATGAGGGCCAGGAAGATGCTAAGGAGGCACTGGCGGGGGTCGTGGGTGGGGAATTGAGGGCGTTTGGGTGAACAGAGAGCAGGCCCTGGATGATGGGCGAGGTTTGGAGAAGTGGAGGCACCCCTAGGTGATGGGGGAGAAATGGGGCAGGCAGAAAAAAGATGGAGGGAGTGAGAGGCCAGAAGAGACACAGGCTCTGTCTCTTGACAGCAGCTGGGATCACAGGGGGGGATTGTCTGTTGCTTGGTAGTAGATGAAGATGTCTGGGTTCCTGGAACCGAAGCAGCCGGGCATGGTTCTCAGCATCTAAAAGGTGGATAGATGGATGAATGAGGAGACCAGGAGAGAAAGAGAACACATACACACACGCACACACGCGCGCACACACACACACAGATGGACACACACATATGCACTCACACACACATGCACACACACATGCATGCACACGCGCACATGCACACACATGCATGCACACGCGCACATGCACACACACATGCACACACACATGCACGCACACATGCACGCACACGCGCACATGCACACACACATGCACACACACATGCGTGCACACGCACACATGCACATACGCGCACATGCACACAGAGATGGGGAGTGAGATAGGGAGGGAGAGAGAGAGAAAAGTAGCTCTGGAGAAACACAGATATTGAGAAAGAGAAAGAAACTCACGAGGGATGGAAATAGGTATCTACCAATAGATATAAAAGAAGGACATGGAGACAAGGAGACCGAGGCGACAAGAAAAGAGAGGGAGCCAGGGAGAGAGACAGAGGAGGAGGAAAGGCTAAGAAAACCATTGAGACAGAGGCAAGGAGGGAAAGAGACAGCGGCACACACAGAGAGCGATGGAGAGAGGCAGAGACGAACAGGAACAGAGAGAGAGAGAACGAGATGGAGAGAGAGATATAAATGTGGGGGGATGGGGAGAGGCCAGAGACAAAAAGGGAGGACGCAGTTAAAAAGAGATGGGAGGAGGCGAGGGAGAGAGATGGGGAGAGGCAGAGGTGAACAGAGATAAGAGGGAAATAGAGAATAAGTGAGGAACAGAGAGACAGAGATGGAGAGGAACGGGAGCAAGGAGAGAGAGAGAAAAGGGGGTGGGGAGAGATGGGGAGAGGATGAGCAGAGACAGAGACAGAGAGGGAGGGACAGAGACGGAACGAGATGGAAAGGGGTAGGAGAAAGGAGAGAGATGAGGAGAGAGAGATGGGAGGAGAGAGAGATGGGCAGAGAGAGAGGTGAACAGAGACAAGGGAAATAGAAACTAAGATAAGGACAGGGGAAAGGAGAGACAGAGAAATGGGGACAGGGAGAGGGAAAAAAAGTAGCTCTGAAGAAACACAGATATTAAGAGAGAAAGAGAAAGAAACTCACCAGGGAGAGAGATGGAGATCTACCAAAAGATATAAAAGAGCATGGAGACATGTCCAGACATGGGGAGAGGCAAGAGCCAAACAGAGACCAAAAGGGAGGGACAGAGAGAGAAAAAGATGGAGAGAGATGGGGGGAAGGAGAGGGAGAGAGAGAAATGGTGGGGAGAGAGAGATGGGGAGAGATAGAGATGAACAGAGACAAGAGGGAGGTTGAGAGAAACTAAGAGAGGGGCGGGAAAGGAGAGAGAAAGGAGGAGGAGGAGAGAGGTGGGGAGAGGCAGAGATGAACAGAGATAGAACGAGATGGAGAGAGATGGGGGAAGGAGAGGGAAAGAGAGAAATGGGGGGAAACGGAGAACTCCGGGGAGAGAGATGGGGAGAGGCAGAGATGAACAGAGTCAGAGACCAAAAGGGAGGGCCAGAGATAGAAGGAGACAGAGCGAGATGGGGGAAGGAGCAGGAGACAGAGAAATGGCGGGGGAGAGAGAGATGGGGAAAGGGAGAGACGAACAGACACAGAAAGGGTGGGGAGAGATGGGGAGAGGGGAGGAGAGAGAGACAGGGAGAGGCAGAGATGAACAGAAATTGAGATGGAGAGAGATGGGAGAAGAAGAGGAAGAGAGAGAAATGGGGGAAACAGAACTCGGGATAGAGACATGGGGAAAGGCAGAGATGAACAGAGACAGAAAGAGGTGGGGAGAGACGGAGACGGGGGAGGAGAAAGATGGGGAAAGGCAGAGATGAATAAAAACAGAGACAAGGCTCACACCTATAATCCCAGCACTTTGGGAGCTCGAGGCGGGAGGATCACGAGGTCAGGAGTTCAAGACCAGCCTGGTCAACATGGTGAAACCCCGTCTCTACTAAAAAAAAAAATACAAAAATTAGCTAGGCATGGTGGCGCATGCCTGTAATCCCAGCTACTCGGGAGGCTGAGGCGGGAGAATTGCTTGAACCGAGACCCGGGAGGCCAAGGTTCAATGTTTAGTGCGCCGAGGCCGCGCCACTGCACTCCAGCCTGGGCTACAGAACAAGACTCTGTCTCAAAAACAAAACGAAACAAAACAGCAGAGAAAGGGATAGGGAGAGACGGTGGGCTTGGGAGTTGGGGAGAGAGATGGGGAGCGGCAGAGGCGGGGTGGGAGGAGGCGGCCCGCCCGGCCTCGCCCTGACGCCCGCCGCCCGCAGGTGTGGGAGGCGCTGCTGACCCTGGTCTTCTTCCCGGTGTGCGTGGTATTCGCCTGGATGGCCGACAAGCGGCTCCTCTTCTACAAGTATGTGTACAAGCGCTACCGCACCGACCCGCGCAGCGGCATCATCATAGGCGCAGAGGGCGACCCCCCGAAGAGCATCGAGCTGGACGGCACGTTCGTGGGCGCCGAGGCCCCAGGCGAGCTGGGCGGCCTGGGCCGGGGCCCCGCCGAGGCGCGCGAGCTGGATGCCAGCCGCCGCGAGGTCATCCAGATCCTCAAGGACCTCAAGCAGAAGCACCCGGACAAAGACCTGGAGCAACTGGTGGGCATCGCCAACTACTACGCGCTGCTGCACCAACAGAAGAGCCGCGCCTTCTACCGCATCCAGGCCACTCGGCTCATGACCGGCGCTGGGAACGTGCTGCGCAGACACGCGGCGGACGCCTCACGCAGGGCGTCGCCGGCCGAGGGCGCGGGCGAGGACGAGGACGACGGCGCCAGCCGCATCTTCTTCGAGCCCAGCCTCTACCACTGCCTGGAGAACTGCGGCTCCGTGCTGCTGTCCGTCACGTGCCAGGGCGGCGAGGGCAACAGCACCTTCTACGTGGACTACCGCACTGAGGACGGCTCGGCCAAGGCGGGCTCCGACTACGAGTACAGGTGGGTCCCCCGGGGTGGGGGGTGTGCAGGGGACCGGCGCAGGCCGTGGGTCCCACCGTCCAGCGGCCTCCAGGCGCATCGCCTCCCGACTGGCCTCCTGCAGGATTCATTCGTTCATTCATTGATTCCTGAGAGCCTGCTTTGTGCCAGGCGCTGTTCCAGACGTGGGGCACACACCACTGGACCAGGCAGAGAGCATGGCTATCCGAAGGCTACCCCTCGCACCTTCATTATCTACCTCTGGTTTTTTGTTTGTTTGTTTGAGATAGAGTCTCACTATGTTGCCCAGGCTGGAGTGAGTGGGACAATCTCCATTCAATGCAACCTCTGCCTCCCAGGTTCCAGTGATTCTCGTGCCTCAGCTTCTTGAGTTGCTGGGATTATAGGTGTGTGCCACCACACCCGGCTTATTTCTGTACTTTTAGTGGAGATGGGGTGTCACCACGTTGGCCAGGCTGGTCTCCAACTCCTTGCCTCAAGTGATCCACCTGCCTTGGCCTTCCAGAGTGCTGGGATTGCAAGCGTGAGCCATTGTCTGGCCATGTTCCATGTTTTGATGTCTGGTAAAACAGCTGTCTCCTCATGTGCATAAGAACATTAATGTTTACTGGGCACCTACCGTGTGTCAGGCGCTGGCCACAGGCACTCAGTGCACATGATGAATGAGACAAACTCTCAGTCTTCACACCACTCCTCCTGCATTCTTTATCTTTCCGTGGTTTTGTGCTGATGCCACACTGTTTTAATTACTGTAGCTCCATTATGTGTATTGCTACCTGGTACAATAAGCCTTCTCCCACCATTACTAAAGTAAAAATGCTTATTGAGCACGCACTATATGCCAATAGGTATACCATGGGGAAGAAGACAGCTAAGGTCCTTGCCCTCAAATTGCAATGAGGATACAAACTACTAAACATATAAACACTTGAAGTGGCAGTAAGTGTGATGGAGAAAAATAAAATAGGAGTGGAGGAGACAGACGATGGCTAAAGGTCTTTGGTTCCAACATAAAGCAACTCACCTATCACCCTCTACCATATCTCACAGCCCCAGTCCCTCTCCTTGCCCCTCTCCTTGCAAATCTGTGATAGTCTGTCATTCAACAGTTCCTCCTGAGCACCTACTGTGTGCCAGATGCCTTTATTTAGGGGATCAACCTAGAACAATAACCAAGATAGATAAGATCTCTGTTGTCACGTGGCCCACAAAATTCATCTATTTGTAGTTCTGTCCGTGCCACACTATTTTAAGACTTATAGCTTTACAGTATGTTCTTTTCAATGATTTTCACCAGCTTACAACAGTATGTGTTGTTAATTCATGCACAAGTCTTCCCTTTCCCATAATGACATTTATCATGTGTCTACAATGTGCAAGAAACAGATAAACAGATCTGGCACTGGTGACTAGCAGTGAACAAAACTCATAAAGTCCCTGCCCAAATGGAGCTCACATTCTCCTGGGAAAGACAGGCAATTAGGAAGTAAACACGGATTACATAAAAATGCCAGGTAGTGGTAGGAGCTGTGAAGAAAAATAAATCAGGAGACAGGGAGAAAGAAGGCCAGTGGCTGAGCTCTTCCGAGGTTCTATCTGCTCAGTAGTCTGGCACATCCCCCTTTAATCTTCTCCCTGGGGTACAGCTGAGGCTGAACTGTTTCCAGATCTTTAGTTCTGCCATCAAGCAGCAGTCAATCCCTCATCCCTTTAACCCTCTCTTCCTGGGACTCAGTTCGCTCATCTTCTCTCCTCTCCTCTCCCCTTTCTCTCCTCTCTCTCCTCTATCTCCTCTACTCTCTCTCCTCTCTTCCTTTCTTCTTTTTCTCAGAGTTTCACTCTTGTTGCCCAGACTTGAGTAGAGTGGTGCGATCTCGGTTCACTGAAACCTCCACCTTCCGGGTTCAAATGGTTCTCCTGCCTCAGCCTCCCAAGTAGTTGGGATTACAGGCACCCACCACCACACCCAGCTAATTTTTTGTACTTTTAGTAGAGATGGTGTTTCACCATATTGGTCAGGCTGGTCTTGAACTCCTAACCTCAGGTGATCTACCCACCTCGGCCTCCCAAAGTGCTGGGACTACAGGCATGAGCCACCGCACCTGGCAGTTCTCTGTTTCATAGATCTTGAGTTCCACCACTGTGTGCCTGGCTGCCTTTTGTAGCCAGTCTTCCCTCTCCACCCTCATCACTTCTCTTTCCAGTGCTCGGACATTTGCAGGTCTTTCCCTCCACCTCAGTCAGTCCAGGATCCTTTTGTCTGCCCATCTCCATCCACCTTTCCTACCCTGCCCACCCCAGCCTTTCTGGCTCACCGCAGCCTCCACCTCCTGGGCTAAAGTGATCCTCCCACCTCAGCCTCCAAAGTAACTGGGACTACAGGTGCACAGTGTACTGTGCTCCAGCCTGAGTGAGAGAGTGAGACACTGTCTCAAATAAAACAAAACAAAACAAAACAAAATGCAACTGTTCACAGGTCTTTGTTCCATCACCCTGTAGCATGGGATCCCTTTGGCCACTCGGTCCATCCTCCCCCAGTGCACCACATCATCCAGATGCCCTCAGTTGAGGGAACTACATTCACCATATTGGGGCCTGCTTTCAATTATCTTTTCCCCTTTCCACTCCTACCTACCCCTGGTCCGCATTGCCCCCATCTAGGGCCCTGGGGCTTTGCAGAAGGAAGTGAGTACAGGTGTCACCTGCTGGCATAACAGCCCACTTTTTCACTTACAAATGACCTCAGGATCAAGATGGTTTTTATTTTTCATTGTTTTTTGAGACAGGGTCTTGCTCTGTCACTCAGACTGGAGTGCAGTGACACGATCACAGCTCGCTGCAGCCTCAACCTCCTGGGCTCAAGTGATCCTCCCATCTCAGCCTCCCAGGTAGCTGGGACTACAGGTGCGCCCCACAGCGCCCATCTGATTTTTATATTTTTTGTAAGGTTTTTGCCTTGTTGCCCAGGCTGGTGTGTTTTTGTTTTGTTTTGTTTTGTTTTGTCTGAGACAGAGTCTCATTCTGTCACTCAGGCTGGAGCACAGTGGCACAATCATGGCTCACTGCAATCTCCGCCTCCTGGGCTCAAGCAGTCCTCCCACCTCAGCCTCCAATATAGCTGGGACTACAGGCACATGCCACCAAGCCTGGTTAATTGTTTTGTTGTTGTTGTTGTTGCTGTTGTTGTTTTGGTATGTTTTTTTTTTTTTTTTTTTTTTTTGAGACGGAGTCTCGCTCTGTCGCCCAGGCTGGAGTGCAGTGGCGCGATCTGGGCTCACTGCAAGCTCCGCCTCCCGGGTTCCCGCCATTCTCTCGCCTCAGCCTCCGAGTAGCTGGGACTACAGGCACCCGCCACCTCGCCCGGCTAGTTTTTTGTATTTTTAGTAGAGACAGGGTTTCACCGTGTTAGCCAGGAGGGTCTCGATCTCCTGACCTCGTGATCCACCCGCCTCGGCCTCCCAAAGTGCTGGGATTACAGGCTTGAGCCACCGCGCCCGGCCTGTTTTGGTATGTTTTGTAGAGACAAGGTTTCACCATGTTGCCCAGGCTGGTCTTGAACTCCTGGGCTCAAGCAATCCACCCGCCTTAGCCTCCCAAAATGCTGAGATTACAGGTGTGAGCTACTGCACCTGGCCAGGACCAAGATGTTTGACGTGAAGGAGGAAATGCTGTTCAGTGGTGGAACCAAAGGGCTAGGAAGAGTCAACATCTTCCTACCCTATCCTGGTAGACATTCAAGGCCTTGCATTGCTTATTAAGGCACCTTAGGCCAAAGACTGGGAGGAAGGAGACTTGGGTTCCAGTCCAAGCTTAGCCCTGGACCCTGTTCCTTGGGCAAATTCTTGCCTCAGTCTGAGCAGGCAGGTCTGCCATGTACAGTTGTTGAAGTTGTGCACTGCATAAAAGCACCATATCTAAGGAAGCTGTCTTCATAGTAGACAGTGTAGATTTGCATTTCTATTATAACAGTTTCCTGACTTATGGAAATAAGTGTCTTGAAGAAGGAAAGCCTTTTTCTAGAGTTTCCCACAGCTTCACATGGGCTAGGGTGGCCCTGTGAGCCTTAGTTTCTCCAAACTAAACGTGATCTCTGAGAACCCCAAAACAACACAGCTGTTCCAAGATTCTGAGATTTAATCCCCTATGATGCTGACACACTAAGGGTCTGAAGTTCTAAGATTCTAGAGTTCTAACATTTTTATATTCTTTATTTTTTTTAAGACTGAGTCTCATTCTGTCTCTTAGAACAATCTTGGCTCACTGCAACCTCTGCCTCCCAGGTTCAAGCGATTCTCATGCCTCAGCATCTTAAGTAACTGGGATTACAGGTGTGCACCACCTCACCTGGCTAATTTTTGTATTTTTAGTAGAGATTGGGGTTTCACCATGTTGGCCAGGCTGGTCTTAAACTCCTGACCTCAGGTGATCCATCCACCACGACCTCCCATAGTGCTGGGATTGCAGGTGTGAGCCACCACGCCTGGCCAACATTTTGGTATTCTAATTCAAACCCCATTCAGTCTCTGACTTGATGGCTTTAAGATGTTTGTCTTCTCAGATCCTGTGTCCAGTGCTGGAACACAAGTTCTGTGAATCTAGTCTTCTATGATTCTGATGCGTGGCTTCTAAAGTCCCCATGTTATTTTTCTCCCAAACCCTTTTTTTTTTTTAAGACAGAGTCTTGCTCTGTTGCCTAGGCTGGAGTGCAATGGCTCAATCTCAGCTCACTGCAACCTTCACCTCCCGGGTTCAGGCAATTCTCCTGCCTCAGCCTCCTGAGTCGCTGGGATTACAGGTGTGTACCACCATGCCCAGCTAAGCCAAATTCTTTTTTTCTTAGACACAGGGTCTTGCTATGCTGCCCTGGCTGGACTCAAAATCCTGGGCTCAAGTGATCCTCCTGCCTCAGCCTCCCAAGTAGCTGGGACTATAGCCACCACATCCTACATTTTATTTTGAAAAACTTCACACCTACAGTAGGGCTACAAGAACAGTTTGCTGAACTGTCATATCACCTTCATCCACAGTCACCAGTTGTTCACATTTTATCCTGTTGGCTTTTAATCTCTCTCTTTAATATTTAATAATATTAATAATTGTGGGACAGGCACAGTGGCTCATGCCTGTAATCCCAGTACTTTGGGAGGCCGAGGCAGGTGGATCACCTAAGGTCAGGAGTTTGAGACCAGCCTGCCCAACATGGCAAAACCCTGTCTCTACTAAAAATGCAAAAATTAGCCATGCTTGGTGGCACACACCTGTAATCCCAGCTACTTGGGAGGCTGTGGCAGGAGAATTGCTGGAACCCAGGAGTCGGAGGTTGCAATGAGCCAAGATCACACCACTGCACTCCAGCCTGGGAGATAGACCAAGACTCTCTCACAAAACAATAAAAAATAAAAACTAGCTGGGCATGGTAACGTGTGCCTGTAGTCCCTGCCACTCAGGGGGCAGACGTAGGGGAATCACTTGAGCCCAGGAGGCAGAGGTTGCAGTGAGCCAAGATTGTGCCACTGCACTCCAGCCTGGATGGCAGAGCCAGACTCTGTCTCAAAATAATAATAAAAGAATAACAACAACAATAATTGTGACACTCTGTGACCACGAGTTGCAAATACCATGACCTTCATGCCTACATACTTGAGCATGCATCTTTTGAGAATAATGGCATTCTCCTACCTAATCACCATACTATGTTCTCCCTCAAGAAATCTAACGCTGAACTGATACTGTTAACTCAGTGTCAATTAAGTGATGCACAGCCTGTTTCCATTTTCCCAGTCATCCCTGTAATATCCCTGATAGCTGTATTTTCACTCCTGCCCTCTCTTCCCATTTGATCCAGAACCACACGTTGCATTTCCCTGTCAAATCTCTTTAGTCTCCTTCAGTCTGGATCAGTTTCTCAGCCTTCTCACGACTTTTGCCACCTGATGCTTTTGAAGATGATAGTCCAGTTACTAGAATGATGGTCAATCTGGGTTTGTCAAATGCTTCCTGGTGATTAGAGTCCCGCACTTTTGGCAGGAATCTCATGGAAGAGATGCTCTGTCCCCCTGGGTGCATTGTATCAGGAGGAACATGATGTCCACTCGTCCATTACTGTGATGCCCAGTTTAATTGTTTGGTAAAGATGGTGCTAAATCTTTGGATTAACTGTTTGGCAAAAATGATGCTACAGGATGTATGCGGTGGATCATGCCTGCAATCACAACACTTTGGGAGCCCAAGGCCGGCTGATTGCTTGAGCCCAGGAGTTCAAGACTAGCCTGGGCAACATGGCAAAACCCCCTGTCTACCAAAAGTATAAAAAGTAGCCAGGTGTGGTGGCACGAGCCTGTAGTCCCAGCTGCTCGAGAGGCTGAAGCGGGAAGACTGCTTGAGCCCAGGAGCTCCAGGCTGCAGTGAGCTGGGACTGCAACTGCACGCCAGCCTAGATGACAGAACAAGATCCTGTCTCAAACAAAAACAAAAAAAAAGGGCTGGGTGTCATGTCTCACGCCTGTAATCCCAGCACTTTGGGAGGCCAAGGCAGGCAGATCACGAGGTCAGGAGTTTGAGACCAGCCTGGCCAACATGGTGAAACCTCATCTCTACTAAAGATCCAAAAAATTAGCTGGGCGTGGTGGCACACACCTGTAATCCCAGCTACTTGGAAGGCTGAGGCAGGAGAATCACCTAAACCCGGGAAGCGGAGGTTGCAGTCAGCCGAGATCGTGCCACTGCACTCCAGCCTGGGTGACAGGGTGAGACGCCATCTCAAAAAAAAAAAAAAAGGTGGTGATACCATCTCCACATTTCCACATTCTACTGATCCCTTTATCCCTTACATGTAAATGTCTCATATCCCATGACTTTACGACTCTAAGATTCTAATATTAATATGTGGATATCACTAGCCATCATTGTTTTCGCTGTGCCTCCGCATGCTTTCCCTGTATCAATTCAGTCCTCACGATAGTGCCAGGAGGTAAACACTATTATTAGCCCATTCCACAGATAAGGAAACTGAGGCTTAGAGGACTACAGAATCCTGACTGCCCAAGATCACACAGCTGGCATGGCGGCCAAGCTGGGCTTGAAGCAGGTCAGCCCACCCTCCTGGGTGATCCATCACCATGGACAGCGAATCCCTAGCTAAGGGACTCTCTCGTCCCTCCACTGCAGGTCTTTTCGCCAGGTTCTACGTCCCCTACCTCTTGCCAGAACCTTGGGGTCCCTCTCTTCCTCCCACAGAGCTGGAGAACTGGAGCCCGATCCCCTCCCCACACCCACCTTTTTGAGACGGAGTCTCGCTCTGTCGCCCAGGCTGGAGTGCAGTGACGCGATCTCGGCTCACTGCAACCTCTGCCTCCCCAGTTCAAACAATTCTCATGCCTCAGCTTCCAGAGTAGCTGGAACTACAGGCATGCACCACCACACCCGCTAATTTTTGTATTTTTAGTAGAAACAAGTTTTCACCATGTTGGCCTGGCTAGTCTCGAACTCCTGACCTCAAGTCATCCATTCACCTCAGCCTCCCAAAGTGTTGGTATTACAGGCATGAGCCACCGTGCCTGGCCCCAGAACTCCTTTAATATGAAAGTGATAGTGAATGAATATGGATCACATAGCAGGGTTCAGAGATGGTGCTGAGCCCCTTACATGCACAGTACAAGGGATCGGGGGAAAGGGTAGATTTTCAAGATTCCTTAACATCCCAAAGTCATGCTGATGTCTGCAACCCTGCCAGGAAGAGCCCACCTACTCCATGACCCCTCAGAATTTCACTCTGACTAATCTAATGTCACTGCCTTGTTCCCTCCCCGGCTCTCCCCATTACAGAGTATCTTATGAGTGCTTCAGAGATTTACACAACTGTTACTCTTTTAACACCAAGTCAGTTCACGTCCCTCCTCTGCTTGGAATGTCCCTCCTTTGCTTGAGGCTTCACAGGGCTCCTCCCTCACTCAGGGTAAACGCAGAAGCCTTCACTGTAGCCCACCCAGGCCCTAGGAGATCTGCCCTGTTCCCACTGTGATGTCATCTCCCACCCTCTCGCCCTGGCTCCCTCTGCTGTTGTCATGCTGGTCTCCCTACAGTTCCTTGAACAGGTGACCTGTCCCTAGGTCAGATCCTGTCCGGCTGTCCAGCTCCAGGTCAGGGCATTCGCATTGCCTGTTCCCTTTACCAAAAATAATCTTTTTGGCCAGGCGCGGTGGTTCACGCCTGTAATCCTACCACTTTGGGAGGCCAAAACAGGTGGATCTCTTGAGGTCAGGAGTTTGAGACCAGTCTGGCCAACATGATGAAACTCTGCTCTACAAAAAATACACAAAATTAGCCGGCATGGTGGCGGGCACCAGTAGTCCCAGCTACTCGGGAGGCTGAGGTGGGAGAATCCCTTGAACCCAGGAGGGGAGGTTGCAGTGAGCCAAGATGGAGACACTGCACTCCAGCCTGGATGACAGAGCAAGACTCTGTCTCAAAAAACAAAACCAAACCAAACAAAAAACTCTTTTCCAGGCATCCTCCCCATGGCTCACTCCCTCCCCTCCTTCAGGTCTCTGCTCAAATGTTACCTCCTCCAAAAAGCTTTCTTGACCATGCCAACAGCTCCCTCTCCTCACTCCCTACCCTCCTGACTGTTTCTCTTGATAGCACCATCGCCACCTGAACATCCTATGTTTGTTTATTGTTCATTCTTCTGCACTAAAACAGAATCTGAAAACTTCTTACTGCTGCCATTCCCCCAACACTTAAAACAATGCCTGGCACACAAGCCGTCAGTATCTGTTGAATGAATGAACCGTAATTAAATCATTAAATGTGCAATTGTCATAGTGATATGGCTCTCCCACGGGGCTGTGAACCCTGTGAGGACAGGACCTGGTTACTGTTGTGTCCCCAGCACCACTCAGCACAAAGCACAGAACGGCTACCCTTAGGAGTGTTTGCTGAATGAATGAATGATACCAAGTTAAGGTGTATGGACTTTCTCTTGGGGGCATCTGGGAAGGGCTTTTATCAGAGGAATGACAGAGTCCTTTCTGGGTCCTATACCCCTGCCACTCAAAATGTGACCAGGACATCCCCCTGGAGCTCATTAGAAATGCGATTCTAGGCCGGGCGCGGTGGCTCAAGCCTGTAATCCCAGCACTTTGGGAGGCCGAGACGGGTGGATCACGAGGTCAGGAGATCGAGACCATCCTGGCTAACACGGTGAAACCCCGTCTCTACTAAAAAATACAAAAAAATTAGCCGGGCGAGGTGGCGGGCGCCTGTAGTCCCAGCTACTCGGGAGGCTGAGGCAGGAGAATGGCGTGAACCCGGGAGGCGGAGCTTGCAGTGAGCTGAGATCTGGCCACAGCACTCCAGCCTGGGCGGCAGAGCGAGACTCCGTCTCAAAAAAAAAAAAAAAAAAAAAAAGAAATGCGATTCTAGAAACCCGGGAGCTTCTGAACTAGAATCTGCATTTTCACAAGATGCAGCAGGGGATTCATATGCACATTAAGGTTTGAGAAGCAGGGATGTAGAACACCCCAGGCTCCCTCTTAACTATTGGACTTTGCATGTGCTGTTCCTTCTGCCTGGAGTATGCCCACCCGCTAATGCCTCCTCCAGGAAGCCTGCCCTGATCTCAACCTTATCCTTACCTGTTCTGCTCCTCACGAATTCCACGCGGGGAGGGGCCCACTCTGTCTTGTTCCCGCTCTGCAGCCCTTCCTCCAGGACGCCCACCCTGATTCACCCTCAGTATTACTTCTTTAGTGCCTGTCGACCCTCATACTTGGGAGTTCTCCTATGGCACCTGCCCCTCCTCTGGGAAGCACGTCCAGACCCCTCCCCCCAGCCCCGTACAACACACAGCCGATGACCGACCCTCACCCCGCTCTTCCCGCTCCCCACCCCGCCGCAGCGAGGGCACGCTGGTGTTCAAACCAGGCGAGACACAGAAGGAGCTGCGCATCGGCATCATCGACGACGACATCTTCGAGGAGGACGAGCATTTCTTCGTGCGGCTGCTGAACCTGCGCGTGGGCGATGCGCAGGGCATGTTCGAGCCGGACGGCGGCGGGCGGCCCAAGGGGCGGCTGGTGGCGCCGCTGCTGGCCACCGTCACCATCCTGGACGACGACCACGCAGGCATCTTCTCCTTCCAGGACCGCCTGCTGCACGTGAGCGAGTGCATGGGCACCGTGGACGTGCGCGTCGTGCGCAGCTCGGGCGCGCGCGGCACCGTGCGCCTCCCCTACCGCACGGTGGACGGCACGGCGCGCGGCGGCGGCGTGCACTATGAGGACGCGTGCGGAGAGCTGGAGTTTGGCGACGACGAGACCATGTGAGCACTCCCGCTGTGGCCCGGAGAGGGGTGGGGCTTCGGGATGGGCGGGGCCTGATGGGGCTCAGGGGCGGGGCCTGAGTGAGCCGTGCCCACATCGCGGGCTGGTCCTTGCGCAGGGGCGGGGCTTGCGTGGCTCTACCCACAAAGTGGGCGGGGCTTCACGGAGCAGCTGGCCCCTCAGGAGGGGAGGGGCCTGAGTGAATCGTGCTCCAAAGTGGGCTGGGCCTCGGGAGGGGCGGGGCCCGGGTGAGCTGTGTCCACAATGTGTGCGGGGCCTGATGGGGTTGTGACTGTGAAATGAAGAGGCGAAGCCCAGAGGGGCGTCTGGACAGGTGAGAAGAGGGTCCCAAGGAGGAAGGGTGGACGAGGTGAGGAGAGATGGGACAGGGGCCTGGAGAGAGCAATGTGGGGCCTTAATTGGTAGCTGGTGGAGTGTGTCCTGAAGAAGAGGGCCCAGGGAGATGTGGGGAGAGGCCTGTGGAGGTGAGACGCTGTCTGTGGCTGTGAAGAAGGGGCGGGTCCAGAGCGATGGGTGGGGTCTGGGTTTGGACATACGACACCAGGAAATGGGAAAATGGATGTGGACTGCGGAAGAAGGCGGGGCCTAACGAGATGGGTGGGGTCTGAGGAGGCATAGCTAGGGAAGGGATGGAGCTTCTCGGTATGAGGAAGAACCTGGGGAAATAGCGGGACACCTAAGGGGAATGTGGGCGAGGCTTTGGGAAAAGATGATGCTGGAATAGGGGGGCCTGCGAAGGCAGGGCAGGGCCTGGGGAGACATTGGGGAGCCTGAGGGCTGGGATTTGGGAAAATGGGATTTGAGGAGGTGGGCTGGCTGGATACACTCAGACACACACATGTAGACAGACATTTACAGATCAAACACAAAGCCATTTATAGGCATCACACACACAAAGACACACACGGCAGGGCCAGGCGTGGTGGTCCACACCTGTAATCCCAGCACTTTGGGCGGCCAAAGCAGGAGGATCATTTGAGGCCAGGAGTTCGAGAGCAACCTGGGCAACATAGCAAGACTCCTACTCTAAAAATAATTGTTTCAAATTAGTGGTGGCGCATGCCTGTAGTACCAGCACTTTAGGAAACTGAGGCGGGAGGATAGCTTGAGCCTTGGAGTTGGAGACCAGCCTCTACTCTACTAAATTTTTTTTAAAATTAATTGGGCATGGTAGTGTGCACTTGTAGTGCCAGCTACTTGGGAAGCCAAAGCAGGAAGATGGCTTGAGCCCACGAGTGACGTGCTGTAATGAGCTGTGATCACCCACTGCCCTCCTCCCTGGGCAATACAGTGAGACCCTGTCTCCAATAAAAGCAAAAAACAAAAAAACAAACAAAAAAAAGCACATGCAGATACACATAAAGTCACAGACACGTACACTAAATTATAGAGTCAGGGCTTTCTCATGCCCAGATCCCTGGCCACCCCTTACACAGGTGCCCGAGTGTCCCCCCATGTGTGCCTGCAGCGTCACATTCCCCCACCTGCCTGCCCAGGAAGCAGGCAGCGCCTGTCCCTCCTCTGCCCGCTCTCTTCCGCCCCCGCATGCCCGTCTGTCTCCCTCCTCTCTGCCGCCCACGCGCCTCCTACTCAAGCGGAGTCCCCACCGCGCTCCCCCTCCTCCTCCTCCCAGCCTCTGCGCCTCCGCCTTGGGCGGCACTCAGTTTCTCACTGCGCTCGCTGTCTCTTCATCTCTCCCTCTGCATCTCTGCATCTCTCACTCCCTGGGCTGACTCTCTCTGGATCTGTGCGTCTCTGTTCATCTGCGGCTCTCTGTCCCCAGCACCTCGCTCTCTGACTCAGCTTATATTTCAGGCACACTCTCCACACCTTTCCTTCTCTCTCTCTGTCTGGCTTGGTCTTCGTCTCAGGGCTGTTGAGAACTTGGGATGGGGGCTGCGAGAGGCACCATCCCAGACCCCTCTCTCACACCAAGAGATAAGGGGAATGGAGAGTTTTATTTCTTCTTCTTCTAGTCCTTCTTGTAGTCCAACCTGCTTCCCTCCTGCTGCTGCAACCCCACAGGCCCTCTCCTCCCCCACACGGCTTCCCCAGGCTGGGACACCCTCTGTCCCCCACCCCCACAAGCTCCCAGCTGTGGCGTCAGAAGACAGAGAACAGGAGGCTAATTAGTGTTCAGGGAAACTCTTCCTTCCTCTGATGGGCAGGCGCTAATTAGAGGCGCTTTGAAGCAGCTGGGCTGGAGGATCAACTCAGAGATGGAGGAGAGACACACAGAGATGGGGTGGCAGGGAGAGAATGAGAGACACAGAGATAGACACAGGGAGAGCTGAAGACAGAATAACAGAACTGGAGAGAGAAACAGAACAGAGAGACACAGAAAGACAGGAACTTAGAGGCCAGGCATGGTGGCTCATGTCTGTCATCCCAGCACTTTGGGAGGCCAAGGCGGGCGGATCACCTGAGGTCAGGAGTTTGAGACCAGCCTGACCAATATGATGAAACCCCGTCCCTACTAAAAATACAAAAATTAGCCAGGCTTGATGGCATGCACCTGTAATTCCAGCTACTCGGGAGGCTGAAACAGGAGAATCGCTTGAACCCAGCAGACAAAGGTTGCAGTGAGCCGAGATCGCACCATTGCACTCCAACCTGGGCAAAGAGCGAAACTCCATCTCAAAAAAAAAAAAAAAAAAAAAAGGAAGAGATACAGAGAGAGATGCCTCGAGAGAGGAGAGAGGTGGATATTGAGAAACTGAGATGGAGGGAGACTGAAAGGCAGAGAGACACAGAGGCGACAAAGACACTTATGGAGGAGATAGACTCTGACCCAGGGAAGGAGAGGTTCTCACGATGCGGCAGAGAGAAAAGGGAGTTGGGGTCAGTGAGAGACAGGAGAGGAGGAGACTGGGTCAGAGATCAGAGGCCGGCAGAGGAGAAGGGCAGGAGAGTGGAGGTTTCAGGAAACAAGGGGACAGGCTGGGGAGGAAATCTGCTTCCTTTGATCTCAGGAAGTCCTGCCTTGGTCTAAGTCGAGACCCTCTTGTTGATTCCTGCGCGTTGGGATTCTCCTGCGTGTGAGTCCTCTGAGGGCGCGTCTGCCAGAGCGCAGTTGGCGTGCCTGTCACTGTACGTCAGTCACTGTGTGTCAGCGGATCGCAGCGTGTCTGCGAAAGTGAGCGACAGAGGTGTGTGTGTGTCACCCTGTCAGCGTGTCACTGTGTCGGCAGCTGTCTGTGTGTGTCAGGGTGCACGAAGAGCATGTCTCAGGAGACCCTCCCTCCTCGCCGTCCCCAGCATTTCAGCACCGCGGACAGCTCACAGCCCTTGCCGAGGTCGGGGGCGGCCCTTTCTTTCCACCCACAGAAAATTGAAAATATCCTGGAACCAGGAGGGTGGAGGTGGGCGGATGTCCCCACATGGCCGTCTTGTGTGCGCCTGTCCTTGCGCGGGTGTCGCTGTGTCTTGTGCGTGTTTGTGTGTTGAGATGCGTCTTTTGAATGACTGCCTGATTGAAACTCTTCTGCTTGAAGTGCGTTGACTTTGGTTACTCCATTCTTTAGACTCTGAGAGACAGAGACAGGGAGAGAAGAATCCAGATAAAGAAGGGCGGACCGGGTGCGGTGACTCACATCTGTAACTGCAGCACAGGGGAGGCCAAGGTGGGAGGATCACTTGAAGCCAGGAATTCAAGACCAGCCTGGGCAACATAGTGAGATCGTGTCTCTATAAAAAATTTAAAAGTATCCAGGTGTAGTGGGGCACGCTTATATTTCCAGCTACTTAGGAGGCTGAGGTGGGAGGATTGCTTGAGTCCTGGAGCTCAAGGCTGCAGTGAGCCATGATTATGCAGCTGCACTCCAACCTGGGCAACAGAGCGAGACTGTGTCTCAAAAAAAGGGAGGACAGAAAGATGAGAAGAAACTGAGACAGAGAATGGAGAGAGTCAGAGTCAGAGAGAGAGACTGCTGGAGAATCAGAGACAGACAGAGTCAGAGATGGAGAGATAGACCCAGAGAAGCTGAGAGAGGCAGAGAGAGAAAAGAAGATGGAAAATATAGGGACAGAGATGCAGAGAGCCACTGAAGGAAATAAACAGACACCAAGAGGCGTCAGGAGTGAGATGTAAGGTAGAAGCGTCTAGGTGGTACCTCAGTGAGGGGCTGCAGGGTGGCGACATCGCCACGGCTGTGGTGGGGGAGTCGTGCTAACTGACGGGCATCTGGTCCATGCAGTCTTGCCACTGCAGTGGGAACGGCTGTAGGGTGTGATGGTGTGTGGGTGTGGGCGGTGTGATCGGCTGTGCTTCCTCGATTGGGTGACTGTGTGGGCTGGGTGTTTGTGTTTCTGGGTTCTGGGGCCAGGCCTTGTGGGACTACATGGTTCCTACAGCTGAAAGAGTTGCCAGTGGCAGAGTTGTGGGCACTCTGGGTTTGTGGATCTTTGGGGTCAAGGGGTGTGGGTTGTGTGCCTGATGGTGACAGGTAACTTTTGGCTGTTTCCTGCCACCCCCTGGTTACCATAGGAGCAGAGATGCTGCGAAAATCAGTTAACATCAGTACTTGGTTAACTCTCCAAATCTGGTTGGGATGGAAAACAGGAAGCTGAGGATTTTCTGTGCTGAAGGATTGGAGTTAGCGAAATATGTATGGAGGGTGTGCTCCATGCCAGAGACTGTTCTGGGTGTTGGAGATAGAGCAAAAAGCATAAGTGAACTTACCTGGGGGAACTTAAATTTAAAAATGGGGAAGCAAATGGTAAATAATGAACAATAAACTAAATAAATGTTAGAGGGTGTTAGAAGATGATATTTAAAGAGGACAGGCCACGTACCGTGGCTCACATCTGTAATCCCAGCACTTTGGGAGGCCAAGATGGGAGGATCACTTGAGGCCAGGAGTTCAAGACCAGCCTGGGCAATGTGGTGAGACCCCATCGCCACAAAAAATAAATTAACTGAGTATGGTGGTGCATGCCTGTAGTCCCAGCTACATGAGAGGCTGAGGCAGGAGGATCGCTTGAGCCCAGGGGTTTGAGGCTGCATTGAGCTATGATTGCACCACTACACTCCAACCTGGGTGACACAGCAAGACCTTGTCTCCAAAAGTAATAATAAATACACTAAAAAGGAAGACAACAGAGCAGTGTAAGGGAGTGCTGGGGTGGGAGCAGTGAGGGATTTCACTATTAAATAAGATGGAAGGAGTGGGCCTCATTGAGAAGGTGAAGTTTGAATGAAAAACTGGAAGAACTGAGGAAGTGAGTCTGAGGGAAGAGTGTTCTAAGCAGAGGGAACAGTCAGCGCAAAAGCCCTGAGGCATAAGCAGGCCTGGCTTGTTCAAGGAATAGCAAAGAGGCCAGAAAGAGAATGAGTACTAGATTGCAGGGGTCTTGTGGGCCATTCTAAGGACCTTGCCTTTTGTTCTTTGAGAGATAGGAGCCATGCAAATGTTTTGCACAGGGGAGGGACCCAGTCTGACCTTGGTTCTATCAGGATCACTCTGGCTGCTCTTGAAAGAACAGACTGGGGCGGTGGGGGTGAAGCTGAAGCATGGGATTATTTAGGAGGCAACTAGTAATCTAGGTAGGAGACAATAGTGGCTGGGCTGGAGTACAGGGGTTAACAGTGTGGATTCTGACAGTTGTGTGTTCAAAACCTGTCTCAACCATAAGCTCATACTGCTGTACTTTTATTATTATTATTATTTTTTGAGATGGTGTCTCACTCTGTTGCCAGGCTGGAGTGCAGTGGCGCGATCTCAGCTCATTGCAACCTCCACCTCCCAGGTTCAAGCGATTCTCCTGCTTCAGCCTCCTGAGTAGCTGGGACTACAGGCGCTTGCCACCACACCCAGCTAATTTTTGTATTTTTAGTAGAGACAGGGTTTCACCATGTTGGCCAGGATGTTCTCAATCTCTTGACCTCGTGATCCGCCCGCCTTGGCCTTCCGAAGTGCTGGAATTACAGGCGTGAGCCACCGTGCCCGGCCTATTTTTTGAAATGAATTATTTAATATAAATAGAGATGGGATCTCACTATATTGCCCAGGCTGGTCTCGAACTCCTGGCCTCAAGCAACTCTCCCTCCTCAGCTTCCCAAAGTTCTGGGGTGACAGGCGTGAGCCACCGCGCCCAGAATGCTTTACTTTAATCAGACTTAGCTTCCTTACCAGTGCCTGGTTTTGTTTCTGTCAAATGGGGATGATAATAGAGCCTTCCTCCCTGCGTGGTGGTGAGGATTAAATGAGAGTCTGGAGTCTGGGACAGAGGAGGTGCTAGGAAAACTGGCTGGCTGCCAGGAGGGTTGCCTGGTGATTCTGGGGAGGGGACCTTACGCTGGGTGTTCTGCCTCCCCTTGCCTCACTCACAGGAAAACTCTTCAGGTGAAGATAGTTGATGACGAGGAATATGAGAAAAAGGATAATTTCTTCATTGAGCTGGGCCAGCCCCAGTGGCTTAAACGAGGGATTTCAGGTGAGAGGTGACCAGTGGGCTGTGGGAGAAGTAAGGGGTCCAGGGTTGGGGGACTTTCAGGGGCTCAATTGCAGGCACTCCTTAAAGCTCGTGGACCTGAGCTTCGTGGGGAACTGATCTCACTGTCTGCCTGTCTCTGTTTCTCCCCAGCTCTGCTACTCAATCAAGGTGAGTGAAGTCACCTCTGGGCTCTGAGTGGGGAGGAGCCACTGGAAGAGGGCCTGGGGGAGGGTCCCAGCCCCAAAGCTACCCTTCCAGGTTGGGTTTGAGGCAGATTGGAGGTGAGATAAAGGCAGATTCAGGGCTGAGGGACGATGGGGGCTGGCCTGAGAGTTGGTGGTGCCTGTGTGAGTTTGAGATTACAGTGAGCATTTTGGAGGTCAAGATTATGTCTGTAACATGGTGAAACCCCCGTCTCTTGTAAAGATGCAAAAATTACCTGGGTGAGGCCGGGTGTGGTGGCTCATGCCTGTAATCCCAGCACTTTGGGAGACTGAGGAGGGTGGATCACCCGAGGTCAGGAGTTAGCGAGCAGCCTGACCAACATGGTGAAACCCCGTCTCTACTAAAAATACAAAATTAGCCGGGCCTGATGACACACTCCTGTAATCCCAGCTACTCAGGAGGCTGAGGCAGGAGAATCGCTTGCACCCAGGAGCTGGAGGTTGCAGTGAGCCAAGATTGCGCCATTGCACTCCAGGCTGGGGAACAAAAGTGAAACTCCGCCTAAAAAAAGAAAAAAAAAAAAGAAAAAAAACTAACTGAGTGTGATGACAGGCGTCTGGAATCCCAGCTAGTTGGGAGGCTGAGGCACAAGAATCACTTGAACCCGGGAGGCAGAGGTTGCAGTGAGCCAAGATTGCACCACTGCACTCCAGCCTGGGCAACAAAGTAAGACTCCATCTCAAAAGAAAAAAAAAAAAGACGATGTCTATAGTTGTAAGTCATCCAATCGGATCTGGGTTTGTGAGAGTGGGGTCGGAGAGGATCCAGTTTGGGGTTGATTGGGGTGCGGTGGCATTTGGACTGGAGATCGGTGTTGGGACTATTAAGGTGAGAGTCACAGCGGAGGTTGTTTCCTGGGTTTCTGGGGGGTAAGATTAGAATTGGAGTCAGATCTAGGTCAAAGTTAAAGTTGGACTTTGAGGTGAGTAATAGAATTTGAGGAATTTAGGTTAGAACTGGGGCCAAGGTGGAGATTGGACTAAGAGTTGGGGCTAGGGTCAGTGGCTTGGAGATGGAAAAGTCGTTTTGGAGTCAAGATCAGAATTGAGATCCGAGGTTAGGATTAGGGTCAGACTAAAGATTGTATTTGTTGGAGGAAGCAATACAAGCTGCTATGACAAACTGAGCCACAAATCCCTGAGGCTTCACACAATAAAAGTTATTTCTTGGTTGGGCACAGTGCCTCATGCCTGTAATCCCAGCACTTTGAGAGGCCCAGGTGGGCGGATCACTTGAGTTCAGGAGCTCATGACCAGCCTAACCAACATGGCGAAACCCCGTCTCTACTAAAAATACAAAAATGAGCCGGGCATGGTGGTGCATGCGTCTGTAATCCCAGTTACTCGGGAGCCTGAGACAGGAGAATCACTTGATCCTGGAAAGTGGAGGTTGCAGTGAGCCGAGATCGTGCCCACTGCACTCCAGCCTGGGTGACAGAGCGAGACTCCATCTCAGAAAAGTAAGAAAGAGAGAGAGAGAGAGAGGAAGGGAGGAAGGGAGGAAGGAAGGAAGGAAAAAAGAAAGAAAAAAGTTATTTCTTGCTCAAGCAAAGTTGTTTTTTGTTTGTTTTTTTGTTTTTGTTTTTGCTTTGGGATGGAGTTTCGCTCTTGTTGCCCAAGCTAGAGTGCAGTGGTGCGATCTTGGCTCGTGGCAACCTCCGCCTCCCGGGTTCAAGCGATTCTCCTGCCTCAGCCTCCCGAGTAGCTGGGATTACAGGCACCCACCACCACACCTGGCTAATTTTTTGTATTTTTAGTAGAGACAGGGTTTCACCATGTTGGCCAGGCTGGTCTCGAACTCCTGACCTCAGGTGATCCACCTGCCTTGGCCTCCCAAAGTGCTGAGATTACAGGCATAAGCCACTGCACCCGGCCTCTCAGGCAAAGTTTTATGAGAGTGTTCCTAGTTGGTGGGTGGCTTTCTTCTGCCATGTGGCCATTTCATCTTGTGACTCCACTGTACCAGGAAGCTTTGGCATTTTACCTGAATTTGCTGCTGGCAAACAGGGCAAGAGAGTTTGGAGACTCACATGGGAGGTTTTCGGGGCTAAGCCTGGAGGGACCGATCATCATTTCTGCCCACATTCTAGTGTCCGTAACTCAGGCCATGGCCACGCCCAGCTGCAAGGGAGACTGGGAAATGTAGTTCAGCTCTTTGCCCAGGAAGGAGAGGAAACAGGTTCAGGTGAACACACTTCAGCCTCTGCCACGTGGTCAAGCTCCTCATGAGTGATGCTGTCAGAGTTGGGAGTTGGGACTGAGGTTTGGGGTCAGGTGTAGGACTGGAGTTAGATCTGGAGATGGAGTCTGGAATTTGGCTTGGGGTTATTGATGCTCCAGGTTATGGTGAATGTTAGAGTCGGGTTTAGGGTTTAGGGATAGGGTTGTGCTGAGGTCAGACCCAGGGCTGAGGGTTGGGGTTTGGAGTCAGTGTTGATGACAGGCTTCCATTTGGGGCCACAGTGAGAGTCAAGCTCAAAGTTAGGGACTAGAATTAGGGTTGGGCTGCTGCTGGGCTTGGAGTCAGGGGTCAACATACTTTGGGGAGAGAAGTAAGCTCAGGACCAGGATGTAGGTGGGTCTGGTTCCAAGATTTGTGCCAAAATCGGGTGTCCTCCCCCTTTCTCACCACCTCAACCACACTCTAGGATGTTTCCAGAAACTGAATGTAGAGACCCAGCCTCCCCTATCAGGGTGGCGGCAATGATGATAATGTTGGTGATAATAATAAAGATAACAGCATGTATCGAATATTGATTGTGTGCTAGGCACTGTTCTAAGCACTTCACATGAATTAACTCGTTTAAGTTTCACAACCATCCCATGAGGTAGATACTAATTACTGTGCCCATTTTACAGATATGAAAACTGAGGCACAGAGAGGCTCAGGCATTGCCTAAGGTCTCACAGCCTCCACCCATACGAACCCCAGAGCCCACCAACTAAAGGTCATGGACCAGCCTGTGGGAGCTGGGCCTCGGGGCTGAAAGAGATGGTGGTCAGGTGGGAGGCTGGGAGGAGTCACCAAGGAGCTTCCCAGAGGAAGAACAGATAGGCTTTCTCTAACTATGGGGACAGGTAGTAAAGGCATCACAGGCCCAGTTAGGTAGGTCTCCCGGGAGTCTAACCCCCATCCCTCATGCTGCAGGGGATGGGGACAGGAAGCTGACAGCTGAGGAGGAGGAGGCTCGAAGGATAGCAGAGATGGGCAAGCCAGTTCTTGGGGAAAACTGCCGGCTGGAGGTCATCATCGAGGAGTCGTATGATTTTAAGGTGATTTTCTGGGGCCTAACCTTCATGGAGTCTGGCCTGGGTCATTTCCTTAGGGAGGGTCTGGAAAGTGGGGAGCCACAAGGTTCCCAAGGGCAGGCCAAACAAGGGTCCCGCGTCAGGACCACGGACAGCACATGCCTCCCTTTTCCTCGCTTGCCTTCAGAACTGGGGTGTGGAAAGTTGAGGACCCCTGTGCACAGGCTGTGAGCCCCCGACCCAGGACCCCACATGGAGATTCCCTGGTTGGCTCAGGGGCAGTGACCTCTCCCCCACCCTCTCGTCTCCAGAACACAGTGGATAAACTCATCAAGAAAACGAACTTGGCCTTGGTAATCGGGACCCATTCATGGAGGGAGCAGTTTTTAGAGGCAATTACGGTGAGCGCAGGTAAGTGGGGAGGGAGGAGAGAGAATAGAGAAGGATGGAGAGACAGAGACATAGGGAAAGGGGGAGAAATGAATGGAGAGACAGGCACAAAGATAAAGAAACAGTCCGGGCACAGTGGCTCATGCGTGGAATCCCAGCGCTTTGGGAGGCTGAGGAGGGAGGATTACTTGAGGCCAGGAGTTTGAGGCTGCAATGAGCCATGATCGTGCCCCTGCACTCCAGCCTGGGCAACAGAGCAAGACCCTGTCTCTAAAAGAAAAATACAAACAGGAGAGACACACACACAGAAATACACAGGGAGAATCAGAGAGACATGAGAAGACATGAGACAGAATGAATGGTGCAAACTGAAATGGGCCAGGGAGATGGAGAGGCAGGTATACGGGGACACAGAAAGGGCAGAGACAGGAGACGTGGCAGCTGGAGCTGCTGGGAGGAAGCTGGGAGGGTTTATGTTTGGCTCTTGGCTGAACCGGGAGGGTTCCCAGCCTGGGCTTTCTCACAGCGTCAGCCATCAGGAGGATGGGAACAGGTTAAATCGCGTGGTCATCCCAGAGAGAGCATGGGTTCCTCCGTTGCCCTGGAGACAGTGGCCAGAGCATCCAGCTCTCTCCCACCTGCGCTGGTCATCACCCTCCTTGGCCTCAGACAGGCCCACACTGCCCCCTTGTGGCTAGAGATACTACGACACTTGGACCCACAGACGGTCTTGGAAGCCAACACTGGCCCTTTGTGATACGGATTGGGGAGACTGAGGGTCAGAGACAGAGGAGAGAGTGGCCTGAAGTCCCACAGGGAGTGCAGAAAAGGCCCGAGGTCGGAGCTCAGGGCTTCAATCTCTTACATAACATCAGGGTTAAGGCCCCAGCTCTTGGGGACTGAAGGCATACATGGAATTGTGGTTGCAAAGAAACTGGGCAAGCGGGATCAAAAGAAACCAGGCTTAGGGGCTGGAAAAATACCAGGCAGCAGGCCTAGAAACACCAGACTGTTTGCCCAGTAGAAACAAAGTGGCATCTCCCTCTGAAACCACATTCTTCTGACATACTTCTTTTTTTTTTTTTTTTTTTTTTTTTTTTTTTTTTTTTGAGACGGAGTCTCGCTCTGTCGCCCAGGCTGGAGTGCGGTGGCCGGATCTCAGCTCACTGCAAGCTCCGCCTCCCGGGTTCCCGCCATTCTCCTGCCTCAGCCTCCCGAGTAGCTGGGACTACAGGTGCCCACCACCTCGCCCGGCTAGTTTTTTGTATTTTTTAGTAGAGACGGGGTTTCACCGGGTTAGCCAGGATAGTCTCGATCTCCTGACCTCGTGATCCGCCCGTCTCGGCCTCCCAAAGTGCTGGGATTACAGGCTTGAGCCACCGCGCCCGGCTCTGACATACTTCTAAGGGATTGTCTGGGCCTGACCCTGTGTGAGACATTGCCAGGGACACAGAAGTGATCGAGACATTCCTAGCCCTGTCCCCATGGGGCTTACAGTCCAGTGAGGGAGACAGACATGTCACAAGAGGGAGACAACCCAGAGTAGGCAGGGCTGGGATGGGAGACCCAGAGGAAAGCCGTGATGCGGTTCCTGATCCAGCCTGAAAGTCAGGGAGGGCTTCCTGGAGGGGGTGGCTTCTGAGCTGAGTCTTCAAATGGGAAAAGATGTCAGCCAGGAGGAGGGAGAAGACAGGGAGAGTGTTTCAGGCAGAGGGACAGCCAAGCACAGAAGCCCTGGAGTGTGCGAGATTATGGCACATTTTTTGGGTGGGTGCCTGGCATTGGGCGGGAGGAAGAGGTACCAGGACGAGGCTGGAAATCGGCAGATTTCCACCCTGTTCCTTCTGGGCCACAGCAGGGAGTTTGGGTGGCATTTTGAACACACTGGGGAGCCATGGAGGGTTTTGAATGGGGGAAGCCCCTGGAGCTAGAGAGAGCTTGTGGGAGGAAAGTGGAGAGGCTGGATAGGGTGTGGGCAGAGGCTGCAGAAACTAGCAGGAGAGGGCGGGCGCGGTGGCTCACACCTGTAATCCCAGCACTTTTGGAGGCTGAGGCGGGCAGATTACCTGAGGTCGGGAGTTCGAGACCAGCCTGACCAACATGAAGAAACCCCTCTCTACTAAAAATACAAAATTAGCCGCACATGGTGGCCTGCGCCTGTAATCCCAGCTACTCAGGAGACTGAAACAGGTGAATCGCTTGAACCCGGGAGGCGGAGGTTGCGATGAGCCGAGATTGTGCCACTGCACTCCAGCCTGGGCAACAAGAGTGAAACTCCGTCGCCAAAAAAAAACCCACCTGGGCCCTGCAAAGGCTCCTTTGAGGTTCATTCCATGAACAATGGGGAGACGGCAAAGGGCTCTTTGAGCTTCGGAACATTTCCTCTGGGGACTTAGTGGAGAGAGAGGATGAGGCGGAACTGAAACGAGGTGTGAGGTGGTGGTCGCGGAGACCCAGCATACATTGGGCCCTGGGTTTATAGAAACCAGGTGGTTAGATCAGGTGATTAGACCGGGGTGGAGGAAGAATAACAACATAACAATAACTAATAATAATCCTGATGATGACAATGGTGACCCTATCATGTCTCTCTCTCTCTCTCTTTTTTTTTTTTTTTTTTTGTTGTCGTTGTTGTTGAGATACGTAGTCTCAGTCTGTCGTCCAGGCTGGAGTGCAGCGGTGCAATCTCAGCTCACTGCAACCCCCGCCTCCTGGGTTCAAGCGATTCTCCTGCTTCAGCCTCCTGAGTAGCTGGGATTACAGACACCCACCACCATGTCTGGCTAAGTTTTGTATTTTCAGTAGAGATGGGGTTTCACCATGTTGGCCAGGCTGGTCTTGAACTCCTGACCTCAAGTGATCTGCCTACCTCGGCCTTCCAAAGTGTTGGGATTACAGGTGTGAGCCACTGTGCCCGGCTGACCCTATCATGTCTTGAGTGCCAGACATGGTTGAAAATTTATTTCCTGTGTGAACTCATTTTAATTAATGTATCCTCAGTGTCTGGATCAGAGCTTGGTCACTTTGCGCTTTGTCCAGCAAAGAACCAAAAGCATGCTTTTTGGTTCTTTGCTGTGCGAGCACAGAGCTGCTGGAGGGGTGAGCAAGAAGGGCAGTCCTCGCTCCCTTAGGGGATGAGTCGGGTCCCATCTTGCACGCAGAGGTGCTTTTGTACTTCCTTTACCTCCCTTCCTACTGTAAGCTCCTTGCAGGCTGGACTTGGCATGGAGCATCTTTGAATTTCTCCCAGGCACCAAAAAAAGGCCTTCAGTAATAACAATCAAAACAATAGTAATAACTCTGGAGGTGTCCGAGGCACCATTGACAGCCCTCATTTGGTCATCACAAGCTTCCCACGAAGCAGGTCCAATTATTGATCACAGATAGGCACCCAGAAGCCCAGAGGGGTGAGGACACTGATTCAGGATCACACAGTGCATCCAGGGTTGGACACCAGAGAGGTGATTTCAGAGTGACAGGCATAATCACTAGCCTCCCTGTAGAGGGGAGCAGCTGGGGAAGTCAGCTGAAGCCAGAGTCCACAGAATGCCAAGCCTAGGCGTTTGGGCCTGGGTTTGAAGGTAGTACAGAACCAAGGAAGGATTTGGAGCAGGGCAGGCAGAAGCCCCAACTGACATAGTGATGCAGTAATAGCAGACCCCTCACTCCCAAAGAGCGTGGCCTCCCTATTCTGACCTCAGCCGTGTCTTACATCAGTTAGGGATGTGCTCAGCAGTGACTGGTCAGGAGCTACGTTCGTTCTCAGCATCCTTCCAGATGTCATGCGTGCCACACACAAGTGTGGTCATTGATTCTCGTTCATTGCTTTATACTAATCAGCTTAGGGTGAGGTAAACAAAACACTGCATTAAGGCTTTCAGGTTACAGAAGCCACTGCAGGTCAGCTGGGCACGGTGGCTCACACCTGTAATCCCAACAGTTTGAGAGGTTTAGGAGGGCAGATCACTTGAGGCCAGGAGTTCAAGACCAGCCTGGCCAACATGGTGAAATCCCGTCTCTAGTAAAAATACAAAAAAATCAGCCAGGTGGGGTGGTGCACACCTGTGATTCCAGCTACTCAGTAAACTGAGGCATGAGAATCACTTGAACCCAGGAGATGGAGGTTACAGTAAGCTGAGGTCGCACTACTGCTTGGGTAACAGAGGGAGATTCTGTCTCAAAAAAAAAAAAAAAAAGTCACTGCAGGTCAAAGCCTGGTCAAATTAGGTCACAATAGGTGATACAGCTCTAAGCATGAGGCATCCTTTACAAAGCTCAGAAAACACATCCGTAACCCAATGCCCATATCAGGAAAGCCAGGGCTTTCCAGAAACCCTCTGTTTCTATCTCATTGCCAGACTAGGTCAGATGGTCACTCACGGGAGGAATTCTGGCAAAATAAGTATATAGCCAGGGATATGGCAACTGCTAACTGCAAGGGATTCTGGGAAAGTGAATACCATATTTTTATCTGAGGCCATGGCTGCTGCTAGCCTCAAGGGACTCTAGGAAAGTGATTAATTTTGGCTGGGTATATAACCCTCTAGCTGCACGGGATTCTGGGAAAGTGAGTACATTTAGTGGAGACCGTGGCTCTGGTTAGCTGCAGTGAATCTGAGTAAGTGAATACTTCTAACTGTGGACTGGCTTTCGGTAGCTGTGAAAGCTTCTGGGAAAAGGAATAATTTTAGCTAGGGGTATAGCTGTCCTTGGCAGCAAAGGGTCCTGGGAAACTGGATATTTTTAGCTGGGCAGATGTGGCCTCCTTTAGCTTCAAGGGATTCTGGGAAAGTAACCGTTTTTATCTGTTGACTTGGCCATATTTAGGTGCAAGCAGTTCCGGGGAAGTAAATATTTTTCACCTGGGCCCATTCATGCGCCTAGCTTCAAGGGATTCTGGGAAAGTAATGGGTTTTAGCTGCTGACTTGGCCACAATTAGGTGCAAGGGATTCTGGGAAACTAAATATTTGTCACCTGGGCCCATTCACACTCCTAGTTTCAAGGGATTATGAGAAAGTAACTATTTTTAGCTGCTGACATGGTGACACTTAGGTGCAGGGATTCTGGAAAAGTAAATCTTTTTCATGTGGGCACATTCATACTCCTAGCTTCCAAGGATGCAGGGAAAGTAACTGTTTTTAGCTGCTGACATGGTGACACTTAGGTGCAAGGGATTCTGGGAAAGTAAATATTTTTCACGTGGACCCATTCACACTCCTAGCTTCAAAGGATGCAGGGAAAGTAACTGTTTTTAGCTGCTAACATGGTCACACTTAGGTGCAAGGGATTCTGGGAAAGTAAATGTTTTTTTACCTAGACTCAGTCATGCTCCTAGCTCCAAGGTATTCTGGGGAAGTAACTGTTTTTAGCTTAGCCATATTTAGATCCAAGGGATTCTGGGAAAGTAAATATTTTTCACCTGGGCCCATTCATGCTCCTAGCTTCAAGGGATTCTGGGAAAGTAACTGTTTTTAGCAGTTGACTTGGCCACATTTAGGTGCAAGGGATTCTGGGAAAGCAGCTCATTCAGTGGGACTTGCTGTCAGGAAGTTAGACAAAACAGGGCCTCTGTAGGCAAGCAAAGACGTCTGAGCGTGTGCCCCAGCTGGGTCGTGTGCCCACAGGGGACGAGGAGGAGGAGGAGGACGGGTCCCGGGAGGAGCGGCTGCCGTCGTGCTTTGACTACGTGATGCACTTCCTGACGGTGTTCTGGAAGGTGCTCTTTGCCTGCGTGCCCCCCACCGAGTACTGCCACGGCTGGGCCTGCTTTGGCGTCTCCATCCTGGTCATCGGCCTGCTCACCGCCCTCATTGGGGACCTCGCCTCCCACTTCGGCTGCACCGTTGGCCTCAAGGACTCTGTCAATGCTGTTGTCTTCGTGGCCCTGGGCACCTCCATCCCTGGTAACACCTTGGGAGACTGTGGTGGGGTAGGCTTGGTGGGGTAGGATCTCAGATGAGCCAGGCAGGGGCAACACAGGATCCTGCTGAAATGAGGTGGGTGGAGTCACACAGCGCCCATGTGGTAGGTCTCAGAGAAATATGGAGGTGGGGCGTAATGGAAGCTAGACAGTGGGTCCCCTAGTTGCAAGATGTGAATTGAATCTTCCCCAAAAGCACCCAGATGGAAGGTCCCATAAAACTAAGGTGGCAGGAAATGCTAGAAAGCAGACAATGGATTTCATAGAGAGAGGGTGGCAGGGTGGGGAAGAGACAGCTGTGGGGAGAGGGGTTCCCAGGAAGACAGTGCGAATGTGAGAGAAGCCAGTCAATCAGTGGGTTCCATAGAAACAAGCTGTTGATGCTCCATCCCCCAAGAAACCAGACAGAAGAGTCCATGGATCTATGTTGGGGGACATGACAGGAACGAGGCCAGTGAACCTCAAAGTTGGGTTTTTTTGGTGGAGTGCAGTAATCTCATGATCTCGGCTCACTGCAACCTCCGCCTCCCGGGTTCAAGCGATTCTTCTGCCTCAACCTCCTGAGTAGCTGAGACTACAGGCACCTGCCACCACACCCAGCTAATTTTTACATTTTTAGTAGAGATGGAGATTCACCATATTGGACGGGGATTCACCATATTGGCCAGGCTGGTCTTGAACTCCTGAGCTTGTGGTCTGCCTGCCTCTGCCTCCCAAAGTGCTGGGATTATAGGTGTGAGCCACCATGCCCAGCCAAACCTTAAAGTTTTAACTAAGATGAGGGGGCAGGTGGGGCGCGATGCCTCACGCCTATAACCCCAGCACTTTGGGAGGCCGAGGCAGGAGGATCGCTTAGGCCCAGGAGTTTGAGACCAGCCTGGGCAACATGGTGAAACCCCATCTCTACAAAAAATAATAAAATTAGCTGGGCGTGGTGGCACATGCCTGTGATCCCAGCTGCTAGGGAGGCTAAGGTGGAAGGATCACCTGAGCTGGGGAAGATGAAGCTGCAGTGAGCCATGATTGCACCTCTCCTCTCCAACCTGGGCAACAGAGCAAGACCCTGTCTCAAAACAAAACAAACAAAAAGTGTAGCCACGTGCAGTGGCTCACGCCTGTAATCCCAGCACTTTGGGAGACTGAGGCGAGTGGATCACCTGAGGTCAGGAGTTCGAGACCAGCCTGGCCAACATGGTGAAACCCTGTCTTTACTAAAAACACAAAACTTAGCAGGGCGTGGCGGGCTACTGGAATCCTAGCTACTCAGAGGCTGCCGCAGGAGAATCACTTGAACCCGGGAGGTGGAAGTTGCAGTGAGCCGAGATCACGCCACTGCACTCCAGCCTGGCTGACAGATCAAAACTCCGTCTCAGAGAAAGAAAAAAAAAATTAGGCAGTGAGTCCCATAGAACAGAATGAGTCCCACAGAAAGCAGGCAGCAGGTGCCATAGAAAGCTGGCAGCGGTTTCAGTGGCGAGCAGGCCGAGGGGTGGTGATGGACTTTGCCTCTTGGGTTGGGGTCAGGGGCCTTGAGCCCACACTGCCCGCAGAAAGCAGACGACGGGGGCAGGCGGATGCCCGCCCCTGTGGGTAACGCGCAGAGCCCTTCCGACCCGCGTGTCTCTGCCCCGCAGACACGTTCGCCAGCAAGGTGGCGGCGCTGCAGGACCAATGCGCCGACGCGTCCATCGGCAACGTGACCGGCTCCAACGCGGTGAACGTGTTCCTCGGCCTGGGTGTCGCCTGGTCGGTGGCCGCCGTGTACTGGGCGGTGCAGGGCCGCCCCTTCGAGGTGCGCACTGGCACGCTGGCCTTCTCCGTCACGCTCTTCACCGTCTTCGCCTTCGTGGGCATTGCCGTGCTGCTGTACCGGCGCCGGCCGCACATCGGCGGCGAGCTGGGCGGCCCGCGCGGACCCAAGCTTGCCACCACCGCGCTCTTCCTGGGCCTCTGGCTCCTGTACATCCTCTTCGCCAGCCTGGAGGCGTACTGCCACATCCGGGGCTTCTAGGGCCTTGCGCAGAGACTCGTCCCCACCGCCCGCCCGGGGCTAGGGACTCAGCTGCACCTGCTCTTGGACCCTGGTCTCCTTTTCCCTCCAGACTCGGCCTCCTCTCCTGAGACTCGGCCTCCCTTCTCCGCCCCCACCCCGGGCTTTGATTGCCCCTGTCCTCTGTCACCAGTAGATCAGCCTTCCCTCTCCCTCTCGGGAGCCTCCCCGGTTCCTCCCCTGCGGTGACCCCAACTCCAGCCCATCCTGTTGGTGACCGTCCATACCCCTGGGGAAATTTCCACCCCAGTCCCCTCCCAAGGGAACCACCCCCAGTAACCATCCTGGGGATTTTAAGGTCTCTCTCCCTGGTCACCCAACCTGGCTCTTCCCCCAAAGTCTCACTTCCCCTAGTGACCCCCCACCCCATTTCACCCCATGCCTCAGAACCTACCCTCCCTGAGGGACCCTCGAAGGAGGCTGTCAGAGGCCGTCTCAGATCCCAGCCCTTCCCCCCAGCCCTCAGGGAGCTCCGCTCAGCCCCGGCGGGGAGGAGCGGGTGGGTGTGTGCGCGAGGAGGCCGCACACCTTTCCAATCCCTCCACTCGGGTTCTTGGGAGGACACTCATTCTCCAGGCTCGGAGACGGGAGGGGAGAAGTTTGGGGTTTCAGTCCCAGGGCTTAGCTGGAGAAGGCACATTTTGAACCTGCAACTTCAGACATTCCAGCGCCCCCACTCGCCCTCCACTACCTCTGAGAGCCTAGCCACGCCTTGGAGGGAGGGGCCTGTGTGTGTATATAGTGTGTTTGGGGGAGGGGGGACACGGGAGGGTGCATGTCTTGGGAAAAGGGGGTGACAGACTTAACTTTTGAGAGGGCAGCAGACTCCCTCAGCCATGAGAACCAGCTTTGGGGAGGAGGCCGGGAATCAAAGCGAGTCCAGCTGATCTCCCCTGACAATCTGGAAGGTTCATTTTGCCCTCAGTGCCAGCTAATCCGGGCAGGACCCTCGAAGAGGAGACCGAGGGTCCCAGAGGACCAATGCTACAAGCCAGCAAATGCTGCCACATCTCTGCCTGATGGGGGGTGGGGGTGGGTGGGGGGATGGGACTGGGCCAAGGGATCTGGGTGGGCATTTTTAACTTTGGAGGCCATCCATCTGTTGGTAGGCCATCTGCATTTTCTTACTGTTGATGTTTCCTGCCCAAAGGACACATTTGGGCAGTGCCACCCACTCCTTGGGCCCCTAGGATGACCCAGCTACCCCCATAACTTTCTGCTTCCCACAGGTTTTCAGCATTCTATCGTCCTGTTGTGCTCAGCCCCAACATCCCAGACCCGTTACCCACTACCCTTCTCTCCCTCGGCTCATCATCAGTCGCTGTCTCTTTTCTGTGATTTCTGTAAAAGTTGCCATAAAACTTTGAAATTCTGCCTGAAAAACAGTCCCGTGGGAAACAGTTCAGGAGGAGGGGGCTAATAAGGTCTCTGACTGAGATTTGGGCAACTGTTAAACCAGGTAATCTGGGTTTCTGCGGCCCGCGGTCGTCTGCGGGACACACCCACATGCAGCAGCAGCGCCCGGGTCCAGCAGCCAAGCTCTTCCACTAGCCACGCCCCCACCATTAGCCTCGCTCCTCCACTAGCCACACCCCCATCCATCAGTCACGGGCTTCCACTAGCCACGCCCCTCCAGTCTCCATGCCCACATTCGTCAGTCTTGGGTTTCCCCTAGCTACGTCTCCATTAGTCAGCCAAGCTCCTCCACTTGCTACGCCCTCATCCGTCAATTACGGGTTTCCACTAGCCACGCCCCCATCCATCAGCCTAGCTCTTCCACTAGTCACACCCCCACTCATCAGTCGTGCTTCAGCCACGCCTTCCTGCTTCAATCAGGGGCTTCCACTAGGCACGCCCCCATGCATGAGTAACAAACTGTTCCTCTTTTCGGGCATCCTGGTAACACAAAAGAGAGAGACGTTCATTTGCCTGAGCCAAAGAGCTGGGGTTAATGGGGTTTCCTAAATAAAGTAAGTAATTTTCTCAGATCCTACAGGAGGAGGGGTGTGTGTGTGTGTGTGTGTTGTGCCAAAGGGCACAGCCTGTGTAAAGGTGTGGAGTTGTGAGATAAGGCTTTTTCAGGGCCCTGGAAATGGTTATCATGAACGAGGTACGGGGTGCGTGGGGAGTGAACTTGAAGACAAATCGTAGGAGACTTTATCAGCCACTCTAGGGAGCTTCGAATTTATCCTGAGAGTAAAGGGGAGCTTTGGAAGGGATTTAAGTGAGGGAAGGAGGCAGGTGATTGATATCACCTGATTTATCAGACGTATCAGCCTCCTGGCTACTGGGGGCTGGGAGACCAGGGACAAGGCTGGAGCAGGGACAGGGGCAGCAGAGGAGGGAAGAGGGGAGTAGGGGGGTGGGAGGGCGATGGTGAGAAGGGAGTGGTTGAGAGAGAGAATGGATGGGGCTGGGTGAGGGAGTTCAGTGACAGCATCTGGGCAGGAGAGAGGTAGTGTGTTCATTCAAACGGAGTAGCCAGGGAGAGTTGGGTGAAAGGGCTACTAAGGAGTAGGCAGGGTTGGGTAAAACGAGGGAAGGTGCAGTACCCCATGTCTAGCAGCAGAGGGAGCAGTTGCCATACCTGAGCTAAAAGGGGTGAGCAGAGGCACCCGAGGCTGCAGAGACCTGGGTACCTGGGTCTGTAGAGTAGAAGACTAAAGGCATCGCCAACCTGCGCTGGGGATGGTGGGCGCCGGTAGAGTAAGCGCCTCAACCTCATTCTGCTCCCACCTGCTAGTCTCCTGCCACTTCCTCCCACTGGCCACACCCAACCTGAAGTCCCAGGTCAAGACGATAGGCCCACAGCATGGTGGCTCACGCCTGTAATCCCAGCTCCTTGGAAGCCAAAGCAGGAGGGTCGCTTAAGCCTAGGAGTTCAAGACCAGCCTGGGCAACATAGCGAGTCCCTGTGTCTACAGAAACTTTAAAAGTTAGCCAAGCGTGGTGGCATGTGTCTGTAGTCCCAGATACTCGGGAGGCTGGGGCGGGAGGATTGCCTGAGTCCAGGAGGTCGAGGCTGCCGTGAGCTAAGACTGCACCACTGCACTCCAGCCTGAGTGACAGAGCAAGACCCTGTCTCAAAAAAAATAAAAATAAAAAATCAACCTTTGGCTTTAGGCCTTGATGAGAACAGGTTCGTGGAAGGTGTAGGGGCAGAAGGTGCGCTGATCTGCAGTGGGAGGTGAGGAAACTGAGTCAGGGCATGTAGCTCACACTTTGGAGAGTCCTGATATGAGGAGGGGAGGTTGCTAGAGGAGCAGTAGGGCATTGACTACAGGGGCACAGGAGAGCAAGTGAGGCCTGTGCTAACAGCAGCTGGCAGTGATGGGGACCCCCCAAGCATGATCTCCTTAAACTCATCGCCAATTCCATACATCACCCCATTCCATGGAAGAGGAAGCTGAGGCTCAGAGAGGTGAAGCAACGCGCCTAAAGTCTCACAGGTAGAAGGGCAAGGATGGGACAGGATGAGGTCTAAGGTACAGAATGGGACAAGGGACACCTTCACTTTTTTTTTTTTTTTTTTAGACGGAGTTTCACTCCTTTTGCCCAGGCTGGAGTGCAATGGCACGATCTCGGCTCACTGCAACCTCTGCCTCCCGAGTTCAAGTGATTCTCCTGCCTCAGCCTCCCAGTAGCTGGAATTACAGGCGCCCACCACCACACCTGGCCAATTTTTGTATTTTTAGTAGAGACAGGTTTTACCACATTGCCCAGACTGTTCTTGAACTCCTGACCTCAGGTGATCCACCCACCTCAGCCTCCCAAAGTGCTGGGATTACAGGCGTGAACCATCGCGCACAGCCCTGGGACACCTTCATCTTAACAAATGCAAACAAAGAAAGGGGGTGTAGAGTCTGGGCGCAGGAAGATGAGTAAGATCTCAGCTTCAAAGAGGGACACATTGAGAGCTTGGGCCTTGGACAACATGAGGGCTTTCACATCTGTCCTGTCCCCTCACCCCAAAGGTCATGATCCTCACCCGGATGCAAAGAACTCCATGGGCTCAGCTTGGGAGTGATTGGCATTGTCCTTGGAGGCAGCATAGCATAGTGGCTGACCTTCTCTGTGCCTCAGTTCCCTCATCTGGAAAATGGGCGAGAATGATGCTCATAGTACCTATGTCACAGGGTTGTCGTGAGGATTAAATGAATATATATTAGCCTCACAGGCCGGGTATGGTGGCTCATGCTTGTTATCCCAGGTACTTTGGGAGGCCAAGGTGGGAGGATTGTTTGAGTCCAGAAGCTCGAGACCAGTCTGGGCAACACAGTGAGACCCCATCTCTACTAAAAACGAAAATTATCAAGGCAACGTGGTGCACACCTGTAGTCCTAGCTGCTCCAGAGGCTGGGGTGGGAGGATCACCTAAGCCCAGAAGGTTGAGGCTGCAGTGACTCACGATCATGCCACTGCACTGCAGCGTGGGTGACAGAGTGAGACCCTGTCTCAAAAAATAAACAAATGAACAAAACCCAAGCAAAACCCAAAGTCATCTGGAGGCAGAACTCCTTCTTCCTGGAGGGACCTCAGTCTTTCTTAAGGCCTTCAACTGATTGGATAAGGTTCACCCATACAATCTACTTCACTCAAAGCCAACCGGTATTAAATGTTAATCTCATTTTTAAAATACCTTTACAATGGCTGGGCGTGGCGGCTCACACCTATAGTCCCAGCTATTCAGGAGGCTGAAGTGGGAAAATCACTTGAACCCAGGAGGCAGAGGTTGCAGTGAGCCAAGATTGCACCACTGTACTCCAGCCCGGGCAACGGAGCAAGACCCTGTCTCAAAACACACACACACACACACACACAACACACACCACTTCACATCAGGGCAGCACAGCTTAGCCACGTGTACACATATGATTCACCACCAAGAGAGGTACCTCTTTTCCCTTTGCTTCCTCTCTGCCCATCCATCATGTCCCCAGTGGCCACTGCCTTAGACTGAGCACCAACAGACGCCAGCCCACAGCAAGGATGGGAGGGAAATAGTTTATTTGGGAGGTGATCCCAGCAGGCACTGGAGGGAGATGGGAAAGAAAACGATTAAAGGTGGTGTTGAGGGCCGGGCGCGGTGGCTCACACCTGTAATCTCAGCACTTTGGGAGGCCAAGGTGGGCGGATCACCTGCGGTCAGGAGTTCAAGACCAGCCTGGCCAACGTGGTGAAACCCCATCTCTACTAAAAATACAAAATTAGCCGGGCACGGTGGCAGGCGTCTATAATCCCAACTACTCAGGAGGCTGAGGCGGGAGGATCACTTGAACCTGGGAGGCAGAGTCTGCAGTGAGCCGAGATTGCACCACTGCACTCCAGCCTGGGTGACAGAGCGAGACTCCATCTCAAATAAATATTAAAGGCGGTGTTGAATGAGCAGGTCACCCTGTGGACAACGAGGTCTCAATCCTGCTGGGGGCCTCTCAGGGAACTCTGGAGTTGCCCTACCTGAAGACTTTGGGTTATTTACCCACTAACTCCTGTCTGATGGTGGCCCAGGACTCCTTTAGGGGTGCTGATTTCTACTGCTTCCCACCCTGGTCTGGAACGCATTCAGGGAAGGGTCGCAGGTGCCAGTGTGAGAGATGCTGTTAGGTCCTAGGTGGTATGAGTGGGTCAGAGACAGCCTCTGCTATGATTACCTCCCAGAACGGGGGTCTTACTACCTCCCTCTTCCAGTAAGGCAATGCGTGGGCACCAGCACAGCACTGACTGTGCCCAGGTTGCCCTCTCTCCTGGCTTGATGCCCCCAGCTCCCTCCTCGGCTTCTCCCAGGGAATCGGGAAGGGCTGGTACTGGCACCTCCTCCACGTTCTGCCGTCCCTCTGAGGATTGAAATCAGACACTAGGGAGGACTTCCAGGCACACATGGCCAAGGGAGAGAGGGATGGGGCTCCAGGCTTCCGTACCTCCCAAGGTACCTCCTCACTCTCTCCTCACCACGTTTGCCTCCTGTTCGTTCCCTCCCTGCAATTCTCTCCTGGGAAGTGCGGGGAAGGGAATGCCATGGGTGGTAGAGTGAAAGGGGTGGGTGGGGTCAGTAGAGGGGGAACATGATGGTGGAGGGGGTGGAGAAGGGGCACAAAAAGAGGAGGGGAAGTTGGAGAGGGGGCAGAGCCAAGAACAAAACACAGGGGCAGGAGAGGCAGCAGAGACAGAGATACAGACAGGATGCAGAGAAGATGCAGACGGAGGAAGCCCAGAAACTCAGGACACAGTGCCAGGGAGCAGGGCGGGGCGGGGGTCGCAGGACACCAGGGCAAGTCCCTCACCCCATTCCCAGCACACAAAGCCAGTGAGGCCAACGCTGAGGGTGCGCTCAGAGATCAGAGATTAAAAAGGCACAGCTGGGCCGACAGAGCCCACGGCAGACAGAGGGACATGGAGAGACAGGGAGAGAGTCACAGATAGAGAGCGAGAGACCGAGAGGGATGGAGAGACAGAGAGAGAGGGAGAGACAGAGTGAGATGGAGAGACAGAGAGATAGAGAGACAAATGGAGAGACAGAGATGGAGAGACAGAGAGATGGAGAGACAGACAGGGACAGAGACAGAAAGAGACAGAGATACAGCAACAAAGATAGACAGTGAAGGAGACAAACAGAGACAGAGTCAGAGATGGAAAGAGACTCAGTGAGAGAGAGACAGAGACAGAAGGAGAGGAGAGTGAGTGAGGAAAAGGAGGAGGAGGAGGAGGAGGACGGACAGACCAGAGACGGGACCCAGAGGCACAGCGAGAAACTGGCAAAGGAAAGCAGATTCCAACAAAAAAGACAGGGAGGGCAAGGAGAGATAGAAATGGAAGGAAAAGGGGGAGAGAGGGGTCTCGGTGGGAGCCGCAGCCTGTGCCCCGCCCCCCACCCGGGTCAGGCCAGGTCCTCCCTGCCGCTGCTGAGCCGTGGCTAATGGTATGATTGCTTGGTGGGGCGGGAGGGGAAGGGGGTGGCAGGCATTTGTCAGGGCCGGTGACAAATGAGCCACCGGAGTCTGGGCTCGGGTGATGGATGGCGCGGCCGGTGGGCGGAGGGGCGGGCGCGGGGGTGGGGGTCCCCGCCAAGATAAATGTTTCCTTCTCCTGGAGCTGGGCCAGGCAGTGGGAGGATGGGGAGGGGGCGATGTATTTATGACAGGCCCGGGTGGACGAGAGGGGGGAGAGCCAGGGGGACAGAAGCCCAGCGGGGATACGGTGGGAGGGGACCGAGCGGGCACAGGGAGGTGGAGAGAGGGAGAGGAAAGGAGGGAGAAGACACAGAGGCCCCTGGAGAGAGAGATCAAGATGGATAGAAAGAGAGATAAGAAAGACGAGACAGAGAAGACATCCAGACAAAGAGATACAGAGATACAGAAAAAAAAAAAAAAAAAGGACAGCCAGGAGACAGACAGACAGACACAGTCCAGGCGGACATGGAGACAGAGACAGCCTGTCTTTTCGGATCCCTTCTTCCCCCACCCTCCTGAGCAGAGACACAGATTCTTAGTTAGAGAGAGCCTGGAATGAGGAGGAGGAACCACACCTGGGCCCCCAGAAGGAGGCAGACACAGAGCTGTTGATAAAGAGGGGAAACCGAGGCACGGGGCTAGCAGGCCCAAGAGAGAGGACAGGAGGAACCCAAGGTGGATCCTCGCTCATTTGGTCTGCTCCTGCAGGCTTTCAGAGGGGATCCTGGGGACCACTGAGGATCCCCGGTGGGCGTGGCTGCCTGGTGGGCATAGCCCCAGCGGTCGGTGCTCAGGCTGGGGCACTGAGGGGCCAGTCCGCTGAGAGATCGCCCAGCCTGTGCTGGGGAGACCCGCGAGGTCCCCCAGATCTACTCATAGAGGGCTCCACGCTTCCCGTCTGTAAAACAGGTGCAGGGCAGGGCTAGAGGGCGGAGACCCCTGCAGGCTGGGAGCTGGGGTCACTCTGATGCCAGCCGGGGGCCACTCAGCCGGGCAGGGAAGATGCTTCCAGACACTTTCACGGAGAGGCCCAAGCACCACCCTTGAAGAGCCACCAACGGAGGCAGGCGCTACGCAGAGACACAGGCACCCCCTCCAGCACCAGGCCTGGCTGCCACCTGCTCCCTCCCCCTGGGAACAGAAGGGTCCCAGGACTATTTAAGGGAGACAGCCAGGAAGAGGGGGAGAGAGAGAGAGGAGAGAGGAGAGAGGAGAGGAGAGGAGAGAGAGAGACAAACAGACGGAGAGACAGAGGGAAAGACTGGAGGAAGAGCCTCAGAAAGTCAGAGCCTCCCCTGCCTCCTCCCTCCGTCCCCGCCGGCATCCTCCCCCAATCAATTTCTCTCCCAGACATTCTTAATTCTCCCTTCCCAACATCTCGTCTCTTTCTTTAATTGAGAAGATTTATGCTTCAGAGTCCAAGCCCCCTGCGCTTGTTTGGGGGGTGCCAGGGACGACTCCGGGGTCTCTATTCGAGCTCCTGTCCCCCACTCCCTCCCCCTCCTGTCTGTCTCGCTCTGTCTGCACCTCTCTCTCTCCCCGCACCCCCGTCTGTCTCTGTCTCTCTCTCTCTGTTTGCCTTTCTCTGAATCACACTCCTCATTGGAATTACCTCCCTCCCACCCCAGTTAAGCCCCGTCGCCATCCCAGGTGCCCCTTCCCTCCCTTCCTGCTCTGTCCACGCCCCCGCACCACTGGCCGTCAGATGAGGCCGCACCTGCTCCTCTAGGTTTCAGAATCAGCCTGGGCTAAGGGGACCTTAGCATGCACCCCCACCCCAAAAGCAAATAGAGGCAGGGACTCCTAATCCTTGCATCCCTCACCCCAAGTCTTGGCTGAGGGCGAGGTGGGGGTGGGGCAGACCAAAGAGCTTTGTGTCTTTAATTAAAAAGTGATTTAAATTAATTTTCTGCTCCAAAACCCCTAGCTGGGGTGCGCCGGCCTTGATGAAGGGAAAGGCCTCCAGACCCCTTCCCCTCCGACTGCCTTAAAGGGCCAGCCTCACCACAGGACAGTCACGGGGGGGCAGAGCCCGCCGGCATGGGGACCCCCAGACTCAGCCAAGACCCTGAGTCCTGGCACCCTCTAGCTTAACTGTTTCTCCATTATCCACAATCCCCCGCCCCCAGCGCGCATTGCCCATCCTGCAGAGGGGGAATCGAGGCTCAGAGAGGGGAGAGTCTACAGTGGGACCAGACTCCAGGTTCCCAGGTGACCCCTGGAGATGGCCAGGGAGGAGGTCCGTGGTGTGTCCAGGGGGCTCGGAGAACAGAGAGCCAGAGAAAGGACGGGAGAAGAGGAGAGAGACAAGGAGACAGAGACGGGGAGAGAGGGAGACTGAGAAACTGGGAAAAGGAACCCCAGCCCTGGGTAGGAGAGGAGGGGCTTGGGGGCACCAGGGCCGCAGTCTCTTCCTCTCCTCCCTCCACAGCCTGCCTCTTCCCCACTCCCACGGGGAAGTGCTGCTGCTGCCCTAACCCCAATCCCTCATGCTGTAGCTCTGTACAGCTCACCCTGGCTCACCCCCTATTCCGCTCCTTGGTGGTTCTGTTTAATTTCCATAAGACAGGAGGGCAGAGAAGCAGGTGGCAGCAGAGGCAGCACTGTTGATGACAGTCCTGAAGTATGTCCTTGGAGGGCTGCCTCCAGCCCTCTCTCTGTCTCTGGATCTCTATCCCTCTCTCACTGGGTCTGTCCCCCTCTCTAGGTCTGTCCCCCTCTCTCTGGATCTGTCCCCCTCTGTCTCTACATCTCTGTACCCCCACCCCCATCAGGGTCCTTGTCCTCCACTCCCCCCATGCCTGTCCCCTTCTCTCTGGATCTCTGTCCCATTCTTTGGTGCTATTCCTCGGGGTGACTTTCAGGATTTTGTGGGGGATCAAGTGTCCTTCTGTGAGAATGGGATAAAAACTATGGGCCACTTCCCTGGGGAAAAAACACAGAGGCACCCAGTCCACAGTTTCCCAGGGAACTTTCCCCTGGGTTCACAGGTCTCCTGACAGCCACCTGCACACCCCCCGCGGGAAGCTGAAGACACCAGGGACTAAAGACCCCCAATGTAAAAGATGCCATGGGGAGAATGAATCCAGGGGTCTCCACCAGCCCCCTCGCCCCCTACCTCGATAGCCTCTTAGATGTTTCCTGGACACACCAAGCACCTTCTGCTCCCCCGACTTTTCCAGGCTTTGCACCTGCAATTCCCCATGCCTGGAATGCTCTCCCCAGGTATGTGCACAGCTCAGATGTCCCCTCCTCTGAGGGCTGTCCCTGGCCAGCCTACAGAAGCCGCCCTCCCCACACTGTTCTTACACAGCTTTGTTTCGGAGCACTGGCCATCTCCAGGCACTAGTTAATATTTATGCATCCATTTACTCGACTACCCTCTCTTCCCTACCCATCCCCAGGGAAAAGTGAGTGCCATAAGACCAAGAAGTTTGCCTTTTGTTCCCTGCTATGTCCCCAGAACACCACCTGGCAAGTAGTAGGTGCTCAAGAAGTTGCTGCTGCATGAATCTTTTTCTTGATCTCAGAACCTCAGGTTGAAAGCTCGCCTTAGGAATCCGATGAAAGCCGCGGACTTGCCCTCCAACACCTTGTGTGGGGGCCCAGGGTTTACCCCACAGACTGCAGGTTCCAGGGACTCCCTGAGAGCAGCTGAGGGGGCTGCAGGCTCAAGACAGGGGCCCAAGACAGCAGAGGGGCCTCCAGTACCCACCACATCCAGAGACAGAAACAACACGCGTAGTCACTCCTACACACCACACACAAAAAACACACACCACACAGGTACACACACACCACACACAAAAAACACACACACCACACAGGTACACACACACACACACACACCCCACACACAAAAAACACACCACACGCACACCACACAGGTACACACACACCACACACAAAAAACACACACCACACAGGTACACACACACACACCACACAAAAAAACACACACCACACAGGTACACACACACACACCACACACCACACGCACACCACACAGGTATGCACACACACCACACACCCACACACAAAAAACACCATACACCACACAGGTACGCACACACCCACACAGGTACGCACACACATGCTACACACACACCACACACACAAAAACACACATACCACACCACACACCACCACACAAAAAACACACACACCACACAGGTACACACACACACACACACACCCCACACACAAAAACACACCACACGCACACCACACAGGTACACACACCACACACACACAAAAACACACCACACAGGTACACACACACACACCACACAAAAAAACACACACCACACAGGTACACACACACACACCACACACCACACGCACACCACACAGGTATGCACACACACCCCACACACCACACACACAAAACACCATACACCACACAGGTACGCACACACACCACACAGGTACGCACACACATGCTACACACACACCACACACACAAAACACACATACCACACACCACACACCCACCACACACCACACACACACAAAACATACCACACACCACACAGTTACATGCACACACACGCCACACACACACAAAACACACACCATACAGACCACACACACCACACATGCAAAACACACACCACACACAAAAACACACACCACACACCACACAGGTACACGCACACACAGGTACTCACACAACACAGGTATGCACACACAGGTACACACGAGTACGCACACACACACCACACATGCACACACCACACACACCACCCAAAACATACACACACCACACACACAAAAGCACACCACACATACAAAACACACCACGCACACACATGCACACACCACATACGCACCACACACACGCACACATCACATACCACACACAGACACACACACCACACACACACAAAACACAGACACAAAATACACCACACACAGGCACATACACACCACACACAATGCACACACACATGCAAGCACACACCTCACACACCCGACACACGCGCACGCACACACACAGGCGCAGGCACAGGGGCCCCTGTCTCCCAGAGGAGGGAGGGAAAGGGGTGAGGGCAAGAAGAGAAACTAAAATCTAAGCGCTGGCTTCCTTCCGGCCTCCTGTCCTCTCCTCTGATTCCGTCCCATAGGAGAGAGGTGGGGAAAGGGAGAAAGAAACAGAGAGAGAGGTGAGGGGGGAGAGAGCCAGAGAGAGAGAGAGAGAGAGGTGAAGGGGAGAGAAACAGAGCAAGTGGGAGTGGAGGGTAGAGAAACAGAGGGAGAGAGAGGTGAGGGAGATAGGTATGGGGGGGAGACAGAGAAACGGAGAGAGAGATGGAGGAGAGGGAGAGACACACAGAGAGACGGGGAGGGGGGTAGAGGTGGGAGGGGGGTAGAGGTGGGAGGAGGGAGAAACAGAAAAAAAACAGAGAAACAGAGAGAGGTGAGGGGGAGGAGAGAGACGGAGAGAGGTGAGGGGGAGAGAAACAGAAAATGGGAGGTGGAGGGGAGACAGACAGCGAAGAGAGAGAAACAGAGGGAGAGAGAGAGGTGGGGGGAGAGACAGAGGAGAGAGAGGTAAGCGGGGAGAGAGAAACAGGGAGAGAGGTTGGGGGTTGAGGGAGAGACAGAAACAGGGGGAGAGAGGCGGGAAGAGGTGGGAGGAGACACAGAAAAAACAGAGAAAATGAGAGAGAAAAGAGACGAGGAGGGGGGAGACAGAGACAGAGGTGGGGGAGAACTCGAGACAGAGGCGGGTGGCTGCCGGCAAGGGGAGAGGGAGACCGGAGCGGGGTGGGGGGAGAGCGACCCGGAGCGAGCGCGGCGGGAGGGGCGGGGGCCGAGGAGGACGCGTCCCAGGGCGACTCCGATACAAAAGCCGCCGGGAGAGGCCGCGGGCCCAGGCGGGGCGGGGCGCGGATGGGGACGGGGGAGAGGGAGGGGGGGAGAGAGGGAAGGGAGGGGAGGGGAGGGGAGGGAGGGGAGGGGACCCGCAGCCCCAGCCCAGCCCCGCCCCGCCCGGCCGCGCCGGCGGACAGTGGGTTAAGCATCTCCGCCGTGGAACTTCCGGATGTGACCACAGAGAGGGAGAGACCGGGAACGGGGAGCGCGGCCGCCAGCACCCCCGAGCCGCCGCCGGACCCCCCGCCGCCCCGGGCTGCCCCCAGCCCCTCGCGGTCCCCGGTCTGTCCGTCTCGGGACAGTTCGATTCCCTCCGGAGCCGGGGGAGGGACGGGGGGCCCAGGAGAGGGGGCCTCGGGCGCCCCGCCCGCGCCTGCTGCCCCCGCCCCAGCGGCGATGCGCTCCTGGCAGTGACCCCCGCTGGGGGCGGGGGCCGGGGTCCATGCGCGGAGCCCCGACCCGGCCCGGCGCCTGCCGCTGACGGCGGCGGGGGTGGGGGGGCGCGCGCCCAGCCTCCTGCCCACCCCCTGGCGTCGACACTGCGGGCCGTCTGGGGCTGCGGCCCCGGGCTGCGCCCTCCCCCGCGGCCAGGCTCTGGAGGGACCCGGGAGCTGCCGCCGGCCTCAGCCCATGGCCCGGAGGGTAGGTCTCAGGGCGGGGACCCCGCGCCCCGGCCGCTTCTGCACCCCCTGTCCCTGCATCCCTCCTCTCCGGCGCTGGCCCCGCATCAGCCCATCCGTCCTCTCCACCACCTCTCTCTCTGCCCCTCCCTCCGCCCCTGGGTCTCCCAGTCCCTCTGTGCTCCCTCTCTGCCCCCAGGTGTCCCCTCTCCCTGCCCCTGGGCCTCACCTCCTCCCCACCGTTTAGCTTCTTCTCCCTGCCCCAGTCTCTCCCTACCTCTCTGTCCCCCTCTGTCTGCCCCAGTCTCCCCTTCGTTTCTGCCTGTCTGTCTCCCTCTCTCTGCCCCGGGTCTCCCCCCTCTTTCTGCCTGTCTGTCTCCCTCTCTCTGCCTGGGTCTCCCCCCTCTTTCTGCCTCTCTGTCCCCCTCTCTCTGTCCCCGAGTCTCTCTGCTCTCTGTCCCTGGGCTTCCTCCTCCATCTCAGCCGCCCCCACCTCACCGTCCCCCTCCTTTTCTGCCCTCCTCCGTCCTTCTCTTCGCTCTACTTTTGTTCCAAGTCTCCCCTGCCTCTCCAGGGCTAGGAGTGGGACAGGGGTGGGAGGGGCGGTCTCACCAGGCTGCTGGCCCCAGGGAGCCTCTCTCCCTGGGGATGGGAACGGGCAAAGGAGACGGGGGAGGAGGTGCGCCCCCACTTTGGGGGTTCTGGGTGGGCTGTGGGGACCGAGTTTGGTGAGTGTGCCATGAGCAGCGGGGAGCAGTTGGATTCAACTTCAGGGCACAGGAGAAGTTAGAAGAGGAGGAGGGAGAGAGTGGGACACGCAGAGCCAGGGTGCCCAGCCAGCGAGGGTCGGAGGCAGGAACGTTCTAGCCTCTTCCCAGGGGAGTCCTGCTGCCTCTTTGAGCCTCCATGTCTTCATCACTGAGGAAGGGATTTGACCTGACCTAGTGAAAGGTGCCCCAGGCTTCCCAGGTGCATGGTTCTGTGATGACAGGATGCGGGCGTCCCACCCCATGATGGTGTTTTTCTTGGGTGTGAAAGTGTGTCTCTGTGGTGGTGCCTAGTGACCCTCTCCAGCAACAAGTGCTCACAGCGTGAGCCAGGCCCTGTGCTAAATGCCTCATTCATTCATTCATTCATTCATTCATGTGCTAAATGTCTCAATCATGCATTCAATCCTGTGCCTGGTGTTGGGCTGTGTGTGTGTGTGCATGTGTGCGTGGGGGGGGGGGGATTTGGGTGTGACTGACACACGAGTGTGCATGTGGATTGGTGTGTATGGCTGTGTCTCCGTGTGTGGTGGATTCACGTGGCGAGTGGGGTGTGACATGTTGTTGAGACTTACTCTGATGTGCATATCTGCCAACTGTGAAATGAAATAGAAGACGGGAGGCTTCGTATGTGTACTTTGTGTACAACAATGCACGGTTCCTGCAGGAGGTGTCCATGGATTTCCCTCTCTGTCTGTCTCTCTCTGTCTCTGTCTTATCTCTGTCTCCGTCTCCGTCTCCCTCTTCTCACGCCACTCTCTCCATCTCTCTTCCCTCCTAGCCAGACCCTGCCGTCTCTCCCTCTGGGTCCTCCTGCCCACATGTCAGGAATCTCTGCCTGGACGGGGTCCTTACTCCCACCCAGACAGCTCCAGGGGACCTGGAGGGCTCAAAGGGGCAGGGCTCAGACACTTGGGGACCAGAAGCGGGTTTCTGGGACACAGAGAGGCGTCTCCTGGGTTCCAGGATAGAGAAGCTCCTCAGCCGAGTCTCGGGGTGCTGACTCCTCCTTGGGGCTCCCCCCTTCTCTTCTCACCTTCCCCCAGTACGATGAGCTGCCGCACTACCCAGGCATCGCGGATGGCCCCGCAGCCCTGGCTGGCTTCCCAGAGGCAGTGCCGGCTGCACCAGGGCCCTACGGCCCACACCGGCCTCCCCAGCAGCTGCCCCCAGGCTTGGACAGTGACGGCCTGAGGAGGGAGAAGGATGAGATCTATGGGTGAGTGGGGGCCGGTCTCAGGCTCCTGTCTCTCTCTGTCTTCTGTTTCTTTGCTCCCTGGGTCTGTTTCCGTCTCTCTCTGTGTATGAGTCACTGTCTCCTCTCCGGGTCTCTTGTCCCCTTCCCAGCTGTTCTGCACCTTGCAGCCCCTCCATTCACCCCCCAGCCTCTCCCTTGACCTCTCTCCTTTCCTGCCTCCCCAGACACCCACTCTTCCCCCTCTTGGCCCTGGTCTTTGAGAAATGTGAACTGGCTACATGCTCTCCCCGTGACGGGGCCGGAGCTGGGCTAGGGACACCCCCCGGCGGCGACGTCTGCTCCTCTGATTCCTTCAACGAGGACATTGCTGCCTTCGCCAAGCAGGTGGGCACTCCCCACCCGCCAAGCACCGCACCGGAGAGCCAGCGAGGAGGGTGGGGTGGAAGGTGGGACATCCCCCTGCCGGCCTCTCTCTTCCCTCCCAGGTTCGCTCTGAGAGGCCCCTCTTCTCCTCCAACCCAGAACTGGACAATCTGGTGAGACCCAAGCTCTCCCCCACACCCCCTCCTACGATGGGTCTCCTGTCCTGACTCCTCACCCCTAGGGTTGGTTGAGGTGGTGCAGAGAGGAGGCCACCTGGTCCATGTTCCCAAATGGCCATGATTGTTGCCCACATGCCATGTGGTATAGCCTAGAGTCTGAGAACGGAACCCATGGCCCGAGTTCAAATCCCAGCTCTGCCACTCACCAGCTCTGTGACCCAGGGCAAGTCACTCTGCGTCTCCGTGCCTGGCGTCCCGTCTGTGATGTGTGGCTGGTAGTAATTTCTGTCTTGGAGGGCTGCTGTGGGGATTTAATGAGTGAATGCAAGTCAAGTGCATGGGACAGCACCTGGCACAGAATAGCACTGAAAAAGTGTCTGATGTTCCATCCGTCAGATGAATAGTACCCATGCCAAAGTGAGCACAGGGACTGCTTCCCAAGGAGAGGAGGCTGGGTGCAGCAGCTCACACCTATAATCCCAACACTTTGGGAGACCAAGGCCAGGAGATAGCTTGAGGCCAGGGATCAAGACCAGCCTGGGCAATGTAGTGACACCCCATCTCTACAAAAACATTTAATTAGCAGGGTGTGGTGGCACGCACCTGTGGTCCCAGCTACTTGGGAGGCTGAGGCGGGAGGATCACTCAAGCCCCAAGAGGTCGAGGCTGCAGTAACCCTTAATCAGCTCCACTGCACAGCAGCCTGGGCAATAGGGCAAGACCCTGTCTCTCATAGATAGCTAGAAAAAGAGAAAGAGGCCGGTCGCTGTGGCTCACACCTGTAATCCCAGCACTTTGGGAGGCTGAGACAGGCAGATCACGAGGTCAGGAGATCGAGACCATCCTGGTTAACATGGTGAAACCCCGTCTCTACTAAAAATACCAAAAAATTATCCAGGCGTGGTGGTGGGCACCTGTAGTCCCAGCTACTCTGGAGGTTGAGGCAGGAGAATGGTGTGAACCCGGGAGGCAGAGCTTACATTGAACCGAGATCATGCCACTGCACTCCAGCCTGGGCGACAGAGCGAGACTGTCTCAAAAAAACAAAGAAAAGAAAATAAAAAAGAGAAGAGAAAGAAAAACAGAAAGGGAGGGAGGGAAGGAGAGAGGGAGGGAGGGAGAGAGGGAAGGAGGGAGGGAGGGAAGGAAGGAAGGAAGGAAGGAAGGAAGGAAGGAAGGAAGGGCTGGGTGCAGTGGCTCATGCTTGTAATCCCAGCACTTTGGGAGGCCGAGGCAGGCAGATCACAAGGTCAGGAGTTCGAGACCAGCCTGACCAACCTGGTGAAACCCCCTGTCTACTAAAAATACAAAAATTAGCTGGGCGTGGTGCACTCGCCTGTAGTCCCAAGTACTCGGGAGGCTGAGGCAGGAGAATTGCTTGAACCAGGGAGGCAGAGGTTGCAGTGAGCCGAGATCCTGCCACTGCACTCCAGCCTGGGCAACAGGGCGAGACTCCGTGTCAAACAAACAAAAAAAGAAAAAGAAAGAAGGAAAAGAAGAAAAGAAAAAAGAAAAGAAAAGAAAGAGAAGAGGCCGGGCACGGTGGCTCATGCCTGTAATCCCAGCACTTTGGGAGGCCGAGGCAAGTGGATCACCTGAGGTCAGGAGTTTGAGACCAGCCTGGCCAACATGGTGAAACTCTGTCTCTACTAAAAATACAAAAATTAACAGGGCACAGTGGTGCATGCCTGTAGTCCCAGCTGCTCAGGAGGCTGAGCCAGGAGAATCACTTGAACCTGGGAGGCGGAGGTTGCAGTGAGCTGAGATCGCTCCACTGCATTCCAGCCTGGACGACAGAGCGAGACTCCATATCAAAAAAGAAAGAGAAAAAAGAAGATAGAGAAGAAAGGAGGGAGAAATACCCCAGCCTCTCCCATCCTTTGCTCCCCAAGCTCTTGCCAGGGCTTCCTATTGGCCAAACCCTTTGGCAAAGGGTTCTGGGAAATGTAGTTTGCAGGTAGGCGGGGCCTGGAGCTGGGGGCCTACAGGCAGAGGGTGGGAATGCCAATCGGAACGGCTCACCTTAGCTCTCCCTCTTTGTGATGGGCCCTTTTTCGTCTCTTGCTACTCTTGTCTCTACCTCTGAATCTAACACCCACTCTTTCCTTAATTCTGCACTGCATCTCTGTTCTTTCTTTCCCCCTTGCGCCTAGTGTCTTTGTCGCCCTGTCCCTGTCATTTTATCTCACTCTTTCTGTTTCTCTGTCTCTCCTCTCTTCCTCCTTCTCTTCCTCTTACTTCTTCCTCCCTTCTCCCTCCCTGGATTCCCTCTGTCTTCCCCCACCTCCTGTCCCACGTTTTCAGATGATCCAGGCCATCCAAGTGCTGCGGTTCCATCTGCTGGAGCTGGAGAAGGTGAGTGCGTCTCACCCCCCAACAGCCTCACTTGCCCACCTCATCCCACCCCCTCTCGTCGCCTCTGCCTCCCACCTCCCAGCTCTCTCCCCACTGGAGTTGAAGCAGAATGCCGCCCCCATCCCTGTGCACCCCAGCCCTGCCCCCCGGGTGGCCCCCCCAGTACCCCGGTGCCCCCCCAGGTCCACGACCTGTGCGACAACTTCTGTCACCGCTACATCACCTGCCTCAAGGGAAAGATGCCCATCGACCTGGTCATCGAGGATCGGGACGGCGGCTGCAGGGAGGACTTCGAGGACTACCCGGCCTCCTGCCCCAGCCTCCCAGACCAGGTGGGCCTGGGACGGGCACCAGGCATATCGCCCTGCAGCCACAGCTGTGCCTGGACACTGCATGAGGGCGTATGTGCACTACACAGCCTCAGACGCAACCACAGTCAACCTGATCACGGGGCACACATATGCACACGGCCACATACCCACTACACAACAGCTGTGCAGACTCCGATGCGGCTGGGCAGCGGTGCACACACATGTGCACACCAGCAGCTGCAGATGCCACCCACAGACTCAGCTACACCCACACAGGTCCACACACAGCCACACCAACTCAGCAAGAGCCATTTCTGCTCATAGCTGGACAGTAGCATCCATCGTGTACTCACACACACACCCCCAGCCATACGACAGCAGCATAGAACACACAGCCGGGTTCTGCACGCCATTCTCAATTGTGTGTATGTCCACCACATACGCACCCCTGCTCCAGCCACACAAAACAGCCACACAGATGGACATAGAGCCCAACAGCCCCAGGTACTGCCTGGCAAACTCAGATATAACCACGCTTGGTCCCGGACTGACCACGGTGCCCTCTTGCACACACGTGACCCTGGTTACATAACAGTCGGGCTGCAGCCAAGATCGCGCACACACACACCACTCACAGCCACATGGCCCCAGACTCATCCACACAGACTTGGAAATAGACTCAACAGGCTCAGATGGGACCACAAAGAAACCCAAAGAAGCAATTCAATAAGGTGGCACCATCTCAGATGCAGCCTCACTACAGTTTTATCCACTTAGGACACCAGACGGCAAACATACAGCACAGCATAGCACAGCCGTGTGGTCCCGACTCACCACATCTACGTACAGAGTAGAGGGGCAAAGCCTCAAGGAAAAGTCACATGAGAGCCACACACCAGGCAATCCTACTGTCAACACACCTGGCAATGACATCTTCACAGCACACTCACACCCACTCCACACTGCCTCAGATACACTCACATGACAACCACCCCACAGCCAGATGCACCCAGACACAGTCCCGGAGCCTTTTTTTTTTTTTTTAATGGAGTCTCAGTTTGTCACTCAGACCGGAGTGCAGTGGTGCAATCTCAGCTCACTGCAACCTCTGCCTCCAGGTTCAAGTGATTCCCCTGCCTCAGCCTCCTGAGTAGCTGGGACTACAGGTGCCTGCCACCACGCCCAGCTAACTTTTGTATGTTCAGTAGAGATGGGGTTTCACCATGTTGGCCAGGCTGGCCTTGAACTCCTGACCTCAAGTGATCATCCCACCTTGGCCTCCCAAAGTGCTGGGATTACAGGCGTGAGCCACCGTGCCTGGCCAAGTCCTGGAGCCTTATACCCACTCGCACAGGAATCGCGACAGCAGTGTCACATACAAGACAAGCAAACCTTCAAACTGCAGTCACAGAAAGAAAAATGTAGCCTGGTGATGGCTGGGTGCAGTGGCTCACGCCTGTAATCCCAGCACTTTGGGAGGCTGAGGCGGGCAGATCACAAGGTCAGGAGTTTGAGACCAGCCAGGCCAACATGGTGAAACCCCGTCTCTACTACACATACAAAAAAAAAAAAAAAATTAGCCCGGCGTGGTGGCATGTGCCTATAATCCCAGCTACTTGGGAGGCTGAGGCAGGAGAATCGCTTGCACCCAGGAGGTGAAGGTTGCAATGAGCCGAGATTGCGCTATTGCACTTCAGCCTGGGTGACAGGGCAAGACTCCGTCTCAAAAAAACAAACAAACAACAACAAAAAAAACCAACAATGGCCGGGCGCGGTGGCTCACGCCTGTAATCCCAGCACTTTGGGAGGCCGAAGCAGGCGGATCACGAGGTCAGGAGATCGAGACCATCCTGGCGAACACGGTGAAACCCCGTTTCTACTAAAAATACAAAAAAGTTAGCCAGGCGTGGTGGCGGACGCCTGTAGTCCCAGCTTCTTGGGAGGCTGAGGCAGGAGAATGATGTGAACCTGGGAGGCAGCAGAGCTTGCAGTGAGCCAAGATCGCGCCACTGCACTGCAGCCTGGGCGACAGAACACGACTCCGTCTCAAAAAAAAAAAAGAACAAACAAACAACGAATTAGCTGGATGTCGTGTTGTGCACCTGTAATCCCAGCTACTTGGGAGGCTGAGGCAGGAGAATCACTTGAACCCAGGAGGCGGAAGTTGCAGTGAGCCGAGATCTCACCACTGCCCTCCAGCTTGGGTAACAGTGACACTCTGTCTCAAAAAAAAGAAGGGTGGGAGGGGGTGTGGTCACCAGAACCGGAGAGAGGAGCAGATTGCTTGACAGTGGCTGAGATTTTTGGTAGAAGAATACAGCTAATCTAAAACCACAGGTTGGGCAGATTTAACCCAACCTTAAACTGAAGAAGTGTTACTGCAGTCCATATGGGTGAGCTGACCTCCTGGCGCACAGAGCTGGGTAGAGGGTAAATCCTACCAATTGTCGAGTTCCTCAAAGTGTGTTGGAGTTTGCATAAAGAAACTACGAGGCTGGCTGCAGTGGCTTCACACCTGTAATCTCAGCACTTTGGGAAGTCGAGGCAGGAAGATGGCTTAAGTCCAGGAGTTTGAGAGCAATCTGGACAACGCGAAATCCCATCTCGACAAAAAATAAGAAAAATTAGCCAGGCGCAACTGTAGTTCCAGCTACTTGGCAGGCTGAGGCGAGAGGATTGCTTGAGCCCAGGAATTTGAAGCTGCAAAGAGCTAAGATTGCACCACTGCACTCCAGCCTAGGTGACAAAGCAAGACTCTGTCCCTCTTTTTTTTTTTTTTTTTTTTTGAGACAGAGTCTGGCTCTGTTCCAGTCTGATGCAGTGGCCGGATCTCAGCTCACTACAAGCTCCGCCTCCGGGTTTACACATTCTCCTGCCTCACTCCTCGGAGTAGCTGGGACTACAGGCGCCCGCCACCTCGCCTGGCTAGTTTTTTTGTATTTTTAGTAGAGATGGGGTTTCACAGTGTTAGCCAGGATGGTCTTGATCTCCTGACCTCGTGATCCGCCCGTCTCGGCCTCCCAAAGTGCTGGGATTACAGGCCTGAGCCACCGCGCCCGGCCGACTCTGTCTCTTAAAAAAAAAAAAAAGAGAAGTCCGGGCACAGTGGCTCACGCCTGTAATTCCCGCGCTTTGGGAGGCTGAGGCGAGTGGATCACTAGGTCAGTAGTTTGAGACCAGCCTGGCCAACATGGTAAAACTCCATCTCTACTAGAGATACAAAAAAATTAGCCGGGCATGGTGGCATGCGCCTGTAATCCCAGCTACTCAGGAGGCTGAGGCAGGAGGATCACCTGAACCCAGGAGGTGCAGGTTTCAGTGAGCCGAGATCATGCCATTGCACTCCAGCCTGGGTGACAGGGCAAGACTCCGTCTCAAAAAAAAAAAAAGAAAAAGAAAAAGATAATATATAATACAGCCCCAGACCCCCTTACCTACAATTCTGAGATCCCTTGGCTACAATCTCTGAAACTTCAAAGTTTTGGATTTTGTCCCATAAATTTAGTGCAAACTCATTTGGCAGCAAAAACTGACCTGAACTAATGAGGGGCTATTTATAGCCTTTATTTATTCTACTTAGTTAAATATTCATCCATGTTGCTGTGGAAATGTTGATGAGTTTGATGACGAGGTTGTGCCCCAGAGCCTGCCTGGGATGGCTGCGAACTGCATGGTGTATGCACTGATTTACTGCCTAAAAATGTGAAATGGGCCTGGCGCAGTGGCTCACACCTTTTATCCAAGACTTTGGGAGGCAGAGGTGGGCGGATCACTTGAGCCCAGGAGTTCGAGATCAGCCTGACCAACATGGTGAAACCCCGTCTCTACTAAAAATACAAAAATTAGCCAGGCTTGGTGGCAGGCACCTGTAATCCCAGCTACTTGGGAGACTGAGGCACGAGAATCGCTTGAACCCGGGAGGCAAAGGCTGCAGTAAGCCTAGATCATGCAACTACACTCCAGCCTGGGTGACAGAAGGAGACACTGACTCAAAATAAAGATAAAAATGTGAAATGTTCTGAATCCTGAGACACCTCTGGCCCCAGGGATTTTAGATAAGATGCCATAGACCTGTGTAAGGTCGTCTTGTTCGAGCCTCTATGTAGATGAACTCGTCATTGAATACTGGCCATACTCCGTCATGACTATTAATTATCCTTCGTTTTCTTTTTCTCTTGCTTTATTTATTTATTTATTATTATTTTTTTGTGACATAGTCTCACTTTGTCACCCAGTCCAGGCCGGAGTGCAGTGGCGCGATCTTTGCTTACTGCAACTTCCGCCTCCCAGGTTCAAGCGATTCTCCCGCCTCAGCCTCCTGAGTAGCTGGGACTACAGACACCCACCATCATGCCCGGCTAATTTTGTATTTTTAGTAGAGATGAAGTTTCACCATGTTGGCCAGGCTGGTCTTCAACTCCTGACCTCAGGTGATCCGCCTGCCTCCGCCTCCCAAAGTGCTGGGATTACAGGCGTGAGCCACCGTGCCCAAGCCAGCCTAGTTTTTGTATTTTTAGTAGAGATGGGGTTTCACCATGTTGGCCAGGCTGGTCTCAAATGCTTGACCTCAGGTGATCTGCCTGCCTCAGCCTCCAAAAGTGCTGGCATTACAGGCATGAGCCACTGTGCCTGGTCCTGTCCTTCATTTTCCAATTAAGGAAACGGAGGCTCAGAGAGGGGAAGTGACCTGCCCAAGATCACACAGCCAGGAGAGAGGCAGGGACTGGCTTCCCATTCAGGAGTCCTAGCTCCAGAGTCCATGCCCCAAGCCTTAGCACTAACTTTTTTTTTTTTTTTGACATGGAGTCTTGCTCTGTCACCCAGGCTGGAGTGTAGTGGCATGATCTTGGCTCACTGCAACCTCTGCCTCCTGGGTTCAAGCGATTCTCCTGCCTCAGTCTCCTGAGTAGCTAGGACTACAGGTGCGTGCCACCACACCCAGCTAATTTTTTGTATTTTTTAGTAGAGACGGAGTTTCACCATGTTAGCCAGGATGGTCTCGATCTCTTGACCTCGTGATCCACCCGCGTTGGCCTCCTAAACTGCTGGGATTACAGGCGTGAGCCACCGTGCCCGGCCGCGTTGGCACTAACTGCTAACTCTTGTTTTCTAGAATAATATATGGATTCGAGACCATGAGGATAGTGGGTCTGTACATCTGGGGACCCCAGGTCCATCCAGCGGGGGCCTGGCCTCCCAGAGTGGTGACAACTCCAGTGACCAAGGTGAGAATCTTGGGAGGTGGAAAGGAAACATGGGAGTCAGCCAGAGGATTGAAGTTAGATTGCAAGTAGGACTTGAAGAAAGGCAGAGATGGCTGGGGTGTGGAGTGGTGTCTTGGGGGAGAGTCCTAGGGCCCTCTGGTCCTCCACTCCTCACTGCCCACACACGCAGCATGCCTGCCCTCCCTCAGGAGATGGGCTGGACACCAGCGTGGCCTCTCCCGGTTCTGGGGGTGAAGATGAGGACCTGGACCAGGAGCGACGGCGAAACAAGAAGAGGGGGATCTTCCCCAAGGTGGCCACCAACATCATGCGAGCCTGGTTGTTCCAGCACCTCTCGGTGAGAGCCCTGCTGCCCGGGTGTAGGGTGGGCATGGAGAGAGGGAGAAGCGTGGGCCACAGAGACCAAAACCCCAGAGATGCCCAGAAATGGGAGACTGAGATGGTGGGAAATTTTTCGAGACTCTCTTGGAAGTGGAGAATTGTGACAGGATCCAGCAGCAGTGAGTGTCACCTGTGTGCAGGTGCTGCTCAGGACACTTAACTCACTAAGTCCATTAACCCACGCATCAATCACCCACCCGCCCACCATCCACCCAGCATACCCTCGGAGGGAGGGGCTACTATTATCTCCATTTAGCAGATGAGGAGGAGACTGAGGAACAGAGAGATTAGGAGACTAGCCTAAGGTCACACAGCCAGAAGTGGATTCAAATGCAGGCAGTCTGGCCTTAACGACTGCATCATAGTGCTTCAACGACACAGGAGAAAAATAGAGCCAGGAAGAGGCTGAAACAGAGAGACACAGAGACCAAGTCAGAGCAAGATAGAGACAGGGAGAGGCTGAGTCACAGAGGGACAGAGACAGACAGAAACTTGGAGGCAGGGAGGGACTGAATCCCAGAGAGAGAGAGAGAGATACAGAGACACACACACACAGAGATAGTGAGACAGAGAGAGAATGTGAGAGCCACAGAGAGAGAAATGGAGGGCCAGATATAGTGGCTCATGCCTATAATCCCAGCACTTTAGGAAGCCAAGACAGGAGGATCGCTTGAGCCCAGGAGTTCGAGACCAGCCTGGGCAACACAGCAAGACCCCATCTCTAAAAAAAAAAAAATTAGCTAGGCATGGTGGCACACACCTGTGATCCCATTACTCAGGAGGCTGAGGCTAGAGGATCGCTTGAGCCAGGGAGGTTGAAGCTGCAGTGAGCCATGAAGGCGCCACTGCACTCCAGCCTGAGTGACAGAGGGAGACCCTGTTTTAAAAAAAAAAAAGAGAAAGAGAAAGAAAGAAATGGATAGGGAGGGGCCGGGCACGGTGGCTTACGCTTCTAATCCCAGCACTTTGGGAGGCCGAGGCGGGCAGATCACGAGGTCAGGAGATCGAGACCATCCTGGCCAACATGGTAAAACTCCATCTCTACTAAAATACAAAAAATTAGCCGGGCATAGTGGCGCGCACCTGTAGTCCTAGCTACTGGGGAGGCTGAGGCAGGGGAATCCCTTGAACCCTGGAGGCGGAGGTTGCAGGGAGATGAGATCTTGCCACTGCATTTCAGCCTGGGGACAGAGCAAGACTCCATCTCAAATAAATAAATAAATAAATGGATAGGGAGAGGGCCACACAGAGACTCTGACAGATTCAGAGAGGGAGGAGCTGGGCTTTGCTTCCCTCTCCCACGCCAGTGAAGCCCCCTCCTCCATGTCACAGGAGCCCCCCTCCCCCAATACGGTCTCTCTAATCAGATCTGGCCAATTAACCTCTAATTGCTGGAACAGGCGGGGGCTCGCAGGCATGTAATTGCCCCAAGCCTGGGGCTCCCTTGGCCTCCATCCTGGGGAGTACAGAGACGCTCAGACGCGCCGGCTGTCCCACACGTCTGCCTGGGCCTGGGCTCCCCATCCCCCGGGCGGGTGGGCCAGACCTTAGGGTTCAGACTGTGGCTGGCCAGGCAGGCAGAGTGACTCTTGCTGGTGGCCGCAGCACCCGTACCCCTCGGAGGAACAGAAGAAGCAGCTGGCGCAGGACACGGGGCTCACCATCCTGCAAGTCAACAACTGGTGAGTGGCCCAGGAGCGCCCGCGGGCCGGCCGGGGGCGGGAGCCCGGGCGCTGTCCGCGGTGCTGACGGAGACCCCGAGCCTCGCGGAGCCACTGCCCCTGCTCGCCCCGCCCTGCCTCCCCGGCCGCTGTCCTCCCGGCCCGCTCTGCGTTGATCTTGGCCTCTCTCCCACTCCCTCTTTTCATTCCCCTCCGTTTCCATGACCGCTTCCCAGGTTCATTAACGCCCGGAGACGCATCGTGCAACCGATGATCGATCAATCCAACCGCACAGGTACAGGGGGAAGGCGGGGACGGAGAGCCTGGGGTTCTTAGGAGGGCGTCAAAGCCGGGTCCCGGGCTTCTTGGAACTCAGCCTGCATCTCTGAACCCCCTTCGCAGGGCAGGGTGTAGCCTTCAGCCCAGAGGGCCAGCCCATCGGGGGCTACACCGAGACGCAGCCACACGTGGCCGTCCGGCCTCCGGGTAAGCCCCGCCCCCTTAGCTAGACCCCGCTCCTGCGCACCAGCCCCCACCTCTGAAACAAAGATGCCCACCTGCGATTCAATTCAAGCGGAATACAGTGTGTCAGTTGCCTAGTGGGGAGCAGGTGATGCCAAGACAGATTTTCTGGTCCCCCACATTTTCCTTACAACCTCATTTCTTTCAGACTTCAAGCCTAACACCTCAGAAGGCTCCACTTTTTCTTAAAGGGCCAGCACCTTCTTATGACTCAGTCTATCCTGGTAGAGGGATCCCTTGGTATAGGAAGGGGTGGGGGAGACTTAGAGGCATCTGGGGGTGTCTCTGAAAGACCCACTTACCTTCCTTTCTTGTCTTCCAGGATCAGTGGGGATGAGTTTGAACTTGGAAGGAGAATGGCATTATCTATAGAGGCTGGATGCAGGAGAGGTGTGAGTGTCTAAGGGCTAGGGATTGTGCAATTCTCAAACTCCCATTAGACCTCAGGACTCCAAGAGTGGGCACATCCAGAGTAGTGGGTCAGCCTGGGTCCCTGTACTGCAGGTTCCCTGAGGCTTGATGGGAAGATGTTTCATTCATCCATCTGTCCGTCCATCCATCATCTGTCCTCCTCCTCCATCTGTCCATCCATCTATCCACTCACTTACCCATCCATATCTTTATCCATCCATTACTCAATTACTCATCCACCCGCAATCCATCCATCCAAACCTAGTCCACCCACCTACCCGCTCAATACCCATCTGACCACACATTCACCCACTTACTCCATTCATCTCTCCACTCACCAACACTGACCAACCACCCACACATCTACCCATTTATCTGTGCATTCACCCATCTCCCTACCCAGGCATCCACCCATCTACCCATCAACTCACCCATCCATCCACCCACACATCCCATTATCCATATATCCACCTACCCACCACCTACTATCCATCCATCCATACATACATACACCCATTCATCTATAATACATGTCCAAACATAAATTGAGCCCTTGGCTGGGCGCAGTAGCTCACACCTGTAATCCCAGCACGTTAGGAGGCCAAGACAGGTGGATCACCTGAGGTCAGAAGTTCGAGACCAGCCTGGCCCCATCTCTACTAAAAATACAAAAATTAGCCAGGTGTGGTGGTGTGCACCCGTAGTCCCAGCTACTCTGGAGGCTAAGGTAGGAGAATCACTTGAACCCAGGAGGCGGAGATTGCAATGAACTGAGATCAACCTGGGCAACAGAGTGAGATTCTGTCTAAAAAAAAAAAAAAAATTGAGCCCTCACTCCATCTTGACATGCCTCAGCTAGGGTTTGGATCTTGAGAAGATTCTGGTCTTGTGGGGAAGTTGGCAACCCCAGTGACAATCCAGTGCCACAGTTCAAACAATAAAACATAGTTTCGCCATAGGAGGGAGTCATCAGCTATCTCTGGGGTATCAGGGAAGACTTCCTGGAGGAAGTGGCCTCTGAATGGGACACTGAAGGATGAATAGGAATCCACTGCGCAGAGTAGGGAGTAATGTGGAAGGGGGGCATTATTTGACTCTCCCAGGCCTTGAGTCTCCTGTAGCCTGGTATGCTGGTGGCACTTTAGAGCATCTTCTCATTTAGTCTTTACCATGACCCTGAAAGGGAGAGACTGTTACAGTCTTCATTTCACAGATAAGAAGACTGAGGTTCAGAGAGAAGAGGTCACTTGCACAGGTCTACCCTGCTTACAAAAGCAGGGGGAACAGCATGTGCAAAGGCCCAGGGTGGGGAGGCAGCCTGGAGTTTCCAAGGCACAGATCAGAGTTTGACTCTCTCTGGATTAAACCATTTGTGGCTTCCTAGTGCCATCTGGACAAAGTCCCAATTCCTTAGTTTAGTATCCATCTGTCCATCCATCCCCTGAGCTGCTCTGTGCCCAGCCCTGTGCTGGGTGATACTGGGGACACAACAGTGACCATGACAGCCCCAGCCCTGCCCTCATGGGGCACAAAGTCCAGTGAAGGGGACAGACCCATCCCCAGATGGTGATGCTCCAGAATGGGCAGGGCTAGAATGGTGAAGCCCAGGAACTGGAGGAGCTCACAGGGGTCGGGTGTTGGACCTGGGATGGGGGAGGTCCAACCAGGACCTAGAGAGGGCTTCCTGGAGGAGGGGGCATCTGACCCAGACTGGAGGATTCAAGGAGGGCTGCCTGGAGGAGAGGACTTTGGAGGTGAGACCAGAAGAATGGGAGGAGTGAGGCAGGAGAGGAGCGTCTACAGAGGGAATAGCACGTGCCAAGGCCAGGAGAGCTTGGAAGTCTTGTGCCTGTGAGACAGTCCCAGCCCCCTGCACACAAGGAGGAAGTTCTCCTTGGGCTGGGTTGAGGCAGGTGGCCGGACAGGTGGCTAATGAATTCAGAGCCAGCAGAAAGGCCCTGAGGATGAGAGTGGAGGCCTGCACAGAGCTTATGTGTGGAGGCGGGCGCTGGAGGCCGAGCCTGGGAAAAAGAGATAGGTAGGTGTAGCCAGGCCAAGTAGGGCAGTGGGAGACTCGGCTCTGCCATGGCCAAGCGTGGATGGGGATGGTCTGGAGTGAGTGTCAGGGGACCTTTGGATCAGTAGTGATGGAGGGGCCTTCTCACCCCACTGCCTGGAAGCCCAGTGGGCTCTTTTCTCCACTCCTTTCTGTCTCCTTTTCTGTCTCTCCACTCCTGATCATGACTCACTGTAGCCTCGACCTCCCTGGGTTAAGCGATCCTCTGGCCTCAGCCTCCCAAGTAGCTGAGACTACAGGCGTGCACCACCATACCTGACTAATATTCATTTTTATTTTTATTTTTGTAGAGACAGGGGTCTCACTTTGTTCCCCAGGCTGGTCTTGAACTCCTGGGCTCAAGCAATCCTCCTGCCTCTGCCTCCCAAGGTGCTGGGGTTACATGCGTAAGCCACTGCACCTGGCCTCCTCTCTCTCTCTCCGTTTTGTCTCTTTCTGTATGATTCCTTCTCTCTCTTCCCATGTCATTCTCTCTGATTCCTTCCAGGTCTCTCTCTGTCCCACTCTGCCTGTCTCTCTTCTTGTTCTCTGTCTCTGTCTGTAGGTCTCCCTCCCTCATCTCCACTCTGATTCTCTGTCTCCCTCTTTCTCATCACTTCGTCTCTTGTCTCTGTGGCCCTCGCACATCCCTGCACCATTCCCTGCCAGCCACTCTGTGTCCCCCTCACATTGGGGCTGATGAGGGATGCACAGATGGGCTGGGATGGGGCCAGGCCCCCTCCCGCTCCTGACTTGGCCTCTCCTCCCCTCTCCAGAGACCCAGCCTCCGGCTGTGACCCCCAGCCTCACACCTGGCTCTGGTTCCCGCCTGGTCCTCCAGCTTCAGGACCCCACCTCCAAAGGCCCCTCCGCTCAACACCTACCTCCCTAGGGCCCTGCTGGGACATAAGTGCCCACCCAAGAGGCTCTCAAGGACACCGGCAAGGCCTCCAGGCCCTGAGCCCCACTTCTGCCTTCACCTCTGCCTGGGACCTGAGCTGGGCTCCTGGGCCTTGCCAGAAGATGGCAGCTAGGGCCTCACCGCCAGGACAGAGAAGGGACGGGGTGGCTGGGCAGTCAGGGAAAGAGGGTTGCCCGGATCCGACATTTTGGAGAGATTCCTTCACCCTCCTGTCCCCCCGCCTCCCTTCTCTAATTTCCTTGTTTTTTTAATTATAAAGTCTTAAAAACACAGTGCCACCAACTGGAGTTCTTGAGTCTATTCCAAGATTGCAAATTCTTACCAATTTGAAGCTCATAAATCACGAATAAGAATACGGATTGGCCAGGTGCAAGCGCGATGGCTCACGCCTGTAATCCCAACCCTTTGGGAGGCTAAGGCGAGTGGATCACTTAAGGCCAGGAGTTCAAGACCAGCCTGGGCAACATAGCAAGACCCCCCATCTGTACAAAACAAGCAAACCAATTGCCTGGGCATGGTGGTGCACACCTGCGGTTTCAGCTACTTGGGAGCCTCCCAGAGTGCTGGAATTACAAACAAGAGCCACAAGGCCTGGCCTAGACTCCACCTCTTAACTAGAGGGAACTGCAAAATTCCTGCGAGAGATGTGCGTGCAGGGGAGAATGAAGACTCAGGGCCACGCGTGTGTGACTTTACCAGCTGTGGCTCTCCGATCACGTCCTCTGTCCCATAGGAAATGAGCAGGTTAGGCATGGACAGCCTCACTTTCAAGGCTTCCAGATGGACATGGGTTCAAATGTCGCCTCTGGAACGCAACATGACATCACCTGTCAGGACCCCAGTTTCCACATCTGGAGAGTGGGGAGAGAGGCTGTGCCTGTCTTATAGGATGATTGTGCTGATGGTGGAGGTATTTTGAGGAACACATGGGGAACTGTGCCCCGTGTGTCAGCGCCCATCACAGGCAGAGGCTATTCTTTGTAACTAGGAAAACAGGCTCAGAAACCAGTGTGAGTCCCTTGGGGTTCTCAGCTTTCCAGACCTCTGTCCCCTCCAGCCCCCAGAGAGAGAGCCCACCAAGGCAGAGTGTGGATCACTCCCGTTTGGCTCTGTCTCTCTCCCTCTGGTACCTTTTTTTTTTTTTTTTTTTGAGAGGGAGTCTCACTTTCTTGCCCACACTAGGCTGGAGTACAATGGTGGGATCTCAGCCTCACTGCAACCTCCCCCTCCTGGATTCAAGCGATTCTCCTGCCTCAGCCTCCTGAGTAGCTGGGATTACAGGCATACGCTACCACGCCTGGCTAATTTTTGTATTTTTAGTAGAAATGGGGTTTCACCATGTTGGCCTGGCTGGTCTTGAACTCCTGACCTCAGGTGATCCACCCGCCTCCACTTCCCGAAGTGCTGGGATTACAGGTGTGAGCCACCACGCCCAGCCATTCTTTCTGTCTCTGTCTTGTTCAGACTTCATCTGTCTCTGTCCCCTTCCCCACTGGAAACCCACATCTTTGGGGCCTCCCCTCCCTTCTCCTTCAGAGTCCAGGTGAGCTCTCTCCTGCAGACCCAGGCTGCTTCATCCTGGCTCACTGCCCTCCAGTCCCCTCTCCCAAGTGCCCCTCAGCCCCTCTGCCATCCAAGCTCCCCCTTTGCCACCCTCTCCTTAGAGCCATCCTTGGACCGTTGAGTCTCTCAGGCACCTCCCACCATGTACACTGCTGCTCTGTGTTCAAGGCCCAAGGGGCACGTGTGTGGGTTTTTGAGGGACCCCTTCGGGGCAGGCTGCGATGGAGAGATTCGTACAGAGACACACACGTCGCTATGAACAGACACACATGCAAATATGCACATGCACACTCCAAAACACACACACACTGCAAAACACACACACATGAAGGATGCACAGAAGATATGCCACACTCAGCCGGGTGCACTGGCTCATGCCTGGAATCCCAGCACTTTGGGAGGCCAAGGCGGGCAGATCACCTGAGGTCAGGAGTTCGAGCCCAGACCAGCCTGGACAACATGGTGAAACCCCGTTTCTACTAAAATACAAAAAATTGGCCGGACGCGGTGGCTCACGCCTGTAATCCCAGCACCTTGGGAAGCCAAGGCGGGCGGATCACTTGAGGTCAGGAGTTCAAGACCAGCCTGGCCAACATGGTGAAACCCCATCTCTACTAAAATACAAAAAATTAGCTGGGTGGGATGGCGCCTGCCTGTAATCCCACCTACTCAGGAGGCTGAGGCAGGACAATCAGGTTGGGAGGTGGTAGAGATCGCAGTGAGCTGAGATCGCGCCACTGCACTGTAGCCTGGGTGACAGAGCGAGATTCCGTCCCAAATAAAAAAGAAAGAGAAAATATCTGCTGAGCAGACGAGTAAATGAACAAAATCTCAGGATAGGCCAGGAGTGGTGGCTCACACCTGTGAACCCAGCATTTTGGGAGGCCGAGGCGGGCAGATCACTTGAGGACAGGTGTTTGAGACCAGCCTGGGCAATATGGTGAAACCCCATCTCTACTGAAATATAAAAATTAGCCGGGCGTGGTGGTGCATGCCTGTAATCCCAGCTACTTGGGAAGCTGAGGCAAGAGAATCCCTTGAACCTGAAAAGCGGAGGTTGCAGTGAGCTGAGGTCATGCCACTGCACTCCAGCCTGGGTGACAGAGCGAGACTCCATCTCAAAAAAGGAAGAAAGGGACAAGTGTCACAAAAAGCAGAACAGGCACAGGATGAGAGCATGGGCTGCCACTTTGATGACCTTATGGAGCCCTTCAGTGAGTGTCGTGTCCCGGGTTCTGTTCTAGGAACCGTATACCTGAGAATCTGTTAAACCCTATGGCAGTCCCGGAAGGTGGGTGCCATCACGGTCCCCATTTCCCAGATGAGGAAGCAGGACCAGAGAGGTGAAGCGGCTCATCCAAGGTCACACAGCTGGAGATTGTGGGGCTGGGCTCCATTTGAACCCAGGCAGCCTGGCTCCAGGTCCTGGGCACTAACCACCATGCTTCCAGCCTTTTTTTTTTTTTTTCTGAGATGGAGTCTTGCTCTCTCTTGCCCAGGCTGGAGTGCAATGGTGCGATCTCAGCTCACTGCAACCTCCGCCTCCCAGGTTCAAGTGATTCTTCCACCTCAGCCTCCCGAGTAGCTGGAATTACAGACACCCCCCATCATGCCCGGCTAATTTTTGTACTTTTGTAGAGATGGGGTTTCATCAAGTTGGCCAGGCTAGTCTCGAACTCCTGACCTCAGGCGATCCGCCGCCTTGGCCTCCCAAAGTGGTGGGATTACAGGCATTAGCCGCCATGCCTGACCCCAGCCTCTTTTTCTTAAAATAGAATTCTCTGACATTCTAATTTTTATTTATTTATTTATTTATTTATTTATTTATTTGAGACAGAGTCTTGCTCTGTCGCCCAGGCTGGAGTGCAGGGGCATAATTTCAGCTCACCATAAACTCCTCCTCCCAGGTTCAAGCAATTCTCATGCCTCAGCCTCCCAAGTAGCTGGGACTACAGGCAAGCGCCACCATGCCTGGCTAATTTTTGTACTTTTTAGTAGAGACGGGGTTTTGCCATGTTGGCCAGGCTGGTCTCGAATTCCTGACCTCAAGTGATCCGCCTGCCTCGGCCTCCCAAAGTGCTGGGATTACAGATGTGAGCCACTGTGCCTGGCCTGATTTTTAATTTTTTAATTGCTTTTGTTTGTCTTTGAGATAGGGTCTCACTCTGTAATCACAGCTCACTGCAGCCTCAAACTCCAGCACTCCAGCAATCCTCCTTCCTCAGCCTCCTCACAAACCACCATGCCTGGCTAATTATTTATATTTGTTGGTAGAGATGGCTTTTCTCTGTGTCTCCCAGGCTGGTCTTGAACTCCTGGGTTCAAGCTGTCCACCTGCTTCAGCCTCCCAAGACGCTGGGATTACAGGCATGAGCCACTGCACCCGGCCTGATACTGTTTTTGTGACTATGATGAGAGTTTTATCTCTTCCCAAAACTCCCCGGGACTCAGGTGGGATGGGTGATGGGTAGACAGCTGGAAGGACTTCAAACAATCACCCTCCCTTAAAGGCAGGTGGGGGAAGGAATATGAGGGAGGGGCAGGGCCAGGCCAAAGCTTTGAGGTCGGCTGCGAGGGGAGGCAGTTGTTTAGTGTATCCCCTGCCTGATGCAGGGGAGAGGTCCCAGCGGCTGGGACACTGGGAAGTGGGGGAAGGGACAACTCTTCTCTTCCCCTCCTCCCCCTTTTCCCAGAACCTGGAAATACCTCTCATTAACTTAATCCTCTCTAATTAAACCAATTGGATGTGCCTGGGGAGAAGGGAAATTGGGTGGGAGGTTAATTGTAACTAAAAATATCTCCCCCACTTCCTGGGAGGAAGAAGCCGCCGCTGGACCTGCCTGTATGGTAGGTGGGTGTCAGAGCAGGAGGGGCCCCTGGTCTAGGGGCATCCTGGGTCATGGGGGTGAGGACCCAGGGGATAGGCAGGCGGGGCGCGGGGGCTGCGGTCGTTGTGTGTCTGACCCCTGCATGTCCTCTGGGCCTGTGGACTTGGAATGTGGTGGTCGAGGGCAGTGGTGGAGGGATGTTGGTGTGGCTGGAGCCACGGCCCGTGTGTCCCATTGCTGAACGTGGTGTGTGTGTCGCTGAATGGCAGTGTCTGTCACACGTGCCTTGGTATAGGTTGTGTGTCTCTGTAGGTTCCTGTCTGTGACGACGAGACTGCACTTGGGTTGGGATTGTGTGACGAGCTGGTCTCTATCAACCGTGTCTGTGTCCACGGCATCGTTGTGTCGCGATTGCTCTCCTCCTAGGTCTGAACTTACAGTGGGACTTTGGGAGGCCGAAGTGGGTGGATCACCTGAGGTCAGGAGTTCAAGACCAGCCTGGCCAACATGGTGAAACCCTGGCTCTTTTAAAAATACAAAAATTAGGGTGGGCACGGTGGCTCTCGTCTGTAATCCCTGCACTTTGGAAGGCCAAGGCGGGCAGATCACCTGAGGTCAGTTCAAGACCAGCCTGGCCAACAAGATGAAACCCCATTTCTACTAAAAATACAAACAATTAGCTGGGTGTGGTGGTGGGTTCCTGTAATCCCTGGCTACTCGGGAGACTGAGGCAGGATAATCGCTTGAACCCGGGAGGCGGAGGTTGCAGTGAGCTGAGATTGCACCACTGCATTCCAGCCTGGGTGACAGAGCAAGAATCGGAAAGCCTGACTCCAGTGGGGATAATTGGATCTCAGGGTGGCAGGGAGCAAGTCACCGAACTTAAATCACTGAAGGCAAGGTGGGCGTCATTACCGCTTGCACAGCAGAGTCCAAGCAGCCATCAGAGTGCTATGATTTGGCCGGGCAGTGGCTCATACCAGTAATCCCAACACATTGGGAGGCCCAGGTGGAAGAATCTCTTAAGGCCAGGAGTTCGAGATTAGCCTGGGCAACATAGTGAGACCTGTCTCTACAAAAAAATTTAAACAATTAGCCAGATGTGGTAGTGCAGGCCTGTGGTCCCAGCTACCAGGGAGGCTGAGGCAGGAGGATCACTTGAGCGCAGGAGGTCGAGGCTGCAGTGAGCTGTGATTGTGCCACTGCACTGGGCAATAGAATGAGACCCTATCTCTAAAGATAATACATTTTAAAAAAGAATTCCAGGAACCCACCCCTAAAACCAGCCCTTCCCCTCCCTCTGCAGAACAAAGGCCCCATCAGAGGGGACATGCTGGGCGTCAGGGTCAGAGGAGGAAAGTCGGAGCTAAGACCTGAAGGATGATGAGCTGTCAGGTGGGTGGAGGGGAGAAGCTCAGGAGACGGAGACGGAGACGGGGAAGGGGAAGGTGGAGGTGCACAGGCCCTGATGGCACAGAGGGAGCCGCAGGAGGGAAGCAGGCGTGGTGGAACCTTAGGGGAAGGCAATGATCCTGCCTCCTTCCAGGGGGCGCTGAAGAGCCATAGATTTCTTTTTGTTAACAGCTTTATTGAGACCTGATTCATACGTAAAATTCACCCATTTAAAGCGTACAGTTCAATGGCTTTTAGTGTATTTATAGGGTTGTGCACCTGTCACCACAATGAATTCTAGAATATTTTCAACATCCCCAAAAGAAACTCTGAACGCCCTAACAGTGATTGCCGGCCCCCAGTCCTTGGCAACCACCAATCCCCTTTCTGTCTCCAAGGGTTTGCCTATTCTGGACATTTCAGTAAGTGGAATCACGCTACACCGCCCTTTGTGACTGACTTCAGCTTTCAGCAGCATGCCTTCCAGCTGTAGTGTCTGTCAGTCAATCCGTTTGTGTGTGTGTGTGTGTGTTTTGTTTCTTTTTTAGAGACAGGGTCTTGCTCTGTCGCCCAGGCTGAGTGCAGTGGTGTGATCTCAGCTCACTGCAACCTCGATCACCCAGGCTCAACTGATCCTCCCACCTCAGCCTCTCGAATAGCTAGGACTACAGGCATACGCCACCATGCCCAGCTAATTTTTGTATCTTTTGTAGAGATCGGGTCTCCCTATGTTGTCCAGGCTGGTCTCGATCTCCTGGGCTCAAGCCTCAGCCTCTCAAAGAGCTGGGATTAAAGGCGGGAGTCACCATGCCCAGCCTGTCATTCCTTTTCATTTCTGAATGATATTCCATTGTCCTGGAAGAACTTTGAGCAGAGAAGGGACAGACTCGGGCCAGTGCTTTATCCCGCCAGTGGATTAGAGGGCATAGGACGGGTTGAATTGTGTCCTGCCAAAGGGTGTGCTAAATTCCTCTTCTCAGCGCCTGAGCATGTGATCTTATTTGGAAAAAAGGTCTGTTCAGATGAGGTCATAGGGTGGGCTCTGGTCCAACATGGCACGTGCCCTTCTACAGAAAGGGACTGCCGGCAGCCTGACAGAAGCTGGAAGAGGCTGGGAAGACTCCTGGCAGGTTCCCGAGGGAGCTCAGCCCAGCCGACACCTTGACTTCCAATTTCTGGCCCCTAAAAATGTGAGATATCTGTTGTTTCAAGTCACCCAGTCTGTGGGGTTTTGGTACACAGGGAAGCAGAGCGGAGGCCAGAGGGTGCCGAGGAGGGGAGGAGCACAGGGAGGGAGGGGCTCATCCAGGGACTGCAGGAAGGTGCATAAAGGATATTGGGGCCCAGCAAGGTGGCTCATGCGTGTAATCCCAGCACTTTGGGAGGCCGAGGTGGGAGGGTCACTTGAGGTCAGGAGTTTGAGACTAGCCTGGCCAACATGGTGAAACCCTGTCTCTACTAAAAATGCAAAAATTAGCCAGGCATGGTGGCAGGCATTTATAATCCCAGCTACTCAGGAGGCTGAGGCAGGACTATCATTTGAACCCAGGAGGCAGAGGCTGCAGTGAGCTGAGATGGTGCCACTGCACTCCAGCCTGCCTGACAGAGCAAGACTCCGTCTAAAAACAAAAGAAAGAGAAAGGATATTGGTAAACAGAGCCAGGCACTTTGGAGTTGAGGGTGTCACCAAAATGAGCATGTGTCACCTTCCAGGGATGGTCAGTGTGTGGCTGCTACAGCACCTGGCAGGGGGTAAACAGCAAAACATGGCTGGGCGCGGTGGCTCACACCAGCACTTTGGGAGGCAGAGGCGGGAGGATCGCTTGAGCCCAGGAATTCAAGACCAGCCTGGCCAACATAGCAAAACGCCGTCTCTACTAAAAATACAAAAAGTTAGCCAGGCATGGTGGCACACGCCTGTAGTCTCAGCTACTTGGGAGACTGAGGCACAAGAATTGCTTGAATCTGGGAGGCGGAGGTTGCAGTGAGCCAAGATTGCCCTACTGCACTCCATCCTGGACGACAGTACAAGACTGTCTCAAACGACAGTATAAGACTTTGTCTCAAACGCTCACACGCACAACACACACACACACACACACACACAGAGCAGAAAATGGAGGGAGAAAGGACAGGGCCCATGGACAGGGTACAGCAGGTGAGAGAGAAAACCTATATCCGTATTTCTGACTTGGGAAGTAGCCCTATTTGTCTCTGATGTCACAAGAGAAGAGTGACTGTCAAATGTTGGTTATTTTTCCTGTTGCCTTAGTGATCACTGTAGCTGATGTTTGCTGAGAACCTTTTATATGCCAATCCCTGCTCTAAGCACGTGGACTAATGCATCAACTCTCAACAACAATGGATCTTTAACTTCCTTTTGCAAATGATAAAGCAGACATACAAAATGAGGATGACAATTCTCCTTGCCTACTCCCGGCCCATGGGGCTGTCTGTGATTCAGCAATGGTTGGCCCCTGGGGAGGGGAAACTGTGGCCTGGGCACTTGCACTATGTTTGTGCAAGATCTGTATTCTGAAAATTATGAAATATTGCTAAATTAAAGAAGAACCGGCCAGGCGCGGTAGCTCACGCCTGTAATCCCAACACTTTGGGAGGCTGAGGCGGGCAAATCACTTGAAGCCAGGAGTTTGAGACCAGCCTGGCCAACATAGTGAAAACCCGTCTCTACAAAAAAAAAAAAAGGCCGGGCGCGGTGGCTCAAGCCTGTAATCCCAGCACTTTGGGAGGCCGAGACGGGCGGATCACGAGGTCAGGAGATCGAGACCATCCTGGCTAACACGGTGAAACCCCATCTCTACTAAAAATACAAAAAAAAAACTAGCCGGGCGAGGTGGCGGGCGCCTGTAGTCCCAGCTACTCAGGAGGCTGAGGCAGGAGAATGGCGTAAACCCGGGAGGCGGAGCTTGCAGTGAGCTGAGATCTGGCCACTGCACTCCAGTACGGGCGACAGAGCGAGACTCCGCCTCAAAAAAAAAAAAAAAAAAAAAAAAAATAGCTGGTTGCAGTGGTGCTTCCCTGTAATTCCAGCTACCTTGGAGGCTGCAGCATGAGGATCACTTGAACCCAGGAAGTGGTGGTTGCAGTGAGCTGAGATTGAGCCATTGCTCCACTGCACTCCACCCCAGATGACAAAGCGAAAAGCTCCTTTTTTTTTTTTTTTTGAGACAGTCTTAACTCTGTCACCCAGGCTTGGAGTGCAGTGGCACAATCTCAGTTCACTATAATCTCTGCCTCCCACGTTCAAGTGATTCTGCTGCCTCAGCCTCCCAAATAGCTGAGATTACAGGTGCACGCCACCATGCCAGGCTAATTTTTGCTTGCTTATTTATTTATTTATTTATTTATTTTTATTTTTTTTTTTTATTTTTTTTTGAGACGGGGTCTCGCTCTGTAGCCCGGGCGGGAGTGCAGTGGCCCGATCTCAGCTCACTGCAAGCTCTGCCTCCCGGATTCACGCCATTCTCCTGCCTCAGCCTCCCGAGTAGCTGGGACTACAGGCGCCCACCACCTCGCCCGGCTAGATTTTTGTATTTTTTAGTAGAGACGGGGTTTCACTGTGTTAGCCAGGATGGTCTCAATCTCCTGACCTCATGATCCACCCGTCTCGGCCTCCCAAAGTGCTGGGATTACAGGCTTGAGCCACTGCGCCCGGCCTTATTTTATTTTTTTTGAGACAGAGTCTTGCTCTGTCGCCCAGGCTGGAGTGCAGTGGCGCGATCTGGGCTCACTGCAAGCTCCGCCTTCCGGGTTTACGCCATTCTCCTGCCTCAGCCTCCCAAGTAGCTGGGACTACAGGCGCCCGCCACCTTGCCCGGCTAGTTTTTTGTATTTTTTTGGGTAGAGACGGGGTTTCACCGTGTTAGCCATGATGGTCTCGATCTCCTGACCTCGTGATCTGCCCGTCTCGGCCTCCCAAAGTGCTGGGATTACAGGCTTGAGCCACCGTGCCCGGCCTATTTATTTATTTATTCATTCATTCATTCATTCATTCATTCTGAGACAGAGTCTCACTCTGTCGCCCAGGCTGGAGTGCAGTGGTGTGATCTCAGCTCACTGTAACCTCTGCCTCCCAGGTTCAAGCAATTCTCCCGCCTCAGCCTCCCAAGTAGCTGGAACTACAGGCGCGTGCCACCACACTCAGCTAATGTTTTGATTTTTCATAGAGACAGGCTTTCACCATGTTGGTCAGGCTGGTCTTGAACTCCCGACCTCAAGTGATCGCCTGCCTCAGCCTCCCAAAGTGCTGGGATTACTGGTATGAGCCACCGCGCCCAGCCTAGTCAACTGATTTTCAGTAAAGGTGTCAAATTAATTCAATGGGGAAATGAATACTTTTTTCAAAAAATGGTTCTGGAACCATTAGACATCCATATGCAGAAAAATGAGCCATGAGCATTAACTCACATCATACACAACGCCTAACTGGAAATGGACCATAGACCTAACAGTTTATATTAAAAATGTAAAACTATTAAACTAGAAGAAAACATAAGAAAAAAACTTCATGATCTTGAAGGTAGGCAAAGATTTGTTAGGTAGAACACAAAAAGTAGAAATGATAGAAGAAAATGATAATTTGAAATTCCATCAAAATACAAAACTTCTCTTGTCCAGGAGCAGCGGCTCACGCCTGTAATCCCAGCAGTTTGGAAGGCCAGTGTGGGAGGATCGCTTAAGCCCAGTTCAAGACCAGCCTGGGCAACATGGCGAGATCCCATCTCTACAAAAAAATACAAAAATTAGTTGGGTATGGTGGCACTTGCCTGTAGTCCCAGTTACTCAGGAGGCTGAATTGGGAGAATCACCTGAGCCCAAGGAGGCTGAGGCTGCAGTGAGCTGTGACTACACCACTGCACTCCAGCCTGGGCAACACAGTGAGACCCTATCGCAAAACAACAACAAAAAAAACTTCTGCTCTGCAAAAGACACTGTTAAGAAAATGATAAACGTGAGTCGGGTGCAGTAGTTCATGCCTGTAATCCCAGCCCTTTGGGATGCCACGGTGAGAGGATCACTTGAGCCCAGGAAGTCAAGACCAGACTGGGCAATATGGCAAAACTTCATCTCTACAGAAAAATACAAAAATTAGGCAGGTGTGGTGGCATGTGCGTCTAGTCCCAGCTACTTGGGAGGCTGAGGTGAGAGGATCACCTGAGCCTGGGCAGGTTGAGGCTGCAGTGAGCCATGATCACACCACTGCACTCCAGCCTGGGCAACACAGTGAGACCCTGTCCCAAAAAACAAATTTTGCTCTGCAAAAGATACTGTTAAGAAAATGATAAAGACGGATCAGGCGCAGTGTTTCACACCTGTAATCCCAGCATTTTGGGAGGCTGAGGCGGAAGTATCACTTGAGGCCAGGAGTTTGCGACCAGCCTGGGTAACATAGCAAGACCCTGCCTGTCTACAACAAAAATAAAAATAAAAATAAAAAATAAAAATAAATAAATATAAATATAAATATAAAAAATAAAAATAATCAAATGAAAAGGCAAGTATAGACTTGGAGAAAATATTTACAATACACATATCTAACAAAGGACTTGTTTCACCATGTAATCCCAGCACTTTGGGAGGCTGAGGCAGGAGGATCACCTGAGGTCAGTAGTTCAAGACCAGCTTGGCCAATGTGGTGACACCCCGTCTCTACTAAAAATGCAAAATTAGGCCGGGCGCAGTGGCTCAAGCCTGTAATTCCAGCACTTTGGGAGGCCGAGACAGGCGGATCACGAGGTCAGGAGATCGAGACCATCCTGGCTAACACAGTGAAACCCCGTCTCTACTAAAAAATACAAAAAACTAGCCGGGCAAGGTGGCGGGCGCCTGTAGTCCCAGCTACTCGGGAGGCTGAGGCAGGAGAATGGCATAAACCCGGGAGGCGGAGCTTGCAGTGAGCTGAGATCTGGCCACTGCACTCCAGCCTGGGCGACAGAGCGAGACTCCGTCTCAAAAAAAAAAAAAAAAAAAGAATGTTGGTCACTCCTGGGAGACAGAGGAGTTGGGCTGCAGCGGGTGGAGGCTGCTGGTGTTTTATTTTATCTGGATGCTGCTGGCACAGGTATGCTTCATCTGGGAAAATTCACCAAGCTGTTTACTTATAATTTGTGCATGTTAGCCTTCAAGAGGAACATTTTAAAAGACTGTTGAGGCCAAGTGTGGTGGTTCACGCCTGTAATGCCAACACTTTAGGAGGCTGAGGAGGGCAGATCACCTGAGGCCGGGAGTTCGAGACTAGCCTGACCAACATAGAGAAACCCGTCTCTACTAAAAATACAAAATTAGCTGGGTGTGGTGGCGCATGCCTGTAATCCCAGGTACTCAGGAGGCTGAGGCAGGAGAATCACTTGAACCCGGGAGACAGAGGTTGCAGTGAGCCAAGATCGCACCATTGCACTCCTGCCTCGGCAACAAGAGTGAAACTCCGTCTCAGGGAAAAAAACAAAAAAAACAAAAAAAAAACTGTTAAATGCTGAGATTACAGGCTCACATCTGTAATCTCAGAATTTTGGGAGGCTGAGGCAGGCAGGTCGTTTGAGCCCAGTGGTTCTAGACCAACCTGGGCATCATGGCGGAACTCTCTCTACAAAAAACAAAAAAAAGAGAAAACAAAAAAACCTATTCACACACAAAAATTAGCCGGGCATGGTGGCACATGCCTGTAGTTCCAGGCACTTGGGAGACTGATTTGGATCATTTGAGCCCAGGAGGTGGAGGCTGCAGTGAGCTGAGATTGCACCACTGCACTCCAGCCTGGGCAATTGAGAGAGACCCTGTCTCAAAAAAAAAAAAAAAAAAATTGTTGAATGAATCTGTTACTGAAATACTAGGGGTTCAGTCCAGGTCCTGCTGCTGGTCGCACAGAAAGCCAGTCACTAAGATGAGTATTGCCAAGGAAGAAGGCTTTAATCAGATGTGCAGCCAAGGAGATAGGAGATCAGTCTCAAATCCATCTCCCTGACTAAAACTAGGAGTTTATGTACTTTTTTCCTTTGAGATGGGGTCTTGCTGTGTTGCGCAGGCTGGAGTGCGATGGCACAATCTCAGCTCACTGCAATCTCCACCTTCTAACACCAAGTGATCTTCCCACCTCAGCCTCCCGAGCAGCTGGGGCTACAGGCGTGCACCACCACACCTGGCTAATTTTTGTGTTTTTTAATAGAGACAGGGTCTCGCTATGTTCCCCATCTGGTCTCGAACTCCTGGACTCAACTGATCCACCCTTATGGGCCTCCCAAAGTGCTGGAATTACAGGTATGAACCACCATGCCCAGCCTTTTATTTTTTCTGTTTCTAATATGGTGAATCACATTGATTTTCAAATGTTAAATCAACCTTAGATTCCTAGAATGAGCCCCACTTGGCCATGATGTACTGTATTTACATATTGCAGAATATGATGTGCTGAATTTCTATTTAGGGTTTTTGTGTCTATGTTCATAAGGCATATTGGCCTAGAATTTTCTTTTCTTGCATTGTCATAGCCTGGTTTTAGCAACAGGATAATGCTGGCCTCATAACATCAGTCAGGAGGCGTCCTCCCCTATATGGACAAGTGGGTGTGGGCGAGTATAATTTCCATGTTTGGTAGACGTCACCAATGAGCCCGTCTGAGCCTGTTCTCTTCGTTAACTATGAATTACATTTCCTTAATAGAGTTGTTCCGGTTATCTGTTTCTTCCTGAACGAGCTTTGGGTAGTTTGTGTCTTTCAATAATTTTTTCCATTTCAAATGAGTGGAATTTCTGTGCAGCACGTTGTTTATCGTATTCCCTTCTCCTTTTTGTTATCTGTAGGACCTACAGGTTGTTCTCCTTCCATTCCTATGCCATGCCTTCTTTTTCTTTTTCTACTGAGTGATTTTATTGTCTTTTCGTTTTCTTTTTTTGAGAGATGGAGTCTCACTCTGGTTGCCCAGGCTGGAGTGCAGTGGCACGATCTTGGCTCACTGCAAGCTCCGCCTCCTGGGTTCTAGCAATTTGCCTGCCTCAGCCTCCCGAGTAGCTGGGATTACAGGCACACGCTGCCATGCCTGGCTAATTTTTTGTATTTTAGCAGAGACCGGGTTTCACCGTGTTGCCCAGGCTGGTCTCAAACTCCTGAGCTCAGGCAATCTACCTGCCTCGGCCTGAATTTTTTTTTTTTGAGATGGAGTTTCACTCTTGTCGCCCAGGCTGGAGTACAGTGGCGTGATCTTGGCTCACTGCAACTTCTGCCTCTCGGGTTCAAGCGATTCCCCTGCCTCAGCCTCCTGAGTAGCTGGGATTAAAGGTCCCTGCCACCACGTCCAACTAAGTTTTTGTATTTTTAGTAGAGATAGGGTTTCACTATGTTGGCCAGGCTGGTCTCGAACTCCTGACCTCAGGCGATCCACCTGCCTCAGCCTCCCAAAGTGCTGGGATTACAGGCGTGAGCCACTGTGCCCGGTTCAGCCTGTTCTTTTCTTTTTTATTGGGAATGGGTCTTATGGTGCAGCCTGTGATCCCACGTGAACACCAGTGGCCCCAGCCCCCCTGCACAACTCTCAAAGTGACCCAGGTGGATGGGCAAATTCAGGGTCCCCCTACTTCAAGGGGAAGCAGAGACTGAGGATGGACTCAAGAGAGAGTGGCTGCGGAGGTGCTAAGAACCTGCACCTGGAACCAGGAGACATGGGAGGTCCCTGCTGGCTCTAATGCCCCTCCTACCCAGGACCCCTCAGGCAGCACCCTGCAGCAGGAAGAAGGAAAGCTAGACCCTGGGGAGGACTAATGGAGCAGCTGCTGCTTTTTGGATGGGCAGGTGCAGGCTTAACAGTGTGTGTCAGCATGTAAGGCTTTATTCACAATCGACGCTCCAGCCCCTCTGCACTGGGGCAGGACCACAGGGCTAAGCCCAGGCTGGGGGTTCAGGCAGGAGTCCTGCCCCTAGTCCTGGGCTGGAGGGCAGGGAGGCTGCAGGGAGCTGGGCAGGGCTCCTGGCCCGGCTCACACGTGCTGCCTCCGGTGGCGCAGCACCTCTGTGGGTGTGAACAGGAAGTTCTTCCCGCAGGCCTCACAGTGGTAGGGCCTCTGCAGGACAGACGTCTTCTGGAGGGTCTCGGGGGCAGCTTCCTCAGCCCCTAAGGGAGGAAAAGGAGGAGGCTGTGAGGGGGGTGTTCCAGTGGACATGTCTACCCGCACCCAAATGCCAGGCACTCGTGGGGCTCAGGTTCTCTCCTGGCCTTTGGGGAACTAAGTTTTGCCTCCTCCAGGAAGCCTTCCTGGATTAATAAAATGACACAGGCCTGTCTTTACTCTGCATCCCTGCCAGTGAGAGAGACAAAGAGAAAGATACAAGGAGCAACATGGAGACTGAGAGGCAGACAGAGCCAGCCCTGGGGTGGGGTCACATGGTCCCGGTGCTGTCTCCCCCACTGAACCCCAGTGTGTAGCATCCCTGGGTGACAATAGGGTGGATATGACCAAGGCAGAGACAGCTGCAGGACAGGGAAAAAGAACAAGAGACATAGCCACAGAGAGTCAGAAATGAAGAGACGAAGACAGCAACATAGAGGCACCACAGGGGACAGGCAGGAAGAGGTGGCGCTCCAGGCCCTCCCTGCCCTGGGCTCCTGACCTTCAGGACAAAGCCTGTGTGTGGCACCGGCCAGGGCCAGCAGGTGGAGGTCGTCATTCTCGGAGCATCTAGCAAGTGCCCGCACACACAGGAGATCATGGGATGGACAGACGGCCGGGCAGAGGTGGCCCGGTCCCCACAGTCCTGTGCTTACCTGGGGGCCCATCCTGGGGGGCCTGAGGGCACGTGTTCTCGTGGGCGATGCGCTCCAGGGGCGTGAGGGGCGCATGCAGGCCACAGTGGGGGCAGGTCCAGAAGGTTCGGAGACAGTCACTGTACAGGTCCGTGTCACTCTGCGGCAGGCCAGCTGTCAGGGCTGGGCCCCCACCAAGTGCCACCCACCACCCACTGCCCCCCTGGGACCCTTCCCAGAAGCCCTCAGGGCCATGGGCCCCATGTGGGAATCACATCCCTGGACTAAGGCGAAATGAAGCCGTGGGATCAGGGGTGGGGTCTTCTTGAAATCCCACCTTCAGGGAAGGAGGGTTCATGCTCACCGTGAGGCAGTTGTAGGTGAGGAAGTCGGTAACTGCGTAGCCCCCCTTGGTGGGGTGGGGGGACAGGGTGGAGCTGCCAAAGAGGCCAGGAAGATGGGGGGTGGCTGGGATGGTCTGGGGTCCCACATACAGGTTCTGGGCTTCTAGCCCCGTAAGCCGCCGGAGGCTGTAAGGAATCTAAGGAAGGAGAGACAGGAAATCGAGAGAGACAGGCTCAGGGAGATGCCGCCAAAGCACCTGGATCCAGCTGTGCCTGAAGCCCTCCCTCGGGCTTTGCAGTTACGGAAGCCAAGTGCTTAAGCCAATCATAACTTGGCTGCAGACACGCATGACCAGGGGTTTGTCTAGAATATCCTGATAAGCCACCCCCGTCTAAATTGCCTTCCCCAGGCCCCTCTTCTGCCCCTGTCACTGGTGGGACCTCATTCAGACCTTGAGTCTAACCTTTAAGTCTGGCCGCCTCAACCCTCCTCCTCCTAGCATGTCAGCCTTGGTCCCCTCTCCATGGCTCACTGGGTTCCTGCCCCTTTGTCCTCAAGCCCCTCTACTCCAGGAAGTCAGCCTGAATTGCACCCTTCTCACCCCACCCACATGAAGTAGAACCAGGAGCAATTTCCGCTCCCCACCTAAGAGTCGGTGGTTGGTTTCAAGTCTGCTCAGTTCAGTTCTTCCCATCCAAAAGCAGACACCTACGGCTTCCCTCTCACACTTTGCCCGTCCTTGACTGTTAGCAAGGGGGGATCAGCCACGCTTGCAGAACGTGCTTAGTAAACAGGGCAGCAGTGCGTAGCATGGCCTCTGGAACCAGGCTCCTGGGATCAAATCCTGGCTCCACCCAGACCAGTGGAGTGACCTTGGGTGAGTGACTGAACCTCTGTGGCCTGAAAACCCCCAAATGTGCCCAGTGGAGTGAATGGGAAGCCAGGCCTTCCCGAGGCCCAAGCCCGGTGGTGGACGCCCCCTCTGGCCACAGGGAGGCACGGCACCCTGGTGGAAGGCACCTTGCATGCTGTGAACTGCAGGAGTTCCTTGCTCAGAGTGGCCACCTCCTTGGGGCTGACTGGCGCATCCTGTTCCTCCTCTTCCAGCCGCCGCTGGGCCTGATGCGCCAGCTGCCGGTCCAGGGCACCTTCCCAGCAGGCACGGAGCCGCAGGGAAGCTGCCAGGAGCCGGAGAGCACTTTCACTGTCTGTCAGCTGCAGCTCCAGCCAGCCGTCGGCCACCAGGCGGGAGCAGTCACTGTTGGTGTCCAAGGACCGGCTAAAAAGCAGGAGGGACTGGAAGAGAGGGAGCAGAAGACAGGGAGTAGGTGTGAGGGGCAGGGCGATGTTGGAGACAGGCCCTGCCCGGCTGGGCTCCTGCCCACCCACGAGCCCTGTCTATGCGAGGCATCCACCTACCCACCATCTACCCGCTGTACCAGGCACCCCTGCGGGTGCTGGGGATACGGCATGAACAAGGCAGCCGCTGAGTCGGGAGGGGGGCTGGGGTTGCAGGGTGGCGGGGGGCAGATGGGAGCGTGCTGGCAGAGAGACAGCTGCATTCTCAGGCAGGGTGGCAGAGGGACAGCAGGCACTCAGACACACATGACGTGCAGGGAGGGCCCAGACCCTGAGCACACGCTCCTCTGTGAGGACGGAAGTCAGGGCTGTAATTACCGGTGCTGTGGCTCATAAGCTGTTGGAGAAAATTCTCAGGGTTGGGGCCAGGGCAGAGGACAGGGCAGGACTGGCCATGTGTGGATGGTTTGGGGGCCGGGGATGGTACAGGAGGGCTCCATATACTGTTCTGCTTGCTTATGTGAATGTGAAGTGTCTCCATCTTCTTTTTATTATTATTATTTTTATTTATTTATTTGAGATGAGTCTCGCTCTGTCGCCCAGGCTGGAGTGCAGTGGTGCCATCCTGGCTCACTGCAACCTCCACCTTCCAGGTTCAAGTGATTTTCCTGCCTCAGCGTCCCGAGTCGCTGGGATTACAGGCGTCCACCACCACACTCGGCTAATTTTTGTATTTTTAGTAGAGATGGGGTTTCACCACGTTGGCCAGGCTGGTCCCAAACTCCTGGCCTCAACTGATCCACCCACCTCGGCCTCCCAAAGTGCTGGGATTATAGGCATGAGCCACCATGCCCGGCTTGTTATTTTTTGAGACAGGGTCTCTCCGTCACCCAAGCTGGAGTGCAGTGTCAACAATAACAGCGCACTGCAGCCTCGACCTCCCAGGCTCAAGCGATCCTCCTGCCTCAGCCTCCCAAGTAGCTGGGATTACAGGCACACAACACCACGCTCAGCTAACTTTTTAAAATTTTTTGTAGCGATAGAGTCTCCCTATGTTGCCTAGGCTGCCCTTTGAACTCCTAGGCTCAAACGATCCTCCCACCTCAGCCTCCCAAAGTGCTGGGATTCTAGGTGTGAGCCAGCCAGATTCTCTCAACAAGCGGTCCAGTGCAGGGAGAGAGCGCAGCAACTCTGGTAGCAGGTCTGTTCCACTTCCTGCAGTCCGGCTGGTTGCCAACCCTCTGTCCCTCGGCCTGTGTGCTGCCTGCTTTCCCATGCTCACATGAGCGCCCGGCATCACCCTTTTGGTTTACCGTCTGCCTCCACCATCCTATCTGAGCCCCATGAGGGTGGGGAGTTTGGTAGACGTTGACCACAGCTGCACCACCAGCCCCCAGAACACTAACATCGCCTGGCCCACCAGGCGGGCTGGAGGGAGGTGTGGATATGCACAGAAGTGACTGAGCTGAGCTGGCTTTCGTGGTGCTGTTGGCACAGTGTCAACAAAACCCTGAAGCTCTGGGAGCCCGCAGGTTCCTCTCCCCTCTACGTTCTCTGGGACCCAAGCTGGGGAGTGCTGGTAGTGAGCGGGAGGCAGGAGGGGGCAGCGTGACCCGGGAGCTCTGGTTTGGCCACCTGCTCGCTGTGTGACTTAGACAGGTGACGTGTCCCCACCCCTGCCTGAGCTTCAGTCCCCTCTATAAAGGGAGACCTGCAGGACTGCGTGAGGACTCCAAGGCCAGGCCTTGGATCACAGAGACACCCGAGGAGCACTCAGGGCAGGGCAGCGGCTGCCGTGAGGACCATGGCTCTGCTGCCGGCACCCATGCAAGGGCATCCATGATCTGAGTTTGGCCTTAGCCTCCACCCGGGCCGCGCCCTTCCTCTCCCTCCTGGTGACTGCCAGCCCTCCTGGCTGGGACCCTGTCCCAGCTCTGCTCAGAAGTCCCCAGGGTCCTGTCTCCCTCGCCTCTCTGGTCTCATCTCTGCACACTCCACCTTGCCGACTGCATGCCAGGCACGTGTCTGCCTCAGAGCCTCTGTGCTGGCCACTCCACTGCTGGGACACTCTGCCCCGAGATCCACACTCTCTCCTCTTTGGGTATCTACTTGGGGACACCAGGTGGCCTTATCTTATGCCACACCCTGTGTCCATCCTCACCCCCACCCTACTCTCTATTGCCCAGCACCACCCTCCCACAGGTCGCTCAGGGCATCACTGTGCTACTGCTATCACTGTCCCCTGCCATGGGAGCCCGGGAGCGCAGGGGCTAGGCTTCTTGCCTGGTTCCCTGCTGCGCCCTTGGCACCTGGCACAGCGCCTGGCACCCAGCAGGCACTCGGCAGGCACTCTGTCGAGCAACTCCATGAATGAGAGAAAAAGCGGCCACAGCAATGGCCCAAGGCGGACGCCTGCGGCCAGCCCAGGCACCGGGCGCCAGACGGCCCTCCAAGCCCACGCAGTGCCCCCACCTACCACCCTGGGCAACGCAGCTCTCATATCTGGGCATGGGGGCAGGGTGGGGCAGAGGCCCACCTGGAGGGCAGGGATGCGGACGCAGTTCACCAGGTATGGCTTGTTGGTCTCCAGCAGGGACACAAAGCTGAGGAGCTGGTGTTTGCTGCTCATCTTGTCCTTGTCGTCTGAAAGGTTGAGGAGGACCACTCAGGCCCACCCTGGCCCACCCAGGCCCATCAGAGGCCCGCCTGTCCCACCCGGTCAATGCACACATTGGTAAAAAGAATATGCTCACAGCATGGCTTTGGTGGCCTGGCCAAATCTGAATGTGACTCCCAGCATGCAGCCATGTGTGCAGCGAGACACCCTTCCATGCGCACAGGCGCAGGGGGGCCTCCCCCTGCAGGACCCAGTTGGGAGCTCACAGTGCCCACAGGACAGGCCCCCGGACCGGTGTCCACTCCCTGGGCACAGCCACACTGGCTCAGGTTGGCTCTCACCACCATGGGGAGGGCGAGGCCCAGCAGGGGTGAGTCACCCAAGGCTACCCAGGGAGGCCTGGCCCTGGAACCTCCGCTTCTGCGAGCCCCTGTCAATACCAGCCTGGACCGGCGTGGGAAGGATCGCGGGGAGCCCCAGCCAGAGGGGCCCGGGAGTTCACGATATCCCTGCCCCTCACATCCCAGATGGGGGTTCCTTCCACCTGGGCTCACTGTACCTCGGCTTCCATCGCAGCTGCCAGCCTCCGGCTCCTGTGCATGCAGCACCTGGGGGCTGCCAGCAAAGACGCAGGTGGGGTGCAGCACGGCCCCCTGCTTGGCCTGTGTGTGGAAAATCTGTGGAGGATGGAAAGGAAGCACAGGCCCTCCTATCTGCTCTCTCCTCTGCCCAGGACGCCTCTCCTCCATCCTCTGGCCCAGGTCCCCTCCTCCAGGAAGCCCTCCTGGACTCCTCCAAATCTGGGGCAGGTGCTCCCTGTGGGTTCCTACAGTGCCCTCGGCTCCCCAAGCCCTACCCACTCTGGGTTGTCTGGGGACAGGTCTGTCCTCCCACTGGGCTGTGAGCCCCATGGGGACAGAACCAGGGTTGTTTCAGTCACCCATGGTCCTCCAACAGCTCCTGGGGGCAGGTGGGCGGGGGTGAGGGCCTCAGGGCACTCAGGACAGGCACTCAGGGTTCGTGTGTTGGAGGACGAAACATAGGATGGGGCAGAACAGGCCCCACCTGGTCTGAGTCCTTCCGGCTGCTGTTGAAGGCGTCGGGGACAGCCAGCTGCGGGTACAGGCCCCGGCCCAGCACCAGCTTCAGCAGAGCCAGCTGCTCGCGGCTCAGGTCCTGGGCTAAGTTGGCAGCAGCCTGCAGCTGCGCCAGGTCATGCCGGAGCTTGAACTTCACATCCTGGGGGGGAACATAGGAGGTAGAGTCTTAGGGGACCTGAGGGGCTGCTACTGTGATCCGCAGACCCCCAGGCGCTGCAGATACCTGGGGCCAAGCACCGCCCATGGAAACCCGGCTCCTGAAACGAGGACAGGGCCATGGTTCCTGGGACCCCCCAGAAGAGGTCAAGACCCACCTTGGTAAACCCCACTCACCTACCCCCATACCCCACAGCCCATGGCACCCACCTGGATGTCCACGCCATCGCCAGCCCCTGGGGGGGCTGGGCCAGCCCGGTCCTCGTCGCTGGAGCCGCCGTCCTGCTCCTCCTGCAGCCGCAGCACCTTGCGCCTGCGCCCCGCGCCCTCCTCGTGCTGGCGTTTCAGCTGGTGCAGGGCCCGGCGCTCCCGGCGCTGCTGCAGCCGACTGTAGCTGTCCGCCACCTGCGTGGCCTGGGCCCCAGTCATCAGCCCGTGGTCCTCCAACAGCTCCTGGGGGCAGGTGGGCAGAGGTGAGGGCCTCAGGGCAGGCTCAGCGGGCTCTGGACTCATATGGAAATGGGGACCTTCCCGGTGGCAGGGCTGCTAGTGCCCAAAGGGGGCTGAATGAGGACAGCCCCTCGCGTGGTGCTGGGCGCGGATTGCTGCTCCAGCGGGAGAGCTGTGCTCACTGTCGGCAGAGGGAACACCGGGGCCAGGGGCAGGAGGAGGCAGGCAGGGGCGCCCAGTGCCTTCTCCAAAAGCTGGCTCCAGGCTCTGGTGACTGCCCCACCTGCCCCTCGGGTCTGGGGCAGGGGACATATACTGGATATCCAGATGCCCCCCAGGGAGCCCTGCTTTCCCACACAGCCCTGGTGGGCGTCCTGCATTAGCGCTTCTGAGTGTAGCCCTGGGGCATCTGGGAACTTGGTGGGAATGCCAAGTCCTGGGCCTCATTCCAGAACGACCAAGTGGAGAGTGGAGGGGGCTGGGCGGGGCTGGGCATCTGGACTCAACAGACCCTCCAGCTGACTGTGACCCATAAAATCGGAGACCCCTGCCCTCCCCATGCCCTCCCCGTGCCCACACCTTGTCAACATTCCTCAAGTGACCCGATTTGGTTGGACCCTCTGTTTCCTGCTGAGCCCTGACCGATGGAGGACACAGAAGATTGTGTGTGCATGTGTATGTGTGTGTCTGTGTGTTTGCATGTGTGTGTGCAAAGGGCTCACACTTTCCATTAGATTCTCAAAGCACCTGGGGACCAGTGAAGCCTGAACACTGCTCTAGCAGCCAGAGATCTCAGGACCAATGCTGAGAGCGGTCAGGGCATCTGTGGTCCCCAACACTGGGACCCCAGAAATTGCACAGGAGGCGTTGGCTGGGTGACTGCCCATTCTGGGCCTCAGCTTGCCCATCTCCAACCAAAGAGAACGGGTTACACCAGGAACTCTTTTATTCTATCCTCAATCCATGGACACAACCACGGAAAAGGGCCTAACAGCAGGTCTTTCTGCACTCAGATGGAGAACAGCCATGAAACAAGCTGCGGAACTGTGTGGGCACAGGAGAAACCCAAATCTTTTTTTTTTTGAGATGGAGTTTCCCTCTTTTTGCCCAGGCTGGAGTGCAATGGCTCAATCTTGGCTCACCACAACCTCTGCCTCCTGGGTTCAAGCGACTCTCCTGCCTCAGTCTCCCAAGTAGCTGGGATTACAGGCATGCACCACCAAGCCTGGCTGATTTTTGTATTTTTAGTAGAGACGGGGTTTCACCATGTTGTCTAGGATGGTCATGATCTCCTGACCTCGTGATCCACCTGCCTCAACCTCCCAAAGTGCTGGGATTACAGGCGTGAACCACCGTGCCCGGCCGACAGGTGCTATTTTTATCCTCTCTTTTTTTCTAGGGGAAGCTGAGGCCCAGAGACAAGCAACAACATGCCCGGGGCCACGCTGTCAGAAATGGCAGAGCCAGGTTCATGGCTGGGGTGTCTGGCTCCAGATGTGCCAGCCCCAACCGCAACCACAGGCTGCCTCCAGCACCATGCCCATGCAGCCAGCTCAGCATCCCCGGTCGGGAGGGCGAGCTCTTCCCAAGGATGCTGCATGTCCACTGACTCCGTCCACCCCTCCAGGAAGCCCTCCTGGATTTCTGCTCCCTTTGCCCTGCCCGGCTGCCCCAACACCTGGTCATCAGGTGGTGGGGGAGGTAGGTGCAGGGTGGGACTCTGGTCTGACTGCTGTCCGGGAAGGGCAGGCAGCGTTCTGGAGTGTGCTTGCATGAGTCTGCCTGGGCGGGGCCAGCCTTACCCCTCCTCCCGAGCCTCACCTTGAACTGGCGCCGAAGGTTGGCCATCTCGTACAGCCGATGCTCCTCTATGCCCCGGCGGCGGCACCACTTGCGAGAGTTTCTGCTTTGTTCAGATTTTACCTGAGGGGAGGAGCAGACGCCAGGGTGTCAGGGCCCAGCCAGCTCAGGGAGGGAGGGGCTGACCCAGCACCCAGAACCCCAACACGAGCATCCCTCAGGGACACCTGCTCTCCTGCTTCCAGGTCTCAGCCCCAGTACCCCCCCCCATGGGAAGCCCTCCAAGACTACCCACATACTGGGTTCGACGCCCCTCTGGGCTCTCCCAGCCCCTTGGACTCCCCATTCCAGCCCTCTCTGGGTTGTCACTGTCACATCAGTGGTCTGTCTCCCTGCACTGGGCTGTGAGCCCCAGGAGGGCAGGGCCAGGGTAGTTTGGGCACTGATGGATCCTCAGCAGTACGGTACAGGGCCAGCGTTAGGGTGAGGACTCAGGGGACATATACTGGATATCCAGATGCCCCCCAAGGAGCCTGGACTTTCTCCAGATGGCACAGGTTTTCATCAGTGCTCCAGACACCCAGGCTCCTCTCTGCCCCGGGCCTGGGCATGTGCTGTCTCGAGCCAAGGGCATGGATGGTGGAGACGTGGCCCTCCCCAGGCAGGCCCAGTCTGTGGAGGGCTCAGTGGTCCTCCCAGGGTAGGACACGAGGAGGAGCCACAGCCACAGAAGGCCTTGGCCCTGAGCAGGGTGACAGACAGAGGGGCCCCACCACCAGCCTCACCTGCACCCAGGCGTTGAAGACGTTGAAGAGCGTGAAGGGGTCACCCTGGTCGCTCTCCAGCGGACGCCGTGCTGCCGCGCACTCTGGGCTGCTCTGGGCACTGCGGGTGAAGGGCGACTGGACGCTGAGCGCGGCCGCGATGGTGAGCACAGGCTCCACCAGGCTGAACATGGAGCCCAGGATCAGCATCTTCCCTGGAGCGGAGACACGGGGCTGAGGCTCCTGGGTGCCAGGACAGGCGCAGCCCTCACCCCTTGGGGCCCCGGCCCGCCCTTCCGCCTGCCCTCCTGCTCCCAGCCCCTCCATCTTGCCCACTATGGGCCTCGTGACCCAGATGGACAGATTCAAACCCACGCGCTGTGCTTTCTGCTCACGTGGCCATGGGCAAGGGCCTCGGTTTCCCCATCTGTAGGTTGGAGATGGCCAGTGCCTGCCTCCTCGGACACACAGGAGACACTGTCTAAGTGCTGGCTACTCCTGTCACCAAGTTCCCCGCTCTGCTATTTACAACCCACTCCCCCAGCGCTCCGACGCTTCCCTGGCTTGGTCTTTGCTCTAGGAGCTCATTTTGACCCATCGTGGTGGACGTCTCTCCTCCGCGCTAGAGTGTGACCCCTAAGTGAGTCCCTCTCTGCCCTGGCACAGGCACGCAGTGACTCCTGTGCCTATCACAGGATGAAGCTTCTCCTGCTACCTTTGTTTAAGTCAAGGTGGAGGTGGAAGAGGAAGAGGGAATAGAAGGCAGAGGAGAGATGGAGAAAGATGGGGCAGGGGCTAGGAGAGGCAGGGAAAGGGGAGGAAGGGCAGAGGGGAGGCCACGGAGAGAAAAGTGGCAGGAACCATCTCCCAGGGTGGCCGAAGAGCTGGTGAACACGGTCTCCATCTGTGAGTGCGCCACAGCGGGCATCTAGACATCCCCTGGTTCTGGGTGCCCAAGCTGATGCTGGACTTCCGGGGACTCCCTTGCCCTCCTGTCCTGTGGCTAGTGGTCTGTGTCATGTGTCTGACCCGCCCCCACTCTTTCCCTTTGCTGACTTTCCACAGTGACTGTCACAAAACTGGACTCAAGCAGATCACCTGAGGTCAGGAATTCGAGAGCAGGCTGGCCACTATGGTGAAAACCCGTCTCTACTAAAAATACAAAAATTAGCTAGGCGTGGTGGTGGGTGCCTGTAATCCCAGTTCCTCGGGAGGCTGAGGCGGGAGAAGTGCTTGAACCCAGGAGGTGGAGGACACAGTGAGCAGAGATAGCACCACTGCACCCCAGCCTGGGTGACAAGAGTAAAACTCCATCTCAAAAAAAAAAAAAAAACCAAGGCCAGGTGTGGTGGCTCACGCCTGTAATCCCAGCACTTTGGGAGGCCGAGGTGGGTGGATCACCTGAGGTCAGGAGTTCGAGACCAGCCTGGCAAACCTGGTGAAACTCTGGCTCTACTAAAAATACAACAATTAGCTGGGTGTGGTGGTGGGCACCTGTAATCCCAGCTACTTGGGAGGCTGAGGCAAGAGAAATCACTTGAACCCTGGAGGTGGAGGTTGCAGTAAGCTGAGATCGTGCCATTACACTCTAGCCTGAGTGACAGAGCAAGACTCCGTCTCAGAAACCAACCAACTAAACAACAACAAAAAAGGTGGCCTCATAAAACAAAGGTGGTCGTAAAGCAGGGCTCGGGCTGTACTGTGCAGGCCCCTGTCCTATTCCAGGACGCCCCAGCTCTGTCACCAGGGACAAGTGGCCCCACCTCGCTGTGCCGCTGCCCCCCCATCTGTAAATGGGGGAACAACAGCATCAGCCCTCCTCAGGCCGCCAAGAGGGTGGTTTGTGTTTCACCCTGTGAAGCATTCAGAACTCCACCTGGCACAGAGGACGCCCAGCACAGGGTCATCCGTGCCTCCTGGTTCCCACTGTGACCCTGAGCAGCAATTCTCTGAGCCTTGTTTTCCCCACAGGGAAAGCGGGGGCACCTGCCCCCAGCCCTCAGGGAGATAATGTGTGTGAGGCACTTAGCATCACCTCCAATCAAAGCCAGGCTTCCCCCAGGCTCTCAGGAGCCTCCTGGGCCCAGCCTCAGTTTCTCCACCTGCACACTGGGGGCGATCAGAGGCCCTGCCCTCAGCAGGTAAGGATGAAATCATGGAAAGTCCACAGAGCCTTTCCCCGGCACACAGCAAGCACTCACAGAACATTCTTCTGCTTCTCAGCTCAGATTCTCCCTGCTCTAGCCCTGTTCCTTCCAAAACAAAAATGAGGCCGGGCACAGTGGCTCACACCTGTAATCCCAGCACTTAGGAAGGCCGAGGCTGGCTGATCACTTGAGGTCAGGAGTTCAAGACCAGCCTGGCCAACATGGTGAAACCCCGTTTCTACTAAAAATACAAAAATTAACTGGGTGTGGTGGCACATGCCTATAATCCAAGCTACTCAGGAGGCTGAGGTGGGAGGATCACTTGAACCCGGGAGGTGGAGGTTGCAGTGAGCCAAGATCACGCCACTGCACTCCAACCTGGAGGGCAGAGTGAGACTCCATCTCAAAACAAATAAATAAATAAAAATAAATAAAACAAAAATGAACCATCTTCTCAGCCCGGGCAGCCCTCCGAGTCCAGTGGATCCAGCCTCCTGCCCACACTGACACCCGCTGTGCTGCAAGGATGGGGGGCTTTAATGGTGTTAACACACACAGGGGTGGTCCTGCCATGGTGGGCTGCAGGCTGCTGGAAATAGAAAGTCTTGAGTCAGGAAAATCGGGCAAGATGAACAAGCCTCAGTCAGCGTGCTCCCCAGGAGGGGTGAGCATGACTCAGGAATGAGGGAGAGGAAGAGTTCTGACATCCTTGAGTTCGCAAGACAGGGGCGCAGGGCAGAGCTGGGGACACGCTGTGCAGAGGACAGAGGTGGGAGGGGTCTGAGCTGTGGAAAAGCCAGGACTTCTTTGTGTTTTGGGGATCTTGGGTACCCCACCTGCCTGTGCCTCCCAAGGGAGGCCCTGTGATTACCCCAAGTGCTGGGGAATTCAAGCGAGAGAGCCTGTCTTTCTTGTCGCTCACGCCGGGGCACTTTGCGTCACATTCTCTGAAACAGCCTTGCAAGCCAGACACCACATGCCACCCCCAGCCTCTAGTGGTGTCATCTGCAGCATCAGGTAAGTGCCTTGAGACACTGATGGCACGCCACAGGATGGCCACAAGAACGACAGGATCAGAGGGTCTGCTGGCCCTAAATCCCTCAAGATTAACGCCCTATTCCTGGTGACACATAGCATGGGGACGAGGAGCACCACATCTGCTTGTGACTGGCTACTGAAGACCTGAGATCAGGAGGGCCGGGAACTGAAAATGGTCTCCATCGACCTCTGTGGACCTGGCCTTTCTAGATCCTCACAGAACCGCCAGGTCAGCTGATGAATTTTCTGACCACCTTCAGTCTCGTATAACCCAGTGCCACTTAAACACTTCCCATCTAATTCAAAGCTCCTCACCTGACCCAGGGCCAGAGGGACAGCTGTTCCCTCCCCTCCTTCGGTCCGCTGCCCAGGTGTCACCGTTCAGTGAGGCTTCCCAGGACAGCCGCGTAACACTGCTCCCAGCCCCCACTGTGCCCACCGCACCCTGCATCCACCCGAGCAGGAACCAGCAGCTGACATTCCGAGTTTCACTCATTTATCTGCCCCGTCCATCTGCTCTGTTACATGTGAGCTCCGTGAGGGCAGGAGTTTTGTTTTATTCACTGTCATATCTCTGGCATCTAGAACTGGACCGGGCACACAGCAGGTGCTCAAAAAGTATTTAATGAATGGGCCAGGCGCTGTGACTCATGCCTATAATCCCAGCACTTTGAGAGGCCGAGGTGGGGCAGATCACTTGAAGTCAAGAGTTCAAGGCCAGCCTGGCCAACATGGTAAAACCTTGTCTCTACTGAAAAAACAAATATTGCCCAGGCACAGTGGCTCACGCCTGTAATCCCAGCACTTTGGGAGGCTGAGGTGGGCAGATCACTTGAGGTCAGGAGTTCGAGACCAGCCTGGCCAACAGGATGAAAGCCTATCTCTAGTAAAAACACAAAAATTAGCCAGGCATGGTGGTGTGAGCCTGTAATCTTAGTTACTCAGGAAGCTGAGGCAGGAGAATTGCTTGAACCCAGGAGGTGGCAGTGAGCTGATATCATACCACTGCACTCCAGCCTAGGCAACAGAGCAAAAACTGTCTCAAAACAAAACAAAACAAAAATTAGCCAGGTATGGTGGCGGGCGCCTACAGTTGCAGCTACTTGGGAGACTGAGGCAGGAGAATTGCTTGAATCCAGGAGGCAGAGGCTGCAATGAGCTGGGATCGCACCGTTGCACTCCAGCCTGGGCGACAGAGTGAGACTCTGTCTCAAAAAAAAAAAAAAAAAAAAAAATATATATATATACACACACACACACACATATATTTAATGGGCCGGGTATGGTGGCTCAAGCCTGTAATCACCGCACTTTGGGAGGCCAAGGCGGGCAGATCACCTGAGGTCAGGAGTTTGAGACCAGCCTGACCAATATAGAGAAACCCCATCTCTACTAAAAATACAAAATTAACCAGGTGTGGTGGCGCAAGCCTGTAATCCCAGCTACTTGGGAGGCTGAGGCAGGAGAACTGCTTAAACTCAAGAGGCAGAGGTTGCAGTGAGCCGGGATGGCACCATTGCACTCCAGCTTGGGTAACAAGAGTAAAACTCAGTCTCAGAAAAAGAAAAAAAAAAAAGTATTTAATGAATGAATGATGGGACTATTGGTTAATATCTCCCACCTTCTCCCTCTCACTCCATTGCAGCCACACCAGGCTCCTCACTGTTCCCGCAGCAGCAGGCATGTGCCCCCCACAGGGCTTCTGCACTGGCTGTTCCTACTGCCTGAACGCCCTCAAGCTACATTTGCACTGTCCAATATGGCTGCCTCTGGCCACACATGGCTACTGAGCAGTTGAACATGGCTGGTCCAAGCCAAAATTTCCAAGACTCTGTATGGTAAAAAATAACATAACATCTTGCAAAAAATGTTGATATTGATTATGTTAAAATTATGATGTTTTAGGTATATTAAGTTAAATCAGCTATTTTATCAAAATGAATCTCACCTGTTTCTTTTTGCTTTTCTGTTTTGTTTTTTGAGATGGAGTCTTGCTCCGTTGCCCAGGCTGGATTACAATGGCATGGTCTCGGGTCACTGCAACCTCTGCCTCCCAGGTTCAAGCGATTCTCCTGCCTCAGCCTCCCAAGTGGCTGCGATTACAGGCACATGCCACCACATCCAGCTAATTTTTGTATTTTTAGTAGAGACGGGGTTTCCCCATGTTGGCCAGGCTGGTCTCAAACTGCTGACCTCGTGATCCACCCACCTCAGCCTCCCAAAGTGCTGGGATTACAGGCGTGAGCCACCGTGCCCAGCCTGTTTTTGCTTTTTTAATGTAGCTACTGGGAAGTTTTAAATTACATACAGGGCTCACATTCTATTTTTATATTTCTTTTCCTTTTTTTTTTTTTTTTTTTGTAGAAACCAGGGTTTTGCTATGTTGCCCAAGCTGGTCTCAAACTCCTAGGCTTAAGCAATCCACCTGTCTCAGCCTCCCAAAGTGCTGGGATTACAGGTGTGGGCCACTGTGCCGGCCATGTTTCTCTACTTCTGCTGGCAAGGATGTTCTAGTATTTGCATGGCTCCTAGCCCTCATCTCCGTTTCTCTGCACAGATGTTACCTTCCCCGTGAGGTCTGCCTTATACCTGAGGCCTGTATTATAAACTGCAACTCCCCATTCCCCAACCCCGTTGTTTCTTCTCTCCAGAACACTAAGCACCATCTGATCTACTATACCTTTTCCTTATTGTCCTAATTTATTGCTGGTTTTCTTCACCAAAATGTCAGCTCCCTGAGGCTAGAGATTTGTGTCTGTTCTGTCCACGGCTATATGCCCAGCACCTAGAACAGTGCCTGGCCCAGTGAAGAGTGAATAAATGAACTGGACCCAGGGAAGAAACAGACTTGCCCCCAGGTCACTCAGAGAGTTAGCTGTGCCCACACCCGCTCCTGGTGCCCTGCGTGATCACGAAGGGGATGGGTACTCACCAATCACAACGTCCACAGGCAGCTGGGCCAGCAGGGACCCAATGGGCGTGAGGGCCTCCGAGCTGTCCAGGGCTCCCTGGTCCCGGAGGTAGAGGATGGCGGTCTCCAGGCTGGCTGGTGGTGGGGGCTCGATGAAGGGGAAGGTTCGGGGGTCCCCCATGCTCATGCTCTTCATCTAGAATGAGAAGAAAAATCCCCAAGATTGGGAAACACAAGAACCACTGTGCAGCATAGGGGGGCTCAGGGATCACAAACTCATGACATTTTGAAATTCCCAGTGTCGGCGGGCATAGTGGCTCATGCCTGTAATCCCAACACTTTGGGAGGCCAAGACGAGTGGATCATTTGAGGTCAGGAGTTCGAGACCATCCTGACCAACATGGTGAAACTCTGTCTCTACTAAAAATATAAAAATTAGTGGTGGTGTGCGCCTGTAGTCCCAGCTACTCAGGAGGCTGAGGCAGGAGAATCGCTTGAACCCAGGAGGCGGAGATTGCAGTAAGCTGAGATCGGGCCTCTGCACTACACTCCAACCTGGCAACACATCAAGACTTCAACTCAAATTCCCAGTGTCAGCCAGGCACAGTGGCTCACACCTGCAATCCCAGCACTTTAGGATGCCACGGCAGGTGGATCACTTGAAGTCAGGAGTTTGAGACCACCCAGGCCAACATGGTGAAACCCTGTCTCTACTAAAAATACAAAAATTAGCTGGGTGTGGTGGCGGGCACCTGTAATCTCAACTACTTGGGAGGCTGAGGCAGAAGAATTGCTTGAACCTGGAGGGCGGAGGTTGCAGTGAGCAGAGATTTTACCACTGCACTCCAGCCTGGGCCACAGAGTGAGATTCCATCTCAAACATAACATAACATAACATAACGTAACATTCCCGATGTCAAGATCCATTATACAGAGGCAGGCAAGGAGGGCTGCTGTCTCTGTGTCTGTCTCCCTAGCACATCTTCCCCCAGACCCTGACCATGGATGAGAGGCACATGACCTGAGCTGGACCAATCAGAATCCTTCCCTGAGACTGGAGCCAGGAAGAGCATTCCCAGCATCCTCTCTGGTTGTGGCCAGGATGGAAGCCTATCTTATTAACCCAGAACTGCTGTGACTTTTGGCTTTGTCCATTGTTTGGAAACGGGCCCATCTACAGCAGATGGGGAAATTCTTGGATTGTTCCTAAGTTAGACATACTGCCTCACCAATGCACAAAATGGTAAGATCCCCCTTTCTGCCTACAATCGTTGCAGTTGTATTTCTCTCACCTGCAACCAAAAGAATCCCAATTAATGCAGCGGCCCAGGCAGGCAGCAGGTGGTGGGAGAATTAAGTGACAGTGTATGTCCACCCCGGAGCCTGGCGTGGCATACGTAAGCAAACAGCAACTCTCTGGTGACTGGAAGGAGAGGCTGGCAAGGCAGCTCATGTGATGGCCAGAGAGTAAGAAGTAAGCTCAGAGAGCCTGTTTGCCTGGCTTTGATCCGAGGGCACTAGAAGTTCTGGCGTCCACCTGCAAGCAGCTGCTGCTCCTTCCTCCCTGCTGACCAAGCCTTGATGTTGTGTAGGAGTTTACCCAATACTCATTTAAAAACCTTTATAGGGCCGGGCGCGGTGGCTCAAGCCTGTAATCCCAGCACTTTGGGAGGCCGAGACGGGCGGATCACGAGGTCAGGAGATCGAGACCATCCTGGCTAACACGGTGAAACCCCGTCTCTACTAAAAAAAAAATACAAAAATCTAGCCGGGCGAGGTGGCGGGCGCCTGTAGTCCCAGCTACTCGGGAGGCTGAGGCAGGAGAATGGCGTAAACCCGGGAGGCGGAGCTTGCAGTGAGCTGAGATCCGGCCACTGCACTCCAGCCCGGGCTACAGAGCGAGACTCCGTCTCAAAAAAAAAAAACCTTTATAGACCAGGCATGGTAGCTCACGCCTGTAATCCCAACACTCTGGAAGGCCAAGGCAGGCAGGTCATCTGAGGTCAGAAGTTCAAGACCAGCCTGGCCAACATGGTGAAACTAAAAATATAAAAATTATAAATATAAAAAATACTGATAATATAAATATAAAAAATACTAAAAATATAAAAATTAGTTGGGCCTGGTGGCACCCATCTGTGGTCCCAACTACTCAGGAGGCCGAGGCAGGAGAACCACTTGAGCCTGGGAGGTGGAGGTTGCAGTGAGCCGAGATCACACCACTGCACTCCAGCGTGGGTGACAGAATGAGACTCACTCTCAAAAATAAATAGGCCGGGCGCGGTGGCTCCAGCCTGTAATCCCAGCACTTTGGGAGGCCGAGACGGGCGGATCATGAGGTCAGGAGATCGAGACCATCCTGGCTAATACGGTGAAACCCCGTCTCTACTAAAAAATACAAAAAACTAGCCGGGCGAGGTGGCAGGCGCCTGTAGTCCCAGCTACTCGGGAGGCTGAGGCAGGAGAATGGCGTAAACCCGGGGGGCGGAGCTTGCAGTGAGCTGAGATCTGGCCACTGCACTCCAGCCTGGGCCACAGAGCGAGACTCTGTCTCAAAAAAAAATAAAAATAAAAATAAATAAATAAATAAATAAATAACCTTTACATTAGCAGCTCTAATTTAAAGAGGCAGGGGGCAGGGCAGGGGTTTTTTAAAATTCTGCAGGTGTTTCTAGTATGCAGCTAGGGCTGAGACACTGCTCTGATCAACTCAGGCAATGCCACAACCCTAGACAATTGCTGGCCATAGGGTGAACATATGTGACCTGGTTCTGCTGACAAGAGAGGATGAGAGACTGGCCAGAGGCTTCTAGAAAATGTTCCCGTGGTCTCAAAAATTAGACCCACGAGAAGGGCAGTTCCTTGCTTCTGCCTCTGGACAGTAAAGGAGGAGGAAGTGACCCACTGTGCCTGGGGCCAGTGGCCACTCACGAAGCAGGCTCTGACGCCTGGTGGCCTCGGATGGAGCCCTGACTCTACTACTTGCCAGCTGTGTGACCTGGGGCAATATTTTCTCTCTCTGTGCATCCTTCTTCTGGTCGAAAAATTAAGATAAGACAACCTACCCCATGGACTTTGTTTTTTTATGAGACAGGGTCTTGCTCTATCACTCAGGCTGGAGTGCAATGATGCAATCAAGGCTCACTGCAGCCTCGACCTCCTGGGCTCAAGTGATCCTCCTGCCTCAGCCTCCTGCGTGGGATCACAGGTGTGTGCCACCGCACTGGGCTAATTTTTAAATTTTTTGTAGAGTCAGGGCCTCACCATGTTGCCTAGGCTGGTCTCAACCTCCTGGCCTCAAGCAATCCTCCTGCCTCAACCTCCCAAAGTGCTGGGATAACAGGCATGAGCCACTCATTGTTGCCGCGGGAAGTCAGGGACCCCAAACGGAGAGACTGGCTGAAGCCGCGGCAGAAGAACATAAATTGTGAAGGTTTCATGGACATTTATTAGTTCCCAAAATTAATACTTTTATAATTTCTTACACCTGTCTTTACTATAATCTCTGAACATAAATTGTGAAGATTTCATGGACACTTATCACTTCCCCAGTGAATATCCTTGTGATTTCCTATGTCTGTCTTTACTTAATCTCCTAATCCCGTCATCTTTTTTGTAAGCTGAGGAGGATGAATGTCACCTCAGGACACTGTAATGATTGTGTCTGTTTGGATGAGCGGAGGCAAGATGGTGCACTTCCGGGTTCTTCATCCCCCCCCCTCCAACTTTTCCCGCGCGCGCGAAAATGCAGCCGACGCCCGGGAAGGTGCAGACCAACTGGGCATGCGCCAGGTGACGTCAATCTGAAGAGACCAAGATTTACCTGGTCGCACCTGCGGAACGCCCCCGGACACGCCCGTGCCCCGCCTATCGCCCTCCCACTCCCAGAAAAGCCGCTGCGGACCAGTGCCACGCGCGGACTTCCCAGCTTCCCCACTGCGGTCGGGACTGCCGGAACTCCGTCCGAGAGCAGCACGGAGAACTCTGGGGGCCTCATTTGCCGGAGGCCAACAGACCTCTCCTTACCCACCTTCTTCCCCTGAAGCTAGGTGACCAAAATAAACTTGCAGTTTTGCTCCTACCCTTGCCTAGTCGCTGGTTCCTTTGCGCCCGCTCTGGTGGTCTTAGAAAAAACAAGTCAGTTGGTGCCGAACCCGGGAGGAGACCCCTCCTCGGGGCCCCCAGGGCCTGGGGAGCCTCCTCCTCCTCCTCGCTCCACGCCGCAGACGGACCAGGACCTGAGACCCGCTTCCCTCACTCTCACGGCCTCTCTGGGGTAAGTGCCCTTGTCTCCTCTTTACCTCCCTCGGCCAGAAATCCTGCGCAGGTCCGGGGTCCATTTGGAGCCACCAAGTGGCTCGGGAGACCCGTTCAGGACGGAGACGTCCGCCTGAAGGTAATCTCCACTTAGGCTTCAAGAGCCTCTCGTCTGTCTCTGCTGGTTCCAAAGGACGCTTTGAAGCCAGGCAGGGATCCATTCCCATGTCCATTGGGTCCATTGTTGTCGGTAAAGAGGAAACAAATGGGAAACCCCCAGTCCAAATTTCCAAAGAGCACTCCCTTGGGGTGCCTCCTAGCCAATTTAAAAACCTTACAGCTTGAACAAGACCTTAGGAGGAAGCGGTTAATTTTCCTTTCCACTGTGGCGTGGCCCCGATACAAACTAGACAATCAGTCTCAGTGGCCACCGGAGGGCACCCTAGATCGCAATGTTCTGACCGACCTCAGCAATTTCTGCCAGCGGTTAGGCAAGTGGTCTGAAATTACGTACATACAAGGCTTTTGGGCCTTACGCTCTCGTCCCGACCTGTGTAGCCGGTGCTCTTCGGCCCAAGTTATGCTAGCCAAGGACGCCGGCTCACAGGAACCCGAAAAAGAGGAGTCTTCATTCCTTTCTGTTCAGCCGGAGGATCTAGGGTTTCCCTCACTTCCGCCCTATACTTCTCCTCCCTCCGCCCGGACTCCTCCTTCCTCTTCCTTACCTACTAGTAATCCACTCAGTCCCGTGCTTCCTTCGGGGCACCCAACTGGCTGTCTTGAGTCTCCTGTCTCTGCACACACCCGCTCTAAGTGCCCTGCTGATGCCTCCACTCCTGCCCCACACCCTCCTACAGTGTTAGCACCTTTGCGAGAGGTGGCTGGGGCGGAGGGGGTAGTCAGAGTACATGTCCCTTTTTCATTGGCCGATCTTTCCAAAATTGAAAAGCGTTTAGGGGATTCTCAGCTAATCCCACCGTTTACATAAAGGAATTTAGGTATCTTTGTCAGGCTTATGACTTAACTTGGCATGACCTCCAGGTTATCCTAACCTCCACCCTAAACCCTGAGGAGCAAGAGCGCATCCTAGCGGCCGCCAGGCAGCACGCCAACCAACTACATTTAACTGATGCCACCATCCCACTAGGGGAGCAAGCAGTCCCCTCGGCAGACCCAGACTGGAACTACCAAGCAAACCAGCCTGGGCGCCGTAGGCGAGACATAATGGTTCAGTGTTTGTTGGCTGGTATGCAAACAGCCTCAAACAAAACTGTAAATTTTAACAAATTAAAAGAAATTATACAAAATCCAGAAGAAAATCCAGCCGCATTCTTAAATAGGCTGACTGAGGTTCTAACCCAATATACCCGGTTAGATCCGGCCTCCCCCACAGGGGCCACCATTTTGGCGTCTTATTTCATTTCTCAATCAGCTCCTGACATTCGTAAGAAACTTCAAAAGGTAGAGGATGGTCCTCAGGCACCAATACAAGATCTGGTTAAATTAGCCTTTAAGGTCTATAACTCCAGAGAGGAGACGGCTGAGGCAGTGCGACAGGCACGCCTCAAACAGAAGGCCCAGCTCCTAGCAGCGGCTTTACAGCCCAGTCGTAACCCCAGGCCAGAGAGTACACACTCCGCAGACTCCAAGGCTACGAAAGGAGCCTGCTATAAGTGCGGCAAGGCAGGACACTATGCCAACAGGTGTCCGCAAGGTCCCCGAGCCCCAACGCAGCCTTGCTATAAGTGCAAGGCGTCAGGACATTGGGCCAATGAATGTCCTAAGCCTCGTCCACCAGCAACCCCCTGCCCTGCTTGCCAGCAGGGAGGACACTGGAAGTCTGATTGCCCCACCCTGAGAACAGGTGCTGCGTCTCCACGTGACCCCCTTTCCCAGGATCCTGGGAGCTCCTTCCAGCTCCTACATCTGGACGACAACGACGACTGAAGGTGCCGAGACTCGGGGACCCCCATCACCCTCGCCGAGCCGCGGGTAACTCTCCTGGTAGCGGGTAAGACAATTAATTTTTTAATAGATAGCGGGGCTACCTATTCTGTTTTGCCGTCCTTCTCTGGACCTAGCCTTCCATCCGATATCTCTGTAGTAGGAGTAGACGGAAAGCCATCCACCCCACGAAAAACTCCACTCCTTAGTTGCTGCCTGGCCAACAACTACTTTGCGCACTCGTTCCTCATTATACCCTCATGCCCTACCCCCTTACTAGGCCGAGACATCCTAAGCACCTTAAAGGCCTCCATATACATTCCCACCAACTCATCCACTCCCCTTCAACCCCCTCATGACCTGTTGCTCATGCTTTGTGCAAGTGCACAGGCTCCTCCTATGTCGCCCCCACCCCCCACCTTCCCTATTTCTGTACACCCTCAAGTGTGGGACACTTCCACCCCGGTCATAGCTGCCCACCACCCACCAGTTCTCGTCAAGCTCAAAGATCCCACTCGTTTCCCAAACCGCCCCCAATTCTCTCTCTCTCCGACACATCTACAAGGTTTAAAGCCAATTATCACGCGACTACTTAGCCAACATATTCTTGTCCGCACACATTCCCCCTGTAACACTCCAATACTTCCAGTTAAAAAGGCAGACGGAACGTATAGGTTAGTACAGGATCTTAGGCTAGTCAATGAAGCCACCCGTCCCACGCACCCTGTAGTTCCCAACCCTTACACCCTTCTGTCCCATATCCCCACCAATTCTACTTATTTTACTGTGCTAGACCTTAAGGATGCTTTCTTTACTATACCCCTACACACAGACTGCCAGTTCCTTTTTGCTTTCACATGGGAGGACCCAGACACACATACCTCCACTCAACTGACGTGGACAGTCCTCCCACAAGGGTTCCGGGACAGCCCCCATTTCTTTGGTCAGGCCTTAGCGAAAGACCTTGCCTCTTGCCCTCTCACAAAGAGCAAAGTTCTGCAGTATGTAGATGATCTCCTAATCTGTAGCCCTACCAAACAAGACTCTCTTCTAGACACTGCAACTCTCCTCAACCATTTAGGCTCATTAGGTTATAGAGTATCTGAACACAAGGCCCAAATTTCTTGCCAAACCGTCATATACTTAGGAATTGAAATCACCCCAACAACCCGGTCACTAACTACTGACCGCATGGCCCTAATACGTAACCTTCTTCCCCCTCAAGATGCAAAAGAAATTCAATCCTTCCTAGGTCTAATAGGTTTCTTCAGACATTGGATCCCCAATTTTGGAATCCTAGCCAAACCTTTATACGCTGCAGTTAAAGAAACCCCACATGGGCCTTTGTCCAACCCCAAGTTAATCTCGACTCATTTCACCCGCTTAAAAGCTTGCCTTCTCTCACAACCCACTCTCTCACTGCCTGATTTCCAGCGTCCCTTCCAACTCTTTACAGATGAAAGGCAGAAAGTGGCAGTTGGTCTCTTAGCCCAGCCTGTCGGTAACACCCACCGTCCTGTGGCCTATCTATCCAAACAGCTAGACCCAACTGTACAAGGCTGGCAACCTTGTCTGCGTGCGCTAGCAGCAGCAGCCTGCCTGACCCAGGAAGCAAAAAAGCTCATTAGAGGCAGTAATCTGACAGTCTTCTCCACACACCGTCTTCAGGATCTCATCTCTCATAAAAGTATTAGCCACTTAACTCCATCCCGGCTCCAGCTTTTCCATGTCTTATTCATAGAAGACCCCACTGTTACTTTAGAAGTTTGCTCCTCTCTAAATCCAGCCACTTTACTGCCAGGCTCTCTTAAACCACTCCATACTAAACATTCTTGTCCTGAGGTTCTGGAGGCCCAGCCCCCCAGCCACCTACACTTGCATGACCAGCCCCTTCAGAATGCACAACTAACCCTATTTGTGGATGGCAGCTCCTTTATCAACCCTCAAGGAAACAGACAGGCAGGATATGCAGTAGTTACCTCTTCCACAGTTTTGGAGGCAAAACCCCTACCACAAGGGACCACATCACAGCAGGCAGAACTCACTGCACTAACCAAGGCACTCCTACTATCAAAAGGAAAAACAGTAAACATATACACAGATTCTAAATATGCTTTTCTAATCGCACACACTCATTCAGTTATCTGGAGAGAGAGAGGGTTTTTAACCACCGGCGGTACCCCTATTATTAACAAAAACCAAATACTCAAACTACTAGATGCACTGTCGGCACCTTCCAAGGTAGCCATTATACATTGTAAAGGGCACCAAACTTCATCTAACCTGGTAGCAGCCGGCAACAATTTCGCTGACATCACTGCCAAGTCAGCCGCCGGATTTTCCACCCCTAAGCCTCCTTCCGCCTGTTTTCTCTCCCCCCAGTATGCCCCTAATTACACTCAGGAAGAAAAGGCTAAGCTATTACAAAATCCAACAGCCAAACTAGCTACGGGTGACTGGATTTATATTAATAACAAACTAGTTATTCCTGAAACACAACTCCATACCATTCTAACAGACATACATAATTCTTTACATATAGGACCCAAAGCCTTATATAATTTCCTAAATCCCCTCCTCCACTGTCCAACACTACAAAAACACTTACTTACAATCAACCAGCAGTGCTCTACCTGCCTAAAGGCAAATCCTCAAGGCGCATTGCGTAATCCCCATCCCAGCCATCAACTCAGAGGATACCAACCAGGTGAAGATTGGCAAATTGATTTCACACATATGCCAAAACATAAAAAATTCAAATACCTCTTAACCCTTGTGGACACCTTTTCCGGGTGGATCGAGGCCTACCCTACCACAGGAGAAACCGCTAACATTGTTGCCTCTATACTCACTGAACATATTATTCCTAGGTTTGGCCTCCCGGTCACTCTTCAATCTGATAATGGTCCAGCATTCATCTCTAAGGTAGTCCAACAGGTGGCAGCCCTCCTACACATCACCTGGAAACTCCACATCCCTTATAGGCCCCAGTCTTCTGGTAAGGTAGAAAAGGCTAACGGACTCATCAAACAGCAGCTCACCAAACTCTCAATCGAAACCCGGCAGTCGTGGGTAACTCTCCTTCCCTTAGCCCTGACCCAGCTGCGGGCAGCACCTCGAAGCCCAACAGGTCTCAGTCCATTCGAATTAGTCTACGGACGGCCCCTAACCCTCCAACAAATACCTTCCCTGCCAGCCCCTTTGGCGAACTACCTCCCATATCTCACTCTTCTCAGACAACTCCTAAGACAACACGCTGAGTTAGCACACCCTCCTCCAACAGACGCCTACAACCCACATCTCTCCCTCAGTCCTGGAGACCAAGTATACATAAAAGATATCCAAGCCAAAGACTTACAGCCCAGGTGGAAAGGCCCATACATTGTCCTCCTGTCTACACATACAGCCGCAAAACTCCTAGGACACACGCATTGGATTCATATCTCCCAGCTAAAGAGGGCCCCCACCGGGAACAATCAGTGGACATCAGTTCAACTTTCCCCCACTCGCCTCAAACTTACAAAACTTTCTTAACTAGTTCATGCTCCCTGACCCCTGGCGCTTAGCTCGCTTTCTCACCATCTTCTACATAAACCTATCAGACTTTCAATACATAACCCCAGACCCAGATCTACCTCCAGACAATAGTCCAGAGCAGTGGTTCTCCCATCTCCTAACCTTCATTGAACATCTCCAGTGGCAAGGGACACTCCGTGACTACACGGAAAATGAAGTCTCATTTTATACTTATATTGCTGTTTCACTCATTCACTCAGACCTTTGCTAGTCCGCCTACTGTATGGCAATTTTTTTCTCATCACTGAAACTTGGCCACAAGACAGCCGAACACACTCAGTAGTACATAGCTCTGCCAGTTGCCTTCCTTAAGGCTATCAAACTTCTCTCCACACAATAGAGACCCCTTTCTCATGGCTCGCACTTATCTGCCAAAGGCTAGACTTAACCTACACTGTGAATATAACCAATCTCTCCCACTGCTTCCTCTGTGAGGCTTTAGAAGGCCCCCACCTAGTGGCAGCCCCCTGCCCATGGCCTTCAACACAACTGGTCAAACATCCACAATTCACTTACACTCCAGGCGCCACTATACCAGAAATCCAAACTGCCCAATCCTTCCTTTCCGTTATTCAACTCCAAATTCATCCTGAGGTAATCATGCTCAGGCACCCAATGGAGGCCACACAGCCCCCATTGAAGGCTATTTCTCATCCAACTGCCCAATCCTTCCTTTCCGTTATTCACTCCAAATTCATCCTGAGGTAATCATACTCAGGCACCCAATGGAGGCCACACAGCCCCCATTGAAGGCTATTTCTCGTCCAAACTGCCCAATCCTTCCTTTCCGTTATTCAACTCCAAATTCATCCTGAGGTAATCATGCTCAGGCACCCAATGGAGGCCACACAGCCCCCATTGAAGGCTATTTCTCATCCAACTGCCCAATCCTCCTTTCCGTTATTCAACTCCAAATTCATCCTGAGGTAATCATGCTCAGGCACCCAATGGAGGCCACACAGCCCCCATTGAAGGCTATTTCTCATCCAAACTGCCCAATCTTCCTTTCCGTTATTCAACTCCAAATTCATCCTGAGGTAATCATACTCAGGCACCCAATGGAGGCCACACAGCCCCCATTGAAGGCTATATCTCGTGCAACTGATCTCTCTCTAAAACTCTTAACCATACAGCCATTAACTGATCCCTCTATGTCCCCGTGTCCTTGGTCCTCAGTCTAACTTTATACAGCCAGGCAGAAGTAGCAGAGCTTTTCCAGCAACTTTCCATGCCACTACGCCACCCCCGTAAAAAAAAAAAAAAAACGGGCTGTTGTCCTCCCTCTAGTTATTGGAATCAGCTGAAAGCCTGGCCTCCCTGCAGCGCCGAACTACCTCAATAGCCTAAGTAGCTGCCCAAAACAGGCGAGCCCTAGACTTGCTTATAGCTGAAAAAGGAGGCACTTGTCTCTTCCTTGGAGAAGAGTGCTGCTATTATGTTAGCAAGTCAGGCCTAGTAGACACTAACATTCAAACCCTCAATAAAATAAAAAACTGAGATACAAAACCTTAACACCCCAACCTTGCCAGGACCTTCCTTCTGGGTTTTGCCCATATTCTGACAAATGCTTCCATACCTCGTTCCTATACTAATACTGTGTCTTATTTTATTTTTCATCCGTGCGTCCAAATGCCAACCATGGGCCCCGACCTTAACGACGCCCCTTAACAGCAGGAAGTAGCCAGACAGACCACGGCGCCCCTTTATCACTATTACCAATAAAAGGTTGGACTGTTTGGATGAGCGGAGGCAAGATGGTGCACTTCCGGGTTCTTCATCCCCCCCCCCTCCAACTTTTCCCGCGCGCGCGAAAATGCAGCCGACGCCCGGGAAGGTGCAGACCAACTGGGCATGCGCCAGGTGACGTCAATCTGAAGAGACCAAGATTTACCTGGTCGCACCTGCGGAACGCCCCCGGACACGCCCGTGCCCCGCCTATCGCCCTCCCACTCCCAGAAAAGCCGCTGCGGACCAGTGCCACGCGCGGACTTCCCAGCTTCCCCACTGCGGTCGGGACTGCCGGAACTCCGTCCGAGAGCAGCACGGAGAACTCTGGGGGCCTCATTTGCCGGAGGCCAACAGACCTCTCCTTACCCACCTTCTTCCCCTGAAGCTAGGTGACCAAAATAAACTTGCAGTTTTGCTCCTACCCTTGCCTAGTCGCTGGTTCCTTTGCGCCCGCTCTGGTGGTCTTAGAAAAAACAAGTCAGTGTCAACTGCACAAATTGTTTGTAGAACATGTATGTTTGAATAATATGAAATCTGGGCATCTTAAAAAAAAGAACAGGATAACAGCGATGTTCAGGGAACAAGAGAGGTAACTTTGAACTGGCCGCTGGTGAGCCCGACGGAACAGAGCTATATTTCTCCTCTTTCAAAAGCAAATAGGAGAAATATCGCTGAATTCTTTTTCTCAGCAAGGAACATCCCTGAGAAAGAGAATGCGCCCTGAAGGTACGCTTATAGACGGCCCCTTTTAAGGAGTGCAGTCGTCTTTTATGGTCGAAGCCAAAGGGATGAAATAAGCCCCGGTTTCCTGTAGCGCTCCCAGGCTTATTAGGTGGAGGAAAATTCCCGCCTAATAAATTTTGGTCAGACAGGTTGTCTGCTCTCAAACCCCGTTTTCTGATAAGATGTTATCAATGACAATGCATGCCCGAAACTTCATTAGCAATTTTAATTTCGCCCCATCCTGTGGTCCTGTGATCTCACCCCGCCTGCATTTGCTTTGTGATACTTTATTACCTTGTGAAGTATGTGATCTCTGTGACCCACACCCTATTCGTGCACTCCCTCCCCTTTTGAAAATCGCTAATAAAAACTTGCTGGTTTTACGGCGTGGGGAACATCACGGATCCTGTCAACGTGTGATGTCTCCCCCGGACACCTAGCTTTAAATTTCTCTCTCTTGTGCTCTTTCCCTTTACTTCTCAACCCAGCCGAGACACTTAGGAAATAGAAAAGAACCCACATTAAACATCGGGAGCGGGTTCTCCCGATAATTGTGCCTGGCAGCACCAGTATTTTTTAAAAAAAAGATGAAATCAAACAGAATAGAAAATAGTGTGCACCTCCTGCAGGAAGGCCACTGGTTTGTGCTACACCTGCACATGAGCCTGTGGCAGACACCATCAGCTGCTCCCAACTTTCCTTTTTCTTTCGTTCCTGAGCACAAGGACTACACTTTCCAGCCTCCTTCATGGTTGGGCATGGCCACAAGACTGAGGACTGACCGGGAGTGGTGAGGGCAAGGCAAGTGCGCCATTTGCAGGCTGGACCCGCAAAATCTCCTGTACTCACCTCCCACGCCCTTGACCCTTTGGCTGGCTGGACACACATGCAGGAAAAGCCCCTGGGGAAATGATAGAGCCACAGGAGGGAAGGAGCCTGGGTCCCTGAATAAAGAAAATTGCCTGCCAACCTGGAAACCACCATTCCACTGTTGGCCATTCGTGACCGTGTATATTTGTCATGGCAGTCTAACCTATGCTAAATTAACAAATGAGGTACAAATCATGACATAAAATGTATTGAGAAACCCTGGTTTTAAAAGCCCTTTCCTGCTAGGTTTCCTGTTACAGCTGAAAGCATTCTGATTGAGTCACTGGTTCTTCCTTTGACCCTATAGAAATTTTTTTTTTTTTTTTCAGATGGAGTCTTGTTCTATTGCCCAGGCTGGAGTGCAGTGGCGTGATCTCGGCTCACCGCAACCTCCACCTTCCGGGTTCAAGCAATTCTTCTGCCTCAGCCTCCCAAGTAGCCAGGATTACAGGCGCGCACCACCACACCCAGCTAATTTTTTGTATTTTTAGTAGAGACTCGTTTCACCATGTTGGTCATGCTGGTCTCAAACTCCTGACATCAAGTGATCCACCTGCCTTGGCCTGCCAAAGTGCTGGGATTACAGGTGTGAGCCACCATGCCCAGTTGACCCTGTGGATTTAAGGAACAATTCTCCCCTCAACAAGGGTTTTCACATTCCCCTCAGTGGCTTGGCTAGCCCTATCCTTCCTGACCCTGACACTCTGGAATTGTGTAAATGCTTCCTGGCTGGCCGGGCACAATGGCTCATGCCTATAATCCCAGTATTTTAGAAGGACAAGGTGGGAAGATCGCTTGAGCTCAGGAGTATGAGACTAGCCTGGGCAACATAGCAAGACCTGATCTCTACTAAAAATTTAAAAAGTTAGGCTGAGCACAGCGGCTGACGCCTATAATCCCAGCACTTTGGGAGGCCAAGGCAGGTGGATCACGAGGTAAGGAGAGTGAGACCATCCTGGCTAACATGGTGAAACCCTGTCTCTACTAAAAAAAAAAAAAAAAAAAATACAAAAAATTAGCTGGCCGTGGTGGTGCGCGCCTGTAGTCCCAGCCACTTGGGAGGCTGAGGCAGAAGAATCACTTGAACCCGTGAGGCAGAGGTTGCAGTGAGCCAAGATTGTGCCACTGCATTCCAGCCTGAGTGACAGAGGAAGACTCTCTCTCTAAAATAAATAAATAAATAAAATTTTAAAAGTTAGCCAGGCATGGTGGTATGTGCCTGTGGTCCCAGCTACTTGGGACGTGGAGGTAGGAGGATCATTTGAGCCTGTAAGGTGGAGGCTGCAGTGAGCCGTGATCACAGCACTGCACTCTAGCCTGAGTGACAGAGTGAGACCCTATCTTAAAATAAAATAAAATAAAATTTAAAAGGCCTCCCAGGTTCCTCCCTGTGCCAGCAGTCAGCATATAGTCCCATTTCTGCCCGTGCCTCACCTGCAGCACCAAGGAGTCCAGGGCCACCCTCCGAATTTCCGGGACCGGGTAGGGGGCGAAGGCATCATAGTCCGATTCGGCATAGAGGCGGAAGCAGACTCCGGGACCCGTGCGGCCTGCCCGGCCCTTCCGCTGCTCTGCGCTGGCCTGACTGATCCAGAACTCCTGCAGCCGCTGCAGCTTGGCCTGCGGGTCGTAGCTCATCTCCTTCACCTTCCCTGGATGGGAGCAATGAGGAAAGGGAGTCTGTGTGTGGCAGCCACGTGCGGTCGGCCACACGCCTGGCTCTAGCCACTCGCCAACACCCTCACTCCTTTATTCTGTTAATGATAACCGAGGGCTTATTCTGAGTCCAACTCTGACGTTTTATTTATTCTTTCATTTCCTCACTTACACATCTTTTTTTTTTTTTTTTTTGAGACAGGGTCTCATTGTCTCCCAGGCTGGAGTGCAGTGGTTCAATTACAGCTCACTGCAGCCTCAACCCCCCAGGCTCAAGTGATGATCCTCCTAGCTCAGCCTCCCGAATAGCTGGGACTAAAGGGGCACGCCACCATGCCCAGCTAATTTTTTGTAGAGATGGGGTTTCACATGCTGATCTCAAACTCCTGGGCTCAAGCAATCTGCCTCCCTTAGCCTCCCACAGTGATGGGGTTACAGGCATGGGCCACTGCACCCAGCCTTTCACTCACACATCTTTTCATTTATTTTCCCAAGTCTTTGTTTCTTCAGAGGTTCATTTATCCAATCAATACTTATTAAGCACCTACTATGTACCAGGCACTGCAGTAGGCACTAGGGGAAGAGCAATGAGCTAAACAAAGGCCCTAGTCTCACGGGATTGAACAGAGCACTGTATTTCCTCCAGTGGCAAAAAAACCTTTTTTCACATTTTCTTTTTTTTTTTTTGAGACGGAGTTTTGCTCTTATTGCCCGGGCTGGAGTGCAGTGGTGCAATCTCGCTCACTCCGCCCCCCAAGTTCAAGTGATTCTCCTGCCTCAGCCTCCCGAGTAGCTGGGATTACAGGAACCCACCACCATGCCCAGGTCATTTTTATATTTTTAGTAGAGACGGGGTTTCACCATGTTGGCCAGGCTGGTCTCGAACTCCTGATTTCAGGTGATCCACCTGCCTCGCCCTCCCAAAGTGCTGGGATTACAGGCATGAGCCACTGCGCCTGGCAGGCACTATTTTTTTAATTTCTCTCTTTTTTTTCAAAACAGGGTCTCGCTCTGTTGCCCAGGCTTGAGTGCAGTGGCACAATGACGGCTCACTGCAGCCTCGACTTCCTGGGCTCAGGTGATTCTCCCACATCAGTTTCCTGAGCAGCTGGGACTACAAGCATGCACCACCAAGTCTGGCTAATTTTTGTATTTTTAGTAGAGACGGGGTTTCACCATGTTGGCCAGGCTGGTCTCAAACTCCTAACCTCAAGTGATCTGCCTGCCTTGGCCTCCCAAAGTGCTGGGATTATAGGCGTGAGCCACTGCGCCTGGCCTAAAATGTCTTAATGGCACATGAAATTATGAACCATTTTACCATCAATGGCACCCCAGAGTCAATACGACCAGGTAGCTGCTAACACTTATTGAGTGACGGCTCTGTGCCAGGCACTAAGGCACCAAGGGTGTTAAGTCATTTAATCCTCATAACCTGAGGGAGGGCATGTCATTGTCATTTTACAGATAAGCCAACCGATGCATGAAGTGTCAGTGACATGACCCCAGCCACTCAGCCAGCACTGAACCCGGCCGGGCAGGCTCGTGTCTCCAAACACGATGCTGCGCTGACCTCCCAGCGAACACTCCAGTCGGGAAGACAGAAAGCGAACAAACACAGCAGCACATATAAAACAGAATGCTGGACCAGGCGCAGTGGCTCACGCCTGTAATCCCAGCACTTTGGGAGGCCGAGGCTGGCAGATCACTTGAGGTCAGGAGTTCAAGACCAGCCTGGCCAACATGGTGAAACCCTGTCTCTACTAAAAATACAAAAATTAGCCAGGTGTGGTGATGCACGTCCAGAAACCCAGCTACTTGGGAGGCTGAAGCAAGAGAATTGCTTGAACTTGGGAGGCAGAGATTGCAGTGAGCCGAGATCGCACCACTGCATTCCAGTCTGGCAACAGAGCGAGACTCCGTCTCAAAAAAACACAAAAACAAATTGAATGCCAACCCCCCTCATATGAGAAGCAACAGTGGATGGAGAAGGAGGAGGGGATATCTCTTAGAGTGGACAGGATGGGCCTCTCTGATGGGGGGACATTTATGCAGGCCCTGAAATGAGGTGAGGGCCTCAGCTGTGTGGATACCTGGAGAAAGACAGCTCTCAGCAGAGAGAACAGTAAGTGCAAAGGCCCCAGGGCGGAAGCAGGCTTGGGAGGCGTGAGAAAAATTAAGATGTTGCCACTGGTCCACGGCCCCACATGTCATCTTCCAGCATCCCAATTCCGGAAATCCAAAATCTGAAATGCTCAAAAATCTGAAATGTTTTCAGCGCTAACATGACCCTCCAATAAAATGCTCACTGGAGGATTTCAGAGTTTTGGATGTGACATGCTCAAATAATAAAATAGATACAAATACTCCAAATTCCAAAAAACCCGAAATTCCAAACACTTCTGGTAGCAAGCATTTTGGACATGGGAAAGTCAACTGTATTCCCACTTAAAGCTGGTGCGTCCCTGCCACAGGTGTACACCTCCAGACCCCACGCTCCTATCCAAGTCCTTGCGGGTGGCGGGTAGGGGCTTCTGGTGGTCTTTACCAGAATCTACTACAAAGCGGATCCCATCAATGGTGACTGAGGTCTCAGCGATGTTGGTGGAGAGGATGCATTTCCGGACTCCAGGAGGCGCCACATCAAATACCTGGGGGAAAGGGAGGGGGTGATGTCAGGAACTAACTCAGCCCCGACTAACCTATGTGTCCAATTTCCCATCCACCCCCATGTCCCTTTCCTCCTCCAGAGACCTCCCTCTCGGAGACGGCTCACCATCCCCCCATCACCTGGGCCATCCTGGGCCCTCCCCCACCCTCAGACGGAGGCAGTCTTGCTCTGTCACCCAGGCTGGAGTATAGTGGCGTGATCTTAGCTCACTGCAGCCTCTGCCTCCTGGGTTCAAGCATTCTCTTGCCTCAGCCTCCCAAGCAGATGGGATTACAGGCGCCTGCCACCAAGCCTGGCTGATTTTTGTATTTTAAGGAGAGATGGGGTTTCACCACATTGGCCAGGCTGATCTCGAACTCCTGACCTTAGGTGATCCACCCGCCTCAGCCTCCCAATGTGCTGGGATTACAGGTGTGAACCACCACACGTGGCCCCCGACCTGAACATCTTGAACTTTTTATTTTTTTGAGACAAGTGTCTCACTCTTTGGCCTACATTGGAATGCAGTGGCGTGATCACAGCTCATTGCAGCCTTGACCTCCCGAGCTCATGTGATCCTCCTGCATCAGCCTCCCAAGTAGCTGGGATTATAGGCACATGCCACCATGCCCAGCTAGTTTTGTTTTGTAGAGACAAGGTCTCACTATGTTGCCTAGGATGGTCTCTAACTCCTAAGCTCGGGTCATCCTCCTGCCTCAGCTTCCTGTGCTGGGATTATATGCATGAGCCACCGCACCAGGCCATCTTGAACTTTTCTTGAAATCCTTCCCTCCTCCCACAGCCTGGCCCCTGCCCTGGTCCAGGCCTCTCCTCGCCCACTCTGATCCTGCTCTAGCTTCCCCTCAGATCTCTGGCCTGTAGACTCACATGGCAGCCAGAAGGATCTGCTGAAGCACAAACTGGCACTGCCCCTGCTGGGGGCCAAGGTGGGAGGATCACTTGAGCTCAGGAGTTTGAAACCAGCCTGGGCAACACAGTGAGACCTCTTTGCTACTAAAATTCAAAAAAACATTAACGGAGGCCAGGCATGGTGGCTCACACCTGTAATCCCAGCACTTTGGGAGGCTGAGGCAGGCAGATCACTTGAGGTCAGGAGTTCAAGACCAGCCTGGCCAACATGGCGAAACCCTGTCTCTACTCAACATAAACATACAAAAGATTAGCCGGACGTGGTGGTGTGCACCTGTAGTCCCAGCTACTCGGGAGGCTGAGGCAGGAGAATCACTTGAACCCGGGAGGCGGAGGTTGCAATGAGCCACAATCACGCCACTGCACTCCAGCCTGGGCGACAGAGTGAGACTCTGTCTGAAAAAAAAAAAAAAATTAACAGAGTATAGTGACACACACCTATAGTTGCTACTTGGGGGACTAAGGAGAGGGGATCACTTGAGCCCAAGAAGTCAAGGTTGCAGTGAGCCCCAATTGTGCCACTGCACTCCAGCCTGGACAACAGAGCAAGACTCTGTTTCAAAAAAAAAAAAAATTGTTTTGGAACATAGACTCACACGCTCCATTTATGGCTGCTTTCATGCTGCAACAGTGGGGCTGAGTAGCTGTGACAGACAGACAGCCCATGGTCCATAGCGCTGACACTATCTACTCTGATCCTTTCTAGAAAGTTTGCCGACCTCTGGTTTAGAGCATGGGCTCCGGGGCCAAACTACCTGGGTTCGCAGCCTGGCTCTGCCACTAGGTGGCTACGACTTTGCACAAGTGCAGCCCCCGAGCCCTGCGTCTGTGGAGTTACACAAGTCCTGTGTGCAGCCACCCCTGACTCATGCAGACCCCTCGCCTGCCCCACTTGGGCTTCCTGTGATACCTTGTCCTGGTCGGCCACAGACAGGGCGCTGTGCAGGGGCAGCACCACCCAGCGCTGGGTGTGGCTGGCATAGGTCTGGGCGGCCTCCAGCACGGTGCTGATCTCTGCCATGCCGCTGAGGAAGACGAGGAGGTCACCCCGCTCCTCAGGCGGGTACTTGTGGTCAATGGACTCCAGTACCCTCAGGAAAGGCCGTGGGTCCAGCTTCTCTGACTTGGACGTGGTCGGCTCTGCCTCCTGTGGCTGGTACACGACCTGAGAGGAGACAGCCCCAGGTAGAAGCACACCCTGTCCCTCCAGCTCAGAGCCATGGGCTGGGGAGGCTGCAGGCTGATGGGGGAGACCTGGTTGACGGAGAAGACACAGTGCAACAGGTACAGGCTGGTGGGCAACTCTGTTCCATGTGGTCGTTCAGGGATCCAGGTTCCTCCTTTCTCATTAGTCTACCATCTCACTGGCAGGATTTCTCAAAGTCAGCAAGATTGACATTGCAGTCTGGACAATTCCTTGTTGTGGGGGCTGTCCTGTGCATTGTAGGATATTTAGCAGCATCCCTGGCCCCTACCCACTAGATGCTAGTAGTCTTCTCTGGTTGTGACTATTAAAAATGTCTCCAGATATTGCCACATGTTCGCTGGGGGGCAAAACCACCCCTAATTGAGAAACAGGTGACAGACAGCACACTGCAGTTAGATAATTTCTGAAGGATGTAATAAAAAGACAAAGTAACAAAGCACCTGCAAGGCTTGTGGGGTGCTGGTAATGTCTGACTTTTCTAAACCTGGGTGCTAGCTACGTAGATGTATTTAACTGGTGAAAACTAATTGAGCTATATATTTACAATGCATGCATTCTCTTGTGTTTAGAGTAGCTTCAACAAGAAAAAAATTCTAGGTGATGGAACCAGGATGAAAACCCTAGAAATCAGGTTGGTTGGATGACCAGGAGAGGACCTGAGCCTGAGCCAGGTTGGCTGGCTGATTTCCAGGCATAGTTGGCTCACACCTGTAATCCTAGCTCTTTGGGAAGCCAAGACAGGAGGATTGCTTGATCTCAGGGATGCGCGACCAGGCAGACAACATAGCAACACCTCGTCTCTACTAAAAAAAAAAAACAAAAACCCTAGAAAACATTTCTCAGGAAGCAGCCTCTTTCTTTCTTTCTTTTTTTTTTGAGACAGGGTCTTGCTCTGTCACCCAAGTTGGAGTACAGTGGCATGATCTTGGCTCACTGCAGCCTCCACCTCCCAGGTTCAAGCAATTCTCCCACCTCAGCCTCCTGAGTAGCTGGGATAAACAGGGGTGCACCACCACTGGAGCTAATTTTTGCATTTTTAGTAGAGACAAGGTTTTACCATGTTGGCCTGGCTGGTCTCAAACTCCTGACCTCAGGTGATCCACCTGCCTCGGCTCCCAAAGAGCTGGGATTATAGGCATGAGCCACCACACCCAGCTGGCACTCTCTCTCTTTCTTTTCTTTCTTTCTTTTTTTTTTTTCACACGGGTCTTGCTCTCTTCCCAGGGTGGAGTGCAGTGGCATGATCTCAGCTCACTGCAACCTCCGCCTCCAGGCTCAAGCAATTCTCCTGCCTCAGCCTCCCAAGTAGCTAGGATTATAGGCACACGCCACCGTGCCCAACTAATTTTTGTATTTTTAGTAGAGATAGGATTTCACTATGTTGGCCACGATGGTCTCGAGCTCCTGACCTCATGATCTTTCTGTCTCAGCCTCTCAAAGTGCTGGGATTACAGGCACGAACCACCGTGCCCGGCCCATTCTTTCTTTTTTTATGGCTGCTTAGAAGGCAAATTGATGGGCATTTGGAACCAGAAATCACAAGAGACAATGAAGTTCTTCCTGTAAGTCTTGACTACACAGACAAGGATAATTCACTAAGACAGTGTTTCTCAATTAGGGGTGGTTTTGCACCCCAGGGAACATGTGGCAATATCTGGAGACATTTTTAATAGTCACAACCAGAGAAGACTACTAGCATCTAGTGGGTAGGGGCCAGGGATGCTGCTAAATATCCTATGATGCACAGGACAGCCCCCACAACAAGGAATTATCCTTGACTGAAATGTCAATCTTGCTGACTTTGAGAAATCCTGCCCAGTGAGATGGCAGGCTAATGAGAAAGGAGGAGCCTGGATCCCTGAATGACCACATGGAACAGGGTTGCCCACCAGTCTGGATCAGTCGCACTGTTATCTAAGAGAAATAAATTTCTCTTACTTGAGACTTTACATTTTTTTTTTTCTTTTTTTTTTTTGAGACAGAGTCTTGTGTTGTCATCCAGGCTGGAGTGCAGTGGTGCGATCTCGGCTCACTGCAAGCTCTGCCCCCTGGGTTCAAGCGATTCTCCTGCCTCAGCCTCCCAAGTAGCTGGGATTACAGGTGCGCGCCACCATGCCTGGCTAATTTTGTTTTCGTATTTTTTTTTTTTTTTTGAGACGGAGTCTTGCTCTGTCGCCCAGGCTGGAGTGCAGTGGTGCAATCTCGGCTCACTGCAAGCTCCGCCTCCTGGGTTTACGCCATTTTCCTGCCTCAGCCTGCCGTGTAGCTGGAACTACAGGCGCCCACCACCTCGCCCGGCTAGTTTTTTGTATTTTTTTAGTAGAGATGGGGTTTCACCGTGTTAGCCAGGATGGGCTCGATCTCCTGACCTCGTGATCCACCGGTCTCAGCCTCCCAAAGTACTGGGATTACAGGCTTGAGCCACTGCGCCCGGCCTGTTTTTGTATTTTTAGTAGAGATGGGGTTTCACGGTGTTAGCCAGGATGGTCTTGATCTCCTCACCTCATGATCCGCCCGCCTTGGCCTCCCAAAGTGCTGAGATTACAGGCATGAGCCACTGCGCCCAGCCATTTTTGGGTCTTCTAATAGCTTTTACTCTAACAAGCACTTAGCACTCTAACCAGGTCATTATCAATGCTCAGAAAATGGTAGCTTTAAAAAAAGAGAACATCTTTAAATAAAAGAGATGGGAGATACAGCCGCAGAGAGAAGAGGCATGTCCAGGTTTGGACAGAGACCAGGTTGGAGGTGTGGGGATGTAGGAGGAGGGGGAAGTACTCACTGTGATGGGGAACAGCCTCCCGGGCACCTGTACCACGGGGGCATTGCTGAAATAGCTGGAGAAGAGCGAGATGTTGATGGTGGCCGACATGAGGATGACCTTGAGGTCAGGCCGCTTGGGCAACAGGCGCCGGAGGACACCCAGGAGGAAATCGTTGTGGAGATGCCGCTCGTGGACTTCATCCACAATCAGGACCTCGTACTGGGGCAGGCTGGGCTCCCGCTGGATTTGTCGCAGAAGCAGGCCCACCGTCAGGAACACAATCTTGGTTGCCGCCGAACGCGTGCTCTCAAAGCGGATCTGGTAGCCGACCTAAGGTGGGATGAAGAAAGGTGTGGTCAGGAGAGGACCCTGAGCCTGGGTATCAGCGCCTGGCCCTGCCCAAATTGAAAATCTAAGCAGGCCAGGTGCAGTGGCTCACGCCTGTAATCTCAGCACTTTGGGAGGCCGAGGCGGGCGGATCACCTGAGGTCAGGAGTTCGAGATCAGCCTGACTATCATGGAGAAACCCTATCTCTACTAAAAGTACAAACAAAATTAGCCGGGCGTGGTGCCACGTGCCTGTAGTCCCAGCTACTTGGGAGGCTGAGGCAGGAGAATCGCTTGAACCTGGGAGGCGGAGGTTGCAGTGAGCCAAGATCATACCATTGCACTCCAGCCTTGGGCAACAAGAGTGAAACTGCGTCTCAAAAAAAAAAAAAGAAAGAAAAAAGAAAATCTAAGCAAATGCCATGCCTAGCCATCAGACTCTGGAGTCCAACAGCTTGGGTTGGAATCCTACCTCTACCACTTAGTGCCACAGACCTTGGGCAGGCAATGCTATCCCTTATCGTTTTCCTCCTAGATGCTGTGAGAATGCCATGTGACAATGCACAGGAAGTATCTAGCACCATACCTCATGTATATATAATGTTTACTATAATACCAATAACCTTTTCTTGAGTCCCTACTATGTGCCAGGACATTATATGCCACTCTAAGTGCTTCATGTATATCAACCCATTTCATCCTTATGACCACCATGACACAGAAGGACTATTATTGGCCTTCCAAGATGGCAGTTTGCATTGCGATGATTGCCAAGAATTACCTTTGCAGCTGGGCGCAGTGGCTCATGCGTGTGATCCCAACGCTTTGGGAGACCGAGGTGGGTGGATCACCTGAGGTCAGTAATTAGAGACCAGCCTGACCAACATGGTGAAACCCCGTCTCTACTAAAATTACAAAAATTAGCTGGGTAGGGTGGTGGGTGCCTGTAATCCCAGCTACTCAGGAGATTGAGGCAGAATTGCTCGAACCCGGGAGGAGGAGGTTGCAGTGAGCTAAGATCGCTCCACTGCACTCCAGCCTGGGCGACAGAGCGAGACTCTGTCTCAAAAAAAAAGCGACGAGCCTTTAGGACATTTCCCATTGTTTTGCCATTAAAGTGCTACACTGGTAATGCTAGCTCCTTTGTCATATAGACCACGGACAAGCCAATCTGTGGATAAAGTTCTAGAAGAATCATTACTGGGTCCAGGGGTAAGTGCTTCATTTATTTTTTTTGAGATGGAGTCTCGCTCTGTTGCCCAGGCTGGAGTGCAGTGGCGCGATCTCAGCTCACTGCAAGCTCCACCTCCGGGTTTAGGTCATTCTCCTGCCTCAGCCTCCCGAGTAGCTGGGACTACAGGCACCCGCCACCATGCCTGGCTAACTTTTTTGTATTTTTTAGTAGAGACAGGGTTTCCCCGTGTTAGCCAGGACGGTCTTGATCTCCTGACCTCATGATCTGCCCGCCTCGGCCTCCCAAAGTGCTGGGATTACAGGCGTGAGCCAACACGCCCGGCCAAGTGCTTCATTTTTATTGATACTGCCACATGGACAAGCAACCTATTCCCCCAAGGTCGCCCTGAAAAAATCGGAAACCTGGTGCGTCCCACTCACCTGTGAGCCATACTGACTGAGGCTCTCAAAGCCGACACGCTTGGCCAGTGAGATGCAGGCGATCCGCCGGGGCTGGGTACACGCCACGTGACTGAAGCCAGCAGTCAGCAGGTACTGGGGCACCTGAGTGGACTTGCCACAGCCGGTGTCACCGGCCACTATCACCACCTGGTGCTCCTTCAGTGTCTGCAGGATGCGGTTCCCATACTGGGCGATGGGGAGGGCTGCCCGCTCACGCTGCAGCTTGGCCAGACGCCCAAATGCCTGCTTCTGGCCAAAGTCCAGATAGTGCAACAGGGCCCGGCGGAACTCAGACACTCTCTCAGCAGGCAAGTGCCTGCCCAGCCCCCCAGAGCCCCGTGTGTCAGGGCCAAGAACAGAGAGGTTGATGCGGTAACGTGGGTCATAAGTGCGAGGTAGGTCGGCCAGCGCTGGGATGCTGTGCTTGGGCTGTCCAGGGTCTTTCTCCTCCTTCCTGGAGGTCTTGAGATTCTGGAATCTCTGCAGGCGCTCAAAGAAGGTCCAAAACTTCTGACATTCCTCAGAACCCTGACGGATGTAATCCTCCTCACGGAAGAAGGCATCTTCCAAGAGGCGACGTGTCTCTGGACAATTCCAGTCCCACTTCTCCAAGGCCTCTTCCTCGCTGGGAGCCCAGTGGTGGTCTTGGCGATCCCTGCCCTCTCTTGTTCTAGGAGGAGGCATGTTATTAACCCACAATGGGGGTCTCAGTTCTGATCACCCAAAACAAATATTCTCATCCATTCCCAACCTGCAACAATGTAAGAGGCCAGTGCCTGCAACAGAGAACCACTTTATCTTCAAAGAGCTAATTTTTCCTCCTAGTCACGGCACAGGACCACCACAGATGATAAAGTGGTCAGGGGACTGCTTGAGCTGATGACACAAAGGGTACCTCATGATACCTGCAGTGATCTCTGGGATGGACACAAGTTCATTCTGGGTTTTCAGGCCCTGGATTCTTAGGAGAGAGAACAGAAGACATTCATTCACTTTTGGGAACAGTGCCTTCTTCTTTTTTTTTTTTTTTTTTGAGGCAGGGTCTCACTCTGTTTCCCAGGCTGGAGTGCAGTGCCACAATCATGGCTCACCGCAGCCTCGACCTCCTGGACTCAAGTCATCCTCCTGCCTCAGCCTCTCGAATAGCTGGGACTACAGGCACACACCACCACACCCAGCTAATTTTTTACTGTTTGTAGAGATGAGGTCTCACCATGTCGCCCAGGTTGATATCAAACTTCTGGGCTCAAGCAATTCCCCCACCTCAGCCTCCCAAAGTGTTGGGATTACTGGTGTGAGCCACCATGCCCAGCCCATTTTTAGAAACATTTCTAACAGCCTGTTTCTCAAGCACTGAACTAGGAAAAGGAGGTAATGAATATGACCACCAGAGTCCTCACAGATGGCCATGATCACATCATCTCTCATGTGACACACACGTCATCAGACTGTGACAATCCAGTGATGGGGACTGTGATAACAGAACCCTAGGGGGCTGTGGGACACTAAAGGAGGTTCCTCCTCCTTCCCATGCTTGGGAATCGTGGAAGGATCCTGGGAGGAGGGGCTGTTTGACCTGACACCTAAAGGAAAGATGTAGGTCACATGGCCAACCAACAGCAGAATCTTGTCTCAAAAGGCAGTAACAGGAGAGGGGTGTGATGTAATGAAAAGAATAAGGCAAGGGTTCTTCACCTGGGGTCCAGTGAGATTCAGAACATTGAGATAAAAGGCAAAATTTTGCAAGTGTTATATATTATTTTTGCCTGCCTGGCACAACCCCTTACTTCTTTTCTAAGGATAGTATCCATCCTCCTTTGGAGAACAGCCCTTCCTCGATTCTACATGGTTCAAGGGCCTTTAAGTCAAAGAACCCCTATTGGGTAGGCAAGTGACAAAGACCTGTCCAATCATGGTACTCTACTGCCCCTCTAACCAATGATTGGTCTAAGAAGTGGACACATGATCCAAGAAGGGCCAATCAGGACCCTTTTGTGGAATTTACACACGGTTGCTAGGACAGAAAAGCTCTCATTTTATCCATTATAATCAGGCAAGTTTGATATAAGCCTGGAGCTGTTTGTAGTAGCTCTGAAACATGACAGAGTCTTTCCTAAAATCTATCCTAGAGAAATAACTAGATACAGGCACAAGGCTATCACTGTGCATCACAGGGAGAGGGTGAAAGAGGGAGAGGAAGAGAAGCTTCGCAACATCATTTAGGTCTTGAAACTTAGTTCCCTTCAACCCCCCACTTCTCAGCTTACACAAGAAAATGCCTTTTTGCTTGCAGTTGGAGTCTTTTGCTTTTGTTTTGAGATGGAGTCTCGCTCTGTCACCCAGGCTGGAGTGCAGTGGTGTGAACTTGGCTCACTGCAACCTCCACCTCCCGGGTTCAAGCAGTTCTTGTGCCCCAGCCTCCTAAGTAGCTGGGATTACAGGTGTGCACCACCACGCTGACTAATTTTTGTATTTAGTGCAGACGGCATTTCACAATGTTGGCCAGGCTGGTACTGGACTCCTGACCTCAAGTGATCTGCTCATCTTGGCCTCCCAAAGTGCTGGGATTATAGGCGTGAGCCACCACACCTGGCCTAAAGTTGGGTTTTTGGTTCTCAGCTGAAAATATCTTAATAAAGAGCACACCCTCATATGCGCAATTTTCTGGAAGTTAGTCACTCAGATTCTTAGAGGGGTTCATGACTCTAAAAGGGTTCAGAGCCTTCGTTGGTAAAGGAGTTAGAGTCAGGCAGATCTGGGTTTGAATCTCAACTTCATCATGTATTAAATGTGTGCCCCTGGGCAAATTTCTTTTTTTACACGGAGTCTCACTGTCGCCCAGACCGGAGTGCAGTGGCGTGTATCAGCTCACTGCAACCTCTGCCTCCCAGGTTCAAGTCATTCTCTTGCCTCAGCCTCCCAAGTAGCTGGGATTACAGGCGTGTGCCACCATGCCCAGCTAATTTTTTGTATTTAGTAAAGACAGGGTTTCACCATCTTGGCCAGGCTGGTCTCAAACTCCTGACCTCAAGTGATTCACCCACCTTAGCCTCCCAAAGTGCTGGGATTATAGGCGTGAGCCACCGTGCCCAGCTCCCTGGGCAAATTAACCTGAACTAACTTCAGGCAGTTTTCATCATGTATAAAACAGAGATAATATCTGTCTCAAAACTTTACAACATTTAACCATCAATCTTGGTAGAGAGAAGCTAAGTAGTTAAATAGTAACTAGAAACAAAACAGAAAACAAGCAGAAAACAGCAAGAGGAAGTGGGGCAAAATCTGGAAACAAAATTAGACTCAAAAGGCCACAGTGCCCTATCATACTGGTGCTAACAATGCTTCCACCTACTCTTGTGTTTTCCTGTTCTAGGAGGGAAGCAAGCTGAGGGCCTGGAGTGTTACTGTGACTCTGGGCCAGTGATTCTTAGAAAATGACAGCGATCCGGGCGGACACGGTGGCTCACGCCTGTAATCCCAGCACGCTGGGAGGCCGAGGCGGGCGGATCATGAGGTCAGGAGATCCGGACCATCCCGGCTAACATGGTGAAACCCCGTCTCTACTAAAAATACAAAAAAATTAGCCGGGCGTGGTGGCGGGCGCCTGTAGTCCCAGCTACTCGGGAGGCTGAGGCAGGAGAATGGCGGGAACCCGGGAGGCGGAGCTTGCAGTGAGCCGAGATCCGGCCACTGCATTCCAGCCTGGGTGACAGAGCGAGACTCCGTCTCAAAAAACAAAAAAATGAAAAGAATATGAGAGTGTTCCTCTGAGGCTACAAACTGCCTATGCATGCTGAGCCCCGCTGGCAGCATCCCGTGCCTCTCAAGGTGTCTATCTTTTTCAGCTTCTAGGTTGTCTGCATCTTCTAGTTTCTGTATAACTGTGTCTCTGACCATCTTTTGGTCTCTTGGCCTATTTGCCCTGGGCTCATGGCCTTCAGTGGGTTTGTTTCCCCCTCTGTCCCCTCCATCTCTCTCCACTCCATCTTCAGGCCTCTGTCTCTTTTTCAGTCTGTCTTGTTCATCACCCTCATCTCTCTTCCCTGTCCTATTCTGGTCTCATGTCTCTTCATTTATCTGAGTCATTTTGTAGTCTGATTTTCTCTGTAATCCAGCTCTTCCTTTCTCCATCTCTCTTCAGTTCTCCATTTGACTTTCTCTATCTTTCTCATTTAAAAAAAAGCTTTTTCAGGCCGGGCACTGTGGCTCACGCCTGTAATCCCGGCACTTTGGGAGGCCGAGGCAGGCAGATCACCTGAGGTCGGGAGTGCGAGATCAGCCTGACCAACATGGAAAAACCCCATCTCTACTAAAAATACAAGATTAGCCGGGCATGGTGGCACATGCCTGTAATCCCAGCTATTTGGGAGGCTGAGGCAGGAGACTTGCTTGAACCTAGGAGGCGGGAGTCGCAGTGAGCTAAGATCACGCCATTGCACTCCAGCCTGGGCAACAAGAGCGAAACTCCAAACTCCGTCTCAAAAAAATAAAAATGTTTCATTTTTGTTTTTTTGAAACAGGGTTTCACTCTGTCACCCAGCCTGGAATGCAGTGGCACAACCACAGCGTACTGCAGCCTCGACCTCCCAAGCTCAAGCGATCCTCTCACCGCAGCCTCCCAAAGTGCTGGGGTGACAGGCATGAGTTACCGTGCCCTCTTTCTCATGTTCTGTTTTAATCTTTTTTCCTCCCTTGTGTCCTTCCAGTGTTCACTCTCCATCACCTTCTCTCTCCATTTCCCCATCTAATACTTTATCTCCCAATATCAGAAGCTTTAATAATAGCTCATGCTTACTTACTGCTTACTCACATTAACACACAGACCTATTCCTATCTGTGTGATTTATTCCTATCCCACACCTATGTACATACACACATACTTTTCTCACAACTATAAGGCACTATGATCATCCCCTATTTTACTGAGCAATAGAGAGGCTAAGTGAGTAGCCAAGTGTCAGATGAGGAACTCAAATCTAGGGGTTTGGGCTCCACTCCCTCACTTTTCCATTTCTCAGCATCATTCTCCATTACCTCCAGTTTTTGTGGGGTTCTCCCTACTTCACTGTCTCCACCCTTCCATATCTCTCGGTGTCCCACATGATTCAGTGTATCGTTTCTCCATCTAAATCCCATTTTTTCTGTTTCTAGCATCCACGATCAGTTTCCGACTTTCCCCTCCACTCCCCAAGTTTAAGGGCGACCACGCCTCTCGGCCTCGTGGTCCTGAAAGAAATCAGGCACATTCCTCAGTCCTGGGCCCAGTACAAACAACATATATCTCTCAATTTCCTGGGCCCAGTACAAACAACATATATCTCTCAATTTCCTGGGCCCAGTACAAACACCATGTATCTCCCATATCTCTCAACTTCCTGAGCCCAGTACAAACACGTCCCACCATATATCTCAACTTTAGAAAAACACCACCTGGAAAAATCCCTGATAACGACACAGCTGTTTGTAGTTTTACTGAAAGCACGGGAACCAATAGATCACCGCTAAATGTATAACTTAATATGTTAACCAATTGAAATGCTGTAACCTAAAGAATTCCCTTGTTCCTCTGTAACCTTACAAGTCCCATTTACATCGGGCTATAAAAAGCGAGTGCACGCATTGTTCGGGGCCCTCTTGTATGTTGTGGAACGGAGGGACCAAGTTCGAACTTGCAGTAAAGATCCTTGCCGCTTGGCTTTGACTCTGGACTCTGGTGGTCTTCTTCGGGGAATAAATGGTCTGGACATAACATCTGGGGGCTCGTCCGGGATTCCCCAAGCCCACCAGACCCCTGGTCAACGGATCTCCCAGGATCGATCTGCTGATAGATGAGCCGGCTCGTCTCTGTTTGTCTGTCTGCGTCTGTTCTGAACCTGTATCTGAGACTCGCGAGGTCTGTAACTGAAGCTGAAAGCTGACATAGTCCTGGCGGACGTGCTATAGGACGGCCAGCGGAGACCAGTGGGAGACGTCCCCTGGCTCTCATCTGATTCTTGTCTGAATTTATTCTGACCCAGATTTCTGGAGCGCGCCTGCGACTGACATAACTTGTTGTTGATATTCAGCAACTTACTTTCCTTTGCAGGACCTGTTCCAGCAACTCACTTTCCTTTGCAGGACCTGTTCCAGCAATTCACTTTCCTTTGCAGGACCTGTTCCAGCAACTCACTTTTCCTTGCAGGACCCGTTCCAGACGCCACTCCAGGTGCTACTGTTCAAGATGGGTAATACCCAGAGCACTCCCCTATCTCTCCTTACAAGTAATTTCAAGGATGTTAGAGCGAGGGGCCATGATCATAGTATGGAAATCAGGAAGGAAAAGCTAATTACTCTATGCCGCTCCTAATGGCCAGCCTTTGATGTAGGGTGGCCACCCGAGGGGACATTCCGCCTTCCTGTCATCAATAGAGTCAAGTCCAAGGTTTTCCTACCAGGGCATGCTGGCCACCCGGATCATATCCCATATATCCTCATATGGCAGGACCTAGCTGAGAACCCGCCCCCTTGGCTGTCCCCTTTCCAATTAGCCTCTGAACCCTGTAAGGCACTGGTTGCTCGGCCGCTAAAATCCAAGCAACCGACTGCCCCCCCCATCCTGTTCTACCTGATAGCGGGGACCCACTGTCCACAGCACCCCCTCCATACCCCTCTGGGCCCCAGGCCCCAGCCCCCCGGGCTGGGCCGCGGGAGGGAGCAGGCGGACGGGAGGCGGCAGGCGCACCCGGACCTGCTGAAAGTGAAAGTAACTCTGAAGGGCCGGCGGGGCGGACGCGAGGGCGCACTTTGCGGGCTAGCCCCCCCACCAGCCGCCTGACTCCACAGTGGCTCTACCCCTTCGGGAAATAGGACCCCCAGATGACACAGGAATCCCCAGGCTCCAGTACTGGCCATTCTCCACCAGTGATCTGTATAACTGGAAGACTCAGAGCGCCCGGTTTTCAGACAACCCCAAAGATTTAATGGCCTTACTGGATAGTGTCATGTTCACCCACCAGCCCACTTGGGATGATTGTCAGCAGCTCCTCCGAATCTTGTTCACAACGGAGGAGCGAGAGAGAATCTAGGTAGAAGCTAGAAAGCTGGTCCCGGGGGACGACGGCCAACCGACTGCCAACCCTGACCTCATAAATGCGACTTTTCCTCTGACCAGGCCGGCGTGGGATTACAACACGGCAGAAGGTAGGGGACAGCTACGCCTTTATCGCCAGACTCTAATGGAGGGTCTCCGGGCAGCCGCTCGCAAGCCCACTAATTTGGCTAAGGTATACTCTGTTTTGCAGGGAAAGACAGAAAGCCCAACTAACTACTTAGAAAGATTAATGGAAGCCTTTAGACAGTACACCCCCATAGACCCAGAGGCTCCAGGAAGTCAGGCAGCTATTGTAATGTCTTTTGTAAATCAGGCAGCCCCAGACATTAGAAAAAAACTCCAGAAATTAGAAGACTTGGAGGGAAAACAGATTCAGGACCTCCTACAGATAGCCCAGCGGGTTTACAATAATAGAGATACTCCAGAGGAAAAAATGAACAAGGTCCTGGCAGCAATTGTACAAAAAGAGCATCTACAGCCAGAGAACACCCAACCTAAGCGGTCCCCCAGACATGATAACCTGAGCAAAGACCAATGTGCCTACTGTAAAAAAGCTGGCCACTGGGTAAGAGACTGCCCCAAAAAGAAACAACAAGGACGGGGACCCCCTAGGTCTACACCCGTACTAGTCACCCAAGACGAAGACTAGGGAAGACGGGGTTCAGACCCTCTCCCCGAACCTAGGGTAACTTTGCAAGTGGAGGGGACCCCAGTTCAGTTCCTGGTCGATACGGGAGCACAGCACTCAGTCCTAGTTGAAACTAATGGAAAATTATCCTCCAAGTCCTCGTGGGTGCAAGGGGCCACAGGAATTAAGAAATAACCCTGGACAACACAAAGAACAGTAAACCTCGGAGCCAGGAATGTAACCCATTCTTTCCTGGTCATTCCTGAGAGCCCCTGTCCCCTATTAGGGAGAGACCTGCTAACTAAGATGGGAGCACAGATCCATTTCTTCCCTGAGGGGCCCATCGTGACCAATTCCCAAAATCAGCCCGTGCCCGTCCTTACTATAACCCTAGAGGATGAGTATCGGCTCCACCAGGAGCAAGCGGCCCCTGACCAGGACATAGCAACCTGGCTCCAGCAATATCCAGGAGCTTGGGCAGAAACGGGGGGCTTAGGACTAGCAAAACACCGTCCTGCCTTGTTTGTTGAACTCAAGCCTGGGACAGACCCCATTCGGGTACGGCAGTACCCAATGCCCCTAGAGGCCAAAGAAGGAATTAAGCCCCACATCCATCGGCTCCTCGACCAAGGGGTACTTCGGCCCTGTCACTCACCCTGGAATACTCCCTTGTTGCTGGTACAGAAACCTAATAGCTGGGAGTACAGACCTGTACAAGACTTAAGAGAAGTCAATAAGAGGATTATGGACATACATCCAACTGTGCCCAACCCGTACACCCTCCTGAGTACTCTAAACCCTAAACACCAATGGTACATTGTTTTAGATTTGAAAGATGCCTTCTTCAGTTTGCCTTTAGCCCCTCAGAGCCAAAAGCTTTTCGCCTTCGAGTGGACTGACCCTGAAAGGGGCATAAGTGGCCAACTGACATGGACCAGGCTGCCGCAGGGATTCAAAAACTCTCCTACCCTGTTCGATGAGGCCCTCCATGAAGACTTGGGTGAGTACCGACGCAAACACCCTGAAATAACTTTACTACAGTATGTTGATGACCTCCTGATTGCAGCCGAGACCCGAGAAGCTTGCCTCCAAGGGACCAAGGGTCTCTTGCAAGCTCTAGGGAATCTAGGCTACCGGGCATCGGCAAAGAAAGCTCGAATCTGTAAACCGGAAGTAACATATCTGGGGTACCTGCTAAAAGGAGGGCAGCGCTGGTTAACAGACGCCCAGAAGCAAACTGTTCTGCAGATCCCCAGGCCACAATCCACCCGACAAGTAAGGGAATTCCTGGGGTCGGCAGGATTTTGTAGACTATGGATACCTGGGTTTGCAGAGCTGGCTAAGCCCTTATATCAGGCAACGCGGGGACAGCAGGCATTTAATTGGACAGAAGAAGCCGAGTCGGCTTTCCAACAGATCAAAACCGCCCTGCTCTCTGCGCCTGCACTGGGACTGCCTGACGTCACTAAGCCCTTCCACTTATACGTGGACGAGAGTAAGGGCGTTGCCAAGGCGGTGCTAACTCAGAACTTAGGCCCCTGGCGGAGGCCAGTTGCATACCTGTCAAAAAAATTAGACCCAGTGGCTGCCGGGTGGCCCCCTTGTCTCCGAATGATTGCAGCCACGGCCCTGATGGTACAAGATGCTGATAAACTTGTCATGGGTCAAGAATTACGGGTCGTTACCCCACATGCCATCGAAGGTGTACTCAAACAGCCAGCTAATCAATGGATGAGTAATGCCCGGCTCACCCACTACCAAGGACTACTACTAAACCCCCTCAGGATAACTTTCCTGCCCCCAACAACCTTAAACCCTGCCTCGCTGCTGCCCAACCCGGACCTGGACGCCCCGCTCCATGATTGCACTGAGATACTAGCTCAGGTGCACGGAGTTCGAGAAGACCTACAGGACCGCCCACTTCCTGACGCTGGCCTCGTTTGGTTCACCGATGGAAGCAGCTTCATACACCAAGGCCAGAGGTATGCTGGAGCGGCAGTAACTTCAGAGACTGAGGTAATCTGGGCAGAGCCCCTGCCCCCGGGGACATCGGCCCAGAAGGCCGAACTGATAGCGCTCACCCAAGCTCTTACCTTAGGGGCAGGGAGGAAACTGACAGTATACACTGACAGCCAGTATGCTTTTGCTACGGCGCATATACATGGGGCCATTTACAGGGAGCGAGGGTTATTAACAGCTGAAGGAAAAGAGATAAAAAACAAGCAAGAGATCCTAGCCCTGTTGACAGCCCTATGGAAACCAGAAAAATTGGCTATTGTACATTGCCCAGGGCATCAGAAACCAACCACTCCAATTGCTCAAGGCAACTTTCTGGCAGACCAAACTGCAAGGAGTGTGGCAAAGGCTCCTAGTCAACTCTTTGCACTCCAGCTTCCTGATCCAGGCCCCCCGGGACCTGCCATATCTCCCTGATTATTCAGAACAAGATCTCCAGTGGATCGACAAAATTCCCCTGAAACAGATCCAGAATGGGTGGTGGACTGATACTAATGACCAAACCATCCTACCAGAAAAATTAGGACAACAAGTGTTAGAACACATCCACCGAACCACCCACCTGGGTGCCCGGCGGATGATGGACCTGATCAGACGCTCCAAGCTCAAAATCAGACATATAGCCGAAACGGCCAGCAGCATCGTGACCAACTGCAGAGTCTGCCAGCTTAACAACGCCTACCCCCAATCCCAGGCTGCAACGGGAACAAGGCTCAGGGGGACCAGGCCCGGCATCTACTGGGAAGTAGATTTTACTGAGATAAAGCCAGGGAAATACGGGTATCGGTACTTACTTGTCTTTGTAGATACTTTTTCAGGGTGGATTGAGGCATTCCCAACCAAAAGGGAGACTGCTCAGGTTGTAGCAAAGAAGATCCTGGAAGATATCCTCCCCAGGTATGGCTTTCCCGTCCAGATAGGGTCAGATAATGGACCGGCCTTCGTCGCTAAGGTAAGTCAGGATTTGGCTTCCATCCTTGGGGCAAATTGGAAACTACATTGCGCTTACAGGCCCCAGAGTTCAGGACAGGTAGAGAGGATGAATCGGACCTTAAAGGAGACCTTAACTAAATTGACTATGGAGACTGGCACTAATTGGGTGGTCCTTCTCCCCTACGCTCTGTTCCGGGCCCGTAATACCCCTTACAGACTGGGCCTTACCCCCTATGAAATCATGTATGGCAGACCCCCACCCCTGGTTCCCAGCCTAAAAGATGATCTGCTCAAATCTGAAACAGAAAATGTCTCTGAACTCTTATTTTCCCTACAAGCTTTGCAGAAAATTCATCAGGAAATCTGGCCCAAGCTGAAGGAACTATATGAGACACCCCATCCGTACCAGCCGGGAGACTGGGTCCTGGTTAAGCGACACCGACAAGAGACCTTAGAACCCAGGTGGAAGGGACCACTCCAGATACTCCTAACCACACCCACCGCCCTAAAGGTAGAAGGCATTGCGTCGTGGATCCACTACACCCACGTCAAACCAGTGGACCCGACCTCTGACCTTCTCGGACCAATCACGACAGCGACTGAAGCTCCGACCACGTGGACTGTGGACAAAGCTAAGAACAACCCCTTAAAACTCACCGTGCGCCGGCAGCATAGCTCACTGCAAACATGCAGCTAGGTAGTCTAACCCTAACGTTAGTCGCCCTAGTGGCCGCTGGGGCAAACACAAAACCAGTTCCTAACCCCTTTGTCTGGAGATTCTGGCTTTATGAAAACCGAACCCACCCTGGGCAACCTCGTAAGCCCAGGAAGCTATTGGCCAGTGCTGATTGCCCCTCCACAGGGTGCAGTGACCCAATTTTGCTAAATTTTACTGGTTATCAGATAGCCAAACCAGTGGTACCAATGATATGTTTTGAGTTTGATCAGACTAAGTACAATTGTAAACACTATTGGTGGCACCAAAACGCAGGCTGCCCCTACAGTTACTATAAAATGCACTCAGTCAGAGGGTGGAATGAGCAATCCGGGTGGAACTTCTACCAGCAGGGTAGAGGCGGCATCTATACTTGGATAGTTAAGGATCCTTGGAACTCCTGCTGGACCACGCCTCAACATGGGGCTGTATACTATTCCTCTTCCTCCACGTGGCCTAGCAGTCACCTCTATCTGTGGCGTGGCCTAGTTCAGGTACGGCCCCTGGTCCATGGGGATATCCAGCGACAGGAAGACAGACTAACACAAGATTTACGTCCTTTCTCCTGGTTAGAATTATTACAAGAAGGATTAGAACCTGCTAACCTTACAGGACTTCACAGCTTGTCTGGCTGCTTTCTGTGTGCCACCCTAGGGCGTCCACCGCTAACCGCTGTCCCTCTGCCATGGGAATCCTTTACCCAAACTAACAACCTTCGGAATCTCTCGAATGCCCCTATTCTTAATGTGCCACTGTACCGGAACCCCAGTCAGGAGAAGTTTCCCTACTGTTTTTCAGGCACTAACTCTAGCCTCTGCAACATCACTGTAACGCCCCCTAATACCAACCTGAGGGCCCCACCGGGCATATTCTTTTGGTGTAATGGAACATTATCTAAAAACCTATCTGGTCCCTCTGTTACTGATCTACTGTGTCTTCCTGTCACATTAGTTCCCCGGTTAACTCTACTAACTGCCGGCGAGTTCCTGGGGTACACCGGTAACTGGACTAGCACTGCTATTCATCCAGCCCCTAGACCGAGACCTGCACAAGCCATATTTCTTCCCCTCATTGCGGGAATCTCCCTCACATCACCCCTCATTGCGGCCTGACTGGTGGGGGGAGCCCTAGGCCACACCCTCATAGAAAGCAACAAGTTGTACCAACAATTTGCCGTTGCTATGGAGGAGTCGGCTGAGTCCCTTGCCTCCCTTCAGCGACAGCTCACATCCCTAGCTCAGGTGACCTTAAAGAACCGGAGGGCCCTAGACCTACTCACTGCTGAAAAAGGTGGTACATGTATGTTCCTAAAAGAAGACTGTTGGCCGGGCACGGTGGCTCAAGCCTGTAATCCCAGCACTTTGGGAGGCCGAGACGGGCGGATCACGAGGTCAGGAGATCGAGACCATCCTGGCTAACACGGTGAAACCCCGTCTCTACTAAAAATACAAAAAACTAGCCGGGCGAGGTGGCAGGCGCCTGTAGTCCCAGCTACTCGGGAGGCTGAGGCAGGAGAATGGCGTAAACCTGGGAGGCGGAGCTTGCAGTGAGCTGAGATCTGGCCACTGCACTCCAGTCCGGGCGACAGAGCGGGACTCCGCCTCAAAAAAAAAAAAAAAAAAAAAAAAAAGAAGACTGTTGTTTCTACATAAATGAATCAGGGCTTGTAGAGAACCGGGTCCAATAGTTACACAAGTTAAGCATAGAAGTAAAGAAACAGCAGCTTGCTTCAGCTGCAGACCAATGGTGGAATTCCTCTATGTTTTCCCTGTTAGCCCCCTTCCTCAGACCCCTGCTAAGTCTACTATTTCTGTTTACCGTAGGACCTTGTGTTGTTAACAGAATTTTGCAGTTTGTCAGAGAGAGGTCTGACACCGTACAGCTCATGGTTCTCAGAGCCCAATACCAACCTGTACACGCTGAAACAGAATCAGACTTATAAGACCCAAGATTGGCTCTAGAGATACCTGAGAAAAGGGGGGAAAGAAAGAAATCAGGCACATTCCTCAGTCCTGGGCCCAGTACAAACAACATATATCTCTCAATTTCCTGGGCCCAGTACAAACAACATATATCTCTCAATTTCCTGGGCCCAGTACAAACACCATGTATCTCCCATATCTCTCAACTTCCTGAGCCCAGTACAAACACGTCCCACCATATATCTCAACTTTAGAAAAACACCACCTGGAAAAATCCCTGATAACGACACAGCTGTTTGTAGTTTTACTGAAAGCACGGGAACCAATAGATCACCGCTAAATGTATAACTTAATATGTTAACCAATTGAAATGCTGTAACCTAAAGAATTCCCTTGTTCCTCTGTAACCTTACAAGTCCCATTTACATCGGGCTATAAAAAGCGAGTGCACGCATTGTTCGGGGCCCTCTGGTATGTTGTGGAAGGGAGGGACCAAGTTCGAACTTGCATTAAAGATCCTTGCCGCTTGGCTTTGACTCTGGACTCTGGTGGTCTTCTTCGGGGAATAAACGGTCTGGGCATAACAGTCCGAGCCTCTGGCTGGAACCTATCGCAACTCTCGCCCACGCTCTCTAGTTTTCAGCTTCCCTCCTCTCCCAACACCCTGGTCTTTCAGTCCCTCAGTTTCTCGAGGCTTCTTTTCGTGCCTCCATTTCTTTCCGTCTCTGGCCTGTGGCCCAGGTTCTCCCAGGGACGCTCAGGTGCCATCTCCGTCCGCGTCTGCCTGCCCTTCGGCTGCCTCCTACATTTCTCCTCATCTCGAGATTTCCCTCGTCCCTGGGCTCGCCTCCCAAATTACCCCCGACCCGCCTAACTCCAGCAGCCACCGCTGCCACCACCCGGAGCACCCGCCCCGCCCCGCCCCTCTCCCCTCACTTACTATGAGCCGCAAACGCCTTAACTTCCGGTCCCAAGAGCCCAAGTCTTGCGCCTGCGCACACCGCCATCTCGGTCTGACCCCGCCCCACCACCACAGAGGAGCCAATCGGAAGCTCTGGGCTGCCCAAGACCCATCCTGCGCCTGTGCACAGCACGCTTCCGCCCCGCCTCGCTTGGGGCGGAGCCTCGAGAGATTGCGCCTCTAGAGGCCAGTAGAGGCGTTGCCCTACAGACTTGTAGGCACCTCCTCCCCGACCCCTCCCTCTCCTCCCCAGGCATAGCCACGTGCACCCCAGCTCTGCTACCCCGAGGTTTTAACCCAAACCCCGGGGCCCAGGCTTTTTTTTTTTTTTTTTTTTGAGACGGAGTCTCGCTGTGCCTCCCAGGCTAGAGTGCAGTGGCCTGATCTCAGCTCACTGCAACCTCCGCCTCCCAAGTTCAAAGCATTCTCCTGCCTCAGCCTCCCGAGTAGCTGGGATTACAGGGGCACACCACTACAACCGGCTGATTTTTGTATTTTTAATAGAGACAAGGTTTCACCATTTGGGCTAGGCTGGTCTCCAACTCCTGACCTCAAGTGATCCTCCCGCCTTGGCCTCCCAGAGCACTGGGATTACAAATGTGAGGCGTCACACTCAGCCTTACCTCTCTTCTTTCTACAACCCCATTTTCTGTTACCTTTCCCTGCAATAAACTCAATCACACACATGCAGGAAGGCCCCCACATATAGAAACTATCTCATTAGCCAGGAATGCACCCTCTCTTTTATTAAGTGAAAGAAGAAACTGGGCTGGGCACGGTGGCTCACGCCTGTAATCCCAACACTTTGAGAGGCCGGGGCGAGTGGATCACCTGAGGTCAGGAGTTCCAGACCAGCCTGGGCAACATGGCCAACCCCTGTCTCTACAAAAAAATACAACAATTAGTCGGATATGGCAGTGTGTGCCTGTAGTCCGAGCTACTCAAGAGGCTGAGGTGGGAGGATCGATTGAACCCAGGAGGTTGAGAGACTGAGGCTGCAGTGAGCCATGATGGTACCACTGCACTCCAACCTGGGTGACAGAGCCAGACTGTCTCAAAAAAAGAAAAAAATTTTATGTCTTAAAAAAAAGGAGGACTCTAAAGTTTTTGGCCTGAGCATTTGGAAATACGAAGTCACTGTCTACTACCATCAGGAAGACATGGGAGAGAGGCTAGAGAGAAAATCCGAAGTTCTGTTTTCAGCATATTGTTTGAGTTATGCATTGGACATCAACTGGGGATGTCAAGTGGAAAGTTGGATATAATTATCAAGCCTCTGGAAAACAACTTAGAGATAGAGAAGCCAATTCATACATTATTATCAAAAGAAGAAGAATAAATGGACTAAGCATTCTGCTTAAAATTTCCAAACAAGGTCGAGTGTGGTGGCTCACGCCTATAATCCCAGCACTTTGGGAGGTTGAGGCAGGTGGATCACCTGAGGTCAGGAGTTCGAGACCAGCCAAGCCAACATGATGAAACCCCGTCTCTACTAAAAATATAAAAAATTAGCCAGGCATGATGGCGGACACCTGTAATCCCAGCTTCTCGGGAGGCTGAGGCAGGAGAATCGCTTGAACCCAGGAGGCGGAGGTTGCAGTGAGCCAAGATCGCATCATTGCACTCCAGCCTGGGCGACAAGGAGAAACTCTGTCTCAAATAAATAAATAAATAGATAAATAAATAAATAATCCAAACAATAACTATAATTTTTAAAAAAGGAAAACTGGAAGAAATGAACAACAAATGTGAAATCAAGAAGAAAGCCACAGTCTATCAATAACAGGGTTGAATAGCAAGCTTGAGCCTAGTTCTTAGAGAAATTATTAATAACTTGGTTCTTTGAAAACTTAAGGAAATCAATATTTCTATGGTAAAAAAAAAACAGCAGAAATAAACCTTAGAACAAAAAAAGGGGAGTTAAAACAAAACAGATGGCTTTTACTAGTCAAAGGGATTTTATGTAACATTGCACAGACATACATTTGAAAACTCCCATGAAATGTATTCTAGTTCAAAAAAGAAAGGTTAATGATCTACAAAATGACAACATCTCAAAAACTACAAAAGATGTTTTGTAAAAGTTATCAAAGAACGCTCCTAAGTGGCACCTGGTCCCAATGGATTAATGGGAGGATTTTTGCAAACTTTAAGCCCCAAAGTGGAGTTTTAGCTCACGAGGATTCTTGGCTTTGCCCAGAAAAGAATTCAAAGGCGAGCACAGGCAAGGTAGAGGAAAACAGCTTGCTTTCTTTCCTTCTTTCTTTTCTTTTCCCTCCCTCCCTCTCTTCCCTCCTTCCCTCCCTCCCTCCCTCCCTCCCTCCTTCCCTCCTTCCTTCCTTCCTTCCTTCTTTCTTTCTTCCTTTGACGGAGTCTCACTCTGTCACCCAGGCTGGAGAGCAGTGGCGCGATCTTGGCTGGCTCACTGCAAGCTCCACCTCCTGGGTTCACGCCATTCTCCTGCCTCAGCCTCCCAAGTAGCTGGGACTACAGGCACCCACCACTACTCCCGGTTAATTTTTTGTATTTTTTTCTTTTTTTTTTTTAATTTTTTGTATTTTTAGTTGAGACGGTGTTTCACTGTGTTAGCCAGGATGGTCTCGATCTCTTGACCTCGTGATCTGCCCACCTCAGCCTCCCAAATTCCTGGGATTACAGGGGTGAGCCACTGCACCCGGCCTCCTTTTTTTTTTTTTTTTTTTTTTTGAGAAGGAGTCTCACCCTGTCGCCTAGGCTGGAGTACAGTGGTATGATCTCAGCTCACTGCAACCTCCGCCTTACAGGTTCCAGCGATTCTCCTGCCTCAGCCTCCCAAGTGGCTGGGACTATAGGCGCGCACCACGACACCCGGCTAATTTTTGTAATTTTAGTAGGGATGGGGATTCACCATGTTGGCCAGGCTGGTCTCGAACTCCTGACTTCATGGATCTGCCTACCTGGGCCTCCCCAAGTTCTGGGATTATAGGCGTGAGCCACCACGCTGGTCGAAAACAGCTTTATTGAAGCAGCAGTGTTATAGCTCTGTGACTGCTCCTGCACAGCAGGGATACCCCATAGGCCATGTGCTGAGACTAACCGCTCAGGGCAGTTCTGTAGTTACATTTATACATTTTTTTTGTTTGTTTTAGACAAAGTCTTGCTCTGTGGCCCAGGCTGCAATGGCGTGATTTCAGCTCACTGCATCCTCTGCCTCCAGGGTTCAAGAGATTCTCCTGCCTCAGCCTCCCAAGCAGCTGGGATTACAGGCACCCGCCACCACGCCCGGCTAATTTTTGTATTTTCAGTAGAGACGAGGTTTCACCATGTTGGCCAGGCTGGTCTCAAACTCCTGACCTCGGGTGATCCACCTGCCTTGGCCTCCCAAATTGCTGGGATTACAAGCGTGAGCCACCACACCCGGCCTAGACCTATTTTTAATTACATATAGATTAAGGGGCAGATTACACAGAAATATCTAGGGAAGGAGTAATAACTTCTGGTTTGTGGGGTCACTGCCATGGAAAGGGGCAGTAACTCCTGGATGTTGCCATGGCAATGGCAAACTGACATGGCACACTAGTAGGCATGCCATAGAAAGTTGTTTCGGGGCCGGGTGCGGTGGCTCAAGCCTGTAATCCCAGCACTTTGGGAGGCAGAGACGGGCGGATCACGAGGTCAGGAGATCGAGACCATCCTGGCTAACACGGTGAAACCCCGTCTCTACTAAAAAATACAAAAAAAACTAGCCGGGCGAGGTGGTGGGCGCCTGTAGTCCCAGCTACTGGGAGGCTGAGGCAGGAGAATGGCGTGAACCCAGGAGGCGGAGCTTGCAGTGAGCTGAGATCCGGCCACTGCACTCCAGCCCAGGCGACAGAGTGAGACTCCATCTCAAAAAAAAAAAAAAGAAAGAAAGTTGTTTTGGGCTGGGCGTGGTAGCCCACACCTGTAATCCCAGCACTTTGGGAGGCCGAGGTGAGCAGATCACCTGAGTCAGGAGTTCGACCAGCAGGAGAATCGCTTAGAACCCAGAAGGTGGAGGTTGCAGTCAGCCGAGATCGTGTCACTGCTCTCCAGCCTGGGTAACAGAGCAAGGCTCCTTCTCAAAAAAAAAAAAAAAAAAAAAAAAAAAGTTGCTTCGGCCTCCTCCCTGTTTTAGTTAGTCCTCAATTTGGTCCAATGTTTGAGCCCTACCTCCAGAGTTGAGTCCCACCTTCTACCTCAAAGGAGATGTATAAATTGTTCCACAACAAATTTTATTTTACAAGACAGCCTTGGTCTTAATTCACGCATGAGAATTCTGAGTAAAATACTAAGTAACAAAATATGTGATACCAATGCTTTCTTTTTCTTTTTTTTTTTTTTTTTTGAGACGGAGTCTCGCTCTGTCGCCCAGGCTGGAGTGCAGTGGCCGGCTCTCAGCTCACTGCAAGCTCCGCCTCCCGGGTTTATGCCATTCTCCTGCCTCAGCCTCCAAGTAGCTGGGACTACAGGCACCCACCACTACTCCCGGTTAATTTTTTGTATTTTTTTCTTTTTTTTTTTTAATTTTTTGTATTTTTAGTTGAGACGGTGTTTCACTGTGTTAGCCAGGATGGTCTCGATCTCTTGACCTCGTGATCTGCCCACCTCAGCCTCCCAAATTCCTGGGATTACAGGGGTGAGCCACTGCACCCGGCCTCCTTTTTTTTTTTTTTTTTTTGAGAAGGAGTCTCACCCTGTCGCCTAGGCTGGAGTACAGTGGTATGATCTCAGCTCACTGCAACCTCCGCCTTACAGGTTCCAGCGATTCTCCTGCCTCAGCCTCCAAGTGGCTGGGACTATAGGCGCGCACCACGACACCCGGCTAATTTTTGTAATTTTAGTAGGGATGGGGATTCACCATGTTGGCCAGGCTGGTCTCGAACTCCTGACTTCATGGATCTGCCTACCTGGGCCTCCCCAAGTTCTGGGATTATAGGCGTGAGCCACCACGCTGGGTCGAAAACAGCTTTATTGAAGCAGCAGTGTTATAGCTCTGTGACTGCTCCTGCACAGCAGGGATACCCCATAGGCCATGTGCTGAGACTAACCGCTCAGGGCAGTTCTGTAGTTACATTTATACATTTTTTTTGTTTGTTTTAGACAAAGTCTTGCTCTGTGGCCCAGGCTGCAATGGCGTGATTTCAGCTCACTGCATCCTCTGCCTCCAGGGTTCAAGAGATTCTCCTGCCTCAGCCTCCCAAGCAGCTGGGATTACAGGCACCCGCCACCACGCCCGGCTAATTTTTGTATTTTCAGTAGAGACGAGGTTTCACCATGTTGGCCAGGCTGGTCTCAACTCCTGACCTCGGGTGATCCACCTGCCTTGGCCTCCCAAATTGCTGGGATTACAAGCGTGAGCCACCACACCCGCCTAGACCTATTTTTAATTACATATAGATTAGGGGCAGATTACACAGAAATATCTAGGGAAGGAGTAATAACTTCTGGTTTGTGGGGTCACTGCCATGGAAAGGGGCAGTAACTCCTGGATGTTGCCATGGCAATGGCAAACTGACATGGCACACTAGTAGGCATGCCATAGAAAGTTGTTTCGGGGCCGGGTGCGGTGGCTCAAGCCTGTAATCCCAGCACTTTGGGAGGCAGAGACGGGCGGATCACGAGGTCAGGAGATCGAGACCATCCTGGCTAACACGGTGAAACCCCGTCTCTACTAAAAAATACAAAAAAAACTAGCCGGGCGAGGTGGTGGGCGCCTGTAGTCCCAGCTACTGGGAGGCTGAGGCAGGAGAATGGCGTGAACCCAGGAGGCGGAGCTTGCAGTGAGCTGAGATCCGGCCACTGCACTCCAGCCCAGGCGACAGAGTGAGACTCCATCTCAAAAAAAAAAAAAAGAAAGAAAGTTGTTTTGGGCTGGGCGTGGTAGCCCACACCTGTAATCCCAGCACTTTGGGAGGCCGAGGTGAGCAGATCACCTGAGTCAGGAGTTCGACCAGCAGGAGAATCGCTTAGAACCCAGAAGGTGGAGGTTGCAGTCAGCCGAGATCGTGTCACTGCTCTCCAGCCTGGGTAACAGAGCAAGGCTCCTTCTCAAAAAAAAAAAAAAAAAAAAAAAAAAGTTGCTTCGGCCTCCTCCCTGTTTTAGTTAGTCCTCAATTTGGTCCAATGTTTGAGCCCTACCTCCAGAGTTGAGTCCCACCTTCTACCTCAAAGGAGATGTATAAATTGTTCCACAACAAATTTTATTTTACAAGACAGCCTTGGTCTTAATTCACGCATGAGAATTCTGAGTAAAATACTAAGTAACAAAATATGTGATACCAATGCTTTCTTTTTCTTTTTATTTTTTTTTTTGAGACGGAGTCTCGCTCTGTCGCCCAGGCTGGAGTGCAGTGGCCGGCTCTCAGCTCACTGCAAGCTCCGCCTCCCGGGTTTATGCCATTCTCCTGCCTCAGCCTCCCAAGTAGCTGGGACTACAGGCGCCTGCCACCTCGCCCAGCTAGTTTTTTGTATTTTTTAGTAGAGACGGGGGTTTCACCGTGTTAGCCAGGATGGTCTCGATCTCCTGACCTCGTGATCCGCCCGTCTCGGCCTCCCAAAGTGCTGGGATTACAGGCTTGAGCCACCGCGCCCAGCCGATACCAATGCTTTCTAATTGAACTCCTCTCTACCCTGAATCCAATAGATCCTAATAGTTAGGCAGGAATATCATCACCCCTCTTCAGCCTGAAGAAGTTACAGAAGATGGATCTTCCTCCCTCTACAACCCTTAGGATTAAAGCTGCTCTTATAAAAGGGAGTGGGGGGGCCAGGTGCAGTGGCTCACGCCTGTCATCACAGCACTTTAGGAGGCCGAGGCGGGCGGATCATGAGGTCAGGAGATCAAGACCATCCTGGCTAACACGGTGAAACCCCATCTCTACTAAAAAAAATACAAAAAATTAGCCAGGCATGGTGGTGGGCACCTGTACTCCCAGCTACTCGTGAGACTGAGGCAGGAGAATGGCATGAACCTGGGAGGCGGAGTTTGCAGTGAACCGCGATGGTGCCACTGCACTCCAGCCTGGGTGACAGAGTGAGACTCCGTCTCAAAAAATAAAATAAAATAAAAATAATAAAAATAAAAGGGAGGAGGGAAATGTCAGACACATGGGAACCAGAGTGATTCCATCTTGAATAGGAGCTGGGTGAAATAAGGCTGAGGCCCACTGGGCTGCATTCCCAGGAGGTTAAGCATTCTAAGTCACAGGATAAGGCCGGGAAAGGTGGCTCACGGCTGTATTCCTGGCACTTTGGGAGGCCGAGGTGGGTGGATCACCTGAGGTCAGGAGTTCGACACCAGCCTGGCCAACATGGTGAAACCCTGTCTCTACTAAAAATACAAAAATTAGCCAGGCATGGTGGCTGCGCCTGTAATCCCAGCTACTCGGGAGGCTGAGGCATAAGAATTGCTTGAACCTGGGAGGTGGAGGTTGCAGTCACCTGAGATCGTGCCACTGCAATCCAGCCTGGGTGACAGAGCAAGACTTCATCTCAAAAAAATAATAATAGGCCAGGCATGGTGGCTCATGCCTGTAATCCCAGCACTTTGGGAGGCTGAGACAGGCGGATCACGAGGTCAGGAGATCGAGACCATCCTGGCTAACATAGTGAAACTCTGTGTCTGCTAAAAAAAAAAAAAAATACAAAAAATTAGCCGGGCGTGGTGGCAGGTACCTGTAGTCTCAGCTACTCGGGAGGCTGAGGCAGGAGAATGGCATGAACCCTGGAGGCGGAGCTTGCACTGAGCCGAGATGGCACCGCTGCACTCCAGCCTGGGCGACAGAGAGAGACTCTGTCTGAAAAAAATTAAAAATAATAAAATAAAAATTTTAAAAATTAGTCCAGTTGTTAGCCTTGGGGAATTTACAGTTTAGCTGGGACCTTGTATTCCAGAGACTCAGAGAAAGGAAGAGTCTATTCTCTCTGGAAGGAGTATAAATCAGGGAGGGCTTCCTGGAGGAAGTGACATTTGAGGGAGGCCTTGAAGGAAATTATTGATGATGAAGAGCAGGAACGTTGGAGTCAATTAAAACAGTGATCAAATTCTAGCTGTCCAGTGTTCTTGCTGTGTAATCTTGGGTAAATTACCTCCCCTCCCTAGACCTCAGCTTATAAAATGAAGCATGCCACCCTATCTCCCTGGGCTGTTGTGAGAATGACCTTAAAGGAGAAACTATGTGTAAAGTGCTGTTCTGGAGTAATGACTGCAGACACAGGTACCAATATTATGCTATTTATTTATTTATTTATTTAGCAGCAGGGGCTCACTCCGTCACCTAGGCTAGAGTGCAGTGATGCAATCACGGCTCACTTCAGCCTCAACCTCCTAGGCTCAAGCAATCCTCCCACCTCAGCCTCCCTAGTAGCTGGCACTACAGGCATGTGCACCAAACCAGGCTAATTTTCTTTTTTTTATTTTTGTAGAGATGGGGTGTTGCTCTGTTGCCCAGGCTGGTCTCCAACTTCTGGGCTCAAGGGATCCTCCCGACTGGGCCTCCCAAAGTGCTGGGATTACAGGTGTGAGCCACCATGCCTGGCCCACTACGTAATTTAAGAGATCTGAGCAGGTAGAGTTCAAGAGTAAATTCTAGACAGTATTTTGTAACAGAAATCTCTGTCATGACGGCAGTGTTCTATAGCTGTGCTGTTGAATATGGCAGTCACCAGCCATATGTGGCTACTGAGCGCTTGAACTATGGTCAGTGTGCCTGAGGAACTGAATTTGAAATGAAAATTTATTCTTTCTTTCGAGATGGAGTCTCACTCTGACATCCAGGCTGGAGTGCAGTAGTGCGATCTAAGCTCTCTGCAAACTCCACTTCCCGGGCTCAAGCAATCTACCTGCTTCAAGGAGGATTGAAGCAGAAGGATTCCAGCAACTCCTTTCTCAGTAGCTGGGACTGCAGGCACGCCCCCACTATGCCTGGCTAAGTTTTGTATTTTTTATAGAGATGGAGTCTTGCTATGTTGCCCAGGCTGCTCTCAAACTCCTGGCCTCATGCAATCCTCCTGCCTCGGCCTCCCAAAGTGCTGAGATTATAGGCACGAGCCACCACGCCTGGCCATCTAATTTGAATAGTCACAGATGGCTCTTGATTGTTGAGCTGCACATCATAGATCAGAAGGACATTCCAGCCAGTGGCACAGCTTCAGGAAAGACGCAGAAGCATGAAAATAATATAGCCCGAAGGGTGTGTGTTAGTTTCCCATGGCTGCTGTAACAAACATCCCAAACACAGTGACTTAAAACAATACAAATGTATTTTCTCAAAGGTCTGCAGATCAGAGTTCTGAAAGTGTCAGCAGGTCTGCGTTCCTTCTGGGAGCTTCAGAGAAAATCTGTTTTCTTGTCTGTTTCAGCTTCTGGAAGCTGCCTGCATTTCTTGGCACCCCCTCACGTCACTATGACATCTGCTTCCGTTGTCACATCTCCTGCGACTGACCCTGACCCTCCTGCCTCCCTCTTAAAAGGACCCTTGTGACTCCATTGAGTCCACCCAGACAATCCAGGATAACCACCCCTTCTCAAGATCCTTAATCTCATCCGCAAAGTCCCTTTTGCCATGGAAGGTCACCTGTTCACAGACTCAGAGGATTAAGATGTGGACACCATCGGGGGTCACCATTCTATCTGCTACAGGGTCTGAGAAGCCAGAGAGGAAGTGTGTCCATGGTGGAGAGAAGCCCTGAATGCCGAGCTAAGGAGCCTGGACTTGGCCTTTCCTTCAAAATAGATCCATGACCTGTCAGCCCCTCACCACCTCGACTCTGTTACCCTGATCCAAATCACTATCACCTTCTGCTTGGACCATTGCAGTAGCCTCCTCTCTGGGATCTTCACTGCCCCCACACCATACTCTCATCTCCACCAGCAACCAGAGGGATCCTACTAAAATCTTTTGGCCGGGTGCAGTGGCTCACACCTGTCATCCCAGCACTTTGGGAGGCTGAGGCAGGTGGATCACAAGGTCAGTAGATCGAGACCATCCTGGCTAACACGGTGAAACCCCGTCTCTACTAAAAATACAAAAATTAGCTGGGCATGGTGGCGGGCGCCTGTAGTCCCAGCTACTCAGGAGGCTGAGGCAGGAGAATGGCGTGAACTCAGGAGGCGGAGCTTGCAGTGAGCCGAGATCATTCCACTGCACTCCAGCCTGGGCGACAGAGCGAGACTCTGTCTCAAAAAATAAACAACTAAATAAATAAATAAAATCTTTTTTTTTTTTTTTTTCTGAGACAGAGTCTTGCTCTGTCACCCAGGCTGGAGTGCAGGAGCTCAATCTTGGCTTACTGCCACCTCTGCCTCCCGGGTTCAAAATGAGTCTCCTGCCTCAGCCTCCTAAGTAGCTGGGACTACAGGCATGCACCACCACGCCTGGCTAATTTTTGTATTTTTAGTAGAGACGGGGTTTCACCATATTGCCCAGGCTGGTCTTGAACTCCTGACCTCAAGTGATCCACCTGCCTCAGCCTCCCAAAGCGCTGGGATTACAGGCATGAGCCACGGCAAATGGCCCTGTATATCTTTGTTGTTTTTTTTTTTTTTTTTTTTTTTTTGAGACGGAGTCTTGCTCTGCCGCCCAGGCTGGAGTGCAGTGGCCGGCTCTCAGCTCACTGCAAGCTCCGCCTCCCGGGTTCACGCCATTCTCCTGTCTCAGCCTCCCAAGTAGCTGGGACTACAGGCGCCCGCCTCGTCGCCCGGCTAGTTTTTTGTATTTTTTAGTAGAGACGGGGTTTCACCATATTAGCCAGGATGGTCTCGATCTCCTGACCTCGTGATCCGCCCGTCTCTGCCTCCCAAAGTGCTGGGATTACAGGCTTGAGCCACCGCGCCCGGCCTATCTTTGTTTATAGTCTGTCTTCCTCCACTAGAATATCAGCTCCCTGAGGGCAGGATTTGTGTCTGTTTTGGTCACTACTATATCTCCAGTGCCTAAAAAGGCCTTGCACATAGCAGGTGCATAATGGGTATCTGTTGAATGAAGGAAGGAATCAAATGAAGACATCATTGAGCTCCTGGATCCAGCTATGCCTGAAGCCAGTCTTGTGAAATGGGATAGGAAGATACACATCCACAGTGTCTCTGCAGCCTACACCGCCATCTCCGAGATCAGGTCATGGCTAGTGGATTTCTTGCTGTCCACACTTTCATCCCTGCCCTGGGACTCCCTCAGGGCCCAGTGACAGGCAGCTGGCAGTGACCGGCGGAGTTGAGCCCTCCCGAAATACAGGAAAAGCATGGGATTGAGGCAGCTATGAGCGAGGGCAAGGCCCACGACGAGGGGTTCAGCCCGCAGGGCCCTGGCCAGGAGTGCAGAGTTCGGGGCTGCCACAGTGATCACCAGCCCCAACAGGTGGTAGGGTGTCCAGCAGACAAAAAACCCTACCACAATGGCCATGCCCAGCGGCCAGCGGTGTCGGGCTGCCCAGCACAGGAGGGCGCCGTGGCAGCTGGCCACGACCACCAGGGGCCCCAGGAAGCCAAAAAGAAACCGGACGGCGGTCACTGCGTTCTCGGTGCTGGAGGAGCCACCGTAGTCCACCACACACTGCAGCCGGGCGGGGAAGTGCTCCTGGTGCAGCCGGCGGTAGATGGCGGAGGGCACGGTGAGTAGCAAGGCCAGCGTCCAGGCTGCCCCACAGGCCACCTGCACCCCACACGCCCGCTGAACCTTAAACCACCAGGCAGGCCCGAGAGCCAGAAAGCAGAGGTCGGCACTGAGAGCTGCCAGGAGCAGGACACTGGCATACATGGTCAGCAGGATGACAGAGGGCAGCACCCGACAGCCCACTTCCCCATATGGCCAGTGGCCCCCATGGGCAATGGGCACTGCCAGGATGGGCAGAGACAAACAGCACAGCAAATCCGCCATGGCCAGGTGGAGCAACCAGGTGGCACCCACCCTCCGGCGGGCCTCCTTCCCAGCCACCCAGGCCACCATGGCATTGCCTGGCACCCCCACCAGGAAGATGGCAGCATACAGCGGGAGCGGGGCCATGCGCAGCGGGTCGATGGCCAGGCAGGCGCCATCCAGGCAGTCCACAGGGAGGTCCAAGAGGTCGCTGTAATCCCCATACTGGTAGCTGATAGAATCGTTCCCCATTCAGGCTCCTGGTGTCTGGGCAGGGAAGAAAGACCACGAAAACTCAGAGGAGAAAACTCCACGGCGCTGGAGATCTAGGGTGTCCGTCAGCCCGGCCCACCAGCACCTTGCAAACTGGGATACTGCGTCATAAGAACTCCGGTGCTTTAGAATATTGGAATTCTAGGCTGAGTATGGTGGCTCACACCTGTAATCTTAACACTTTGGGAGGCCGAGACGGGCAGATCACTTGAGGCCAGGAGTTCAAGACCAGGCCAACATGCCGAAACGCCATCTCTACTAAAAATACAAAAATTAGCTGGGTGTGGTGGTGTGTGCCTGTAATCCCAGCTACTTGGAAGGTTGAGAATTTCTTGAACTCAGAAGACGCAGGTGGCAGTGGGCTGAGATCACACCACTGCACTCCAGCCTGGGAGACAGAGTGAGACTCCGTCTCAAAAAAAAAAAAAAAAAAAAATGAATTCCAGAACTTAGTGTTGTTAGAAGTAGCTCGGTGGCATCTTGGAATTCTAGAATATTACAATGCTAGAACCCTAGTACTTTGGAATATTGGGGCTGGGCACGGTGGTTCAGGCCTGTAATCTCAACAATTTGAGAGGCCAAGGTGGGAAGATCACTCAAGGTCAGGAGTTCTAGACCAGCCCGGGCAACATCGGGACACCCCATGTCTATAAAAACTTTTTAAAACGTAGCCAGGCATGGTCATGTGTGCCTGTAATCCCAGCTACTGAAAAGGCTGAAGTGGGAGAATCACTTGAGCCCGGGAGATTGAGTGAGCTTGATCGTACCCCTGCACTCCGGCCAGGAGGACAGAGTGAGACTCTGTCTCAAAAAAGAAAAAAAAAAAATCAGAAAAAAAGAAAGAAATGAGCAAAATCCAAAGTCCACAGTATTTTAGAAGATGATAAATACTATGGGAAGAGTATCACACAGGGAAGCTGGCTATGTTGGAGTTTTACAGGCATGGTCAGGGAAGGCTTCTCTGAGAAGGCGACATTTGCATAAAAATCTGAAGGAAAAGGTGGGAGAGATGCATGGAGATCTGGGGGGAGAGTGTTTCAGGCATCGAGAACAGCCAGTGCAAAGGCCCTGAGGTGGGAACATGACAGTCATGTCTGAGAACAGCAAGGAGGCCAGTGTGGCTGGAGTGGAATCTGCCAGCGGGAGAGGGCTGGAAGCAATAGCCGAGTCATCAGGGGCCAGGCACAGTGGCTCACGCCAGTAATCACGGGACTTTGGGAGGCCAAGGCGGGTGGATCACCTAAGGTCAGGAGTTTGAGACCAGCCTGGCCAACATGGTGAAACCCCATCTCTACTAAAAATATAAAAATAGCGTGGAGTGGTGGCGGGCGCCTGTAATCCCAGCTACTCAGGAGGCTGAGGCAGGAGGGATCACTTGAACCGGGGAGGCAGAGGTTACTGTGAGCTGAAATCATGCCACTACACTCCAGCCTGGGCAACAGAGCAAGACTCCATCTCAAAACAAAAACAAAAACAAAAACAAAAACCAGTTATCAGGGGCCGTGGCATGTAGGGCCACGTGGACAACGCAAGGACGTCATCATTTATTCCAAATGAGACAGGTGCTGTAGGAGGGTGCAGAGCAGAGAAGCGTCATAATCTATCATAGCAATAATTTTTTTCTTTTTGAGACAGTTTCACTCTGTCACCCAGGCTGGAGTATGGTGGCATGATCTTGGCTCGCTGCAACCTCCGCCTCCTGGGTTCAAGCAATTCTCCTGCCTCAGCCTCCCAAGTAGCTGGGATTACAGGTACCTGCCACCACGCCTGGCTAATTTTTGTATTTTTAGTAGAGAAGGGGTTTCACCATGTTAGCCAGGCTGGTGTCGAACTCCTGACCTCAGGTGATCCACCCACCTCGGCCTCCCAAAGTGTTGGGATCACACGCATGAACCACCATGTCCAGCCACAATAATATTATTATTACTATTTTTTGAGACAGGGTCTGGTTCTGTAGCCTGGACTGGACTGCAGTGGCACTATCTTGGCTCACTGCAGCCTCCACCTCATGGGCTCAAACATCCCTCCACCTCAGCCTCCAAAGTAGCTAGGACTACAGGTGCACACCATCATGCCTGATTAATTTTTTTTGGCGGTCATCTGGTTTCACCTCTTGAATTCTGGGGTGCAAGCAACCTGCCTTGCCTCAGCCTCTCAAACTGCTGGGATTACAGGCATGACTGCCACTGTGCCTGACAATAATAATAATAAAATTATTATTATTATTAGAAGCCATCATTTATTGAACACTTTGTGTTTTGTGCCAAACTTTTTTTTTGTTTTTGTTTTTTGTTTTTTTAGGGACCGATCTTGCTCTGTCACTCAGGCTGGAATGCAATGGCACTATCATGGCTCACTGCAGCCTTGAACTCCTGGGCTCAAGTGGTCCTCCCACCTCATCCTCCTGAGTACGTGGGACTACAGGTGTGCACCGCCGCACGTGGCAAATTTATATATATGTATGTGTGTATATATATATATATATATATATATTTTTTTTTTTTTTTTTTTTAGAGACAGGGTCTCACTCTCTTGCCAAGGCTGGAGTGCAGTGGTGCAATCACGGCTAACTGCAGCCTCAAACTCCTGTGCTCAAGCGACCCTCCCACCTCTGCCTCCTGAGTAGCTGGGACTACAGGCAGTGGCCACCACGCAGCTTTAAACACTGTGTCACTGGAACCTTATTTCATTTTATTTTATTTTATTTTATTGAGATGGAGTCTCACTCTGCTGCCCAGGCTGGAGTGCAGTGGTGCTACCTCGGCTTACTGCAAGCTCTGCCTCCTGGGTTCAAGCAACATCCCTGCCACAGCCTCCCGAGTAGCTGGGATTAGAGGCGTGCACCACCATGCCTGGGGCTAATTTTTTATATTTTCAGTAGAGATGGGGTTTCACCATGTTGGCCAGGCTGGTTTGGAATTCCTGACCTTAAGTGGTCTGCCTGCCATGGCCTCCCAACGTGCTAGGATTACAGGCGTGTGCCACCGTGCCCAGCCTCACTGAAACCTTGTAATAACTGTCTGAATTTGACACTACTGTTATATTTATTCTACAGACAAGGCACAGCGAAGTTAAATAACTTACTTAAGATCACTCAGCTAAGTAGGTAAAATTTTTTTTTGAGACAGAGTCTCGCTCTGTCGTCCAGGCTGGAGTGCAGTGACACAATGTCGACTCACTGCAACCTCCACCTCCAGGGTTCAAGCAATTCTCCCACCTCAGCCTCATGAGTAGTTGGGACTACAGGCACCCACCACCACGCCCAGTTAATTTGTGTATTTTTAATAGAGACGGGGTTTCACCATATTGGCCAGGCTGGTCTCGAACTCCTGACCTTGTAATCCGCCCACTTCAGCCTCCCAAAGTGCTGGAATTGCAGGCGTGAGCCACCGCACCCGGCTCCTAAGTAGGTAAATTTCAAAGTGTGTTAGTCCCTGCTGCAGAACCCCATGCCCTAGAATATTACCATCTCCAAATCTCAGGCTCTGGAGAGCTGGCAGGCAGTACGGCAAGTGGCCCCGAGCAGCCCCGGGTTCCATGACTGTGGGTGTCAGTTGCAGCTGGCTGTGTCTGTTTCCTCATTGGGAAAACGAGAGTCATGGAGGTGAACCTACCTCTCTGGTTTTGGGAGTCCTTGAGGAGTTAAGATGTGTCTAGCATCTGGCACACAGGCTCAGGTAGACGAAGCTTGGGTAGCACAGGACCCAGGCAGGCGTCCCCACCATCCCATCCCCACAATGTCAGTGTGACCCGGCCCTGCGGCTCTCTGCTGACTATTATGGGTTGGGTGGCACTGTCCAGCACTCCAGCTGGTGTTGAGGCAACAGGAAGGACAGAGAGGAAGTAGGGCACATCCCTCCCCCATGCTAGGTAGCAGTGAAGAGGCCAGGCCACTTGGTGTGTGTATTTGGAGTCTGGCATTCCACTTTCATATTATTTTTATCCCTAGAGGAAAAGGTGTGCAGAATTTAGCCAGGTGCGGTGGCTCACACCTGTAATCCCAGTACGTTGGGAGGCTGAGGAGGAAGGATCGCTTGAGGCCAAGAGTTCAAGACCAGCCTAGGCAACACAGTGAGACCGTCTGTCTCTACAAAAAATTTAAAAATTAGCCAGGCATCGTGATTCATGCCGGCAATCCCAACCTTTTCGAAGACTGGGGTGAAGGATCATATGAGCCCAGGAGTTCGAGGCTGCAGTTAGCCATGATCGCGCCACTGCACTCCAGCCTGAGCAACAGAGTGAGACCCTGTCCCTTGAAAGAAAGAAAGAGGCCAGGCGCAGTGGCTCGTGCCTGTCATCCCAGCACTTTTGGAGGCCGAGGCAGGCGGATCACCAGGTCAGGAGATTGAGACCATCCTGGCTAACACAGTGAAACCCTATCTCTACTAAAAAATACAAAAAAATTAGCTGGGCATGGTGGTGGGTGCCTGTAGTCCCAGCTACACAGCAGGCTGATGCAGGAGAATGGCATGAACCCAGGAGGCAGAGCTTGCAGTGAGCCGAGATCATGCCACTGCACTCCAGCCTGGGTGACAGAGAGAGACTCTGTCAAAGAAAGAAAGAAAGAGAGAGAGAGAGAGAGAGAGAGACAAAGAAAAACATTTAAGGCCGGGCGCGGTGGCTCAAGCCTGTAATCCCAGCACTTTGGGAGGCCGAGACGGGCGGATCACGAGGTCAGGAGATCGAGACCATCCTGGCTAACACGGTGAAACCCCGTCTCTACTAAAAATACAAAAAAACTAGCTGGGTGAGGTGGTGGGCGCCTATAGTCCCAGCTACTCCGGAGGCTGAGGCAGGAGAATGGCGTGAACCTGGGAGGCGGAGCTTGCAGTGAGCTGAGATCTGGCCACTGCACTCCAGCCCGGGCGACAGAGCAAGACTCCGTCTCAAAAAAAAAAAAGAAAAACATTTAAAAACTGAACCCCTCCCCCCAGCTGGGCACAGTGGCTCACACCTGTAATCCCAGCAGTATGGGAGGCTGAGGCGGGCGGATCACTTGAGGCCAGGAGTTGGAGACCAGCCTGGGCAACATAGTGAAACCTGGTCTCTACTAAAAATACAAAAATCAGCCAGGCATAGTGGTGGGCGCCTGCAATCCCAGCTACTAGGGAGACTGAGGCAGGAATATCACTGGAACCCGGGAGGCGGAGATTGCAGTGAGCCAAGATCCCGCCACTGCACTCCAACCAGGGTGACAAGAGTGAGACTCCATCTCAAAAAACCAACAAACAACAACAAAAACCCTCCAATTCCTACCAGCTGTGTGGCCTTGGGCAAGTCACCTGACCTATCTGTGCCTTAGTAAAATGGGAATAATAATATACCTGCCTTAGGCGGTGTGGTAAGAATTCAACGAGTTAGAAACGTACAGCTGAGTGTACAGCGCTGGTTTTCAGTGGCTGTCATACACATGCTAGCCGCTGTTATCACTGTCCACACTCATCCTCTCACCCCACAAAGACTCCACCCTTCCTGGCCCTTGTTTATTACAATCTGGGGAACTTTCTGTGCGTCGTAATTTGTCTAACTGTAAGCCCAAAACAATGGTATCGCAGATGGCATTTCCTTTGTAACATTTTAACCAGAAATGGGAGCTTTCAACACACATTGTTCCATTGCTTCATCTTTTCACTTAACGTGCCGGATACCTGTCTTCCTATCTGTACAGATATCAACCCCATTCATCCCCAAAGCATCAAAAACAGTCCACTGTCTGCCCACGTCATGCTTATTAACTAAAGGCCATTCAATAACAATGGTAAGGAGAATAATGAGAAACAGGGCCAGGTGCAGAAGCTCACACCTGTAATCCCAATACTTTGGGAGTCCTAGGCAGATGGATCACTTGAGGTCAGGAGTTCAAGACCAGACTGGGCAACATGGTAAAATCCCATCTCTACTAAAAAAAAAAAAAAATTAGTTGCACGTGATGGCAAGTACCTGTAATCTCAGCTACTCAGGAGGCCGAAGCAGGAGAATCCCTTGAACCTGGGTGGTGGAGGTTGCAGTGAGCTGAGATCACACCACTGCACTCCAGCCTGGGTGACAGAGTGAGACTCCATCTCAAAAAAAAAAAAAAAATTGGATTTGGTTTAGATGATTTTGTCCTGCTGTTAGGTAATGTAAGTGTTCTGAACACATTTGAGGTAGGCTATGCCCGTGAGGTCAAGGCTGCAGTGAGCCAAGATCGTGCCACTGCACTCCAGCCTGCACAACAGAGTGAGACCATGTCTCAAAAAAAAAAAAAAAAGAAAAGGTAGGCTATGATGTTCGGTAGGCTAGGTGTATTAAATCCAATTTGATTTAGGATATTTTCAACTTATGATGGAATTTTTATTTTGTTTCATTTTGTTTGTGTTTTTGTCTTGTTCAGTCACCCAAGCTGAGTTCAATGGTTCAATCTCGGCTCACCGCAGCCTCTACCTCCTAGGCTCAAGTGATCCTCCTGCCTCAGCCTCTGGAGTAACTGTGACTACGGGTGCACGCCCTCACGCCCAGTTACTTTTTTATTTTTTGTAGAGACGGCTTTCACTGTATTGCCCAGGCTGATCTTGAACTCCTGGGCTCAAGCAATCCTCCCACCTCAGCCTCCCAAAAGCGTTGCCATTACAGGTGTGAGCCACTGTGCCCGGCCTTACGATGGGTTGATAGAGATGGGACCCCATCGTAAGTCAAAGAGCATCTGCACTTACATCTAGATTCTAAAGCATAGGTACCCTTCTTATTATTTCATAATTAAAATAGTAGATGGCTTTTATTGAGCACCTATGATCTACAAGCTATAACCCTTATCACAAACTCTTGAGGTCAATATTATCATCCTCATTTCCCAGAACATCAGCTCCTTCTGGCCTTGGGTGCCACTGTGTCCCTGGCATCTGGGACAGAACCTGGCACACAGCACAGGCACGGTCGATATTTGGTAAGTGAAAGGATAAAAGAGTAAACTGAGGCACAGAGAAACGAAGTGGTCACTTAGGTTTCTTTTGTTGTGATTGCAAGCACCCTCATGTGTGCCTCTTGGTGCACGTCTGTCTGTGCATCCAGTCCTGCTGGATCCTCTGCTCTGGAAAACTCTGGAGCAGAATCAAAGAAGGCTGGCCGGGCCCAGTGCCTCACACCTGTAATCCCAGCACTTTGGGAGGAGGCCGAGGCGGGTGGATCACGAGGTCAGCAGATCGAGACCATCCTGGTTAACACAGTGAAACCCCGTCTCTACTAAAAATACAAAAAATTAGCCGGGGGCGGCGGCAGGCCCCTATAGTCCCAGCTACTCGGGAGGCTGAGGCAGGAGAATGACCTGAACCCGGGAGGCGGAGCTTGCAGTGAGCCGAGATGGCGCCACTGCACTCCAGCCTGGGTGACAGAGCGAGACTCCATCTCAGGAAAAAAATAAAATAAAAGTCTGAACATTCTTCCTTCCTGAACATCCATCTTCTAGGATTCCTCCCTCATGACCCGGCGATCAGCCTCCTTCCCGGAAAAGCGCACATATGCTCACCAGAACACATGTGCCAGAATGTTCACAGCAGCCCAAGATGAGAAACCGTCAAATAGCCACTCACAGCAGAATGGATGAACACATCATGGGGTGTTCACCCTGTGGAATATTCTACATGATGAGAATGAATAAACACTACGCAAGAATGTGGACGGATTTTGTGATAGAATATTGAGGGGGCTAGGCGCGGTGATTCATGCCTATAATCCCAGCAGTTTGGAAGTCCGATGTGGGAGGATCACCTGAGGTCAGGAGTTCGGGAGCAGCCTCTCCAACATGGTGAAACCTCGTCTCTACTAAAAATACAAAAAACAATTACGGCCAGGTGCAGTGGCTTACGCCTGTAATCCCAGCACTTTGGGAGGCCGAGATGGGTGGATCACCTGAGGTCAAAAGTTGGAGACCAGCCTGACCAACATGGTGAAACCTGTCTCTACTAAAAATACATAAATTAGTTAGGTGTGGTGGCGGGTACCTGTAATCTCAACTACTCAGCAGGCTGAGGCAGGAGAATCACTTGAACCTGGGAGGCAGAGGTTGCCGTGAGCCAAGATTGCGCCACCGCACTCCAGCCTGGGCGACAGAGCAAGACCCTGTCAAAAGAAAGAAAGAGAGAAAAGGAAAGAACGAGAAAAGAATTGGAACCGCTGAGTGAAAGGGCTTGCTCGCTACGCATGCTACAGTTTGATGGATTTGCTGGAAGCTACAGGACTTCCTGCAGGTTTGACGGAGGCTGTTTCCCTTACACCTGTGTGTGAAAAACCATTTGGGCTGCACTGCCTGTAATCCCAGCACTTTGGGAGGCCAAGGTGGGAGGATCACCTGAGGCCAGGAGTTCAAGACCAGCCTGACCAACATGGAGAAACCCTATCTCTACTAAAAATACAAAATTAGCTGGACGTGGTGGCGCGCACTTGTGATCCCAGCTGAGACAAGAGAATCGCTTGAACCGGGGAGGTGGAGGTTGTGATGAGCCGAGATGGCACCATTGCACACCAGCCTGGGCAACAAGAGTGAAACCCCGTCTCCAAAAAGAAAAAACGTTTAGCTCCTTTGACAAGAGCTTTGCTGCTGGGCCGCCCAAGTTAATTCCAAGAGCCCAGGACTCTGACATGCATTCCAGTGTGGCCACAATGAGACTGCACTTCTCAAACCCTAGTTCTGCTTTCCAGATTCTGAAAGTAACCATTCCAAGAAGCCAGGATCGTGCAATCTCTCTCTCTCCCTCCTTCCCGCCCTTGTTGCCTCCATCCTTACCGTCTCTTCCAAGAGGGTCCCCACGTGAGTCAAACGCCACTTAGGAGTGCAATCTGGGCCCACAGCCAGGACCCAGGAGGTCTGGGGTCTCTCCCTGCCGTGTCTGGCAGCTGGCAGAGTCCTGGAAATCCGTCCTGTTTGCCAGAAGTTCCTGCCGGACGCTCCTGAGCACTGCCACCTCACTGGTCCCAGTAAATCTTTATAAGCAGTATGAACTAGGAGTGGCCTTGTCTCACTCTCAGGGTGTGTTTGTCCTGTCTTCTTCCCATGACTCAGAACACAAAATTACCGGGTGGCTGGCAGGGCTAGAGAGGGCTCGTGGGTGGAGGGCTGATCCCAAGTCCCCAACCCTAGTCTGGAAGTCCCAGCTTCCTGGAAACCAGACCTGCATGCGGTTTGCTCTTCAACCCCTTAGAGGTCTTGGCCTGGATTTCGTTTTCCCCACAACATGCCAGCTGCCCCCAGCCACCTCCAGGCCTCTTACTGTGCTCAACCCCTCCCTTCTGCAGCCTCAGGACAGACAAACGTCCCTCCCTCCTCCTTGGCTCTGAGGAAGACAGCCTGGGGTCACATTCTCCACAAAAAGACCACTGCAGCTGAGTGCAGGGCCCAAGGCCTCAGTGGTAGAAAAAGCACAAACAACTCCTTTCTTGGGCCTCAATTTTCCATCTGTAACATGGGAAGATGTTGTTGGCCATAGTGACACTTTACTTTTATTTTAGAGATAGAGTCTTGCTCTGTCGCTCAGACTGGAGTGCAGTGACAACATTATGACTCACCGCAGCCTCAAACTCCTAGGCTCAAGTGATCCTCCTACCTCAGCCTCCTGAGTAGCTAGGACTACAGGCATGCACCAAACATGCCTGGCTAATTTTTTAAAATTTTTTTGTAGAGGTGGGGTCTTGCTGCATTGCCCAGCCTCAAGCTATCCTCACACCTCGACCTCCCAAAGGGCTGGGATTACAGGAGTGAGTCAACATGCCCAGCCATCATAGCAATTCTTAACCTCTCCCAGCATACCACCTTGACTGAGAACAAGGACTCAAGGGCCAGAATGATAAGATTCATATTCCAGGTCAAAGTTCAGGGCCTCAGCCCCTCTGAACCTCAACTTCCTCATCTGTGCAGTGGATGGTTGCTATGAGCATTAGATAAATTTAAAATACACAGAACTGGCTGGGTGCAGTAGCTCACATCTGTAATCCCAGCACTTTGGGAGGCCGAGGCAGGTGGATCACTTGAAGTCAAGTGTTCAAGACCAACCTGGCCAACATGGCAGAACACCATCTCTACTAAAAATACAAAAATTAGCCTGGCGTGGTGGCACATGCCTGTAGTCCCAGCTACTCGGGAGGCTGAGGCAGAAGAATCATTTGAACCCAGGAGGTGGAGGTTCCAGTGAGCCAAAATCTTGCCACTGCTCTCCAGCCTGGGTGACAGAGTGAGACTCTGTCTCAAAAACAAAAAACAAACAAACAAAAAAACCAGAGCAGTGCCTGGCACATGGTATACGCTAGGTTCATGCAACAGCAACAAGACTGTAGTATGAATTCTCAAAGTACACATACCATGCGGGCTTAGCAAGAGGAAGTGGCTCCAACTCCAACTTTGGAAACTCTTTATTCAGCAGTTCTTTCTGTTTGTGCTTTTTTCTGTGCATGCTTTAGGGATTCAAGGGAAATATTTACACACTTCTTTTGTTATTGTTTTAGAGAATGAAATAACTTTCCTAGAGGAAGCTGTTCGTGAGACAAGAGGCTGGGACTCACTGTTTGACCCAGGGCGTCCTCTTCTCTGTTTCCCCATCTAGGTGACCCTGCGTTGGCCAACCGTCACCCCGGACCCTCAGAGAGACAAACATCCCCCAAGTCCCCTCCCCTCCTCTTCTGTCCCGGGAGGCCGACATCATGCCCCTCCTCTGCCATATCCTGCCAGCCCCAGTCTCCTGCGGGAACCTGCCTTGGCCGGAAGAAGAGATTAAGAGGAAAGAAACAGAGGTGGAACCTTCCCTTTATCAGCTCAAACTTTCTTTAGTCTCAAAAGTTTGCAATGGTCTGTTCCTCAGATGCTTCGTCTTGATAAACTCCTGATTCGGCCACAAAGTTTCTCAACATACCTTTCTTAGGATTCCAGCCCGGCAGGATGGCGCTCCCCTGTAATCTCCACACTTTGGGAGGCCGAAGTGTGAGGACTGCTTGAGGCTAGGATTCTGAGACCAGCCTGGCCAACACAGTGAGATGCTGTCTCTGGACGGAGCGTCGCTTGAGACGGAGTCTTGCTCTGTTGCTCAGGCTGGAGTGCAGTGGCCCGATCTCAGCTCACTGCAAGCTCCGCCTCCCGGGTTCAGGCCGTTCTCCTGCCTCAGCCTCCTGAGTAGCTGGGACTATAGGCACCTGCAACCACGCCCAGCTAATTTGTGTTTTCAGTAGAGACAGGGTTTCACCATGTTAGCCAGGACAGTCTCAATCTCCTGGCCTCATGATCTGCCTGCCCCGGCCTCCCGAACTGCTGGGATTACAGGCCTGAGCCACCACAACCGGCCTTTTCTTTTTTTTCTTTTCTTTTTTTTTTTTTTTAAGTGCAGCTTCTCACTCTTCACCTCCATTGGAGTGCAGTGGCGTGATGATGGCTCACTGCAGCCTCGACCTCCTGGGTTCAAGCAATCCTCGCACCTCAGCCCCCAGAGTAGCTGGGACCACAGGCTCAAGCCACCACATCCAGCTAATTTTTATTTTTATTTTTACTTTTTTTGAGGCAGAGTCTTGCTCTGTCGCCCAGGCTGGAGTGCAGCGGCGATCTCGGCTCACTGCAAGCTCCGCCTCCCCAGATTCACACCATTTTCCTCCCTCAGCCTTCCCAGTAGCCGGGACTACAGGCGCCCACCACCGTGTCCGGTTAATCTTTTGTATTTTTTTTTTTTTTTTTTTTAGTAGAGATGGGGTTTCACTGTGTTAACCAGAATGGTCTCGATCTCCTGACCTCGTGATCCGCCTGCCTCGGCCTCCCAAAGTGCTGGGATTACGGGCGTGAGCCCCCACGCCCGGCCCCAGCTAATTTTTTAAAAAACTTTTTGTAGAGATGGGGTATGTCTCTGTTGCCTAGTCTGGTCTCCAATTCCTGGGCTCAAGCAATCCTCCTACCTTGGCCTTCCAAAGTGCTGTGATTACACATGCGAGCCACAGCATCTGGCCCCCCAGAATTTGTTTTAATTAGCCAGGCATGTTGGAGCAAGCCTGTAGTCCCTGCTACTCTGGAGGCTGAAGTGGGAGGTGGAGGCTGAAGTGGGAGGTGGAGGCTGAGGAGGGAGGATCACTTGAGTTCAGGAGGTCAAGCTGCAGTGAACTACGAATGCACCACTGCACTCCAGCCTGGGCGATAGAGAGAGACCCTGGGTCTAAAAAATAATTTAAAATTTAAACAAAAATTGCCAGCCATGGTGGCTCACACCTGTAATCCCAGAACTTTGGGAGGCCAAGGTGGGCAGATCCTGAGGTCGGGATTTCAAGACCAGCCTGACCAATATGGAGAAACCCTGTCTCTACTAAAAATACAAAATTAGCTGGGATGGTGGCACATGCCTGTAATCCCAGCTACTCGGGAGGGTGAGGCAGGAGAATCGCTTGAACCCGGGAGGTGGAGGTTGCAGTGAGCTGAGATCGTGCCATTGCACTCCAGCCTGGGCAACAAGCGCCAAACTCCATCTCAAAAGAAAAAAAAAAATTGTTTAAGTGTCTTAGATTTGAGGCTGGGCACAGTGGCTCACTTCTGTAATCCCAGCACTTTGGGAGGCCAAGGCCAGTGAATTACCTGAGGTCAGGAGTTCTAGACCCACATGTCCAACATTGTGAAACCCCATCTCTACTGAAAATACAAAAAAAAAAAAAAGTCAGGCTTGGTGGGGCACACCTGTAATCCCAGCTACTCAGGAGGCTGAGGCAGGAGAATTGCTTGAACCTGGGAGGCGGAGGTTGTAGTGAACCAAGATCGTGCCACTGCACTCCAGCCTGGGCGACAGAGTGGAACTCCATTTCAAAAAAGCAAAAACAAAACAAAAGTCTTAGATTTGGGAAGGCAAAGATTTTCTGTTGTCCCTGGAGCTGAGGACTGTCACTTAGGGGTCTGGGGGTTGCTATGGGCCAAGAACAGGGTCTCCACAGGTCTCAGAAGGCAAGAGGCGGGCCAGTGTGTATGTGGAGGGGAGTGGAGGGGGATTCTCTCTCAGCCACCCTGTGAAAAGCCGAGCACCACCCCCTCAACTCACCAGCCATTTCCTCCTGGGAGAAACTTTGAGAACATCCTACAAGGATTTTTTTGTTTCTTTCTTTCTTTTTTTTTTCCTTTGGAGACAGAGTCTTGCTATGTCGCCCAGGCTAAAGTGCAGTGGCGAGATCTCGGCTCACTATAACCTCCGCCCAGGTTCAAGCAATTCTCCAGCCTCAGCCTCCCAAGCACCTGGGATTACAGGCACCACCACACTCAGCTAATTTTTGTATTTTTAGTAGAAATGGGGTTTCACCATGTTGGCCAGGGTTGTTTCGAACTCCTGACCTCAAATAATCCACCTGCCTCAGCCTCCCAAAGTGCTGGGATTACAGGTGTTAGCCACCACAACCAAGCATCCTAAAAGGTTCTAAGTCAATCCATATGAAATTGTCATTTTTCTAGGTCAAAAAAGGTTGAATTTCTCTTTTTTTCTTTCTTTCATTTTTTTTTTCAAAACAGACAGGGGTCTCACTATGTTGCCCAGGCAACTCCTGGCCTCAAACTCCTGGCCTCAAACAGTCCTCCCACTTTGGCCTCCAAAGGTGCTGAGATTACAGGCATGAGCTACCATGTCAGGCCAAAAGGTCAAATTTCAGCAAATCTCTGGAGTTAGCATGTACATGAGTGGTCGCAAGGGGTTGAAGGGGTAAAGAATGGGGAGTGACTGCTTAATGGGTATGGGGTTTCCTTTTGGGGGGATGAGAATGTTCTGGAACAAGACAGTAGTGATGGATGTACAACACTGCAAATGCATGCAATGCCACTAATGGTAAATTTTATGTTACGTGCATTGTACTACAATTTTTGTTTTACTCATTTTCTTTTCTTTTTTTTTTTTTTTTTTTTTTTTTTGAGACAGAGTCTTGCTCTGTTGCCCAGGCTGGAGTGCAGTGGCCGGATCTCAGCTCACTGCAAGCTCCGCCTCCAGGGTTCCCGCCATTCTCCTGTCTCAGCCTCCCGAGTAGCTGGGACTACAGGCGCCCGCCACCTCGCCCAGCTAGTTTTTTGTATTTTTTATTAGAGACGGGGTTTCACCGTGTTAGCCAGGATGGTCTCGATCTCCTGACCTCGTGATCCACCCGTCTCGGCCTCCCAAAGTGCTGGGATTACAGGCTTGAGCCACCGCGCCCGGCCTTCTTTTTTTTTTTTTTTTGAGACGGAGTCTCGCTCTGTCACCAGGCTGGAGTGCAGTGGCTCCATCTTGGCTCACTGCAGCCTCCGCCTCCTGGGTTCAAGCGAACCTCCTGGGTTCCTGCCTCAGGCTCCCGAGTAGCTGGGACTACAGGCACACGCCACTGTGCCCAGCTAATTTTGTGTTTTTAGTAGACACAGGGTTTCACCATGTTGGCCAGGATGATCTCGATCTCTTGACCTAGTGATCCGCCCGCCTCGGATCACTCTGTCTCCCAGGCTGGAATGCAGTGGTGTGATCTCAGCTCACTGCAGCCTCTGCCTCCCTGGCTCAGGTTATCCTCCTGCCTCAGCCTCGCAAGTACCTGGGACTACAGGTACATGTCACCAGACCTGGCTGATTTTTTTTTTTTTTTTGTAGAGACAGGGTATCACTATGTTGCTCAGGCTGGTCTTGAATTCTTGGGTTCACGTGATCTTCCCACCTCAGGCTCTCAAAGTGTTGGGATTACAGACGAGCCACTGTGCCATGGCACCACAATTTTTCAAAAGCAACAAATAAATAAATTGTTACACACACCCCCCACCCCAAAATAGACTGAATTTTGGCAATTTCATAGCGTTCAACCTAATGGAATTACAGGGCTTGACAGGATGAGTGACTAATGGAGAGGACCATAGACTTTTTCTCTTTTGAACAATGTAATATTAAACAATATATATGTGATATTTGATGCACAGGAGAGAATGTCTTAACATATATGAGAGTCATAAGACATAATCACAGCTGGGCATGGTGACTCACGCTGTAATCCCAGCACTTTAGGAGGCTGAGGCTGGCGGATCACAAGGTCAAGAGATGGAGACCATCCTGGCGAACATGGTGAAACCTGGGCTCTACTAAAAATACCAAATTAGCTGGGCGTGGGGCAGTCGCCTGTAATCCCAGCTACTCAGGAGGCTGAGGCAGGAGAATCACTTGAACCCAGGAGATAGAGGTTGCAGTGAGCTGAGATGGTGCCATTGCACTCCAGCTGGGTGACAAGAGCAAAACTCTGTCTCAAAAAAAAAAAAAAAAAATTAGCCGGGCATGGTGGTGGGTAACTATAATCCCAGCTACTCGGGTGGCTAAGGCAGGAGAATTGTTTGAACCCAGGAGGCAGAGGCTGCAGTGAGCCAAGATCACACCACTGCACTCCAGCCTGAGTGACAGAGCAAGACTTTGTCTCAAAACCAATCAATCAAAGACTCTGGAGACTAGAGTATCGGAATCACAGACTCTTAAAATATTGGAATCATAGGCTGTTGAATCCAACAGATCCTACAATGTGAGTCACAGTCTATTTGAATCACAGGATCCTAGAGTGTCACACCACAACCTCAGAGGGTTAGAAGTACAGCTCCAACAGTTAGATGTTCGAACTCTGTAGACGCTCTATACATTAGTCAAGGAAGTCTGGCCCTGAGCAGTCCAACACTGCAGCCACCAGCCACGAGAGACTACTTGAAATGTCCTTGGGTCCGAGATAAGAAGTCCTGTGTGGCTGGGTGCGGTGGCTCAAGCCTGTAATCCCAGCACTTTGGGAGGCCAAGACGGGCAGATCACGAGGTCAGGAGATCGAGACCATCCTGGCTAACACCGTGAAACCCCGTCTCTACTAAAAAATACAAAAAACGGCCAGGCGCAGTGGCTCACGCCTGTAATCCCAGCACTTTGGGAGGCCGAGACGGGCGGATCACGAGGTCAGGAGATCGAGACCATCCTGACTAACACACTGAAACCCCGTCTCTACTAAAAAAAAAATACAAAAATTAGCTGGGCGCGGTGGCGGGCGCCTGTAGTCCCAGCTACACGGGAGGCTGAGGCAGGAGAATGGCGTGAACCTGGGAGGCGGAGCTTGCAGTGAGTGGAGATGGCGCCACTGCACTCCAGCCTGGGCGACAGAGCGAGACTCCGTCTCAAAAAAAAAAAACTAGCCGGGCGAGGTGGCGGGCACCTGTAGTCCCAGCTACTCGGGAGGCTGAGGCAGGAGAATGGTTTAAACCTGGGAGGCAGAGCTTGCAGTGAGCCGAGATCCGGCCACTGCACTCCAGCCCGGGCAACAGAGCGACACTCTGTCTCAAAAAAAAAAAAAAAAAGAAGTGCTGTGAGTGTAAAATACACACCAGATTTTGAAAACACAGTACCAAAAACGAAACAAAACAAAAGAATATGAAGTCTCAAGAATCTCTTTCTATTGAACACATATTAAAATGATACTCTCTTAAATATATTGTGGTAAATAAAACATATTACCAAAATTAATTTTACCTGATTCTTTTTGTTTCTTTTTGTCTGTTGCTTGCCTGCGGGCAAATATAAATATAATTATATTGCTTTTTTTTTTTTGAGACAGTGTCTTACTCCGTCACCCAGGCTGGAGTGCAGTGGTGCGATCTTGGCTCACTACAGCCTCAGTCTCTCCTGAGCTCAAACAATTCTCCCGCCTGAGCCTCTTGAGTAGCTGGGACTACAGGTGCACACCTGCACACCCACCTATTTCTTTTTTTTGTTTTTAATTTTTGTAGAGACAGGGTCTCGCTATGTTGCCCAGGCTGGTCTTAAACTCCTGGGCTCAAGCGATCCTCCTGCCTCCTGGTTCACAGTCTATTTCTTTCTCTTTTATTTTATTTATTTATTTAGAGACAGAGTCTTGCTCTGTCGCCCAAGCTGGAGTGCAGTGGTGCGATCCCAGCTCACCACAACTTCCGCCTCCTGGGTTCAAGTAATTCCCCTGCCTCAGCCACCTGAGTAGCTGAGTCATGCACCACCACTCCCGGCTAGTTTTTGTATTTTTAGTAGAGACGAGGTTTTGCCATGTTGGCCATGCTGGTCTTGAACTCCTGACTTCAGGTGATCCACCCACCTTGGCCTCCCAAAGCCCTGGGATTACAGGTGTGAGCCACTGCGCCCGGCCACTCACGGTCTATTTCTATGGGACTGTGCTCATCTAGAGAAATGCCCTCCTGGCTCTGAGAGGGGTGAGGTTCAGGAAGGTCACGTGGCAAAGATAAAGAGGAGGAGACTTTGGTCGCAGGACTTGGGGGCACCCTGGTCTGCAGAGTAGACGTGTGAATGAGATCCCAGGGATGCAGGGAGCGGGGGTGGGTGCAGGAAAGGGGATACAGCCTGACTCAGCCAAGCCCATCATCTACTTCCCTTCCCTACCACTTCCCCTTCAGAACTTGCTGACCCAGCAGATTCCCCAAGCTGCAGATCTGGCAATTGTCTGCCCCTTCAGCCCACTTCCGTCCCGGGCAGGGCTGGTCAACACCAGGTGGGGGCTGCCTTGGAAAGGCTACCTGGATCCCACTCCTTGGCCTCCAATTGTATCTAGAAGACTGCTGTGGGGTCCAGCTCTTGGGACACTATCTCCTTCCCAAATCAGGGTGGGGAGAAAATACCGACTGCCTGCAACTCCGGAAGTCAGGAAAGCTACAGGATGACTGAGAATAGAGATAGAACTTAGGGGTTGTGGAGGCAGAGGAGGAAGTCAGGGAGGTCTTCCCGGAGGAGGCAGCCCCTGAAGGAAGGTAGAATAGAGGCAGAGATGGTCTGGGAAAAACAGACTGAGCAGCCAGGAAATCAGGGAAGGGGCAAGGCAGAGAGCCAAATGGGAGAGGATGGAGGGCATGGGCCAGGCAGGGCGTGGGTTGGGAAGGAGGTAGCATCCAGGATGGGCTCCAGGCTCAGGCTAGGTGACTGGGAGGACCGCGGGGTTGTCTCTGGAGTCGGGAGGGAAGGGGAAGAAGAGGCTCCGGGGAGACTGCTGAGGTCAGTCTGGCCATGGCAAGTGGGTGGGGAGGCCAGATGTGGAAAGAGAGATGCTGAAAGTATTGGGTGAAGCTGCAGGAGTGAGTGCACCCAGTGAGTTGGACACACAGCTGAGGAACGCCAACGTCGAAGAGGAAAAATCTCTGCAAGGGATGCACAGAAGGGTCCAGCAGAGAGGCAGAGGGAAACTATCTAGGTCAGGGGCAGCCATGGAAGAGACCGGAGCAGGCAGGAGGAGGCCAGGAGGCTGATGTCTTCTTGGGGAGGGAGCTGACAGGAGCCCAACCCCAGGAGCTGAAGGCGGCTGGGGCTCAGGTCCTTCCCCATGACCTCGATGCCCAGGGGATCTGCACTAATGAGCACAGCTTCCAGAGAGGATCTTGTCCCAGGTACCAACATCTCCTCTCAAGCAGGCACAGAGGCCACTCACAGCCGCTTCTGCATGCTCTAGAGACTGCAGCATCTGTCTGTCAGGCAGTTTTTTGTTTGTTTGTTTGTTTGTTTGTTTGGAGACAGGGTCTTGCTCTGTCACCCAAGCTGGAGTGCAGTGGTGCAGTCACAACTTACTGCAGCCTCAAACTCCTATGCTCAAGTGATCCTCCAGCCTCAGCCTCCCGAGTAGCTGGGACCACAGGCACCACCACCACACTGGCTAATTTTTTAATTAAAAAAAAATTTTTTTTTGAGAGAGTCTCACTCTGTCACCCAGGCTAGAGTGCCGTGGCACTATCATGGCTCACTGCAACCTCTGCCTCCTGGGTTCAAGTGATTCTCATGCCTTAGCCTCCTGAGTACCTGGGATTACAGACGTGCATCATCACCTCCGGCTAATTTTTGTATTTTTAGTAGAGTTGGGTTTTCGCCATGTTGGCCAAGCTGATTTCAAACTCCTGGCTTCGTGAGCTGCCCAGTTCAGCCTCCCAAGGTGCTGGGATTACAAGCATGAGCCACCACACTCATACTAACTTTTTTGAAGATGGGATCTCACTATTTTGCCCAGGCTGGCCTCCCAAAGTGCTAGGATTACAGACGTAAGCCACCACCTCGTTGTTCTTAATATAACATATGATTGTATTATATTAAGTATTTCATCTATTTCTTTTTACTTATTTAATGTGGCTACTAGAAAACAAAGATATACATGTAGCCCGCATCATATTTCTGTTGGACAACATTGGGTCTGTACACTATTTCTAAATTTAATTTTTTCTTTTTTTTTTTTGAGACAGAGTCTCACTCTAGGCTGGAGTACAATGGCATGATCTTGGCTCACTGCAACCTCCACCTCCCGGGTTCAAGCAATTCTCCTGCCTCAGCCTCCAAAGTAGCTGGGATTACATACAGGTGTGCACCAACACACCAGCTAATTTTGGTACTTTTAGTAGAGATGGGGTTTTACCATGTTGGCAGGCTGGTCTCAAACTCCTGACCTCAAGTGATCTGCCTGCCTCGGCCTCCCAAAGTGCTGGGATTACAGGCACGAGCCACCACACCTGGCTGGTCTGCATGCTATTTCTAGATAATCCATGCACATTCTCACTACACAATCAAAGCAGAAATATTGTGACATGGTTTTGCTGTCTCCCCACCCAGATCTCAACTTGAATTGTATCTCTCAGAATTCCCATGTGTTGTGGGTCGGGGTCTGGTCCTTCCCTTGCTCTTCTTGTGATAGTTAATAAGTCTCACAAGATCTGATGGGTTTCACAGGGGTTTCCACTTTTGCTTCTTCCTCTTCTTCTCTTGCCGCCGCCATGTAAGTAGTGCCTTTGCCTCCTGCCATGACTGTGAGACCTCCCCAGCCATGTGGAACTGTAAATCCAATTAAATCTCTTTTTCTTCCCAGTCTTGGGTATGTCTTTATCAGCAGTGTGCAAACGGACTAATACCTACTGCAAGTCAATTATTCATTAGAAATAATACAAGATTTCAATATTCATTATTTTTATTTTCATCATTAAAGTCATGCATACTTTTTTTAAAAAAGCTCAAAATAGATTACATACCATATGATTACACTGTATAACATTCTTGAAATGGCAACATTATAGAACTGGAGAAATGGAGAGTGGATTCCTGGTTGCCAGGGTTTAGGGAAAAGGCTGGGGTGTGGGGGTGGAGGAGGTGGGCATCCTGGGGATCCTCGTGGTGATGGGAATGTCCCATATCTTCACTGTGTCAATGTCAATATTCTGGTTATGAGACTACACTGTTGCTGGGCGCGGTGGCTCAAGCTTGTAATCTCAGCACTTTGGGAGGCCAAGACGGGCGGATCACGAGGTCAGGAGATGGAGACCATCCTGGCTAACCCAGTGAAACCCCGTCTCTACTAAAAAATACAAAAAAACTAGCCGGGCGAGGTGGCGGGCGCCTGTAGTCCCAGCTGCTGGGGAGGCTGAGGCAGGAGAATGGCGGGAACCCGGGAGGCGGAGTTTGCAGTGAGCTGAGATCCGGCCACTGCACTCCAGTCCGGGCGACAGAGCGAGACTCCGTCTCAAAAAAAAAAAAAAAAAAAAAAAGAGACTACACTGTAGTTTTGCAAGATGTTGCCATTGGGGGAGGCTGGGTGAAGGGTACACAAGATCCCTCTGCATCATTACTTACAACTGTGTTGAGTTTGCAATGATCTCAAAATAGAAAGTATAATTTAAAAACAAAGTAAAAACAAAACTGTAGGCTTTTTAGGTGTTTTTGTTTTTGTTTTTGCTTTTGAGACAGAGTCTCCCTCTGTCACCCAGGCTGGAGTGCAATGGAGTGATCGTGGCTCACTGCAACCTCTGCCTCCAAGGTTCAAGCAATTCTCCCACCTCAGCCTCCCAAGTAGCTGGGATTACGGGCACCCACTACCATGCCTGGTTATTTTTTTCTATTTTTAGTACAGACGGGGTTTCACCGTGCTGGCCAGGCTGGTCTGGAACTCCTGACCTCAGGTGATCCACCAGCCTCAGCCTCCTAAAGTTCTGGGATTACAGGCGTGAGCCACTGCTCTCAGCCTAATTTTCTTTTTTAAATCAACTCACTTACAAGAGCTTAGATAACTCCATGGACTTCTGTTTTATCCCAAAGAACTTTTAAGACTCCAGTTACATTTTTTCCAACTCACCATAAAATAAATGTTTTTTTAAAGCAAGAATCTTTCTATTTGTCTGTATTCTGAGTTCCCTGTTCACACCTATTGCTATATGGAAATACCCCAGATACGTGGGTTTCTGTTTGTTTTTCAAAAGCCTGGGATGAAAAGACGGTGTGTGGGTGGGGGCAGGGGGGGCTTCCTAGAAGGAAGCGTTCACCTTGCAAATGAGGAAGGATGAGAAGAGTTCCGCTGGAAGAGGAGGAGCAAGTCTGGGAAAGACAGGCGACATGGAAGAGAGTTAGTTAGCTAAGGTAAGGCCATCCCACGAAGAGCGGAGTGAAAACAAGCAGAAGGAGAGTGGCCAGGAAGGAAGGGGACATTGCGCCACAGTGGCCCACGAGTCTATCGCTTACACCGCCTGGGTCTTCTCGGTCGTAGTGTCCACTGTGGAGCGCATGAATGATTTGCTCTCCCTGACCACGGACTCTTCAGTCAACACGTTCCGGAGGAGGCTGGGGAGGGATTTCCGCAGTCGGCCCTGGAAGCCCTGGCCAGCCACTACGTAGATGATGGGGTTGATGCAGCAGTTGATGTAGGCAAAGGAGATACACAGGGAGTCCAGCTTCTTCAGCTGCAGGTAGGTGGGTGACAACGGCTTCAGGAAGGACATCATTGTCCCCGTCACCTGGTAGGGCAACCAGAAGATAAAGAAACTGGCCACCACCGCCACCACCACCTTGAGTGTCTTGGTGGACCTCGTGGCCCTACGGCTCCACGTCCGGAGCAGGAGGAAGGTGTAACAGATCATGAGAGTGAGTAGGGGCCACAGGAAGCCCAGGACCAGCCGGACGATGGCCACAGCTTGCTCCCGCTGTGTGTCGTTGTTGTAGTCCACGCCACACGACAGCTTTGTTGAAAAATCGGTCTGCTGGACCACCCGGTACAGGAAAGAGGGTATGGTCAGCAGCAGGGCTAAACCCCAAGCCACGGCACAGGCCATCCAGGCCAAGCCGGCCCCTCGGAAGTTCTGGCACCAGATGGGGTTAAACACCAGCAGAAAGCGGTCGGCGCTGATGGTGGCCAGGAGCAGGATGCTGGCGTACATGTTGAGTAGGATAAGGGAGGGCAGGATGCGGCAGGCGGTCGCACCGAAGGGCCAGTGGTGATGCTGCACAATGGACGTGAACAAGATGGGCAGCGCCAGGCAGGAGAGGAAGTCAGCTACCGCCAAGTTGAAGAACCAGATGGCATTGATGGTCCGCTTGACCTCGAATGCCGTCACCCAGACCACCAGGGCATTGCCCAGCACTCCCACCAGGAAGACGACTGCAAAGATGACCAAGGCCAGGATGTCTGGAACACGCAGCGTGTTAGAAGTTTTATCCACAGGGATGCTGGGATCCAGGACAGTCTTGTCATCATAGTGCCCATAATCAGGGGTGGTACTACTGAAGGGGTCCTAAGGGGAATTGGAGAGAGCAGAGAGGATGAGTCTGCAGGCACGTGCCCAGGGAGGGGGCATCCTGGCCCAGGCATGTGGCTTTTCCCCCATGTGGCTTTTCCTTCCTAGGAAATGGGGATGCTGAGGGCTGAGAGTCAGCTAGGGTATCACACCACTTACTACAGTATTGAGGCAGATGCGGTGGCTCACGCCTGTAATCCCAGCACTTTGGGAGGCCGAGGAGGGTGGACTGCTTGAGCCCAGGAGTTCGAGCATAGCCTGGGCAACATGGCAAAAACCCGTCTCTACTGAAAATACAAAAATTAGCCGGATGTGGTTGCACTTGCCTGTCGTCCCAGCTACTCCGGAGGCTGAGGTGGGAGGATCACCTGAGCCCAGGAGGCAGAGGTTGCAGTGAGCTGAGATCACACCATTGCACTTCAGCCTGGGTGACAGAGTGAGACCCTGTCTCAAAAAAAAAAAAAAAAAAAATTGGCCGGGCACGGTGGCTCAAGCCTGTAATCCCAGCACTTTTGGAGGCCGAGGCGGGCGGATCACAAGGTCAGGAGATCAAGACCATCCTGGCTAACACGGTGAAACCCCGTCTCTACTAAAAAATACAAAAAACTAGCCGGGCGAGGTGGCGGGCGCCTGTAGTCCCAGCTACTCAGGAGGCTGAGGCAGGAGAATGGCGGGAACCCGGGAGGCGGAGCTTGCAGTGAGCTGAGATCTGGCCAGTGCACTCCAGCCTGGGCGACAGAGCGAGACTCCGTCTCAAAAAAAAAAAAAAATTGAAATGATTCCATGCTGGTTGGGCCCCTTGCCAGCCTGCTGCCTCTCCCCTCAGTCCCATCCTGTGAAGTCCCTGGACTTCCCCACTTCCCCACAATCCAGAAACCTAATGGTTAAAGTCTAGCCCTATTGCAAGGCTGTAGCCACTACCCATTCACACTGGTCAGTGAAGGACACACCGCTTGTTATTTATTTATTTATTTTTTTGGAGACAGAGTCTCACTTTATTGGCCAGGCTGGAGTGCAGTGGCACGACCTCGGCTCACTGCAACCTCTGCCTCTTGGGTTTGAGCGATTCTTGTGCCTCAGCCTTCTGAGTAGCTGGGATTACAGGTGCCCACCAACATGCCTGGCTAATTTTTGTATTTTTAGTAGAGACAGGGTTTCACCATGTTAGCCAGGCTGGTCTCGAACTCCTGGCCTCAGGTGATCCACCCGCCTCGGCCTCCCAAAGTGCTGAGATTACAGGCATGAGCCACTGTGCCCGGCCATTCCTATAGTTTGAACCAAGAAGAAAAAGATTATAAAGCTTAGCAAAAGAACGCAAGACCACAAAACGCCCATGACTACATAAAGCCCCACGTTGCCTAATCTGATTGCATGTTATTGTCACACTGTGAACCTGGGTGAACCCCCCCAGCTGAGAGTTCGAGGCATCTGTAGATTGGAAAACAAGGTTCCTTGTTGGGAAAAGGCTTGTGGGGTGCCTGTATAAACTGGCCATAAAAATAGAATGTTGGGGACCAGCCTCTACAGTTCCTGTTGTGCAGTAATGCAGTGTGCTAAAACAAACAAATGAAAGCAGATGGTCTTTAGTTAAAATTTGGATTTTTTTTCTCACCATGGATGTTTTTGCATTACTTTCAATTCTTTTTTTCTTTTTTTTTTTTTTTTGAGGCGGAGTCTCGCTCTGCCGCCCAGGCTGGAGTGCAGTGGCCGGGTCTCAGCTCACTGCAAGCTCCGCCTCCCGGGTTTACACCATTCTCCTGCCTCAGCCTCCCCAGTAGCTGGGACTACAGGCGCCCGCCACCTCGCCCGGCTAGTTTTTTGTATTTTTTAGTAGAGACAGGGTTTCACCGTGTTAGCCAGGATGGTCTCGATCTCCTGACCTCGTGATCCGCCCGTCTCGGCCTCCCAAAGTGCTGGGATTACAGGCTTGAGCCACTGCGCCCGGCCTGCTTTTGATTCTTTAAAAGACTGTATGGGGCTGGGTGCGGTGGCTCACGCCTGTAATTCCAGCACTTTGGGAGGCCAAGGCGGGCAGATCACGAGGTCAAGAGATCGAGACCAGCCTGGCCAACATGGTGAAACCCCGTCTCTACTAAAAATACAAAAATTAGCCGGGCGTGGTGGCGGGCACCTGTAGTCCCAGCTACTACTCGGGAGGCTGAGGCAGGAGAATTGCTTGAACCCAAGAGGTTGAGGTTACAGTGAGCTGAGATTGTGCCACTACACTCCAGCCTAGCAACAGAGCGAGACTGTCCAAAAAAAAAGATTGCATAAAAACACTATTTTAAAAAACTTTTTAGAGACAGAGTCTCTCTCACCCAGGCTGGAGTACAGTGGTGTGATCATGACTCACTGCAGCCTCGATCTCCGAGGCTCAAGCAACCTTCTCGCCTCAGCCTCCCAAGTAGCTGTGACTACAGGCACACACCACCATACTTGGCTTATTTTTTTAATTTTTAGTAGGGATGAGGTCTTGCTATGTTGCCAGGGCTGGTCTCAAACTCCTGGCCTCAAACAATTCACCTGCTTCGGCCTCCCAAAGTGCTGGGATTACAGGTATGAGTCTATGTGAATGCTTTTGACTTGGGCTCCAGTAGTCCAGTAGTGGTGGGCTCAGAATGGCACTCAGGTTAGCAGCACTGGATTTGGAGTCAGTCCCCTAGGGTTCAGATCCTGACTACCCTATGTGAAGCCCGTGTGACCCTCCGCACGTTCATCTACTGCTCTTCGCCTCCCTTTTTATCCTCCCATAGAGAGCCGAGTAGCCCATCTGGTTTTTTTTTTTTTTTTTTTTTTTTTTTGAGACTGAGTTTTGCTCTTGTTGCCCAGGCTGGAGTGCAGTGGTGCGATCTCTGCTCACTGCAACCTCCGCCTCCCGGGTTCAAGCGATTCTCCTGCCTCAGCCTCCTGAGTAGCTGGGATTACAAGCATGCACCACCATGTCCATGTCCGGCTAATTTTGTATTTTTAGTAGAGACGGGGTTTCTCCATGTTGGTCAGGCTGGTCTCGAACTCCTAACCTCAGATGATCCACCTGCCTCGGCCTCCCAAAGTGCTGGGATTACAGGCATGAGCCACCATGCCCGGCCAGCAGCCCATCTGTTCTAACTGATATCATTTCAAAACCCAAAGCCATTAGGAGGAGTTATCCTTTTTTTTTTTTTTTTTTTTTTTTTTTTGGAGACAGAGTCTTACTCTGTCACCAGGCTGGAGTGCAGTGGCGGGATCTTGGATCTCTGCCTCCTGGGTTCAAGCGATTCTCCTGCCTCAATCTCCTGAGTAGCTGGGATTACAGGCAATGTGCCACCACGCCCAGCTTATTTTTGTATTTTTTAGTAGAGACAGGGTTTCACCATATTGGTCAGGCTGGTCTCAAACTCCTGACCTTGTGATCTGCCCACCTCGGCCTCCCAAAGTGCTGGGATTACAGGCAACACCCACCACGCCCGGCCAGGAGTTATCAATTTCAAGTAGATTTTGCTGATTTTTTAGGTGTGCTGTTATTTCAACTGTTCCTCTCTCCCTTGGTTTTGCTGTAAAGTGATAGTTTGAGATCTAGAACTTTGATTAGATTTAGGTACAATTTTTTTGGGGGTGGGCAAAAATTACTTCATAGATGGTTCTGTGTCTTTTCTGCTGCCTCACATCAGTGGCATCGAATCTCCGATTGCCTCTCTTCTTGGGACACTAAGACGGATTCTAGGATCATGGTGCCAACCCTGAACAAAATGTTTGGGGGCAGCAAGAGGAAGATACAATCAGAAATAAGAAATAGATTTTTTTTTACCAAGCATTGTGACTCATGCCTGTGATCCCAGCTCTTTGGAGGCCAAGGTGGGAGGATTGCTTGAGCCCAGGAGTTAGAGACCAGCCTGGGCAATATAGCAAGACCCTGTCTCTACAAAAAAAAAAGTAGCCAGGTATGGTAGTGTACTCCTGTGGTCCTAGATACTTGGAAGGGTGAGGCAAGAGGATCACTAGAGCCTAGGAGGTCAAGGCTGCAGTGAGCTATGATCACACCACTGCACTCCAGCCTGGGCAACATAGTGAGACCCTCTCTCACAAAAATAACAATAATATCGGCCGGGCGCGGTGGCTCAAGCCTGTAATCCCAGCACTTTGGGAGGCCGAGACGGGCAGATCACGAGGTCAGGAGATCGAGACCATCCTGGCTAACACGGTGAAACCCCGTCTCTACTAAAAAATACAAAAAACTAGCCGGGTGAGGTGGCGAGTGCCTGTAGTCCCAGCTCCTCGGGAGGCTGAGGCAGGAGAATGGCGTAAACCCGGGAGGCGGAGCTTGCAGTGAGCTGAGATCCGGCCACTGCACTCCAGCCCCGGCGACAGAGTAAGACTCCGTCTCAAAAACAAATAAACAAACAAACAAACAAACAAAAATAAACAATAATATCACAGGTAAATGTGACTATTTGGGGCCAGTGATGCAGGGTAGAAGAATTTACCAAGACAGTTGTAGGTAAAGAAAAGCAGATTTATTAGAGAAAGTAGGAAAATATGTTGTAAGAGTGCAATGGGCAGGTCAGCAACAGAAGAGCTAACTGCAAAGAGACAACGGCTCGCTAGTGATTTTATATGATGGTGCTTGTGGTGTGTGTGAAAAGGGCTTTGTGAAGTTCCGGTAACACCAAGGTTGCAGTGAGCTAACTTGCATTTTTCTATTAGCTGAGTGTCTGGCGATAGCTGGGCGCAGGAAAATTGGGAGTTATTTGCATAGGAGAGCTGTGTGTCCTAGACCATGAAGAGAGGCAGATGTATAGTTTATCTCCTTCCTCTTATTGCTTTCCCTGGGTCCTGCCAGCCTGACTCCTTTTCCCTAATTAGGACTCCACAAAAAACACTCCAGGAAAAGGAGTAACTAGAGGGAGAGAGAGGAGGAGAGGGAAGGAGGAAGGAAGGAAGGGAAGAGGAAGAAAGAGAGAAGAGAGGGAGGAGGGAATGAAGGAGGGAAGGAGGAGGAAATGAGGAAGGGAAGAAGGGTGAAAGGAAGAAAGGCAGGAAGAAAGAAAAGAAACAAAGGAGGGAAGAGGAAATTAGGGAGGAAGAAAGCAGAGAGGGAGAGAGCGACAGAGGGAGGAAGGAGAACAGGGCTACAGATGACTAAGAATGGCAGTGATGTATTTGCAGGGGTTTATAATATTCTCTTCACTTTTGTGTGTTTGAAACTTTCCATAATAAAATAAAGAACAGGCCAGGTGCAGTGGCTCATGCCTGTAATCCCAACAATTTGTGAGGCTGAGGCAGGTGGATCACTTGGGTCAGGAGTTCTAGACCAGCCTGGGCAACATGGTGAAACCCCATCTCTACTAAATACAAAACCTTAGCCAGGTGTGGTGGTGTGTGCCTGTAGTCCCAGCTACTTGGGAGGCTAAGGCAGGAGAATCTCTGGAACCCAGGAGGCGGAGGTTGCAGTGAGCTGAGATTGCACCACTGCACTCCAGCCTGGGCAACAGAGCAAGACCCCATCTCAAAATAAAATAAAATACAATAGGCCGGGCGCGGTGGCTCACGCCTGTAATCCCAGCACTTTGGGAGGCCGAGGCGGGCAGATCACGAGGTCAGGAGATCGAGACCATCCTGGCTAACACTGTGAAACCCCGTCTCTACTAAAAATACAAAAAATTAGCTGGGCGTGGTGGTGCACGCCTGTAGTCCTAGCTACTTGGGAGGCTGAGGCAGGAGAATGGCATGAACCTGGGAGGCAGAGCTTGCAGTGAGCCGAGATCGCACCATTGCACTCCAGCCTGGGCGACAAAGCAAGACTCCGTCTCAAAATAAATAAATAATAAAATATAAAATAAGCTCATGCCTATAATCCCAACAATCTGGGAGGCCGAGGTGGGCAGATCACCTGAGGTCAGGAGTTTGAGACCAGCCTGGCCAACATGGTGAAACCCCATCTCTACTAAATACAAAACCTTAGCCAGGTGTGGTGGTGTGTGCCTGTAGTCCCAGCTACTTGGGAGGCTAAGGCAGGAGAATCTCTGGAACCCAGGAGGCGGAGGTTGCAGTGAGCTGAGATTGCACCACTGCACTCCAGCCTGGGCAACAGAGCAAGACCCCATCTCAAAATAAAATAAAATACAATAGGCCGGGCGCGGTGGCTCACGCCTATAATCCCAGCACTTTGGGAGGCCGAGGCGGGCAGATCACGAGGTCAGGAGATCGAGACCATCCTGGCTAACACTGTGAAACCCCGTCTCTACTAAAAATACAAAAAATTAGCTGGGCGTGGTGGTGCACGCCTGTAGTCCTAGCTACTTGGGAGGCTGAGGCAGGAGAATGGCATGAACCTGGGAGGCAGAGCTTGCAGTGAGCCATCGCGCCACTGCACTCCAGCCTGGGCGACAAAGCAAGACTCCGTCTCAAAATAAATAAATAAATAAATAAATAAATACTAAAATATAAAATAAGCTCATGCCTATAATCCCAACAATCTGGGAGGCCGAGGTGGGCAGATCACCTGAGGTCAGGAGTTCGAGACTGTTATGCCCAGACCGTTTGTTCCCCGAAGAAGACCACCAGAGTCCAGAGTCAAAGCCAAGCGGCAAGGATCTTTAATGCAAGTTCGAACTTGGTCCCTCCGTTCCACAACATACAAGAGGGCCTGGAACAATGCGTGCGCTTGCTATTTATAGCTCGAGGTAAACAGGACTTGTCAGGTTACAGAGGAACAAGGCATTTCTCTAGGCTACAGCATTACAATTGGTTTACATGTTAATGTGAAGTTATGCTTTTAGCAGCCTTCTTATTGGTTCCTGCACTTTGACAAACGGTTGTAACCTTATTGGAGCTTCCCCAGGTGTTGTTTTTCTTCATGTGTTTGTGTCGGGCCCAGGAAGTTGGGACAAAATAGAGGATTGTGTTTGTACTGGGCCCAGGACTAAGATATGTGGCAGATACTGGTAATTAGAGCAGGACAGAGACTTTCACAACGTTTATCCTTACAATGTCTGGAGTCTATAGATAACCTTAATCGGTTAGGTCCGGGGTCGATCTTTAACTAGGCTCAGGGCGCCACCCGGGCTGTCAGGGCGCCGCCCGGGCTGTTTGCCTGTGGACTTCATTTCTGCCTCTTAGTCTCTTCATTTGATCTTTCATTTCCCCCTTTCTCAGGTACCTCTGGAGCCAATCTTGGGTCTTATAAGTCTGATTCTGTTTCAGCGCTTACAGGTTGGTATTGGGCTCTGAGGACCATGAGCTGTATGGTGTCAAACCTTTCCCTGACAAACCGCAAAATTCTGTTAATAACACAAGGTCCTACGGTAAACAGAAATAGTAGACTTAGCAGGGGTCCAACGAAGGGGGCTAACAGAGAAAACATAGAGGAATTCCACCATTGATTTGCAGCTGAGGCAAACTGCTGTTTTCTCATTTCTATGCTTAACTTGCGCAGCTGTTGGACCCGGTTTTCTACAAGCCCTGATTCATTTACATAGAAGCAACAGTCTTCTTTCAGGAACATACATGTACCACCTTTTTCAGCAGTGAGTAGGTCTAGGGCCCTTCGGTTCTGCAAGGTCACCTGAGCTAGGGATGTGAGCTGTTGCTGAAGGGAGGCAAGGGACTCAGCTGACTCCTCCATAGCTACGGCAAATTGTTGGTACAATTTGTTGCTTTCTATGAGGGTGTGACCTAGGGCTCCCCCCGCCAGTCCGGCCGCAATGAGGGATGATGTGAGGGAGATTCCCGCAATGAGGGGGAGAAATATTGCTCGTGTAGGTCTCGGTTTAGAGATTGAGTGAATAGCAGTACTAGTCCAGTTACCGGTGTACCCCAGGAACTCGCCGGCAGTTAATAGAGTTAACCGGGGAACTAATGTGACAGGAAGGCATAGTAGGTCGGTAACAGAGGGACCAGATAAGTTCTTAGATAATGTCCGTCTCAAAATAAATAAATAAATAAATACTAAAATATAAAATAAGCTCATGCCTATAATCCCAACAATCTGGGAGGCCGAGGTGGGCAGATCACCTGAGGTCAGGAGTTCGAGACCAGCCTGGCCAACATGGTGAAACCCCATCTCTACTAAAAATACAAAAATTAGCTGGGCATGGTAGTGGGCACCTGTAATCCCCGCTACTCGGGAGGCTGAGGCAGAATTGCTTGAACCCAGGAGGCAGAGGTTGCAGTGAGCCGAGATAGCCCCATTGCACTCCAGCCTGAGCAACAGAGTGAGACTCCATCTAAAAAAAAAAGAACAAAAAGGTCCTGATCACTTCTTCCTAGACAGAGCTGCAGGAAGCTGTCATGCACCCAAGAAAGAAAGGCTGCAGTCCATGGCAGCTGGACTGGAGAAAGCCTTGTAGGCGAAATCTGTGCCCAGAGCCATCAGACACTGCAGTAAAGCACCCATCAAGGCACTGAGTGGTCATACGAAAGCAGCCAGTACTTACTGAACACCTGCTATACATGCCACATGAAATTTGTTCTTTCGATCCTGATCACAACCTACAAGGAGGTTCTGTTAATATGCCCATTTCAGGCCAGTGTGGTGGCTCATACCTATAACCCTAGCACTTTAGGAGACTGAGGTGGGCAAATCACCTGAGGTCAGGGGTTCGACACCAGCCTGGCCAACACAGAGTCTCGCTCTGTTGCCAGGCTGGAGTGCAGTGGCACAATCTCAGGTCACTGCAACCTCTGCCTCCCAGGTTCAAGTGAATCTCCTGCCTCAGCCTCCTGAGTAGCTGGGACTAAAGGCACCCACCACCACGCCCCACTAATTTTTGTATTTTTAGTAGAGACAGGGTTTCACCATGTTAGTTAGGCTGGTCTCGAACTCCTGACCTCGTGATCCGCCCACCTTGGCCTCCCAAAGTGCTGGGATTACAGGCGTGAGCCACCACACCCGGCCTGGTTTTTACACCTTTAAAATATTCACCTTGAAGATTAAATAAGATGAAAAATGCCTAAGCACCTAGCACAGCGTGTGCCATAGAGAAGGGGACAAGAAGGGGCAGCCATTGCTATTATTATTTGTCGATACTTCGATTATTGAAGAGCTCAGATCCACATCTCTGAACCGCTTTTTTTTTTTTTTGGAGACTGGGTCTCACTCTGCTACCCAGGCTGTAGCTCAGGGGTGCAACCTCGGCTCACTGCAGCCTTGACTTCTCAGGCTCAGGTGATCCTCCTGCCTCAGCCTCCCAGGCAGCTGGGACTACAGGTGCATACTACTGTGCCCAGCTAATTTTTAATTTTCTGTAAAGAGGAGGGTCTCACTGTGCTGCCCAGGCTGGTCTCGAACTCCTGGGTTCAAGCAATCCTCCCGCCTTGGTCTCCCAAAGTGCTGAGATTACAGGCCCAGCTCCCTTTTTATATTTCCTTTTTCTCTCTCTCTTTTTTTTTTTTTTTTTTTTTGAGATGGGGTCTTGATCTGTCACCAGGCTTGTGTGCAGTGGTGTAATCATGGATCACTGTCACCCCAAACCCTCTGGCTCAAGCAATCCTCCTGCCTCAGCCTCTTGAGTAGCTAGGACTACAGTTGTGCACCACCACACCCAGCTAATTTTTGTTTTTTCTTTTTTTTTCTTTTTTCTTTTTTTTTTTTTTGTAGAGATGGGGTCTCGTTTTGTTGCACAGGATGGTCTCAAACTCCTGACTTCAAGCAACCCTTCAGGCTTGAACTCCCAAAGTACTGAGATTACAGATGTAAAAGTCACCATGCCTGGATAGTCTTTCTTTTTTTATTTCTAATTCCCTAACATTGTGCCTGCCCAAGGTTAACCAGGCTGTGGGCAGTGGGCATTTACTGATGGAATCACCCCCATGAGTAAATTATTGAAAGCTAAGATGTCACTTTCTGCTAATGAGTGAATGAAAAAGGGGTTGTTTAGTCATGTGGTGGAATATTACTCAGCCATGAAAAGGAAGTGCTGACACATGCTACAATGTGGATGAATCTTGAAAACACGATGCTAACTGAAAGAAGCCATTCAAAAAAGGCCACTAAAAATACACAAATTAGCCGGCATGTTGGCGCACCCCTGTAATCCCAGCTACTCCAGAGGCTGAGGCAGGAGAATCACTTGAACCTGGGAGGCGGAGGTTGCAGTGAGCTGAGATCGTGCCACTGCACTCCGGCCTTGACTGAGAAAGACTTCTGTCTCAAAAAAAAAAAAAAAAAAGATGATAGAAAGATGGATGGATATAAATGAATGGATGGATGGATAGATAACGAATGGGCGAATGAGTGGATGCATGGATGATGGATAGACAGATGACTGATAGACAATGGATAGATAGAGATATGATTGGGAGATAGATGATGGATAGGTAGATAGACAATGGGCTGGGCGTGGTGGCTCATGCCTGTAACCACTTGAGGTCAGAAGATCAAGACCAGCCTGGCCAACATAGCGAAACCCCATCTCCACTAAAAGTATAAAAAAATTGGGCCGGGCGCGGTGGCTCAAGCCTGTAATCCCAGCACTTTGGGAGGCCGAGACGGGCGGATCACAAGGTCAGGAGATCGAGACCACCCTGGCTAACATGGTGAAACCCCGTCTCTACTAAAAAATACAAAAAACTAGCCGGGCGTGGTGGCGGGCGCCTGTAGTCCCAGCTACTCGGGAGGCTGAGGCAGGAGAATGGCGTGAACCCGGGAGGCGGAGCTTGCAGTGAGCTGAGATCCGGCCACTGCACTCCAGCCTGGGCGACAGAGCGAGACTCCATCTCAAAAAAAAAAAAAAAAATTAGCTGGGCATGGTGGTGTGTGCCTGTAGTCCCAGCTACTTGGAAGGCTGAGGCAGGAGAATCACTTGAACCTGGAAGGTGGAGGTTGCAGTGACTCAAGATTACTCTACTGCACTCCAGCCTGGACAACAGAGCAAGACTCTGTCTCAAAAAAAAAAAAAAGCTAGATAATGGATGGATGGATGGATGGATGGATGAATGGATGGATAATGGAGAGATAGATATAGTAAATTGGGAAAGCCTGGGTAAAATGTATATGTATATGAGCCTGTTCCATTCTTGCCATTTTTCTATAAGTTTGAAAATGTTTCCAAATAGAAGGTTAACATTGTTTAAAATATCTTCATTGGTAAACAGCCCCCGCCCTCAGCCACCCACCTCTTCTATTGCCCACTCCCAGCACCCTAAGTTCCTGTTTCCTACTCTGGGACACCCCCGCTCCAGGTCCCAACGCTCATGTCACTAAACTGTTAACACTAGGTGCAGCAGGAGGCCCTAGACCCTGCCCAGGGGTCCTCTGCACTCTAGCACGTTGTTAAATATTTTGAATGCCCCCCTTGGCTGTGACGCATGAAGGTAACTTTTGCCTCTGCTGGTTTCGCATGCTCCCAGCAACAACCCTTGACTACAGAATGACTCAGACCCTCCTAAGGGAAGCCTCCTCACCCTCTGCTCTGACATTGCCTTGTCACTCCCTCGTCAGCTGACAAAGCTCCTTTCCTGCCATGAGCTCGCTCAGTCCTTTCCTCTGGTTAACTTCAGAAAGGCAGAAAAAATATGCTGATTCCAACATCCTGTGGTTTCCAGGATCTTCAGACGCAAATGGCTTGCAAAGTTTTGCCGCTGCGTCACCACTCCAAAGACTGGAAATAACTGAAGTGTCCAGCAAGAGGGGACTGGCTAAATTAATGATGGTACATCCAGGCAACGGAATACTACACAGCTATCAAAAAGAATGGAAAAGTTGGCCAGGTGCAGTGGCTCATGCCTGTAATCCTAGCACTTTGGGAGGCTGAAGCAGGAGGATTTCTTGAGCCCAGGAGTTCAAGATCAGCCTGGGTAACCTAGCAAGACCCTATCCCTACAAAAAAGAAAAAAAAAAACAAAAAGAATGAGGAAGTTATTTATATAATGATGTGGAAAGACCTCCAAGATCCGGGGCGAGGCCAGGCGCGGTGACTCACTCCTGTAATCCCAGCACTTTGGGAGGCCAAGGAGGGCGGATCACTTGAGGTCAGGAGTTCAAGACCAGCCTGGCCAAAATAGTGAAACCCCATCTCTACTAAAAATCCAAAAGTTAGCTGGGTGTGATGGCAAGCACTTGTAATTCCAGCTACTCAGGAGACCGAGGCAGGAAAATCACTCGAACCCGGGAGGCAGAGGTTGTAGTGAGCTGAGATCGCACCACTGTACTCCATCCTGAGCGACAGAGCGAGACTCCATCTCTAAAAAATAAAATAAGCTGGACACAGTAGCTCACGCCTGTAATCCCAGCAATTTGGGAGGCCCAGGCGGGTGGATCACCTGAGGTCAGCAGCTCAAGACCAGCCTGACCAACATGGTAAAACCCTGTCTCTACTAAAAATACAAAAATTAGCCGGGAGTGGTAACGTGCATCTGTAGTCCCAGCTATCTGGGACACTGAGGCAGAAGAATCGCTGGAACTCAGGAGGTGGAGGCTACAGTAAGCTGAGATCGCTTCACTACACTCCAGCCTGGGCAACAAGAGCAAAATTCCATCTCAAAAATAAAATAAAATAAAATAAAATCGTGGGCCAGGCGTGGTGGCTCAAGCCTGTAATCCCAGTACTTTGGGAGGCCGAGACGGGCGGATCACGAAGTCAGGAGATCGAGACCATCCTGGCGAACACGGTGAAACCCCGTCTCTACTAAAAAAAATACAAAAATTAGCTGGGCGTGTTAGCGGGCGCCTGTAGTCCCAGCTACTCAGGAGGCTGAGGCAAGAGAATGGCGTAAACCCGGGAGGCGGAGCTTGCAGTGAGCTGAGATCCGGCCACTGCACTCCAGCCCAGGTGACAGAGCGAGACTCCATCTCCAAAAAAATAAAATAAAATAAAATAAAATAAAATCGTGAAAAATAAATATAGGTCAGCTGCATTGTGGCAGGTGGCCCACATATTGGGCAGTGCAGGTCCAGGGCTACTCCGGGGGTTCTAATTACCCAGCACTATTCCAGGTGCTTCCCAAGTGTTGGCTCAGTAATTTCCTAATCACAGTGCATATCTATGTCACAACAGCACGAAGGGCAGGGTACTATTATTGTTCCTAAATTCACGTGCACATTAGAAGAAGGACCCTTGTCTGTTGCATGGAGAAAGGGGCAGAGAGCAGAAGCCAGGAGGAAAAGGAGATTGGAACTGTCCAGGTGACGTGAGCCATGATGGTGGCTTAGAAAAGGGTGCTGGCAGCAAGATGTGAACGATCAGATGAGAACAGGGTGAAGGAGAAGACGCAGTACTTACAAGAATAGCCATAATCATTGCCAAGCTGTCCTGAGCCTTTCTCGTGTATTATCTCATTTAACCCACAAAGCAACCCTAGGAGACTTGTTGCAATAGCAACACTCATTTTCCAGATGAGAAAAATGAGGCTACAGAGAAATGAAGAGACCTCTCCAAGTCTTCTCAGTCAGCAAGAACAGAGACAGGAGAGAAACTCCTGAGAGCTGAGCTCCAACACCCTCTTTTTTTTTTTTTTTTTTTTTGAGATGGAGTCTCAAAATCCGTTTCTGCATAGCAGAAATGAAAGGTCAGCATGGCTGGCAGGCGGCCAAGATGGGACTGGAAGGTCTGCAGATACTGAGTTAAAGAATGTGGCTGGAAGCCAGGCACGGTGGCTCACACCTGTAATCTCAGCACTTTGGGAGGCCGAGGCAGGTGGATCATGGGGTCAGGAGTTTGAGACCAGCCTGGCCAACATGGTGAAACTCTGTCTCTATTAAAAAAATAAAATACAAAAATTAGCCATGTGTGGTGGCATGCACCTGTAATACCAGCTACTTGGGAGGCTGAGGCAGGAGAATCACCAGAATCCAGGAGGCGGAGGTGCAGTGAGCCAAGATCATGCCACTGCCCTCCAGCCTGGGTGACAGAGCGAGACTCCGTCTCAAAACAAAACAAAACAGACCAAATATTGGAATCAAACTAAATTTCCATTAAAGGGGATGAAATCTCCTATTAGCACATTACTCAGCTGATAAAAGAAAGAAAGAAGCACCAGGCTGGGCAACATAGCAAGACCCCACCTCTACAAAAAAGTTTAAATCTAGCTGGGCGTGGTGGCATGCACCTGTAGTCCCACCTACTCAGAAGGCTGAGGTGGGAGACCTCAGTAGACCCTGTCTAGAAAAAAGAAAAAAAGGAGGAGGAGGAGGCAACTCCCTTGAACTACATGGGAATGAAGTACCTTCCTCAAGGTTGCTTGAGGGGAAATTAATGAATGCCTTAATAACAATGCCTGGTATGCAGTAAGCACTCAATAAATGCCAGTTAATAATACTATATGTTATTCACGAAAAAAAGTCAGATGCAGAGTACTGTACAAAACATACTGCTATTTATAAGTCTGGGAAAGGTTAGAAATGTCACCCACATTGAGTGCCAGCTGTATACCAGGCACTATTACAAGAACTTTTCATGCATTCACTCAGTCAATTCTCTCATCTAGTCTATGATGTAGGTTCTAGTATTATCCTCACCTTAAAGATAAGGAGAGGGCGGTCAGCACGGTGGCTCACGCCTATAATCCCAGTACTTTGAGAAGCCGAGGCAGGAAGATTGCTTGAGGCCAGGAGTTTGAGACCAGCCTGGCCAACAGGGTGAAACCCTGTCTCTACTAAAAATACAAAAATACAAAAATTGCCGGGCGCAGTGGCTCAAGCCTGTAATCCCAGCACTTTGGGAGGCCGAGACGGGCGGATCACGAGGTCAGGAGATCGAGACCATCCTGGCTAACCCGGTGAAACCCCGTCTCTACTAAAAAATACAAAAAAACTAGCCGGGCGAGGTGGCGGGTGCCTGTAGTCCCAGCTACTTGGGAGGCTGAGGCAGGAGAATGGCGTAAACCCGGAAGGCGGAGCTTGCAGTGAGCTGAGATCCGGCCACTGCACTCCAGCCTGGGCGACAGAGCGAGACTCCGTCTCAACAAAAAAAAAAAAAAACAAAAACAAAAATTAGCCAGGTATGGTGGTGGGCACCTGTAGTCCCAGCTACCTGGGAGGCTGAGGCAGGAGAATCACTTGAACCCAGGAGGTGGAGGTTACAGTGAGCTGAGATCACACCCCTGCACTCCAGCCTGGGCAACAGAGCAAGACACTGTCTCGAAAAAACAAAAAGATAAGGAGAGGACAGATCTCTGCAGCTATTTCACAGTAAAGACTGAGATCGGTTTTGGGGTTCCCTGCATCACACCAGTCCTTACTTTGTTCCCTAAGCATCTGTGCTCTCAGACATCTGTAAACTGTTTCTGGAAGGATCTACCACAAACTGGCATCCCATGGTTGCCTCTGGGTAGGGGAGGGGGCAATGAAAAGGAGTCAGAGGGCCAGGCACGGTGGCTCACACCTGTAATCCCAGCACTTTGGGAGACCAAGGTGGGTGGATCACCTGAGGTCAGGAGTTCAAGACCAGCCTGGCCAACATGGTGAAACTCTGTCGCTACTAAAAAGACAAAAAATCACCCAGGCGTGGTGGCGCATGCCTGTAATCCCAGCTACTTGGGAGGCTGAGGCAGGAGAATTGCTTGAACCCAGGAGGCGGAGGTTGCGGTGAGCCAAGATCGTGCCATTGCACTCCAGTCTGGGCAACAAGAGTAAAACTCTGTCTCAAAAAAAAAAAAAGAAAAGAAAAGAAAAGAAAAGGGGTCAGAGGCTCTGGGGTAGGCAGGGAGAATGAGTTTTCTTTTTTTTTTTCTGTTAGTTTTTTGAGACGGCGTCTCACTCTATTGCCAGACTGGAGTGCAGTGGCGTAATCTCAGCTCACTGCAACCTCCGCCTCCTGGGTTCAAGTGATTGTCATGTCTCAGCCTCCCAAGTAGCTGGGACTACAGGCGCCCGCTAACACGCCCAGCTAATTTTTGTATTTTTAGTAGAGACAGAGTTTCACCATGTTGGCTAGGATGGTTTCAATCTCCTGACCTCGTGATCCGCCCGCCTCGGCCTCCCAAAGTGCTGGGATTACAGGCGTGAGCCACGGCATCCGGCTGAGAATGAATTTTTACCAAGTGTCCTTTGGTACTTTGTAATATGTTTTGGAAAGCAAAAAGCAGCAGCAGCAGAGTGCCATTTGCCCTCGTCTGATCTCAAGGGTGGAACGCAGGAATGAAGCAACATGAGCCCCCTCCCTGGTCCATCCAAATTGTCTTCCGTTTCCTCTTTGACGCAGATGAAGCAAGGCAATGCCTGTGTTATAGCAGGTGCTGAGTCGCAGCTCTATTGGCTCAGTGCCCAGGCCGCCGGACACAGGGATGACGGGGACCTTCATCTAGCCTGGGGTGCGTTCCTTCTGACGCTCACAGAATCCATGGCATAACCTCATTCTGCCACCAACCACGGAGTGATCCCAGCCATCTCTGCTCCTGCCTGGGCCTCGGTTTCCCCATCTCTATCATGTAGAACATCTGAAACGACCAGGCGCAATGGCCTCACGCCAATAATCCCAGAGCTTTGGGAGGCCAAGGTGGGAGGATGGCTTGAGGCCAGGAGTTCAAGACCAGCCCTGACAACATAGCAAGAACCCATCTCTACAAGAATAAAAATTTTAAAAATTAGCCGGACAGGCCGGGCGCGGTGGCTCAAGCCTGTAATCCCAGCACTTTGGGAGGCCGAGACGGGCGGATCACAAGGTCAGGAGATCGAGACCATCCTGGCTAACACGGTGAAACCCCGTCTCTACTAAAAATACAAAAAACTAGCCGGGCGAGGTGGCGGCTCCTGTAGTCCCAGCTACTCGGGAGGCTGAGGCAGGAGAATGGCGTGAACCCGGGAGGCAGAGCTTGCAGTGAGATGAGATCCAGCCACTGCACTCCAGCCTGGGTGACAGAGCGAGACTCCGTCTCAAAAAAAAAAAAAAAAAAAAAAAAAAATTAGCCGGACATAGTGGTGCATGCCTGTGGTCAGGTACTCAGAAGGCTAAAGTGGGAGGATCACTTGAGCCCGAGTTCAAGACTGCAGTGAGCTATGACGGTGCCACTGCACTCCAGCCTGGGCAACAGTGCAAGATCCCAAGTCGAAAAAGAAAAGAACATCTATCTGAAAGAGCTTGTGAGTAACTTGACCATTCCTCCAAACTGGTTCTTTCCAGCCTCCCAACATTTTCTCTGCCATTACCACTGCCTGGAAGGCCTTCTCTAGATCTTTTCACTTGTGGAATTCTTTTTTTAAAAAAAATACAGACAGGGTGTCACTATGTTGGCCAGGCTGGTCTTGAACTCCTGACCTCAAGCAATCCTCCCACCTTGGCACAATCCCCAATGTGCTGTGATTACGGCATGAGCCAACGCGCTCGGCTGCTTGTGGAATTCTTAGTCATCTTACGAGACCCAACTCAAGGGTCCCCTCCCCTGGGGAGTCTTCTCGGACCCCAGCCCCATGAGGTTGCTGTGGCTCCCACAACTTGACAATCTTATTCCCATGGCCACATCCCAGTCCTGGAGTGTTAGAGCCTGGGATGTGGGAGAGAGGGAAGGTGGGAGGTAGAAGACAGGGAGAGAAAAGGAAAGGGAGAGACAGACAGAGTCGATGGTGAGAGTTGGAGAGAGAAAGGACCCACGGGAGCAGAGATGGGAGGGACCCTGGACAAAGCTTCCTGCTCCCATTCCCCTTCAAGACTCACCATGTTCTGGTCTCCTGGGCTCCCCGAGGATCGAAGGTCCCTCCTGCCCAAGGGCTGTGGTTTTTAAAGCCCCAAGGGAAGATGCAGGGAGGAAATGACCATCTTTCTCTCTGGGGCTCTCATTGGTCTGCACACTGGGCACTGTAGCCAGAGCTCCCTCTGCGGGGCACACACCCAGGGCACTCTAACCACCTCCTCCCAGGCAGAGAAGGGGGGCCGGCGCTCGGAAAACCGAGGAAGTTCCTTTGTAGGCTCGGCCCATCTTCTGGCCTTGATTTCCCTAGTTGGGGCCCTCTCTCTCTCTCTGTCTCTCTCTCTCTCTGTCTGTCTCTCTCTCTCTCTCTCTCTCTCTCTCTGTCTCTCTCTCTCTCTTTGAGACGGAGTCTTGCTTGTTGCCCAGGCTGGAGGGCAGTGATACGATCTCGGCTCACTGCAACCTCTGCCTACCCGGTTCAAGCAATTCTCCTGCCTCAGCCTCCCAAGAAGCTGGGATTACAGGCCTGTGTCACCACCCCTGGCTAATTTTTTGTATTTTTAGTAAAGACGGGGTTTCGCCATGTTGGCCAGGCTGGACTGGAACTCCTGAGCTCAGGCAATCACCCACCTTGACCTCCCAAAGTGCTAGAATTACAAGTGTGAGCCACCACACCTGGCCTGGAGCCATCTATCTCTTTCCTTCTAAGGCCCCAGCCTGTAACCCCAGCTACTCAGGAGGCTGAGGCAGGAGAATCACTTGAACCTGGGAGGCAGAGGTTGCAGTGAGCCGAGATCATGCCATTGCACTCCAGCACTCCAGCCTGGGCAACAGAGCAAGACTCTGTCTCAAAAAAAAAAAAAAAAACCATCATGACCAGCCTGGCCAACATAGTGAAACCTCATCTCTGCTAAAAATACAAAAATTACCTGGGTGTGATGGTGCATGCCTATAGTCCCAGCTACTCGGGAGGCTGAGGAACAAGAATTGCTTGAACCCGGGAGGTGGAGGTTGTAGTGAGCCAAGATGACACCACTGCACTCCAGCCCGGGCTACAGAGCAAGACTCCATCTCAGGGGAAAAAAAAAAAAAAATGCCAGACAATTATTTTGGCATGGTTCCGCAGACCAGAAGTCCAAAATCAAGATGTCAGCACTCCCTCCAGAGGTTCCAGGGCAGAATCTGTTCCTTGCCTCTCCCAGGTTCAGGTGGCTCCTGGCATTCCTTGGCTTGTGGCTGCACCCTGCCCATCCCGGCCTCTGTGGTCCCATCACCTCCTCCTCTACCACATGTCTCAAATTTCTATCTTCCTCATATAAGGACTCTTGTGATTCCAGTGAGCCCACCCAGACCCAATCCAGGATAATTGCTCCCCCATCTAAAGATCTTTAACTTAATCTCATCCGCAAAGTCCCTTTTGCCATGGAAGGTCACCTGTTCACAGATTCAGAGGATTAAGATGTGGACACCATCGGGGGTCATCATTCTATCTGCTACAGGGTCTGAGAAGCCAGAGAGAAAGTGTGTCCATGGTGGAGAGAAGCCCTGAATGCCGAGCTAAGGAGCCTGGACTTGGCCTTTCCTTCAAAATAGATCCATGACCTGTCAGCCTCTCACCACCTCGACTCTGTTACCCTGATCCAAATCACTATCACCTTCTGCTTGGACCATTGCAGTAGCCTCCTCTCTGGGATCTTCACTGCCCACCCTCCGTAGTCTCATCTCCATCAGCAACCAGAGGGAGCCTATTAAAACCTAAGTCAGTAGGCCGGGCGCGGTGGCTCAAGCCTGTAATCCCAGCACTTTGGGAGGCCGAGACGGGCGGATCACGAGGTCAGGAGTTCGAGACCATCCTGGCTAACACAGTGAAACCCTGTCTCTACTAAAAAATACAAAAAGCTAGCCGGGCGAGGTGGCGGGCGCCTGTAGTCCCAGCTACTCGGGAGACTGAGGCAGGAGAATGGCGTAAACCCGGGAGGCGGAGCTTGCAGTGAGCTGAGATCCGGCCACTGCACTCCAGCCTGGGCGACAGAGCGAGACTCCGTCTCAAAAATAAATAAATAAAAATACAAAATAAAAAAAATAAAACCTAAGTCAGATCAAAGCACTTCTCTGCTCAGAATAGGGTTGCCTGATTTAGCACACACACCCACACAAACAAACATAAACACATTACAGACTGCCCAGTTAACTTTAAATTTCAGGGTTGGGCCTGGTGGTTCATACCTGTATTCCCAGGGCATTGGGACACCGAGGAAGGATCACTTGAGGCCAGGAGTTTGAGACCAGCCTGGGCAACACAGTGAGATCCCATCTCAACAAAATAAATTAAAAATTAGCTGGGCATGGTGGCACATGCCTGCGGTCCCAGCTACCTGGGAGGCTGAGGCAGGAGGATCGCTTCAGCCCAGGAGATCAAGACTGCAGTGAGTTAAGATCACAAAATTTTTTTTTTTCATATTTTACCTGGGAATCTTGTATTTTATCTGGTAACCACAGCTCACAGCCCTCCTATGGAGCCTACGGCACAATGAGTGTGATTGTTATGATAATTACAGAAACACACTCAGTTTTTTTTTCCCATGTCTTTCTGCGACTCTACAAAACACCACCCACAACTTTCTTTATTTTTATTATTATTTTTTTTTCTGAGACAGAGTCTTGCTCTGTCGCCCAGACTGGAGTGCAGTGGCCGGATCTCAGCTCACTGCAAGCTCCGCCCCCCGGGTTGACGCCATTCTCCTGCCTCAGCCTCCTGAGTAGCTGGGACTACAGGCGCCCACCACCTCGCCCAGCTAGTTTTTTTTTTTTTTTTTTTTTTTGTATTTTTTAGTAGAGACGGGGTTTCACTGTGTTAGCCAGGATGGTCTCGATCTCCTGACCTCGTGATCCGCCCGCCTCGGCCTCCCAAAGTGCTGGGACTACAGGCTTGAGCCACCGCGCCCGGCACCACCCACAATTTTCTCCCACAGTATTTTTCTACAGCAAACTTCAATTTTTAAAAATCTGGTTTTTGGCTGGGTGCGGTCCTCATGCCTGTAATCCCAGCACTTTGGGAGGCTGAGGCAAGCAGATCACGAATTCAAGAGATTGAGACACCATCCTGGCTAACACGGTGAAACCCCGTCTCTACTAAAAATACAAAAATTAGCTGAGCGTGGTGGCAGGTGCCTGTAGTCCCAGCTACTCGGGAGGCTGAGGCAGGAGAATCGCTTGAACCCAGGAGGCAGAGGTTTCAGTGAGCCGAGATCGCGCCACTGCACTCCAGCCAGGGGGACAGAGCGAGACTCCGTCTCAAAAAAAAAAAAATCTGATTTTCTTTTAATTGCAAAGGAAATGGATGCTCATTGGCTCATTGTAAATATTTAAACAATCCAGAAATACACTCCTCCCAACTCCAAAAAAAAGAAAAAAAAAAGAAAAATACCAATGAAAAGTCCCATTCCTGTCACCCTTCTGAATTCAGCTGGGAATTCACCTAGACTTTTACAAAGGCGGAGTTTGTGTTTGGCGATGGACGTGCAGGTGCACGATGTTCAGCAAGTTTTAGTTCTGCTAATTAAGCCATGTGAGCGGTCTGCGTTACTCACCCAGGATTTCGAAGGTCGATTTGTGGCGATTTGGAGCATTATAGGAATGCCGTGTTGTTCTGGCCCTGACCTCCAGGGGGCGCGGGAGCGGGGCGGCTCAGGAAGCCAGGTCACAGGAACTTGACTTTTAGGATTTTGGATGGAAGTTGCCTCCTCAACCGTAAATCATGGGTTCTTAACGTTTTTAGGCCCGGGACCGTTGATAAAGCTGTCCTTGATAAAACATCCCCTCAGAAAAAAAAAAAAAAAATTTTTTTTAACTTTTTATTTTAATGGAATGTCAAATGAAAAAAGTTGCAAGAATAGTAAAAGCAGTCGGGCGCGTTGGCTCCTGCCTGCAATCCCAGCACTTTGAGAGGCCGAGGCGGGAAGATCACTTGAGGTCAGGAGTTCGAGACCAGCTTGACCAACATTGAGAAACCTCGTCTTTAATAAAAATACAAAAAAATTAGCTGGGAATGGTGGCGGGCGCCTGTAGTCCCAGCTACTTGGGAGGCTGAGGCAGGAGAATCGCTTGAACCCAGGAGGAAGAGGTTGCAATGAACCGAGATCATGCCACTGTGCTCCAGCCTGGGTGACAAAGTGAGACTCTGTCTCAAAAAAAACAAAAAAAAAAAAAAGAAAGAGAAAAATAAAGAAATTGGGGCCAGAAGCAATAATTCGTGCCTGTAATCCCAGCATTTTGGGAGGCCACGGTGGGAAGATCACCGGAGTTCAGGAGTTCCAGACCTAGGTAACATAGGGAAACCCCCGTTTCTACAAAACACAAAAAATTATCCAGGTGTGGTGGAGCACACCTATAGTCCTAGCTACTCAGGAGGCAGAGGCAGGAGGATCACCTGACCCCAGGAGGTCGAGGCTGCAGTGACCTATGATTGTGCCACTGCACTGCAGCCTGGACAATAGAGCAAGACCCTGTCTCAAAAAAAAGACAGAGGCCGGGCACGGTGGCTCAGCCTGTAATCCCAGCACTTTGGGAGGCTAAGGCAGGTGGATCACCTGAAGGTCAGGAGTTCAAGACCAGCCTGGCCAACATGGTGAAACCGCATCTGTACTAAGAATATAAAAAATTAGCCAGACATGGTGATGGGCACCTGTAATCCCAGCGACTTGGGAGGCTGAGGCAGCAGAATCACTCGAACTTGGGAGGTGGAGGTTGCAGTGAGCCGAGATCGTGCCATTGCACTCCAGCCTTGAGTGACAAGGGCGAAACTTCGTCACACACACAGAAAAAAAGACAGAAAGAAATTGGCTCACGCAATTGTGGGGGCTGGTAAACCCCAGAAAAATAATACAGGCATATCTATGTCTATTTAAGTTTTTTCTGGAATCATTTGAGAGTACTTTGGAAACATCATGCTCCTTTACCATAAATTCGTCACTGTGTATCTCTTATATTGCGGTTATGACAGGATATTCTCTGACGTAACTACAATATGTTTATCAAAATAAGGAACTATGCCACTGATACCACACTATCCTCAGCCTTCACTGAAATTTCACCAGTGGTTCCAATAACTTTGTTTTTTTTTTTTTTTTGAGACAGAGTCTCAATTTGTCGCCCAGGCTGGAGTCCAGAGGCACAATCTCAGCTCACTGCAACCTCCGCCACTCAAGTTCAAGAGTTTCTCCTGACTCAGTCTCCCAAGTAGCTGGGATTATAGGTGCCCACCACCACACCCGGCTAAGTTTTGTATTTTCAGTAGAGATGGGGTTTTGCCATTTTGGCCAGGCTGGTCTCGAACTCCTCACCTCAGGTGATCCTCCTGCCTCGGCCTCCCAAAGTGCTGGGATTACAGGTGTGAGCCACCATGCTGGGCCCCAGTAATGTACTTTATCACTTTGTTTTTCTGGATAATGTTTTGGTTTTGGTTTTATTATTTTTTGTAGAGTCGGGGGTCTATGTTGCCCAGGCTTGTCTTGAGCTCCTGGGCTCAGGTAATCCTCTCACCTCAGCCTCTCAAAGTGCTGGGATTGCAGGCAAGAGCCACTGCACCTGGTGTCAGAATAATGTTTTTGTAAATAAATTTTAAAACACTTTGTTCTGTTTTAACAGCATAAGAAATCCTTTAGCTGGGTGTGGTGGATCATGCCTGTAGTCCCAGCACTTTGGGAGGCCAAGGAGGGAGGATTGCTTGAGGCCAGGAGTTCAAGACCAGCCTGGGCAACATGAAGAAACCCCATCTCTACAAAAAATACAAAAATTAGCCAGGTGTAGTGGTGCACACTTGTGGTCCCGGCTACTCTGGAGGCTGAGGTGGGAGGATCACCTGAGCCTGGGAGATTGAGGCTGCAGTGAGCTATGATCACACCACTGTCTATGATCACCCAGTCTGGGTGACAGAGAGAGACCCGGTCTCAAAAAAGAAAAGAAGGCCGGACATGGTGGCTCATGCCTGTAATCCCAGCACTTTGGGAGGCCGAGGCAGGCAGACCACGAGGTCAGTACTTCGAGACCAGCCTGGCCAACATGGTGAAACCCCATCTCAGTGGGATGGGATAGCATTAGGAGATATACCTAATGTACACGATGAGTTAATGGGTGCAGCACACCAATGTGGCACATGTATACATATGTAACAAACCTGCACGTTGTGCACATGTACCCTAGAACTTAAAGTATAACAAAAAAGAAAAAAAATGAATTTAGCAAGGTTTTGAATTAAAAAAAAAAAAAAGAAACCCCATCTCTACTAAAAATACAAATAAGCTGGGAGTGGTGGCAGGTGCCTGTAATCCCAGCTACTTGGGAGGTTGAGGCAGGAAAATCTTGTGAACCCGGGAGGCGGGGTTTGCAGTGACCCAAGACTGCGCCATTGCACTCCAGCTTGGACGACAGAGTGAGACTCCGTCTCAAAAAAAAAAAAAAAAAGAAGGAAAAGAAGAAGAAATCTGTTGTTAGTTTCAAATTTGCTTACTCAATCACCTCCCTAATGGTGAAATTTTAGGTGGTTTCCAATATTTTGGGTTATAACATAGTGAGTACCTTTGTACATATATTCTCGTATGCATGTACAAGTATTTATAGATGACTCTCTAGAAATGAGATTGCAGGATAGAGTGTATACACACCATTTTTTATGTTGGCAACTTTTTTTTTTTTTTTTTTTTTTTTTGAGACGGAGTGTCGCTCTTGTTGCCCAGGCTGGAGTGCAATGGAGCAATCTCAGCTCACAGCAACCTCCGCCTCCTGGGTTCAAGCTATTCTCCTGCCTCAGCCTCCCGAGTAGCTAGGATTCCAGGCATGAGCCACCACGCCCGTTTAATTTTGTATTTTTAGTAGAGACGGGGTTTCTCCATGTTGGTCAGGTCAGGCTGGTATCAAACTCCCGGCCTCAGATGACCCGCCCACCTTGGCCTCCAAAGCGCTGGGATTCCGGGCATGAGCCACCGCGCCCGGCCTGTGTTGGTGACTTTTGTGCTGGTATCTCTTCATCCTCTTCAAGATCCAGACCAGCAATGCCCAGTACGGCAGCCACCAGCCGCATCTGGCCAGTGAGTGCTTGAAATAAAGTGAGTCCACATTAACATGGGCCGTGAAAATGACACACACACTGGATTTCAAAGACTTAGTACCAAAAAAACAGATTGTAAAAGATCTCAATAAGGCCAGGAATGGCTGCTCACGCCTATAATCCCAGCACTTTGGGAGGCTGAGGTGGGCAGATCACCTGAGGTCAGGAGTTCCAGACTAGCCTGGCCAACATGTTGAAACCCGTCTCTACTAAAAATACAAAAATTAGTCGGGCATGGTGGCGGGCACCTGTAATCCCAACTGCTTGGGAGGCTGAGCCACGAGAATTGCTTGAACCCAGGAGGCGGTGAGCCAAGAGCGCATCATTTCACTCCAACCTGGGCGACAGAGCAAGACTCCAACTCAAAAAAAAAAAAAAAAACAAAATCAAAAACACACAAAACTAGACTTCAGTGTTATAAATCAGGAAAGAGGGCCGGGCGCGGTGGCTCAAGCCTGTAATCCCAGCACTTTGGGAGGCCGAGACGGGCGGATCACGAGGTCAGGAGATCGAGACCATCCTGGCTAACACGGTGAAACCCCGTCTCTACTAAAAACACAAAAAAATCTAGCCGGGCGAGGTGGCGGGCGCCTGTAGTCCCAGCTACTCGGGAGGCTGAGGCAGGAGAATGGCGTAAACCCGGGAGGCGGAGCTTGCAGTGAGCTGAGATCCGGCCACTGCACTCCAGTCCGGGCGACAGAGCGAGACTCCGCCTCAAAAAATAAATAAATAAATAAATAAATAAATAAATAAATAAATCAGGAAAGAAATAATTTTTGAGGGGTAAAAACTGGAAGGGGGGGCTCTGGATGCTAGAAAAAGTCTTTCTTGATCTACGTGTTGGTTACACAGGGATATTCAGCTGTAAACATTCTTTAAGCTTATTATTGGTGAACTCTTCTGCTGTATTTTTACATATCAATAGAAGTCCTTTTTTTAAGCTGGGTGCAGTGGCTCATGACTGTAATTCCAGCACTTTGGGAGGCCTAGGCGGGTGGATAACCTGAGGCCAGGAGTTCAAGACTAGCCTGGCCAACATGGTGAAACCCCATCTCTACTAAAAATACAAAAATTTACCAGGTGTGGTGGTGGCGCATGCGCCTGTAATCCCAGCTACTCAGAAGGCTGAGGCAGGAGGATTGGTTGAATCTGGGCGGCGGAGGCTGCAGTGAGCCGAGATTGTGCCAATGCACTCCACTCTGGGTGACAGAGTGAGACTCCATCAAAAAAAAAAAAAAGAAAGAAAGAAAGAAAAGAAAAGAGACCAGGCACGGTGGCTGACGCCTGTAATCCCAGCACTTTGGGAGGCCGAGGCGGGAGGAACACCTGAGGTTGGGACTTCACGACCAGCCTGACCACTATGGAGAAACCCCGTCTTTACTAAATATACAAAATCAGTTGGGCCTGGTGGCACGTGCCTGTAATCCCAGGTACTCAGGAGGCTGAGGCAGGATAATCGCTTGAACCCGGGAGGCGGAGGTTGCAGTGAGCTGAGATCGCGCCACTGCACTCCAGCCAGGGCAACAAGAGGAAAACTTTGTATCCAAAAAAAAAAAAAAAGAAAAGGAAACAGAAAAGACAAGACGAAAAGGAAGGAAGGAGGGAGGGAGGGAGGGAGAGAGGGAAGGAGGGAGCGAGGGAGGGAGGGAGGGAGGAAGGAAGGAAGGAAGGAAGGAAGGAAGGAAGGAAGGAAGGAGGCCGGGCGCGGTGGCTCAAGCCTGTAATCCCAGCACTTTGGGAGGCCGAGACGGGCGGATCACGAGGTCAGGAGATCGAGACCATCCTGGCTAACACAGTGAAACCCCGTCTCTACTAAAAATACAAAAACTAGCCGGGTGAGGTGGCTGGCGCCTGTAGTCCCAGCTACTTGGGAGGCTGAGGCAGGAGAATGGCGTAAACCCGGGAGGCGGAGCTTTCAGTGAGCTGAGATCCGGCCACTGTACTCCAGCCTGGGCGACAGAGCAAGACTCCGCCTCAAAAAAAAAAAAAGAAGGAAGGAAGGAAGGAGAAAGAAATAGAGACAGAGAGGGAGGGAGGGAGGAGGGAGGGAGGGAGGGAGGGAGGAAGGAAGGAAGGAAGGAAGGAAGGAAGGAAGGAAGGAAGGAGGAAAGAAGGAAAAAAGAAAGAAGGAAAGAAAGAAAGAAGGAAAGAGAAAGAAAGAAAAGAAAGAAAGGAAGGAAGGAGGGAAAGAAAGGAGAGAGAAAGAAAGAAAAAAAGAAAAAAGGAAGGAAGGAAGGAAAGAAAAGAAAGAGAGAGAAAGAAAAGAATCATGACAGAAAGGCACACAGAGCATGTTATTTTGCATTCACAAACCCATCGCACCAGGCAATGCCAACCCCTATCAGGAGGGATGGACTGAGCAGGCAGCTGCAGCTACCACATCCCAAGGAGAAGCAGCTGTGCCCAGCCACCAGCCTGCCAGTGGCCACAGGAAACCCAGAACCAGCCAAACTGGGCTAGTTGACCACCACTCACCACCCTCCCCTCCCCTGGCATGCAGGTTCCTTACCTGTAGCCAGAGTGGCTTTTGAGGCAGGATGTGGTGGGTCCATCATGGGCAATGCTTGTGTCCATGCAGTTATCCGACCCTGGCCTGACCAACTTACCAGAAACTCTAGCACCAGGGGTTCTGAGTAAGGCCCAGAGGCCGCAATAAGCACCAGTGGAGGGACACAGGCAGGAGGAAGCTGGAGGCGCACCAAGCTGAGGGCGTCTCAAAGGCGGGCAGAAAACATCAGCACCAGCAATAATAATAAAAATAGGGCTGGGTGGCCGGGTGTGGTGGCTCACGCCTGTAATCCCAGCACTTTGGGAGGCGAGGCGGGCAGATCACGGGGTCAGAAGTTCTAGACCAGCCTGGCCAACATGGTGAAACCCCATCTCTATCAAAAATACACAAATGACCGGATGCGTTGGCTCACACTTGTAATCTCAGCGCTTTGGGAGGCCGAGGCAGGCAGATCAGGAGGTCAGGAGTTCAAGAGCAGCCTGGCCAACATGGTAAAACCCCATCTCTATTGAAAATACAAAAATTAGCCAAGCATGGTGGCGGGGGCCTGTAATCCCAGCTACTCGGGAGGCTGAGGCAGGAGAATCGCTTGAACCTGGGAGGTGGAGGTTGCAGTGAACCAAGATCGTGCCACTGTGCTCCAGCCTGGGCGACAGAGCTAGACTCTGTCTCAAAATAAATAAATAAATAAAATACACAAATTAGCCGGGCACGGTGTCGCGCGCCTGTAATCCCAGCTACTGGGGAGGCTGAGGCAGAAGAATCACTTGAGCCCAGGAGGTTGCAATGAGCTGAGATCTTGCCATTGCACTCCAGCCTGAGGAACAAAGCGAAACTCCATCCAAAAATAATAATAATAATTTTAAAATAATAGTAATAATAATAGTGATTGCTCAGGACCAGGGGCTCTTCTAAGCCTTCATAACCACCAAAGCAGGTAGAGATGAGAGATGCAAGCTCACAGAATGCATAATGGAGGCCAGCCATGGTAGCTCATGCCTGTAATCCCAGCACTTTGGGAGGCTGAGGTGGGAGGATCACTGAGCCCAGGAGTTCAAGACCAGCCGGGCCAACATAGCATGACCCTATCTCTAAAAAAAAAAAAAATGTTTTTAATTAGCTAGGCACGGTAGCACACACCTCTAGTCCCAGCTACTCAGGAGGCCGAGGTGGAAGAATCACTTGAACCCAGGAGTTATCCAACCAGCTACAGCGAGCTGTGATTGTGCCACTGCACTTCAGCCTGGGCAACAGAGTAAGACCATGTCTCTGAAACAGCTAAACCAAAAAAAATACAGAATGGAAGCTGGTATTATTATTACATTGAAAATTCTAAGGCCGGGCGCGGTGGCTCATGCCTGTAATCCTAGCACTTTGGGAGGCCGAGGCGGACGGATCACGAGGTCAGGAGATCAAGACCATCCTGGCTAACACGGTGAAACCCTATCTCTACTAAAAATACAAAAAAATTAGTCGGGTGTGGTGGCGGGTGCCTGTAGTCCTAGCTACTTGGGAGGCTGAGGCAGGAGAATAGCGTGAACCTGGGAGGCGGAGCTTGCAGTGAGCCGAGATCGCACCACTGCACTCCAGCCTGGGCGACAGAGCGAGACTCCGTCTCAAAAAAAAGAAAAGAAAATTCTAGAAGTCTCTAATTCTAAAGTTGTTAAGTGTTTAAGAGGGCGATTCTAGTCGAATGTTGGTTACCTGAGGCTGAGAAGGGAAGGTGGGAGGGAGATATAAAAAAAATGGATTAACGGGTACAAAAATACAGTTAGAATCAGATGCAGGGACTCACACCTATAATCTTAGGACTTTGAAGGCCGAGGTAGGAGGATTGCTTGAGGCCTTGAGTTTGAGACCAGCCTGGCTAACATGGCGAAACCTTGTCTCGATTAAAAATATAAAAATTGGCCAGGCGCGGTGGCTCAAGCCTGTAATCCCAGCACTTTGGGAGGCCGAGACGGCTGATCACGAGGTCAGGAGATCAAGACCATCCTGGCTAACATGGTGAAACCCCGTCTCTACTAAAAATACAAAAAAAAAAAAAAAAAAAAAAAGCCGGGCGAGGTGGTGGGCGCCTGTAGTCCCAGCTACTCAGGAGGCTGAGGCAGGAGAATGGCGTAAACCCGGGAGGTGGCGCTTGCAGTGAGCTGAGATCCGGCCACTGCACTCCAGCCTGGGCGACAGGGCGAGACTCCGTCTCAAAAAAAAAAAAAATATATATATATATATAAATTGACTGGGTGCAGTGGCTCACACCTGTAATCCCAGCACTTTGGGAGGCCAAGGCGGGCAGATCACGAGGTCAGGAGATGGAGACCATCCAGGCTAATACGGTGAAACCTCGTCTCTACTAAAAATACAAAAAAATTAGTCGGGTGTGGTGGCGGGTGCCTGTAGTCCTAGCTACTTGGGAGGCTGAGGCAGGAGAATAGCGTGAACCTGGGAGGCGGAGCTTGCAGTGAGCCGAGATCGCACCACTGCACTCCAGCCTGGGCGACAGAGCGAGACTCCGTCTCAAAAAAAAGAAAAGAAAATTCTAGAAGTCTCTAATTCTAAAGTTGTTAAGTGTTTAAGAGGGCGATTCTAGTCGAATGTTGGTTACCTGAGGCTGAGAAGGGAAGGTGGGAGGGAGATATAAAAAAAATGGATTAACGGGTACAAAAATACAGTTAGAATCAGATGCAGGGACTCACACTATAATCTTAGGACTTTGAAGGCCGAGGTAGGAGGATTGCTTGAGGCCTTGAGTTTGAGACCAGCCTGGCTAACATGGCGAAACCTTGTCTCGATTAAAAATATAAAAATTGGCCAGGCGCGGTGGCTCAAGCCTGTAATCCCAGCACTTTGGGAGGCCGAGACGGGCTGATCACGAGGTCAGGAGATCAAGACCATCCTGGCTAACATGGTGAAACCCCGTCTCTACTAAAAAAATACAAAAAAAAAAAAAAAAAAAAAAAGCCGGGCGAGGTGGTGGGCGCCTGTAGTCCCAGCTACTCAGGAGGCTGAGGCAGAAGAATGGCGTAAACCCGGGAGGTGGCGCTTGCAGTGAGCTGAGATCCGGCCACTGCACTCCAGCCTGGGCGACAGGGCGAGACTCCGTCTCAAAAAAAAAAAAAATATATATATATATAAATTGACTGGGTGCAGTGGCTCACACCTGTAATCCCAGCACTTTGGGAGGCCAAGGCGGGCAGATCACGAGGTCAGGAGATGGAGACCATCCAGGCTAATACGGTGAAACCTCGTCTCTACTAAAAATACAAAAAAATTAGCCGGGCATGGTGGCGGGATCCCAGCTACTCAGGAGACTGAGGCAGGAGAATGGCATGAACCCGGGAGATGGAGCTTGCAGTGAGACAAGATCGTGCCCCTGCACTCCAGCCTGGGCAACAGAGCTAGACTCCACCTCAAAAAAAAAAAAAAAAAAAAATTAGCCAGGTGTGGTGGCACATGCCTGTACTCCCAACACTTTGGGAGGCTGAAGTGGGCGGACCACTTGAGGTCAGGAGTTTGAGACCAGCCTGGCCAACATTGCAAAACTAAAAATACAAAAATTAGCTGGGCGTGATGGCGGGTGCCTGTAATCCCAGCTACTTGGGAGGTTAAGGCAGGAGAATCTCTTGAACCCGGGAGGTGGAGGCTACAGTGAGCAGAGATTGCACCACTGCACTGCAGCCTGGGTGACAGAGTGAGACCCTGTCTCAAAAAAAAAATAAATAAATAAAATAATGCAGATGCTAACCTGAGCTGGGTTGAGGAACAGGGAAAATGGGTCCCAGTGGGGAGTCCCCTTCCGTTACCAAACTTTAAGGCCACAGCCCCCTCACTACCAAAGTGTGTTTCTCTGATCCGCAGCATCAAGCTTCCTGGACATGTTAGAAATGCAAGATCTTGGTGGGGCATGGTGGCTCACGCCTGTAATCCAGCAATTTGGGAGGCCGAGGCAGGTGGATTGCCTGAGGCCAGGAGTTCGAGACCAGACTGACCAACGTGGTGAAACCCTGTCTCTACAAAAAATACAAAAAATCAGCTGGGTGTGGTGGTGGGCGCCTGTGATCCCATCTACTCGGGAGGCTGAGAAAGGAGAATTGCTTGAACCCAGGAGGTGAAGGTTGCAGCAAGCTGAGATCACACCATTGCACTCCAGCCTGGGTGACAGAGTGAGACTCGGTCAAAAAAAAAAAAAGAAAGAAAGAGAGAGAGAGAGAGAGAGAGAGAGAGAGAGAGAGAAAGGGAGGGAGGGAGGGAGGAAGGAAGGAAGGAAATGCAAGAGCTGAGGTCCTGCCCTAGCCCCGCTGAATTAGAATCCGCATTTTAACAAGACCCCCAGGTGATTCCTGGTCACCTTTAAGGTGTAAGAAGCGCTGAATGAGTACGTCACACCGGAGACACTGGCCGGTTCCCTTGCTGCTCTCACCATGTAGATGGCTCCCCCTTGTGGAGATTTTATTGAGACACGGTTTGGCTCTACCGCCCAGGCTGGAGTGCAGTGGTGCGATTTCAGCTAACTGCAGGTTCGAACATCTGTCCTGGAGCAATCCTCCTACTTCAGCCTACCGAGTAGATGGGACTACAGGCACGCGCCACCATGCCCAGCTAATTTTTTTTTTATTATTGGAGAGATGGGGGGTGGTCTCGCTATATTGCCCAAGCTAGTTTTGAACTGCTGGCCTCAGTGATCCTCCTGCCTCAGCCTCCCAAAGCACTGGGATTGCAGTCATAAGCCACTGCATCCAGCCAGCCCTCTTCATTTATAGCAGGGGGTCTATCTCTCTTGCTGGATTTGATCGTCGGTGCATGAATTTGTAATCAGCTGAAAATCTGAAACCATGGCAGAGACGTTTTCTTGGAAATAAGCAATTTGTATTATTCTCTTTTTTTTTTTTTTCTTAAGACAGAGTCTCGCTCTGTCACCCAGGCTGGAGTGCAGTGGCGCAATCTCAGCTCATTGCAGCCTCTGCCTCCTGGGTTCAAGTGATCCTCCTGCCTCAGCCTCCTGAATAGCTGGGTTTACAGGCATGCGCCACCATGCCCGGCTAATTTTTGTATTTTTAGTAGAGATGGGGTTTTGTCATGTTGCCCAGGGTGGTCTAGAACTCCTGACCTCAAGTAACCCGCCTGCCTTAGCCTCCCAAAGTGCTAGGATTACAGTCATGAGCCATTGCACCTGGCAATTTTCTCCATTTTAATATGCCCTCCAAGAAGTTAGGTCTTGTGGGGAAAAAGTTACATATGAAAATACATCATCATCTACAGAAGACTGGCAGATTTGCTTGGGTTCCACAAAAGCAGATTCTGAGACAATGACTTGGGTGATGGCAGTTTATTTGGGAGGTGATCCCAGGAAGCAGGAGTGAGTTAGAGAACCAAGTCAGAAACAAGGCCAGGCGTGGTGGCTCACACCTGTAATCCCAGCACTTTGGGAGGCCAAGGCAGGTAGATCACCTGAGGCCAGGAGCTCGAGAACAGCCTAACTAACATGGTCTAAAACAAAAACAAAAACAAAAAAAAAAACAAGAAAGAAATGAGAGAAAAGCCAATAAGCGCCTGCTGCTCAGTGGGTCACAGCTGGGGGAAACCGGGGCTCAATACAGCTGGGGATCCTCTGAGAAACCAAGCAGAAAACACCTCAGAATCTTCCCACTGAAGGATGAGGAGTGGGCCAGCGTGGTGGCTCAAGCCTGTGATCCCAGCACTTTGGGAGGCCAAGACGGGAGGAATGCCTGAGGCCAGGAGTTCAAGATGAGTCTGGGCAACATAGTGAGACCCCATCTCTCAAAAAAAAATTTTTTTTTGTTTTTAATTAGCCAGACACGGGGCTTGTGCCCGTAGTTCCAGCTATTCGGGAGGCTGAGGAAGAAGGATCGTGGGCCGGGCGCAATGGCTCACACCTGTAATCCCAGCATTTTGGGAAGCCGAGGCAGGCAGATCGCTTGAGGTCAGGAGTTCAAGACTAGCCTGGCCAACACCGTGAAACCTGGTCTCTATTACTAATACAAAGAAATTAGCTGAGCCTGGTGGCACACATCTGTAATCCCAGCTACTCAGAAGGTTCAGGCAGGAGGATTGCTTGAACCTGGGAGACGGAAGCTGCAGTGAGCCAAGATCTCACCACTGCACTCTAGTCTGGGAGACAGAGCAAGACTGTCTCAAAAAAAAAAAAAAAAAAAAAAAAGAGAGAGAGGCCAGGGCAGTGGCTCACGCTTGTAATCCCAACACTTTGGGAGGCCGAGGCAGGAGGATCACGAGGTCAGGAGATCAAGACCATCCTGGCCAACATGGTGAAACCTCGTCTCTACTAAAAATACAAAAATTAGCTGGGCGTGGTGGTGCACGCCTGTAGTCCCAGCTACTCGAGAGGCTGAGGCAAGAAATCACTTGAACCCGGGAGTCGGAGGTTACCGTGAGCCAAGATCACGCCACTGCACTCCAGCCTGGTGACAGAGCGAGACTCCGTCTCAAAAAAAAAAAGGAAGAGAATCTCTTGAGCTCTTGAGCTCAGGAGATCGAGGCTGCAGTGAGCTATGACCACACCACTGCACTACAGCCTGGGTTACAGAGTGAAACCATGTCTCTAAAACATAAAAAATAAAAGTCAGGCCAGGCGCGGTGGCTCAAGCCTGTAATCCCAGCACTTTGGGAGGCCGAGGCGGGCGGATCACAAGGTCAGGAGATCGAGACCATCCTGGCTAACACGGTGAGACCCCGTCTCTACTAAAAAATACAAAAAACTAGCCTGGTGAGGTGGCGGGCGCCTGTAGTCCCAGCTACTCCGGAGGCTGAGGCAGGAGAATGGCGTGAACCCAGGGAGGCGGAGCTTGCAGTGAGCTGAGATCCGGCCACTGTACTCCAGCTTGGGCGACAGAGCAAGACTCCGTCTCAAAAAAAAAAAAAATAAAAACAAATAAATAAAATTCAAAGTTTTTTTAAAATGTAGGCTGGCCAATTGGACTTCATCAAAATGAAAAGCTTTTGCCTTTTTTTTTTTTTTTTGAGATGAAGTTTCGCTCTTGTTGCCCAGGCTGGAATGCAGTGGCACAAGCTGGGCTTACTGCAACTTCCGCCTCCCAGGTTCAAGCAATTCTCCTGCCTCAGCCTCCTGAGTAGCTGGGATTCAGCCCTGAGCCACCACACCTGGCTAATTTTTTGTATTTTTTTAGTAGAGATGGGTTTTCACCATGGTGGCCAGGCTGATCTCAAACTCCTGACCTCAGATGATCCACCTGCCCCGGCCTCCCAAAGTGCTGGTATTACAGGCGTGAGCCACCACATCTGGCCAGCTTTTGCCATTATTATAAAGGCAATTTAAAAATAAATAAAATTAAAATGAAGGAGGAGGTGGCTGGGGCGCTGATGCAGCAAACTCACCCGGCCTTCAGGGCAGAGCTGCCCAAGGGCATTACAAAGGAAGACATTACACATCCCCACACTTTCAGGGTGCACCTGGGGTCCAAGTAGGTTCCACAGTGCCAGAGAAAACAGAAAGGACAGGGCCAGGCACGGTGGCTCATACCTGTAATCCCAGCACTTTGGGAGACCAAGGCGGGCAGATCACTTGAGGACAGCGGTTCGAGACCACCCTGGGTAACATGGTGAAACCCCGTCTCTACTAAAAATACAAAAATTAGCCAGGCGTGGTGGCACGAGCCTGTAGTCCCAGCTACTCAGGAGACTGAGACAGAAGAATTGCTCGAACCCAGGAGCCAGACGTTGCAGTGAGCCGAGATTACACCACTGCACTCCAGCCTGGGTGACAGAGCTAGACCCTGTCTCAAGGAACAAAAAAGAAAAGAAAAGAAATTGGTTTCTCTACTTTACCTCTAAATCAATGCTCAAAAAAAAAAAAACCCTCAAAATTATCAGTTTTGTTTTTTGGATTTTTCTGTGAGTTTGTTTGGTTGCTGGTGGTGGTGGTGGTGGTAGAGCCAAGATTTCACCATGCTGCCCAGGCTGGTCTTAAACTCCTGGGCTCAAGCAATCTGCCCGCCTTGGCCTTCCTAAGCGTTGGGATTACAGGCATGAGCCACTGCGCCTGGTCATAAACTATCATAGTTTTGAGAAGCAGTGAATTGTTACCTTTTCTCAAGCATATAATTGCCAGCACACCCAGGAGGCCCAAATATCTCAGTTGGGCTTGAAAGAAACTATCCCCAATGAAGTAGAGCTAATAAGGCATGTAAACGACGCATAACAAATATCCTCAGAGAAATTACGGAGGATAATGGCAAGTTGAAGCGAGAAGAGGAGGTTATGAAGCAGAACCTAACTGGAGATGAGGGATATGAAAAACTCAATTATTGAAATAATTATGTGTTGGATGGTGTATCAGATGACAGAATAGACAGAGCTTTAAAAATGAATAAACGAGGCCAGGTTTGGTGGCTCATGCCTGTAATCCCAGCACTTTAGGAGGCTGAGACATGAAGATCGCTTGAGCCCAGGAGCTCAAAATTAGCACTTTGGGAGGCCGAGACGGGCGGATCACGAGGTCAGGAGATCGAGACCATCCTGGCTAACACGGTGAAACCCCGTCTCTACTAAAAATACAAAAAAAAACTAGCTGGGCGAGGTGGCGGGCGCCTGTAGTCCCAGCTGCTCGGGAGGCTGAGGCAGGAGAATGGCGTGAACCCGGGAGGCAGAGCTTGCAGTGAGCTGAGATCCGGCCACTGCACTCCAGTCCAGGCGACAGAGTGAGACACCGCCTCAAAAAAAAAAAAAAAAAAAAAAAAAAAAATTAGCCTGAGCAACATGGCGAAAGTCCATCTCTATAAAAAATCAAAAAATTAGCTGGATGTGGTGATGCACACCACACAGTAGTTGGTACCTATAGTACCAACTACTGGGGAGGCTGAGGTGGGAGGATTGTTTGAGCCCAGGAGTTTAAGGCTGCAGTGAGCTATGTTTACACCACTGCACTTCAGCCTGAGTGACAGAGTGAGAGCTTGTCTCAAAAAATACAAAAAAAATAGCCAGGCGAGGTGGCGGGCGCCTGTAGTCCCAGCTACTCGGGAGGCTGAGACAGGAGAATGGCGTGAACCCGGGAGGCGGAGCTTGCAGTGAGCTGAGATCCGGCCACTGCACTGCAACCTGGGCGACAGAGTGAGACTCCGTCTCAAAAAAAACAAAAAAAAAAAGAGTGGACAAGATGACAATACTATTCCAGAAGCATCTGTAAGGGACAGAGAGAGGGAAACTAAGGAAAAAGTTAAGATACTTAACTTTTAAGTAGGCCAGGCATAGTGGCTCACGCCTATAATCCCAGTGCTTTGGGAGGCCGAGACGGGTGGATCACCTGAGGTCAGGAGTTTGAGACCAGCCTGGCCAACATAGTGAAACCCCATCTCTACTAAAACTACAAAAAATTAGCCAGGTATTGTGGTGGGCACCTGTAGTCCCAGCTACTCGGGAGGCTGAGGCACAAGAATCACTTGAATCTGGGAGGCAGATGTTGCAGTGAGCCGAGATCACGCGACTGCACTCCAGCCTGGGCGTCAGAGCAAGACTCCGTCTCATAAAAGAAGAAGAAGAATTCTCTGGATTACTAGGCAGAGACTCTTGTTCTCTTCCCTTACTTTTTCCCAAACAGAGTCTCTCTGTGCTGAGATGCCTGGAGTTAGGGGAGGGGTGACACAAGCTCCTCTGTGGCCACCACCTCTAGGACTGCACTGGGTCAGACCTGAAGCCAGCACAGCACTGGGTCTCACCCAAGGCCTGCTGTACCCACGGCTTGGCAACCGCCTATGTTCACGCCAGGCTCTCTTCAAAGCAGTGGACTCCCCTCTGGTCCAGGGCAGGTCCAGAAATGCTGTCCAAGAGCCACAGCCTGCAATTGGGGACCTCAAGAGTGTACTTGGGGCTCTACCCCACTGTGGCCAAGCTGATAGCTAAGCTGCAAGACAGAATCACATTTACTTTTTTTTTGAGACGGAGTCTTGCTCTGTCACCCAGGCTGGAGTGCAGTGGCGTGATCTCAGCTCACTGCAAGTTCCACCTCCTGGGTTCACACCATTCTCCTGCCTCAGCCTCCAAAGTAGCTGGGACTACAGGCGCCCGCCACCACGCCCGACTAATTTTTTGTACTTTCAGTAGAGATGGGGTTTCACCGTGTTAGCCAGGATGGTCTCGATCTCCTGACCTCGTGATCTGCCCACCTCGGCCTTGCAAAGCGCTGGGATTACAGGCGTGAGCCACTGCGTGGCCTTTTTTTTTTTTTGAGACATTGTCTCGCTCTGTTGCCCAGGCTGGAGAGCAGTGGCACAATTTCGGCTCACTGCAACCTCCACCTCCCAGATTCAAGCGATTCTCCTGCCTCAGCCTCCCGAGTAGCTGGGATTACAGGCACCCGCCACCACACCTGGCTAGTTTTTATATTTTTAGTAGAGACAGGGTTTTGCCATGTTGGCCAGGCTGGTCTTGAACTCCTGACCTCAGATGATCCACCCGCCTCAGCCTCCCAAAGTGCTGGGATTACAGACGTGAGCCACCACGCCCAGCCTTCCCTTTTCTTTTTTCTTTTTTTTTTTTTTGAGACAGTCGTACTCTGTCATCCAGGCTGGAGTGCAACGGCGTGAACTGGACTCATTGCAGCCTCTGCCTCCCACGTTCAAGCGATTCTCCTGCCTCAGCCTCCCGAGTAGCTGGAATTACATGCGCCCTCCCACCCCCACCACGCCCGGCTAATTTTTGTATTTTTAATGGAGACAGGGTTTCACCGTGTTGGCCAGGCTGGTCTCAAACTCCTGACCTCAGATGATCCACTTGATCCCAAAGTGCTGGGATTACAGGCGTGAGCCACCATGCCTGGCCTCTCTGCTTTTCTCTGCTTTCTCAAGCAGAAGGAGTCTCTCCCATGTAGCCACCACAGCTAGGACTGTGCCAGGTTCCACCTGAAGCCATCACGTTTGAGTCTCACCCAAGGCCCACAGCGTGTACCACCTGGCCTGGCCACTGCTGCTGATTATTCAGGCCCAAGGGCTCTTTAGTCAGCAGGTGATGAACTTGCTAGGACTGGGTCCTTACCTTCAACGCAGCATCTTCCCTTCCCCATCACGGTGTGTTTGAAACGTCCTCCAGCAGCTGGGGCCCGGAATGGGAGTCCTGCAATTCTGCCCAGTGCCCTATCCTACTGAGGTAGGAGGCGGGGCTTGTACACGGGACCAAACTGACGACTGGCTGAAACAGGTCTAGGGCAGAAGCAGCTTTCCATAAGACACGCCCACCAGTGTGCCATGTCAGTTTACCATTGCCATGGCAACACTCGGACGTTAGCACACTTTCCATGGCAATGACCTGGTGACTGGAAGTTACCACCCTCCTCCTAAATTTTTGCATAAACTGCCCCTTGATTTGCATATAATTAAAAGTGGGTGTAAATATGACAGCAGTGCTGCCTCCGAGCTGCTCCTCTGGGCACACTGCCTATGAAGTAGCCCCTCTCTGCAAGAGGCAGTCCCTCTACTGCAGCTGTGCACTGAGGCTTAGTAAAAGTTGCTATGTAACACCACTGAGCCAGACACAGCGGCTCACACCTGTAATCCCAGCACCTTGGAGCCCGAGGTGGGTGGATCACTTGAAGCCAGGAATTGAAGACCAGCCAGCAATACGGTAAAACTCCACCTCTACAAAACACTAGCCAGGCATGGTCGCACATGCCTGTAGCCCCAGCTACTTGGGAGGCTGAGGCACAAGAATCACTTGAACCCGGAAGTGGAAGTTGCAGTGAGCAGAGATCATGCCACTGCACTCCAGCCTGGGTGACAGAGCAAGACTCTGTCTCAAAAAAGAAAAAAGAAGGCCTGGCACGGTGGCTCACGCCTGTAATCCCAGCACTTTGGGAGGCCGAGGCGGGTGGATCACAAGGTCAGGAGATTGAGACCAACCTAACATGGTGAAACCCCGTCTCTACTAAAAACACAAAAAATTAGCCAGGCATGGTGGCGGGCACCTGTAGTCCCAGCTATTCGGGAGGCTGAGGTAAGAGAATGGCGTGAACCCGGGAGGTGGAGCTTACAGTGAGTAAGTGAGATCATGCCCCTTACAGTGAGATCACGCCACTGCACTCCAGCCTGGGTGACAGAGTGAGAGTCCATCTCAAAAAAAAAAAAGAAAGAAAGAAAAAATAATAACACCACTGGCTCACCCTTGAATTCTTACATGGGTAAAGTCAAGAACCCTCCCAGGCTAAGCCCCGATATTGAGACTGCAGACACACACCACCGAGCCCACCTAATTTTTAAAAACTTTTTCTCTTATAGAGATAGGGTCTTGTTATGTTGCCTAGGCTGGTTTCAAGTGACTGGACTCACACTATCCTCCCACCTCGGCCTTCCAAAGTGCTGGGATTACAGGCGTGAGCCACCATGCCTGGCCTCTCTGCTTTTCTCTGCTTTCTCAAGCAGAAGGAGTCTCTCCCATGTAGCCACCACAGCTAGGACTGTGCCAGGTTCCACCTGAAGCCATCACGTTTGAGTCTCACCCAAGGCCCACAGCGTGTACCACCTGGCCTGGCCACTGCTGCTGATTATTCAGGGCCCAAGGGCTCTTTAGTCAGCAGGTGATGAACTTGCTAGGACTGGGTCCTTACCTTCAACGCAGCATCTTCCCTTCCCCATCACGGTGTGTTTGAAACGTCCTCCAGCAGCTGGGGCCCGGAATGGGAGTCCTGCAATTCTGCCCAGTGCCCTATCCTACTGAGGTAGGAGGCGGGGCTTGTACACGGGACCAAACTGACGACTGGCTGAAACAGGTCTAGGGCAGAAGCAGCTTTCCATAAGACACGCCCACCAGTGTGCCATGTCAGTTTACCATTGCCATGGCAACACTCGGACGTTAGCACACTTTCCATGGCAATGACCTGGTGACTGGAAGTTACCACCCTCCTCCTAAATTTTTGCATAAACTGCCCCTTGATTTGCATATAATTAAAAGTGGGTGTAAATATGACAGCAGTGCTGCCTCCGAGCTGCTCCTCTGGGCACACTGCCTATGAAGTAGCCCCTCTCTGCAAGAGGCAGTCCCTCTACTGCAGCTGTGCACTGAGGCTTAGTAAAAGTTGCTATGTAACACCACTGAGCCAGACACAGCGGCTCACACCTGTAATCCCAGCACCTTGGGAGCCCGAGGTGGGTGGATCACTTGAAGCCAGGAATTGAAGACCAGCCAGCAATACGGTAAAACTCCACCTCTACAAAACACTAGCCAGGCATGGTCGCACATGCCTGTAGCCCCAGCTACTTGGGAGGCTGAGGCACAAGAATCACTTGAACCCGGGAAGTGGAAGTTGCAGTGAGCAGAGATCATGCCACTGCACTCCAGCCTGGGTGACAGAGCAAGACTCTGTCTCAAAAAAGAAAAAAGAAGGCCTGGCACGGTGGCTCACGCCTGTAATCCCAGCACTTTGGGAGGCCGAGGCGGGTGGATCACAAGGTCAGGAGATTGAGACCAACCTAACATGGTGAAACCCCGTCTCTACTAAAAACACAAAAAATTAGCCAGGCATGGTGGCGGGCACCTGTAGTCCCAGCTATTCGGGAGGCTGAGGTAAGAGAATGGCGTGAACCCGGGAGGTGGAGCTTACAGTGAGTAAGTGAGATCATGCCCCTTACAGTGAGATCACGCCACTGCACTCCAGCCTGGGTGACAGAGTGAGAGTCCATCTCAAAAAAAAAAAAGAAAGAAAGAAAAAATAATAACACCACTGGCTCACCCTTGAATTCTTACATGGGTAAAGTCAAGAACCCTCCCAGGCTAAGCCCCGATATTGAGACTGCAGACACACACCACCGAGCCCACCTAATTTTTAAAAACTTTTTCTCTTATAGAGATAGGGTCTTGTTATGTTGCCTAGGCTGGTTTCAAGTGACTGGACTCACACTATCCTCCCACCTCGGCCTTCCAAAGTGCTGGGATTACAGGCGTGAACCACCTTGCCCAGCCATAAACTCTCTTCTTTAAGCCACTGTCGGCTTGGGGGGTCTATTTGTTACAGCAGCTTATCTCACACTAACCAATACCTGCTACTATGCATAACACACATAACACTCCGGGCCTCATCCTTCATGGCCCCTCCCAATTCTTCCCCAGACCTTCTCCCATAGTAGAGCTCAATGGCTGACACGTGGCCTTCCCACCTATCACTGTTTACTTTATTTGCATGTTTTTTGTTTTTTGGATTTTTTTTTGACACAGAGTCTTGCTCTGTCGCCCAGGATGGAGTGCAGTGGTGCCATCTTGGCTCACTGCAGCCTCTGCCTCCCGGGTCAAGCGATTCTCCTGCCTCAGCCTCCCAAGTAGCTGGGACTGCAGGCACGTGCCACCACGCCGGGCTAATTTCTTGTATTTCTGGTAGAGACAGGGTTTCACCACATCCACTCATGAGCCACCGCACCCAGCCGAACGTGTTTTTTTATACCATCAGTATTATTCAGTGTAGGGAGGGTGTGCTGTTGCCAAGGCAACTGAAAGTGACAAATGCCCAGTACAGCCTTAAAGGAAAAACTCAATTTCAATCACAACTTTAGGACCAGGGCAACAAATCACCATGACAGATGGACAATCTGAATAAAAGGCTTCTCATTGAAGGTTGTGTTCATGGAGCACAACCACAATTTCTGAACCTTTGGAGACTTACAAGACCCTTTACTGGTCTGACACTTCAGAGGCAGCTTCCTTTTAATAAAAAAGCAGGACCAGCGCGGTGGCTCACGCCTGCAATCCCAGCACTTTGGGAGGCCAAGGCGGGCGGATTACCTGAGGTCGGGAGTTCCAGGCCTGCCTGACCAACATGGAGAAACCCCATCTCTATTAAAAATACTAAGCCGGGCGCGGTGGCTCAAGCCTGTAATCCCAGCACTTTGGGAGGCTGAGACGGGCGGATCACGAGGTCAGGAGATCGAGACCATCCTGGCTAACATGGTGAAACCCCGTCTCTACTAAAAAATACAAAAAGCTAGCCAGGCAAGGTGGTGGGCGTCTGTAGTCCCAGCTACTCGGGAGGCAGGAGAATGGCGTAAACCCAGGAGGCAGAGCTTGCAGTGAGCTGAGATCTGGCCACTGCACTCCAGCCCGGGCGACAGAGCGAGACTCCGTCTCAAAAAAAAAAAAAAAAAAAAAAAAAAAAAAAAAACTTAGCCGGGCGTGGTGGCAGGCAACTGTAATCCCAGCTACTCGGGAGGCTGAGGCAGAAGAATCGCTTGAACCCAGGAGGCAGAGGTTGCAGTGAACCAAAATCATACCATTGCACTCCAGCCTGGGTGACAGAGTGAGACTTCATTAAAAAATATATATATATATCAGAGCTCTACAATGCTATCATCATGTCCTCCAAACTCCAGGGAAAACATGCCAAGTTTTCTAGAACTTTCTCTCACTTGGTTTGAGATGGGAAGAATTTCCAAACAATTTTTTTTTTTTTTTTGAGATGGAGTCTTACTCTGTTTCCCAGGCTGGAGTGCAGTGGTGCGATCTCGGCTCACTGCAACCTCCGCCTCCCGGGTTCAACTGATTCTCCTGCCTCAGCCTCCCAAGTAGCTGGGATTTCAGGTGCCTGCCACCACGCCCAGGTAATTTTTGTATTTTTAATAGAGACAGGGTTTTGCCATGTTGGCCAGGCTGATCTCAAACTCCTGACCTCAGGTGATATGCCCGCCTCAGCCTACCAAAGTGATAGGATTACAGACGTGAGCCAACACACCTGGCCAGAAATATTCTTTATTAACAAAATACAAATTTGGTTAAAAGAAGTACATATGGGGTCTTACTATTTTGGTCACTCTGGTCTCAAACTCGTAGGCTCAAGCCATCCTCCCACTTCCACCTCCCAAAGTGCTGGGATTACAGGCAAGAGCCACAACATCCAGCCCAAAGAAACCTTGATAATATTTATATATGCTGGCTATATATATATATATATATATATACACAGAGAGAGAGAGAGAAGTTGGCTAAAGGTCAAAAAATATTTTGAGGCCAGACCTTTGAAGAAGTCATATCCAGATTGTTTGTTTATTTATCTTTTTTTTTTTTTTTGAGACGGAGTTTTGCTTTTGTTACCCAGGCTGGAGTGCAATGGCATGATCTTGGCTCACTGCAACATCCGCCTCCCAGGTTCAAGCGATTCCTTTCCCTCAGCCTCCTGAGTAGCTGCGATTACAGGTGCCCGCCACCATGCTCAGTTAATTTTTCTATTTTTAGTAGAGACGGGGTTCGTCATGATACTTGGGAGGCGGGGCCTTCTGGAATTAGTGCCTTTTAGTTGTTGTTGTTTTTGGTTTTTGAGACTATCGCTCAGGCTGGAGTGCAGTGGCAATCTCCACCTCCTGGGTTCAAGCAATTCAAGACAGTAGAAGGGCAAAGAGGCAAGAGGGGGCTGAACTTGCTCTTTTATAATAGTATTCATCTCACCCAGGTGTGGTGGCTCACACCTGCAATCCCAGCACTTTGGGACAGGTGGATGGCTTCAGTCCAGGAGTTCAAGACCAGCCCAGGCAACACAGTAAGACCCCCATCTCTACTAAATGTTCTAAAAATTAGCCAGACATAGTGGTGCATGCCTGTGGTCCCAGCTACTTGGGAGCCTGAAATGGGAGGATCGCTTGAGCCCAGGAGTTCAAGGCTGCAGTGAACCATGATCAGGCCACTGCACTCCAGCCTGGGCAATAGGGCAAGACCCTGTTTTAAAAAAGAATGAAAGAGTCTTGAGACCAGTAAGTTTGAGGATGGCTGCTCTATGTACAGCTGAGGTAAGGCAATGACTAAACTACACACACACACACACACACACACACACACTTCTCCACCTCTCATCCCCACACTCCTACCTCCCACATCTCTGCAAGTGTCTGCAAACTCCCAGCAACTAAATGCAAAAATACAGATTAGTTTCCTCTGCTCAAAGCAGACAGGCGGCCTCTAGTGGACATAAAAGGTATTGCTTGACAGCACAATATTTGCTGATTTTGTGGAGTCCGCTGAAATTCTAATTGCCGAGAGCACAGATGTCGCCTGAAATGAGAACTTTCCTTCAATATATAAACTTTAAACCCTGCACCATGCCTCTTCTCATGCACGTTCTCACACACGCACACACACAGACCCACAGTCACACTCAACGTACAATCACACACAGACTCAACTAGACATGCATGCATACTTTTCTTTTTCTTTCTTTTTTTTTTTTTTTGAGACGGAGTCTCGCTCTGTGGCCCAGGCTGGAGTGCAGTGGCCGGATCTCAGCTCACTGCAAGCTCCGCCTCCCGGGTTTACACCATTCTCCTGCCTCAGCCTCCCGAGTAGCTGGGACTACAGGCGCCCGCCACCTCGCCCGGCTAGTTTTTTGTATTTTTTAGTAGAGACGGGGTTTCACCGTGTTAGCCAGGATGGTCTCGATCTCCTGACCTCGTGATCCGCCCGTCTCGGCCTCCCAAAGTGCTGGGATTACAGGCTTGAGCCACCGCGCCCGGCCTCTTTTTCTTTCTTTTTTTTTTTTTTTGACACAGGATCTTGCTCTGTCGCCGCCCAGGCTGGAGTGCAGCGGTGCTATTTAGATAGTTCACTGCAGCCTTGACCTCCTAGGCTCAAGAGATCCTCCTGCTTCAGCCTCAGAGAGTAGCTGGGACCACAGGTGCACGCCACCGCACTCCGCTAATCTTTTAATGTTTTGTAGAAATGGGGTCTTGCTATGTTGCCCAGACTGGTCTTGAACTCGAGCTGAAGCAATCCTCTCACCTCGGCTTCCCAAAGTGCTGCGATTAGAGGAGCAAACACTTTTATACACCCAATCACACACACACTGAAACAATCACACACACACATTCACACACTCAGACTCACACATGCACAGACTGTCACACAAACACACCCTCACACACAGACACACTCATCCAAGCCATCACAAACACAAACACACATTCGCATAACCACACAATGCTAAAAATAGCATGTCATTGACAATGGGAACTTACTAAATGAACGTCATTCTCTACTTCTAAAAAACTGTAACAGAGAGTTAGTTTTTTCCCTGAGCCATTAACTAAATGTTGAGCAAATAATTAAGATGAATCTAGGTTTGGCAGCGGGCCAAATTACAGGTCCATAAGCCCTTAGCAGAAGTCCTTGGGGACAGATGAGTTGCAGAACTCAGAATTGTTCCAATTTTAGAAAGGCAATTTTGAGCGAATACCATACATTATGTAACACTCTCAGAGGCCTGATGTAGGCGCCCCCTTCTCCCCCATCAGATGTGGTAATATTTTTGCAGCAAAAAATGTGAATATTCAGGGCTGGGCATGGTGGCCGTGGTGGCTCACGTCTGTGATCTCAGCACTTTGGGAGGCCGAGGCGGGTGGATTATCTGAGGTCAGGAGTTCGAGACCAGCCTGGCCAACATGGTGAGACCCCAACTCTACTAAAAACACAAAAATTAGCTGGGCGTGGTGGTGCACACCTGTAATCCCAGCTACTTGGGAGGCTGAGACAGGAGAATCACTTGAACCAGGAGGTGGAGGTTGCAGTGAACTGAGATCACACCACTGCACTCCAGTCTGAGCAACAGAGCGAGACTCCGTCTTGGAAAAAAAAAAAATTGCATTGTATGGATAGGCCCCATTTTGCACATTTTGTTTATCCATTCATTTGGTTTTTTTTTTTTTTTTTGAGATAGAGTCTCGCTCTGTCGCCCAGGCTGGAGTGCAGTGGCCAGATCTCAGCTCAATGCAAGCTCCGCCTCCCAGGTTCACGCCATTCTCCTGCCTCAGCCTCCCGAGTAGCTGGGACTACAGGCGCCCGCCACCTCGCCTGGCTATTTTTTTTTTTTTTTTTGTATTTTTTAGTAGAGACGGGGTTTCACCGTGTTAGCCGGGATGGTCTCGATCTCCTGACCTCGTGATCCACCCGTCTCAGCCTCCCAAAGTGCCGGGATTACAGGCTTGAGCCACCGCGCCCGGCCTATCCATTCATTTGTTGATGGACATTAGGGTTGCTTCCACTTTCTGGCTATTGCGAATAGTGCTGCTATGAACATGCATGTACAATATTTTGTTTGAACTTTTTTTTTTTCTTTTTTTGGGAAGAGACTCGCTCTGTTGCCCAGGCTGGAGTTCAGTGATGCAATCATAGCTCACTGCAGCTTCCAACTCCTGGGCTCAAACGATCCTCCTGTCTCAGCCTCCCAAGGAGCTGGGACTACAGGTGTGTGCCACCATGCCTGGCTAAATTTTTAATTTTTTGTAGAGACGGGATCTCCCTATGTTGTCCAGGCTGGTTTTGAATTCCAGGACTCAAGTGATCCTCCGGTATTAGCCTCCCAAAGTGTAAGAGATTACAGGCGTGAGTTACCATGCCCCGCCTGATAATCTGTGTTTAATTTATGGAGGAACCACCAAACAAAATCTGTGTGTGTGTGTGTATGTGTATGTATGTATGTGTGTGTGTATATATATGTATCTCTCTCTCTTGACCTCATGATCCACCTGCCTCAGCCTCCCAAAGTGCTGGGTTTACAGGGGTGAGCCACTGCTCATGAGGCCCTGATCAAGCTGCCTGTCCTCTCTTGCCTCACCTCCTCCTCTTGCTCTCCCCGACTCCCTCTTGCTTCAGCCACTCTGGCCTCTTTGCTGTTCCTTGAACAAGCCAGGCACACCACCCTCAAGGCTTTTGTACTTACCGTTTCCTCAGCTGCCAGAGACCTGCCAGCCTCGTCCTCACCTGCCTTGGACTTCTTCCCAGTAACCAGCCCCTCCAGCATTCCCACCACCCTTACCCTGCTTTCACTCAAAGTTATTAATCACTTTTCTTGTCTTTGTCCCCACTAATATGTAGTTTCATTAAGAGCGAGAATTTTATTTATTTATTTATTTTTGAGACAGAGTCTCACTCTGTCGCCCAGGCTGGAGTGCAGTGGTGTGATCTCGGCTCACTGCAAGCTCCCCATCCTGGATTCAAGCAATTCTCCTGCCTTAGCCTCCCAAGTAGATGTGATTACAGGTCCCCACCACCACACCCAGCTAATTTTTGTATTTAGTAGAGACGGGGTTTCACCATGTTGGCCAGGCTGGTCTGGAACTCCTGATTTCAGGTGATCCGCCCTCCTAGGTCTCTCAAAGTGCTGGGATTACAGGTGTGAGCCACCTCGCCCAGCCATTAATCCTATTTCTTGTCTGTGTCCCCACTAATATTCGGTTCCATTGAGAGCAGGAATTTTTTTGAGACAGGGTCTTGCTCTCTTGCCCAGGCTGGAGTGCGGGGTGCAGTCACAGCTCAGTGCAACCTTGACTTTCCAAGAAGCAATTCTCCCACCTCAGCCTCCCGAGTAGCTGGGAGTACAAGGCATGCACCATCATGCCCAGCTAAGTTTTGTATTTTTTGTAGAGACAGGATCTCACTATGTTGTCCAGGATAGTCTCAAACTCATGACCTCAAGTGATCCTCCTGCTTTGGCCTCCCAAAGTGCTGGAGTTACAGGCATGAGTCACCACGCCCAACTGACAGCAGGAATTTTTGCCTGTTTTATTCACTCCTGGGTCTCCAGTGTTTAAAATAAGCTTTGGCACAGAGCAGATATTCGAGAAATAATTGTGGGTTTTGGGGGGGTTTTTTTTTAGTTTTTTAGAGACAGGGTCTTGATGTTTCCCAGGCTGGAGTGCAGCAGTGCAATCATAGCTCACTGCAGCCTCGACCTGCTGGACTCAAGCAATCCTCTCCTCTCAGTCTTCCGAGTAGTTGGGACTACAGGTATGCACCACCACACCCAGCTAATTTTTAAATTTTTTGTCGAGATGAAGTCTTGCTGTGTTAAACAGGCTGGTCTCTAACTTCTGGCCTGAAGTGATCCTCTGGCTTTGGCCTCTCAAAAAGCTGGGATTACAGGCAAGAACCACAGCGCCCGGCCTCAAAAAATATTTGTTAAAAGAAAGATTAAACAATGGAGATCAAAAGAGAAACAGGAGGAGAAAAGGAAGAGATAAAGGGAAGGAGACAGGGGACACTGCGACTAGGGAACTGGAAGCTGTGGGGCACGGGGGCAGGGGAAGGGGACCCAGGTGGAAGAACGTGTTGGGGTGAGATAAGTGTGGAGGAAAGAAGAAAGAAAATGAGCTGGGGCTGGGCACAGCAGCACACGCCTGTAATCCCAACACTTTGGGAGGCCGAGGTGGACAGCTCACTTGAGGTCAGGAGTTCAAGACCAGCCTGGCCAACCTGGTGAAATCCTCTCTCTACTAAAAATACAAAAATCAGCCAGGCGTGGTGATGCGTGCCTGTAATCCCAGCGCCACTGCATTCCAGCCTGGGGGACAGAGCAAGACTCCGTCTCCAAAAAAAAAAAAAGAGAGAGAGAGACAACGAGCTGGGGACAGAGAGGAATAGGGAGGAGACAGAATGAGTCAGAGAGATAGAGTGGGAGAGAAAAACAATACCAAGAAACACGAGAGAGACACACAGGACACAGAAAGACTGAGATGCAGAGAGACAAACACAGAAAAAGACACAAACCAGGACACACAGAAACAAGGAAATGAAAGAGTAGGAAAAAAATGGGGCTGGGAGAAGAGAGATGAAAACCAAAGAGGGGGGGCCAGTGGGAACCGAAATGGAGAAAGCCCCCCTCAAACTCACCATTTGCTGGTGGCCAGGGCTTTGGACTGACTTGCTATCCCCAGAGGATCCCAGCTGGGGCTTTTAAACTCTGAGGGACAGAGGCAGTGGAGAGAGAGAACATGTGACATCGTTCTCAGGGCTTGAGATCACCAGTTTATTTATTCCTCAGAACAAGTCTATGAAGCAAGTACCATTAGCATCTTCATTCTACAGAACTACAAAGGCAGGGCCAGGCACGGTGACTCACGCCTATAATCCCAGGGCTTTGGGAAGTCAAGGCAAGAAGATCACTTAAGCCCAGGAGTTCAAGACCACCCTGGCTAACATAGTGTGAGACCCCATTTCTATTAAAAAAAAAAAAAAAGTTTAAAAATTTAAATAAATTTTAAGGTTGGGCACAGTGGCTCACGCCTGTAATCCCAACACTTCGGGAGGCCAAGGTGGGCGAATCACCTTAGGTCAGGAGTTTGAGACCAGCCTGACCAACACGACAAAACCTCGTTTCTACTAAAAACACAAAAATCAGCCGGGTGTGGTGGCAGGCACCTGTAATCCCAGTTACTCGGGAGGCTAAGGCGGAAGAATCACTTGAACCCGGGAGGAAGAGGTTGCAGTGAGCAGAGATCATGCCACTGCACTCCAGCCTGAGCAACAGAGCAAGACTTTGTCTCAAAAAATTTATATAAACAAACTTTTTTAAAAAAAGAAACAGAGGCCAAATGCAGTGGCTCACGCCTGTAATCCCAGAATTTTGGGAGGCCCAGACAGGCGAATCACAAGGTCAGGAGTTCGAGACCAGCCTGGCCAACATGGTGAAATCCTGTCTCTACTAAAAATACAAAAAAAAGCGGGGTGCAGTGGCTCACACCTATAATCCCAGCAGTATGGGAAGCCGAGGCAGGCGGATCACCTGAGGTCAGGAGTTCGAGATAAGCCTGGCCAACATGGTGAAACTCCATCTCTACTAAAAAGTACAAAAATTAGCCAGGCATGGTGACAGGGGCCTTAATTCCAGTTACTTGTGGGACAGAGGCAGGAGAATTGTTTGAACCCAGGAGGTGGAAGCTGCAGTGAGCAGAGATCGAGCCATTGCACTCAAGCGTGGGAGACAAGAGTGAGACTTATTTCAAAATAAAAATAAAAATTAAATAATAAAAAATAAAAATACAAAAAACATTAGCTGGGTGTGGTGGCAGGCACCTGCAATCCCAGCTACTCGGGAGGCTGAGGCAGGAGAATCACTTGAACCTGGAAAGCGGAGGTTGCAGTGAGCCGAGATCATGCCACTGCACTCCAGCCTGGGCAACAGTGCGAGACTCCATATCAAAAACAAAAAGAAAAGAAAAGAAACACAGAAGTCGAGTGACCTGCCCAAAGTCACACAGTTTGTAATGAGAGGAGCTGGAACTTGAACCCGAGTAGTCCTGCCCCAGTCAGTGCCCCTATCACCTATGCTGACTATAAAGCAGTGCTGGCTTCCTGAATTCCTCTTCTGTCCACAGACCCCCTCTGGGGAGTGGTGGGGGGCTAAGGGGAGGTGAGCAGAGTAGCTGACCTTCCTAAGGAACCACCTCCACAGATCTCCAGGAGCCACAATGTAAGAGAAAAGGCTCAGCTTCACTCTCCTGGGAAGGCCTCCAGCTCAAGCGGGGAGGCGGGAAAGGGACCAGTTGCCTGCATGTCAGATCCCAGGCCCTGCCCAGAGTCAGGCCTCAGTCTTCCAGGATGGAACATGGCCTCCCCACCTCGGACTCCTTGCCCAGAAGCTAGACCTCAGTTTCCCGGTCTAGGTTTCCTAGCAGGGCCGCAGGCCAGAGAGGCTGCACTGGTCTTCCAAGGCAGCACAGCGCTTTGATAATTGGCTCTGAGATTTCCAGACAGGTTGAGAAGGACCACCACCAGCGCCGCCATCCACTCTCATCTCTCTGACCGCAGGAAGTGGGCCAGCATCGTTCCCTCTCGGCAGCCAACTGAGATCTCCGAGTTTTTTAGCCTCTGTCCCTGACATCATAATTACACCAACAGCAATTCCCAGAACCCCAGCTATTGTCCTAAATCACCCACTCCTCCTCTTGTCTCCTGCGCTGTAACACGAGGGCAGACACTCTGCTTCTCTCCAGAGACATCTGTCCTTTGCTCCAAGCACACACAAAACTGGGAAGCCCTTCCCACTGTCTGACCTTCAAAGGCCCTGCTGCTGCTAAGCTTCTTCCTACTCCCACCAAAAAGAGAAGAGCACCTTAAGGAAGGAGAACAGCCCATTCGGGACAAGAGAGACAAAGGCCACACCCAGGAAGGTCTTCCCCACACAAACTTGGGAGGGGAGGCATCTCTGCAGACAACAGGACAGACAGAGCACGAGGCAGCTGAGGCTGTGGTTTATTGCAGATGGACACAGATTCAGGGAGGTGAGGAGGCAGATGGGCTGTGGGCTCTGTGCTCAGCATCCCACAGCAAGAGGAGCAGGAGAGAGAGCTCAGAATGGGATCTTCCTGATGGTGGAGGACCCGATCTGACCACAGAGGAGCTGCAAGAGGCAAGGCCCCGAGCCGACACCCCCTGGGCCCCCATTCCGCGGGATGACAGCTCCAGAGACGCGGGGCGATGTCATTAGGAAGGAGGCCGGACCCATCCGGAGACGGTGCATCCTCGGCGTGGAGCACAGAGCTCTTGAGGGCTGGCAATGGGGGTTAGGGTGAAAGGGAGAGTTACCCGGGTCCTCGACCCTCCGCGGCCTCTGGCGTCTCTCTGGCTGTCTGGTGGCTCGGGCGGCGGCCAGGGTCGCTGTAGCGGCGGCGGCGGCTCAGCGGCAGCTGGAGCTGGGGTCGGGGCCCGCCGGGGACTCCTAGGAGGCAGGAGACGGAGGCAGCGGCGGGCACCGGGACAGGTGGCGCGCCCGGGCGGGAGGCACACGGAGGGGACGGCGCGCTGGGCTGCGGGCCGGCGGGCGCCGCGGGGGACCGCGTGGGTACCCAGATGAGACCGTAGTACACAGCGAGCAGCACGGCAGCCAGCGAGACGCAGAGGAAGTAAGCGCAGACTGGGGCCAAGCGCAGCCAACGCCCCCGTGGGCCCTCGCTCAGCCCCGCGCCACCGGGGCTCTCCGCGCCGCCGCCCACGCAGCTGGTCCCCCGCATCCCCGCTACCCACTCGGCTCCGCGCCGCGGCCCGAACAGGCCCCGCCCCCGCCAGGCCCCGCCCTCATCCCGCAGGACCGCCCCGCGCTCTAAATCGCCCGCCTCCGACCGCCCCCCCGCCAGGCATGGTCACGCCCCCCCCACGCCTCCGCATCCTAGGCCCACCCCCTCCAGCCTCCGCCCAAACACCAACCGGCGAAGGTGCTAGCCCCGCCCCCCTCGCTCCAGCCCCGCCCCCGTGCTTAGCCCCATCACCTCTATCAGCGCCTCCTCCTACCACAACCCGGTTCTCTTCCCAGACTCGGACTTCATCCAGCCCAGGTATCTACCCTGCCTCGGAGCCCGCCCCCTCGTCCCGCTCAAGCCCTGCCTGGAGCCCTACGCCGCCCTCTGCCGCAGCCAGTATCTCTCGCTGACTGTCAGACTGTCTACTCCAGCGCTCCAGCCCCGCGCGCTACCCCCTGGCTCCAGTCTTGTCCGGAGTCCCCGCTCTCCTCCTCCGCGGGCTCCCGCGCGCGCGGCACCCCGACCACGCCCCCGCGGACGGCCCCGCCCCATGACCGTGGCAAGAGCCCCACCCGCGCGCGCCGACCCCGCCCCCCGCCCTAACTCCGCTTGTCGGCATTCCGGCCCCGCCCCTGCGGGACCCGCCTCCTCCAGCACACGCTCAGCCCCCTTTCAGGCCTGCTCAGCCCCCTTTCAGGTCGCTCAGCACAACCTCAGACCCCGAAGTTCAACTCCGGCCCTCACCGCAATCGCGCCCCTTATCCCAGCTCCTTCCCCACCGTCTTCTCCCTAGAGCCAAGGGGTCCAGACTAGGCTCTGGGGAAGAGAACGCAGCCTGGAAATCCAGATAAACCCCTCCTGACGCCCCCTCCCCATCAAGGCGGGGAAGCTTCAGTCCCCTCCCAGCAGCGTCTTCAGGAATTCGGGGAGGCCTGCGGGAGTGGGGGAGGGAAGACGGATCAGAAGGGTGGAGGAAGACTCCTTCCTCCCGCTTCTTCCAACACGGAAAAGCCCGCCAAGCACAGCGACCCAGCCTGCCCCTGCCAGAAACACAGTTCAAGGGTGAGCGGAAGCACTGCGTTTAATAGGACAAGGCTGGTGCCCGAGTAATTGAAGCCCTTCGAAGAGTCACCGGCTATCAGCCAGGCCTCGGATGCAATCCTGGAGGCGGGAGATTCGGCCCGAGCCGCCCAGGGCCTCCATGGGAGGCTAACGCGGAAGCGTCTCAGCCGTCCCGGTACCGCGACGTCCCCCGTTGGTGGGGCCTGCACCGACTACTGCCCTGGCCCCCCCAAGGCTCGCAGGCCCTGGCTCCTCCCCCCTTACATTTAACCCTCTCCTGGCTGGAGTGTGGCAGAAGCAGAGGACAGAGGAGCGAGGCGATGGGAGGTTAGTGCAGAGCGCGGAAGCCGCGGTCCGGCGGGCGCGGTCAGCGAGCGGCCCCCGGCGGCGGAGGGGCCGCCACCACCTTGCAGAAACGCACCCTCTGGAAGTCGGTGATCTCAGCCGTCTCCTGGCCCTCGGGGCCCGCCTCTGAGGAGAGAAGGGGCTGAGTCAGTGGAGGGAAGCAGTCTTCCTACCCCTCCACCAGGCCCAGGACCACTCCCCCGCCTAGCCACGCCCCTCACCCCGTTCGAGCCCTTGCCGCAGCCGGCTTGGCGCTAAGCGGTTTACACAGCCTAGACTAATCCTCTCAGCGGACCCACGCAGCAGCAAACACCCCCAACAACATAACTCTGTTTACAATCGAGGAAACGCGGGTGTGGTGAGCTCTGTCTCCCGACAAACACGTGGCCCAAGACAGAGCGCCTAGGCCCCCGCGCCACGCACCGCTGCAAACTGTCCTCTCCCACCCCTGCCCCATCTCACGGCCTTCACCAACCTCCACCAAGCCAGTCCGAGAGGACCCGCCCTCCCCTTTCCTTCGCCAACGCCTGCTGTTCTAACCAGTCCTTCCTCGGCTATGCCCCCCAAATCCTAATCCCACTCTGCGGGGAGAGGAGGCCATCTGAGATTCGAAATCTTACTCCTACGAAGTGTAGGTGGAGAGGGGCTCGGCCTCTTGCTCGCACTTCGTCGGTCCCAAAATGCTGATGGGGTCCGCACCTCTATTCTAATTTGCCCCACTAGGTTGCACCTCAAAACTCTAATCCCAGCCACAGTTAAATCCAGTTTTCTGCCCTTGCACATCTTTTTGGCCTTGTCGAGTCAGTTCAATTTCGAAGTCCGCCTTTAGCTCCTGCCCTAGTACACCAACCCTAACCCCCCCCTCCCCAGACGGAGTCTCGCTCTGTGGCCCAGGTGGGAGTACAGTGGAGCAATCTCTGCGCACTGCAGCCTCCGCCTGCCAGGTTCAAGCGATCCTCCTGCCTCCCAAGTAGCTGGGATTACAGGCGCACGCCACCATGCCCAGCTAATTTTTTTATTTTAGTAAAGACGGGGTTTCACCTTCTTGGCCAGACTGGTCTGGAACTCCTGACCTCAAGTGATCTGCCCACTTCAGCCTCCCTAAGTGCTGGGATTACAGGCATGAGCCAAGGTGTCCACACCCCATTACTCTTAAACCAGGGCTTTCCAAAACCCCCGAGCTCGACTCCAAAATTCTAATCCTTTCCTTACCCCCGCTTCAACCTCCACCCATATACCCAATTCCTATTGGCTTGGCCCAAAAAGTTGCCCCTTTGCTCCACCCCTGCCACCCAGCTCTTCTCCAATCCCTATCCCAGCTCACCATTTTCACCTCACCTCTATGGTCCAACTGCTACCTACACACACACCCCACTCCCCTCAAGCCCTCTGCCCCTCAGCCCCACACAAAGCAGCAGCAGCAGCAGCCTCCACCCCCTGCCCCATGCACTCCCCCACCTGGAGTTGCCTCAGACCCTTCCTCTTCAGCTTTCTGGGTTCCTGGGAGGCTAGGCCCACTCTCCAGGGAGGCAGGGGCTGACTGGCCACCTCCTAGGGAAGGGGAGGCCCGGTCAAGCCCCCTTTCCCTCCTGACATCTCCCCACCCCAAGAGAGAAGGCCCAGGGGGAGTTGAAGGGGGTTCAAGGACACACCTGGGGGAATGTCATTTGAGAATGTGAATTCTTTATTGGGGACGGGGCTCGAAGGGCTGGGGCAGGCTCTGGGAGGAGGCATTCCAGAGAAGGGCATGACCTTACAGAAGAGCATGGGCTGCCCCCCAACCAACAGCCACCAGGGCTGTGGGGCACACTGGGTCCCAGGGCCCAGCCCCCAAGGGTCCCCCACCAGCCACACCCCTCCAGGGCATGCGCACTTGCACGCGCGCACACACACACAGGCAGCCAGCTTCATGCAGTCTCAAAAGGCCAGGCCTCACCCGGAGAGAGGGCGCCAGCCAGGTGGGTGGTCCGGGGAGAATTCAGCTCCACCTCTTCACCCCAATCGGACACGGACTGGTGGCCGCTGGGTGGTGAGAAAGGGCTGGAAGGCGTGCCAGGGGTCTGGGGCTCCGGCAGGGGCTCCTCTGGACTGAAGGGGACTCCGTGGGCCTGCTCACTGCAGGGGCTCCCAGTGGGGACGGCCTCTGGGGCTTGGTGGTCTTGGGCTGGTTCCTCCTCCTCATCACCTTCCTCCGCCTCAATCTCCTCTTCCTCGTCATCCTCACTTATGTCCTCCCATTCTTCATCCTCTTCCCCCTCGTTCTCTTCTCCCTTGTCTTCGGGAGGCTGGTGGGCAGGAGCTGGCATCTTGGGTCGCTTTGGGGACATAGGCAAGTCAGGGCAAGGCGCAGAACCTGAGCCCCCACCCCAGGCCCATGCCCTGAACCACGGCCCAGCCTCACCTGCGTGGATGTCTCCACAGGGGAAGTGGGCTGTGGAGCCTCAGGGACAGGGGATGTTGCCCCCTCTTTTGTCTCCCAGCGGTCATCATGGTCACTAGAGGGAACAGAGAGAAGGGGTGATGCCTGGGTGGAGAGTAGACAGGAGGAAGGGCTTCCTGCTTCCACCCTCCCTAGGGAGGAGCTGCCCAGAGCACCTGGCATGTTGGAGCACTAAGGGAATGGCAGATGTGTGTCCCCAGGTGTCAAAGACAGATAGCGGGGCAGATGGCAGAAGAGGAGATGGGTAAGGGCAGAAAGGGGACAGATGAGGGTAAAACCAAGAGCCAGATCCCAAACCCCTCAAACCACAGACCTGCGAGATAGGGCCAAGACAAAGAGCGACAGACAGATGTACCCACACCTTCACAGCAAGCCAAAAAAGAGGATGCCCTGTGGAGAGCCCTGGGGGTATGCAAGCCCACAGAAGGGATGCCCCACCTGTAGGCCCGGGGCGCTGCCTTGGCCTGGGGCCGACTGCTCTTTCTCCTCCTGCGGCTGCTGGCCTCAGCTTTGCGCTGGGACAGGAACTCCCCAAACGTAGGGGGCTTCGGGGGCCGGGCCCAGGCCTGGTCATCTGCAACAGAACCCAGGTATGGTGGGAAAGGGAAGGCGTGGCACACACCACCCGACTCCCAGACCGAGCCTCGGCTCATCCAAGGGCACCCACTCACCATAGCGGTGGGATGGTTCATGGGCAGGGACTGGGCCATCCTTGAACCTGGGGAAAGATAACGGATGAGCGGGCAGCTGGGGGACACGGTAACAAGAGGATCAAGAAGATGGGAGAGGTCAGGGTCAGAAATCGGATCAGTCACAGATGGTCAACCAGACAGGGGTCACCAGAAGTAGGACAGGGCTGGGCATGGTGGCTCAAGCTTGTAATCCCAGTACTCTGGGAGGCTGAGGCAGACAGATCGCTTAAGCCCAGGAGTTCAGACCAGCCTGGTGAACATGGCGAAGCCCCACCTCTACAAAAAATACAAAAATTAGCTGGGCGTGGTGGCGCGCGCCTGTAATCCCAGCTACTAGGGAGGCTGAGGAGGGAGGATTGCTTAAGCCTGGGAGGTTACGGCTCCAGTGAGCCATGATCAAGCCACTGTACTTCAGCCTGGGTGTCAGAGGGAGACCCTATCTCAGAAAAAAAAAATAGGACCAGGTGATGGGTGAGAGGCAAATTTGACAGCATAGTGACAAATACAAAAAGATTCAGAATGTGGGCGCCAAAACAAAAATTTGGGGGAATCACCACAGACCCTTGCCCAAGTACATGACCCCCAACTGACTGACTGACTTTTCCCACCAGTCTCTCTCGCCTCTCCAGCTAAGCAGGCTCTTCCACCACACCTAGCTCCTGCCTTAGGGCCTTAACGCCTGCTCCTGGAACGTTCTTCCCACATTTTTCACTGGCTCACTCCCTCACCTTCTTTTAGGGCTCCGCTCAGAGGCCTTCCTGAACCCCCAGCTAAGACAATATTAGGGTCGGGCGCAGTGGCTCACACCTGTAATCCCAACACTTTGGGAGGCCAGATGGGTGGATCACCTGAGACCAGTTCGAGACCAGGGTGAAACCCTAAAAATAACAAAACTAAAAATACAAAAACTAGGCCGGGCGCGGTGGCTCACGCCTGTAATCCCAGCACTTTGGGAGGCCAAGGCGGGCGGATCATGAGGTCACGAGATGGAGATCATCCTGGCTAACACGGTGAAACCCCGTCTCTACTAAAACTATAAAAAATTAGCCGGGCGTGGTGGCGGGCGCCTGTAGTCCCAGCTACTCGGGAGGCTGAGGCAGGAGAATGGCGTGAACCTGAGAGGCAGAGCTTGCAGTGAGACGAGATCGCACCACTGCACTCTAGCCTGGGCAACACAGCAAGACTCTATCTCAAAAAAAAAAAAAAATTTTAGCTGGGCATGGTGGCAGGCACCTGTAATCTCAGCTACTCCGGAGGCTGAGTCAGGAGAATTTCTTGAACCCAGAAGGCGGATGTTGCAGTGAGCTGAGATCACACCACTGCACTCTAGCCTGGGCAACACAGCAAGACTCAGTCTCAAAAAAAAAAGAAAATAATAATAATATTATTATTACACAGATTATCTAAGTCTAAAATTCTAATCTCCACCCTGGCTGCTTACTCTGCTTCATTATCCTTCTGGGCCTGACATTAGACCTCTTAATTACCCACCTTGCCCACTACATTCTTAGTTCCACAAAGGCAGTAATGTTTTGTTTGCTGCTGTATCGCCTAGAACCTTCCATGACATAGGGGGGACTCAAATATATGCTGATGAAAGCAAGACACAATGCATTTTTTTTCTTAGATATAGGGTCTTGCTCTGTGGTCCAGGCTGGAGTGCAGTGGCATCATAACGGCTCACTGCAAACCTCCTGGGTTCAAGCAGTCCTCTAGCCTCAGCCTCCTAATGTGCTGGGATTGCGGGGATTATTAAGTGTGAGCCACTGCGCCTGGCCCACACACACTTTTTTTTTTTTTTTTTGAGACAAAATCTTGCTGTTTTGCCCAGGCTGGAGTGCAGTGGCGCAATCCTGGCTCACTGCAAGCTCTGCCTCCCAGGTTCACGCCATTCTCCTGCCTCAGCCTCCCGAGCAGCTGGGACTACAGGCGCCCGTCACCACACCCAACTAATTTTTTGTATTTTTAGTAGAGACAGCGTTTTACCGTGTTAGCCAGGATGGTCTCCATCTCCTGACCTCGGGACCTCCCCGCCTCGGCCTCCCAAAGTGCTGGGATTACAGGCGTGAGCCACTGTGCCCCGCCATTTTTTGCATTTTTGGTAGAGACGGAGTTTCACCATGTTGGCCAGGATGGTCTTTATCTCCTGACCTCATGATCCACCCGCCTCGGCCTCCCAAAGTGCTGGGATTACAGACGTGAGCCACTGCGCCCAGCCCACACACACATTATTAATCAGACTTGTTGCAAACTGCTTTTGGGACACACAGGAAAAACAAATACTTTCTCACTGTGAACGCTGAGAACATCTCCCCAAAAGTCCAGCTGCCTCCTCCTTAGGAAGATCAGCTATAGTATCTGAGCAAAATATTTCTCACACTCGCACAGGCTTAGCTCATAATCCATAACAGGATGCTTCCCGATCACCGGGCAGACAAAATCCTTCTCCTTAGCCAAAGCCAAAAAACAAGTTATAGGTGAATGAAAACTTTCAACACAGGAAAGAATGGGGGATGAGGTAAAACCTAAAGTTACTGATCTTTAAATACTGCCGGCCGGGCCGGCCGGGCACGGTGGCTCAAGCCTGTAATCCCAGCACTTTGGGAGGCCGAGACGGGTGGATCACGAGGTCAGGAGATCGAGACCATCCTGGCTAACACGGTGAAACCCCGTCTCTACTAAAAATACAAAAAACTAGCCAGGCGAGGTGGCGGGCGCCTGTAGTCCCAGCTACTCGGGTGGCTGAGGCAGGAGAATGGCGTGAACCCGGGAGGCGGAGCTTGCAGTGAGCTGAGATCTGGCCACCGCACTCCAGCCTGGGCAACAGAGCAAGACTCCGTCTCAAAAAAAAAAAAAAAAAAATACTGCCATTTATTGGCTCTTCCTGAACCTTCTCCTTCTTGGCTATGGAAGTTGGTCCCCATGACGACGATGTGCTGAGGGCTTTAAGTCTCACTGAATCGGGGGACAGAGTCAAACTTGAGGTTAACAATGCCACTGGGGTAAGGTGGTGGTGCCGGGCGCAGTGGCCCACACCTGTAATCTCAGCACTTTGGGAGATTCAGGTGGGCAAATCATGAGGTCAGGAGTTCAAGACCAGCCAGGCCAACATGGTGAAACCCTGTCTCTACTAAAAATACAAAAATTAGCTGGATGCGGTGGCAGGCACCTGTAATCCCAGCTACACGGGAGGCTGAGGCAGGAGAATCACTTGAACCCAGGAGGCAGAGGTTGCAGTGAGCCGAGATCACATCATTGTACTCCAGCCCAAGCAACACTGAGAAACTCCATCTCAAAAGAAAAAAAAAAAAGAAGGTGATGGTGGGGCATGGAGAGACGTTCAGGAATCTGCGTTGGTGGGGACAGGTCAGAGGCTGGCAGGAGGATGCAAAGGTCTAATCGCTGTTAAACAGACTTCACACCCTCCCTGCACTGGAACTGACGTCCCTGCAGCCACCGGTGTTCTTTTTTTTTTTTTTTTTTTTTTTCCGAGACGGAGTTTCGCTCTGTTGCCCAGGCTGGAGTGCAGTGGCCGGATCTCAGCTCACTGCAAGCTCCGCCTCCCGGGTTTACACCATTCTCCTGCCTCAGCCTCCCGAGTCGCTGGGACTACAGGCGCCCGCCACCTCGCCCGGCTAGTTTTTTGTATTTTTTTAGTAGAGACGGGGTTTCGGCCGGGCGCGGTGGCTCAAGCCTGTAATCCCAGCACTTTGGGAGGCCGAGACGGGCGGATCACGAGGTCAGGAGATCGAGACCATCCTGGCTAACACGGTGAAACCCCGTCTCTACTAAAAAAATACAAAAAATTAGCCGGGCGAGATGGCGGGCGCCTGTAGTCCCAGCTACTCGGGAGGCTGAGGCGAGAGAATGGCATAAACCCGGGAGGCGGAGCTTGCAGTGAGCTGAGATCCGGCCACTGCACTCCAGCCTGGGCGACACAGCGAGACTCCGTCTCAACAAAAAAAAAAAAAAAAAGAGACGGGGTTTCACCGTGTTAGCCAGGATGGTCTCGATCTCCTGACCTCGTGATCCGCCCGTCTCGGCCTCCCAAAGTGCTGGGATTACAGGCTTGAGCCACCGCTCCTGGCCGCCACTGGTGTTCTTATCCACTGGAGTGGGCAGAGATGGAGTGTGCTGGCAAAAATGACTGGCAAGTGTGCCTGCTTGTGCATCTGCCCATGTCAGGGCAAGCGCTCCCCAGGCAGCTGCTGCCCTCAGCCTGGACAGCAGAATGAACACCCTGGCGCAGAATGAGTTTACCCTGCCGCAAGGAGCCAAGCCCAGTGGGACCCACAGCTTAGCGTCCAGCCTGGATCAGATGAGCCCAGCACACCCGTGCACACAGAAGAAATCCTCTCACCCCAGCTGCTCAGGAGGCTGAGGCAGGAGAATTGCTTGAACCCAGGAGGCAGAGGTTGCAGTGAGCTGAGATCACGCCACTGCACTCCATCCAGCCTGGGCGGCAAAGCAAGACTCTGTCTCCAAAAAAAAAAAAAAAGAAAACCAGAAATGCTCTCACGTGCCACTGAGCTCTGGCAGCTGGTCCACAGCATCTCAGGATATGGCAGTCACTCACTCATACACAGCAGGAGAAACCAGAGAGAAGCATAGGACTTAGAACTCAGGGCCAAGGTCAAGGTGCCACATGGGAAGGGCAGTGGGAAGGAAACTCACATCCCATCAGTCTTCTCGGCGTCCCACTCGCGCCGCCACTGGCCAGTGGGTTTGCGGTGCCTCTGCAGCCGCTCCTGGTCGATCTTCTCCCTCTCCTGCTTCCAGCGCAGGTACTCTGACCGCTCCCGGCCCGTCATGGACAACGTCATGTCTCCAGCACTGCCCAGGCCAGCTCGGCGGCCCTGCCCCCCAGCCCAGGGGGAGTCAGGGCGCTGTCCCACCCCCCACCCCACCCCTAAGCCCCAGGGCACATCCACTTGCTCAGGGTCACACAGGGAAGCGGTGACAAGGCAGAGATTACAGCCAAGTAGGCTCAGGTGGCATCTCATCAGAGAGGCCCTCTCAGATCTCCTAAGTAGCATCCTCCTGTACCCTGAGCTGCTGGTTTTTTCTCCATAACACTTGGCAGAACCTCACATCTTGCTATATTTTCATTTACTCAGCTCCCACCAATAGAAACCTCATCAAGGAAGGGGCTCTGCCTCAAAACTCTTATCCCGCCGGGCGTGGTGGCTCATGCCTGTAATCCCAGCACTTTGGGAGGCTGAGGGGGGCAGATCACAAGGTCAGGAGATTAAGACCATCCTGGCTAACATGGTGAAACCCTATCTCTACTGAAAATACAAAAAATTAGCCGGCTGTGTGGCTACTCCCAGCTACTCAGGAGGCTGAGGCAGGAGAATGGCGTGAACCCGGGAGGCGGAGCTTGCAGTGAGCCAAGATGGCACCGCTGTAGTCCAGCCTGGGTGACAGAGCGAGACTCCGTCTCAAAAAAAAAAAATACTGTTAGTAACAAGAAAACCCTCAAACATACCACAAGGCTGTAACAACTAGAGCAGTGTGGTATAGACAGAAGAACCAACAGACGAACAATTTGGGGGTGGACCACCAAGTGCAAGGACATTGCCCCTCCCTCCTCTTCTAGGCCAGGTCCCCACCCCTCACACAGCATCTGCCACATGGTAGGTGCCTCATAAATGCTGATGTCATTAACAATGAGGGGAGATTTGCCTTAGCAGGAAACAAAACATACCACAAATCCTTAATAATTAAAATCCTGGCCAAGCACAGTGGCTCACACCTGTAAATCCCAGCATTTTGGGAGGCCAAGGCAGGTGGATTACTTGAGGTCAGGAGTTGAAGACCAGCCTGGCCAACATGGTGAAACCCCATCTCTACTGAAAATACGAAAAAATTAGCCAGGCGTGGTGGTGCTCACCTGTAATCTCAGCTACTTGGGAGGCTGAGTCAGAAGAATTGCTTGAACCCGGAGGCAAAGGTTGCAGTGAGCCGAGATGGCGCCACTGCACTCCAGAATGGGTGACAGAGCAAGACTCCATCTCAATGAAAAAAAAAGTCCTGTGCTATGGCACAAAAAGTAGAGGCCCCTTGGCTAACACGGTGAAACCCCGTCTCTACTAAAAATACAAAAAAATTAGCCGGGCGTGGTGGTGGGCGCCTGTAGTCCCAGCTACTCAGAGGCTGAGGCGGGAGAATGGCATGAACCCGGGAGGCGGAGCTTGCAGTGAGCCGAGATCGCGCCACTGCACTCCAGCCTGGGCGACACAGCCGGACTCCGTCTCAAAAAAAAAAAAAAAAAGTAGAGGCCCCATGGCCCTGATCTGTCTGGTTCCTGCTGCGCAGTCCCCATCATAGCCCTGAGAGCCCCAGGGTGTCCTCACCGCCAGCACCCACCTGCCGCTCATGCTCAAGGCCACAGCGCACCCGCTCAAAATCAGGGCCCCCCCAGTTGCGGCCATGCCGGCGGCTGTCCTCCCGGCGGTCCCGCTCAGATTCCTCCAGGGGCCCGCTGCGTCGACGGGGGTCATCCAGGAAGTTCCGCACTGGGTTGGGTTCGAGCACCCCTTCCTGCAGGCAGCGGAGCAGGGGATTGGCGCTGGCTCCCCACAGCCCAGGCAGCTGGGCCCCGCCACAGGGACACCCACACCACTGACCCGCTGGTTGCGCTCGTACTCGGCGATCTTCTCCATCTCCTCGTTCATCTTCTCAATGTTCTGCCTGCGCCGCTCCTCCCACTCCTGGGGGGATAAAGATAGGGATACCCAGCTTCAGGGAGAACTATTAGGCCGCCCATGCAGGAGAGGGGCTGCCCAGCAGGCCTGAGACTCCTCTCCTCGGACTGGTCTGCTGGTGTCTGAGCATTTGCTCTCAGCATGCTCCGTGCTCAGGGTCAGTAGTGAACTAATGAGGCTGGTTGCTCAGGCCTAGTCTATGCAAACAACACAGTATATACTGCACTGGCTTTCCTATGGGGGGGTCTGGAATTTCAGTACATACTAGACGGAGGGAGCCTGCGTTCAAAACCAGCCTCCAGGCTGACATGGTGGCTTAAACCTCTAATCCAAGCACGTTGGGAGGCCAAGGCAGGAGGACTGCTTGAGCCCAAGAGTTCAAGGCCAGACTAGGCAACATAGCAAGACCCTGTCTCTATAAAAAATTTTAAATGTGACTGGGTGTGGTGGCTCACGCCTGTAATACCAGCACTTTGGGAGGCCCAGGCAGGTGGATCACAAGGTCAGGAGATTGAGACCATCCTGGCTAACACAGTGAAACCTCGTCTCTACTAAAAATACAAAAAAAAAAAAAAAAAAATAGACGGGCGTGGTGGCAGGCGCCTGTAGTCCCAGCTACTTGGGAGGCTGAGGCAGGAGAATGGTGTGAACCCAGGAAGCAGAGCTTGCAGTGAGCCAAGCTCTTGCCACTGAACTCCAGTCTGGGTGACAGAGCGAGACTCCGTCTCAAAAAGATAAATAAATAAATAATAAAAATAAAAATAATGGGTTGGGCGCAGTGGCTCACGCCCGTAATCCCAGCACTTTGGAAGGCTGAGGCAGGTGGATCACGAGGTCAGGAGTTCAAGACCAGCCTGGCCAACATGGTGAAAGCCCGTCTCTACTAAAAATACAAAAATTAGCCGGGCGTGGTGGTGGGCGCCTGCAATCCCAGCTACTTGGGAGGCTGAGGCAGGACTGCTTGAAACCAAAAGATGGAGGTTGCAGTGAGCTGAAATCATGCCACTGTACTCCAGCCTGGGCAACAAGAGGGAAACTCCATCTCAAAAAAAAAAAAAAAAAGAATTTTAAAAAGCATATAAATACAATAAATAAAAATAATTAAACCAGACCCCAATTAAAAACCTGGGGTGCTGAGTCTCTCGTAAGCATCCCTGGTAGCCACATATTGTCACAATCCAGTGCTGCAGGAATTCAGCGCATCCTCTGGGACTCCACAGGGAGGGGACTCTTGGAAGTTCGTGCTGGGTTTCCTGCAGACCTCAGCCCAGGTAACCTGTCCCCTGCTGATTTTGCTTTGTGACCTCTTTCACTGTGATAAATCTAAGCCATGAGGCTCCCTAGCAAATCACTGAACCTGGGAGTTCAGTGTCAGGGTGCTGGGGGCCCTGGCACACCAAGGTGGTCACAATCATAGTGGTGGCAATAACAGTAATTAATTGGCAGGTAGTTAGGTGACCTCCCCACCCCAACCACAATCCGTTCTACCCTTCTTCCTTCCACGGTAACAAAATTTTATTGTTTTTTTTGAGACAGGGTCTTGCTCTGTTGCCCAAGCTGGAGAGTAGTGGTATATTCACAGCTTACCACATCCTTGACCTCCCAGGCTGAGCCTCCCAAGTGATCCTCCTGCCTCAGCCTCCCAAGTAAGTAGCTGGGACCACAGGCACATGCCGCCGCGTCCAGTTAATTTTTTTTTTATTTTTTAGAGAGGGGGGTCTCACTCTGTTGTTGCCCAGGCTGGTCTCAAACTCCTGGGCTCAAGCAATCCTCCCACCTTAGCTTCCCAAGTAGCTAGGACCACAAGCGCACACCACAGCACCCAGCACTCCAAGCAGCTGGTAACTACTTGTTACTAGTAACCAAGCTAGTAACAAAATTTTAGGGGTGCATATAGCCAGCCAGCTGGTCACAATGTTTTCATTTCCCTGTCTCCTTTGAGGTTAGGTATGACCATGTGTCTAAGTTCTCACCAACCAACAGGACATGACCAAAAGTGATAAAGCAGTCTCCTGTGAACTGAACTGCAATCATGTCAGCAACCCAGCTTTTACCACAGACAATAACCATGACCTGGGGGCCACGAAGCAACAAAAAGCAGGAACCAGGCCGGGTGCGGTGGCTCCCACATGTAATCCCAGCATTTTGGGAGGCCGAGGCGGTAGGATCACCTGAGGTCAGGAGTTCAAGGCCAGCCTAGCCAACATGGCAAAACCCTGTCTCTACTAAAAATACAAATATTGGCCGGGCGTGGTGTGTCACGCCTGTAATCTCAGCACTTTGGGAGGCCGAGGCGGGCGGATCACAAGGTCAGGAGATGGAGACCATCCTGGCTAACATGGTGAAACCCCGTCTCTACTAAAAACGCAAAAAATTAGCTGGGCGTGGCGGTGGGTGCCTGTGGTCCCAGCTACTGGGGAGGCTGAGGCAGGAGAATGGCGTGAACCCGGGAGGCAGAGCTTACAGTGAGCCGAGATTGCACCACTGCACTCCAGCATAGGCAACAGAGCAAGACTCCGTCTCAAAAAGAAAAAAGGAGGAACCTGGGTCCCTGAGTCACATCATGGAGCGGGGCCTCGCCCCCTGGACCACCCACCTCCTGTAGGGCTCAGCATACAAGAGAGAAATAAACTCCTACTCTACTTAGGTCGTGAGATTTTTGGCGTCTTTTTGTGACAGCAGCTTGGCATGCCCAATTTAAGTCTAATTCTTTTTTTTTTTTTTTTTTGAGACAGAATTTCACTCTTGTTGTCCAGGCTGGAGTACAATGGCGTGATCTCAGCTCACTGCAACCTCCGCCTCCCAGGTTCAAGTGATCCTCCTGCCTCAACCTCCCAAGTAGCTGGGATGACAGGTGACCACCACCACGCCCGGCTAATTTTTGATTCTTCTTATTCCCGTGTAAATGCTAGAACCAGAAGCTCACAGGCGAAGTGAGCTGCCCAAGGACAGGTAACTCACAGAACCAGGTTCGACCCATGTCCATGGTGGGCTGTCAGCCACTCAGCTAGACTGCCTCACACCCTGCTGACCTGCACGTCATGGATGAGTGAGGCAGTTACAGTAAGATCACTGCTCCCCACAAACAAAGTCGGGGACCAACACAAACACAGAAACAGAATGCCACACAGAGCCTGTGCCCACAAGCACACCAAACAGAGACAGCCCACCAGACACACACACAGAGCCTGGGCCCACAAGCACACCAGATAGAGACAGCCCACCAGACACACACACAGTGCCAGAAAGGCAGGAGAGGTGGGGACAGAGGATGAGCCAGCAAGCATGCACCAGAAAGCCAGAAAAAGGGAGACAAAGAGCGAGCGACAGAGAAGGACATGCAGCACTAGGCAGGAGAGGAGAGGGAAGGAAGGCGAGGAGGAATGAGAAGAGGGGGAGCACGGGCAGGAGACAAAGAGACAAGGAAGAACATGCGAGCTCTGGGCGTGACGAGAGAGGGAAGGAACAGGAGGAACTAGAAGAGGGAAAGCGGGAGGAGGAGGAGGTGGTAAAGGAAGAGAGAGACAGAGCCAGAGGCAGAGGCTCAGAGAGAGATGCCGAAAGATGGACACACAGGACAACTGTGCATGTGAGAGGAGGAACAGACAGAAACAGACAACGGAGAACCTCAGCCAGGGCTCCAGGTGCTGCCTAGCTCCTACCTTAGATTTACGGTCGGAGACTGAGGTGTCACCAGTTCCAGAGAGGTGAGGGGAACCCCGGCCCCGGCCCCTCCGGCCACGGCCCCCAGCTCCTCCTCCTCGAGGCTGCTCCCCAGGACTGCCCTCCCAGCTGCGCGATGCTCGGCCCATGCCAGCCCGGCCTCCCTGCTGTGGAGGAGTCCGGCCCCCCTTGCTGGCCCCTGGGGGCCGATGGGTCCCAGGAGACCTCCGGGAAGGACCCAGGTTTTTCTCCTGGAAGAGAGGAGATGGGGAAAATACACTCACTGGGGCAGGCAGGCATGCGGCCAGGATGGAGGCCACCCACTGGTGCAGGACAGCTGGGGGCTCCTGAGTCCCAGGCCTCAACCCTCTGCCCCTCCCCATCCCCAGAATCCCTAACCCCAGCGATGAGCTCACCGACTCCACTGCCACGTTCTCCTTCTCCACTGAGCGACCCTTTCGGGGAGCTGTGACCGCGACTCCCTCAAGTTCAGCTTTCTTACGGTCTTCCTCAATCTCCTAGAACAGACAGCAGGGGTAGGGAAGCGTCAGGTGCCCTGTCCACCAGACGGACTCCCACAGACCCCTGATCTCCGCCTAAGTCTGGCCCCAGCCCAGGCCTCTCTCCTGGGCTCTGGACAAGAAGGCCACTCATATCCCTCAAACCCCATCACGTTGCTGCCCCACTCAGAACGCTCCTGTGGTGCCCATCTCTGAGTCACAACCTTCCCCACATCCTGTGGGACCCGTGGGGTCTGGCCTTGGTACCTCCCTGACCTCGTCTCTCACCCTCTGCCCCGCGATCACTCCGGCTTCCTTGCTATTCCCAGAACACATCCAGCTCAAACCTGCCTCGGGGGCTTTGCACCAGCGGCTCTCTCTGCCAGGAACACTTTTCCCAGAGATCTTCCAACCTCTCACCTCCTGCAGGTCTCTGCTCCAATGCTGCCTTCTGGTGAGGCTTTCCCTAAGCACCCTATGGAAACCAGCTCCCTGCCACCCTCTCTGTTCTCATCCCATTTGCACCCAGCACCCTGTGCGTCTTGCTCACTGTCTGCTTCCTCCACTACAGCAGAATCTGCCTGGGGACAGGAACGTCGGTCCGCTTTCAGTGATGTATGTCACTGACATGTATCCCAAGTCTAGAACGCTGCCTGGCCCACAAGGGAAATTCAATATGCCTTTTATAAAATGAATGAATTCATGAAGAATGAATAAATGAAACCCACGCCTCCCCCCAGATCCCATCTCAGAGACAGCCACACCACCTACTCAGCGGCCTTGTCCTAAATCCTCCCTCTTCCTCCCCCTGCCCCCAACTGCCCTTTAGTAAATGAGTTCCTCTCAACAGCCCTGTCCTGAGCCAGGTACCTCCTCTCCCACTAGGGTTCCAGCCCCAGCTTCCTCCTCGGTCACTGGGCTCCAGTATCACCTCCTCCCACCCACCACCACACAGCACCCAGAGAGGTCTTCCTAAAGAACTATTCTGACGGGTCCCACCCCTGCTCAAGGCTCTCCCTGGCTCCCCAGTGCCCTCAGGACAAAGTTCAAACTCAGCCTGGTGGCATTCAGGGCCCCACACAGCCTAGTCCCTGCTGACCTGCCCAGGTCAATTCTCTCCTAACCAACCCTCCAACTTGAAGCTCCAAGCTCTCTCCTGCTTCCAACATTTGCACAAACTGTTCTCTCTGCCTGAAACATGTTCCCCTCTCCTTCTCAACTGGTTATTGTCTACTCACCACTCAAGCCTCAGAGTCCACTCCTCCAGGAAACCCTTCCTGATATCCCCAAGGCTGGGCAGGAGCCTCCTCCGGACTCCCACAGACCCCTGAATTTCCTGATTCCAGACTTGTCTGCTCTGGGACATCCCTGACTAGACGGTGGACCCTGGAGGGGTAGGCCTGGGTCTGTCTCAGTCACAGCTGTATCCCCAGCACCACTCAGCACTGGGGCTGGTATGGTAAAGATCTTGGGGAATACTTGTGAACAAATGAATGAATGAATGAATGAATGAATAATGGAATGAAAGAAGGGATGTCAGGCTAAGGCCTTTGGTTTTTATCCTGACAGTGATGGAGAGCCATGAAAAGGTTTTAAGGGAGAGGTGAGAAAAACTCACTGCGGGGAAGAGAGGGGATGGGGTCTCCCAGGGCGGGGCTAGGGCACCTGGTAGCGCCGGATGAGGGCCTCATTCTTCCGCCGAAGAGCCTCGATCCTCTTGTCCAACTCAGCATCCTTCTCCTCCTTTGATTTCAAATCGAGTGTGGCTGCCTGAGACCGGGAGGCAGTTGAGGGATGGAAGGAAAAACCTCCATCCATACCAGGGATTTTCCCCAGGGTCTGAGAGTCTGCCCCCCTGGATCTCATCCTCCCAAGCTCCCTTCCCCCAAACTGAGATTCTAGAGACCCACTTTCAGCCTCACCATTTCGCTGGCTGGGTGGGGTCAAGGTCCCAGCAAACCTCCCCTGCAGAATCTAGACACAGCACTGAGGGTTCCTGGGGGCAGAAGAAAAAGAAGGACTAAGGCCAATGGCCCCCCAATCTACTTCATCCTCTAACATTACTGGGGGCTCCTCACAGCCATACACAAAAAAAACCTGTACCGCAAGAGAATTCTAGCCCTCACTCTCCCTCCCTTCAACTGCCAGCTCCACCTTCTCCGTAGAAATTAAGATGGGCCGGGTGTGGTGTCTCACGCCTGTAATCCCAGCACTTTGGGAGGCCTGGGCGGATCACGAGGTCAGGAGATCGAGACCATACTGGCTAACAGGGTGAAACCCCATCTCTACTAAAAAAAAATACAAAAAAATTAGCCAGGCAGGCCAGGCGTAATCCCAGCACTTTGGGAGGCCGAGATGGGCAGATCACAAGGTCAGGAGATCGAGACTATCCTGGATAACACGGTGAAATCCCATCTCTACTAAAAATACAAAAATTAGCCGGGTGTGGTGGCGGGCGCCTGCAGTCCCAGCTACAGGCTGAGGCAGCAGAATGGCGTGAACCCGGGAAGGAGGAGCTTGCAGTGAGCCAAGATCGCGCCACTGCACTCCAGCCTGGGCAACAGAGTGAGATTCCGTCTCAAAAAAAAAAAAAAGAAATTAAGACTCAGCCCTTTCATGATCTTTGTGGACTCACCCAGTTCCCATGTAAACAATCTAGTAAAACCCACCTTGGGGGCTGGGCGCGGTGGCTCAAGCCTGTAATCCCAGCACTTGGGGAGGCCGAGACGGGCGGATCACGAGGTCAGGAGATCGAGACCATCCTGGCTAACACGGTGAAACCCCATCTCTACTAAAAAATACAAAAACTAGCCGGGCGAGGTGGCGGGCGCCTGTAGTCCCAGCGACTCGGGAGGCTGAGGCAGGAGAATGGCGTAAACACGGGAGGCGGAGCTTGCAGTGAGCTGAGATCCGGCCACTGCACTCCAGCCTGGGCGACAGAGCGAGACTCCGCCTCAAAAAAAAAAAAAAAAAACCCACCTTGGGGATATTCTGGCCCCCACCCACTACTTAAGTATCCAACACTGCTCTCCTCCAAACGCAGATTCTAGTCCAGCCTGCATACCCTGTGGTATGAGTGCTAGCCCGGTTCCCTATCAAGAGAGTTCCAACTACAATCCCTCCAACCAGCCTGCACAAGAAAGTTCCAGACCCACCTTCCTGTGCTCATCCTGGTGCCTCTCATATCCAGGCGAATATTCTAGCTCCGCCAGGTAAGGTTCAGAAACATTCCCAATCCCACGCTCAGAGAAAGTCTGAACCCCACTCTTATTGGCTGCCCAAGTTCTCAGAGAACACGCCAAGCCCACACCTTCCCCAGAGACTTCCTAGTCCCTGTCTCCAGCACCCTAAGGAAGCTCGACAGCCTCCCGCCTCCCCCGAAAGGATTCTGTACACAGGCCCAGAACTCACTGGCGAGGCTTCCTGGAACTGGACTTTTGCCCCACTGAATACTCCATCAGCCCCAACAAGGACAAAAATACCCAGGCCCGCCCCAGATTTTCTGTGCAAAGCTCCAGCCTCAATCCAGCTGGGAATGCCAGGGCCACTTTCCCGACATCCTGGAAACCGCTCTAGCCCCGCCCCAACCCATGGGCCATTAATCTGGCCCCGCTCCCGACTTTCTCCCAGGCAACAGCCTAGACCCGCCCCTCCCATCTCTTATTATTATTATTCTAGCCCCGCCTCCGACCTGCCCAGGCAACCCTTTGGCCCCGCCTCCGATTGGCCTGGACAACTTCCTGAACACGCCCCCTGACTCCCTCCCACACCTCGTTACGTCAGCATCTGGCCCCACCCGTGGCTTCCCCAGGGTTCTGGCTCAGCTCCCCGCTTCCCCGCCAACGCTCTGGCCGCGCCCATGGCTCAGACGAAACTTTCTGGCTCCACCCCTAGCATTACCCGCCAGCTCCCTGGCCCCGCCCCCTGGCTCCCCACTACATTGCGGTCCCGCCCCCGGCACGCGTCAGCCTCTGGGTCCGCCCCCAACGTCCCGGCCAACAATCTGGACTTTCAGTCAGGCAAAACTTTCTGGCCCCGCCCACAGCGCTTCCGCCCCGCATCCGAGCCCCGCCACACAGCTGTCCAAACAACACTATGGCCCCGCCCACAGTCCAGCCACAACTTTTAGGCCCCGCCCATAGCCGCCGGCCCAGGATCGGGCCCCGCCCCGCCTCGCCTCGCCCCGGCCCTACCCACCACCTCCAACGGCCAGCCGCGCCAGCGCCCCTCCAGCTTCCCATGTGGGCGTCCTGTCCCCGCCCCCCGCAGAGTACTCCGACCCCGCCCCCGCCGGCGGCTCCCCATCCCGCCCACGCCTCTTCGCGCTCCCCGCCACGTGGGGCTTCAGGCCCCGCCTTCTCTAGGCGCGCTCCCGGCCCCCTCCCCCCGGTCACCTGTCCCGGAGACCCCGCGGCGTCCGCGACTCCAGCTCCGTCGGCCTCTGCGTCCGCAGCTCCCGGGCCACGCGCGTCACTTCCTGCCCGCACCACGTGAGGCAGAGAAATAAAGAGGGTCACTTCCGGTCCTCTGGGATCGTTTCCGGGAGCTTTAAAGGGGCCGCGTCTCCGGGGTGGAAGTGGGAGGGGGGCCACCTGGCTCCCCGGGTGTTCTGGAAGCTCATCCAATTTCCTTCTGCCTGAATTACCAACTTCCAGGAAAAGGAGACACCGTCCTCACTCTCTGGCCTCTACCTCTTTCTTCCGGCTGTTTCCGCCTCCAGCCCCTCATTCCTGGTTTCTGTCAGTAGATGCCAAGCATTGGGCACTGACGCCTGGAAGGCTGACCTGCTTCGTGCCCCTCGTGCCAATGAAACCTTGGAGTTCGCTTTGGAAGCTTCAGATGTTCAACTGGCCGGGGGCGGCTCACACTTCTAATCCCAGAACCTTGGGAGGCCGAGGCGGGCGGATCACCTGAGGTCAGAAGTTCGAGATCAACCTGGCCAACATTGTGAAATCCCATCTCCACAAAAAAATTAGCGGGTTGTGGTGGCGCGCGCCTGTAACCCCAGCAACTTGGGAGGCTGAAGCAGGAGAATTGCTTGAACCAGGGAGGCAGAGGTTGCAGTGAGCCGAGATCATGCCACCACACCCAGCCTAGACGACAAAGCAGACTCCTTCTCAAAAATAAATTAAAATGTCAGCCGCGATGGCTCACGCTTGTAATCCCAGCACTTTGGGAGGCCGAGGAGGGCGGATCACTTGAGGCCAGGAGTTCAAGACCATCCTGGCCAACATGGTGAAACCCCGTCTCTACTAAATATACAAAACAATTGGCCGGGCGCGGTGGCTCAAGCCTGTAATCCCAGCACTTTGGGAGGCCGAGACGGGCGGATCACGAGGTCAGGAGATCGAGACCATCCTGGCTAACACGGTGAAACCCCGTCTCTACTAAAAATACAAAAAAAAAAAAACTAGCCAGGCGAGGTGGCAGGCGCCTGCAGTGCCAGCTACTCGGGAGGCTGAGGCAGGAGAATGGCGTAAACCCGGGAGGCGGAGCTTGCAGTGAGCTGAGATCCGGCCACTGCACTCCAGCCTGGGCGACAGAGCGAGACTCCATCTCAAAAAAAAAAAAAAAAAAAAATTAGCCAGGCGTGGTGGCGGGTGCCTGTAGTCTCAGCTACTGGGGAGGCTGAGGCAGGAGAATGGCGTAAACCCGGAGGCGGAGCTTGCAGTGAGCTGAGATCCGGCCACTGCACTCCAGCCTGGGCGACAGAGCGAGACTCCATCTCAAAAAAAAAAAAAAAAAAAAATTAGCCAGGCGTGGTGGCGGGCGCCTGTAGTCTCAGCTACTGGGGAGGCTGAGGCAGGAGAATGGCGTGAACCTGGGAGGCGGAGCTTGCAGTGAGCCGAGATCGCACCACTGCACTACAGCTTGGGCGAGGGAGGGAGACTCCATCTCAAAAAAAAATACAAAAATTAGCTAGGCTTGGTGGCGGGCGCCTGTAATTCCAACTACTTGGGAGGCTGAGGCTGGAGAATCACTTGAACCTGGGAGGCAGAGGTTGCAGTGAGCCGAGCTTGCACTACCACACTGCAGCCTGGGCGACGAACCAGACTCCGTCTCAAAATGAAATAAAATAGGCCGGGCGACGTGGCTCACACCTGTAATCCCAGCATTTTGAGAGTCTGAGGCGGGTGGATCACCTCAGGTCAGGAGTTTGAGACCAGCCTGACCAACGTGGTGAAACCCTGTCTCTACTAAAAAATACAAAAATTAGCCAGGCATGGTGGCAGGCACCTGTAACGCCTGTAATCCCACCTACAGGCTGACGCAGGAGAATCGCCTAAACCCAGGAGGCAGAGGTTGCAGTGAGCTAAGTTCGTGCTATTGCACTCCAGCCTGGGTGACAAAGCAAGACTCCGTCTCAAAAAACTAAATAAAATAAAATAACAGGCTGGGCGCAGTGGCTCACCCCTGTAATCCCAGCACTTTGGGAGGCTGAGGCGGGTGGATCACAAGGTCAGGAGTTCGAGACCAGCCTGGCTAACATAGTGAAACCCGTCTCTACTAAAAATACAAAAATTAGCTGGACGTAGTGGCAGATGCCTGTAATCCCAGCTCCTTGGGAGGCTGAGACAGAGAATTGCTTGAACCGGGGAGGCAGAGGTTGCAGTGAGGCAAGATCGCACCACTGCACTCTAGCCTGGACGACAGAGTGAGACTCTGTATCAAAAATAAATAAATAAATAAAATCATAAAATATAAAATAAACATTCCACCGATAGAATCACTCGTTCATTCTCCCAAATCAGCATTGACTGCCAGGCTGTGTACTGGGGGGAAAGGTTGGAGGGGGAACTGAGATGATGAACAAAGCTGAACCCATCCTTGTCCTCCTAAGGGAAGACACAAGTAAATGGGAAATAGCAGCACCTGTGGGAGATGCCTGGCAAGAGGGGCAGGAGAGGCCCGAGGGTGAGAGGGTGCCTGAGCAGGCCCAAGGATATAACCTATGCAAAGGCCCTGTGGTGAATGAGCTGGGTGCATTCCCAAAACTACAAGATACTCAAAGCAACAGCAGCTGAATAACTGCAGAGTCCGGGAGGTTACGGCATTAACCAACATTGTAGACATAATAAAGCTATTGTGACAAGCCGACCAGGCGCTGAGGCTCATGCCTGTAACCTTTGCTGCTTGGAAGGCTGAGGCAGGAGAATCACTTGAACCTGGGAAATGGAGGTTGCAGTGGGCCAAGGTTGCACCATTGCACTCCAGCCTGGGCAACAAAAACGAAACTCTGTCTCAGAATAAATAAATAAATACATAAATACATTAAAAAGCTATTGTAACAAATGATGATGAATGCTATAGAATGCCCTCAGAGAAGGTGAATGACACTTATAAGTGAACGGACCAGATTCCCTGCGGTGCTAGTAATTTTATTTTGTGATTTAAGAGATGGAAAGTGGAAGTACCTGGTAATTGCTTACCACTTATATGGCTACTGTTCACAGCCTTTCAGAGATACCAGTGAAATGTAATCCTTTTATAATTGTCCAAATAGCAATCTATGCATGTAACAAAATTCACTTGCAGGCCGGTGCAGTGACTCGCACCTGTAATCCCAGAACTTTGGGAGGCCAAAGTGGGCAGATCACTTTAACTCGGGAATTCAAGACCAGCCTGGGCAATGTACTGAGACCCAGTCTCCACCAAAAAAATTTAAAAGTACGCCAAATACAGTGGCTCATGCCTGTAATTCCAACACTTTGTGAGGCAGAAGTGGGAGGATCATTTAAGGCCAGGAGCTAGCTCGAGACCAGCCTGGCCAACATAGTGAGATCCCCACCTCTCTGTGTGTGTGTGTGTGTGTGTGTGTGCGTGTGTGTCTCTTTTCTTTTCTTTTCTTTTCTTTTTTGAGACAGCTTTTGCTCTTCTTGCCCAGGCCAGAGTGCAATGGCACAATCTCGGCTCACTGTAATCTCCGCCTCCCAGGTTGAAGCAGTTCTCTGCCTCAGCCTCCCGAATAGCTGGGATTACAGGCATGGGCCACCATGCCTGGCTAGTTTTTTTGTATTTTTAGGAGAGACAGGGTTTCACCATTTTGACCAGGCTTGTCTTGAACTCCTGACCTCGTGATCCACCCGCCTCGGCCTCCCAAAGTGCTGGGATTACAGGCGTGAGCCACTATGCCCTGCTGATTGTTTTCAACACGTGAACTTCGACAGACACATTCAAACCATGGCAACTGTTCCAACAGAAAGAGGCTGCCCAGAGCACCCTGGGCAGAGCTGACTTGACGGAGTCTGAGCGTTGTGTGTGTCACCGCTGCTGCCCTCTCCAGCCACATCACTCCCTTTTGTGCATCCTCACACTCCATGTTCTTATCCAGTTCTCCACGGAGGTAATTTTGCCCCCTAAAGGACGTTTCACAATGACTAGGAACATTTCTGGTTGTCACAGGAGAGGGTCCTCTTGCCATCTAGTGGGCAGAGGCCAGGGCTGCTCCTGAACATCTTCCAGTGCCCAGGCCAGTCCCCAAGATAAAGACTCAGCCTTGGCCAGGCGTCGTGGCTCATGCCCGTAATCCCAGGACTTTGAGAGGCCAAGGCAGGAGGATCATCTGAGGTCAGGAATTCAAGACCAGCCTGGCCAACATGGTGAAATCCTGTCTCTACTAAAACTACACACGCAAAAAAAAAAATTAGCCAGGCGTGGTGGTGTGTGCCTGTAAACCCAGCTACTTGGGAGGCTGAGGCAGGAGAATCATTTGAACCCGGAAGGCAGAGGCTTCAGTGAGCCGAGATCACATCATTGCACTCCAGCCTGGGGGACAGAGCAAGACTCCATCTCAAAAAAAAAAAAAAAAAATTATCCGAGAGTGTCAGTGCATGCCTCTAGTCCCAGCTACTTGGGAGGCTGAGGCAGAAGGATTGCTTGAGCCCAGGAGGTCAAGATTGCAGTGAGTTATGATCCCGCCTTTACACAGTGAAATACTCTGCAACAGTGAAAGCGACCAATCAGCAGGGAGCAGTGGTGCACCACTACTGGGGAGGCCAAGGTGGGAGGATCACTAGAGGCCAGGAGTTCAACGCCAGACTGGGCAACAACAAAGTGAGACCCCTGTCTCGAAAGAAGGAAGGAAGGAAGGAAGTCAGTCAGTCATGGCTGGGCACAGTGGCTCACGCTTGTAATCCCAGCACTTTGGGCAGCTGAGGCGGGTGGGTCACCTAAGGTAGGGAATTTTTTTTTTTTTTTTTTGAGACGGAGTCTCGCTCTGTCGCCCAGGCTGGAGTGCAGTGGCCAGATCTCAGCTTACTGCAAGCTCCACCTCCCGGGTTCACGCCATTCTCCTGCCTCAGCCTCCTGAGTAGCTGGGACTACAGGCGCCCGCCACCGCGCCCGGCTAATTTTTTGTGTTTTTAGTAGAGACGGGGTTTCACTGTGGTCTCGATCTCCTGACCTTGTGATCCGCCCGCCTCGGCCTCCCAAAGTGGTGGGATTACAGGCGTAAGCCACCACACCTGGCTAAGGTAGGGAATTTGAGACCAGCCTGGCCAACATGGTGAAACCCCGTCTCTACTAAAAATACAAAAATTAGCTGGGCCTGATGGCACTGGGGCTGTAATCCCAGCTACTCGGGAGGCTGGGTCTCAAGAGTCGCTTGAACTCAGGAGGCAGAGGTTGCAAGGAGCCAAGATCGCACCACTGCCACTCCAGCCTGGGCAACAGAGCCAGGCTCTGTGGGGGAGGCAGGGGTGGGGGATGAGGGGAAGAAACAAAGAAAGAAAAAAAGTAAAAGTAAACAAGAACATGAATGAATCTTGCAAACATTAGGCTGCATAACAAAAACCATACAGACACCAAAGAGAACGTATTTCATGGTCCATTTATATGAAATTCTAGAACAAGCAAAACTAATCTCTGGTGTTAGAATTCAGGATAATGATTACCCTGAGGATGATTAGGGTAAGCAGGATCAGGAAATGGGGCTAAAAACTTTCTGTTTCTCCACCTAGGTGCTGTTTGCATGGAGTTCTGCACTTAAGAGTTTGGGAGGGGCCGGGCGCGGTGGCTGACTCCTGTAATCCCAGAATTTTGGGAGGACAAGGAGGGAAGATCACTTGAGCCCAGAAGTTTGTGACCAGCCTGGGGCATAATAGTGAAACCCCTCCCATCCCCATCTCTATTAAAAAAAAAAAAAAGGGCCGCGGTGGCTCACGCTTATAATCCCAGCACTTTGGGAGGCCGAGGCGGGTGGATCACGAGGTCAGGAGATCGAGACCATCCTGGCTAACGCAGTGAAACCCTGTCTCTACTAAAAATACAAAAACAAAATTAGCCGGGCGTGGTGACGGGTGCCTGTAGTCCCAACTGAGACTGAGGGAGACTGAGGCAGGAGAATGGCGTGAACCCGAGAGGCGGAGCTTGTAGTGAGCCGAGATCGCGCCACTGCACTCCAGCCTGGGCAACAGAGGGAGACTCCGTCTCAAAAAAAAGAAAAAGAAAGAAAGAAAAAAATTAGCAGGGCATGGTGGCACACACCTGGGGTCCCAGCTACTCAGGAGGCTGAGGTGGGAGGATCACTCGAGCCCAGGAGGTTGAGACTACAGTGAACTGTGATGACACAACTGCCCCAGCTTGGGCAACAGAGCAAGACACTGTCTTAAAAAAAATAAGGCCAGGCCGGGCGCGGTGGCTCAAGCCTGTAATCCCAGCACTTTGGGAGGCCGAGACGGGCGGATCACGAGGTCAGGAGATCGAGACCATCCTGGCTAACACGGTGAAACCCCGTCTCTACTAAAAAATACAAAAAACTAGCTGGGCGAGGTGGTGGGCGCCTGTAGTCCCAGCTACTCGGGAGGCTGAGGCAGGAGAATGGCGTGAACCGGGAGGTGGAGCTTGCAGTGAGCCGAGATCCGGCCACTGCACTCCAGCCCGGGCGACAGAGCGAAACTCCATCTCAAAAAAAAAAAAAAAAAAAAAAAAAAAATTAACTGGCCATGGTGGTACAAGAAGGTAGTCCCAGCTATTCAGGAGGGAGGCTGAGGTGGGAGGATTGCTTAGGTCTGGGAGGTGGAGGCTGCAGTGAGCCATGTTCACACCACTGCACTCTAGCCTAGGTGACAGAGTGAGACCCTGTCAAAAAAAAAGCCAGGCGCGGTGACTCACGCCTGTAATCCCAGCACTTTGGGAGGCCAAGGTGGGTGGATCATGAGGTCGGGAGTTTGAGACCAGCCTGACCAACATGGTGAAACCTCGTCTCTACTAAAAATACAAAAATTAGCCGGGCTTGGTGGTGTGTGCCTGTAATCCCAGCTACTCAAAAGGCTGAGGCAGGAGAATCGCTTGAACTCAGGAGGCAGAGGTGGCACTGAGCTGAGATCATGCCACTGCATGATCTCAGCTCAGTGTGTTTGTTTGTTTGTTTGAGACTCTGTCTCAAACAAACACACCATATATATATATATATCTTGAATCCTACCACAGCTCTCGTCTCCACTTCCTGGATCTATGGATGGTCATAAGGATGTAACCAGGTCATGCATGTAAAGCTCTGCAATGGCACAGAGCCTAGCACACAGTAGGTGAACTGACAGAGCTGCCATGATGATGATGATGATGATGACAACTTGGTCTCTCAGAACCTTCATCCTTCCGGCTGCCCCTAAACTGCTCTCTGTCCCTGGCATCCATATCCAGTACTTCAGCCAATCCCATCAGCTCGCTCGCTCTTTCTTTCTTCTTTCTTTTTTCTTTTTTTTTTGAGATGGAGTCTCGCTCTGTCGCCCAAGCTGGAGTGCAGTGGCCGGATCTCAGCTCACTGCAAGCTCCGCCTCCTGGGTTCACGCCATTCTCCTGCCTCAGCCTCCCGAGTAGCGGGACTACAGGCGCCCGCCACCTCGCCGGCTAGTTTTTGTACTTTTTAGTAGAGACGGGGTTTCACCGTGTTAGCCAGGATGGTCTCAATCTCCTGATCTCGTGATCCGCCCGCCTCGGCCTCCCAAAGTGCTGGGATTACAGGCTTGAGCCACCGCGCCCGGCCTCTTTCTTCTTTCTTTCTCTTTTCTTTTCCTTTCCTTTCCCTTTCCCTTTCCCTCTTTCTTTCTCTCTCTTTCTTTCTTTTCTCTTTCTTTCTTTCCTTCTTTTTTGACAGTGTCTCGTTCTGTCACCTAGGTTGGAGTGCAATGGCATGATCTTGGCTCACTGCAACCCCCACCTTCCAGGTTCAAGCCTTTCTCCTTCCTCAGCCTCCCGAATAGCTGGGATTACAGGCATGCACCACCACACCCAGCTACTTTTTGTATTTTTGGTAGAGATGGGGTTTCACCATATTGGGCAGGCTGGCCTCAAACTCCTGGCCGCAAATGATCCTTCTGCATCGGCCTCCCAAAGTGCTGGAATTACAGATGTGAACCACCGCGCCCAGCTGCAAATAGCACTTTTTCAAAGACATCATCCCTCAACACTCCTGACGGCCCTTCCCTGCTTCCTTTTGCTACTTGAAGTTTCACTTTGTATTGTAACTGTGTTCTTGATTGTCTATCTGCCACAGACCAGAGTGTCAGTCCCATGAAGGCAGGATTTTATCCGTTTTGCTCACAGCTGTATCCCCATGCCTACAACTGCACCAGTGCCTGGCACAGGGGAGACACTCAGTTGTAATTGCTGAGTGAGTGGATATAAGAATAAATGGGGCCAGGCGCGGTGGCTCACGCTTATAATCCCAGCACTTTGGGAGGCCGAGGCGGGTGGATCACAAGGTTAAGAGATTGACACCATCCTGGCCAACATGGTGAAACCCCGTTTCTACTACAAATACAAAAATTAGCCGGGCATGGTGGTGGGCGGCTGTAGTCCCAGCTACTCAGGAGGCTGAGGCAGGAGAATGGCTTGAACCCGGGAGGCGGAGGTTGCAGTGAGCCGAGATCGCACCACTGCACTCCAGCCTGGGCGACAGGGCGAGACTCCGTTTCTATAGATAGATAGATTAGATATAGATATAGATATAGATATAGATATAGATATAGATATAGATATAGATATAGATATACGTATATTCCATCTCCCCTGGTGGTTGTGAGGATGAATTGGGTTTGGATTTGCAGGCTTCCTGAGGTAGCGACATCGTCTGATGCAAAGGTGGGCTTTTTGCGCGGCGCCTGTGCTTCCGCCTTCTGCCGCTCGGGGGCAGCAGGCGCCCGGCGGATTCGCCCGCGCGGCCGCACCGGGAAAGGAGCGGGGGCAAGTCCTCAGGAGGAAGCTGATGAAATCCTGGCCAACTCGCAGTGAGCTCATCCCGCCCGGGCGCCTCCGGAAGCCACGGGGCCGCCCGGCCTCCGCCTGGCCCGAGCGATAAAGCTCTCGTGCCGAACCAGGGCGGGAAGTCCTTCCTGAAGTCTGCCCTGCGTGGGGCCTGCTGCCAGAAGCCTGGGCCGGAGGGGAGGGGAGAGGACAAAGTAGCGAATGGCCCCCTGGCTGTCTTAGAAGGATGAAAAGTGAATTCTGAGCCTGGCTGTGGGAGTAAGCAAAAGGACACTGGGGGAGGGAGAGCGGGGCGGAAGAGACAGAGATAAGAGATGGGAGAGACGACGGGAAGAAGAGGCAAAGGTGGGGAGACTGAGGCAGAGGAGGAAGAGAGAGAGACAGAATCAAGGAGGGAGAGCTGAGAAAGTCCGATGGAGCGACAGAGACAGGGATAGGGGAGACAGAGACAGGGAGAGACAGAGATGGCAGAGACAAGAAGAGACAGAGATAGAGACAAAGATGGAGGAGACACGGAGCTACAGAGGTGGTGGAGACAGAGACAGGGAGAGACAGAGATGATGGAGACATAGACAGGGAGAGACAGAGACAGGGAGGAACAGAGATGAAGGAGACAGAGATAGAGATGATAGAGACAGAGATGGCAGAGACAGAGAGGGAGATAGGGAGAGACAGAGATGGTAGAGACAGAGACAGGGAGAGACAGAAGTGTAGGAGACAGAGACAGGGAGAGACAGATGGCAGAGACAGGGAGAGACAGATGGCAGAGATAGAGACAGAGATGATGGAAACAGATGGCGGAGACAGAGGTGGCAGAGAGGGAGACAGGGAGAGACAGAGATAGGGAGATCAAGATGGCAGAGACAGAGATGGCAGAGCCAAAGACAGGGAGAGATAGAGATGGCAGAGACAGTGATGGGGAGAGATAGAGATGGTGGAGACAGCGAGAGACAGAGATGGCAGAGACAGAGATGGAAACAGACAGTGGTGGCAGAGACAGAGATGGGGAGAGACAGTGGTGGCGGAGACAGAGACAGGGAGAAATGAGAGAGTCGGGAAGAGACAGAAGTGGCAGAGACAGAGACTGGAAGAGACAGATGGCGGAGACAGAGACGGGGAGAGACAGCAGTGGTGGAGACAGATGGGAGAGACAGATGGAAGAAACAGAGATGGGACATGGGAGACAGAGACAAAGGCACAAGAGATCTACAGGGAGACAGAGACGGGAGAGATAAACACGGGAAAGAGAGAGACAGAGAGACCTAGGAGTGGCAGACATGGGGGAGTCAGGAGCGACGCAGAGGTGAGGCAGATGGAGTCAAAGTAGGGGTTCAGAGGTGCCGAGTTGGAGGTAGGGGAGACGGGGCGAGGGGGCCGGGGAGGGGCGCCCGGCGGGCCTGCGAGATCCGGGTGGGACGGGGCGGGGCGGGCCCCGGGCCCTTCCCCTCCCCGCCCTCCCAGCCCCCAGCCCGGAGCCCCGCGGCGGCGTCGCGGGCCGAGTCTCCAAGTTACCAAGTTACCGCAGGATTCGGGAGCTTCTCACTGGTGCGGCCGCGGCCAATCAGAGAGCAGCGCCGCTGTTCTCGGGCAGGAGGCCTGGAGACACGCGCACCTTCCCCCGACACCCAGCGAAGCGCGCTGACACACAATCGCATCGGCGCGCGCACACACACACACCGTCCCAGAGACAAATAGCGTCGCACCCCGCACATACACAATCACAGTGACACACACAGCGACAGACACACGTCTCAGGAACACACAGACACACAGCATCACACAGACACAAAATCACAGTGACAGCCGGCACGGTGGCTCACGCCTGTAATCCCAGCATTTCGGGAGGCCGAGGCAGGTGGATCGCTTGAGGTCGGGAGTTCGAGACCAGCCTAACCAACGTGGTGAAGCCCCGTCTCTACTAAAAATACGAAATTAGCTGGGCGTGGTGGTATGCACCTGTAGTCCCACCTATTTGGGAGGCTGAGGCAGGAGAATCGCTTGAACCCGGGAGGTGGAGGTTGCAATGAGCCAAGATCGCTGCCACTGCACTCCAACTTGGACAACAATAGCAAAACTCCGTATCAAAAAAAAAAAAAAACCTCAGTGATACAGACAGTCCCAGGACACATAGCACTCCCCAGACCCACAACCACAGGTCCACACAGTGCTGCCCAGGCACATGCAATCTCCATGAGTTATGCACAGTCCCTTGAACACACAACATCACCCTGAAACACACAGTATCAGTGACATACAATCAATATAGTGACACTCATAATCCCACAACAAATTGGTCCCAACACACTCACTAGATCACAGTGATACAATCGCAACAGTGACACATTCAATCACAGTGAGACACAATATAGCACACACACAATCTATTAGACACATACACAGTTCCATGAACACACAACATCACACAACCAAAATGACACACAACCACAGTGACACACAGCATTTCACAGGCACATACTGTCGGTGATACACAGTCCCACAGACATGCATTTGAGACACAATCACAATGTGACACACACACACAATCCCACCACGCACCATATTGTCCAGGCACACACAATAGTAGTATGTATGCACATGTTCACCTGACACCCAGCACAGCACATGGTCACACACTGTCACAGTGACACATTCACAGTCCCACCACCCACAACACAAGTATCACTGACACACTCAGTGACACGCGCAATCCCACATACACACAGCATTGTATACATGTACACACCATCACCACGACATACACACACAACCCCAGTGACACAGCATTACACAAACACATCCAACCACGACAACAGGACAGTACAGTGACATAGCACCTTCACAAATCTTCCTCCTAACACAACATCACTCTGACACACATACAATCCCAGCATGACAGAGACACAATCACATGGGCACACACATCTCACTGCCAGACCAGCATGCTGCACAGAACCACACACATCACACCATCATGATCACACACAGCACACCAGAACATCACACAATTGTACACTGACACACAATCACATTGTCACAGCAGCCCATGACATATAGCATTGTGACAAATGTAGCATGCTGACACACACCATCACACTGACACACAATCCATCAAGTGACACACAATAGCACACACTGACACAACCACCACCATAATGTGTGAACCCCCGACACAACAGCACACTAACATAGACTTACAGAGGACACACAGTCACACAAACACCCAACCCGCCCATCCCTGCCCTTGCCCCAGGAAGCTGTGTTAGATGTGGGACGGTGGGGGAGGGATGCGCTGTGTCTGTGTGTGTTTGTGCGTGTGTGCGTGTGTGTGTGCGCCAGCGCGGGCTGTGCCTCCCCCTCCCAGCCCTTCCCCGGGGGCGGGGCCGTGCTGCAGCCGCTGTTACCGGGTAAACTTCCCCGCCCCCCCCCAGCGCGGCCATTAGTCAACTCCCCCCTCCAGGATGATGTCATCGCCTCATTCTGGAGGCTGAGTAATCCTCAACTCCGCCCCGCCAGGTACCAGGGTAGGGGCGGGCCGCACCTGGGCTCACCAAGTCTGGAGCTGGGGTCTGGAGCTGCAGGCGGCGCTGCCTTGGGTCTCCCGGGGAGGGAGGGGACTGAGGAATTGGGCCTCTCTGAAGTGGCCCAGCCATGCACGTTAGGGTCTCTCGAGACTGGGGGCTCCCAGTCCGGATCCATGGGGCCAAGTAAAGGTGCTGCAGGGCTGGATCTTCCAGACCTGGGGGTCTGGGACTGGGGAGCGCCCCCCAACCTCTCCACTATCCCCTCCTCCCCAGCCACACCACTGTGAGGGGCTGGGTCGCTGGACCAAGTGTCTGAGGAATCTGAGACCCAGGGCTTGGACTTCTGGGGTCCTTGGCACTATGAGGCCTGGTACCCTGGCGCAGGGTGGGGGGTAGTTGCCAACAGGTAAGGAGAGCGACTCTGAAGTCTGATGCCCACGTCCTGGGAGATCAACCACCTGGACTCCGGGGAAAAGGGCTCATAGGGGTGGGAAGTGGGCAGGTCTGCACCTTGGGGCTGGGCAGGTGGTCCCACCCAGGTAAATTGGATGCCTGAGGGTCTGGTGACTGTTAGGGGCAGGAGTGTCTCCCATCATCAGTGTGGTGAGGGCCAAGATGCCCAGGAGCTCTGTGACATCTTAGGGTCGGGAGCCCAAAGGCCTGAGTCCGCAGTTTCTTGTGGAAGTGGGATGTTCAGCCCTAGTTTTCCTGGGATCAGACATGACTGTGTCCCCTTCTGGGGGGACCCTCAGTTCTTGTGTCCCGGGGCTAGGACATCTGCATCTCCTAAGAGGAGGGGGCTCATATCCTTGTTTTCACGGGTTCAGGCATGCCTGGGTCCTTTGGGGGTGCAGTGACACCCCTATTTTTATAGGGCTAGGACGCCTGGGTTCGATTCTGGAAGGGAACTTCAGCCGCTATGTTCAAGAGCCTCGATACCTAATCCTGTTTTGCGGGGGTGGGGCGGGGGAACAACCAGTCCCTGCCTTCATGGAGTCAGGATGCTCAGGTCTCCCTGTGGTGGGGGGGCCTTGGTGTCTATTTGCACAAGGCCAACTCCAGGTTGCCATTCTGGGAGTAGGAACAGAATGCGCAACCCCATTTCCAGCCCATCCCAACTGCCCATCCTCACCCGAGAGTGCGGGGCAGGGGAGCAGGGAGGTGGATGGTGCACAGCCCGGGTATCACCCAGCCGGTCGCAGGTTTGCAGGCCGCGCGCCCGGCAGCTCCCCGGGGCCCGGCTCCCCGCCCCCCGTGCCGAGGGCTCCCCCAGATCCGGGCGGACGCGGCGGTGGCCAATGAGCTCGCTCGCCGTCTCCGGGAGCTGGGCCGGCTCTGCCCGCCTGGCATTGGGCACGCGGTGGGCAGCGGCGGGCGGGGCCTGGGGGGTCCTCGCGCCTGGTTGGGCCAGGCTTGTTGCTGGGTAACGGGGCGGCGAGTTTCCCCTGGCAACGGCGGCGGGTACCGCTCACTGGCTGGCCGGGAAGGAGGGGGGGCGCGGGCGCAGGCAGGCCCCGCAGACCCCAGCAACAGCGCGCAGCCCCCGCCCCGCCGGGAAGCGGTAACCTTCACACGCGCGCCGGCCGCTCGGACCCTGCGGACGCCCGCGCCCCCGCCCAGCCCCCACCCGACCCCGGTCCAGCCTCCGGGCCTGCAGGGTCGGCCACACCGAGGGGACCCGGGAGACCCCCTCCCCACCGCGGAAAGCCAGGACTCAGACCCTGCAGTGAAAAGTTAAGTCCTTCCCAACTCCCTCTCCCCAGGCTGCGAAATCTGCTTCCCCAGAATGGCAGACAAGATCCTGGAGATGAGACGGTTTTAGGTCTGCAGTCAACCGGCTCTATTTTGTCTCACCAGCACTTCACATCCGGCTTACTACCTCCGGGCACTATTCTAAGTATGTTACAAATACGAACTCATTTCATCTTCACAATATTTTTGGTCCTGCCTGTGCCGATCCCTTTTGGACAGAGAGGGAAACTGAGGCACAGAGCAGGGAAGCTGCTTGCTCAAGGTCATCATTTGAACGGGTTCAAATGACTCCAGCGCCCGGGCGCGTTATCGTTCCTCTGTGCTGTGAGCCCGTGGGAGAGGCATTAACGTTCAAAATAAGAAACTTCACAGTCAAGAAAACACACTTGTGGCCGGCCTGTGGGCCACCAGTTTGAGACCCCGGCCTCACCATGAGCATCTGTGCAAATAGACACCAACTGTCTTCCTCCCAGAAGGAGACCTGGGCATCCTGACCCCATGAACACAGGGACTGGTTGTCTCTCCCCAAACTGGATTCAGGCATCGTGATTTTTGAACATAGGGCTGACGATCCTTCCCAGAAGAGAATGCAGGCATCCTGGCCCCATAAAAATAGGGGTCCTGGGCTGGGTTCAGTGGCTCACGCCTGTAATCCCAGCACTTTGGGAGGCCTAGGCGGGTGGATCACCTGGGGTCAGGAGTTCAAGACCAGCCTGGCCAACATGGCAAAACCCTGTCTCTATTAAAAATACAAAAATTAGCCGAACGTGGTGGCGCATGCCTGAAGTCCCAGCTACTCAGGAGGCTGAGGCAGGAGAATCACTTGAACCTGGGAGGCGGAGGTTGCAAGTGAGCCAAGATCGCACCACTGTACTCAAGCCTGGGCAACAGGGTGAGACTCCATCTCAAAAAAAACACCGAAAAAACAAAAAAAAAACCCCACAAAAATTAGCCAGGCATGGTGGCACATGCCTGTAGCCCTAGCTACTCAGGAGACTGAGGCAGGAGAATCGCTTGAACCTGGGAGGCATAGGTCGCAGTAAGCTGAGATCATGCCACTGCACTCCAGCCTGGGTGACAGAGCAAGACTTCGTCTCAAAAAAAAAAAAAAAGGGGGTCCAGATCGGGCCCAGTGGTTCATGCCTGTAATCCCAGTACTTTGGGAGGCTGAGGTGGGGGGATCACTTGAGCCCAGGAGTTCAAGACCAGCCTGAGCAAAATGGTGAAACCTCATTTTTTCTAAAAATACAAAAATTCACTGGGCGTGGTGGCATGGGCCTGTAATCCCAGCTACTTAGGAGGCTGAGGCAGGAGGATCACCCGAGCCTGGGAAGCGGAAGTTGCAGTGAGCCAATATCGTGCCTCTGCATTCAAGCCTGGGTAACAGAGTGAGACCCTGTCTCATAAAAGAGGCAGAGGCGTCCTTAGCTAGAGGTTTCCTTGCTTGGATTCTCAGAGAGTCAAGGGACTCCCACATTGGTAATAGTAATGATAGGTAAAATATATTAAACATCCACCATGCCCCAGTACTTTTATTGTTTAATTTTTTTGTTTATTTATAAAACAGGGTCTCTTTATTTTATTTATTTATTTACTTTTGAGACAGAGTCTCGCTCTGTCACCTAGGCTGGAGTGCAGTGATGGGATCATAGCTGTCTGTGGCCTTGGCCTCCTGGGCTCAAGTGATCCTCCTTCCTCAGCCTCCCAAGTACCTGGGCCCACAGGTGCACACCACCACACCTGATTAATTTTTTAATTTTTTGTAGAGATGGGGGTCTCACTATGTTGCCTAGGCTGGTCTGGATCTCCTGGGCTCAAGTGATCCTCCTGCCTCACTCTCTCAGAGTTACAGGCATGAGCCACTGTGTGCCTGGCCCAGTGTTTTATCTTTATTCATCTTCTGACTGCACATCCTATGAGGTAGGGACTTGTGCTGTCTTAACTCACAGATGAGGAAACTGAGGCACAAAGCTGTGACCAATTCCCCCAACATCACCCACAGCCAGTAGGTGGCAGAGGGGATTCTAACTCAGGCCATCTAGACTCACAGCCCACAGTCTTTTGTAAGGACTGTATGCGGGTGTGGGAAACCAAGGCAGGCGAATGGGTTCAGGCCAGGAGTTCGAAACATGCCTGGGCAGGCAACAACCTCATCTCTACAAAAAGTTAAAAAATTAGCCAGGCGTGGTGGGGCGCACCTGTAGTCCCAGCTACTTGGGAAACTGAGGTGGGAGAATTGCTTGAGCCTAGGAGGTGGAGGCTGCGGTGAGCTGTGATAGTCAGCTGTGATCATGCCACTACACTCCAGCCTGGGCAACAGTGCAAGACCCTGTCTCAAAAAAAAAAAAAAAAAAAAGAGGCAGCCCTTGACCCACCCACAAACTCCTTTTTCTTTGCCCACAAGGATTTTGTGTTATTGTTTTGTGGGTGGGGGTTGGTTTTTTGTTTTTGAGATGGAGTCTTGCTCTGTCGCCCAGGCTGCAGTGCAGTAGTGCGATCTCGGCTCACTGCAACCTCCGCCTCCCGGGTTCAAGCGATTCTTCTGCCTCAGCCTCCTGAGTAGCTGGGATTACAGGCATGTGCCACCGCACCCAGCTAATTTTTGTATTTTTAGTAGAGACAGGGTTTCACCATGAAGTCCAGGCTGGTGTTTTGTTTTGCTTTTGAGATAGGGTCTCGCTCTGTTGCCCAAGCTGGAGTACAATGGTGCAATCACAGCTCACTGCAGCCTCGAACTCACGGGCTCAAGCGTTCCTCCCACCTCAGCCTCCCAGTTAGGTTTCTGCATGTTGCCCAGGCTGGTCTGGAACTCCTGGGCTCAGGCAATCTGCCTTCCTCGGCCTTCCACAATACTGGGATTACAAGCGTGAGCCACCACGCCCAGCTGTAGGGAGGATTTTGACTACTGACAATGCTTATGGCCAAATAGACTCTTGGCCTTTCCCCGTCTTTTCTACCTCCAGCCACCAAGCCAGATCCCCGTTATCCTTCACACTCATTTTCTTCTCAAAAGAACATTACAGGCCGGTGCGGTGGCTCACACCTGTAATCCCAGCATTTTAGGGGGTCAAGGAGGGAGGATTGCTTGAGGCCTGGAGTTTGAGACCAGCCTGGGCAACATGGTGAAACCCTGTCTCTACAAAGAAACAAAGAAAGAAAGAACATTCTGAGGCCGGGCGCGGTGGCTCATGCTCATAATCGAGGCACTGTGGGAGGCCAAGGAGGGAGGATCACTTGAGCCCAGGAGTTTGAGACCAACCTGGGTAACATGGTGAGACTCCATCTTTATAAAAAAAAAAAAAAAAAGGCCGGGTGCAGTGGCTCAAGCCTGTAATCCCAGCACTTTGGGAGGCCGAGACGGGCGGATCACGAGGTCAGGAGATCAAGACCATCCTGGCTAACACGGTGAAACCCCGTCTCTACTAAAAAATACAAAAAAAAAAAAAAAAACTAGCCAGGCGAGGTGGCGGGCACCTGTAGTCCCAGCTACTTGGGAGGCTGAGGCAGGAGAATGGCGTAAACCCGGGAGGCGGAGCTTGCAGTGAGCTGAGATCCGGCCACTGCACTCCAGCCTGGGCAACAGAGCGAGACTCTGTCTCAAAAAAAAAGAAAAAAGAAGAAGGAAAAGAAGGAGGAGGAGGAAGAGGAGGACGAGGAGGAGGAGAAGAAGAAAGAAGGAGGAGGAGGAGGAAGAAAAGAAGAAAAGAACATTACAGGCTGGGCGTAGTGAATCATACTTGTAATTCCAGCACTTTGGGAGGCCGAGGCAGGCGGATCATCTGAGATCGGGAGTTCGAGACCAGCCTGGCCAACATGGTGAAACCCCGTCTCTACTAAAACTACAAAAATTATTAGCTGGGCATGGTGGCACATGCCTGTAATCCCAGCTACTCAGGAGGCTGAGGCAGGAGAAGCGCTTGAACCCAGGAGGTGGTGATGGTTGCAGTGAGCAGAAATTGGGCCACCACATTCCATCCTGCATGACACAGAGAGACTCCATCTCAAAAAAAAAAAGAACATTCCAGTACATCTGGCCTCCGGGTATCTGCCCGGCAATAGGCAGTCTGGACACTGCTCAGTGAGTGAGAGGTGTGAGGTACAGGAGGGACCATGAGCTAGCAGAGGGCTAGAGACTGCCCCTCTCTCAACTTCATCACTGTCAAACACAGAGGAAACACTGGCAATAATTAGTTATACAAGTGATAATAGCTAACACTTATTAGGCACTTACTATATGTCCAATACTGCACTAAATGACTTCCAGTGTGATCTCATTTAATAAGTATCTAAAGCAGTATTTCTCAAACGTCTTTGAACTTGATCTACGGCCAGAAAAATACTTTTCTTGTAACCTAATATGTATTCACTATACATCAATAAAATGTTCATAAAATATTACTTTCCCGGCCGGGCGCGGTGGCTCAAGCCTGTAATCCCAGCACTTTGGGAGGCCGAGACGGGCGGATCACGAGGTCAGGAGATCGAGACCATCCCGGCTAATACGGTGAAACCCTGTCTCTACTTAAAAATACAAAAAACTAGCTGGGCGACGAGGCGGGCGCCTGTAGTCCCAGCTACTCGGGAGGCTGAGGCAGGAGAATGGCATAAACCCGGGAGGCGGAGCTTGCAGTGAGCTGAGATCCGGCCACTGCACTCCAGCCTGGGTGGCAGAGCAAGACTCCGTCTCAAAAAAAAAAAAAAAAAAAAAAAAAAAAAATATTACTTTCCCTTGACTTCATAATTTTTCAAAAAAAAAAAATATATATATATATGATGGGGTTTTGCTCAGCACCCAGGCTGGAGTGCAGTGGTGCAATCTCGGCTCACTGCAACCACGGTCTCCCGGGTTCAAGCGATTCTCCCATCTCAGCCTCCTGAGTAGCTGGGATTACAGGCAATGCAACCATGCCTGGCTAATTTTTGTATTTTAGTAGACAGGGAGTTTCACCATGTTGGCCAGGCTGGTGTCGAACTCCTGACCTCAAGTGATCTACCCTCCTCGGCCTCCCAAAGTGTTGGAATTACAGGCAAGAGCCACCATGCCCAGGCTGTAGTGTATTTTTGTTGTTGTTGGCGTTGTTTTGAGACAGAATTTTGCTCTCGTCGCTCAGGCTGGAATGGAATGGCGCAATCTCGGCTCAACGAAACCTCCTTCTCTTGGGTTCAAGCAATTCTTCTGCCTCAACTTCCCAAGTAGCTGGGATTACACCACCAGGCCCGGCCAATTTCTGTATTTTTTTTTTTTTTGAGACAGAGTCTCGCTTTGCTGCCCAGGCTGGAGTGCAGTGGCCGGATCTCGGCTCACCGCAAGCTCCGCCTCCCGGGTTTATGCCATTCTCCTGCCTCAGCCTCCCGAGTAGCTGGGACTACAGGCGCCCGCCACCTCACCCGGCTAGTTTTTTGTATTTTTTTTTTTTTTTTGAGACGGAGTCTCGATCTGAATCCCAGGCTGGAGTGCAGTGGCCGGATCTCAGCTCACTGCAAGCTCTGCCTCCCAGGTTCCCACCATTCTCCTGCCTCAGCCTCCCGAGTAGCTGGGACTACAGGCGCCCGCCACCGCGCCCGGCTAGTTTTTTTTGTATTTTTTTAGTAGAGACGGGGTTTCACCGTGTTAGCCAGGATGGTCTCGATCTTCTGACCTCGTGATCCGCCCGTCTCGGCCTCCCAAAGTGCTGGGATTACAGGCTTGAGCCACAGCACCCGGCCTAACTTCTGTACTTTTAGTAGAGATGGGGCTTTACCATGATGGCCAGGCTAGTCTCGAACTCCTGACCTCAGATGATCTACGCCCCCTGGCCTCCCAAAGTACTAGGAGTGAGGTGTGAGCCACCGTGCCTAGCCTGTAGTGTAGTTTTTTAAAAACTCTGGTCAAAGCAGACATGTATGCCTATAATCCCAGCTACTAGAGAGGCTGAGGTGGGAGGATCGCTTGAGCCCGGAAGTTTGAAACCAGCCTGGGTAACACAGCCAGATTCTATCTCAATTAAAACACCACTAACAAAACCTCTTGTCTAGGGCCAGTAAAATTGCAGGTAGAAGTTGTGGTAATACAAAATGTTGTACTTTTGTCACCACTTACAAACCATACACCTAAAAAGAGTGAATGTTCTTGTGTTTAAATACATCTCAATAAAGCACAAGTTAGTTGGGATGTGAATGCATCTTACTGAGTAAAATGCATTAAGATCAGCCAGGCATGGTGGTTCACACCTGTAATCCCAGCACTGAGGGAGGCTGAAGCAGGAGGTTTGCTTGAGCCCATAAGGTCAAGACCAGCCTGGGCAACATAGTGAGACCACCCATCTCTATAAAAAAAAAAAAAAAATTAGCTGGGCATTAAAAAATCTAAATTTTTTAATTTAAAATTTAAAAATTTTAATAAAAATAAAAATTACTTAGGAGGCTGAGGCAGGAGGATCTCTGTAGCCCAGGAGTTTGAAGCTGCAAGGCTATTGTACCACAAGACTATCTATTGTGCCACTACACTCCAGTCTGGGCCACAGAGTGAAACTTTTATCCAAAAAAAAAAAAAAAGCTAAGTGCGGAGGCTCATGCTTGTAATCCCAGCACTTTGAGAGGCCAAGACGGGCGGATCCTGAGGTCAGGAGTTCAAGACCAGCCTGGCCAATATGGTGAAACCTCGTCTCTACCAATACTACAAAAATTAGCTGGGTGTAGTGGCGCACACCTGTAGTCCCAGCTACTCAGGAGGCTGAGGCAGGAGAATTGCTTGAACCCAGGAGGCGGAGGTGGCAGTGAGCCGAGATCGTGCCACTGCACTCCAGTCTGGGCGACAGAGCAAGACTCTGTCTCAAAAAAAAAAAAAAAAGTAAGATCCATGTAAGTGATGTCATATGTCATAATCCATGGTTTACTCATGAACCACAGTTTGGAAAACACCAGGAAGAAGGAAGGGAGAATGAATAATCAGGGAAAGCGAAAGAGAGAGGAAAGCTGAGGCGTTCCCAATGCTTCAAATGGGGAAATTTCATGTGAGATATAGATTACCTGCTTCTCTTGGGGAAGCTAAGAATGTGTACTTGGAGGCAGTCAAGTTTGAGAATTCTGACATCTTTTCTCAGCCAGCCCCATGCTAGGCACTGGAAGGTGACTCATTCTGATGAGGCGATTGTGATTGGGTGAGACCTGGTAAGGATGGAAAGTGTAGAGGAGGAGACAGGAGTCCACAGCTTTGGAAGAAGGAAGGACAAAACTCCCTGAACCAGAGCAGGGCAGGAAGTAACAATGAGAAAGTGAAAAAGGAAAGGGAATAGAAAGCTATGAGACAGGATAAAATTTGGCGTGGGGTCTGCCCGGGCATGTCCATGCCAGGGGCCCAGGGCTTCTTCTGCGACATGGGTCCCCTGCCAGATTTGTGGTGAGTGTGGCCAGGTGTGCATGCTCCAGTGTGTGTGCAGTCAGTGGACCAGTTAGCAAGAAGCTGTCACAGGTGTGACTTCATGACATGTGTTGGTGGTCAGTTTCTTCTATGTCTATGTCTGATTTGGTCTGTGTCTCTGAATATTAGTTTCTTTCCTTTTTTCTTTTTTCTCTTTTTTTTTTTTTTTTTTTTTTTTTTTTTTTTTTTTTTTTAGACCGAGTTTGCTCTTGTTGCCCAGGCTGGAGTACAATGGCAGGATCTCGGCTCACTGCAGCCTCTGCCTCCCAGGTTCAAGCAATTCTCCTGCCTCAGCCTCCCAAGTGGCTGGGATTACAGGCATGCGTCACCACACCTGGCTAATTTTGTATTTTTAGTAGAGACGGGGTTTCACCATGTTGGTCAGGCTGGTCTCGAATCCCTGACCTCAGGCGATCCGTGCACCTTGGCTTCCCAAAGTACTGGGATTACAAATGTGAGCCACCGTGTGGGGCAAATGTCAGTTTCTGATAGTTTTAATGTGTTAGCTGTGAAATTGCGTGAGTATATTTGTGTATGTCCCTGTTGGAGTGTGATTTGGATTTGGCTGTGTGTCCAGGTATCCCTGTAACAGGTGTCTGTGTGTGTCTGGGTGTGTGTGTGTGTCCCCTGTGCCTATCAGCAAGTTTGTGTTTCCAAATAAGCATTCCGCCTCTGTCTGTGCGGTTGCACCACCGTGTATGTGGTGTGGGTGCCTGCTCGGTAGGGTTGTTTGTGAACACAGTTTGTGGGCCCAGGTGTGATCATCAGTGTGGGTGTTTGTGCAACTGTGTGTGGCCCTGCCATTGTGTCCGTCTGCTTGTCTGGGGGACCCTGTTAGTGAGTCTGTGCATTTGCGTCTGGGTGTGTGTGTTAGCCCCATCAGTATTTGAGTGTGTGTGTTCATGCCCCTGTCCATGGTGTGGATTTGTGAGACTGTGGCCTTGTGTCCATGAGTACATCCTCTGGGCACGTGACTTGGTAGACCCTGGAACGCCCGTCGGTCGGTCTGTGTATGCATCCCTGGGGGTGTGGATCTGTGGGTCCCAGTCAGTGTGTGTGTCCGACTGTCCCGGTGTCTGGGCGATCTCCCTGCACCCCGCCGCACAGCGCCTGGGTCCTCCTCGCCTTGGGCCAGGCCCTGCCCGTCCCCGGCTGCAGGGAAACCCCCGGCGTGGAGGCAGGGGGGGCGCGGCGCGCGCCTGCAAGTCCCGACTTGTCCGCGGCGGGCGGGCGGGGCTGTAGCGTCACGCGGGGGCGGGGCGTGGGACCCGCCGGGCGGGGGCGGGGCGGGGCGGGGCGGCTTTGGAGCGGGCCCGGGATCCGCCGGGCGGCCTGAGACGCGGCGCGAGCCACATGCAAGCGGGCGCCTGGCGGTGGCGGCGGCACCAGCGATCCCAGCAGCGGCGGCCACTACGCGGACGCGCTTGCGGCCCGGGGAGCGGCAGCAGCCACAGCCACAGCAGCCGCCACTGCAGTTAGAGCGGCAGCAGCAGCGACAGCCCCAGCAACAGCCGCCGCGGAGAGCGGCGCTTGGCGGGCGCGCCCTCCTGAAGGAAGCCGCCCGCCCCCCACCGCCGCCCCCTCCGGCGTGTTCATGCCCCCGGGGTGAGTGTGCGCGCCCCGACTCCTCGCCGGCGGCCATCGGCCAGGCCGGGTGGACTCCCTGGAGGAGGTGACGGGAGTGCAGGCGAAGAGCAGTGTGGGCGCCCTGCCTCCCCACACCGCGCCTCCCTCCAAACCCTGCGAGGGACCCTGGGCCGGGGTCGCCGGGTGAGAGGCGGCTCGGCGTTGGGGCGCCGGTCTGGGCGCACAGGTGCCTCGGCGGTCTGGCGGGTTTGTTTACAAACAATGGGGTGCGGGCTCGGCAGCGCCCCCTGGCGGCCAGTGCGGCCCTGGGGAAGAGGGTCGACCCCGGGGTGCCCCAGCCCCCAAAGTCCGGGAGGGGCGGGGGGGCGGCACGGAGGGGCGGCCACACCCAGGGCGCGCGCCCGCTGGGGGCGGCGACGGGGGGCGGCTCGCGGGCCGTGGAGTCTGCGGCTCCTGCGGGCGGGGGCTGCGCCCCAGCAACAGCCGGTTATTGGCCCCGCGCTCGCCTGGCGGGCGGGGCGGGCGCACGTGGCGGCGGTGGGGGGGCTGTGACAGCGGAGGGGGGCGTCTGGGACCGCCGTGGGAGCGCGCGTGTGCGGGGTTGTGGATCTGCAGGTGTCTCGCCTGGGTGTGTGCGCGTGTCTGGCTCTGAGTTTGTGCTGGGTTCTGCAGCGAGTGGTGGTGTCGATCCGGAGGAATGTTGGGGTTTCTGACCCGTCGGGGTGTCTGCGTGAGTCCCCGCGCCTGTTTGTGTGGGGTTCTATCTCTGGGTGCCCTGCCTGTGGGGTGGGTGGACCTGCGTGTGTTCTCGGTGAGAGTTGTCTGTGTGTGCTGTTTTGGGGTGATAGTGGGGGTCTGTTGCCTGCGTGTGCTGGGGTGTGGAGGTTGTAGTGTGTGTGTGTGTTGCTGGAGTGAGCTGTTTGTGTGTTTATGTGTGTGTCTTGCCCGAGCGTGCGGTATGTGTGCTTGTGTCTTGCCTGTGTGTTTCTGTCTTGGCTGAGGCCGTCTCTCTGTATCTCCGGGGCATGTAGGTCTTTGCCCAGCGTTTGTGATGCTGCGCCTGCTAAATGCAAATGTCTTGTTTTCTGTCCAGGTGTCTGTGTGAGTTCTCAGGTGTGTGTGTGTGTGTGGTGGGGGGTTGTTTCAGTCTGGGTCTGGCTTGTGTGTCTGGCTGCAGCGTCTGCGATATGAGGGCCCAGGATCTGTGGGGTCTACACAGTGTAGACGGTGGGTGTTGCTCGCAGCCTCTGGATGGGGTTGTGTCTGAGCCTCTGTGTGTCTGTGTGTGTGTAGTGTATGTGTGTGTGTGTTGGGTCTGAGGGGCTTGTCACTGTGATCGGCTGGCTCATGTGTGTCATGTGGGCTGCGTGTGTGTAGTGTTTATGTCAGTCACGTGAGACCAGTGTTTTCTGTGGGTGCGCTAGGTGTGTGTGCTGCTGGGCTGTGTGGGATTAGAGTTAGCTGTAGGGTGTGTGTGTGTGTGTTGCTGACAGTTGGTGATGGTGTTTGAGGGCTGCTTGAGGACGGTGGGTTGGTGTCTGCTGGTCGTAGCCCGTGTGTCTGGTGGTGTGTTGAGGTCTGATGGCATGCGTCTGTGTGTGCCTGATTTACGTGTGTCCTGAGAGTTGGTGACATGTGGGTGTGTTTTGGGGGTGTTGATGTATGTGTGTCCGTGGGTGTCTGTTTTGTGTTGATATGTGAGTCCAGAGGTGTGCCGGTCTTATCTCTGGAGTGAGTGTGTGTGTGTGTGTGTGTGTGTGTGGAGAGGGGTTTGGGAACTGAGGCAGTGCCTAGCTTGTGTGTGTGTGTGTGTTTGCAATGGCTGCATTGTGTTTGCATGTGCCCCTGGGCATATCAACAGTGGGTCAGTGTGTGAGACTTTGACAGTTTGGATGTGTGTGTGGGGATGGGTTGTGCCAGCCAGTGTGCGCAGTACGTCGAGTGCTTGTGATGGTCTGTCTGGATGCTCCTGCTTTGGTCGGGGTGTATGTGTGTGTGTGTGTGTTGTGTGTACTGAGTAGTGATGTCTGAGACTGGGGCCATCTCAGTGTTTGTGGGCAAGTGGGAGGTGGGGTGGGTGGTCAGGCTGGCCAGTCCCGTGTGAGTCCTTGTGTGTGTGCTGTGGGGGCCTCCTTGTGCCTCGCTGCCCTCCCTGTGTGCCCCGCTGTCCTCCCTGTGTGCCCGTCGCTGTGTTGGGAAAGTTGTCCCCACCAGCCCATGCTGTGAGTCCCCAGTGGAGTGAGTTTGTGTTGTGGGACTGTCACAGCCCTCATACACACACCTGCTAGACTCCTCCATCCGTCCTGTGTGAGCCCTGTCTTTGCTGTGAGAGCCATCCTGTGCTCCCTGTCCCTCCTGTGTGCCCATCACTGTATGCACCGGGAGGCTCTCCAGACCAGCCAGGACCTGGTGGTGTCATCCCCTGGTTGGGCGTGTCTCTGTGGGGCCATCACCCCCTCCGCATGCACACACACCTCCCCTCTTCTCCATCTGGGTCCTGACCCCGGGTAGACTGGAGGTACAGTGGGTCCTGGACTTCTCTGCTGACCTGCTCCTCCTCCCGTGTCCCGCAGGCCCCAGGGAGCGCCATGGCCCGCGCACGCCAGGAGGGCAGCTCCCCGGAGCCCGTAGAGGGCCTGGCCCGCGACGGCCCGCGCCCCTTCCCGCTCGGCCGCCTGGTGCCCTCGGCAGTGTCCTGCGGCCTCTGCGAGCCCGGCCTGGCTGCCGCCCCCGCTGCCCCCGCCCTGCTGCCCGCTGCCTACCTCTGCGCCCCCACCGCCCCACCCGCCGTCACCGCCGCCCTGGGGGGCCCCCGCTGGCCTGGGGGTCCCCGCAGCCGGCCCCGAGGCCCACGCCCGGACGGTGAGTGCCCGCCCCGCCCCCGGGTGATAGGAGTCGGGAAGAGAGAGGACCTGAGACTCGGAGGAACTGGAGAAGTGGGAGAGGACGGGGTGGGGGGGAAGTGGCGAGCCCGGCCGGGCCACTGGGAGGGTGTGGCCAATGTGGTCTTTGTGTTGAAAGAAGCAGGAAGACGGAGGCTGGGGGTGGAGGGGGAGGTCAAGTGGGAAGTCCCTCCTGGAATCTGACTGCAGTCCCCGAATTGCAGCCCACTGTCTCTTCCGGGCCTGGGGCAACAGCTGCATCCGAGCTGCCCTCCCCCAGTCTGGGTCCCCTAGACCCCCTGGAGGATTCTTATTGCAGGGAGTGTAGGCCGAGCGGGAGGACTGTCAACTCTCGGCTCTGGGGAGGGGTCGAGGGGCCTTTTGCCTTTATTTGCATCTCTTTGGCCAGGGTTGGCCCTCTCCGCAGTCCCAGCGGAGGAAGGAGAGGGGGAGGGGCCATTGTGTTGGGAAAGTCCCCTCGGGGAGGGGGGGAGTCTTGGGGAGGGAAGGGTTAAAGGTCCCCTGCCTGATGGGCTGTTAACCCTGTGGTGCCCGGGGAGCCCCCCCATCCCTGCCGGCAGGCGCTGTAGCCCGGGAAAGTGAGTCCTGGTTTCCCATCCCCCATCCTGTCCCGGCAGCCCAAGGGGAGCAAGGAAAGAGAAAACTTCCCTAGCTCAGTTCCTGGAAGCCCTGGAAGGAGACACCGATTTCAAGGCCAAGGTCATAGATGTGGAAACTGAGGCCCTGGTTGTAGGCCTTAGGGAACCCTCAGACCAGGATCTGGTGGGACGGGAGGACAGGAGCCTCCTAGGGCGCTCAGAAGGGGGTGGGGCAGGAAGGCATCTCCCGCGTCCCAGCCCCCAGGCCCGCGCTCTGAAGCTGCCAGTCTCTGGCCTTCTGGTCTCTAGGCCTCTGCCACATCCGGAGGTGTGGCTTCCCTGTGGTTGGACACGACAGGGCAGGAGACCTGAGGCTTGTGATCTGGGTGGGGTTCAGTCGCTGTATCCCTGTGTGACCTTGGGATACTCCCTACGGGCGGGCCTCAGTTTCCCTGCCTGTCACATGGAACAGGCAAGATGTGGCCCCGTTGGGAAATAGAGGTCGTTAAGCCTGACCACCCCCGGGGTCACCTGTCTGGCCGTCTACCTTCCACACTGACAAGGGCCGTGGGGACGTAGCTGGCCAGACAGGTGACCCCAGAGCGGCGTCCCCAGGTCCTTTTTGCTTTCTGGTGCCTGGGGAGGAAAAGCTGAGAAATTGACTCTAAGACGGGGCGAAGGGATCACTAGAAATGAGTCGGGGAGCAGTAGCTGGGAAAGAGGGAAGCGGGCCCGTACACTTCGAGGCCTGGAGGGGTAGTGGGTGCTGACCGCGCCCCTCTGCCTCTCCAAGGTCCTCAGCCCTCGCTCTCGCTGGCGGAGCAGCACCTGGAGTCGCCCGTGCCCAGCGCCCCGGGGGCCCTGGCGGGCGGTCCCACCCAGGCGGCCCCGGGAGTCCGCGGGGAGGAGGAACAGTGGGCCCGGGAGATCGGGGCCCAGCTGCGGCGGATGGCGGACGACCTCAACGCGCAGTACGAGCGGCGGGTGAGTGCTGGGGGTGGGGTAGACGGCAGGTGGGACTTCCCGCCGGAGGAGGGGGCGGCAGGCGGCCCCCGCCAGATGTGCGGCAGCTGCTGCCCTGCGCGGCTGGGTCGCTCCGCGGACAGGCAGGTGGGGGGTGAGTGGGTGGGGGGGATCGCGCGCCCGCAGAGCCGCCCAGGGACTCCGCGCCGCGGCTGGCATAGTCGGAGCCCGAGCCAGGGCCAGGGCCAGGGCCGGGAACTAGGCCGCCGCAGAGACTAGCGGCGCGCCCGTGGCCCGCGGCCGCGGGGACTGAGGGCGTCGCTGGGCGGCGCGGCTCATATATCTCGGGCTATTTATAGCTGGTGAGTCAGCAGCCGCGCCGCGCCCGCCCCCTGCCGTCCCTCTCGCGCGGCCCGCAGCGCCACACAGCTTCCCGGGCGCCGGGGCGTGCCGGGGACAGCCGGGGCGGGCTGAGGACTGCAAGGGAGGGCTCGGAGCCCCGCCCCGCGGGAGGCCCCGCCCCCAGCCCCTGGCACGGCCCCGAGTTTTTAAAACAGATATTTGAAGCCCACAGCAGAGAATGGGAAATAACAAACATCGTGCGCCCACTAGCCAGCTCTGTTCAGTCTGAACATTACACTCGCATTGCTTATTAACAAACCAAACAAAACCGCAGAAATGCATGTGGTGAAGCTCCTCACTCTCCCCATCCCTTCCCCCTTCCTGCATCCAAAGGAAATCTCTCAAGTTGGCCTCTCTCAACCCCTGCAGGTGTTGCTTTTACTCCATATTTACCAGGCCAGAACCAGGGCTTAGAATCATGGGACAGTCTTAGCTTAGCCTGCATGACATAGTTTTTGTTCCTCCCCAGAATTCGTTTTTCCCTCAATATTAGGCTTCAGATTCACCATATGTTCAGCCAGGCTCGGTGGCTCACGCCTGTAATCCCAGCACTTTGGGAGGCGGAGTTGGAAGGACGCTTTAGCCCAGGAGTTCTAGACCAGCCTGGGCCACATAATGAGACCCCTGTTGCTACAAAAAATAAAAAAATTAGCCGGGTGTGGTGGCGCCAGCCTGCAGTCCCAGCTACTCAGGAGGCTGGGGTGAAAGGGTCCCTTGAGCCAGGGAAGTCGAGGTTGCAGTGAGCGATGGAGGGCCACTTACCTCCAGCCTGGGAGACAGAACAAGACCATCACAAGAAAGAAACAATGCAGTGGCCCATGCCTGTAATCCCAGCCCTTTGGGAGGCAGAGGCAACAGGATCACTTGAGGTTGGGAGTTCAAGACCAGTCTCACCAACATGATGAAACCTCGTCTCTACTAACAATACAAAAATTAAGCCCAGGCACGGTGGCTCACACCTGTAATCCCAGCACTTTGGGAGGTTGAGGAGGACGGATCACCTGAGGTCGGGAGTTTGAGGGGAGCCTGACCAACATGAAGAAACCCCGTCTCTACTAAAAATACAAAATTAGCTGGGTGTGGTGGCGCAGGCCTGTAATCTCAGCTACTCGGGAGGCTGAGGCAGGATAATTGCTTGAAAATGGGAGGCGGGGGTTGCAGTGAACCGAGATAGCGCCATTGCACTCCAGCCTGGGCAACAAGAGCAAAAATCCGTCTAAAAAAAAAAGAAAAGAAAAATTAGCTGAGCATGGTGGCACACCAGTAATCCCAGCTACTTGGGAGACTGAGGCAGGAGAATCTCTTGAACCCAGGAGGTGGAGGTCTGGAGGTTGCAGTGAGCCGAGATCAGGAGATCAAGCCACTGCACTCTAGCCTGAAGGACAGAATGAGACTCTGTCTCAAAAAAAAAAAAAAAAAAGCCATTTTCACTGCTACATAGTATTCTGTTGGATAAACATAGTATCCTTATTCATTTTCTCATTGATGGATATTTAGGATAGATATGTATTTTTATTTTATGTTTAGAGACGGGGTTTTACTCTGTCTCCCAGGCTGGAGTGCAGTGGTTCAATCACAGCTCCCTGCAGCCTCCAACTCCTGGGTTTAAGGGATCCTCCCATCTCAGCCTCCTAAGTAGCTGGGACCACAGGCAGGTCCACCATGCCTGGCTAATTTTTATTTTATTTTATTTTTTTATAGAGATCAGGTCTTTCTGCATTACCCAGGCTGGTCTCAAACTCCTGGCCTCAAGTGATCCTCCTGCCTCGGACTCCCAAAGTGCTGGAATTATGGGCCTGAGCTACCTCACTCAGCCTATTTTTAAATATATTTCAGATTTTATTTATTGGCTTTTTTTTTTTTTTTGAGACAGAGCTTCGCTCTTGTTGCCCAGGATGGAGTGCAATGGCACGATCTTGGCCCATTGAAACCTCCACCTCCCGGATTCAAGCGATTCTCCTGCCTCAGCCTCCCAAGTAGCTGAGGTTACAGACGCCCTCCACCATGCCTGGCTAATTTTTGTATTTTTAGTAGAGACAGGGTTTCACTGTGTTGACCAGGCTGATCTTGAACTCCCAACCTCAGGTGATCCACCCACCTTGGCCTCACAAAGTGCTGGGATTACAGGCGTGAGCCACTGCGCCCGGCCATTATTTATTGCCTTTTTTCCTCTCCTACATATGCATATTTCCAGGTGTGCTCTTGTGTTTCTAGAGTAGGTACCTGGGTGGTCTGCCCACCATCCACCTTACTAGGTGATTGCTAGCTTGCTCACCAGGTGGCACCCACAGCAGTTTGACAGTGGTGGGTTTTATAACTTATGCCAATCCGATGTGCCGCTTTTGCCACCATATCCTGGCCCCAAGAGTTGCTAGGGAGTGTTGAGGAGACTGGGCTGGTACCAGGCAACTCACTGCCAGGTAACATGAGGAAGATGAGGATCTTTTAACCTTCTGTAAAGTGAGTTTCTCCTTCCCTAGCACCTGAAGGGGAGGAGGTTAGGTGGTCCCCACTTAGCACAGAGCCTGCCTGTGGAGCTACAGGGAGTGGCAGAGGACTGCAGCTCTCTGTACGCTTTTTTGTTTTGTTTTTTTGAGACAGAGCCTTGCTCTGTCGCCCAGGCTGGAGTGCAGTGGTGCAATCTCAGCTCACTGCAACCTCCGCCTCCCGGATTCAAGCGATTCTCCTGCCTCAGTCTCCCGAGTAGCTGGAACTACAGGCGCTCGCCACCATGCCTGGCTAATTTTTGTATTTTTAGTAGAGACAGGGTTTCACTGTGTTGACCAGGCTGATCTTGAACTCCCAACCTCAGGTGATCCACCCACCTTGGCCTCACAAAGTGCTGGGATTACAGGCGTGAGCCACTGCGCCCGGCCATTATTTATTGCCTTTTTTCCTCTCCTACATATGCATATTTCCAGGTGTGCTCTTGTGTTTCTAGAGTAGGTACCTGGGTGGTCTGCCACCATCCACCTTACTAGGTGATTGCTAGCTTGCTCACCAGGTGGCACCCACAGCAGTTTGACAGTGGTGGGTTTTATAACTTATGCCAATCCGATGTGCCGCTTTTGCCACCATATCCTGGCCCCAAGAGTTGCTAGGGAGTGTTGAGGAGACTGGGCTGGTACCAGGCAACTCACTGCCAGGTAACATGAGGAAGATGAGGATCTTTTAACCTTCTGTAAAGTGAGTTTCTCCTTCCCTAGCACCTGAAGGGGAGGAGGTTAGGTGGTCCCCACTTAGCACAGAGCCTGCCTGTGGAGCTACAGGGAGTGGCAGAGGACTGCAGCTCTCTGTACGCTTTTTTGTTTTGTTTTTTGAGACAGAGCCTTGCTCTGTCGCCCAGGCTGGAGTGCAGTGGTGCAATCTCAGCTCACTGCAACCTCCGCCTCCCGGATTCAAGCAATTCTCCTGCCTTGGCCTCCCAAGTAACTAGGACTACAGGTGCGTGCCACCATGCCCGGCTAGTTTTTGTTGTTTTAGTAGAGATGGGGTTTCCCCATGTTGGCCAGGCTGGTCTTGAACTCCTGACCTCAGGTGATCCACCTGCCTTGGCCTCCCAAAGTGCTGGGATTACAGACATGAGCCACCTTGCCCAGCCATTTTTTTTTTTTTGAGACGTAGTCTTGCTCTGTCGCCCAGGCTGGAGTGCAGTGGCGTGCTCTCGGCTCACTGCAAGCTCCGCCTCCTGGGTTCACACCATTCTCCTGCCTCAGTCTCCCGAGTAGCTGGAACTACAGGCGCTCGCCACCATGCCTGGCTAATTTTTTTGTATTTTTAGTAGAGACGGGGTTTCACTGTGTTAGCCAGGATGGTCTCAATCTCCTGACCTCGTGATCTGCCCGCCTCAGCCTCCCAAAGTGCTGCAATTGCAGGCATGAGCCACCGCACTCAGCCTGTATTTTTAATAGAGACAGGGTTCCACCATGTTGGCCATGCTGGTCTCAAACTCCTGACCTTAGCTGATCTCCCACCTTGGCCTCTCAAAGTGCTGGGATTACAGGTATAAGACACCGCGCTGGGCCTCCGTACACTTTTTAGTATTGCCTTTAATTTTTACCAGTCGGTAGCCTTTCCTAGGATTTAGCCTCCTGCCTTCCCACTTCCTAGCATGTTGGAGCTGAGAGGGTCCTAGAGACCACCTTGTTTTCACTCTGCCACTGGAGAGAGGGCAGGGGTTTCACTCAGCATTGCCTAGAGGTGCTTCTTTTTTTTTTTTTTTTTTTTTTTTTGAGACGGAGTCTCGCTCTGTCGCCCGGGCTGGAGTGCAGTGGCGCGATCTGGGCTCACTGCAAGCTCCGCCTCCCGGGTTCCCGCCATTCTCCTGCCTCAGCCTCCCGAGTAGCTGGGACTACAGGCGCCTGCCACCTCGCCCGGCTAGTTTTTTGGTTTTTTTTTTTTTTGAGACGGAGTCTCGCTGTGTCGCCCAGGCTGGAGTGCAGTGGCGCAATCTTGGCTCACTGCAAGCTCCGCCTCCCGGGTTCCCGCCATTCTCCCGCCTCAGCCTCCGAGTAGCTGGGACTACAGGCACCCGCCACCGCGCTGGGCTTTTTTTTTTTTTTTTTTTTTTTTGAGACGGAGTCTTGCTCTGCCACCCAGGCTGGAGTGCAGTGGCCGGATCTCAGCTCACTGCAAGCTCCGCCTCCCGGTTTATGCCATTCTCCTGCCTCAGCCTCCCGAGTAGCTGGACTACAGGCGCCCGCCACCTCGCCCGGCTAGTTTTTTGTATTTTTTTTTTTTTTTTTTTTTTGAGACAGAGTCTTGCTCTGCCGCCCAGGCTGGAGTGCAGTGGCGGCTCTCAGCTCACTGCAAGCTCCGCCTCCCGGGTTCACGCCATTCTCCTGTCTCAGCCTCCCGAGTAGCTAGGACTACAGGCGCCCGCCTCGTCGCCCGGCTAGTTTTTTGTATTTTTTTAGTAGAGACGGGGTTTCACCGTATTAGCCAGGATGGTCTCGATCTCCTGACCTCGTGATCCGCCCGTCTCGGCCTCCCAAAGTGCTGGGATTACAGGCTTGAGCCACCGCGCCCGGCAGTTTTTTGTATTTTTAAGTAGAGACAGGGTTTCACCGTATTAGCCAGGATGGTCTCGATCTCCTGACCTCGTGATCCGCCCGTCTCGGCCTCCCAAAGTGCTGGGATTACAGGCTTGAGCCACCGCGCCCGGCTTTTTTTTTTTTTTTGTATTTTTAGCAGAGACGGGGTTTCACTGTGTTAGCCAGGAGGGTCTCGATCTCCTGACCTCGTGATCCGCCCGCCTCGGCCTCCCAAAGTGCTGGGATTACAGGCTTGAGCCACCGTGCCCGGCCTTTTTTTTTTTTTTTTTGAGACGGAGTCTTGCTCTGTCGCCCGGGCTGGAGTGCAGTGGCCAGATCTCGGCTCACTGCAAGCTCCGCCTCCCGGGTTTACTCCATTCTCCTGCCTCAGCCTCCGGAGTAGCTGGGACTACAGGCGCCCGCCACCTCGCCCGGCTAGTTTTTTTGTATTTTTAGTAGAGACGGGGTTTCACTGTGTTAGCCAGGATGGTCTCGATCTCCTGACCTCGTGATCCGCCCGTGTCGGCCTCCCAAAGTGCTGGGATTACAGGCGTGAGCCACCGCGCCCGGCCTGAGGTGCTTCTTTTGAAGCCTTTGCAATGGGGGGTGAACTCTTCCCAGTTCTCCTCCTTCCACAGATTGTTCTAGAACTGCCAAGACTGTGGGCACCCTGCTCCTTTCTCCTCATGTTGCCGGCCCTGCAGGGAGGGGCAGGATGGGCTGCAGTCTGTCCTTCAGCCCCTTGTGGGATGTCTCTCCTAAATGTACAACAGGGCTAGGGCGGTCACAGCTCACATGTGCCACACACTCGCTTGGTGCCCAGCTCTCTGCTGAAGACATTCCGTGTTTGTCCTCTGCCTCCTGGTCTCAGGTCCTGGATGAGGATGTGACCTCCAAGACATGGACATTAGCCCAGGTGCGGGGAGGAGCTGGAATAGGGTGGGCGAGACTGTTGCCTCACTGCTGGAGCTGACCATCCCCTGTCCCATCACCATACTCAGTCCCCTGCTAACTGCCCGGTCTCTCTCTTTTCCCCAGAGACAAGAGGAGCAGCAGCGACACCGCCCCTCGCCCTGGAGGGTCCTGTACAATCTCATCATGGGACTCCTGCCCTTACCCAGGGGCCACAGAGCCCCCGAAATGGAGCCCAATTAGGTGCCTGCACCCGCCCGGTGGACGTCAGGGACTCGGGGGGCAGGCCCCTCCCACCTCCTGACACCCTGGCCAGTGTGGGGGACTTTCTCTGCACCATGTAGCATACTGGACTCCCAGCCCTGCCTATCCCGGGGGTGGGCCGGGGCAGCCACTCCAGCCCCAGCCCAGCCTGGGGTGCACTGACAGAGATGCGGACTCCTGGGTCCCTGGCCAAGAAGCCAGGGGAGGGAGGGCTGATGGACTCAGCATCGGAAGGCGGCGGTGACCAAGGGGGTGGGGACTGAGCCGCCCGCCTCTGCCGCCCACCACCATCTCAGGAAAGGCTGTTGTACTGGTGTCCGTTCCAGCTGCAGGGGTGACACTGAGGGGGGGCTCTCCTCTCGGTGCTCCTTCACTCTGGGCCTGGCCTCAGGCCCCTGGTGCTTCCCCCCCTCCTCCTGGGAGGGGGCCCGTGAAGAGCAAATGAGCCAAACGTGACCACTAGCCTCCTGGAGCCAGAGAGTGGGGCACGTCTGCCGGTTGTTCCAGCCAGGTGCCCAGCCATCTTCCCTGAGCCAGCCGGCGGGTGGTGGGCGTGCCTGCCTCACCTTCATGCGGGGGTGGCCAGGAGGGGCCCAGACTGTGAATCCTGTGCTCTGCCCACGACCGCCCCCTGCCCCATCAATCCCATTGCATAGGTTTAGAGAGAGCACGTGTGACCACTGGCATTCATTTGGGGGGTGGGAGATTTTGGCTGAAGCCGCCCCAGCCTTAGTCCCCAGGGCCAAGCGCTGGGGGGAAGATGGGGAGTCAGGGAGGGGGGGAAATCTCAGAAGAGGGAGGAGTCTGGGAGTGGGGAGGGATGGCCCAGCCTGTAAGATACTGTATATGCGCTGCTGTAGATACCGGAATGAATTTTCTGTACATGTTTGGTTAATTTTTTTTGTACATGATTTTTGTATGTTTCCTTTTCAATAAAATCAGATTGGAACAGTGGATACTCTTTCTGCTTGCCTTCCCTGCAGCGTGGCCTTGGCGAGGTCTTCTAATCGGAGGCTCTGTGAGCCCTGCTTGTGAGTGGGTGGGAGAGGCGGGCCCTGGCAGTTGTGGCTCCATCAGAAGAAAGGCTGAGGGGCCTGGGCTCTGCCAGACTGGGACACTCCCAGCCTTCATCATCCCCATTCCTGGTAAAAGTGAAGCTCGGCCTGGTGCCATGGGTCATGCCTGTAATCCCAGCACCTTGAGAGGCTGAGATGGGTGGATCTCTTGAACCCAGGAGTTCAAGACCAGCCTGGGCAACACAGTGAAACCCTATCTCTACAAAAAGAAAAAAATTAGCCAGGCATAGTGGTGTGCGTCTGTAGTCCCAGCTACTCAGGAGACTGAGGCAGGAGGATCACTTGAGCCCAGGAGTTGGAGGCTGCCTTGAGCTATGATCAAGCCACTGCACTCAAGCTTGGGTGACAGGGTGAGACCCTGTCTCAAAAACAAAATAAAAAGTGAAGTCCCCAAAAGGGTAGGGGTTCTTTGTTGCTTTATCCTCACTTTGTCCCCAGTGGATAAAGTATGTTGTAAGGGCACTTGATATGTAATGGATGAGTGAATGACCCATAACATATTCAGAGGCACCACTGTGACAAGTGACAAGTGCTGGGGATAGAGTCATGAGACAGACATCATCTCTGCCCTCACAGAGACAGAAAGGGACATCTGTCTGGCCTTGCACTGTGATCAGCCATAGGCTGCCTCTCCAGCTGGAGGAGCACTTGGAGCTAAGATCACAGTGAGTCCCCGCACACTGCCCTGAGGCCTAACCAGGCTGGGCATAAGCAGCTGTGTTGAGTAAATGTAGAAAGGGTCACTCCTACTGCCATCTTCTGCAAATGGCCATGGCCACACACTGCCCTTGAGCCGTTTCCCTGTACTGATAACTGAGTGACAGAGACCTCAATGAGAAGCAGGGAGGTGGGCAGATCACCTGAGGTCAGGAGATCGAGACAAAAATCAGCTGAGCGTGGGGGTGAGTGTCTATAATCCCAGCTACTCAAGAGACTGAAGCAGGAGAATTGCTTGAACCCTGGAGGTGGAGGTTGCAGCGAGCCAAGATTGTGCCATTGCATTCCAGCCTAGGTGACAGAGCAAGACCCTGTCTGGAAGGAAGGAAGGAAGGAAGGAAGGAAGGAGGGAGGGAGGGAGGGGGGGGGTCATAATCCCAACACTTTGGGGGGCCAAGGTGGGCGAAGATCAGGAGTTCTAGACCAGCCTGGCCAACATGGTGAAACCGTCTCTACTAAAAATGCAAAAATTAGGCCGGGCGCGGTGGCTCAAGCCTGTAATCCCAGCACTTTGGGAGGCCGAGACGGGCGGATCACGAGGTCAGGAGATCGAGACCATCCTGGCTAACACGGTGAAACCCCGTCTCTACTAAAAAAAAATACAAAAAACTAGTAGGGCGAGGTGGCGGGCGCCTGTAGTCCCAGCTACTCGGGAGGCTGAGGCAAGAGAATGGCGGGAACCCGGGAGGCGGAGCTTGCAGTGAGCTGAGATCCGGCCACTGCACCCCAGCCTGGGCGACAGGGCGAGACTCCGTCTCAAGAAAAAAAAAAAAAAAAAAGCAAAAATTAGCCAGGTGTGGCAATGCACGCCTGTAATCCCAGCTACTCAAGAGGCTGAGACAGCAGAATCCCTTGAACTCAGGAAGTGGAGGTTGCAAGCGAGCCAAGATGATGCCACCGTACTCCAGCCTGGGTGACAGAGGGAGACTCTGTCTCCAGAAAAAAAGAAAGAAGAAAAGAGAGAAGCAAGGTATAGGCCAGGTGTGGTGGCTCACACCTGTAATCCCAGCACTTTGGGAGGCTGAGGTGGGAGGATCACTTGCAGAGTTCAAGAACAGCCTGAAAACATAGCAAGACTTCATCTCCACACACAAATACTTTTTTTAATTCGCTAGGCATAGTGGCACATGCCTATAGTACCCACTACTCAGGGGGCTGAGGCAGGAGGATCATCATAGCTTGAGCCCAGGAGTTGGAGGCTACGGTGAGCTATGATCATACCACTGCATTCCAGGGCAACAAAGGGGGACTCTGAAGCAGGGTATATAATTATATAATATTTACAGACACAGGGTCAATCCCAGATCCACCCCTTCCCAACTATCCTTGCTGCGAAAGGGACGCTAGGGGAAATGGCCCATCTGGATGGCCAGGGTGTGGTAACCGGGAACAATCACTTTGGAGAGGTATTTGATAAAACCGTGTGCTGTGATATGAATGAGTTCCCTAAAGTTCTTGGGTTGGAAATGTAATCCCCAGTGCTACAGATTTTAGAAGTGAGACATTCAAGAGGTAATTACGTCACCAGGGCTCTGCTCTCAGAAATGCACTAATGCCATGACCACGGAAGTGAGTTTTCACAGGAATGGGTTCCCTATTAAAGAATGAGTTCACCCCTCTGTCTCTCAGATGAGATGCCTCCCTCCATGTTACAACGAAGTCGGAAGGCCCTCACCAAATACCGGCCCCACCATCTGGGACTTCTCAACCTTCAGATTTGTGAGCCAATAGAATAGATTTCTTTTTTTTTTTTTTTTTTTTTTGAGACGGAGTCTCGCTCTGTCGCCCAGGCTGGAGTGCAGTGGCCGGATCTCAGCTCACTGCAAGCTCCGCCCCCCCGGGTTCACGCCATTCTCCTGCCTCAGCCTCCCGAGTAGCTGGGACTACAGGCGCCCGCCACCTCGCCCGGCTAGTTTTTTTTTTTTGTATTTAGTAGAGACGAGGTTTCACCCTATTAGCCAGGATGGTCTCGATCTCCTGACCTCGTGATCCGCCCATCTCGGCCTCCCAAAGTGCTGGGATTACAGGCTTGAGCCACCGCGCCCGGCCTCTTTTTTTCCTTCTTTTGAGAGGGAGTCTCGCTCTGTCTCCTACAGAATTTCACTCTGTCTCTCAAGCTGGAGTGTAGTGGCACAATCTTAGTTCACTGCCTCCTCTGCATCCTGGGTTCAAGCGATTCTCCTGCCTCAGCCTCTCTAGTAGCTGGGATTACAAGCGTGCCCTACCATGCCGGGCTAATTTTTTGTAGAGATGGGGTTTCACCATGTTGGCCATGCTGGTCTTGAACTACTGATCTCAAGTGATCCACCTGTCTTGGCTTCTCAAAGGCCTGGGATTACAGATGTGAGTCAGTGCGCCCAACCAGATTTCTGTTCATTATACATTTCCTAGTCTGTGCAATTCTGTCAAAGCAAGACAAAACAGACTCAGACATGGTGTCAAGATGAGAATGCACATACCTTGTGGCAAGCAATAGCTTTTGTGGGCATCCCCCTTAGAAGAACACGGGTGCATACAAATATCCAAGTACTGGCAATGCACAAAACCATCTAAGTATCCAACAGCAGGTGGAAGGGTAAATAGTCTTATGGAGTGGCCAGGCCAGGTGGCTCACACCTGTAGTCCCAACACTTTGGTAAGCCGAGGTCAGGAGTTTGAGACCAGCCTGGCCAACATGGTGAAACTCCGTATCTACTAAAAACACAAAAATTAGCCAGGCATGGTGGCAAGCACCTGTAATCCTAGCTACTTGGGAGGCTGAGGCAGAAGAATCGCTGGAACCCAGGAGGAGGAGGTTGCAGTGAGCCGAGATTGTGCCATTGCACTCCAGCCTGGGCAACAAGAGCAAAATTTCGTTTTAAAAATAAATAGGGTTAGCCGGGCGTGGTGGCTCACGCCTGTAATCCCAGCACTTTGGGAGGCTGAGGCAGGTAGATCACGAGGTCAGGAAATCGAGACCATCCTGGCTAACACGGTGAAACCCCGTCTCTACTAAAAATACAAAAAAAAAAAAAAATGAGCCAGGCGTGGTGGCGGGCGCCTGTAGTCCCAGCTACTCAGGAAGCTGGGACAGGAGAATGGCATGAACCCGGAAGGCGGAGCTTGTAGTGAGCCGAGATCGCACCACTGCACTCCAGCCTGGGTGACAAAGTGAGACACCATCTCAAAATAAATAAATAAATAAATAAATAAATAAATAGGGTCAGGCACGGTGACTCATGCCTGTAATCCTAGCACTTGGGAGGCCGAGGCAGGCAGATCACGAGGTCAGGAGATCGACACCATCCTCGCTAACACGGTGAAACCCCATCTCCACTAAAAATACAAAAAATTAGCCAGGCGTGGTGGCGGGCGCCTGTAGTCCCAGCTACTCAAGATGCTGAGGCAGGAGAATGGGGTGAACCCAGAAGGTGGAGCTTGCAGTGAGCCGAGATTGCACCACTGCACTCTAGCCTGGGTGACAGAGTGCGACTCCGTCTCAAAAATAATATAAAAACATACATACATACATACATACATACATACAACTGGCCGGTGTGGTGGCAGGCACCTGTAACCCCAGCTACTTGGGAGGGTAAAGCAGGAGAATTTCTTGGACCCGGGAAGTGGAGGAGGTAGCAGTGAGCCAAGACCACGCCACTGTGCTCCAGCCTGGGCGACAGAGCCAGACTCTGTCTCAAAACAAAACAAACAAAACAAAACAAAACAAAACAAAGTCTGATGTAATCACACAACAGAACAGTATACATTCATTAGCGGGAATGAACTAGAGCTTTACCAACATGAAGAAAAATCACAGATAATGATGAACAAAAACTGCAGTGGCAAAATAGTGGGTATGTGGGTATTTATTAGAACATTTAGCTGAGTGAGGAGGCAACTGCTTGTAATGCCAGCACTTTGGGAGGTTGAGGTGGGTGGATCACTTAAGGTCAGGAGTTCAAGACCAGTCTGACCAGTCTGACCAAGTGAAACTTCGTCTCTACCAAAAATACAGAAATTAGCTGGCATGGTGGTGGGAGCCTATAATCCCAGCTACTTGGGAGGCTGAGGCAGGAAAATTGTTGGAACCCGGGAGGTGGAGGTTGCAGTGAGCCGAGATCACACTATTGCACTCTAGCCTGGGTGACAGAGTGAGACTCTGTATCAAACAAACAAACAAAAAGTAATCAAATACTCCAAAAGAAGGCAGGAAAAGAGAAACGGGGGAACAAAAGTGGGACAAATGGGAAGCAAATGGTAGACCTAAATTCAACCATGTTAATAATTCTAAGACATATTATGAGAAAGGGGAGCCAGTTATGGGAAGACGTCACATCCTCTACCAAAGGGATGGCCATGCACTGCAGTGAAGGCGAAGCAGGGCTTTGACCTGGGTGCGAACACTCTCTGCATGGCCTTTGCCCGGCTCACAAATATTTAAGCATGGAGACAAATAGAGGTTCTTTTGTTTTTTGCTTTTTTTGTGACAGAACTTCACTTATTTTGCCCAGGATGGAGTGCAGTGGCACAATCTCGGCTCACCACAACCTCCGCCTCCTGGGTTCAAGTGATTCTTCTGCTTCAGCTTCTCAAGTAGCTGGGATTACAGGCATGCGCCACCTTGCCCGGATAATTTTGTATTTTTAGTAGAGACAGGGCTTCTCCATGTTAGTCAAGATAGTCTCAAGCTCCCAACCTCAGGTGATCTGCCCACCTTGGCCTCCCAAAATGCTGGGATTACAGGAATGAGCCATTGCGCCCGGCCTCCTTTTTTTTGTTTTTGTTTTTTCTTTGAGACTGAGTCTTGCTCTGTCGCCCAGGCTGTACTGCAGTGGCATGATTCTCACTGCAATCTCTGCCTCCCAAGTCCAAGCAGTTCTCCTGCCTCAGCCTCTTGAGTAGTTGGGATTACAGGTGTGAGCCACTGCGCCTAGCCACCTAGATGTTTTTTCTAAACACGATGTTCTTCATATTTATCCTGATTGGGATTCACTGAGCCTTTAACATCTGTAGATTTCTGTAATCCCAGCACTTTGGGAAGCCGAGGTGGGTGGATCACTTGAGGTCAGCAGTTTGGACCAGCCTGGTCAACATGGTGAAATCCCATCTGTACTAAAAATACAAAAATTAGTTGGGTGTGGTGGTGGGCACCTGTAATCCCAGCTACTTGGGAGGGTGAGGCAGGAGAATCACTTGAACCCAGGAGGTGGAGGTTGCAGTGAGCTGAGATCACACCACTGCACTCCAGCCTGGGTGTCAAGAGTGAAACTCCGGCCGGACGTGGTGGCTCACGCCTGTAATCCCAGCACTTTGGGAGGCCGAGGCGGGCGGATCACAGCGTCAGGAGATCGACACCATCCTGGCTAACATGGTGAAACTCTGTCTCTACTAAAAATACAAAAAAAATTAGCCAGGCGTGGTGGCAGGCGCCTGTAGTCCCAGCTACTCGGGAGGCTGAGGCAGAAGAATGGTGTGAACCTAGGAGGTGGAGCTTGCAGTGAGCTGAGATGCGCCACTGCACTCCAGCCTGGGCGACACAGTGAGACTCCATCTCAAAAAAAAAAAAAAAAAAAAGAGTGAAACTCCGTCTCAAAATAAATAAATAAAAAGTAAAAAAATTGTAAATTAGGCCGGGTGCGGTTGCTCAAGCCTGTAATCCCAGCAGTTTGGGAGGCCGAGATGGGTGGATCATGAGGTCAGATCGAGACCATCCTGGCTAACACAGTGAAACCCCGTCTCTGCTAAAAAATACAAAAAACCTAGCCGGGCGTGGTGGTGGGCGCCTGTAGTCCCAGCTGCTCGGGAGGCTGAGGCAGGAGAATGGCGTGAACCCGGGAGGTAGAGCTTGCAGTGAGCCGAGATCCGGCCACTGCACTCCAGCCTGGGCGACAGAGCAAGACTCCGTCTCAAAAAAAAAAAAAAAAAATTGTAAATTAAAAAATTAGCCGGGTGTGGCAGTGTGCACCTATAATCCCAGCTACTTGGGAGGCTGAGGTGGGAGAACTGCTTGATACCAGGAGGCAGAGGTTGCAGTGAGCCGAGATCGTGCCACTGCACTACAGCCTGGGCGATAGAGCAAGACTCCATCTCAAAAAAAAAAAAAAAAGAAAGAAAAGTACCAGCCAGATGCAGCAGCTCACATCTGTAATCACAGTACTTTAGGAGGCTGAGCTAAGAGGGTCACTTGAGGCCAGAGGTTAAGCCTGGGCAACATAGTGAGATCTCATGGCTACTAAAAATATGTATATAACTTCTTTGAGATGGAGTTTCACTCTTGTTGCCTAGGCTAGAGTGCAATTGCACAATCTCGGCTCACTGTAACCTCCACCTCCAGGGTTCAAGCGATTTTCCTGCCTCAGCCTCCAGAGTAGCTGGGATTATAGGCATGTGGACCACACCTAGCTAATTTTTGTATTTTCAGTAGAGATGAGGTTTCACCGTGTTGGTCAGACTGGTCTGGTGACTGCTGACCTCTGACCTCAGGAGATCCAGCCACCTTGACCTCCCAAAGTGTTGGGATTACAGGCGTCAACTACTGCACCCAGCCAATAATTTTTAAAAAGTTAGCCAGGGGGAAAAAATTAGCCAGGTATGGTGGTGCCTGCTTGTGGTCCCAGTTACTCAAGAGACTGAGGTGGGAGACTCACTTTGAGCCCTGAAGATCAAGATTTCAGTGAGCCATGATTGGACACCCCTGCACTCCAGCCTGGGCGACCAAGTAAGACCCTGTCACTAAAACAAAACAAAACAAAACAGGCCAGGCACGGTGTTTCACACCTGTAATCCCAGCACTTTGGGAGGCTGAGGTGGGTGGATCATGAGGTTGGGAGTTCGAGACCAGACTGGCCAATATGGTGAAACCCCGTCTCTACTAAAAATACAAAAATTATCCAGGCCATGGTGGTGGATGCCTGTAGTCCCAGCTGCTCAGGAGGCTGAGGCAGAGGAGTTGCTTTAACCTGGGAGGTGGCGGTTTCGGTGGGCCGAGATCATGCCACTGCACTCCAGCCTGCGCAACAGAGCGAGACTCTATCTCAAAAAACAAAACAAAACAAAAACCAATGAAAACCAACTTCTAAAATGCATTTATATACTCGCTAACCCTGGAACTTGGCTTTGGGAAGTCTTTCCTAAGTGTGCACAAAGAAAACAAGCTCAATGTTACTCAGCAGCAGACTGATTCAATAGTTAATGGTTTACCCGTTTTGGTTTTGGAATTTGATGCATGAGATACAAGGATCTCTGAGACATATTGAGAAAAAAGTACATTGGAGAAAAATAGTTATTTATGAATACGTAAAATAGCAGCTAACATTGAGCAATTTCGACTCAAAGAATGAATTTATTTTTTAATCCTCACATATCTGAGGAATGTACCATTATTCTACTCATTTTAGAGATGGGGCAACAGAAAGTAGTGTGGCGAGGGTCACATGGCTAAGTGGTAGAATCTAGGTTTGAACATGGTAGTCTGGAAGGATTCACTCTCAACAGTTACCAGGGGTGACCTCCAGGGAGTGGATATGAAAGTGGATACAGCCAGCCGGGCGCGGTGACTCACGCCTGTAATCCCAGCACTTTGGGAGGCCGAGACGGGCGGATCATGAGTTCAGGAGATCGAGAGCATCCTGGCTAATACGGTGAAGCCCCATCTCTACTAAAAATACAAAAAAAAAAAAAAAATTAGCCGGGCGTGGTGGCGGGTGCCTGTAACCCCAGCTACTCGGGATGCTGAGGCAGGACAATCATTTGGACCTGGGAGGCAGAGATTGCAGTGAGCCGGTGATTGTGCCACTGCACTCCAGCCTGGGTGACAGAGTGAGACTCCATCTCAAAAAAAAAAAAAAAAAAAAAAGTGGATGCAGTACAGCTAGGCTGGGCATGGTGGCTCATACCTATAATCCCAGCATTTTGGGTGCTGAGGCAGGTGGATTACTTTAGGTCAGGAGTTCAAGACCAGCCAGGGCAACATGGTGAAACCCTGTCTACTAAAAGTATAAAAATTAGCTGGGCATGTTGGTGGGGGCCTGTAATTCCAGGTACTTGGGAGGCTGAGATAGGAGAATCACTTGAACCCAGGAGGCGGAGGTTGCAGTGAGCCAAGATCACACCACTGCACTCTAGCCTGGGTGACAGAGCAAGACTTGTCTCAAAAAAAAAAAAAAAAAAGTGGATACAGCTAACATGTCCAAAAAGCATCTCATATTTCTCTCCAAAATACAGTTTAGCTGTGAAGTCAGCTGCTACTATTATGTGGCCAACATTGTGCTGACAGGCTGTGCCCTGCAGCAGAGAGGAATCTTCTCTTTATACTTGTATATTGCTTGAATATTTTACAAGCTTAGAAACCAAATCCACCCACCCTTCTGGACCTAGTTGAAGGCCCTCTTTCATGAAGGCCGACATGATGCTTTCCAGTGACTACTGGGTCTCAGGGACTTGTGAAAGGAAAGTCCAAAATCTTATTCCCACCGAGCGAACAAGCCGGCACGTGCCACTACATGAATCTCCACTGAGTACCCCGCCATCATGGCCTTCCCAATCAACGCCATTTCCATCTATCCCTTGCTTGTGACGTGAGGCTGTTTCCTTATCTCCAGCACAGGCGGGAGAACAGCATCTACCCCCATGGGGTTGCTGTGGGGATTCCAACTCAAAGAACAAGGACTCTGAAAAGTACCAGGCAGGTTGCATGGGTATGACTGTTAACTGTTATCATTAAACTTGCCACCTGCAACCTAAGCCATCTCTTCCACACCTGTAACGAGCTAATAGAACATATGTCAGGATAACTTTTTTTTTTTTGAGATGGAGTCTCGCTCTGTTGCCCAGGCTGGAGTGCAGTGGTGGTCTCAGCTCACAGCAACCTCCACCTCCCACCGGGCTCAAGCAATTCTCCTGCCTCAGCCTCCTGAGTAGCTGGATTACAGCCGCACACCACCATGCCTAATTTTTGTCTTTTTTTTAAGTAGAGATGGGGTATCACTGTGTTGGTGAGGCTGGTGTTGAACTCCCGACCTCGTGATCCGCCTGCCTCGGCCTCCCAAAGTGCTGAGATTTTTTTTCTTTTTTTTTTTTTTTTTCTGAGACGGAGTCTCGCTCTGCTGCCCAGGCTGGAGTACAGTGGCCGAATCTCAGCTCACTGCAAGCTCCGCCTCCCGGGTTCACGCCATTCTCCCGCCTCAGCCTCCCGAGTAGCTGGGACTATAGGCGCCCGCCACCGCGCCCGGCTAATTTTTTGTATTTTTAGTAGAGACGGGGTTTCACTGTGGTCTCGATCTCCTGACCTTGTGATCCGCCCGCCTCGGCCTCCCAAAGTGCTGGGATTACAGGCGTGAGCCACCGCGCCCGGCTTTTTGAGCTTTTTTTTCTTTTTTGAGACAGTATCTCGCTTTGTCACCTAGGTAGGCTTCAGTGCAGTGGTGAAATGCAGGTCATTTCAGCCTCAAACTCTTGGGCTCAAGTAATCCTCTTGCCCCAGTCTCCCAAGCAACTGTGACCATAGGCACAAGCCACCATACTCAGCTATTTCTTTTTTTTTTTTTTTTTGAGACGGAGTCTCGCTCTGTCGCCCGGGCTGGAGTGCAGTGGCCGGATCTCAGCTCACTGCAAGCTCCGCCTCCCGGGTTTATGCCATTCTCCTGCCTCAGCCTCCCGAGTAGCTGGGACTACAGGCACCCGCCACCTCGCCCGGCTAGTTTTTTGTATTTTTTAGTAGAGACGGGGTTTCACCGAGCTATTTCTTTTTTTATGGAGATGCAGTCTTGCATTGTTTCCCAAGTTGGTCTTGAACTCTTGAGCTGAAATGATTCTCTCACCTCAGCCTCCTACCATGCCTGACCAACTGAAGATTTTTTTTTTTGAGATGGAGTAATGCACTGTCACCCGGGCTGGAGTGCAGTGATGTGATCTCGGCTCATTGTAACCTCCGCCTCCTGGGTTCAAGTGATTTTCCTGTCTCAGCCTCAGCCTCCCCAGCAGCTGAGATTACAGGCACCCGCCACCATGCCTGGCTAATTTTTTTGTATTTTTAGTAGAGATGGGGTTTCACTATGTTGGCCAGGCTGGTCTCGAACTTCTGACCTCATGATCTGCCCATCTCAGCCTCCCAAAATGCTGGGATTACAGGTGTGAGCCACCACGCCTGGCCTTTTTTTTTTTTTTTTTTTTTTTACATTTTTATGATTAATACAAACATCATGTGGGAGTTTATGAAATTTGTAGAAACTAGGTATTTCTTGCCTGGGGCTGGCAGCTTTCCCCTTGATTCCTGAGGGGTCCTCTGGGTGACTTAATCTCTGCCATTAGAGGTACAGGGTGGAAAAGTTGGAAGCTTCCGGGGATTCTACAATTTTGTTTTTATCAATCCAAACCCACCTGCTCCCCCTTGTGACCCAGGCTGCACATTACAGTCAAGAATGTAATTAGCTCAAAATTTAAAGACCATGTGAAATTCATGCAGCAATGTAACTGCTGACCGACACCATGATTGCACTAAAGGTGGCCAGACATGGATCCCTTCCGAAATGCAGCCCGTCTCACCTCTGGTGGGAGCAGGTGATGCAGGGTTGAGGAACGGAGGCCCTCCTGTAGTGGAGACCAGTTTTCTCCCCAACTGACTGCTGTGGGATTGGAATAGGAGAGACTGATTTATTGAAACATCACACAATTTACATAAAGAAGAAACAGGAGCAAGAGTGGGGTGAACTGGAACGTGCTTTGGCTGCATCAAGACAAACCTGGTCTTCCAATAAAAGCTCTGACCCGTAGCGGCTGTGGGACTTGGGGCATATTAAGCATCACTTTTGACTTCCTTTTATTATTATAATTCTTGTCACTGAAAATAGCCACTATTTAGCTGAATTACCCATTAGACAACTGGAGCCAGAAGCTTCTACACACTCTAGAATGTAAACAATTTAACTCTTGCTGCATCACCCAGAAAAAATGGTGGCAGGAATGGTGAGAGAGAGGAGGAATCTCTGAGTTAAGAGTCTTAAAGGAGATTTCTTCAGGTCTGAAAAGGCAACTGGTAGGATCATCCCATTCTCTCTCAGAAGCTTCTGAAGTGGAAGAAAAACAAGCAAATCCTAAAGCAAGTAACTTTATTATCATTCCTTTAAAAAGAACCAAGGAAAATTCACAACATATGTGAAACACAAACAGCTGTGGTTTAGGAGGTAAACAAAGGACCAACACAACCCTGAAATGCAACAGCCTCTGAGTGGCTTGGGATGCATGTGACTGGGGTTCTGTTAAAAGGGCAGGCTCCTCCCTCCCAGCCCTGAAGCCCCAGGAACCTGCATTGAAAGACAAGCTCTCCTACTAATACTCAAATTGCAGGGTCTCACCCTAACATCCAAGACTTGGTAACATCTCCTTTCTCCCAACACCCAGCTGGAACTCAACTAATCCTAAATGAAAACTCAAGAACAGCACACCAGATGCCACCTGTTGTTTGTCAGGGTCTCAAACTCCAGAGGAAATGCATTTGCCTGTCATGGTTTTCCTCTCTGAGGGCACCTGTCTGAACTTGGAGCTGTGCTTCCACTGGTGCCTCACTGGGCCTGGGTCTACTCTCAACCTGAAGTCACACTTTTCTCTGTAAGACATCAGGTGAGGAGTAAGTCCAAGAAGGTGGCAAGAGGCTCCCAAGCAACAGAGCATGCTCGTTCCTGGCAGGCATCTCCCACAACGCCCCAGAGGGCTGGCGAGGCTATGACAGCATAAGGACAGACAAAGGGCAGAGGGGTGCTTGGAAGTGCTCATCACTCAGGGGAGCTGGCAGGCCCAGGATGACAGGCAGCCTGAACAGTGCTGGAACAAAGACAGCAACCCTGCCCCTTGTCGAGCAGCTGCTTGTGATGGGAAGCAGCATGTCGGCACCACCTCCTTCGTCGCAGGAAATGTTTTGTACTGGGCCAATGACTTCAGTTTTCCTTGCCTGGAGATGCCTTCATGAAGGAAGGGGACAGGGAATACAGGCGGGCATGCTGCAATTGGCATCTCCGGAGCTGCCAAGTCTTGAGTTCACTTGGGGCCAAGGCACTCCACAATCCCATTCCCCTTCATGCCATCGAAGAAGAAGAAGTTGTTGTGAGGAGGGTCCCGCTGAGACAGGGCCTAGGGAGAAAAATGAAAAGAGGGTTTATCTCAAGGTGCTTTAAGAGGAATAGAGGGAAAAAAAATTCTAAAAGCAGTCTAGGGCAGTGGTTCTTTTTTTTTTTTTTTTTTTGAGACGGAGTCTGGCTCTGCCGCCCAGGCTGGAGTGCAGTGGCCGGATCTCAGCTCACTGCAAGCTCCGCCTCCCGGGTTTACGCCATTCTCCTGACTCAGCCTCCCGAGTAGCTGGGACTACAGGCGCCCGCCACCTCACCCGGCTAGTTTTTTGTATTTTTTAGTAGAGACGGGCTTTCACCGTGTTAGCCAGGATGGTCTTGATCTCCTGACCTCGTGATCCGCCTATCTCGGCCTCCCAAAGTGCTGGGATTACAGGCTTGAGCCACTGCGCCCGGCCGGCAGTGGTTCTTAACTGGGGTTGATTTAGATCCCAAAGGGCTATTTGGCAACGTCTGGAGACAATTTTGATTGTCCTATCTCTGCTCTATCCCTTACAAGCTGTGTCCATGAGGAGATTATTTAACCTCCAAACATTACCTTCTCTACCTAACATGAGAATAAGAAATGTATTAGCTTGGGTTAAACTATGTATCTCAAAAATTTAAAGCAGGCCAGGGCCAGGCACACTCACACCTGTAATCCCAGCACTTTGGGAGGCCGAGGTGGGAGAATCACTTGAGCCCAGGAATTCAAGACCACCCTGCGCAACATGGTGAGACCCTGTCTACATGAAAACTGAAATAGGTCGGGTGCGGTGGCTCACGCCTGTAATCCCAGCACTCTGGGAGGCTGAAGTGGGCAGATCACCTGAGGTTGGGAGTTCAAGACCACCCTGGCCAACATAGTGAAACGTGTCTCTACTAAAAATGCAAAAATTAGCTGGGTGTGGTGGCACACTACTTGGGAGTCTAAGGTAGGAGAATCGCTCGAACCCGGGAGGCAGAGGCAGTAAACTGAGATTGCGCCACTGCACTCAGCCAGGGCAACAGAGTAAGACTCTGTCTCAAAAAGAAAAGAAAAAGGAAAAGGAAAAGAAAACTGAAATAAATTAGCCAGGTATGATGATGCGTGCCCAAGGTGCCAGCTACTCGGGAGGCTGAGGTGGGAGGATCGCTTGAGCCTGGGAGATTGAGGCTGCAGTGAGCTGTAATAGAGCCACTATACTCCAGCCTAGGTAACAGAGTGAGACCCTGTCTCCAAAACAAAACAAAACAAAACAAAAAAAAACAACAAAAAAAAACACCTTAAGACTAAAGCAATGCCTAACACTGTGTTGTACCACCACTGGGCAACAGCAGAAATAATTATTCATGACTATTCAACTCAGAAAGGTGGCAGTTCTTAGGCTGTGGCCTTGATCACCTAAGGGGACACATTTAATCAAGAAGCACACTGATCCAGAAGGAGGATCTTCCATGAGGACATAAAATCGCTAGGCTTCCACAGGGGGTCAGGGCTGGGATCCAGAGGGCCTGGACAATGCTATTTAGCAATGGCAATGGTGATTATCTTGTGGGGTTACCAGACAGAGCACTTTAAAAGACAAGAACAGGGCTGGGCTTAATGGCTCACACCTGTAATCCCAGCACTTTGGGAGGCTGAGGCGGGAGAATCACTTGAGCCCAGGAGTTCAAGACCAGCCTGGGCAACATGGCAAAACCCCTTATCTACAAAAGACCTGTCTTTTGAGGTAGGGTCAGCCCCTGAAACAACATACTGACTCTTATGAGAAAGGGTTTACAATTGTCCACAAATTTTCAAACAGGTGCTTAACCTAGAAAGGACTGAAATTTTACCACAAGCCACCATTTAAAGAGAAGGACATCACCTAGGCAAGCTGCCAGGGCAGGGTTTAACGGTTCCCAGGAGCACCGTACCATCATTCATGAGGAAGGTGGCGCTACACATCCTGAACTGCTCCTCCTCAAACTCAGCACCAAACCCTTTTCATTTCCTCATCCACAAAACGGGGACAATCACATCTACTATATACAAATAGTGTTATCCAGCCATTTTTCCAGGGAAATTTTATTTATTTAAAATGTTTTTAATTTTAATTTTTTGAGACAGGATCTTGTTCTGCTGCCCAGGTGGGAAGCACATTCTCGGCTTACTGCAACCTCCGTCTCCCCAGCTCCCACAGAGACCCTGCCTCCCAAGTAGCTGGGACTTTTGTAGACATGAGGTCTCCCCATGTTGCCCAAGCTGGTCTTGAACTCCTAGGTTCAAGTAATCCTCCCAAAGTGCTGAAATTACAGGCTTGAGCTACTGCACCCAGTCAAGGGAAAATTTATTCAGCATCTACTTTATGCCAGGTATTTGGCTAGACATTAAGATTCTGAGAAGGTCTCTGTCCACATGGAGCTTGGATCAGAAAGAAGTTTGTTTCTCTGGGCTCACGTATAAAATAGGCAAATAAAAAGCACCTGCCTGCTAGAGCTTTTGGTGAGAATGAAATGTGGCCAGGCTTGTAAAGTGCCTAGCACATAGTAAATTCTCAGTAAGCAGGAGCTGCTATTAATAGGGGCCAGGAGTCCTTTACCAATACTGGGGATGCCACCAACCCAGCCAGGTGGAAGGGTCCAACAGTCCACAGCTGGAACTCTTAGACCCTCAAACCCAAGATACAGGAGATGGTACGTGTTTTACCAGGAGCCTGGGATGGCTGCTGCTTTCACTATCACCTCTCTCTTTTTTTTTTTTTTTTTTTGAGACAGAGTCTCGCTCTGTCGCCCAGGCTGGAGTGCAGTGGCCGGATCTCAGCTCACTGCAAGCTCCGCCTCCCGGGTTCAGGCCATTCTCCTGCCTCAGCCTCCCGAGTAGCTGGGACTACAGGCGCCCGCCACCTCGCCCGGCTAGTTTTTTGTATTTTTAGTAGAGACGGGGTTTCACTGTGTTAGCCAGGATGGTCTCGATCTCCTGACCTCGTGATCCACCCGTCTCGGCCTCCCAAAGTGCTGGGATTACAGGCTTGAGCCACCGCGCCCGGTCTACTATCACCTCTCTTACCATAGACAGGGAGACCTGCCGTGGACGGTGGGGATGGAGAGAAAGGAAAACTGCTATAAAGTTAAGGAAGTAGACATGGATATAAAATAGGGTATCTAAAATGATATAAGAAAGGAAAGACGCAAAAGATGATTCCAAGGGAGTAGACTTGCGCTTGCCCCCATCTCCTAGTGTAAGCTTTCTATAGGTGCTTAGACAGTGCCTCAGGAGAGAAAGGCGAGTCTGAGGCCCTTGGACTGTAGGCCCCGCCTGCCAGCTGGCTGAAGGCTGACCTGTGATAAGTATGAAGGAGTACTGGGGATGAGGGCAGGGTATGGGGTGAACATGGGGCAAAAGGTAAAGTGCTTCCCAAGCAAGATGGGGTAGGAGGAGATTCCAAACACACCCAGCAACCAAGAATGCAGAGTACTCTGGCTATCTGGGATAAACAGAAACAAGATGCTGGGCACCAGCTGTCTCCAGCAGGCAGGAAGGAGGGGGCTGTGTGAGGATGGGGATGTGAGAAGCTACCACCAACAATGGGGTCAAGGCTACCTGCCCCAACCTCCAGTCTCCATCCCACATGAAAAATTTAGGGGAAGCCCCTCAATGGGATGTACAGAAGTGAGGCTGATGGTGCAACGGCAGCTGCCCAGGGGTCCATGCAGTCTCTACATGATGGTGCCATTGAAGGCAACACCTGACACATGACTGCCACATGGTGAAGAGGACAGGCTCAGAAACCAGAGTGCCTGGGCCCAAATCCTGGCACCACACTCACTAGACTGGGCAAGCAACTTCTTTCCTGCACCTTAGTTCCTCTTTTATAAACCAGGGATCACAGGAGTTCCTACCTCATAGGGCCGGTGGGAGATGAAATGAGTATCCATGTAAAAAACACTGTCTTTGTGTGGCAGACAGTGGGCTTTCAGTAAGTCTTGTCTATTACTATTGGTGGTGTCATCATTTTAGGCTACAAAAATATGTACATTCCCATTCACCACTTAGAACGTTCCCATTGCTGCACTCTTTCCTGTAGTTTGTCTACAGGGAGCCTCAGAATACTGCTCAAATAGTCCTCTGGGTGGTCATTACCCTCTTCTCAGATTGGGCATATAAACTGTAATTTTCACATCACTCTGGGTTACGTATAAAATTGAGCAAGGAAAGAGGTATGGCCATTGCACACTTTTCTTCCCCCTTCAAACATCTCCTCAGTGCCCATCACATAGAAGAAAGTTAGATTTGATCAAAGGAAGGAAGAATTTAGACCAGAAAGAAGGATCAGAAAAGAATAGACCAAAAAAACAAAAAACAAACAAACAAACAAAAAAACAAAAAAAACCCAAAAAAGGTAGCCTTAGGAAAACGGTGTAACTAACAAATTGAGCCAAATGTCTCCAGAATTTACAGACCCCAAGACAAAGTGTTAAGGGCTGGGTCTCCAAATTGTCCTCCTAAGTTCAAACTTGACATGTACATGGACATGGTCAATTATTTAACCAGGCATGACTCTGCTCCACAAGAAAGAGGGAAAAAGCCTCACCAGAGTCCACTAAGGCAGCCAAGAACCTGCAAAAGGCAAACTTAACATCGTTGGGCAACTAGGAAAGTCCGCAAAGAATGTACAGTATGTTTGGGGGTATGGGATAGTTTTAGCACCCAAATGTTCCAGAAGACCCTCAAAAGGCTGTGCTAGTTACTGGTTATGTGACCCCGTATGAAATGCTTCCCTTCTGAGAGAGACACTAACACCTACCTAACAGGGTCACGGGTCATCCTGTACAGAGCCTTGAGGGGCTCCTGGTGTGTTCATGGGGACACAGACATCAATTTCTCTGCAAATACCTACAGTGTGTGGGTTAAAAAGAGGGAGGCTTGGCCGGGTGTTGTGGCTCACACCTGTATTCCCAGCACTTTGGGAGGCCAAGGTGGGCGGATCACGAGGTCAGGAGATCGAGACCAACCTGGCTAACACGGTGAAAACCCGTCTCTACTAAAAATACAAAAATGAGCTGGGCGTGGTGGCGGGCACCTGTAGTCCCAGTTACTCAGGAGGCTAAGGCAGGAGAATGGCATGAACCTGGGAAGCAGAGCTTGCAGTGAGCTGAGATTGTGCCACTTCACTCCAGCCTGGGTGACAGAGCGAGACTGCGTCCCAAAAAAAAAAAAAGGGGGGGGAGGGCTTTGATGTCATGGTGATGAATGGAGATAAACTGTACAGAGGTTAAGAGCACAGGTTCAACCGGGGGTGGTGGCTCAAGCCTGTAATCCCAGTACTTTGGGAGGCTGAGGCAGGCGGATCACGAGGTCAGGAGATCGAGACCATCCTGGCTAACACGGTGAAACCCCGTCTGTACTAAAAAAATACAAAAAACTAGCCGGGTGTGGTGGTGGGCGCCTGTAGTCCCAGCTACTTGGGAAGCTAAGGAGGCAGGAAAATGGCATAAACCCGGGAGGCGGAGCTTGCAGTGAGCTAAGATCCGGCCACTGCACTCCAGCCTGGGCGACAGAGCCAGACTCTGTCTCAAAAAAAAAAAAAGCACAGGTTCTGGAGCCCCTTTCATGGGCCCCAGTGTCTTCCTCTTAAGTGGGGATCATGATAGTACTCACTATAAGAGCCATGAGAAGCAGAATCCCTGACTAAAACAACAGGCACTGGATAACTAACACAGTTAGGGGAGAGCAGATCACACCTTTGAGGCACTATGGCCAACTGTGCGCTGAGCACAGAGCAGGCACTCCAAGGTCATTTGCTGAATGGCCACCTGGATGGGCCAGAGAAAATGGGATGAGGTGGAAATGGGTAGGGCATGAAACAAAGATGAATGGGGTAAGAGAAAGCAAGCAGCTGTCTAAGACAGTTTCCATTCTCTCTGTCAGCACATATACAAAGTCATGGTTAACTATTTTCTGCTCCACAGTGATGTTTTACCTTCACAATTTCCTGTGCCAAAATCCCTCCAACCACCGCACACACTGGGGCCATCTCGGAGAAGCAGTAACTAAAAGAGAAGGAAGACAAAGAAAATGGAGCACTGGGAACAGAACTGTGACCATGACATCTGGAGAAATTCAGTAGTAGACTCTCCTGCATAAAAACAACTTCTAGCAGGAGGGCCCGATTCAGACAGCAGTGTTAATACTGGCATCTAGGCATGAAAACGAAATCTGAGCCAGGGGTTCATAAGTGGTTGGAAAAGACCTTTGAACTTTGGCAACCAGAAATTCTTTCACAATACTTTTATTTTTACCTTTATAAGTTAAAGGAAAGACTATATCTGTGCTTCCTATATCTGTCCTAGAGATATCAGATGTTTCAGCGCCCTGGTCACATTCTCGCAATTCTCTTCTTACCCATAATGGGCAGTGGGTTCTATATGCTATTCCCAGACAAATGTCAGCGAGCAGGCCTGTGTTAACATGTAGGAGGCAAGGGAAATTTGAGGTCTGAAATTAAAGTATGAGGGCAGAAAAAGTCTTCACAACCCACATAGAAACCAGCCCTTCTGGGCCAGGATGGGGCATCCAGAGGACACATTTTAGATGACACAGTCACCTGCCCCTCCAAGTCACCCATCCTAGTGAGCAAATCACTTTATTCCACCACTTCCCCAAAGGAAGTGTGCTCTGCCAGCTCCTACTCCTGAACACAATGGTGTGTGCTCACCAAGCACACTGGAACACAGACAAGTGAAAGGGAAAGCCTCCCTACAGAATACTACCTCGAGTCTCCCCAGTTTGGTGTACATCCTTCTAGACATTTTTTTTTGGAGACGGAGTCTTGCTCTGTCGACCAGACTGCAGTGCAGTGGTGCGAACTCGGCTCACTGCAAGCACTGCCTCCCGGGTTCACGCCACTCTCCAGACTCAGCCTCCCAAGTAGCTGGGACTACAGGCGCCTGCCATCACACCCAGCTAATTTTTGTATTTTTAGTAGAGACAGGGTTTCACCATGTTGGCCAGGCTGGTCTCGATCTCTTGACCTCATGATCCGCCCGCCTCGGCCTCCCAAAGTGCTGGGATGACAGGTGTGAGCCACCGCACCCGGCCCCTTCTAGACGTTTTAAAAAGTGCACAATCTAAATGGGTATAATTAGGCCAGGCTTGGTGGCTGATGCCTGTAATCCCAGCACTTCAGGAGGTCGAGGCAGGTGGATCACAAGGTCAAGAGATCGAGACCATCCTGGCCCACATGGTGAAACTCCGTCTCTACTAAAAATACAAAAATTAGTTTGGCGTGGTTGGGGTGCGCCTGCAGTCCCAGCTACTCAAGAGGTTGAGGCAGGGGAATCACTTGAACCTGGGAGGCATAGGTTGCAGTGAGCTGAGACTGCACAACTACACTCCAGCCTGGTGACAGAGCAAGACTGTCTCAAAAAATAAATAAATAGGTGTAATTTTAAACCCAAATATTATCAACTATTACTTGTTCTGTTCTATAACCTACTGAGGGACATTTAAGCTGTTCAACACTGTAATCATATGTCTTGACAAAGACACAGATGTTGAAATAATTCCTTAAGGCAAATTTCTAAATATAGCAATGTTAGGTTTTCTTTTTTTTTGAGGCGGAGTCTCGCTCTGTCGCCCAGGCTGGAGTGCAGTGGCCAGATCTCAGCTCACTGCAAGCTCCGCCTCCCAGGTTTACGCCATTCTCCTGCCTCAGCCTCCCGAGTAGCTGGGACTACAGGCGCCCGCCACGTCGCCCGGCTAGTTTTTGTATTTTTAGTAGAGACGGGGTTTCACCGTGTTAGCCAGGATGGTCTCGATCTCCTGACCTCGTGATCCGCCCGTCTCGGCCTCCCAAAGTGCTGGGATTACAGGCTTGAGCCACCGCGCCCGGCCAGGTTTTCATATGTATTGCCAAAATGCTCTCCCAAAAGGTTGTATCCATTCCAACCCCAAGAGCTGTGTCCGAAGGCACCTCCGGCTCCTCATGCCCTGGCCAGGACCAGCACATTCCCATTTTGTTCATCCAGAGGTAACATCTTCCTGTTTATCAAGGTCCACTACAGAGCTCTAAAATATATGGAGAACTAGGGCTGGGCATGGTGGCTCACACCTGTAATCCCAGTACTTTGGGAGGCTGAGGCGGGTGGATCACTTGAGGTCGGGAATTCAAGACCAGATTGACCTACATAGTGAAACCCTGTCTCTACTAAAATACAAAAATTAGTCGGGCGTGGTGGCAGGCAGCTGTAATGCCAGATACTCGGGAGGCTGAGGCAGGATAATTGCTTGAACCCAGGAGGCAGAGGTTGCAGTGACCGAGACGGCGCCACTGCACTCCAGCCTGGGCAATAGAGAGACCAGAAAAAAAAAAAAAACACCTCCCATTGCTGGTATAATCTCATTTTGGTCATGTTGGAGGAATAGTTCAGCCTGGCCAATATGGTAAAACCCCGTCTCTACTAAAAATACAAAAATTAGCTGGACGTGGTAGTACGTGCCCATAGTTCCAGGTACTCAAGAGGCTGAGGCAAAAGAATCACTTAAAGCTGGGAGGCAGAGGTTGCAACAAGCCGAGATCACGTCACTGCACTCTAGCCTGGGTGACACAACGAGATTCCAGCTCAAAAAAAAAAAAAAAAAGAATCTTGGCCGGGCGCGGTGGCTCAAGCCTGTAATCCCAGCACTTTGGGAGGCCGAGACGGGCGGATCACGAGGTCAGAAGATGGAGACTATCCTGGCTAACGCGGTGAAACCCTGTCTCTACTAAAAAATACAAAAAACTGGCCCGGCGAGGTGGCGGGCGCCTGTAGTCCCAGCTACTCGGGAGGCTGAGGCAGGAGAATGGCGTAAACCCAGGAGGTGGAGCTTGCAGTGAGCTGAGATCGCGCCACTGCACCCCAGCCTGGGGACAGAGCGAGACTCCGTCTCAAAAAAAAAAAGAACCAGATAATAGGCCGGGGCAGTGGCTCACGCCTGTAATCCCAGCACTTTGGGAGGCCAAACCGGTGGATCAGAAGGTCAGGAGATTGAGACTAGTCTGGCCAATATGGTGAAACCCCATCTCTACTAAAAATACAAAAATTAGCTGGGCGTGGTGGCACACGCCTATAGTCCTAGCTACTCAGGAGGCTAAGGCAGGAGAATTGCTTGAACCCGGGAAGCAGAGGTTGCAGTGAGCCAAGATAGTGCCACTGCACTCCAGCCTGGGTGACAGAGTGAGACTCTGTCTCAAAAACAAACAAACAAAAGAACCAGATAATAAAATATTCTCAGCTTTATGGGTCATATGGTCTTTGTTATAACTATTTAACTCTGCTGTGGCACAAAAGCTGTCACAGATAATATATAAATGAGTAAGTGTGCCAATAAAACTTTATTTACAAAAAGAGGTGGCAAGCCAGTTTGCCAAGGATGATTCCAAATTAAAAGAGATACAAGTGGCTCACACCTGTCTATCCCAGAAGTTTTGGGAAGCCAAGGCAGGAGGATGGCTTGAATCCAGGAGTCTGAGAACAGCCTGGGCAAGAGTGAGACCCCTGTCTCTACAACAAAAATAAATACATATTAATTATCATTTAACTCAGGCAGATGTGTTTTGTGTACTCTCTTGTTTGTATTATGTAGTACATAACTTTAAAAAAACAGGAAACATAGCCTGGTGAACATAGCGGGACCCTGTCAATTAAAAAAAAAAGAAAAAGAAAAAAAAATTTAGCCAGGCTTGGTGGTACACGCCTATAGTCCCAGCTATGCAAGAGGCTGAGGTGAGAGTATCACCTGAGCCCAGGAGGTTGATGCTGGAGTGAGCTATGATGTGCCACTGCACTCCTCTAGCCTAGGCAACAGAGAGACCCTATGAAGAAGGGAAGAAAAAAACAAAACAAAACAAAAGGCCGAGAACACTGGCTCATGCTTTTAATCTCAGCACTTTGGGAGGCTTAGGCGGGCGGATCATGAGGTCAGGAGATTTAGACCATCCTGGCTAACATGGTGAAACCACGTCTCTACCAAAAAATAAAAAAAAATTAGCCGGGCGTAGTGGCAGGTGCCTATAGTCCCAGCTACTCAGGAGGCTGAGGCAGGAGAATGGTGTCAACCTGGGAGGTGGAACTTGCAGTGAGCCGAGATTGCACCACTGCACTCCAGCCTGGGCAACAGAGCGAGACTCTATCTTTAAAAAACAAACAAAAAAAAGCCATCATTTAAAAATAGGCAGCAGTTTACAAGGTGCTTTTGTAACACTGGCACGGTGAGGTCAGGGGCTGATGACACTGGGCAGACTTGGATCTCATGGTAACTCATCAGGGCATTCATCTCTTGGTGGAGGAATAAGTTTGTGAGAAGCAAGTGTTTCCTCTGCTGTGCTTCACAGCAGGAAGAAGGACTGGGTCACGCAGGGCTTCAGTTCCAACAACCCCAGCCAGTCAGCCAATGGAAAGCAGCAGCTGCTAAGCATACCTGTGGCTGGGTGCTGGGCCGTGAGTGTGCAGCCGAGTGACTAATTTGGGCATTCAAAGTGATGAACGGTCCAGCTCTGCATCACCGGCCAGTAGAGTTGAAGGCCCTGCTTCCCAGAAGAGGAAAGTCACAGCCTAACGAGCTGCTGGCTAGTCTTCTCTCCAAAGTGGTTCCTTCCCTGCCCACCCCCTTTGGGGAAACTGCATTCCCATGTCTCAGTTTCCTGTGCTCAGGCACTGCCACTCTATTGCTGCCTTTTTTTCCTTTTTTTTTTTTTTTTTTGAGACGGAGTCTCGCTCTGTCACCCAGGCTGGAGTGCAGTGGCCGGATCTCAGCTCACTGCAAGCTCCGCCTCCCGGGTTCCCGCCATTCTCCTGCCTCAGCCTCCCAAGTAGCTGGGACTACAAGCACCCGCCACCTCGCCCGGCTAGTTTTTTTTTTGTATTTTTTTAGTAGAGACGGGGTTTCACCATGTTAGCCAGGATGGTCTTGATCTCCTGACCTCGTGACCCGCCCGTCTCGGCCTCCCAAAGTGCTGGGATTACAGGCTTGAGCCACTGCGCCCGGCCTGCTGCCTTTTTTTTCTTATTTTGAGACGGAGTCTCGCTCTTGCTCTGTTGCCCAGGTTGGAGTGCAGTGGCGCGATCTCGGCTCACTGCAGCCTCTGCCTCCCGGGTTCACGCCATTTTCCTGCCTCAGTCTCCTGAGTAGCTGGGACTCCAGGCGCCCACCACTACACCCGGCTAATTTCTTGTATTTTTAGTAGAGATGGGGTCTCACCATGTTAGCCAGGATGGTCTAACTCTCCTGACCTCATGATCCGCCCGCCTCAGCCTCCCAAAGTGCTGGCATTACAGGCGTGAGCAACCGCGCCCGGTCTCTATTGCTTGCTTTTTAAGTAAGAGGTGTCTGGTGGCCTCTTGAAGTCTTTCTGTAGACAGGCTGCAAGATGGCCTGACATGGGTTAGGGATGCCGGCAAGAAAACGAGCTGTTGTCTTGCAGCTGAGCTGTCTTTCCAGATTGCCTACTACCTCTGGGGTGTGGGGTGTGTTCACTTGAGCAGGGAGAGTTGTGTACAAGTTTCTGTTTCCCTCATCTGTCTGTGTTCTGCCTGCAGTGTCCTTCAGTTTGTGTTCTTGATTCTCTTTTCAGAGAACTTTGTTGTTTTTCTGATTGCAAAACTACAGATGTCCATTGCCAAAAAGTGTAAAATGGAAGAACAGAATCCCTGGTAATCCCAGCCACTAACATTTTGGGGTCTAGCCTCACAAACTTTTCTCTGTATATTTACATCTTTTTCTTGTTTCAAATATCAAAATGGGCCAGGTGTGGTGGCTCACACTTGTAATCCCAGCACTTTGGGAGGCTGAGGTGGGCGGATTACCTGAGGTCAAGAGTTCAAAACCAGGCTAGCCAACATGGCGAAACCCTGTCTCTGCTAAAAATACAAAAATGAGTCGGGTGTTGTGGCAGGCACCTGTAGTTCCAGCAACTTTGGAGGCTGAGGCAGGAGAATCACTTGAACCTGGGAGGCGGAGGTTGCAGTGAGCCGAGATCGTGCCATTGTACTCCAGCCTGGGCAACAGAGCAACACTCCGTCTCAAAATAATTAATTAATAATTAATTAATTCAGGATGGGAATATACTATCCGTACTGTTTGACAGCCTTTTCCCAGCATATTATGGACCCGTTTGTGTCAATAAATATACAGATACATATTACTTACATTCCACAATTTTTTGTTATCTAGGTAATATGGTAGTTTATTTAACCAATACTTTATTGGTGGATATTTAAATTGTTTATAGCTTTTTACTTATATAAATATTTTATTATATATATGATATATATACACACATATATATGATATACATATTTATCCAGGCATGGTGGCACACACCTGTAGTCTCAGATATGCAAGAGGTGGCATGGTGGCACATGCCTGTAGTCCCAGCTATGCCATATATATGTGTGTGTATATGTGTGTGTGTGTGTGTATGTATATATATATACATAGACTACAAGCACCAGTCATCAATGCCCAGTTAATTTTTCTATTTTTTGCAGAGACAGGGTTTCACCACATTGTCAAGGTTGGCCTCAAACTCTTAAGCTCAAAGCAATCTGCCGGCCTTAGCCTCTCAAAATGCTGGGATTATAGGTTTGAGGCACTGCACCAGGACAATCATGGCTTATTGGGTCAGGGCACCGCAGGTGCTTCAAAGACCACTGCTGGCCCTAAATGGAGTGGGGTTTGCTGTTGCCTACCTGAAGTTCCCAGCAGAAAGGGAAGAAAGGAGGGACTAGGGACTCTGGCAGACCTTACTGCTGATAAGAAACCAAGGTAGCATGCTGTTGCTAGAGCAAGCACTGTGATGATACCTGGGGTGGGATCTGGGTTGGCTACTTACTGCCTGATGCCTAGTACATAATAGCTGCTCAGTAAACTATAGCCATTATTACTGCTACAAGCTGGAGGCACTGCAAAGCTGAGTTTAGGAAGCCCCTCAAGACATGGAAAGGGGATGAGGGTGAGTGTATGATCCCAGAGCTACTTGAAGGAGATTATGGATGGAGCGTGTGGTGGCTCACGCCTGTAATCTCAGCACTTTGGGACGCCAAAGTGGGCGGATCATCTGAGGTCAGGAGTTCGAGACCTGCATAGCCAACATGGAAAACCCCATCTCTACTAAAAATACAAAAAAAATTAGTTGGGCATGGTGTTGGGCACCTGTAATCCCAGCTACTCAAAAGGTTGAGTCAGGAAAATTGCTTGGACCTGAGAGGCAGAGGTTGCAGTGAGCCAAGATTGTGTCACTGCACTCCAGCCTGGGCGACAAGAGCGAAACTGTCTCGAAAAAAAAAAAAAAGGAGATTGTGACCTAGTCACCATCTGGTCTTCTCCAATCAAATCCTAAGCCTGTTTATGAGAGCAAAGAGGTGGTCACGTAAGGTGAAAGCATGTAATGTCCAAGTGAGAGGATGCTGGGAACATGGGTGGCTGTGCTGCTGGGGGTATAAATTGATAGGATACCAATGGGGGCAAAGTGGTAATGCCGACCAAATGATAAATTATAGCCTTCTGACCCATCAACTCCCTTCCTCCTAATTATCCTGCAGTTATACCTGCACATGTACAACACAAGGTCACACACTACAGTGTTACACAGTTAGAAAAGCCTGTAATCTTTGCCACGGGCCAGGCGTGGTGGCTCACGCCTGTAATCCCAGCACTTTGGGAGGCCGAGACGGGCAGATCACAAGGTCAGGAGATCGAGACCATCCTGGCTAACATGGTGAAACCCTGTCTCTACTAAAAAATACAAAATATTAGCCGGGCGTGGTGGCAGGCTCCTGTAGTCCCAGCTACTCGGGAGGCTGAGGCAGGAGAATGGTGTGAACCCGGGAGGCAGAGCTTGCAGTGAACGGAGATCGCGCTACTGTACTCCAGCCTGGGCAACAGAGCGAGACTCTGTCTAAAAACAAAACAAAACAAAACAAAACAGAAAAGCCTGAACACAACTTGAGTGAGCAGGCAACTGGTTCAATAAACTCCATCGCTTCACACACTGGAATACTGAGGAGCTGTGGAAAAGAGGGAGCAAACTATGTACTGATCTGGAGATATCGTCAAGAAATAACAAGATCACGTAAAGTGAAAAAAGGTAGAGAATAGTGTTTACAGATCTTATATTGCCTTGAATTTTGAACGTGAATATAAGATACTTATTGTAAAAATCAGAATCTGCCCCCTCTTTATTTTTTATATATTGCTATTCTAGTGGAGAGGCAGAAGTCGACAGGAGTGAGTAGAATGCGTCAGGGGGCTCTCTGCAGGGCTTTGGGTCTAATAAAAGAGCTCCTCAAATTAAGGCAAATCCTGAAAACAAACTTCATCTGTCCAGACTAAACAGTGATAAATACTGAGACCAACCTGACAAAGTCCTCAGGAAGCAGGTCAGGACTAATACCCAGTGAGTCAAGCACATCATTTCGTATCTGGAGTAACAACTCGGAATCTTCCTCATATGTATCAGAACTGGGATCTCTTCCTTTATCTGTACGGAACTTTAGGAGCACTGGGAAAAAGAAAAAGAAGGCAGGTTATAAAGTTACCCGTTTTTTTTTTTTTTTTTTTTTTTTTGAGATGGAGGCTCACACTGTCGCCCAGGCTGAAGTGCAATAGCACGATCTTGGCTCACTGCAACCTCTGCCTCCCGGGTTCAAACGATTCTTCTGCCTCAGCCTCCTGAGTAGCTGGGACTATAGACACGTACCACCATGTCCCGCTAATTTTTGTATATTTAGCAGAGATGGAGTTTCACCATGTCGGTCAGGCTGGTCTCAAACTCCTGACCTCGTGATCTGTCCGCCTCAGCCTCCCAAAGTGCTGGGATTACAGGCGTGAGCCACCGCACCTGGCCACCTTTTTTTTTTTTTTTTATTTTTTTGAGACGGGAGTCTCGCTCTGTCGCCCAGGCTGGAGTTCAGTGGCCGGATCTCAGCTCACTGCAAGCTCCGCCTCCCAGGTTCACACCATTCTCCTGGCTCAGCCTCCCGAGTAGCTGGGACTACAGGCGCCCGCCACGTCGCCCAGCTAGTTTTTTGTATTTTTTAGTAGAGACGGGGTTTCACCGTGTTCGCCAGGATGGTCTCGATCTCCTGACCTCGTGATCCACCCGTCTCGGCCTCCCAAAGTGCTGGGATTACAGGCTTGAGCCACCGCGCCCAGCCTGGCCACCTTTTTTTCTTTATTCAACAAACATAGTCAGAGAGGCAATCCAACAATTGTAAAAGCAATTTACCTTACTGCGAAAAGTGCTGTGATAGTATAATAGGGGGTATGACACCCTCTGTAGGGTGGTATCAGGAAGGCTTCCCTGAGGAAATAACAATTCAACAATGTATGAGTTTGAAAGGGGCAGAAAGCAGTTGAAGCTTCCAGTAGAGGAAAAAGGCTCTATTAACACCTGGAAGAGCCAGGTGCGGTGGCTCACAGCTGTAATCCCAGCACTCTGGGAGGCTGAGGCAGGTGGATCACGAGGTCAGGAGTTCGAGACCAGCCTGGTCAACATAGTGAAACCCCAGCTCTACTAAAAATACAAAAATTAGCCAGGCATGGTGGCACACACCTGTACTCCCAGCTACTCGGGAGACTGAGGCAAGAGAATCACTTGAACCCAGGAGGCAGAAGTTGCTGTGAACCAAGATTGTGCCACTGCACTCCAGCTGGGTGAGAGTGAGACTCTGTCTCAAAAAAGTAAAATTAAAAAAAAAAAAGCTGGGTGCAGTGGCTCACGCCTGTAATCCCAGCACTTTGGGAGGCCGAGGTGGGAGGATTACCTGAGATCAGGAGTTCAAGACCAGCCTAGCCAACATGGTGAAACCCTGTCTCTACCAAAAACACAAAAATTTGCCAGGCACCTGTAATCCCAGCTACTTGGGAGGCTGAGGCAGGAGAATAGCTTGAACCCAGGAGGCAGAGGTTGCAGTGAGCCGAGATCGTGCCACTGCACTCCAGCCTGAGCAAGAGTGAGACTCCATCTCAAACGAAAAAAAGGCCCAGGCCGGGCGCGGTGGCTCAAGCCTGTAATCCCAGCACTTTGGGAGGCCGAGACGGGCGGATCACAAGGTCAGGAGATCGAGACCATCCTGGCTAACACGGTGAAACCCCGTCTCTACTAAAAAAATACAAAAAATTAGCTGGGCGAGATGGCGGGCGCCTGTAGTCCCAGCTACTCGGGAGGCTGAGGCTAGAGAATGGCATAAACCCGGGAGGCAGAGCTTGCAGTGAGCTGAGATCCGGCCACTGCACTCCAGCCTGGGCGACAGAGCGAGACTCCGTCTCAAAAAAAAAAAAAAAAAAAAAAAAAAAAAAAAAAGGCCCAGAAGAGGCCGAGTGTGGTGTCACACATCTGCAATCCCAACACTTTGAGGGGCCGAGGCATGAGGATCGCTTGAGCCCAGGAGTTTGAGACCATCCTGGGCAACATAGAGAGACCTCACTGCTACTTAAAAAAAAAAAAAATTTAGCCAGGTATGGTGGTGCCTGTAGTCCCAGTTACTCAGGAGGCCAAGGCAGAAGATCACTTGAGCCCAGAAGGTCAAGGCTGCATGAGCAGAGATCTCATCACTGCACTCCAGCCTGGGTGACAGAATGAGACACTATCAAAAAAAAAAAAGAAAGAAAAAAAGGAAAGGAAAAGGAAAAAGGGAAGGGAGAAGGGAAGGGGAAGGGGAAGGGGAAGGGGAAGGGACCCAGAAGAGAGATGATAAGGAATGGGAGGTATGCATTCTAGGCAGGACCAGTTCAAAGCCTGCTTTAGCCAGAAAGGCCAGACAAATACTTAGACCCATCAAACAGGCACGTCATTACAAACAAAACCTCCTTTACTACGAAAACGATCTCAATCCCCATAAACGGATGTTTAATTTTGGTTGTGAACCAGAGGAAAGGTTCAGATGATGGCTGTGAGTCAGAACTATTGTGTAAGAAGACCCCAATAAGGCTAGAACTTTTATCCCAAACAAAGACAAATAGGAGCAAAAGACTGATTAGGCTGGGTGCAGTGGCTCATGCCTGTAATTCAAGCATTTTGGGAGGCCGAGGCGGGTGGATCATCTGAGGTCAAGAGTTTGAGACTAGCCTGGTCAACGTGGTGAAACCGTCTCTACTAAAAATACAACAAATTAGCCAGGTGTGGTGGCAGGCACCTGTAATCTCAGCTACTCAGGAGGCTGAGGCAGGAGAATCGCTTGAACCCAGGAGACAAGAGGTTGTAGTGAGCCGAGATTGCGCCACTGCACACTCCAGCCTGAGCGACAGAGCGAGATCTCATCTCAGAAAAAAAAACAAAAAAAACACTGGAACACTGGCCAGGTATGGCGGCTCACGTCTGCAATCTCAGCATTTTTGGAGGCTGAGGCGGGCAGATCATGAGGTCAGAGGTTTGAGACCAGCCTGGCCAACATGGTGAAATCCTGTCTCTACTAAAAAAACACATAAATTAGCCGGACATGGTGGCACACACCTATAGTTCCAGGTATTTGGGAGGCTGAGGCAGTAAAATCACTTGAACCTGGGAGGAGGAGGCAATGAGCCGAGATCGCGCCACTGCACTCTGCCTGTGTGATAGAGCAAAACTCCATCTCAAAAAAAAAAAAAAAAAAAAGATTAACATACCAACACCTTCTAACTGCCCACTACACCTTGTCCACAAGTAACGTGCCTGTGGGTGGGCAGGCATTCTTTCTCCCTACATGCTGCCCAAGGAAAGGGCACAGCCAGTCTCGAGCCTTGTCTCTAAGGACAATGCTCCTTCTCCCATATCACACAAGATATTTCAGAACAGACACAGAGACATGGATCAGCTTCTAGGCCCAAGCCCTGAGTGCGCTGGGACCGTATTTCACACCTGGAGAGGGGGCTTTACAGTTTGCCAGTTCTTTCATTGATGTCTCTTCCGTATATGTTGATTGAAAAAGTAGACTTATTCAGCAAATTATACTCTCTACCAGGACAAGGGGTTCCTACATAAAAGTTAAGGTAAATTGAAAACTACCAGGAGTTGCTGTGAAGCTCTTTAAAAATGCAAGTATTTGGGCCAGGCGCAGTGGCTCACACCTGTAATCCCAGCACTTTGGGAGGCCGAGACAGGCGGATCATGAGGTCAGGAGATTGAGACCATCCTGGCTAACATGGTGAAACCCCGTCTCTACCGAAAACACAAAAAAACTAGCCAGGCGTGGTGGCAGGCGCCTGTAGTCCCAGCTACTTGGGAGGCTGAGGCAGGAGAATGGCATGAACCCGGAAGGCGGAGCTTGCAGTGAGCCGAGATCAACTGGGTGACAGAGCGAGACGCTGTCTCCAAAAAAATAAAAATAAAAAATAAAAAAAAAGCAAGTATTTGGTACCCACCCCAGACTCAAGCATCAGAGTCACACTTTTTAAAGACCAAATAGTTTTGGTAATGAGCAGCCTATGTTGAGGACCATTCTCTAAGTAGAAGTCACTCCACCAGCCTGGCCAAACACTTACTTTGTGCCAGACAGACCTGGGTGCTAAAGGTCCAATGTCGAGTGAGTGAATCTTGGTCTCTGCATCTGTGAAGGCAATGGGTGGGAGAACAACTGAGGAGAACAGAGTTTTAGAAGCTACAACAGGTGGCTCCACTGAAGCCTGGGAGAAGTTCAGAAATGGGTTATAAAGTGTTCCAAGAAGACCTCAAATCACAGATGTTCAGGTTAAAAAAAAAAGACACACCCTGTTTCTGCGCTATGCTTTTCTCAGTGCCAATGTCAAAGGCCCCTGGCCTGTATTTCTCTGGTAACTTTCAGGTGTCCAGTATAGATGGGGCTCTGCACATCAGAGCAGAAGTAATTTTTTTTTCTTTTTCTTTCTTTTTTTTTTTTTGAGACAGTCTCATTGTCTGTTGCACTCCAGTCCGTTGCCCAGACTGGAGTGCAATGGCATGATCTCGGCTCACTGCAACCTCTGCCTCCCAAGTTCAAGCCATTCTCCTGCCTCAACCTCCCGAGTAGCTGGGATTACAGATGCCTGCAGCCACACCCAGCTAATTTTTTGTATTTTTGGTAGAGACGGGGTTTCACTAAAAATACAAATTCCTGGTCTCAAACTCCTGACCTCAGGTGATCCTCCTGCCTTGGCCTCCCAAAGTGCTGGAATTACAGGCATGAGCCACTGCACCTGGCTGGTAATTTCTTTAAAAAACAGGAAAGCCAGGCGCGGTGGCTCACGCTTGTAATCCCAGCACTTTGGGAGGCTGAGGCGGGCGCACAAGGTCAGGAGATCGAGACTATCCTGGATCACATGGTGAAACGCTGTCTCTACTAAAAATACAAAAAAAAAAAATTAGCCGGGTGTGGTGGTGGATGCCTATAGTCCCAGCTACTCAAGAGGCTGAGGCAGGAGAATGGCGTGAACCCAGGAGGCGGAGCTTGCAGTGAGCCAAGATCGCGCCACTGCACTTCATCCTGGGAAAGAAAAAAGCTCCAGAAAACCCATGGACTCTGAATACTGTTTGCTTTCTGAGAATGTTACTCTTCTCTTTTTCAAGAACACAGCTTCTGCAACCCTCAATGCTACCTCAACACTTGGTAGCCAACTGAAAGCTATGACAATTGGCCAGGCACAGTGGCTCATGCCTGTAATCCCAGAACTTTGGGAGGCTGAGGCAGGTGGATCACCTGAGGTCAGGAGTTCAAGACCAGCCTGGCCAACATGGTGAAACCTCATCTCTACTAAAAATACCAAAACAATTAGCTGGGCATGGTAGCGGGTGCCTGTAATCTATTACTCGGGAGCCTGAGGCAGGAGAATCTCTCGAACCCAGGAGGTGGAGGTGGCAGTGAGCTGATATTGTGCCACTGCCTGAGCGACAAGAGCGAAACTCTGTCTCAAAAAAAGAAAAAAAAAGCTGTAAGGCTGTGACCATCTGGATGCCAGAGAGCACTGATCTGCTACCACCCAAGACTTCTAATTTTGTAGATGTGCTGCTGGTACTCCGATTGTAGTAAATAAATAAATGCAACTAAGTAACCATTTGGGGGCAGGGTAGAGAAATGACTGCAGAAGTGGAAAGTACTGCCTGTTTGGACCAAGCCTCTTTTCCAAAAATGTCCCATAAAATAAAGGAGGCCAGGTGCAGTGGCTCACGCCTGTAATCCCAGCATTTTGGGAGGCCAAGGTGGGTGGATCACAAGGTCAAGAGTTCAAAAGCAGCCTAGCCAAGATGGTAAAACCCCATCTCTACTAAAAATACAAAAATTAGCTGGGTGGGGTAGCAGGCGCTTGTAATCCCAGCTACTGGGGAGGCTGAGGCAAGAGAATCGCTTGAACCTAGGTGGCAGAGGTTATGGTGAGCTGATATCGTGCCACTGCACTCCAACCTGGGCGATGGAGTGAGACTCTGTCTCAAAAAAAAAAAAAAAAAAGCTGTAAGGCTGTGACCATCTGGATGCCAGAGAGCACTGATCTGCTACCACCCAAGACTTCTAATTTTGTAGATGTGCTGCTGGTACTCCGATTGTAGTAAATAAATAAATGCAACTAAGTAACCATTTGGGGGCAGGGTAGAGAAATGACTGCAGAAGTGGAAAGTACTGCCTGTTTGGACCAAGCCTCTTTTCCAAAAATGTCCCATAAAATAAAGGAGGCCAGGTGCAGTGGCTCACGCCTGTAATCCCAGCATTTTGGGAGGCCAAGGTGGGTGGATCACAAGGTCAAGAGTTCAAAAGCAGCCTAGCCAAGATGGTAAAACCCCATCTCTACTAAAAATACAAAAATTAGCTGGGTGGGGTAGCAGGCGCTTGTAATCCCAGCTACTGGGGAGGCTGAGGCAAGAGAATCGCTTGAACCTAGGTGGCAGAGGTTATGGTGAGCTGATATCGTGCCACTGCACTCCAACCTGGGCGATGGAGTGAGACTCTGTCTCAAAAAAAAAAAAACAAAAAAGAACAAACAAAAAAAACCAAATCAAGTAAATAAATGAATAAAAATAAGGAATCCAGCCATCTGTTAGTATAGCCAAAGCAGAGGATATTACATCAAATGTCAAACGCTAGTCCTGTCAATCACTCCTAAGAGAACAGGGCAATAAGACCCAGAATGGGTACCAACACTGCCTGAGCAGATGGAGGCAATGCTGAGCAAGGGCTGCTCACAGGGCATAGTCTGAGGCCCTGCAGCAGTCACGTGGAAACTGAGGCTGCCTGCTTTCCAGGTGCAAGGTGGTGGACAGTGGCAGGAGTCCTGTGCTAGATGGCTCTTCTTATTTCTGTGTCACTAGGACAGAAGCACCAACTGTCACATGGGACCAACAAGAGGTGATTTTTTTTCAGCTGTTACCACAAAACTTTTCATCTTTTGGTTTGAAAACATAGCTGTGGGAGCACCAAAGCCCAAAGCGTTATAGTGCCTACTATGTGCCAGACACCATACTAAACATTTCACACGCATTAGCACTCATGTGATCTTCACAATAACCTGGGGGTAATTATTATCACCCTTCCTACTGGTTTTTATTGTTGTTTTGAGACACAGTCTCGCTCTGTCACCTAGGCTAGATTGCATTGGCACCATCTCAGCTCACTGCAACCTCTGTCTCCTGGGTTCGAGTGACTCTCCTGCCTCGGGCTCCCGAGTAGTTGGGACTATAGGCGCCCACAGCCACACCCAGATAACTTCTGTATTTTTAGTAGTGACAGGGCTTCACTACGTTAAACTTCTGACCTTAAGTGATCCTTCTGCCTCAGTCTCCCAAAGTTCTAGGATTATAGGCATGACCCACTACGCCCGGCCTACCCTTCCTACTTTACAGATCAGGAAACTGAAGTTCAGAAACATTAAATGACTTGGTCACTTAACTCCCAAGTACTGGAGCAGAAATGTAAACTCAAATCTAGCTTCAGAAATTGTGCTTCTTAACCCTAATGGAATCCAAAAGAAACCGCAGGTCCATACAGGGACATAGCACCTAGGATTCCAAGTGGTCTGGTTCTTTGCTACCCACCTCAGGGGATCCCCCAGTTGATCATGTTTTTGTCAAATGCATTTTTCCAGATGGGCCTTGCCTCTGTTAATTTCAAGCTGTAAGTTCAGTGGGTGAGAAGTGGGGATGGAGATCATACAAAACCTTGCCCATCAATCTTGAAAGAGTAAGACCAGGAATAAATAGGATGGCATTAAGAGTAGGAGCAAAGGCAGCGGCAGCTGGCCCTGCTGTTTCTCTGGGCCCCTTGCCTGTTCCTGGTGCAGTTCGGCTGGACGAGGACCGGCAGGCTGGCACCGTCCACATACCTCGCTGACCACATCTGAAGTCCTTGCAGGGCCTCTGGGAAGGGGGCCAATCAGTCCAGCCACTTATTTGCAGCAAAACAAACAGAAGCTGTCTTTTTTCACTCTTTCTCGAAGGTCAGACTCCAGTTAGCAGCAGTGGAGGGGGGCAGGAAAAAACCCATGTTTTTGACAGGCAGCAGCCTCAGAACTGACCCTAGACCCTGACAAGTTCTTGCTTATTAAATTCTCCTCTTTGTTCTGCTTTGCGCCCCACCCGAAGAGCCAGCGCACACACATACCACTGTTGACTCTGCATTTCTGAAGAGCACCTCCCACCAGTTTACACATTATAAAACTGTTCCGTTAAGATCAAACACTGTCAGGGATAGAGAGCTGCTCTACCAAAAGATGACTCATCAAATCGTATCAAAACACTGCACAAAATTAGAGTTCCAAACTTGATTAACTTCATCTGAACCTTTTAATTAACTCAGGTTGCTGAAGTCCGGGGGGATGACATTCATTGCTGGAGATGATGGGCTAGTGTCTCGGTTTAGATTCAGGACTTGCCCATGTAATGGAAAAGGCCAACTTTGGAAAAGAGAAACTAAGCACAGTTTCACATATTTAAAAGAAAAAACTGTGGATATGTGGATATACTGCCACCTTTACAAAATAATGTAAGCACTCAAATTCAAATTTAATCTCAGTTCATAACATCAGGTTAGAGCTGTAACAGGAATCTGGACAGCAACATTATTATTATTATTATTATTATTATTATTTTTTTTGACAGCAACATTATTAATCACTGTTTGTTGGCCGGGCGCGGTGGCTCAAGCCTGTAGTCCCAGCACTTTGGGAGGCCGAGACAGGTGGATCATGAGGTCAGGAGATTGAGACCATCCTGGCTAACACGGTGAAACCCCGTCTCTACTAAAAAATACAAAAAACTAGCCGGGCGAGGTGGCGGGCTCCTGTAGTCCCAGCTACTCAGGAGGCTGAGGCAGGAGAATGGCGTAAACCCAGGAGGCAGAGCTTGCAGTGAGCTGAGATCCGGCCACTGCACTCCAGCCTGGGCCACAGAGCGAGACTCTGTCACAAAAAAAATAATAATAATGATAAAAAAAAAAATCGGCCGGGCGCGGTGGCTCAAGCCTGTAATCCCAGCACTTTGGGAGGCCGAGACGGGCGGATCACGAGGTCAGGAGATCGAGACCATCCTGGCTAACACGGTGAAACCCTGTCTCTACTAAAAATACAAAAACTAGCCGGGCGAGGTGGCGGGTGCCTGTAGTCCCAGCTACTCGGGAGGCTGAGGCAGGAGAATGGCGTAAACCCGGTAGGCGGAGCTTGCAGTGAGCTGAGATCTGGCCACTGCACTCCAGTCCCGGCGACAAAGCAAGACTCCGTCTCAAAAAAAAAAAAAAAAAAAAAAAAAAAAAAATCACTGTTTGTTACATAAACTTTTATTACATTTAACTATTATGCCTAAATTTATTCACCAAGGCTACTGACTAAACCACTATTTTAATAGGAAGAAAATAAAGTCACTGTCACAAATTAGCCCCTAATTGCTGGCCCCCAAAACATTTCAATTGTGGGGGGTAGGGGAGCTGAATCTATATCAAAACTTCATTTACCTGAGAAAGGCCTAAAGTTTTTCGGTGCCAGACACCTCGGCCCCAATTCTCTGGCTCCCTGGGGCTGAACACGGCCTCCTCCCCAGGGTTGGTTTTTTTTTTTTTTTTTTTTAGAGAGAGTCTCTTTCTCTGTCACCCAGGCTGGAGTGCAGTGGCGCAATCTTTGCTCACTGCAACCTCTGCCTCCCAGGTCCAAGCGATTCTACTGCCTCAGCCTCCTGAGTAGCTGGGATTACAGGCATGCACCACCACACCCGGCTAATTTTTGTATTTTTTTTCTTTTACTAGAGATGGGGTTTCACCATGTTGGTCAGGCTGGTCTCAAACTCCTGACCTCATGATCTACCTGCCTCAGCCTCCCAAAGTGCTGGGATTACAGGTGTGAGCCACCGCACCCGGCTCCAGGGTTGGCTCACTTTATGGAGAGTCGCTATCTCTGGAAACAGCCTGGTAATCTGCTCCACTCCCAGGTGACATAAATTTCCAGAAAAAAATGCAAAGTATGGTAGTCCTCTTATCCAACAGCCTATTTCCTAAGGCAAAGCCCTGGGCCTGACATTCAGTCAATTGTTCATTCAATAAATATACACTGAGCAATGACTGTGCCAGGTGCTGGCCTGGGCAGGCGAGGGCAGAATGATCTGTCCTCTCATAGCATTTCAGAGGGCAATCAACAAAAACAACACAGGAGATAACAAAATGTCCTAACTGGAAAAGGGGCTTTGAGAGAGCCTCAGGGGGGCTGCAAAGAGGTGCCTTGTCAAGTAACCAGGCCCTCCACAGTTGGCAGAACCACTTCGGTCCTCACAGTCCCTGGATATCTGTCTGTCCCGTCCTCTGCACCTTCTCTCTGCAAAGCCTGTCCCTGGCCTGGAGAGCTTTCCAACTGGAGGGCGGCAGGGAAGAGCACAGCCCTAGACTCCCTATTCTTTCATTTACTGTGACCTTGGGCAAGTGACAAAGACCCTGAGCCTCCTCTGCAAAATGGGAATCCCAAGGGCACTTGTGGGGTTTGAAGATTAAACGAACCAATACATGTAAAGCACCCAAGAGTGCCTGGGGCAGTATCTTCCAGGTCTGTCACTGCTCTTAAGCAAAGTGCAGGAACCCAGCTCACACTTGCCCTAGAAAAGCTGACACTTGTTGTGGTGACCTGTGCCACACAGTAGCTCATTTAGCTGCATCACCATTAATTCAGCTGTGAGCTCTGGACACAACACTGCCTCAGACCTCCCTGTCTCCTGACATTCACTCCCAGCACCCTGTTTTTCCCTCAGACACTCTTACGTCCAGTTTGTGATTTTTTTTCTTTTTTTTGAGACACGGCTTCAGTCTGTCACCCAGGCTGGAGTGAGCGGCACAATCTCAGCTAATTGCAGCCTGGACCTCCTGAACTCAAGTGATCCTCCTGCCTCAGCCTCCCAAATAGCTGGGACTACAGGCATGCACCACCACACCTGACTCGTTTTTTATTTTTTGTAGAGACGGGGTCTCACCATATTGCCCAGGCTGGTCTCAAACTCCTGAGCTCAAGTTGTCTACCTGCCTTAGTCTCTGAAAGTGCTGGGATTACAAGCATAAGCCACCACACCCAGCCCAGTTTGTGGTTTTATATTCACCTGTGGAAATGAATTAGTATAAGGATTGGCGCCGGGCGCGGTGGCTCAAGCCTGTAATCCCAGCACTTTGGGAGGCCGAGACGGGCGGATCACGAGGTCAGGAGATCGAGACCATCCTGGCTAACACAGTGAAACCCCGTCTCTACTAAAAAATTACAAAAAACTAGCCGGGCGAGGTGGTGGGCGCCTGTAGTCCCAGCTACTCGGGAGGCTGAGGCGGGAGAATGGCGTAAAAACCCGGAAGGCGGAGCTTGCAGTGAGCTGAGATCCGGCCACTGCACTCCAGCCTGGGCGACAGAGCGAGACTCCGTCTCAAAAAAAAAAAAAAAAAAAAAGGATTGGCTTGTCTCTTCCATTAGATTTTTATGCTCTGTGGGGCAGAGGCCATGTCTGTTTGTTCACTACTACTATATACTTAACACCTGGCACAGGGCTTTCCCCATAGCTGGCACTGATAAAATATGTCACACAGGAAGCCTGTTTGAAGAATAAAGGATAACTAGGGGAGAAGGGCTCATGACAAAGTGACACAGGTCGGGCAATCCAGAGGCCGGGCACGGTGGCTCACGCCTGTAATCCCAGCACTTTGAGAGGCCAAGGCAAGCAGATCAACTGAGGTCAGGAGTTTGAGACCAACCTGGACAACATGGTGAAACCCTGTTTCTGCTAAAAACACAAAAATGAGCCGGGTGTTGTGGCAGGCACCTGTAGTCCCAGCTACTTGGGAGGCTGAGGTACAAGAACTGTTTGAACCCTGGAGGCAGAGGCTGCGGTGAGCTGAGATTGCACCACTGCACTCCAGCTGGGTGACAAAGAGGGACCCTGGCTCAGAAAAAAAATAAAGTGACACGAGCTCCTGGAAATCCAAAGCAGACCTGGTCTGTTACTGACTGAATTGAAAAGTGTTCAGGCCGGGCGCGGTGGCTCAAGCCTGTAATCCCAGCACTTTGGGAGGCCGAGGCGGGCGGATCACGAGGTCAGGAGATCGAGACCCTCCTGGCTAACACGGTGAAACCCCGTCTCTACTAAAAATACAAAAAAACTAGCCGGGCGAGGTGGCGGGCGCCTGTAGTCCCAGCTACTCGGAGGCTGAGGCGGGAGAATGGCGGGAACCCGGGAGGCGGAGCTTGCAGTGAGCCGAGATCGCGCCACTGCACTCCAGCCTGGGCGACACAGCGAAATTCCGTCTCAAAAAAAAAAAAAAGAAAGAAAAGTGTTCGAGCTATCTGGATGGTTCTGTTTCTTAGCAAGTGTTACAAACATGCTACACACGGAATACTCAGCAAGAAAAAAAGGAAACAGCAGCAGCAGATACACAGGGCACCATGCCTGCCCTTAACAAGGAAACACAATAGGAGTCCTACTTTCACCACTGCATCTGAGGGCTAGGGTGCAGAACAGTCCATAGGTGTGAAGCTCAGAGGAGGGACATAGCTGGGCTGGGGGAGGAGGCAGGGACACTTCATAGAAGCCACCCTGATTCTGGATCTCCTGGCCTCTTACCATTCACGGCATCTTGCCATCTGCTCAGTTTACCTCTACATTACTTTCCTTTGTTTATCTCATTCTGTTTTCCTCTTTAACCCAGAAACTTAAAAGTATGTGTGTGCATGTATTTATTCATCCATTCTTCAAAAATCACTTCCTGAGCACCTGCTCTCCACCGCTACTCTATGCTAGCCGTGCTGGGGACCCAGAAGCGACCCAGACAGCCCCAGGCCTTGCCCTCACACGTGGAGCTCACAATCTCCAGAGAGCTGGCTCATAAGCCTCTGTCTGTCGCCACAGCCACATGGTGCTTTCATCTCTTTCTCTAGAAAACTTCACCTCCGGAGCAGCCGCCCCTGAAGACTCACTCTGAAATGCCCCCTTTTTGTGCTCCAAGTCCTGCCCACGCTTTCGTCTTTGCAGTGAAACCCAGTCTATGGCCTCACCAGGCATCAGCTCAGAAAAGGGAAAGAAGCTGTGCCTCGTTATTTGCATCTCACTCTACTGAAGAGATTCCAAGGTGCCGGATGAAAGTTGTTGATGGGGAAAAGGAGCATGCACTTTCTCAGAAACGAGGTCAAAAACAAGATGCCATTTTTTGCCTACCAAATTAAGGACCAAGATGACTCAACCCAAGCAAGGCTGAGGGACCTTCAGCGGAGGGGAGCACAAACGCTCAGTGAACCATGTAAAAATGTGGTATTAAGGATCCCTATAAAAGGTCCTGACCTTTACCCACTGAATGAATTACCTATAAATGTTCACTGCAGTGTTGTTTACACAGGATGAGTCCCCCTTATCCAAAATGACAGGGAGCAGAAGTGTTTGAATTTTGGGTATTTTCAGACTTTGAAATATTTACAATGTGCTTACTGATAGAGCACCCCAAATCTAAGAATCCAAAAACCAAAATGCTCCAATGAGGTTTTTTTTTTTTTTTTTTTTTTTGAGACAGAGTCTCACTCTGTTGCCCAGGCTGGAGTACAGTGGCCGGATCTCAGCTCACTGCAAGCTCCACCTCCTGAGTTCAAGTGATTCTCCTGCTTCAGCCTCCCTAGTAGCTGGGACTACAGGTACCCACCACTATACCTGGTCAATTTTTTTTTTTTTCTTTTTTTGAGATGGAGTCTCGCTCTGTCGCCCAGGCTGGAGTGCAGTGGCCGGATCTCAGCTCACCGCAAGCTCCGCCTCCCGGGTTTACGCCATTCTCCTGCCTCAGCCTCCCGAGTAGCTGGGACTACAGGCGCCTGCCACCTTGCCCGGCTAGTTTTTTGTGTTTTTTAGTAGAGACGGGGTTTCACCATGTTAGCCAGGATGGTCTCGATCTCCTGACCTCGTGATCCGCCCGTCTCGGCCTCCCAAAGTGCTGGGATTACAGGCTTGAGCCATCGCGACCGGCCTCAATTTTTGTATTTTTAATAGAGACGGGGTTTCACCACGTTGGTCAGGCTGGTCTTGAACTCCTGACCTCTGGTGATCCACCCACCTCAGCCTCCCAAAGTGCTGGGATTACAGGCATGAGCCACCGCGCCCGGGGCCAATAAGCATTTTTTTGAGTGTTATGTCAGCACTCAAAACATTTCAGATTTTGGGGACGGGATGCAGTGGCTCATGCCTGTAATCCCAGCACTTTGGGAGGCCAAGGTGAGCGGATCAACTGAGGTCAGGAATTCAAGAGCAGCCTGACCAACGTGGTGAAACCCTGCCTCTACTAAAAATACAAAAACTATATGGGCATGGTGGTGGGCGCCTGTAATCCCAGCTACTTGGGAAGCTGAGGCAGGAGAATCGCTTGAACCCAGGAGGTGGAGGTTGCAGTGAGCCGAAATCACGCCACTGCACTCCAGCCTGGGCGACAAGAGCAAGGCTCTGTCTGAAAAACAAAAAAACAGAAACAAAAAAGACTGAACAAGGTAGGTACAACTGTTACCACCCCCATTTTAGTGGTAGTAAACTGAGGCTTAGGAGAGGTTTATGGTCATGACGGATTTAAAAGTCACCACATTCTTAACCTCTATGTTATAGCGTCACCTCTGGAACAGATAAAATAGAAGATATGCCAATTTTTACAAAAATCACTTGAAAATGGATTTGGTGCCCCTAACCTAGAGCCCATCAATTTAGAATAATGCAAACCATCATTTCAGACTAGCCCCAGCCCAATATTCTATTCCTTTCCTTAAAAATGTCAGGCAGCCGGGCGCGGTGGCTCAAGCCTGTAATCCCAGCACTTTGGGAGGCCGAGACGGGTGGATCACGAGGTCAGGAGATCGAGACCATCCTGGTCTACACGGTGAAACCCCGTCTCTACTAAAAAATACAAAAAACTAGCCGGGCGAGATGGCGGGCGCCTGTAGTCCCAGCTACTCGGGAGGCTGAGGCAGGAGAATGGCGTAAACCCGGGAGGAGGAGCTTGCAGTGAGCCGAGATCGCGCCACTGCACTCCAGCCTCGGCGGCAGAGCTAGACTCCGTCTCAAAAAAAAAAAAAAAAAAAAAAGTCAGGCAATTCCGCAGGGCATGTATCCTGTAATCCCAGCACTTTGGGAGGCTGAGACGGGCGGATCATGAGGTCAGGAGATGGAGACCATCCTGGCTAACACAGTGAAACCCCATCTCTACTAAAAATACAAAAAAAATTAGCCGGGCGTGGTGGCGGGCGCTTATAGTCCCAGCTACTCGGAGGCTGAGGCAGGAGAATGGCGTAAACCCGGGAGGAGGAGCTTGCAGTGAGCCGAGATCGCGCCACTGCACTCCAGCCTCGGCGGCAGAGCTAGACTCCGTCTCAAAAAAAAAAAAAAAAAAAAAGTCAGGCAATTCCGCAGGGCATGTATCCTGTAATCCCAGCACTTTGGGAGGCTGAGACGGGCGGATCATGAGGTCAGGAGATGGAGACCATCCTGGCTAACACAGTGAAACCCCATCTCTACTAAAATACAAAAAAAATTAGCCGGGCGTGGTGGCGGGCGCTTATAGTCCCAGCTACTCGGGAGGCTGAGGCAGGAAAATGGCATGAACCTGGGAGGTGGAGCTTGCAGTGAGCTGAGATTGCACCACTGCACTCCAGCCTGGGTGACAGAGCGAGACTCCGTCTCAAAAAAAAAAAAAAAAAAAAAAAAGGTCAGGTGATCCCAGAGCGTGACTCTCACCTTTAAACTGAAACATTCTAACTAGTATGAAAAAACTAGTTTACAAAAAGAAAAAGGAAAAAAAAAATCTAAAAGTCACAGGGAAATAATGTGGAAAACAAGTATAAACTTCCATGGGCCCCTAATGCATTGCTTTGCCAACCACACCCTCTGGTCACAGAACTGTTCTGACAGAACCCTCTACATTCAGAGCCACCCTGCCTGGTCACAAGCAGCAGGGAGAGAGGGTCTTGTCTCCAGCCCAGCACTTGAGCAGCACATGACCTTGACTCTAGGCATCTGCTGCTCTCTGCCAACCCCTCTTGCCGAGGGAACATGGCACAGGACATTCCCGTGACTGTTGTCTGACAGTCAGAGAAAAGATGTGAGGCTTTAAACAAGAATTGCAGCTGGGCCTTGGGGCCTGTGAGCAGCTCAAACACAGGCTACTGCCAAGGGGGTGGGGGAGTGGGGGAGATGTAGGCCTGCAAAGAAAAACAGCAAGGCAGGTTGCTGACAATGTTGCCCATTATTGTAATCTGATCTTGGTGGACCTCAGTTTCCCATCTGCAAAAGTGGAATAAGAAAATGTCACAAGGCGCCTGTGAAGTTCAGACAAAATAATCATCGTAATGGTATTATTACTAATGCTAATAATTAAAGTCTGACTGAGCACTTTGTCAGGCGATGCTTAAACACAAGGCCCTAGGGATGACAGTGTGACAGCTCTGGCTCAAGTCTAGACTCTAATACTTATACGGAGTGTGATGACCCTGGACAAATGACTTAGCCCTTCCAAGATTCAATTTCCTCATGTCAAAACAGGACAAGACCTGATCTAGTAAGGATGTAATGAAGATTTAATATGATCACAATGCATGTAAAGTACATGAACCGGCCAGGCACAGTGGCTCACGCCTGTAATCCCAGCACTTTGGGAGGCCAAGGTGGGTGGATCACCTGAGGTCAAGAGTTCGAGACCAGCCTGGCCAGCATGGTGAAACCCCATCTTTACTAAAATACAAAAATTAGCCAGACATGGTGGTGGGCACCTGTAATCCCAGCTACTCAGGAGGCTGAGGCAGGAGAATTGCTTGAACCTGGGAGGCGGAGGTTACAGTGAGCCAAGATTGCACCACTGCACTCCAGCCTGGGTGACAGAAGACAGAATGAGACTGCTTCCCCCCCCCAAAAAAAAAAAAAAAGAGAGAGAGACAGGGTATTGCTGTGTTACCCATGTTGGTCTTGGACTACTGGCCTCAAGCAATCCTCCCACTTTGGCCTCCCAAAGGGGTGGGATTATAAGCATGAGCCACAGCACCCCACCTGTAACCAACAGCTATTAATTTACAATGTGTGCCAGGCCTTCATCTAATCCTTCCAGTACTGTGTGGCATAGACTTGGTGCTGAACCTCTCTTGCAGACGAAGGAGCAGAGTCACAGTTCTATTCTCTCATGAGCTCTCTGCTGCAAGGCACGGAGTCGCATTTGTGGGTCACCTTTGCCCTTCCCCTCACCTCTCCTGTTTGCAGGGTGATGCCTTCTTCCTTTCTGAATGACTGTGGTCTGCATTCTCTACCACTGATAAGGCAGTGGTGCACACACACCACACACACACACACACACACAACTATGCTTTTTTTTCCTTTTTCCTTACAAATTATTTTTAAACATCTGTGGTCATGACAACAGCAAATCAACAAGCACTCAGCTGCTGCCCCATTATCGGAACCCATTTCCCTGTGGCTGTCTCCTTCTCAGCAGTTTTTGTCATTACTGGACACCAAAAACCCACTGGGGAACGTCATACCCAAATAGCGATGGCTGCCTATGGCCTGCTTTGCAAAGGTTACAAGTTCTAAAATAAGAAGTTTCTTCTGAAGAGAACTAATCACCAAATCAAGCCGGCATCCAAAGACAAAGTCATTTAAAAATCACAAAACAAGAAAGTAGGGAGTGTGAATGAGGGGAAATTGAAGAATGAGGAAAGAAAGTTTTCTAAATTATCTAACAGGCTGGGTGCAGTGGCTCATGTCTGTAATCCCAATGCTTTGGGAGGCAGAAGTGAGAGGATCACTTGAGCCCAGGAGTTCAAGACCAGCCTAGACCACGAAGTGAGGCCTCTTTACAAAAAAAATTTAAAAATTTGCCTACAACAATCCCAACTACTCAGAATGGTGATGTGGGAGGATCGCTTGAGTCCAGGAGGTTGAGGCTGCAGTGAGCTGTGATCATACCACTACACTATAGCCTTAGAGCAAGACTCTATCTTAAAAAAAAAAATTACATAAAATTAAAAAGTGGCCAGGCGCAGTGGCTCACACTTATAATCCCAGCACTTTGGGAAGCTGAGGTGGGAGGATCACCTGAGGCTAGTAGTTTGAGACCAGCCTGCGAAACCCCCTCTCTACTAAAAATACAAAAATAAGCCCGGCGTGGTGGCATGCCCCTATAATCCCAGCTACTCAGGAGGCTGAGGTGGGCGAATCGCTAGAACGCGGGACTCAGAGGTTGCAGTGAGCCGAGATCGCGCCACTGCACTCCAGCCTGGGTGCCAGAGCGAGACTGTCTCAAAAATACAAATACAAATAATTTAAAAAGGAGAAAATAGAACTATTTCTAAAGCTCTCCTATACATGATCACTGAGAGTAAAAGGTTATCATCATCTCCCATGTTCTTTTTTTGGGACGGTGTCTGGCTCTGTCACCCAGGTGGGGAGTGCAGTAGCGTGATCTTGATTCACTACAACTTCTGCCTCCTGGGTTCAACCAATTCTTCCGCCTCAGGCTCCAAAGTAGCTGGGATTACAGGCACACGCCACCATGCCCAGATAACTTTTGTATTTTCGTAGAGAGGGGGTTTCACCCTGTTGGCCGGGCCAGTTTGAAACTCCTGGCCTCAGGTAATCTGCCCGCCTCGGCAGTTGTGCGGCTGTGCAATCACAACTCACTGCAGCTTCAACCTCCTGGGCTCAATGGATCCTCCCATCTCATCCTCTCGAGTAGCTAGGACTACAGGCATGCACCACCGTTTCTGGCTAACTTTTGTATTTTTTGTAGAGATGGGGTCTCGCTTTGTTTTCCAGGCTGGTCTCGAAACTCCTGGGCCCAAGTGATCAATTTGCCTCAGCCTCCCAAAATATTGGCATTTATAGGGGTGCGCCACCAGGCATAGCATAAAAGCATGTGATAAGGAAACATCTCCACTGTTTCACCACAAACTGTTCCCCATTGATTTTAGCATCTTGATTCTTGAAAGAATTGTTAGTACTATGGTGATAGTCAAAGATAGATTTTGTTACCTTCATAATTCCTTGTTTATATTAATTGATTATTTTTCTTGTTCTTCTGACATGCCCCTATCATTCTTAGAGCACTTCCTTACTTTCTGGCATAGCAGGATATTCCAAGCTCACCTGTAATTTTCCTACCCCAGCACTGGAATCAGCCATTTCTCCAAGGAACCCTGGTTTCTATTTAGTGGGGAAAGGTATTAACATCTTGGCATGAGTGCATTCAGTGCTTCTGGGATGTCTCTGGGCATAAACCCTCTCAACAAACAGTTCTAGGAAATAAACACGTGTAAAAGTGGATACGCATACACACATACATATTGCTACATCCACATATAAGAAACCATGAGTTCCTCTAGATAACTTCAATTCCAATCCAATACCACATGGTTCCTTCTAGCCTTTCTCACTATCCATATTCATAGGAACACTCCTTTCTGACAATAAGAAAACTTGATTCTCATTATCAACACTACATTTATCTATCTGCTCAATCTTAGAAGAAACAAACAGTAAGTAGTTTCAGAATTGCTAACCCACACCACTGTGAAAAATAAACCTACTAGGCCAGGCAAAGTGGCTCACACGTGTAATCCCAACACTTTGGGCAGGAGGCTCATTTCAGCCCAGGAGACAGAGACTATCCCTGGGCAACACAGTGAGACCCATCTCTACAAATAATACCAAAATCAGCTGGGTGTGGTATTGCATTCCCGCAATCCATACTACTTGCCTATAATCCCAGCTACTTGGGAGGCTGTGACGTGAGGATCACAGCTGGGAGGGAGAAGCTGCAATGAGTTATGATCATGCCACTGCACTCCAGCCTGGGGTACAGAGCAAGACCTCATCTCAAAACAAAAACCCCACTAAGTAGAGTTCAATATTTATTCAGAGTTTTTCTTTCTTTTTTGAGACACAGTCTCGCTCTTTCCCCCAGGCTGGAGTGCAGTGGTGCAATCTCGGCTCACTGCAAGCTCCGTCTCCCGGGTTCACACCATTCTCCTGCCTCACCCTCCCGAGTAGCTGGGAATACAGGCACTTGCCAACACGCCCAGCTAATTTTTTGTATTTTTAGTAGAGGTGGGGTTTCACCGTGTTAGCCAGGATAGTCTCGATCCTGACTTTGTATTCCGCCCATCTCCACCTCCCAAAGTGTTGGGATTACAGGCGTGAGCCACTGCGCCCGGCCTCTTTTTTTTTTTTTCTTTTAAGATACTCTGGGCCGGGCACGGTGGCTCAAGCCTGTAATCCCAGCACTTTGGGAGGCCGAGACGGGGGGATCACAAGGTCAGGAGATCGAGACCATCCTGGCTAACACGGTGAAACCCCGTCTCTATTAAAATACAAAAACTAGCCGGGCGAGGTGGCGGGCGCCTGTAGTCCCAGCTCCTCGGGAGGCTGAGGCAGGAGAATGGTGTAAACCCGGGAGGCGGAGCTTGCAGTGAAATGAGATTCGGCCACTGCACTCCAGTCCGGGGGACAGAGCGAGACTCCGCCTCAAAAAAAAAAAAAAGATACTCTGTCGCCCAGGCTGGAGTGCAATGGCGGGACCTCAGTTCACCGCAACCTCTGCCTACGGAGTTCAAGCAATTCTCCTGCCTCAGCCTCCCCAGTAGCTGGGATTACAGGAGTGTGTCACCATGCCTGGCTAATTTTTTTGTATTTTAGTAGAGATGGGGTTTCACCATCTTGCCCAGGCTGGTCTCAAACTCCTGAGCTCAGGCAATCCACCTGCCTCAGCCTCCCAAAGTGCTAGGATTACAGGTGTGAGCCATCGTGATTGGCTAGATTTTTTTCTTTACTTTGAGGGTATACAGTCAAAATACTATATTCAACAGCTACTTGGGTTAGCTCCTTTTTCCTCCCTGCTTCAGTGCACAAATGTAATTTGAAATGCAGTAATTAATACATTTTAAAAGAAAAACACATTGGGTGTGGTGGTCACGCCTGTAATCCCAGCATTTTGGGAGGCTGAGGCGGGTAGATCACGAGGTCAGGAGATCGAGACCATCCTGGCTAATACGGTGAAACCCCGTCTCTACTAAAAAATACAAAAAACTAGCCAGGCGAGGTGGTGGGCGCCTGTAGTCCCAGCTACTCCGGAGGCTGAGGCAGGAGAATGGCGTAAACCCGGGAAGCAGAGCTTGCAGTGAGCTGAGATCCGGCCACTGCACTCCAGCCTGGGCGACGGAGCCAGACTCTGTCTCAAAAAAAAAAAAAAAAAAATTACAAAAAATCAGTTGGGCGTGGTGGTGGGTGCCTGTAGTCCCAGTAACTTGGGAGGCTGAGGCAGGAGAATGGCGTAAACCCGGGAGGCGGAGCTTGCAGTGAGCTGAGATCCGGCCACTGCACTCCAGCCTGGGCAACAGAGCGAGACTCCGTCTCAAAAAAAAAAAAGAAAAAGGAAAAAGAAAACCGCAGCCTGGGCGCGATGGCTTATGCCTATAAACTCAGTACTTTGCAAAGCCGAGGTGCATGGATCACTTGAGGTCAAGAGTTCGAGACCAGCCTGGCCAACATGGTGAAACTCCGTCTCTACTAAAAATACAAAAATTAGCCAGGCATGGTGGTGTGTGCCTGTGATCCCCGCTACTTGGAGGCTGAGGCAGAAGAATCACATGAATCCAAAAGGCGGAGGTTGCAATGAGTTGAGATTGTACCTGCAACTCCAGCCTGGGCAACAAAGCTAGACTCTGTCTCAAACATAAAATACAATAAGGCCGGGCGCAGTGGCCGAGATCGCGCCACTGCACTCCAGCCTGGGCGACAGAGCAAGACTTCGTCTCAAAAAAAAAAAAAAAAAAAAAATTAAAAATAAAATAAAATAAACATAAACGAGTAAGCAAAGGCTTTGGCCTGGGAAATGAGTTTCCCTTTCCTATGGTAGTACCTTCCCTTAACTTGGCTGGTTTCTGAGAAACCTGGGTGGTATAGAAAAAATGCAGACATGCAAGTCACTCCTGGTTATCTGGATTCAGTAATGTGAGCTAGAAGCAGGGACTCTGCATTTTTCTTTTTTTTTTTTTGAGACGGAGTCTCGTTCTGTCGCCCGGGCTGGAGTGCAGTGGCCAGATCTCAGCTCACTGCAAGCTCCGCCCCCCGGGTTCACGCCATTCTCCTGCCTCAGCCTCCCGAGTAGCTGGGACTACAGGCGCCCGCCACCTCGCCCGGCTAGTTTTTTGTATTTTTTTTTTTAGTAGAGACGGGGTTTCACCGTATTAGCCAGGATGGTCTCGATCTCCTGATCTCGTGATCCACCCGTCTCGGCCTCCCAAAGTGCTGGGATTACAGGCTTGAGCCACCGCGCCCGGCCGACTCTGCATTTTTCAACTGTTTCCTGGGTGATTATGATAGATAGATAGATAGATAGATAGACAGATAGATAGATAGATAGATAGATAGATTTTTTTTTTTTTTTGGAGACGGAGTCTTGCCCTGTCATCAGGCTGGAGTGCAGTGGCGCTACCTCAGCTCACTGCAACCTCTGCCTCCCAGGTTCAAGTGATTCTCCTCCCTTCTCCTGCCAAGTAGCTGGGACTACAGGTGCACACCACCATGACCAGCTAATTTTTGTATTTTTAGTAGAGATGGGGTTTCACTGTGTTGGCCAGGATGGTCTCAATCTCTTGTCCTCATGATCTGCCCGCCTCAGTCTCTCAAAGTGCTGGGATTACAGGCATGAGCCACTGCACTTGGCCAGATTCTGATGTTCTATCAATAGGGAAACCACTGGTCCGCTCTTTCCAAGTTCCAGTCCCTCTGAGGCTCAGCCTCTGTCCTGCTGGCCCTGGGCATGTGTTGCTCTGCAATATTCTTCCCTCTTTCCCACCTGGCAAATACCTGTTCTGCAAAATATAGCTTAGATCTCCCCTCCTCTGTCAAGACTTCACAACTCCCCAGAGACGGACAGACCTTCAGTTTCCTAAGCTCCCATAATAAAATACTTTTGATTATTATGGAATAATGCAAATGTGTTTAACAACAGAACAATGAGCCAGGCATGGTGGTGCTTTCCTATAGCCCCTCTTTGGGAAACTGAGGTGAGAGATTTCTTGAGGCCAGGAGTTCAAGATCAGCCTGGGCAACACAGCAAGACCCCCCCCGTCCCAATCTGTACAAACAAATTTTTAAAAATAGCTGGGCATGGTGGCACACACCTGTAGTCCCAGCTACTTTGCAGGTCGAGGTGAAAGGATAACCTGAGCCCAGGAGTTCAAGGCTATAGTGAGCTATGACTGTGCCACTGCACTCTGGCCTGGAAAGCAAAGCAAGACCCTGTTTTGGGGGGAAAAACAAACAAAAACCGGGAACAACATATGATAGTTTCTATAGCCCTCTGTTATGGCTGTCCTCACAAGGAGTAGACTTATTTGTTTGTATTTTACATCGGCAAGGAGACTTATTCTATTCCTCCTCCTCTGACGAGTCCCAGCCATGAGATCTGGCACATAGCAGGTGCTCACAAAATGTTTGGTCTAAGAATATTTTCAGCTTCAATTCTGTAGCTCAAAGATGGTCTAAGTACTTTTCCATAACTCATTAGAACAGAGACTGAGCAAGTTAAGATTGCCAAGAATTCTCTGATAAGTATTCTCCTCTTGAGATGAAGTCCATTTCTTCCTGCTCTGGGCTAAACCTGTATGTTATTGTTCATGCTGGTAAGTGAATGCTGTTTCCATACCAGACTTGGTATTTTTAGCACTCCTGTTATGATAAACTCACAGTAACCTCAAAAAGAACAAATCAAAGTCAACTTTTTGCCACAGGAAACCAGCTCACGCTTATTGTTTTGCAACATGCCATGGGAGAATAATAAAAAGATGAGACCTTTTGCTCATAGATGGCGAGGCCAACTCTCAAGACAGTGGAAAAATGCAGCAGGAAGCATTCAGTCTGGCCACTAACTTATTAAGTAAACTAGAAAAACACCCAATACCTAAACATGGCAAGCACATGCATGCGGACAGCGGGTGGCTGAATTGTGAATGGGGCAATAAAAAACATCTACCTGTGAGTAAGAGCCCAGGGCAACATTGGAATCAAAAGCCTAAAGGGTGCCACAGAAGCAGGCATGAAGGCAAAATGACCCTGTGGGGACCCCAGCGGGCACACTGCTCTCCCCCTACAATAGGGCAAATGACCAGACAAGCAAAAACCACTCAGCAAAAAATATTTATTTATTGAGCACCTACTATGTGCGCCACTAGGCAATGGTAAAACAAAATCAGGTTTCTTTGTGAGGTATTCCTAGGTATGTATCCCAGCCAAGCACCTTGTCCCCACTAGGAATTCCTAAGGCATCGTCAGTCACATTAGTCATGTTTCTAGAAACAATTTTGGAAACAAATTCCAAGCACTGGGAAAAATGGAAAACATGTATGCCTTTCAAGGTGAGACTGGTCATAGATGATGGTGCATCCAAAGGATACAACATTATGCTGCCAAGAAAGCAAAAGAGGCCACTCTACATATGCTCTTTCCCTATAATTTACACCATCAAGTGTAAACAAGCAAGTTCCCAACCAGTGTTTCACAGTTTGATTGCACAAATACAAACGATAATAATTGTTAACCATTTTTCAACAAGATACTAAAAAACTTAACAGTAGTTCCCCTAGAAATTTAGAAGACAGAAAAATGGGGAGGGTTTCACAAAGAAAACTTTTTATGCCTTCAAAAAGTTTGAAGACTTTTTACTATGATGCTTATCTAACAGAAATACAATTCAAATGTTTCTTGGGGAAACAGAAGACAATTATCTGGGCCTAAATTCAGATAATCTTTGTGTCTAATACTATCTGCATCAGTTTTTTCTAGTATCGTGGTGATCTTGTTTCCCTAACTCACAGAACTCCAGATTTGAAATTTAATGAGATGTACTTAGTTTAGAGATATTTAATTTAATTTATTTTATCTTGAGATAGAGTCTCGTTCTGTTGCCCAGGGTTGGAGTGCACGATTTCGGCTCACTGCAACCTCGCCTCCTAGGTTCAAGAGATTCTCTCACCTCAGCCTCCCAAGTAGCTAGGACTAGAGGCGTGTGCCACCAAACCCGGCTAATTTTTGTATTTTTTAGTAGAGACGGGATTTCGCCATCTCGGTCAGGCTGCCCTCGAACTCCTGACCTCAAATGATCCGCCCACCTCAGCCTTCCAACATGCTGGGATTACAGGCATGAGCCATCGCACCCAACCTACAGATCTATCTTAAATATGTTGAAAACTAAGTCCACAGGTAAACAACCTCATGGTCTAAATTCTGACTGTCTATAAAACCATGGATATGATTTTCAGCAGTCACAATCATGCTCAACCTTGGTCTCCTTAAAGGAAAATGATGTAACAACTATACTTTTTTTTTTTGAGACGGAGTCTCGCTCTGCCGCCCAGGCTGGAGTGCAGTGGCCGGGTCTCAGCTCACTGCAAGCTCCGCCTCCCGGGTTTACGCCATTCTCCTGACTCAGCCTCCCAAGCAGCTGGGACTACAGGCGCCCGCCATGTCGCCCGGCTAGTTTTTTGTATTTTTTAGTAGAGACGGGGTTTCACCATGTTAGCCAGGATGGTCTCGATCTCCTGACCTCGTGATCCGCCCGTCTCGGCCTCCCAAAGTGCTGGGATTACAGGCTTGAGCCACCGCGCCCGGCCAACAACTATACTTTAAAGATTGTCACAAGACTGAGAAAAGATATCAAGTTAGGTGCTAGGAACATGGAAACAAGAGTAGTGCCTACAAAGTTTACCACTCAACTTGGATATCCCCCAAAGCCACCCCACATTCTGAAGTCAGAATGTTACTGAGACCTGACTTTACAGTAGGCAAAAAAAAAAAAAAATCAAGGCCACTTTTAAATTATTTCTACTTCTTTTTTTTTTTTTTTGAGACGGAGTCTCGCTCTGTCAAAGGCTGAAAGACAACACACAGGAAGGAACTTTATTACATTCTCACTGACTAGTCAGAATGTAGAAACTTGAGATTGGCTGGCTAACTTAATCTTATCATTTTTTTTTCTTTTTTTTGAGACGGAGTCTCACTCTGCCGCCCAGGCTGGAGTGCAGTGGCCGGATCTCAGCTCACTGCAAGCTCCGCCTCCCGGGTTTACGCCATTCTCCTGCCTCAGCCTCCCGAGTAGCTGGGACTACAGGCGCCCGCCACCTCACCCGGCTAGTTTTTTGTATTTTTTACAAAATACAAAATGGTCTCGAAGAGCCACCGCGCCCAGCCAATCCTATCATTTTATAATTCAGTAAACAAAATCCTAAAGATGCAAGTTGACTGGTTTGCCCCAGGTCATAAAGACACTCAATGGGCCGGGCGCGGTGGCTCAAGCCTGTAATCCCAGCACTTTGGGAGGCCGAGACGGGCGGATCACGAGGTCAGGAGATCGAGACCATCCTGGCTAACACGGTGAAACCCCGTCTCTACTAAAAATACAAAAAAAAACTAGCCGGGCGAGATGGCGGGCACCTGTAGTCCCAGCTACTCGGGAGGCTGAGGCAGGAGAATGGCGTGAACCCGGGAGGCGGAGCTTGCAGTGAGCTGAGATCCGGCCACTGCACTCCAGTCCGGGCAACAGAGCGAGACTCCGCCTCAAAAAAAAAAAAAAAAAAAAAAAAAAGACACTTAATGGGAAGTATATTTGGCAGAAGGTAACCTCACCTGGGGAAGCTGCCATGCTCTCCTGGAAAAATTCAATGAGGTCAAATTACTGGAGAATCTCATTTATATGAATAACTAAGCAAAATACTGAAAAAAGTATTTCTCAATATGAGGTCAGGGCTGGGCGTGGTGGCTCACGCCTGTAATCCCAGCACTTTGGGAGGCCGAGGCGGATGGATCACAAGGTCAGGAGATCGAGACCATCCTGGCTAACTGGTGAAACCCCGTCTCTACTAAAAAAAGAACATACAAAAAATTAGGCGGGCGTGGTGGTGGGAGCCTTTAGTCCCAGCAACTTGGGAGGCTGAGACAAGAGAATGGTGTGAACCCGGGAGGCAGAGCTTGCAGTGAGCCAAAATCACGCCACTGCACTCCAGCCTGGGTGACAGAGGGCGACTCCTCTCAAAAAAAATAAAAGGGCCGGGCGCGATGGCTCACGCCTGTAATCCCAGCACTTTGGGAGGCCGAGGCTGGTGGATCACAAGGTCAGGAGATCGAGACCACAGTGAAACCCCGTCTCTACTAAAAATACAAAAGATTAGCCAGGCGCGGTGGCGGGCGCCTGTAGTCCCAGCTACCCAGGAGACTGAGGCAGGAGAATGGCTTGAACCCAGGAGGCGGAGCTTGCAGTGAGCCGAGATCGCGCCACTGCACTCCAGCCTGGTGGACAGAGTGAGACTCTGTCTCAAAATAAATAAATAAATAAAATAAATAAAAATAAAAGAAAAAGAAAAAAGAAAGTAAATCACACCCTTGTGCCCACTGCATTTCGAACACTCCTTATAGTTTCAGGTTCAGCACTTCTGTAGAGACACAACAGCTCAGGAGGACCAAGAGGGAATAAAAACATTTTCAGAAATGTACAATACATACAATACAATAAAAGTTAGGACTTGTCATCTGCTACAAAGAGAAAAGCCGAGGAAAGGTTATATTGGATATGCAAAATATTGGGAAGGGACTGTGTGTGGTGTAAAAGAACTGGACCCTGGAAGAGTTGGGAGACGTGGGTTGAGACATAGTACTATCGGACCACAGCTTATGAACATAGAGTCCTTTCCTTTCTAGACCTCATTATTTTTTTTTTGGTTTTTTTGAGACAGAGTCTTGCTCTGTCACCCAGGCTGGAGTGCAATGACAGGATCTTGGCTCACTGCAGCCTCTACCTCCTGGGTTCAAGAAATTCTCCAGTCTCAGTGTCCTGAGTAGCTGGAACCACAGGAATGCGCCACCATGCCTGGCTAATTTTTTTTCTTTTTTCTTTCTGAGACAGAATCTCACTCTGTGGTACAGGCTGGAGTGCAGTGGTGCAATCTCAGCTCACTGCAAGGTCCGCCTCCCGAGTTCATGCCATTCTCTTGCCTCAGCCTCCTGAGTAGCTGGGACTACAGGCACCCACCACCATGCCTGGCTAATTTTTCTGTATTTTAAGTAGAGATGGGGTTTCATTGCGTTAGCCAGGACGGTCTCCATCTCCCGACCTCGTGATCTGCCCACCTCGGCCTCCCAAAGTACTGGGATTACAGGCGTGAGCCACCACGCCCAGTCTATTTTTTTTTTTTTTTTTGAGACGGAGTTTCGCTCTTGTTTCCCAAGCTGGAGTACAATGGTGCTATCTCAGCTCACTGTAACCTCCACCTCCCAGGCTCACGTGATTCTTCTGCCTTAGCCTCCCTAGTAGTGGGAATTACAGGCGCCCACCCCCATGCCCAGTTAATTTTTTTGTATTTTTAGTAGAGACGGGGTTTTACCACGTTGGTCAGGCTGGTCTCAAACTCCTGACCTCAGGTGACTCACCCGCCTCGGCCTCCCAAAGTGCTGGGATTACAGGTATGAGCCACCTCACCTGGCCTAGGCCTCATTTTTATCATGAAAAGAGAGTTGGACTAAGTAGAATTGAAAAGTGGTTCATTTTGTGTGCCAGGACAGAGAATGACTGCAAGCAGTGCTGTATGAAGAATTCTGAAGCTATAGGGAAGGTGGCTTGATGGTTTAGATGTGCTGGTCAACGTGTAGGGCTTCCTTAGCCATGTCTTTCATAGGTGAGGGATGGAGGGAATGGGAAATACGTATTTGCCATTCTTGGCTTAGACGATACCTGGGGTTGCTTCCTTTTAACACCGTATGATTGGCTGGGCACGATGGCTCACGCCTGTAATCCCAGCACTTTGGGAGACTGAGGCAGCAAAATCACCTGAGGTCAGGAGTTCCAGAGAGCCGGGCCAACATGGAAAAACCCTGTCTCTACTAAAAATACAAAAATTTGCGGACGTGGTGGTGCATGCCTGTAATCCCAGCTACTCAGGAGGCTGACACAGGAGAATTGCTTAAACCTGGGAGGTGGAGGTTGTGGTGAACCGAGATCGCGCCATTGCACTCCAGCCTGGTCAACAAGAGCGAAACTCCGTTTTAGAAAAAAATTTAAAAAAAAAAATTGTATGATTATTATTGACCTATACACTTAAGTTATAACGATAAATTTTATGTTATGTGCTTTTAACCACAAAAAAAAAAAGAAAAGAAAAGAAAAGAAATTTCTGACTGTTAACAACTGAACTGAATGTTTTGATCACCATATCCAAAGCCCTGGAACTCAAAACTGAAAAAGACAGATAATGCCATCTAGGAGACAGCGGTAAACATGATAGGATATATTATCCGGCAAACAGGCTCTCACAAGACTGTTGTCATAATGCCCACTGAGGGATGGAATTAAGGGTAAACAGGCTGGGCGCAGTGGCTCACGTCTGGAATCCCAGCACTTTGGGAGGCCAAGGCGGGTGGATCACCTGAGATCAGGAGTTCAAGAGCAGCCTGGCCAACATGGCCCATCTCTACTAAAAATACAAAAATTAGCCGGATGAGGTGGTGTGCGCCTGTAATCCTGGCTACTCGGGAGGCTGAGGCAGAATCACTTAAACCTAGGAGGCAGAAGTTGCAGTAATCCTAGATTGTGCCAAAGCACTCCAGCCTAGGTGACAGAGCTGAACTCCGTCTCCAAAAAAAAAAAAAAAAAAAAAAAAACAGAGCCAATCACAAATCATCTACTCCAGAGTTGAAAAGTGTACACGCCAGAAAAAAAAAAAAAGAGAGAGAAAAGAAAAAAAGCACATATCTTCACGGATGACAGAGTTCTCTAGGACTTGCTCTGTGCCAGGCGGTTTGCATGTATATCACCTTAACCTCACAAAGGCCCTCAGGCAACTGCTATTAACACCACCAGCTGCAGAGGGGAATCTGAGACTGAGGCTCAGGGAATTTGAAGTTAGTGGCTCAAGATCACCCATCTAAAAGAACATGGTAGTGGCCCACTGGAAGCCAGGTTTGTTTTGATTCCAAAGGTCTTGTTCTTTTTTTTTTCCCCCGAGACAGAGTCTCTGTCACTCAGGCTGGAGTGCAGTGGGGTGATCTTGGCTCACTGCAACCTCCGCCTCCTGGGTTCAAGTGATTCTACAGGCACCCACCACCATGCCTAGGTAATTTTTGTATTCTTAGTAGAGGCAGGTTTCACCATGTTGGCCAGGCTGGTCTCCAACTCTTGACCTCGTGATCTGCCTGCCTCAGCCTCCCAAAGCGCTGGGATTACAGGTGTAAGCCACCGCACCCGGCCCAAAGGCCTTGTCTGGAACAATCATGCGCCACTGCCTGCCACAGAAGTCATAAAGCTACTGTTTCTTCCTCAACCACCTGCCCACCCCTCCAGCCCCGTAACTTCTGATGCTGATGGCCAGTAGCATCTGCACTGAATATCCACTTTGCTCCTAGATAACAGTTTTGTCCCCTCAGTTCAATGACCCCTGTGATGTTGAGATGAATGAGAAAATACTGTGGAAACTGCAGAGGGTTAAATCAGGATTTTTTCCCCTCAGCACACTACTGACATTCTGTGCTGGATAACTCTGTCATGGGGGGCCTGTCCTGTGCACTGTGGGATATTTAGTAACACCCCTATCCTCTGCTCACTAGATGCCAGTAATATCTCCCCATCCAGCTCTGACAACAAAAAATGTTTCCAGACATCACTGCCAAATGTCCCCAGTTGAGAGTCACTGGATTATGGTAAACTCAAAGGCCAGTTGACTCCTTTCAAAAGCAGCAGTTAGAGATGCTCAAGTCAGACCCAAACCCTGGCAAATTAGCAGCCACTGTTCCCTGAGGGCTTTCTATATGTGAGGCAGTCAGCAACATGCTTCTCCCAAAGGACCCAGGCACTGCTCCCACATGGAACCCCAGACTGGAGAAGACTCTGTTCTGACTGCTGGCGCCTCTTCCACACCTGGTCCCACTATCAAGAGGAGGCATTTTCTGAGTGCAGCCCACTCACATGCAAGACTCATTCCTGTTCAACCCATTTAATTATTTCCATACAAATGGATATTTGGGACTTCCAAATAGTTCATCCTGCTGGGCATGGTGGCTCACACCTGTAATCCCAGCACTTTGGGAGGCCGAGGCAGGTGGATCATCTGAGGTTGGGAGTCTGAGACCAGCCTGGTCACCATGGTGAAACCCCATCTCTACTAAAAGTACAAAAATGAGCTGGGTGTGGTGGCGGGCACCTGTAATCCCAGCTACTCGGGAGGCTGAGGTGGGGGAACCGTTCGAATCAGGAGGTGGGGGTTGCAGTGAGCCAAGATTGTGCCACTGCACTCCAGCCTGGGCAACAGAGTGAGACTCTGTCTCAAAAAAGTAAATGCATAAATAACAACAACAACAAAAACACTATTTTAAGAATTATCACGCCTGTAATCCCAGCACTTTGGGAGGCTGAGGCGGGCGGATCACCTGAGGTCAGGAGTTCAAGAGCAGCCTGACCAACATAGTGAAACCCTGTCTCTACTAAAATACAAAAATTAGCTGCAGCCAGGCGCAGAGGCTCACACCTGTAATACCAACACTTTGGGAGACTGAGGTGGGCAGATCACCTGAGGTCAGGAGTTCGAGACCAGCCCGACCAAGATGGTGAAAATACAAAAAAATACAAAAATACTCAAAATACAAAAAATTAGCATGTGTGGTGGCAGGTGCCTGTGATCCCAACTACTCGGGAGGCTGAGGCAGGAGAATCGGTTGAACCCAGGAGGTGGAGGTTGCAGTGAGCCAAGATCACACCACTGCACTCCTGAGCAACAGAGTCAGACTCCATCTCAAAAAAAAAATTAGCTGGGCATGGTGGCGCCCGCCTATAATCCCAGCTACTTGGGAGGCTGAGATAGGAGAATTGCTTGAACCTGGGAGGCAGAGGTTGCAGTGTGCCGAGATCGTGCCACTGCACTCCAGCCTGGGCAATAGAGCTAGACTCCATCTCAAAAAAAATTTAAAATAAAATTAAAAGTGCCAGGTTTGCCAGGTGCAGTGGCTCACGCCTGTAATCCCAGCACTTTGGGAGACCAAGGTGGGCGGATCACGAGGTCAAGAGAGCGAGACCAACCTGGCCAACATCGTGAAACCCTGTCTCTTCTAAAAACACAAAAATTAGCTGGGTGTGTTGGCACACACCTGTAGTCCCAGCTACTCAGGAGGCTGAGGCAGGAGAATCGCTCGAACCCAGAAGGCAGAGGTTGCAGTGAGCCAAGATCGCACCACTGCACTCCAGCCTGGGGACAGAGCGAGACTCCATCTCAAAAACAAACAAAAAAGTGCCAGGCACAGGAAGAACACTGAAAAGCCAATCAATACTTACTAATAGTCTCCTAAGCACCAGCAAAGATGGACTGATAAGTAGTTCATTAATAGTAAGAGGAAAAACAACCCCACCTTTCACCAGCCTGAGGCTGGTTTTGAGGCAGTGAAAGAATTCTGAAGAGGGGACTAAGCGCTGGTGGCTTACGCCTTTACGCCTTTAACTCCAGCACTTTGGAAGGCCAAGGCGGGGATTTCACTATAGTCCAGGAATTCAATACCAGCTTGGGCTACATGGAGAAACTTCGCTTCTACAAAAAATACACAAAAATTAGCTGGGCACAGTGGTGTGTGCCTGTAGTACCAGCTACTCAGGAGGCTGAGGCATGGGGAGCACTTAAGCCCAAGAAGTAGAGGCTATAGTGAGCCATGAACGCACTACTGCATTCCAGCCTGGATGACAGAGCAACACTTTGTCTCAAAAAAAAAAAGCCGGCGCGGTGGCTCAAGCCTGTAATCCCAGCACTTTGGGAGACCAAGGTGGGCGGATCACGAGGTCAAGAGAGCGAGACCAACCTGGCCAACATCGTGAAACCCTGTCTCTTCTAAAAACACAAAAATTAGCTGGGTGTGTTGGCACACACCTGTAGTCCCAGCTACTCAGGAGGCTGAGGCAGGAGAATCGCTCGAACCCAGAAGGCAGAGGTTGCAGTGAGCCAAGATCGCACCACTGCACTCCAGCCTGGGGACAGAGCGAGACTCCATCTCAAAAACAAACAAAAAAGTGCCAGGCACAGGAAGAACACTGAAAAGCCAATCAATACTTACTAATAGTCTCCTAAGCACCAGCAAAGATGGACTGATAAGTAGTTCATTAATAGTAAGAGGAAAAACAACCCCACCTTTCACCAGCCTGAGGCTGGTTTTGAGGCAGTGAAAGAATTCTGAAGAGGGGACTAAGCGCTGGTGGCTTACGCCTTTACGCCTTTAACTCCAGCACTTTGGAAGGCCAAGGCGGGGATTTCACTATAGTCCAGGAATTCAATACCAGCTTGGGCTACATGGAGAAACTTCGCTTCTACAAAAAATACACAAAAATTAGCTGGGCACAGTGGTGTGTGCCTGTAGTACCAGCTACTCAGGAGGCTGAGGCATGGGGAGCACTTAAGCCCAAGAAGTAGAGGCTATAGTGAGCCATGAACGCACTACTGCATTCCAGCCTGGATGACAGAGCAACACTTTGTCTCAAAAAAAAAAAGCCGGGCGCGGTGGCTCAAGCCTGTAATCCCAGCACTTTGGGAGGCTGAGACGGGCGGATCACGAGGTCAGGAGATCGAGACCATTCTGGCTACCACGGTGAAACCTCGTCTCTACTAAAAATACAAAAAAATTAGCCGGGTGTGGTGGTGGGCGTCTGTAGTCCCAGCTACTCAGGAGGCTGAGGCAGGAGAATGGCATAAACCCAGGAAGTAGAGCATGTAGTGAGCTGAGATCTGGCCACTGCACTCCAGCCTGGGTGACAGAGCAAGACTCCATCTCCAAAAAAAAAAAAAAAAAAAAAGGGTGAAGAGAAATTAGTCGATCAGGCTTGGCATGGTGGCTCATGCCTATAATACAGTACTTCAGGGCCTGGGCATCATGGTGAAACCCCATCTGTACTCAAAATACAAAAATTAGCCGGGCGCAGTGGCGCATGCCTGTCATCCTAGCTACTGGGGACACTGAGACACCAGAATCGCCTCAACCCAGGAGGTGGAGGTTGCAGTGAGCTGACATTGCACCCCACTGCACTCCATGCACTCCAGCCTGGGTGACAGAGCAAGACTCTGTTTAAAAAAAAAAAAGGTTGAGGCTGCTCAATCTGTGACCTGTAACACTATTACCATAGGGTCAACTTATGGAGGTCATTTCAATAAGTAAGAAAAGCAAAAGTCATCAGAATCCAGAGTTCAATGGTGGACCTCATCCCTTTCACATGCCTTTCTCAAGTGATCACTGAGAACTAGCCAATGAAGAATGTCACCCAAGGCAAACATCACAAAACCATCTGGACCTTGCAACCACATCTGCAGAAATCTGAGCCAAAAGCCCTCCTTGGGTCAGTTGTGCTTTGAGGCCTCACCTTGAAGGAGAAAGTAGTCGGAGGTTGTGCGCTTCAGAGCAGCCTTTGCTTTCTCACTGCTCCAGTCCACCTCCAGGGCTTCTTTAACAGGGCAGAAGACCACCTTCTGTGGAAAAAAGGCAGAACTGCTTAGGAATAACATACGATGACTTTCAATCACAAGGCAGTCGCTCTTCTCTATGGTAGAAAAATCTCATTATTTAAAGTTTACTGAACATTAAAAGAAGCAGGGGCCATTTGATCTAAGAAATGCTTATTGAACACTCACTATGTGCTTACCTAGAGGCTGGGGATGGACAACACAAACTCCCTGCACTGAAGGAAGACAGAGCCAAGCTCCCAAAGACCTGCCTCCATTCTGGCTCTTTAACTCTGGCTGGGCCAGGCGCGGTGGGTCACACCTGTAATCCCAACACTTTGGCAGACCGAGGCAGGTGGATCACATGAGGTCAGAAGTTGGAGACCAGCCTGGCCAACACGGTGAAACCCCTGTCTCAACAAAAATACAAAAAATTAGCTAGCCGTGGTGGCGGCTGCCTGTACTCTCAGATACTTGGGAGGCTGAGGCAGGAGAATCACTTGAACCCAGGAGGTGGAGTTTGCAGTGAGCTGAGATCGCATCACTGCACTCCAGGCCTGATGGAGTGAGACTCCTCAAAAAAACCAAACCAAAACAAAAAACCTCTGGCTGTATTCATACTACAGGAATACTTCCACGATGAGAGGCAAGAATGTAAGTCTAACAATATTCTATAAAACGTTTTTGTAATAGTAAACAAAAACAAAAATTAAATGTTTCCTGGCAGAGGAATGGTTTAATGATGATACATGACAATAATAAATAACCGCAAGATAAACAATAAAGGGGATGGGACAAAGCTCCAGGTTGTGGAAACAGGAACAGCATTTGCAAAACCCCAGTGGTAGGCAGAAGGATGGCTAGGACCTATAAAGCTCAAATTATCTTGATAAATGCAATGACATATATTTTACTTTGAAATACCATTTACAAGGCCAGGCAAGGTGGCTCACGCCTGTAATCTCAGCACTTTGGGAGGCTGAAGTGGGTGGACCCGCCTGAGGTCAGGAGTTCAAGACCAGCCTGACCAACATAGTGAAACCCCGTCTCTACTAAAAATACAAAAATCAGTCGGACGTGGTGGCGGGCACCTGTAATCCCAGCTACTTGGGAGGCTGAGGCAGGAGAATAGCTTGAACCTAGGAGGGGGAGGTTGCAGTGAGCCGAGATCGCACGATTGCACTCCAGCCTGGGCAACAAGAGCAAAACTCTGTCTCAAAAACCACCACCACCACCACCACCACCACACATTTACGGTTGAGTGTGGTGGCTCACTTCTGTAATCTCAGCACTCTGGGAGGCCAAAGCAGCACAATCACCTGAGTCCAGGAATCAAAGACCAGCCTAGGCAACAAAGTGAGACCCCGATCTCTACAAGTTAGCTGGGTGCAGTGGCATGCACCTGTGGTCCCAGCTTCACAGGAGGCTGAGGCAAGAGAATTGTTTTAGCACGGGAGGTAGAGGCAGCAGTGAGCCAGAATGTACCACTGCAATCTAGCCTGAGTCACAGAAAAAAAAAAAAAAAATACAGACTGAAATATTTGGAAATGACACATGTGGCATCATGCTGGGACCACTTTCACAAATGGTTCACACATAAACACACATACAAAAAAAGTTTTGGTTTTGTTTATTGTTTTTTTTCCAGACAGAGTCTCCCCCTCTGTCACCCAGGTTGGAGTGCAGTGCATGATCTCAGCTTGCTGCAACCTCCGCCTCCTGGGTTCAAGTAATTCTCGGGCCTCAGCCTCCCCAGTAGCTGGGATTACAGGTGCATGCCACCACGCCCGACTAATTTTTGTACTTTTAGTAGAGACAGGATTTCACTATATTGCCCAGGCTGGTCTCGAACGCCTGACCTTAGGTGATCTGCCTGCCTCGGCCTCCCAAAATGTTGGGATTACAGGCGTGAGCCACTGTGACTAGCCAGAAAAAAGCAGTTCTTAGAACTAGCTACTCCTCAGAAGTTAAGATAGCCCAGCTGGGGGAACACTGTTAGATCCCATCTCTAAAAAAAATTATTTTAGGCCACACGTGGTATAGACTCTATCTGTTTTTTTTTTTTTTTTTTTTTTTTTTGAGACGGAGTCTCGCTCTGTCGCCCAGGCTGGAGTGCAGTGGCCGGTTCTCAGCTCACTGCAAGCTCCGCCTCCCGGGTTTACGCCATTCTCCTGCCTCAGCCTCCCAAGTAGCTGGGACTACATTAGCTGGGACTACAGGCGCCCGCCACCTCGCCCGGCTAGTTTTTTTTTTTTTTTTTGTATTTTTTAGTAGAGACGGGGTTTCACCGTGTTAGCCAGGATGGTCTTGATCTCCTGACCTTGTGATCCGCCCGTCTCGGCCTCCCAAAGTGCTGGGATTACAGGCTTGAGCCACCGCGCCCAGCCCTCTATCTGTATATTTTTATTTTATTTTATTTTATTTTGAGACAGAGTCTTGCTCTGTCGCCCAGGCTGGAGTGCAGTGGCTGGATCTCAGCTCACTGCAAGCTCCGCCTCCCGGGTTTACGCCATTCTCCTGCCTCAGCCTCCGGAGTAGCTGGACTACATTAGCTGGGACTACAGGCGCCCGCCACCTCGCCCGGCTAGTTTTTTTTTTTTTTTTGTATTTTTAGTAGAGACGGGGTTTCACCGTGTTAGCCAGGATGGTCTTGATCTCCTGACCTTGTGATCCGCCCGTCTCGGCCTCCCAAAGTGCTGGGATTACAGGCTTGAGCCACCGCGCCCAGCCCTCTATCTGTATATTTTTATTTTATTTTATTTTATTTTGAGACAGAGTCTTGCTCTGTCGCCCAGGCTGGAGTGCAGTGGCTGGATCTCAGCTCACTGCAAGCTCCGCCTCCCGGGTTTACGCCATTCTCCTGCCTCAGCCTCCGGAGTAGCTGGGACTACAGGCGCCCGCCACCTCGCCCGGCTAGTTTTTTGTATTTTTAGTAGAGACGGGATTTAACCGTGTTAGCCAGGATGGTCTCGATCTCCTGACCTCGTGATCTGCCTGTCTCGGCCTCCCAAAGTGCTGGGATTACAGGCTTGAGCCACCGCGCCCGGCCAAGAATCCATTTCAAAAAAAAAAAAAAAATACTAATAACAAGCCCTCTTAAAGCGTTAACTCACCTCCTCTCTTCAAATGGGGATCAGTTTCCTGAGGCAGGAAAAGGCACAGCACTGAACAGACTAGACTTTCTTTTTTTTTTTTTTTTTTGAGACGGAGTCTCGCTCTGTCGCCCGGCTGGAGTGCAGTGGCCGGATCTCAGCTCACTGCACGCTCCGCCTTCCGGGTTTACGCCATTCTCCTGCCTCAGCCTCCCGAGTAGCTGGACTACAGACGCCCGCCACCTCGCCCGGCTAGCTTTTTGTATTTTTTTTAGTAGAGACGGGGTTTCACCATGTTAGCCAGGATGGTCTCGATCTCCTGACCTCGTGATCCGCCCGTCTCGGCCTCCCAAAGTGCTGGGATTACAGGCTTGAGCCACCGCGCCCGGCCTAGACTTTCAATAAATACGCATGAGCTGACAGAATCCGACCTGCTTTTCATTTGCTAAAAACCTATGAGTAAATATAAAAGATGAATTCTCGCCCGACACGGTGGCTCAAGCCTATAATCCCAGCAGTTTGGGAGGCTGAAGAGGGAGGATCACGAGGTCAGGAGATCGAGACCATCCTGGCTAACAAGGTGAAACCCCACCCCTACTAAAAATACAAAAAATTAGCCGGGCGTGGTGGCGGGCACCTGTAGTCCCAGCTACTTGGGAGGCTGAAGCAGGAGAATCGCTTGAAGCTGGGAGGCAGAGGTTGCAGTGCACTGCACTCCAGCCTGGGCGAAAGAGAAAGACTCTGTCTTGAGAAAAAAAAAAGATGAGTTCTCCATATAGCCCATCAACCATCAAATTGTTCTTGTTAGGAGCCATTTAGAATAGTAGGAAACAGCAATAACCTCAATAACCTGAATACAATAGGAGACTGGTAAAATAGATTACGGCTAGGCAAGAAGAGGAAAAATGATATAGACATTTAAAATCACACGCTCCAAAGCAGATTTGGGGAGTGCTTACTTAGTGAAAAAAGCAAAAGACAAAACCATATACATATATATATACACATATACAAGCCAGGTGCAATGGCTCACGCCTGTAATCCCAAAACTTTGGCAGGTCGATGTGGGTGGATCACCTGAGGTCAGGAGTTCGAGACCAGCCTGGCAAGCAAGGTGGAACGCCCTCTATTAAAAACACAAAATTTAGCCGAGTGTGGTAGCACAAGCCTGTAATTCCAGCTACTCAGGAGGCTGAGGCCAGAGGATCACTTGAACCTGGGAGGCGGAGGAGATCGTGCCACTGCGCTCTAGCCTGGGCAATAAAGCAAGACTCTGTCTCTAAATAAATAAATAAATGGTGTAGTACTTGCATATACTTTATGCACATCCTCCCATATACTTTATTTGCTTATTTATTTATTTTTGAGACAGAGTCTTGCTCTGTTACCCAGGCTGGAGAGCAATGGGGCGATCTTGGCTCACTGCAACCTCTGCCTCCCAAGTTCAAGTGATTCTCTTGCCTCAGCCTCCTGAGTAGCTGGGTTTACAGGTGTGCCCCACCATGCCCGGCTAAGGCTCACTGCAACCTCTGCCTCCCAAGTTCAAGTGATTCTCTTGCCTCAGCCTCCTGAGTAGCTGGGTTTACAGGTGTGCCCCACCATGCCCGGCTAATTTTGTATTTCTATTAGAGATGCGGTTTCACCATGTTGGCCAGGCTGGTCTCCAACTCCTGACCTCAAGCGATCCACCCACCTCGGCCTCCCAAAGTGCTGGGATTTCAGGAGTGAGGCACTGCGTCCAGCCTCCCATATACTTTAAATCATCTCTAGATTACTTATAATACCTAATGTAATTGCTACATAAACAGTTGTTATATTGTATTGCTTGGAGAATGACAAAAAAAAAGTCTGTACATGTTTGGAACAGATAGATGCAATGTTTTTTCCCAAATATTTTATTATTAATATGATTTTAATAAATATTTTTGATCCACAGTTGGTTGAATCCATGAATGCAAAACCCATTAATAAGGAGAGCTAACCTTATATATTATATGTATTAAATAGTGCCCCAATGTTGTTGTATATACATAGAAAAATACTGTAAGGAAGGTTACAGTTATTTGGTAGTAGGATTAACATTTCGTTAACTTGTTCTGTATTTCCCACATTTGGAATTATGAACTTATTTTACTTAAAAAAAAATTTTTTTTTTGAGGCAGTGTGTTGCTCTGTCACTCAGGATGTAGTACAGTGGCACAATCTCAGCTCACTGCTGCCTCCACTTCCCAGGCTCAAGCAATCCTTCTGCTTCAGCTTCTCCAGTAGCTGAGACCACTGGCACGTGCTACCACGCCCAGCTAATTTTTGTATTTTTGGTAGAGACGGGGGTTTCACCATGTTGCCCAGGCTGGTCTCGGAACTCCTGGGCTCAAGTGATCTGCCCACCTTGACCTTTCAAAGTGCTGGGATTACAGGCATGAGCCACTGCACCCAGCCTTATTTTACTTCTTAAATTAGGCTGGGCCGGGCGCGGTGGCTCAAGCCTGTAATCCCAGCACTTTGGGAGGCCGAGACGGGCGGATCACGAGGTCAGGAGATCGAGACCATCCTGGCTAACATGGTGAAACCCCGTCTCTACTAAAAAATACAAAAAACTAGCCGGGCGACATGGCGGGCGCCTGTAGTCCCAGCTGCTTGGGAGGCTGAGGCAGGAGAATGGCGTAAACCCAGGAGGCGGAGCTTGCAGTGAGCTGAGACCCGGCCACTGCACTCCAGCCTGGGCGGCAGAGCGAGACTCCGTCTCAAAAAAAAAAAAAAAAAAATTAGGCTGAACATTAGTAACAGGTAATATAATTCTGCATATAAAGATGAATATAATCCCCAGGTCCTACCCAATCAAAATTCCTGGGGTGGGGGAGTGGGGGATTAGAGGGGCCAAGAATCTTTAAAAAGCTTTAAAAAAGTATTCTAACAAATGACAACCACAATCAAAACACATTTTTCACACTCAGCAGAATGGAAAAAAAACGCCTGAAGTTACCAAATGTTACTGATACGTACATACTCTTGGTTCTAGAATATAAATTGATAAAACCACTTGAGAATAACTTAACAGGGTCTGGTAAAGCTGAAAATGCCCTTATCTTAATTTCACTCCCAGGTACATACCCAAGAGAAATTAACACAATAGACCAAGGAGATCATCTATACACACACAAACAAAATGCTTATGCAGCACAATTTGTAACAGTAAAAACTTGCACACTCAAATGCTCATAAATAGAAAAATAGATATATAAATAGTAATGTATTCATGCAACAAAGACTGGCAAAAAACAAAAATAAAAACAAAAAGAAATGCCCTGCAGGGCTATCCAAGAGAACTAGCTGTGATGATGGAACAGAATGTAATCTGTGCTATGCAATACAGATGCCAATGGCCACATATACTTACTGGCCACTTCAAATGTGACCAGTGAGACTGAGGAACTAAATCTTTTATTTGATTTTAATTAACTTAAATAGCCACCTGTGGCTAGTGGCTACCAAAATGGACAGCAAAGCCCTAGAACAACATATAAACAGATGGCCTCATAAACGTGTTGCTGCTCCTTAAAAGCAGGTGGCAGCATGCATACAACATAAAACCAGTTTTTAAGAAGCTAAAAAGCATCCAAAGCAATTCTATGTATTGCTTGGAAATACATACATAAGTAGTAAGAAGAAATGCATGGGAATGAGAAACCCAACTGAGGAGGGTGGTAACTTCTGTTGGAGGGAGAGCCAGAGGGCCTCACCGTACCAGTAATGTTTAGTGCTTCAAATTGAGTGGCAGGTCTATGATGGTAAGCTAAATCATTCTTAATTTATGCCTAAAATATTGTATAATAAGTCCCATGTCATTGCTTAGATTTATAAACGTGATAAAACCAGAAGTCAAGCAGGGCTGTATCTGCCCCTTCCAGGTGTCTTTTTTAATTCACAAAAATGTACCAGTAGCTCTGGGGTTACTTATCTGGTGAGGGCACAGTGAGAAGAAATAGGAGATAGAGAAGCAGCAGACAGATTGGTACAAAAGTACTAAAAATGTTTGTGTTTTTAAAGTGGATAGTGTTTATTTTGTTCTGTTATCTGCATGGATGTTGCATATCTTCTTTTGTGCATGAAATGTCACAATAAAAAAATATATAGGCCGGGTACAGTAACTCATGCCTATAATCTCAGCACTTTGGGAGGTCAAGGCAAAAGGATCGCTTGAGGCCAGGAGCTTGAGATCAGCCTGGGCAACACAGGAAGGTAATTCATTAAAAAAAAAAAAAACCCGAAAAACTTAGCAGGGCATGGTGGCATACGCCTGCAAGTCCCAGCTACCTTGAGGTGAGTGGGAGGATCCTTTAGCCCAGGATTTCAAGGCTGCAGTGAGCTGCGTTCGTGCCACCGCACTCCAGCCTGGGCTACAGAGTTACATCCTATCTCAAAAATAAATAATATACAAAATTAAATATAGATAGATAAGCTAACATTAATATCCCCCACCCCAACTAACTCTCCGACCTGGAAAACCTGCTGTCGGCATTCCACCTAACTCTGCAAATTTACACCCCTCGTTGCCCTATTTCCACTCCTTTGAACCAAGTAGTTCTGATTAATAATTAGCAGGATTGGCCAGGAGTGGTGGCTCACGCTTGTAATCCCAGCATTTGGGAGGCCGAGGCGGGCAGATCACGAAGTCAGGAGATCGAGACCATCCTGGCTAACACAGTGAAACCCCGTCTCTACTAAAAAAACTAGCCGGGCGAGGTGGCGGGTGCCTGTAGTCCCAGCTACTCGGGAGGCTGAGGCAGGAGAATGGCGTAAACCTGGGAGGCGGAGCTTGCAGTGAGCTGAGATCCGGCCACTGCACTCCAGCCTGGGCGACAGAGCGAGACTCCGTCTCAAAAAAAAAAAAAAAAAATTAGCCAGGCATGGTGGCGGGCGCCTGTAGACCCAGCTACTCGGAGGCTGAGGCAGGAGAACGGCATGAACCCAGGAAGTGGAGCTTGCAGTGAGCTGAGATTGTGTCACTACACTCCAGCCTGGGCGACAGAGCGAGACTCCACCTCAAAAAACAAAAACAAAAATACAAAAATTAGCTGGGCATGGTGGCACACACCTGTAGTCCCAGTTACTCGGAAGGCTGAGGCAGGAGAATCGCTTAAACCTGGGAGGCGGAAGTTGCAGTGAGCTGAGATCATGCCACTGTACTCCATCCTGATGACAGAGCGAGACTCCATCTCAAAAAGAAAAAAACAAAGAAACAAACAAAAAACAAAAGGCCAGGATTTTGGACGTCTCTGGCCTGACGGTTCCAGTCCAGGCAACTGAATGACTTACTTCTAAATATTTCTGGGCAAGTCTATTGTCTTCTTTGGTATCCTGTTCTCTCAGCTTAGCTCAAATAACCTAAACCATGAGAATTAATATACTAGAAGGTTAATTCATTTCATAGGTAACAAAGAAGGTCACTTCAATTATTCTTTTTTAAAATGGAAATAATCAGGCTGGAAGTTGTGGCTCATGCCTATAATCCCAGTACTTTGGGAGGCCGAGGTGGGCGAATCACTTGAGGTCAGGAGTTTGAGACCAGCCTGGCCAATATGGAGAAATACCGTCTCTACTAAAAACACAAAAATTAGCCAAGTGTGGTGGCGCACACCTGCAGTCTCAGCTACTCCGGAGGCTGAGACAGGAGAATTGCTTGATCCCGGGAGGCACAGGCTGCAGTGAGCCAAGATTGTGTCAGTGCACTCTAGCGTGGGTGACAGAGCAAGACTCCATCTCAGAAATAGTAACAATTTTTAAAAATTAAAAATTAGCCAGGTGTAGTGGATGTCTGTAATTCCAGCTACCTGGGAGGTTGCAGTGAGCAGTGTTTGAACCACTGCACTTCAGCCTGGGTGACAGAGTAGTGAGACCTTGCTTCAAAGAAAAAAAAGGAAGAAAGTAATTTCCTCCAGGATTGTTGGATTATGCTGCAGTTAACAGCCACCAGTACACTGAACAAATATTCCCTGGATATGACTGTGCTAGACACTGGACTAGGAGTCTAGCAGTGAACAAGACTGCCTTTCTCCTATGGAGCTTAAAATGGAAGGTGGGAGACAGACACAATCAATCTCAAGGGCCATCAGCAGTGGAAACCAAGGTACCACATGAAAGATAAAGAACTCGACTGTTTCTTTAATGACGGGTGTGGGAGAAGATGAGAAGGTTGTCAACAAATTGCTCAGAAAGAGGGAGTCAAAAGAATGAATTACTCCTCAACTGTGTAATTTCTCAACTAATTCATGAAAAAAGTATTAATAGTACTCCAAATTAGTCAACTATTTCAGGAGCAGAAATAAAATTAAATCTGTATTTCTGGTGCAGACAGGAACAAATCCTACTTTGTCTTTAATTTTAAAGAGCTATTAGAGAGTAACCACTGTCAGGCATCTCATCATCTCCGGCAGCACCTAACACAAATAACTCACGATAAAGAAACGTAAACATGGGAGCATGACAGTGGCCTTTTACCCTAAAGGTTTTCCAGAATGATCCCGATGTTCATACATTTTATCCTACAATCCTCCTAATATGTCACGTTACCCTAGAAACTTCAGGGGGATCCTTCTTTGTAAATCATAGGGTGAGCCTATGCCCGTACCCACTGTCTATGCTCTCGCCTTCTTCCACAGCTGTGTGACTTTGGTCAGGTCACTTAATTTCTGTAGCTTCTTTATCAGCTGTAGGTGTGGACAACAAGACTGGATGTGATTCCCTGCGCTCAACACTGTGCCTTGCACACAGTAGGCATTCTGCAACTCACAGAAAGAGCTGGCTGTGGCAGTGAGGGCAGCCAGAGCAACTCTGCCCCTACATCAGTCTTTCAGTTTATCCTACTTCCTCAGACGGAGCACTGCTCCGGGCTCTGGTGCCTGGAAAGTTTGTCCCTCACATGCCAACACAAACAACTCTTCCTCTGGGAAACCTTTGTGAGCACTTCCTCACCACCACCTCATTGCTCTCTCCTCTGTCTTCTTTTTTTTTTGAGACGGAGTCTCACTCTGTCCACCAGGCTGGAGTGCAGTGGCGCGATCTTGGCTCACTGCAAGCTCCGCCTCCTGGGTTCACGCCATTCTCCTGCCTCAGCCTCCCTAGTAGCTGGGACTACAGGCGCCCGCCACCGTGTCCAGCTAATTTTTTGTTTTTAGTAGAGACGGAGTTTCACCATGGTCTCGATCTCCTGACCTTGTGATCCGCCTGCCTCGGCCTCCCAAAGTGCTGGGATTACAGGCGTGAGCCACCGTGCCCGGCCTCCTCTGTCTTCTGAATGTCAGTGTCCACATGAGGCTTGTGCCCGAGACCTAATTGTGACGAAATCCGTATCAAATCTTCTCCTGGGCACCAAAGAAAGCAAACAAACTACTGAGCACCTATTTCTGGAAAAGGTATTTTCTTAAGGCCTTATTTATCAGAATGGCACAGGTGCTAGAAAGGCCCACCAGGTTCCTAGAGGGTGTGAAAACCACAGGCTGTTTTTCCTTTTTGTTTTTTAACGTTACTAATTTAGGAGCACAAAGTGTACCTTGAAGCAAAAGTGGCTTTACAACCTTTGATTAAACCTAGGGAAAGGGGGAGGGGAAGGGAACCCTAACCAGAAAACCTTTCACAGGAAACAGGAAGTGGCTGCTTCCCCACCCCCACCCTGCACTCTCTGAGCACAACCCAACTAGTTATTCTGTACAATTAGGCAAAACGGCAGCATCAGAATCAAGGAATCTTTGGTGTTGGAAGAGAACCTTGAAATCACAGGGCCATCTGTACTAAAACGGAAGGAGGCGTGTTATTGCAAAGTGACAAAGCCATGGCCAAAACCCAGTCCAGCCCAGTCCGTCCGCAGGGCCCTTGGTGAAGCCACACAAAGGCAAGGTTTGGAATCCCGGGGATTATCAACAGGAATGCACTGAATGCCTCGTAACCTTAAGGGCTTGGGGTTGGAATCCGAGCCTGAATTGTTCAAGTGTAACAGCTGACTAACAATGTCAGCTGGGGAATATTTTGATACCTTCCAGCTCAGCTCCACGAAGGAAGAGGCTGCACAAAAACCTCTGTGCCTGTAGGGCCCTCCGTAATGGTAGGCAAAGGCCTGGGCTGCCTACATTCTCTTCATAGCGACATAAAGTGGTTCCCAAAAGGTTTCCAGATCCACCCCAGTGGGCACCATCAGAACTGACTCCAGGGAAACTTCCAGCTGTGAATGGCTAACAAAGCTAGGCACTCTCTCCATTTGAATGTGAAAGACCCGCCTCAATCAGAGAAGGCCCTTAAGCCATAAAACCCTTCACACCAAGGCCAAGTGTCACACTTGTAAGAGGGTGTGATTTATAAACTGACAGCACCCACAAAGCAGCTTTTGTACTCCTCCGTTTGTTAACAATTTATCTCCCCCCCACCAAATTCATGGAGCTATTCAGATAAATCTTGACTGGGCCTCAAAAAGAAAGAAAGGCAGAAAGAAAGGGACCCAAGTTTTGGCCAAAACACCAAGGTTCACTCTGGATAATTACGGTTCTGTGAATAGACACTAAAATTAGGGCTTAATTCCTCTGTATCACACTTACAGCACCAAACTACTCCAACACAAACACAAAAAGAGAAAGAAAATCTCCAACGCCGCCTTGCTGGAGAGTCTGAGAGTTCCACTTTTGTGGTTTTCTGCAGTCTCTTTTGTGGTTTCTGAACTCTTTAGAATCCCCTCGTTAGTATAATTTAACTCAACATTCTGACCAACTGTTTTTCTTTCTCAACATTTAAATCTACAAAGCAAAGGGTAAATATGGGCTTGGTCATGTCTTTCCTCTCAGTTCAATGAAACCAATTCTGGCCCCTTCATCTTGCTTTCCCCATCGCATGGTTCCCATCTCAGATTCCAGCACTAGCTACAGAAACCATCGTCTTCTGACCCCTTCTTCACTCCTTTCTATAAATGTAATTATTGCACCTGATCCAAATAGAGGCTGAGCACCCTAATATAAACTACATTAACAACTATGAATCTGATAATACCTGTCAACACTGAAAGACTTTTCTTACTAAAGGTTGTTTGGTAAAAGGAAAAAACAGGCAAACTTTTTTTTTTTTTTTTTTGAGACAGTCTCGCTCTGTCGCCAGACTGCAGTTCAGTGCTGCCGTCTCGGCTCACTGCAACCTCTGCCTCCCGGGTTCAGGCTATTCTCCTGCCTCAGCCTCCTGAGTAGCTGGGACTACAGGCACGCACCACCTTGCCCGGCTAATTTTTGTATTTTTAGCAGAGAAAATACAAAAAATTTTTTGTTTTGCCTTTTTTTTGTTTGTTTTAGACAGGATCTTGCTCTGTTGCCCAGGCTGGGCTGCAGTGGTGTGACCGTGGCTCACTGCAGCCTCCACCTCCCAGGCTCAAGCAATCCTCCATGCTCAGCCTCTGGATAGCTGGGCCTACAGGTGCTCACCACACCAGACACATTTTTACATTTTTTTTTTTTGTAGACACGGGGTCTTGCTATTGTAACCGGGGCTGGTGTTTTGCCACTTAAAAAAAAAAAACAAAACTTCTGGTCGGGCATGGTGGCTCATGCCTGTAATCCCAGCACTTTGATGGGGGCTGAGGCAGGTGGATCACGAGGTCAAGAGATAAAGACCATCCTGGCCAACATGGCGGAATCCCGTCTCTACTGAAAATACAAAACTTAGCTGGGTGTGGTGGCACACGCCTGTAGTCCCAGATACTCGGGAGGCTGAGGCAAGAAAAACTCCTGAACCTGGGAGGCGGAGGTTGCAGTGAGCTGAGATTGCACCACTCCAGCCTGGACACGGTGAGACTTCATCTCAAAAAAAAAGAAAAAAAAATTTGGAGCCAGGAACAGTGGCTCACGCCTGCAATCCCAGCACTTTGGGAGGCCAAGGCGGGTGGATCACCTGAGGTCAGGAGTTCGAGACCAGCCTAGCCAACATGGCGAAACCCTGTCTCTACTAAAAATACAAAAAAAATTAGCCGGGGGTGCTACTTGGGAGGATGAGGCAGGAGAATTGCTTGAACCCAGGAGGTTGAGGCTGTAGTGAGCCGAGATCATGCCACTGCACTCCAGACTGAGCGACAAGAAAAAAATTCTATCTCTCACACACTCACACACACACACACAAAGTTTGGGACAGAGCCTACAAAAGTTTGCATTTCTCATTGTCTTGAAAAATCCCATCTGGAATCACTGGGCCCACATTCCCTCACAGCAACAGCTGGCTGACACTAAGCTGTGGCAGTCTCCCTTTAGATGGGACAAGCACTCGCCCCACGCCTTCCAGAAGTGCTTTCTCTTCTCCTTTTCAATCATCATTGCCCGTCCCCTCCAAGGCCCTAGGGTTTCTGACCTCTGCCCCCACATTACACATACCTTTTTGACCATCGTTGTCTCAGAAGAATCAAGTTTTGCTCTCTTGGTATCGGGCCCATCTTCTACTCCTTGGCTAACTTTGGCAACTTTAGTTTTCTCCCTAGAGGGTGACAAGGGGAGGGAATGTAATTTTTACCCTAGGAATCATGCTACTGGAATCAAAAAAAGCCTCTCCAGGTCACAGATTGGGATGGTGGTTAGGGGCAAAAGCTTTGGAGTCAGATCTCGGTTCAAATCCCAGCTCTGCCATTGATAACGTGATGAGTCTGGTACTCACACTGTTGGGCACTCAGGAAATTACCGTGGGAAAAACACAGCAGCATACGTTGCTCAGCACACTGCCAGGCACACAGCTGCTCTCAATAAATCAAAGTGATTACTTTGTAAAGACTCTACTTGAATCATGAAATAAATAGCCAAACTTGGCCGGGTGCAGTGGCTCACGCTTGTAATCCCAGCACTTTGGGACGCCAAGGCAGGCAGATCACTTGAGGTCAAGGGTTTGAGATTGGCCTGGCCAACATGGCGAAACCCCATCTCTACTAACAGTACAAAAAATTAGCCGGGCGTGGTGGCGTGCGCCTGTAATCCCAGCTACTCGCAAGGCTGAGGCAGAAGAATTGCCTGAACCCAGGAGGCGGAGGTTGCAATGAGCTGAGATCACGCCACTATACTCCAGCCTGGGCAACTGAGTGAAACTCCGTCTCAGAAAAAAAAAAAAAAATTGCCAAACTTAATTCTGCCCCTCTGCTGTGGGCAGCTTATGCTAAAATAATCTGGACTGCTTTCCACTACTATGACTTCTTTATAATATGCCCAAAGAAGCCAGGCACAGTGGCTCACGTTTGTAATCCCAGCACTTTGGGAGGCTGAGGTGGGTGGATCACCTGAGGTCAGCAGTTCGAGACCAGCCTGGCCAACATAGTGAAATCCCGTCTCTACTAGAAATACAAAAATTAGCTGGGCATGGTGGTGGGCGCCTGCAGTCCCAGCTGCTCCGGAGGCTGAAACAGGAGAATAAGTTGAATCCGGGAGGTGGAGGTTGCAGTGAGTCAAGATCGTGCCATTGTACTCTAGCCTGGGTGGTAAGAGCAAAACTCCATCTCAAAAATAATAGCCGGGTGCGGTGGCTCATGCCTGTAATCCCAGCGCTTAGGGAGGCCGAGGTGGATGGATCACCTGAGGTCCAGAGTTCGAGACCAGCCTGACCAACATGGAGAAACCCTGTCACTACTAAAAATACAAAATTAGCCGGGCATGGTGGCGCATGCCTGTAATTCCAGCTACTCCAGAGGCTGAGGCAGGAGAATAGCTTGAACCCAGGAGGCGGAGGTGGTTGTGAGCCGAGATCGCGCCACTGCACTCTAGCCTGGGCAACAAAAGCAAAACTCCGTCTCTAAAAAATAAATAAATAATAATAATATGCCCAAAGAACTAGATTATCCTAAAGCCATAAAACAGTAGAGTTAGGAGATGTCTGGAACATGACTGTCCTTCCCCCGTCTTGACTTTACAGGCAAGAAACTTGGAGACCAGAGAAATTTCAGTGATTTGCCTGAGAGGCTGAACAAGAGAACAGTTCTCAGTCTCCTGGTAGGAAGCTCCTACCTCACAGAGCCTGTCTTTCTTTTTGGAGGGGGTGGTCAGAAACTGTAGCCAAAATACCTAACTCATATAGTTTTACAATAACAGATCATCTGCCATCTTTCACCCAGAGACTAAAAAGTCAAAACACTGCAAGTCCTGTCATGTGAGAATTACCAAGTTCTGCAGCCTCAATGTTCAACATGAGAGGATGAGGTCTGTTTGTTCTACCAGAGGAGTCTCTCTGGATATTGGATACCTTTTCCAAGGTAGACTTTGGCTGAATGTTCCTCCAGAGTCACTCAACTAATTATTTTGTACTTATTTTACTATCTCTCAACTTGAAAACATGTAAGCAGGCCGGGCGCGGTGGCTCATGCCTGTAATCCCAGCACTTTGGGAGGCCGAGGTGGGCGGATCACTTGAGGTCGGGAGTTCGAGACCAGCCTGACCCACACTGAAATACCCCATCTCTACTAAAAATACAAAATTAGCCGGGCTTGGTGGTGCATGCCTATAATTCCAGCTACTTGGGAAGGCTAAGGCAGGAAAATCGCTTGAACCTGGGAGGTGGAGGTTGAGGTGAGCTGAGAGTGTGCCACTGCACTCCAGCCTGGGCAACAAGAGCAAAACTCTGTCTCAAAAAAAAAAAAAGGAAAACATGTAAGCCCAAGTTGGGGAACAAATGTTTACAATCAGAGCAAGCCTTCCCTATGCAGAAAATGTGACTTTACCACATGAAGCCCAGACTGATCAAACAAATACCCATGTGGTGTACTTTTATTGCCGTAAAACTCTGCTTGCTTTAGGCTTTAGATTTAGTCTATCATTTTGGAGAGCAGGGGCATACCTCCTAAAATTCTGAACCCACAATCTATTGTATGTGGCAAGTTGTTAATGACTTGGTTTCAGAATGTTCTAAGTATTATATCAAATTATTTCCTTAGATGGTTGTTTTCTACCAGTAAATAAGACTAAATTTTGAAAAGTGTTATGTTGTCATCTAGGCGCAATGGCTCATGCCTGTAATCCCAGAACTTTGGGAAGCCAAGGTGGGAGGCTCACTTGAGCCCAGGAGTTCAAGACCAGCTTGAACAACATAGCTTAGATCCTGTCTCTACACATGAATAAATACATACATAATTTTTAAAAAAAAAGTATAAAAAGGAGAAAATGTTACATTCTCCCCGCCTCTCCCAACACTTACTCTACAAACTCATGCTCTCCTAGATTGGCAAATGTGTATCCATGGTAGCCAAAAACATCTCCTGTAAAGAACTTGATGCTATTTTTGTGACAGATCTGGTCAACTTTAACTATGACATCCCTGGAGCAGCAAGTCAGACACACCTGCAGAAAGAAAGAAATTGGCTGGGTGTGAGTTTTGCATACCGTGAATCACTGCCCTGATGTCTAAATAAATCTTAATGAACAGTCTCTCTGGGCATGTTTAAAACACGTTTCAAACTGGTACAACAGGTTCTTTGGGTCCTATGGCTAGAAGACAAAAGAAAAGTTGTAGGTTTCAATGTGTAGAAAATATAAGTTATGAGACTGTCACGTTCTGCAGCCAAAATAAAATGTGTTTAGCTAAAAAGTAAAAGCTATTCAACAAATGTTTTCTGTAATCCATGAACATATACACATCTCATAGTTTTCATGAAAAAAAATAACTTAGCAAGTTGTTTCTAAACCGTTAAATCTATTAAAATCCAAATAAGCTACAGTGAGAAGTAAAACCAGTTTTTTAAACTGACCCAAAGGTCATGTTTAAATACAAGCACTTTTCTTCCCCCTCCTTTTGATTGATATGTTAAGATAAAGAAGATAAACAAGTCCTGTTGAGATCATTTTTCCACAGATTGCGGTGTGAAACTTTATCTGAATTTAAGGACAAAAGAAAAGGTTATAGACCAAGTGACCTTCCATTCAGGCTTAGACAATGAACTGGTGATTCACTCAGTGGAATTATCAGTGTTGCTCTGGGGCCTCCAGGTTGTATTCCAGTAAGTTGAGGTATTGGAAATGGCTAAGTTCTACTGCACAAAATACTGTCTTTCTGGGAGAAGCTTTGTGATCATGGTTAAAAGACAACTTCCAAATTGCACATGCTTTCTCCTGAACAAAAGGACATTTTCACTTGATAGACCCTCTTTGCTGTTGTCTAGCAGCCTGAATACCGAAATAACATTCACAGAGAAATGTGTTTCTTTGGTGTTTCAAAGGATGCAGCCACCCAAGGAAAAATCCCATCTAAAAGGTAAGAAATCCACAGGTGAACATGCAACCAATTGATCAAATGGAACCCTGCAGAGTCTAAAGTAACTATCAAACCTGCAAGGACCAGCCAAACATGGCCTGCAAGGCAGACAACATGGTCCCATGCACACGCATTACACAATCAACTAGCCTCACACTTCAGTTTTAACAAACTCTCTTTCTACTTCTACAAGTTCGAGGGACACCTGGCATAAAATAAATGTGGTTACTACAGATAAGAAAATGAAGACTTATGTCCAAATGGAAAGTGTCCCAATACCTGAAGTTAAAAAATAGAAGGGACTAGGAAAAAGAAAACAGGACAAATGCACAGATGATCCATCCTTCCAAGCCCATATTTGAACAGATGCACATATGAGATAGAAAAGTGTAAAAACAGGAGGCTGAGGCAGAGAACTGCTTAAACCAGGGAAGTGGAGGTTGCAGTGAGCTGAGATCATGCCACTGCACTCCAGCCTGGGCGACAGAGCGAGACTCCATCTCAAAAAAGAAAGAAAGAAAGAAAAGTGTAAAAAACAGGCCAGGTGCGGTGGCTCACACCTGTAATCCCATCACTTTGGGAGGCCGAGGCAGGTGGATCACCAGAGGTCAGGAGTTCAAGACCAGCCTGACCAACATGGTGAAACCCCAACTCTACTAAAAATACAAAAAATTAGCCAAGCATGGTGGTCCATGCCTGTAATCCCAGTTACTTGGGAGGCTGAGGCAGGAGAATCACTTGAACCCAGGAGGCGGAGGTTGCAATGAGCCAAGATCGCACAATTGCACTCCAGTCTGGGCAACAAGAGCAAAACTCCATCTCAAAAAAACAAAAAGGCCGGGCGCGGTGGCTCAAGCCTGTAATCCCAGCACTTTGGGAGGCTGAGACGGGCGGATCACAAGGTCAGGAGATCGAGACTACCCTGGCTAATACGGTGAAACCCCGTCTCTACTAAAGAATACAAAAAAAAAAATAGCCGGGCGACGAGGCGGGCGCCTGTAGTCCCAGCTACTTGGGAGGCGGAGGCAGGAGAATGGCGTAAACCCGGGAGGCGGAGCTTGCAGTGAGCTGAGATCTGGCCACTGCACTCCAGCCTGGGCGACAGAGCCAGACTCCGTCTCAAAAAAAAAAAAAAAAAAAGTGTTAAAAAACGAACTACCTAACCCAACTTCTAACCTCTCATATAACATACTGGGACCTTTCATTTGAAAAACTAGTAGCTCATCTATGACTATTTCACAGTTCTCAAGATTTGTTAAGCGTTTCCAGAACGCAGGGAACTATGTCTGAAAGGTCGCAGACATTGACAAAGAATTTAATTTATCCTTTCACCTCCGCATAGATTTGGCAGTGAAACCAAATGAGGCTGGATATGCCTCATTTGGCTTATGACTACAGTAATTGTTCTCTAGTTATCCATGGCAACATGGTCAACGTGACTGTGAGAAACAGACAGACAGACATAGATAGACCAAGATCAGGTGTGCTTTTTCTTAAGACAAAACACAAGCTGTAGTTTGATATTTCTAACAAAAAAAATGCCTCTGCCACAGAAATTAATCACCAACTTGTTAAGTTTTCGGAAGAAAACATTTGCAATAACATGGATTAAAGTTATGTGCAAAGATTCTGGAAGGAAGACAAAACACCAAAGATGAAACCTGGCTGAGGGAACATATGCCCAGAGAAGAAGCCAGCAGACAGCAAGTCACCAACAGCTACAGCAGATCCAAAAGACTGGACCTTTCTAGCAACACATTCACACAATATACTAAGCCTAAACAACAGAACAGCTTATACATTTTATCGGGAAAAAGCTCAGAATTTGATATTTGAATGCTCTCAGATTGCTTTGGGATTTGAAAGTATACACAACTAGCACCTTAATTTGTTTACTTCCCACAGCAGATTTTACATTAAGAAACTTACAGCATCAAATTGAGTGAAAAATGACTCTGGTTTCTTCTCTATATCCTCAGTGTCTACCTTCACATCCACCATGGGGTTGAGATTCTGAGCTCGCTCCAAAGAGGCTTCAGCCCTATTTCGGCCAACAGACCCAGTACGAATCAAGAACTGAGCTCCAGGATCTTCAGGAGATACCTAGGAATAATATATGTATTTTTTAAATTATTGAATTTTTAGGGAAAATAAATCTCAAAGACAATCTTTAAATTTTAAAGCATAGCTAAAATACCTACCACTTAAATTTTTTTTTTTCGAGACAGAGTCTTGCTCTGTCGTCAGGCTGGAGTGCAGTGGCGTGATCTCGGCTCACTGCAACCTCTGCCTCCCCAGTTCAAACGATTCTCCTCCTGCCTCGGCCACCCAAGTAGCTGGGACCACAGGTGCGCACCACCACGTTCAGCTAATGTTTGTATTTTTAGTAGAGACGGGGTTTCACCACGTTTGCCAGGATAGTCTTGATCTCTTGGCCTGGTGATCCGTCTGCCTCAGCCTCCCAAAGTGCTGAGATTACAGGCATGAAACACAGAGCACGGCCCTAAAATGTATTATTGTTCCTGTAGCAATTTTCCTTATGCAGGCTTCCTTCCAAGTCTTTAAAATGACTTTAAAACTTTTTTAAACTGGTCATTGATGGTTAAAGAGCACCCCCTTGTGTTTACAAAGAAAATTCACTCTCAACAAAAAAATCCATGCTTTCTTCTTCTTCTTTTTTTTTTTTTTTTTTTTGAGACGGAGTCTCGCTCTGTCGCCCAGGCTGGAGTGCAGTGGCCGGATCTCAGCTCACTGCAAGCTCCGCCTCCCGGGTTTACGCCATTCTCTCGCCTCAGCCTCCCGAGTAGCTGGGACTACAGGCGCCCGCCATCTCGCCCAGCTAATTTTTTGTATTTTTTTAGTAGAGACGGGGTTTCACAGTGTTAGCCAGGATGGTCTCGATCTCCTGACCTCGTGATCCGCCCGTCTCGGCCTCCCAAAGTGCTGGGATTACAGGCTTGAGCCACCGCGCCCGGCCCATGCTTTCTTCTTCTATGCAAATTTGTAACTGCTAACAAATGACTGATGACCAGTGGCAAGAACTGACTAAATGCTTAGCATGTGCCCAACTATAAGCATTTGGGTAGAAATACACCAGTAGTTTACAGGATTAAGTCTCTGTCTTCCAATGGTTTAAAAGTAGACCAGTGTGGGCAGGGCGCAGTGGCTCACACCTGTAATCCCAGCACTTTGGGAGGCCGAGGCAGGTGGATACCTGAGGTCAGGAGTTCGAGACCAACCTGGCCAACATGGTGAAATGCTGTCTGTACTAAAAATTCAAAAATAAGCCAGGTGTGGTGGTGTGTGCCTGTAATCCCAGCTACTTGGGAGGCTGAAGCAGGAGAATCACTTGAACCCGGGAGGTGGAAGTTGCAGTGAGCTGAGATCGTACCACTGCACTCCAGCCTGGGCAACAGAGCAAGACTCCGTCTCAAAGAAAAAAAAGTAGACCAGTGTGGAGTGTGGCCTGGCACAGTAGCTCACATCTGTAATCCCAGCAATTTGGGATGCCAAAGCAGGAGGATCACTGCTTGAGGTCAGGAGCTCAAAACTAGCCTGAACAACACAGAGGGGCCCTCTCTCAAAAAATAACAAAAAACTGCAACCTCATGAGAAAACTTAAAAAAAAAAAAAGAAAAAGAAAAAAAAATCAAACCAGTTCAAAAATCAGACAAAATTAACAACGCTTGAAATGAACTTTTAAAAAATATAGACAGACTATGGCCAGGCGCGGTGGCTCACGCTTGTAATCCCAGCACTTTGGGAGGCCGAGGCAGGCGGATCATCTGAGGTTCAGAGTTCAAGACCAGTTTGACCAACATGGTGAAACCCCATCTCACCATGTTTCACCAACATGGTGAAACCCCAAAATTAGCCAGGCGTGGTGGCGCATGCCTGTAATCCCAGCTACTCCAGAGGCTGAGGCAGGAGAATCACTTGAACCCGGGAGCCAGAGGTTGCAGTAAGCCGAGATTGTGCCATTTGCACTCCAGCCTGAGCAACAAGAGCAAAACTCTGTCTCAAAATAATAATAATAATGAATATATATATATAGACAGGCTATGTCATCCAGGCTAGAGTGCAGTGGCTATTCGCAGGCACGATCATAGCACACTGCAGCCTCAAACTCCTGGGCGCAAGTGATCTTCCCACCTCACTTCCCAATTAGCTGGGCTGCCAGGTGTGAGCCACCACATCCAGTTTCTTCCTTGAGACGGGAGTCGCTCTGTCTCCCAGGCTGGAGTGCAGTGGTGCGATCTCGGCTCACTGTAAGCTCTGCCTCCTGGGTTGACGCCATCCTCCTGCCTCAGCCTCCCGAGTAGCTGGGACTACAGGCGCCTGCCACCACACCTGGCTAATGTTTTTGTTTTTTTGTTTTTTTTTTAAGTAGAGACGGGGTTTTACCGTTTTAGTCAGTATGTTCTCGATCTCCTCGTGATCCGTCCGCCTCGGCCTCCCAAAGTGCTGGGATTACAGACATGAGACACCGCGCCCGGCCTTGTTTATTTATTTATTTATTTTTGAGGCGGAGTCTTGGTGTCTCCCAGGCTAGAGTACAGTCGCACAATCTTGGCTCACTGCAAGCTCCGCCTCCAGACTTCACACTATTCCCCTGCCTCAGCCTTATGAGTAGCTGGGACTACAGGCGCCCACCACCACCCTCGGCGCCTTTTTGTATTTGTAGTAGAGACGGGGTTTCACCGTGTTAGCCAGGATGGTCTCCAATCCCCTGACTTCGTGATCCACCCGCCTCAGCCTCCCAAAGTGCTGGGATTACAGGAGTGAGCCACCGCGCCCGGCCTCACATCCAGTTTCTTAATGAACTCTTAAATTCAATTAAAACTCAGAGAGGGGCCAGGTGCGGTGGCTCAAGCCTGTAATCCCAGCACTTTGGGAGGCCGAGACAGGCGGATCACGAGGTCAGGAGATCGAGACCATACTGGCTAACACGGTGAAACCCCATCTCTACTTAAAATACAAAAAATTAGCTGGGCATGGTGGCGGGCGCCTGTAGTCCCAGCTATTCAGGAGGCTTAGGCAGGAGAATGGCGTAAACCCAGGAGGCAGAGCTTGCAGTGAGCTGAGATCTGGCCACTGCACTCCAGCCTGGGCAACAGAGCCAGACTCCGTCTCCAAAAAAAAAAAAAAAAAAAAAAAACTCAAGAGAGAAAGAGAGATGTGGGAACTGAAACATGGGAATTATTTCACTCTTAAGGCTGAACATCAGCAGAGCAGAGCCTCAAAGACAGGATAATATAATCCCCTAACAGCCACCAGTAAGATTACAGATTCCATACTGCTCTCAAAGGATTTCTTCACGCATCAAACAACTAATTGAACCATTATTCTCTGCAAATAACCTTGCCACCTTCACCAAGACTAGATTCAACAGAAGTTATCTCTCCTCATCGCCTCCTACCAACCATCCACAGTACACTCTCTATCTTACTACCTTTTCCTCCAAGAAAATGAGCTGGCCCACTTCCCATTCCAGGCTAACCCTGTATCCTTGACCCATCCCATTCTGCTTCTTCAGGGATCTCATTATGTGCTGAGAAGCTGCACCACACAATGGTTAACAGTAAGGCTCTGAAATAATTCAGGCTGAATTCGATCTTTGATTCAATCCTGGCTCAACAACCGTGTGACCTTGAGCAAGAATGTGGGAATCCCATATAAAACGAGGACACAGATAAAAACATACAGTTGAGGTCGGGCACAGTGGCTCATGCCTGTAATCACTGCAGTGTGGGAGGCTGAGGTGGGAGGATCACTTGAGGTCAGAAGTTCGAGACCAGCCTGGCCAACATGGTGAAACCGCATCTCTACTAAAAATACAAAAACTAGCCAGGTGTGGTGGCACACACCTGTAATACTAGCTACTTGTGAGGCTGAGGCAGGAGAATCACTTGAACCCAGGAGGCGGAGGTTGCAGTGAGCCAAGATCTTGCCACTGCACTCTAGCCTGGGTGACAAGTGAGACTCCGCCTCAAAAAGACAGACAACAACAACAAAAATACGGCTGAGCCCAGAAAGTTCAAGACCAGCCTGAGCAACATCACGAAACCCAGTGTCTATAAAAAATATGAAAAATGGCCGGGCGCGGTGGCTCAAGCCTGTAATCCCAGCACTTTGGGAGGCCGAGATGGGTGGATCACGAGGTCAGGAAATCGAGACCATCCTGGTCTACACGGTGAAACCCCGTCTCTACCAAAAAATACAAAAAACTAGCCGGGCGAGATGGCGGGCGCCTGTAGTCCCAGCTACTCGGGAGGTGGAGGCAGGAGAATGGCGGGAACCCGGGAGGCGGAGCTTGCGGTGAGCTGAGATTCTGCCACTGCACTTCAGCCTGGGATACAGAGCGAGACTCCGTCTCAAAAAAAAAAAAAAAACAACGAAAAATTAGTCAGGTGTGGTAGTGTGCACCTGTAGTCCCAGCTACCGGGAGGCTTAAGTGGGAGAATACCCTGAGCCCAGGAAGTTAAGGCTACAGTGAGCCATGATCATGCCCACTGCATTCCAGTAAGGGTGACAGTGAGGCTGTCTCAAAAAAAAAAAAATACACATACAATTATCACTTCATCACTATCAGTCCACAGATCACACCTTTCTTGCTATGTTCTCCTCCCCTGCTACACATTCTAGTCTCAATTTGGGCCCTCTTAGGTGTGGTTGTCCCCAAGATTCCATCTCAGAACTACTCATCTTTTCACTCTGTATAGCTCCATAAATCAACTCAATGCCTCTTTAGTTTCTACCAAAATCTGCTGTTATTTTTCAAATCCCTCTTTCTGGTGAAGATTTCTTCCTGATCTACCTGAGTCTTCTCTACTGTACTGCCCATCAGTCATTTCCTCTCAGACATCTATAGACCCTACGTGTCTGTCTGCTTCTGTGTGCCGTCTCCAGAGTCCACCAACCACCCACCCAGTCACTCAAGCCAGAAGCCTGGTCTTCATATATCCTTGCTATTTCCACGAGAGTAGTCCATAGTGAGGTGGCTGAGAACATGGGCTCTGGAGTCAGATGCCTGGGTCTCGGCCATACCACTGGGGCCTTGGATGGGCCAGTACTTTTCTTCCTTTTTCTCTGTTTTCCTATCTGTAAAACAGGGATGATAATAGGTCCTTGATCTCAAGATGTGTCATGAGAACTCTATGAGATAATACAACTGCAGCTCTAAGAACAGTGCCTAGCCCCTTTAGTGTCAGCTGCTCTGGTTATTCCTGGCTTTCTTTAAGCTCCCATACACAGACCTCCCGATTCTACCACCTAAATCTATTTCTCACATCTGTGTGCTTCCTGCCATCCCTATCCGAAAGGCCACTTTCGCCTCTCACTTAAACTACTAAAAACTGCCTTCTAAGTGGTCTTCTGCCCTGTATTTTGTGCCAACCATAGTTAATACAGTAATTAGTGATCTACACATAAAGCCCAAAGCTAACCATGTCACCCTTCCTGTCATGTGAAATTCTTCAGTGAATCTGCACCACCCGGAGGATTAAGTAAAAGCTTACAGTGGGGCTTCCTAGGAGCCCCTACTGACTTGGACTTCACCAGCAACCTGTCCCTATCCACCACTTTGGGTCTCACACTCTAAAAACACCAAACTACTTTTATCTTCCATTTCTACCACACTGTTGAGTGCCTTTGTGACACTGCTATGTCCCCTGCCTAAACACAGGCCCTTATCTTGACAAATCCTCCTTGTACTTTAATACTTAGATCAGGACTCTAGGAAATCTTTCATGTCTCACAACCTGAGTCAGGTAGCCTGCTCTGGTTTCTGGGGGGAAAAAAAAAAACAAACTTGAGAATGGGAACCAAACCGTGAGCATCTTTCTATCACCAGCACCTAGCAGAATTCAGGGCACCCAGTAGGTACTATCAGATGCTTTTCGAACGTAAACTAAATAATATGCTCTAAGATGGGTGCAATGGCTCACACCTGTGGTGTCAGAATCACTGTTCTGTGATTGGCCTCCAATGTTGGAATCTTGCAACCAGATGAAGTAGTTACGTAATCCTAGCTACTAGGGAGGTTGAGGCACGAGAAGTGCTTGACCCCGGGAGGCAGAGGTTGCAGTGAGCTGAGGTTGCATCACTGTACTCCAGCCTGGGCAACAGAGTAAGACTCTGTCTCAAAATAAATAAATTAAAATAAATAAAATGTCACTGAGGCACGGAAATGTAGAGAGAGAGGCACTTATTTTCACCTTGAAGATGAGCCTGGTCAGAGAAAGCTACACTGGAGTTGGGCTCTACCATCATATTAATCAAGCAGCATTATGTCAGCAGGGCGTGGTAGCTCACACCTGTAATTCCAGCACTTCAGGAGGCTGAGGCCAGTGGATCACTTGAGGTCAGGAGTTTGAGACCAGCCTGGCCAACATAGTGAAACCCTGTTTCTACCAAAAATACAAAAATTAGCCAGGCATGGCCGGGCGCGGTGGCTCACACCTATAATCCCAGCACTTTGGGAGACCAAGGCGGGCAGATCACCTGAGGTTGGGAAGTTCAAGACGAGCTTGACCAAAATGGAGAAACCTCATCTCTACTAAAAATGCTAAACTAGGAGGGCATGGTGTTGCATGCCTGTAATTCCAGCTACTCTGGAGGCTGAGGCAGGAGAATTGCTTGAACCTGGGAGGCTGAGGTTGCAGTGAGCCAAGATCATGCCACTGCACTCCAGCCTGGGCAACGAGAGCTAAACTCCATCTCAAAAAAAAAAAAAAATTAGCCAGGCATGGTGGCGCATGCCTGTAATCCCAGCTACTTGGGAGGCTGAGGCAGGAGAATTGCTTGAGTCTGGGAAGTGGAGGTTGCAGTGTGCCAAGATTGTGCCACTGCACTCCAGTCTGGGCATCACAGTGAGACTCCGTCTCACAAAAACAAACAAACAAACAAACAGCATGTCAGATCATTATTCCTAATTGCTGGATACTTGTTAGGTTCAAGCACTATACTAAGCAGTCTGCACACATTCTCTCTGATCCAGTGTTTTTTTTTTTTTTTTTTTGAGACGGAGTCTTGCTCTGTCGCCCGGGCTGGAGTGCAGTGGCCGGATCTCAGCTCACGGCAAGCTCCGCTTCCCGGGTTTCACGCCATTCTCCTGCCTCAGCCTCCCGAGTAGCTGGGACTACAGGCGCCCGCCACCTCGCCCGGCTAGTTTTTTTGTATTTTTTAGTAGAGACGGGGTTTCACCATGTTAGCCAGGATGGTCTTGATCTCCTGACCTCGTGATCCGCCTGTCTCGGCCTCCCAAAGTGCTGGGATTACAGGCTTGAGCCACCGCGCCCGGCCTGATCCAGTGTTTTTTAAAGTGATGACTGTGGACCACCTAAATCACAATCTCCTGAAACACCTTTTATTTATTTATTTTTTTAAGGCAGAGTCTTGCTCTGTTGCCCAGGCTGGAGTGCAGTGGTGCCATCTCAACTCATTGCAAACTCCACCTCCCAACTTCAAGCAATTTTTGTGCCTCAGCCTCCCGAGTAGCTGGGATTACAGGTGCACACCAACATGCCTGGCTAATTTTTGTATATTTAGTAGAGACAGGGTTTCACCATGTTGGCCAGGCTAGTCTCAAACTACTGACCTCATATGATCCACCTGCCTCAGCCTCCCAAAGTGTTGAGATTACAGGCATGAGTCACTGCGTCCGGCCCTAAAATACCTTTTAAATGCACATACTCCTGAGCTCATCTCAGACCTAAATGAGAATCACTAGGGGTGAAAGCTAGGGCACCACAAAGCCTCCAGGCCACTCTGCATTTTCAGTCAGTCACTCAGGTCATTTTCAGGCACAAATTGGAAAGACACTTCTCTATGCCTCACAAGCAACCACCAAGGGAGATATTATTAACCCCATTTTACAGACAGGCAAGCTCAATGAGGGGATGTGAGTCTCCACTCCTCATCCAGCTAGATGTGGTGGAGCTGGAATTCAAACCCAATAATATCACCTTCAGTCTCCAGAGGCAATGGTTCATTAATGTTAGCCCTCCTTTCACAGCCCTTAAGGCACAAGTAGGAACTCACAAAACCTGCAGGTCTTCATACTGGAAAGGGGAGCCCAGAGCAGGGGAGGAATGAGCTGACAACAGCGCACCTGTTCGTGATCCAGCATGGTCAGTCCTTTCACTCCTGCCAAGATGAGGTTCTTGGCAATTTCAGCCCCAAGTCCTTTCATGCCGACAAGAAGCACCCGGGAGGCCCGCAGCCTGTAAGACAAACATTGTTAACCTGATAATATAGAACAGTAAGCTTGCAGAATCACAGAACAAAAAATACACAAATCATTTTGGTTTGCCAGGCACGGTGGCTCACACCTGTAATCCCAGTACTTTGTGAGGCTGAGATGGGAGGATCACCTGAGGTCAGGAGTTTGAGACCAGCCTGACCAACGTGGTGAAACCCCATCTCTACTAAAATACAAAACTTAGCCGGGTGTAGTGGCAGACGCCTGTAATCTCAGCTACTTGGGAGTCTGAGGCAGGAGAATCACTTGAAACCATGAAGCGAAGGTTGTAGTGAGCCGAGATCACGCCACTGCTCTCCAGCCTGGGCAACAAGATTGAGACACTGTCTCAAAAAAAAAAGAAATCATTTTGGTTCTAACTGCATTGAGGCATCACGCCTCAAATCTAGGAAAGAGACAGGCTGCAATCCATACTGCACATAATAATTCATTCCACAAATATTTATTGAGTACCTACTATGCCAGGTATCCTTCTATGGTATGGAAATAAGGCAGTGAATCAGAAAGACACAGTCCCTGCCCTCATGAAAAAGTAGTAGACAGATAAACAAATAGATACATATTATGTGAAAAAGTGATGAAAATCAAATGTGACAAGAATCAAGAATGATGAAGTACACTATTTGAGACAGAGAAATCATACAAGCCTTTCTGAGGAGATGCCATATAAGCAAAAATCAAAATGAAATAAAGGACAAACACACAGATATTTGGGAGCAGAACATTCTAGATAGAGAAAACAGCAAATGCAAAAGCCCTGAAGCAGGAGTGCTTGGCATGTTCTAAGGACAGGAATGACAGACAGGCTGAAAAGCTGGAACCAGGGGCCACATCATGAAGGCTCTTACATGCAATGGAAGGATTCTGGATTTTCTTCTAAGCATGATGGAAACCCACGGGGGTAGGAAGATGTCACTGTTAAGGTGAGGGAGGATGATGGTGGCTCAAACTAGTATGACAGCAGAAGAGGTCCTGAGAAGAGGCACTAGTTAAGTATAATACACAAGCAAAACACATAGTGGCATGAAAAGAGCATGTACACAGGAATTGTTTTTACCCTTTTGTTTTTTTAAAGACGGAGTCTCCCTCTGTTGCCCAGGCTGGAGTACAGTGGCTGATCTCAGCTCACTGCAACTTCCACCTCCCAGGTTCAAGCAATTCTCCTGCCTCAGCCTCCCGAATAGCTGGGACTGCAGGTACCTGCCATCACGCCCAGCTAGTTTTTGTATTTTTGGTTGAGACAGGGTTTCACCATGTTGTTCAGGCTGGTCTCGAACTCCTGACCTCAAATGATCCACCCACTTCAGCCTTCCAAAGTGCTGAGATTACAAGCATGAGCCACCGCGCCCGGCCTTGTTTTTAGCTTTTTAAATCTGTAAAGTGACAGAAAATGAGGTTGAAAAAAGGCAATCAGAGGTCAGGCCATCCCAATGCTTGTCTGAGGTCAATAAGAAGCAGAACAGATCCACTATATCTTATCTGAAATCTCTTGAACCAGAAGTATTTCAGAATCACAATTTTTCAGATTTCAAAAAGGAAATACAGACTTTACATCATATATTATGAAACAACTCATCAAGATCTTGGGCTGCATCGTGTAACCAAACTCATTAATAATTCTGCAGCAAATGTATTATTCATACTGAAAAGGATTTAGTAATAACTAAGAATAGTTTCACACAATTCAAGTTCTGCTGGCTAATAAGTTTGCTATTAATTAAAAATTAAGTAAAATTTAATCACAACATTCCACCCTCGCAAAATGCACCATTTCTTCCTCTCAATGCCTAGCTAAGCCCTTCCTCTTCAAAACCTAACTCCAATGCCATTTCCTCAAAAAAGCCTTTTTTATCATGGCTGAGTCGACACTAGCAAGCACTCCCCCTCCCCGAACTCTTCCAGCAACAGCTACATATAAAAAGTCCCTGACAATAAATCTCCTCCACGACCTACATTTCTACATAGCTCTACAGACTCTGTTCTGCAGTTTTTTAAAATTCATTACTCAGCTGGGCCCAGTGACTCACGCCTGTAATCCCAGCATTTTGGGAGGCTGAGATGGGTGGATTATCTGAGGTCAGGAATTTGAGACCAGCCTGTCCAACCTGGTGTAACCCCCTCTCTACTAAAAATACAAAAAAAAATATGGCCAGGTGCGGTGATTCACACCTGTAATCCAAGCACTTTGGGAAGTCAAGATGGGCAGATAGATCACTTGAGTCCAGGGGTTCGAGACCAGCCCAGCCAACATGGCAAAACCACATCTCTACTGAAAATACAAAAATTAGCCAGGCGTGGTGGCGGGTGCCTGTAATCCCAGTTACTCGGGACACTGAGGCAGGAGAATCACTTGAACCTGGGAGGCGGAGTTTGCAGTAAGCCAAAATCATGCCAGTCTGGGTGACACAGTGAAACTGTTTAAAAAAAAAAAAAAAAAAAGGCCGGGCGCGGTGGCTCAAGCCTGTAATCCCAGCACTTTGGGAGGCCGAGACGGGTGGATCACGAGGTCAGATATCGAGACCATCCTGGCTAACACCGTGAAACCCCGTCTCTACTAAAAATACAAAAAAAAAAACCTAGCCGGCGAGGTGGCGGGCGCCTGTAGTCCCAGCTACTCGGGAGGCTGAGGCAGGAGAATGGCGTAGACCCGGAGGCGGAGCTTGCAGTGAGCTGAGATTCGGCCACTGCACTCCAGCCTGGGCGGTAAAGCCAGACTCCGTCTCAAAAAAAAAAAAAAAAATTAGCCTCTGCTTTTTTAAAAAAAAAAAGCTGGGCGTGTTAATGGTAGGCACCTGTAATCCCAGCTATCTGGAAGGCTGAGGCAGAAGAATCACTTGAACCCAGGAGGCAGAGGTGTCAATGACCAGGACTGCACCACTGCACTCCATCCTGGTGACAGACTCTATCTGAAAAAAATACAATAAAATAAAATTCATTACTCAACTGCCATCAACACCAAATATCATGTTTACATTTTGTTTTATTGAAACAGGGTCTCTGGCCGGGCGCGGTGGCTCAAGCCTGTAATCCCAGCACTTTGGGAGGCCGAGACGGGCGGATCACGAGGTCAGGAGATCGAGACCATCCTGGCTAACATGGTGAAACCCCGTCTCTACTAAAAATACAAAAAACTAGCCGGGCGAGGTGGCGGCGCCTGTAGTCCCAGCTACTCGGGAGGCTGAGGCAGGAGAATGGCCTAAACCCAGAGGCGGAGCTTGCAGTGAGCTGAGATCCGGCACTGCACTCCAGCCTGGCGGTAAAGCCAGACTCCGTCTCAAAAAAAAAAAAAATTAGCCTCTGCTTTTTTAAAAAAAAAAAGCTGGGCGTGTTAATGTAGGCACCTGTAATCCCAGCTATCTGGAAGGCTGAGGCAGAAGAATCACTTGAACCCAGGAGGCAGAGGTGTCAATGAGCCAGGACTGCACCACTGCACTCCATCCTGGGTGACAGACTCTATCTGAAAAAAATACAATAAAATAAAATTCATTACTCAACTGCCATCAACACCAAATATCATGTTTACATTTTGTTTTATTGAAACAGGTCTCTGGCCGGGCGCGGTGGCTCAAGCCTGTAATCCCAGCACTTTGGGAGGCCGAGACGGTGGATCACGAGGTCAGGAGATCGAGACCATCCTGGCTAACATGGTGAAACCCCGTCTCTACTAAAAATACAAAAAACTAGCCGGGCGAGGTGGCGGGCGCCTGTAGTCCCAGCTACTCGGGAGGCTGAGGCAGGAGAATGGCCTAAACCCAGGAGGCGGAGCTTGCAGTGAGCTGAGATTCGGCCACTGCACTCCAGCCTGGCGGCAGAGCGAGACTCCGTCTCAAAAAAAAAAAAAAAAAAAAGAAACAGGGTCTCATTCTGTGAAACCAGACTGAAGGGCAGTGGCAAGAGGGGTTCACTGCAGCCTCAACCTCCTAGGTTCAAGTGATCATGCCACCTCAGTCTACTGAGTCCTGGGACTACAGTACACACCACTTCACCTGGCTAATTTATGGATTTGGTTTTTTTCTTGTAGACACAGGGTCTCACTATGTTGCCCAGGCTGATCTCTAACTCCTGGGCTCAAGCAATCTTCCTGCCTCTGCCTCCCGCAAAGTGCTGGGTTTACAAATCCCATCACTTTGGAAGGTCGAGGTGGGTAGATCATCTGCGGTCAGGAGTTAGAGACCAGCCTGGCCAACATGGTGAAACCCATCTCTACTACAATCAAAAAATTAGTAGGGCGTGGGCTGGGCACAGTGGCTCACACCTGTAATCCCAGTACTTTAGGAGGCTGAGGCGGGCAGATCACGAGGTCAGGAGATTGAGGCCATCCTGGCTACACGGTGAAACCCTGTCTCTACTAAAAATACAAAAAATTAGCCTGGCACGCTGGCGGGCGCCTGTGGTCCCAGCCACTCAGGAGGCTGACGCAGGAGAATGGCGTGAACCTGGAAGGTGGAGCTTGCAGTGAGCCAAAATGGCGCCACTGCATTCCACCCTGGGCCACAGAGCGAGGCACCGTCGCAAAAAAAAAAAAAAAAAATAGCCGGGCGTGGTGGCAGGCACCTGTAATTGCAGCTACTTGGGAGGCTGAAACAGGAGAATCGCTTGAACCCAGGAGGCGGAGGTTGCAGTGAGCCGAGACCTCACCACTGCCTTCAGCCTGGCAAAAGAGCAAGACTCCTTCTCAAAAAAAAAAAAAAAAAAACCCAAATGGGCACAAAAATGATACACACTCGGCGGCCGCAGTGGCTCACACCTTAAATCTCAGCACTTTGGGAGGCCGAGGCAGGCGATCACAGGTCAGGAGACGAGACCCCCTAGCTAACACGGTAAAAACCCCTCTCAGCCGGTCGCGGTGGCTCAAGCCTGTAATCCAGCACTTTGGGAGGCTGCAGAGGGCGGATCACGAGGTCAGGAGATCGAGACCCATCCTGGCTAACACGGTGAAACCCCATCTCTACTAAAAATACAAAAACGAGCCGGGCGAGGTGGCGGGCGCCTGTAGTCCCAGCTACTCAGGAGCTGAGGCAGGAGAATGGCGTAAACCGGGAGGCGGAGCTTGCAGTGACACTGAGTCCGCCACTGCACTCCAGTCCGGGCGACGAGCGAGACTATCCGCCTCAAAAAAAAAAAAAAAAAAAAAAAAAAAAAAAAACCCATCTCTACTAAAAATACAAAAAAAAAAAAAATTAGCCAGGAGTGGTGGTGGGCGCCTGTAGTCCCAGGTACTCGGGAGACTGAGGCAGGAGAATGGCGTAAACTCGGGAGGCGGAGCTTGCAGTGAGCAGAGATCGCGCCACTGCACTCCAGCCTGGACGACAGAGCGAGACTCCGTCTGGAAAAAAAAAAAAAAAGAAAAGAAAATATACACATTCACGGTAGCATCATCCATCTACCTCCCTCAACTTCCACATCCACCACTCTAGTTTGAGCCACCATCATTTCTCTCCTACAAAACTACAGCAGGCTGGAGGCAGTGGGTCACACCTGTAATCCCAGCACTTTGGGAAGGCAAGGCATGAGGATCACTTGAGCCCATCAGTTCGAAACCAGCCTGGGCAACAAAGTAAGACTCCATCTGTACAAAAAAAAAAAAAATTAGCTGGGTGTGCCAGGCGCAGCGACTTACGCCTGTAATCCCAGCACTTTGGGAGGCCAAGGCAGGAGGATCACGAGGTCAGGGGATGGAGACCATCCTGGCTAATATGGTGAAACCCCGTCTCTACTAAAAATACACAAAATTAGCTGAGGCGGGCAGATTTCTTGAGGTCAGGAGTTTGAGACCAGCATGGCCAATATGGGGAAAACCCGTATATAAAATTTACAAAATATACAAAATATATACAAAAATTAGGCCGGGCGTGGTGGCTCACGCCTGTAATCCCAGCACTTTGGGAGGCTGAAGCAGGGAGATCACAAGGTCAGAAGATTGATACCATCCGGGTTAACACAGTGAAACCCCGTCTCTACTAAAAATACAAAAAACGGCCGGGCGCGGTGGCTCAAGCCTGTAATCCCAGCACTTTGGGAGGCCGAGACGGGCGGATCACGAGGTCAGGAGATCGAGACCATACTGGCTAACACGGTGAAACCCCGTCTCTACCAAAAATACAAAAAAAACTAGCCGGGCGAGGTGGCGGCCGCCTGTAGTCCCAGCTACTCCGGAGGCTGAGACAGGAGAATGGCGTAAACCCGGGAGGCGGAGCTTGCAGTGAGCTGAGATCCGGCCACTGCACTCTAGCCCGGGCAACAGAGCAAGACTCCGTCTCAAAAAAGAAAATCAATCAGGCCTGGTGTGGTGGCTCACACCTGTAATCCCAACACTTTGGGAGGCCAAGGAGGGCCAATCACTTGAGGCCAGGAGTTTGAGACGAGCCTGGCCAACATAGTAAACCCCATCTCTACTAAAAATACAAAAATTAGCCAGGCGTGGTGGCAGGTGCCTGTAATCCCAGCTATTCGAGAGGCTGAGACAGGAAAATCGCTTGAACCGGGGAGGCGGAGGTTGTACTGGGCTGAGATCATGCTACTGTCCTCTAGCCTCTAGACAGAGCGAGACTTGGTCTAAAAAAAAAAAAAAAAAAGGTATCTGCACTCCCATGTTTATTACAGCACTCTTCACAATAGCCAAGATTTGAAAGCAACCCATGTGTCTATCAAAAGACAAATGGATAAATAAATAGTGGTACACTTGGGAGGCCGAGGTGGCGGGATAACGAGGTCAGGAGATCAAGACCACAGGGAAACCCCGTCTCTACTAAAAATACAAAAAATTGGCCGGGCGTGGTGGCTGGCGCCTGTAGTCCCAGCTAGTAGGGAGGCTGAGGCCAGAGAATGGCATGAACCCGGGAGGCGGAGCTTGCAGTGAACCGAGCTCTTGCCACCTGCACTCCAGCCTGGGGCGACAGAGCGAGACTTCGTCTCAAAAAAAAAAAAAAGAAGAAAGAAATTGTGGTACATGAGGTCAGGAGATCAAGACCATCCTGGCTAACAAGGTGAAACCCCGTCTTTACTAAAAATACAAAAATTAGCCGGGCGTGGTGGCGGGCGCTTGTAGTCTCAGCTACTCTCTAAAGCCTGAGGTGGGAGAATGGGGTGAACCCGGGAGGCGGAGCTTGCAGTGAGCCGAGACTGCGCCACTGCACTCCAGCCTGGGCGACAGGGGGAGACTCTGTCTCAAAAAGAAAAAAAAAAATGGCCAGGCGCAGTGGCTCACGCCTGTAATCCCAATACTTTGGGAGGCCGAGGCAGGCAGATCACGGGGTCAGGAGATGGAGACCATCCTGGTTAACACGGTGAAACCCCGTCTCTACTAAAAATACAAAAAACTAGCCGGGTGCGGTGGCGGGCGCCTGTAGTCCCAGCTACTCGGGAGGCTGAGGCAGGAGAATGGCAGGAACCTGGGAGGCGGAGCTTGCAGTGAGCTGAGATTGCGCCACTGATGGCCCCACTGCACTCCAGCCTGGGCAACAGAGTGTCTGTCAAGAAAGAAAGAAAGAAAGACAGAAAGAAAGAAAGACAGACAGAAAGAAAGGCAGAAAGAAAGAGAAAGAAAGAAAGAAAGAAGAAAGAAAGAAAAGCAAGAAAGCAAGAAAGCAAGAAAGCAAGAAAGAAAAGCAAGAAAGAAAGAAAGAAAGAAGAAAGAAAGAAAGAAAGAAAGAAAAAGAAAGAAAGAAAGAAAGAAAGAAATCGTGGTACAAAGGCTGGGCATGGCGGTTCACGCCTCTAATCCCAGCACTTTTAAGGGAGGCAGGAGGATTATTTGAGCCCAGGAGCCCGAGACTAGCCTGGTGAAACCCCACCTCTACTAAAATATTGGCTGGGTTTGTGGCACATGGTGTAGTCACAACTACTGGGAGGCTGAGGTGGGAGGATCACCTGCGCCCAAGAGGTCAAGGCTGAAGTGAGCTGTGATCACACCACTGCACTCTAGTCTGGACAACAGAAGGAGACCCTGCCTACAAAAAAAAAAGGAATGAGATCCTGTCATTTACAACAACATGGAAGGAACTGGAGGTTATCATGTTAAGTGAAATAGGCATAGAAAGAAACTTTGCACGTTCTCACTTATTTGTGGGAACTAAAAAAAAAATTAAAACAATTGAACTTATGCAGATGGTAGACTGATGGTTACCAGAGGCTAGGAAGGATAGTGGGGGGTGGAGGGGAAGGAGGGATGACTAATGGGTAGAAAAATATAATTAAATACAATGAATAAGATCTGGAATTTGATAGCATAACAGGGTGACTAGTCAACAATACTTTGTTGTACATTTCAAAGTAACTAAACGAATATAATTGGATTGTCTGTAACACAAAGGATAAGTGCTTAAGGTGGTGAATACCCCATTTACCCTCATGTGATTATTACTCATTGTATGCCTGTATCAAAGTATCTCACATACTCCCAAAATATATACACCTACTATGTACTCACACACAAAAATGTTTAATTTCTTAAAGACTCCGCTGAAAATGGACATAAAAACACTTTAATAAACTCTCTAAGACTGTCTAAAAATAAGAGTACAAATTAGAAATAACCTCTTCCCTCCCTCCTACAACTCCCAGCCAGTCCTTTTCAAGTTCTCCACCAAATTCAGTTAGCTCCACTCCCTCAGAATAATTCCCACCTCCCACAAATTCCATGCCCTGACCTTGACTTGTCCCTTAGGTCATCTACCACTCAGAGGCCCCCCATGCATTCTTCACTGCTTCTCAGAAAAATCATCCCTATCCCTCTGAAAGTTCCCTAACTACATTCCAGTTTAAATCTCACCAACTTTGCCCCACTTCAAACAAAACTATCTACTGCCACAAACCCCTTCGATTAACCCTTCCAGGACCTTAAAATCCCCTCCCCAACTCTTTAGGACCTCATAACACCCCAAGCTTCCTCAAAGTTTTCTCCAACTCACATAAACCCTCTTTCCACTCCACCCAGAAAATAGCAGTCCCTAAAATCAATGCAGCCCACCTATGTCCAGAGGCATATTCTCATCACTTAATTCTCAATCTATTCCAGGTGTCTTCAACCTTCCCACTAATGTTAATACCTCATGATGACATCCCCCGACCCCATCAAAGACCCCACAGATCTGAAATGAGCCTGAGGTAATTCCCATCCCACCACTGCACACTCTAAAACCTCCTGAAAGCTCCCACCCCCTCAAACTAAATTCTCCTGATGTGTTTGCTTCCCCAACCCCTCCATTAATTCTATACACCGTACTCACACAATGCCCACCATCACCCAAATTTTATCTCTGAACTCAACCCCTCACATATTTCTACTTAGTTGTATAAAAAAAAAATCTGGGCAGGGCACGGTGGCTCATGTCTGTAATTCCAGCACTTTGGGAGATCGAGGCAGGTGGATCACGAGGCCAGGAGATCGAGACCATCCTGGCTAACACAGTGAAACCCTGTCTCTACTAAAAATACAAACAAACAAACAAAAAAGCCGAGCAGGGTGCCTGTAGTCCTGGCTACTCAGGAGGATGAGGCAAAAGAATGGCGTGAACCTGGGAGGCGGAGCTTGCAGTGAGCCGAGATCATGCCACTGCACTCCAGTCCAGGCCAGAGGGAGACTCCATCTCAAAAAAAAAAAAAAATCTGAAACCCAAAAGAGAACTGACTTTTCCCTGACCCCACCAAACCTACAGCTCCCCATATCTTTCAAAATGGCAATTCCATCATTCCAGGTGCTCAAGCCAAAAACAGTGGTGTCATACTGGATTTCTGCCCCAAATCCTGTTCCCTCTTCTACCTTCAAAATATATATATATCCAGAATATATATATTTGACCTCTTGAGTTTCAAGCCACTAATATTTTTTGTCTCAACTGGATTACTGCAATAGTCCAGCCAGAATCTTTACTTCCATTTCTGCCAGTAATGGAAACAAAAACCAGGCCAGGCACAGTGGCTCATGCCTATAATCCCAGCACTTTAGGAGGCCAAGGCAGGCGGATCATGAGGTCAGGAGATGGAGACCATCCTGGCTAACACAGTGAAACCCTGTCTCTACTAAAAACACACAAGATTAGCCGGGTGTGGTGGCACGCGCCTATAGTCCCAGCTACTCAGGAGGTTGAGGCAGGAGAATCGCTTGAACCTGGCAGGCGGTGGTTGCAGTGAGCCAAGACTGAGCCATTGCACTCCAAGCTGGGCGACAGAGCGAGACTCCATCTCAAAAAACAAAACAAAACAAAACAAAACAAAACAAAAAAAACACAGATCATGTTACTCCCATACTCAAAACACTCCAACAGGTTTCCCCACACACTTAGAATAAAAGCTACTCAACTCATTTGGTTCTTGCCACCTTATTTCTCTAATTTGACGATCACGCCTGGACCTCTGGGCATTTGCACTTGCTGTTCTCTCTGCTAGGAAAGTTCTCCTAGATGATCACAAGGCTTTTCCCCTTCATAAGAGGCTCAATGTTACCTCTTCAGAGCCCTTCCCCAGCCAACCTATCAAAACAACCCTCCCACTTCACCATCCTTTAATGACTGACACATATGTACACGTTTGTGGAATTTTTTTTTTTTTTTTGAGACAGTGCCTCCTCACTCTGTCGCCCAGGCTGGGGTGTAGTGGCGCAATCACAGCTCACTGCAACCTCCGCCTCCTGGGGGCTCAGGTGATGCTCCCACCTCAACCTCCAGACTAGCTGGGACTATAAACTCACGCTGCCATGCCTGACTAATTTTTGTATTTTTGTAGAGACTGGGTTTGGCAACATTACCCAGGCTGGTCTCAAACTCCTGGACTCAAGAGATCCCCTCCCCCCAACTCAGCCTCCCAAAGTGCTGGGATTACAGGTGTGAGCCACTGCATCCCGGCTAAGTAAAAATATTGATCAGTGAGGCCAGGCATGGTGGCTCAGGCCTGTAGTCCCAGCATTTTAGAAGTCTGAGTTGGGGGGAGATCTCTTGAGGCCAAGGATCGCTTGAGCTTGGGAGTTCAAGACCAGTCTGGGCAACGTGGCAAAACCCCATCTTACAAAAAAAAAATATACAATAATTAGTCGGATGATGTGGTGGGGCGCACCTGTAGTCCCAGCTACTTGGGAGGCTTAAGAGGAAATATCACTTTGAGCCTTGGAGGTCGAGGCTACAGTGAGCTGTGATCCCATCACTGCACTCCAGCCTGGGCGACAGAGAGGGGAAAAAAAAAAAAAAAAAAAAAAGCCGGGCGCAGTGCCTTAAGTCTGTAATCCCAGCACTTTGGGAGGCTGTGGCGGGCAGATCACTTGAGGTCCGGAGTTCCAGAGCAGCCTGGCCAACATGGTGAAAACCTGTCTACTAAAAATACAACATTAGCCGGGCGGGGTGCCGTGAGCCTGTAATCCCAGCTATCAGAAGACTGAGGTGAGAGGAAGTCTTTTTTTTTTTTTTTTTTTTTTGAGACGGAGTCTTGCTCTGTCGCCCAGGCTGGAGTGCAGTGGCGCGATCTCAGCTCACTGCAAGCTCCGCCTCCCGGGTTCCCGCCATTCTCCTGCCTCAGCCTCCTGAGTAGCTGGGACCACAGGCGCCCGCCACCTCGCCCGGCTAGTTTTTTGCATTTTTTATTAGAGACGGGGTTTCACCGTGTTCGCCAGGATGATCTCGATCTCCTGACCTCGTGATCCGCCCGTCTCGGCCTCCCAAAGTGCTGGGATTACCGGCTTGAGCCACCGCGCCCGGCCTGAGAGGAAGTCTTGAACCTGGGAGGCCAGAGGCTGCAGTGAGACGAGATCGCCCAACTGCACAAAACAAAAGACGTCTTGGTGCGGTGGCTCACTCCTGTAATCCTAGCACTTCGGAAGGCCGAGGCGGGTGGATCACTTGAGGTCAGCAGTTCGAGACCAGTCCGGTCAACATGGCGAAACCCCGTGTCTACTAAAAATACAAAAATTAGCCGGACGTGGTGGCGGGTCCCTATAATCCCAGCTACTTGGGAGGCTGAGGCAGGAGAATTGCTTGAATCCGTGAGGCGGAGCTTGCAGTGAGCTGAGATCGCGCCACTGCACTCCAGCCTGGGCGACAGGGAGAGACTCCGTTGAAAAGAGAAAAGACAAGAAAACGCCATCCCTAAGCTACTCCACAATGCCCAAACTATGTCTCCTGTCTTACCAAGGCACAGCCCCATACCAGACACAAGCAACCTTTTTGGGAGCCTACTGCCGTCCCCCTCCAGACTCTCCGAGCCTCTCAAGATTCCTATTTGACATAACTTGCTCCAAAACTCCTCAAAACCCGCATTCTTTCAGACTGGCCCGCCCCTGAGAACCCACAAGAATGTAAGCTCCCGTCGGCCCGGTCGGCCAGTCCAGTCTCCCCCGTATCCAGCACGGAACCGGGTCCCACACCATCGAATGAATGAACTATGTCCCTCACCTCACCCCTTCCACGGACCCCAGCCCGTCTTATTCCCTAACCGCGACCTAAATCCCACAATCACCGCTTTCGGGCCTCGGATTTCCTGAGTTTGAATTCTCCCGCTCTCTCAGGACTTCCCAACGCCCCCTTCAGAGCTCCCATCCTTCGGAAAGGCCCTCCCAACCACTTCCTAGACCTTCCAGAAACATCCCCAATCAACTCCTCCAGTTCCCTCAGGAGCGAGACGATGCCGGAGCACATAATTTCCGCCTCCTCCCTTCAAATCACACCTTCCCGCTCCTTCCGGGCCGCAAACGCCTCAGACCAGACGCCCCCTCCAGACCCTCGGCGCCTCAAGCCGCGCCGGCGCTGACCGTTTCTGGGCCTCCAGTCCCCACAGGCGGATCTGCCGGTCATACTGCGCCGCCTCCTCCTCGCTGATGCCGCCGCCAGCCTCCTCCTTCTCCACCATGGCGCCGGCTCTTCCTGCCTCAGCTCAAGTCCCGCTCACGCCAACCGCCCGCCGACCCCGCGCGCCACCAACCTCCGCCTGCAGCACGCCCGGCGTGCTTCTGCGCGTGCGCAGACCCCCCCTCCCACCCCCCCACCCCCACCCCCACCCCCACCCCCACCCCCCACGCCTGCGCAGTACCTCTTCCGCGGAGCCTGGGCCCAAAAGTACCTCACGAGACTCAAAGGCGGTCCGGCGACTGCATGTCACGTGACGGAGGGTCCAACCAATCCTAGCCCCAAAAATGGCGCGGGTTAAGGCGTTGCCCACGTGGTCACTTATGAGGCACTTAAATTCTGCAAATATTTAAGGACTGCATACTGAGATCCCAGCAATAGGGATGTTGTAAAATAGGGTATTGAGTAAAATCGACAAAGCCCTGTCCTCATGGAGTTTACGATCCAGTGAGAAAAACCAAAAGAGAAATAAATAGGCTGGGCGCGGTGGCTCAAGCCTGTAATCCCAGCACTTTGGGAGGCCGAGACGGGCGGATCACGAGGTCAGAAAATCGAGACCATCCTGGCTAATACGGTGAAACCCTGTCTCTACTTAAAAATACAAAAAACTAGCCGGGCGACGAGGTGGGCGCCTGTAGTCCCAGCTACTCGGGAGGCTGAGGCAGGAGAATGGCGTAAACCCGGGAGGCGGAGCTTGCAGTGAGCTGAGATCTGGCCACTGCACTCCAGCCTGGGTGGCAGAGCAAGACTCCGTCTCAAAAAAAAAAAAAAAGAGAAATAAATATAAACCCAGGGATGATAAATACTTTGGAGAAAAATAAAGCAGGACGTGGGGCTACAGAGTAACAGGGGTGGTCAGGGATGGCTTATCAGAGGTGACATTGAATGTCAATTTTTTTTTTTTTTCATACAGATGGGGTCCTGCTGTGTTGCCAAGGCTGGTCTCCAACTCCTGGCCTCAAGCTGTCTTCCTGCCTCTGCCTCCCAAAGTGCTGGGATTACAGGCATCAGCCACTGTTCCCATCCTTTCATGTCCCTACCATGTGTTGCACTTTGTGCCCAGCCCTGGACATACAATAATAATAAAAATGGACACATCTCTGCTTTAGAGGCAGTCACGGCTCAGTGGGAGAGAGAAGCATTAAGAAAACAGGAATAGGCCAGGCGCGGTGACTCACACCTGTAATCTCAGCACTTCAGAGGGCGGAGGCAGGCAGATTACTTGAGATTAGGAGCTCCAGAGCAGCCTAGCTAACATGGTGAAATCCCATCTATACTAAAAATAAAAAAAAAATAGCAGGGCATGGTGGCTCACACCTGTAGTCCCAGCTACTTGGGAGGCTGAGGCAGGAGAATCGCTTGAACCCAGGAGTTGGAGGTTGTAATGAGCCAAGATCATGTCTCTGCACTCCAGCCTGAGACAGAGCGAGACTCGGTCTCAAAAAAATAAATAAATAAAATAAAAATAACAGAAAAGAAAACAGGGATGGCCCCAGGTGGACAATATAGTGAAACGCCATCTCTATTCAAAATGCAAAAATCAGCTTGGTGTGGGGGCACTGAGCCTATAGTCTCAGCTACATGGGAGGCTGAGGTGGGAGGATTTCTGATGTTAGAATCATAGGCTTTTTAGCAGGGCACAGTGGCTCATGCCTGTAATCCCAGCACTTTCAGAGGCTGAGGAGGGCAGATCACGAGGTCAGGAGTTTGAGACCAGCCTGGCCAAGATGGTGAAACCCCCTCTCTACTAATAATACAAAAATTAGCCGGGTGTGGTGGCGCATGCTTATAGTCTCAGCCAATTGCCAGGCTGAGGCGAGAGAGTTGTTTGAACTGGGAGACAGAGGTTGCAGTGAGCCAAGATCCTGCCACTGCACTTCAGTGTGGGCGACAGAGACTCTCCTCTCAAAAAAAAAAAGCCACCACGCTCACCTAATTTTTTTTTTTTTGAGACGAGAGTCTCTGTCGCCCACACTGAAGTGCAGTGGCGCGATCTCCACTCACTGCAAGCTCCACCTTTCAGGTTCACGCCATTCTCCTGCCTCAGCCTCCTGTGTAGCTGGGACTACAGGCACCTGCCACCTCGCCTGGCTAGTTTTTTTTTTTTTTTTTGTATTTTTAGTAGAGACGGGGTTTCACCGGGTTAGCCAGGATGGTCTCGATCTCCTGACCTCGTGATCCGCCCGTCTCGGCCTCCCAAAGTGCTGGGATTACAGGCTTGTGCCGCCGCGCCCGGCCACGGGCTAATTTTTTAGTAGAGACGGGGTTTCACCGTGTTAGCCAGGATGGTCTCGATCTCCTGACCTCGTGATCCGCCCATCTCAACCTCCCAAAGTGCTGGGATTACAGGCTTGAGCCACCGTGCCCGGCCTAATTTTTGTATTTTTAGTAGAGACAGGGTTTCACCATGGTGGCCAGGCTGATCTTGAACTCCTGACATCAAGTGATCTGCCCACCTTGGCCTCCCAAAGTGCTGGGATTACAGGCGCGAGCCACCACACCTGGCAAAATCATGTATTTTCATTTAAGAATTGGCAGCTGGTTGGCTCAAGCCTGTAATTCCAGCACTTTGGGAGGCCGAGACGGGCGGATCACGAGGTCAGGAGATCGAGACCATCCTGGCTAACACAGTGAAACCCCGTCTCTACTAAAAAATACAAAAAACTAGCCGGGCGTGGTGGTGGGCGCCTGTAGTCCCAGCTGCTCGGGAGGCTGAGGCAGGAGAATGGCGTGAACCCGGGAGGCGGAGCTTGCAGTGAGCTGAGATCCGGCCACTGCACTCCAGCCTGGGCGACAGAGCGAGACTCCGTCTCTAAAAAAAAAAAAAAAAAAAAAAAAAAAAAAGAATTGGCAGCTGGCGTGGTGGCTCACGCCTGTAATCCCACCTCAGCACTTTAGGAGACTGAGGTAGGAGAATCACTTGAGACCAGGAGTTCAAGACCAGCCTGGGCAACATGATAAGACCCCTGTCTCTACAAAAAAAAAATTTTTTTTGTTAGCTGGGTGTGGTGACGCATGCCTGTAGTCCCACCTACTTGGGAGGCTAAGGTGGAAGAATCCTTAGAGCCCGGGCGTTGGAGGCTGCAATGAGATATGATGGCACCACTGCACTCCAGCCTGGACAACAGACCTTGTCTCAAAAAAAAAAAAAAAAGTGCCTAAGATGTTTTTCAGATCCTGAATTCCAGCAGAACAGCTGATGCCAACCAGTGTGAAGACCCCAGAGAGGAACCAAATTGACAGGAGAATAGAGTTTCTTCAACTCCCTGTTTCATTACTTCACCCTGCACTCAACCAACCAACGATCTCCACACTTCAACCCACTCCAAAACCCTTAAAAACCCCTGAACTCTCTGGGGAGGTGGATTCGTGGTTTCCTTCCATCTCCTCCCTTGGTTTTCAGTGGCCCTATGATTAAACCTCTTTCTCTGCTGCAACCTGGTGTCTCCCACTATCGACTTGCTGCAAGTATGGGGCAAAAGACCTATAATGGTTGAAAAACTTTCAACAGGCCAGGCACAGTGGCTCACGTCTGTTATCCCAACACTTTGAGAGGATCACTTGAGGCCAGCAGTTTGAGACACAGCCAGACCCCATCTCTACAAAAAAAATACATAAAAATTAGGCCGGGCACGGTGACTCATGCCTGTAATCCCAGCACTTTGTGAGGCAGTGACAGGAGGATCACCTGAGGTCAGGAGTTCGAGACCAGCCTGGCCAACATGGTGAAACCCCGTCTCTATTAAAAATACAAAAATTAGCCAGGTGTGGTGGCGTGCGCCTGTAATCCCAGCTACCCAGGAGGCTGAGGGGAGAGAATCACTGGAACCCGGGAGGGTTGGGGGTTCGAGACCATCCTGACCTAAGTGGAGAAACCCTATCTCTACTAAAAATACAAAATTAGGGCCGGGCGCGGTGGCTCAAGCCTGTAATCCCAGCACTTTGGGAGGCCGAGACGGGCGGATCACGAGGTCAGGAGATCGAGACCATCCTGGCTAACACAGTGAAACCCCGTCTCTACTAAAAATACAAAAAAAAACTAGCCGGGCGAGGTGGCGGGCGCCTGTAGTCCCAGCTACTCGGGAGGCTGAGGCAGGAGAATGGAGAATGGCGTAAACCCGGGAGGCGGAGCTTGCAGTGAGCTGAGATCCGGCCACTGCACTCCAGTCCGGGCGACAGAGCGAGACTCCGCCTCAAAAAAAAAAAAAAAAAAAATACAAAATTAGGCTGGGCGTGGTGGCTCACGCCTGTAATCCCAGCACTTTGGGAGGTCGAGACAGGTGGATCAGGAGGTCAGGAGATTGAGACTATCCTGGCTAACACGTGAAACCTCCTCTCTACTAAAAATACAAAAAAAAATTAGCTGGATGTGGTGGCGGGCGCTTGTAATCCCAGCTACTCAGGAGGCTGAGGCAGGAGAATGGCGTGAACCCGGGAGGCGGAGTTTGCAGTGAGCCGAGATCGTGCCACTGCACTCCAACCTGGGCGACAGAGCGAGACACTGTCTCAGAAAAAAAAAACAAAATTACCCAGGCATGGTGGCACATGCCTATAATCCCAGCTACTCGGGAGGCTGAGGCAGGAGAATCGTTTGAACCTGGGAGGTGGAGGTTGCAGTGAGCCAAGATTGTGCCATTGAATTCCAGCCTGGGCAACAAGAGCAAAACTCTGTCTCAAAATAAAAAAAGAAAGAAAGAAAGTAAGGCATTCGTAATTGGTTAGGGAGTGACCCGGGTTCTTACCCGTGCCTATGCCGTAACTCTTGTAAAATGATCACTTTGTGAAAAAGAGCCCTGGAAATAAAGCTAATTGCTGCGTAAATTATTTTCTCCTGTACTTGTAGACTGATTAAAGGTCTACAAGTATCTCCCTTTCCTCTCCTAACTTCTACTTTTTTATAATTTCTGGGAAAAATTAAATGTGATGGTATAGTCTCATGTTTGGAAACATACATCCTTTTTTAAAAAAACATTTTTATTGGTCAGGCGCAGTGGCTCATGCCTGTAATCCCAGCACTTTGGGAGGCCGAGGCGGGCAGATCACAAGGTCAGGAGATCGAGACCATCCTGGCTAACATGGTGAAACCCTGTCTCCACTAAAAAAAAAAGCAAAAAATTATTTAGCTGGGCGTGGTGGCGCAAATCTGAGGCAGGAGAACGGGTTGAACCTGGGAGGCGGACGTTGCAGTGAGCTGAGATTGTGCCACTGCACTCCAGCCTGGCTACAGGTCGAGAATCCTTCTCAAGAAAAAAAAAAAAGAGAGACATTTTTATTGAGGTGAAATTCACATAATATAAAACTAGGCAGCATTTTGAAGTGCACAATTCAGTGGCCTTTAGTACTTTCACCATATTATACAACCACCACCTCAATCTAGTTCCAAAATACTTTCAGCTGGGCGCAGTGGCTCACATCTGTAATCCCAGCACTTTCAGAGGCTAAGGCAGGCGGATCACGAGGTCAGGAGATCAAGACCATCCTGGCTAACACAGTGAAACCCTGTCTCTACTAAAAACGCAAAAAATTAGCTGGGTGTGGTGGCAGGCGCCTGTGGTCCCAGCTACTGTGGAGGCTGAGGCAGGAGAATGGCGTGAACCCGAGAGGCGGAGCTTGCAGTGAGCCAAGATCGCATCACTGCACTCCAGCCTGGGCGACAGAGCAAGACTCCGTCTCAAAAAAAAAAAAATTTTTTTTCATTATTCCAAGAGTGGTGGCTTAAATCTTTCAAATGGCCAGGAGTCAACTATGACCTTGCTATGTAAACAATTTCAAAAGAACTGTACAGTTCAGTGTTACAGCTTAGCATAATTTAGTATAAACTGTCCTTTCCCCACTTTTTAAGAGCTACCATTAACTTTATTCATTAGTTGATTATTAACTAGGAATGCTATATTGCAGAACATCTTGGCATGTCTGGTCCTTGTCCTCTAGTCCCAGTAACAAACCCCTCACCATTATGATGATGAAAAAGGTAAGTTTCCAAAACGATCCCAAGGAAGCACCACTGTTCCCTTGAGAACCAGACAACCAAAAACAAATCCTTAATTTTCCTTAATAATTTCCAAAATGTCCTCTAGGGGGCAACATTATCCCTGGAGAACCAGGTAGATGAATCACTCCTCTTCTAGCCTGGATCTCAATACCTCTCACCTCCTCAAAGACTCTGCGATTGGATTAGCAAGGAAGAAAGGGAAAAAAGCTATAGCTTGCTGGTCAGCAGGCTCCAACACAATAGAATGCCTCTCTTTGGCCAATGGTCTCCTCCTTTGTTCTCCAGGTGTCTCCAGGGGTTGGTGCCAAATGGTAGTACTTCTTCCACACTCTGGAGGAACTTCTGTGAGAATGCCTCCTCATTCACAGTGTGAATAACCCTCCCCAGAGCCATCCCAGGAACTAGAGAAAAAACAGGTCTTTCATCAGCATAATAATGTACTGGCCGTTTGCAGTGACTCACACCTGTAATCCCACCACTTTGGGAGACCGAGGTAGGAAAATCACTTCAGGTCAGGTGTACAAGACCAGCCTGGGCAACATAGGGAGACCCCCTTCTCTACAAAAAAGAAAAAATTCTGCCGGGCGCGGTGGCTCAAGCCTGTAATCCCAGCACTTTGGGAGGCCGAGACAGGCGGATCACGGGGTCAGGAGATCAAGACCATCCTGGCTAACACGGTGAAACCCCGTCTCTACTAAAAAATACAAAAAACTAGCCGGGCGTGGTGGCGGGCGCCTGTAGTCCCAGCTACTTGGGAGGCTGAGGCAGGAGAATGGTGTAAACCCCGGAGGTGGAGCTTGCAGTGAGCTGAGATCCGGCCACTGCACTCCAGCCTGGGCGACAGAGCAAGACTCAGTCTTGGAAAAAAAAAAAAAAAATAAGAAAGAAAATAAATAGTTACAAGAGCATCCAAAAAGTAGGGGAGAGGGAAAGGAACAGGAAATTGACAGAAAGTAGCGAAAGTTGCCAGGCGCAGTGGCTAACACCTATAATCCCAGCACTTTGAGAGGCTAAGGCTGGCGGATCACCTGAGGTCAGGAGTTCGAGACCAGCCTGGCCAACATGGTGAAACCCTGTCTCTACTAAAAGTATAAAAATTAGCCAGACGTGGTGGCAAGTGCCTGTAATCCTAGCTACTAAGGAGGCTGAGGCAGGAAAATCGCTTGAACCTGGAAGGCAGAAGTTGCAGTGAGCCAAGACCGTGCCATTGCATTCTAGCCTGGGCAACAAGAGCAAGACTCTGTGTCAAAAGGGGAAAAAAAAAAAAGGAAGTAGCTAAAGTCAAAACAATGGGCCAGGCACAGTGGCTCACGCTGGTAATCCTAAGACTTTGTGAGGGTCAAGTGGGAGGATCACTTGAGCTCAGGAGTAGTTCAAGACCAGCCTGGGCAACATGGTGAGACCTTGTTTAAAAAACAAAAAAAAAGACAACACACACACACACAAATTAGCTGGGTCTGGCTGCCCATATATGTAGTCTCAGCTACTCAGGGGACTGAGGTAGGAGGATCACTTGAGCCAGGGAAGTTGAGGCTGTAGTGAGCCACGATTGCACCACTGTACTCCAGCCTGGATGACAGAGCGAGGCTCTGTCTCAAAAATAAATAAATAAAATTTAAAAACAAAAAAGAAGTCATGGGAGGCTGAAGCAGGAGAATCGCTGGAACCAGGGAGGCAGAGGTGGCAGTGAGCCGAGATTGCACCACTGCACTCCAGCCTGGGAGACACAGCAAGACTCCGTCTCAAGGCCGGGCGCGGTGGCTCAAGCCTGTAATCCCAGCACTTTGGGAGGCCGAGACGGGCGGATCACGAGGTCAGGAGATCGAGACCATCCTGGCGAACACGGTGAAACCCCGTCTCTACTAAAAATACAAAAAAACTAGCCGGGCGAGGCGGCGGGCGCCTGTAGTCCCAGCTACTCGGGAGGCTGAGGCAGGAGAATGGCGTAAACCCGGGAGGCGGAGCTTGCAGTGAGCTGAGATCTGGCCACTGCACTCCAGTCTGGGCGACAGAGCGAGACTCCGCCTCAAAAAAAAAAAAAAAAAAAAAAAAGACTCCGTCTCAAAATAAATAAATAAATAAATAGGCCAGGCGCGGTGGCTCATACCTGTAATCCTGGCACTTTGGGAGGCCGAGGTGGTTGGATCACCTGAGGTCAGGAGTTCAAAATTAGCTTGGCCAACATGGTGAAACCTCATCTGTGCTAAAAATAATTTTTAAAAAATTAGCTGGGTTTGGTGGTGGGCACCTGTAATCCCAGTTACTGGGGAGGCTGAGGCAGGAGAATCACTTGAACCTGGGCAGGGGAGGCGGAGGTTGCGGTGAGCTGAGATTGAACCATTGCACTCCCAGCCTGAGAAACAACAGCAAAACTCAGTCTCAAAAAAAAAAAAAAAAAAATTAGCCGGGTGTTGTGCGTGCCTGTGGTACCAGCTACTCGGGAGGCTGAGACATTAGAATCGCTTGAACCTGGGAGGCAGAGGTTACAGTGAGCCGAGATTGCGCCACTGCACTCCAGCCTGGGAGACAAGCGAGACTCCATCTCAAAAACTAAATAAACAGGCAGGGCACAGTGGCTCACACCTGTAATCCCAGCACTTTGGGAGGCCAAGGCAAGCAAATCATGAGGTCATGAGTGTGAGACCAGCCTGGCCAACATGGTGAAACCCTGTCTCTACTCAAAACATAAAAAATTAGTTGGGTGTGGTGGCACACGCCTGTAATCCCAGCTACTCGGGAGGCTGAGGCAGGAGAATCACTTGAACCCGGGAGGCAGAGGTTGCAGTGAGCCGAGATTGTGCCACTGCACTCCAGCCCAGGTGACGGTAGGAGACTCTGTCTCAAAAAAATAAATAAAAATAAACAAATCAGATGAAGTGTCAGGAGGGCTTGGTAGACAATGTTCCACAATGTTCCAGTATAAAACTGAAGAAGTACAGGGAATTCCCGCTTGGTGGGATTTTCGTTTTCCCCATTACTTAAAAGCAGATGGCCATCTAGAATTGTAGAATGGCCCTGTTGAAACTTCAGAGATGGGGCCCCTTCAGGACTGTACCTTGAAAAGACAATAGCGGTCCTCTTAGATGTGGTCTATGTTCTCTATCAGCAGTTTTGCCCATAACACAATACATGAGGTCCAAATATCAAGGTGTAAAGGAAGGAAAGGCACCATCCACAATCGCACAGTGAGCTACTTTTTCCTTCCTTTCCATTCCTACAAACCTGCAGTGTTAGTTCTTGGTGTATTAAAGAAAACTTTTTTGGACAACATAGCTATGAGCATGAGTGAACCCTTTACTACAATCTTACATGCAAGGAAAAAAGGTCCCTTGTAGGCCAATTAAGATTCACTCTAATACGGACATTTTATAGGAGAAGAGAATCATTATCTAACCATTAGATCTGAGACTGGATCCAGAAAGATGATAGTCAGGGTAAAGGTAACACAGTTCTTGGCTGGCAGTCAGCTGACTGTCAACTGGGGTACCAGGTGGAATGGTGGTGGGAGCACCAGCTTCTCAAAACAAGTTTCATCCACTGATAAATTATTTTAAGCATTTAAAATTTATTTTAAGCATTTTTCTTTTCTTTTCTTTTTTTTTTTTTTGAGACGGAGTCTCACTCTGTCGAGCGGGCTGGAGTGCAGTGGCCGGATCTCAGCTCACTGCAAGCTCAGCTTCCCGGGTTCACGCCATTCTCCTGCCTCAGCCTCCCGAGTAGCTGGGACTACAGGCGCCCGCCACCTCGCCCGGCTAGTTTTTTGTGTTTTTTAGTAGAGACGGGGTTTCACCGTGTTAGCCAGGATGGTCTCAATATCCTGACCTCGTGATCCGCCCGTCTTGGCCTCCCAAAGTGCTAGGATTACAGGCTTGAGCCATCGCGCCTGGCCAATTTTTTGTATTTTAAGTAGAGACGGTGTTTCACCGTGTTAGCCAGGATGGTCTTGATCTCCTGATTTCGTGATCTACCCGCCTCGGTCCCCCAAAGTGCTGGGATTACAGGCATAAGCCACCGCGCCCAGCCTATTATTATTATTATTATTATTATTATTATTTTTTGAGACGGAGTCTCGCTCTGTCGCCCAGGCTGGAGTGCAGTGGTGGGATCTCGGCTCACGGCAAGCTCCGCCTCCCGGGTTCACGCCATTCTCCTGCCTCAGCCTCCCAAGTAGCTGGGACTACAGGCGCCGCCACCACGCCCGGCTAATTTTTTTTTTTTTTTTTTTTTTTTTTTTTTTGAGGCGGAGTCTCGCTCTGTCGCCCGGACTGGAGTGCAGTGGCCGGATCTCAGCTCACTGCAAGCTCCGCCTCCTGGGTTTACGCCATTCTCCTGCCTCAGCCTCCCTAGTAGCTGGGACTACAGGCGCCTGCCACCTCGCCCGGCTAGTTTTTGTATTTTTAGTAGAGACGGGGTTTCACCATGTTAGCCAGGATGGTCTCGATCTCCTGACCTCGTGATCCACCCGTCTCGGCCTCCCAAAGTGCTGGGATTACAGGCTTGAGCCACCGCGCCCGGCCAATTTTTTGTATTTTTTAGTAGAGATGGGGTTTCACCATGTTAGCCAGGATGGTCTCTATCTCCTGACCCCGTGATCCGCCCGCCTCGGCCTCCCAAAGAGCTGGGATTACAGGCGTGAGCCACCGCGCCCGGCCTATTATTTTTTTTGAGGGATGGAGTTTCGCTCTTTGTTGCCCAAGCTGGAGTGCAATGGCGCGATCTCTGCTCACCGCAACCTCTGCCTCCCAGGTTAAAGCGATTCTCCTGCCTCAGCCTCCCAATTAGCTGGGATTACAGGCGTCCACCACCACGCCGGGCTAATTTTGTATTTTTTAGTAGAAACGGGGTTTGGTCAGGCTGGTCTTGAACTCCCAACCCCAGGTGATGTACCCACCTTGGCCTCCCAAAGTGCTGGGATTACAGGCGTGAGCCACCATGCCTGGCTCTATTTATTTTTATTGATATGCAGTGTCGCTCTGTCACCCAGGTTGGAGTGCAGTGGTGCCATCTTGACTCACTGCAACCTTTACTCCCTAGGTTCAAGCAATTCTCCTGCCTCAGTCTCCCGAGTAGCTGGGATTACAGCCGCGCCACACCATGCCTGGCTAATTTTTTGTATGGATTCCGTCACGTTGGCCAGGCTGTCTCAAACTCCTGACTTCAAGTGATCTGCCAGCCTCGGCCTCCCAAAGTGTTGGGATTATGGGCGTGTGCCACCACGCCCTGCTGCCAGCTGGAACATTTAAAAAATGGTAGGATCAATATACCAGGAAGTCACATGGTGCCTCTGTCTCCAGATTTATCAATCTTGACAAAGTTTTTCTCTCTTCCTAGAATCTAAGTCGTCTTTGCTTTGTCAAGGCCTGAAATAAGGTATTCTTTTTTTTTTTTTTTTTTTTTTGAGACGAGAGTCTCACTCTGTCGTCCAGGCTGGAGTGCAGTAGTATAATCTCGGCTCACTGCAGCCTCACGACCTCCCCGGCTCAGGCGATTCTCCCTTTTCAACATCCCGAGTAGCTGGGACTACAGGTGTGAGCCATCATGTACTGCTAATTTTTGTATTTTTAGGAGAGAAGGGATTTTACTATGTTGGTCAGGCTAGTCTCCAACTCCTGAGCTCAAGCGAGCGATCAGCCCGCCTGGATCTCCCAAAGTGCTAGGAGTAGAGGCGTGAGCAACATCGTCCCGCCTGAAATAAGGTATTTCTTCTGCCTGGAACCAGCTCTTCTTTTTCATATACCAGCCTAAAGAACAATTTCAAGACTCTCCTCTAACACTGCACCCACCGCCTTTATTCTTTAACTCTTTCTCTCTTGGGGCATTGTCGGTTAAGTTCCATGAAGACAGAAACTGTTCCCATAGTCCATCACAGGGACTGGCACTGTAGAAAGAGCTAACAAAAGTATTTAAGGAAGATCCCTGGATTCGAGGTTACAGGGAGATATGATCGTGTCACAGCACTGCAGTCTGGGTGACAGAGCAAGACTCTGTCTCTTAAAAAAAAAAAAAAAAAAAGGCCGGGTGCGGTGGCTTTCGCCTGTAATCCCAGCACTTTGGGAGGCCGAGGCGGGAAGGTCACGAGGTCAAGAAATCGAGAACTATCCTAACACGGAGAAATCCCGTCTCTACTAAAACACACACACAAACACACACAAAATTAGCCGAGCGAGGTGGCGGGCGCCTGTAGTCCCAACTTCTCGGGAAGCTGAGGCAGGAGAATGGCGTGAACCCAGTGGCGGAGCTTGCAGTGAGCCGAGATCGCGCCACTACACTACAGTCTGGGCGACAGAGCGAGATTGCGTCTTAAAAACAACAACAAAAAAGTCTTGCTGTGCTCTTTAGCACTAATCCTATGACGTTGAACCAATTACTTAAAACACCTAACTTCAGCCTACAAATGGGAATTGCAGCAGCTTATCTTAGGACGGTTATGAGAGTCAAAAGATTTTGTTTGTACACAGCCTACGACACCGGCCAGTGTTTCTATCTCCAGTATTTGTGAGCCTTCCCTGGGTTCTCGTACACCCCAGGTCCTTAAACTCCCCCGATGGACTACCAAGCCCCGCCCCTCTCTCCTGCAAGGATGACGTCATCGACTGAGTTGTCGAGTGACGTCACCTCCGGGCTGGCTGGGCTTCATCGCTTCTCCGGAAACCTCCGACTCTCGGCACCTGGCCTCCAGCTTTCGGTTATTTTTTTTTTTCTCTCCGTAGCCTGAATTCCTTCCCTCCCATTCTCCCACCTAAAACTATCGGCTCTTCCCGCCTTTCTTCAAACTAGCAATTTTCGGTCCTTCCCTCTTGCTCTCGGGCGAATTCCTGAAAGTCGTTTATTCTATTAATTAGTCGCCGCTCCAGCCCCGCGCGTTCAGCTCATTCTCTTAATCGCATTACCCTGGCTGCTTTTCTTTCGGCTGTTTCCACCTCCTGCCACCCACCCAGACACCGCCTTCGGCTCTTTCCGGACCATCTCAGTTTCTCCTTCCCCGGTCCCAATCGGCTTAGGCTATTTCTGGCTCCCCTAGGTTTCTCATGCTCTCTCTAGCCCCACCCCATCACCACCTTCGGCTCTTTTCGGCTCTCCCCCGTCGCCTCCTGTCTCCTGCTCAGCTCTTTTCGGCTATTTCCGCCTCCCCTCGGCCTCACCCTTTGCCTTCGGCTCTTTCCGCCGGCCTTCAGGCAAGCGGTCTGTACCCCTCTCCCGCACGTGACGCGGCCTCCGCCTCCGCCTCTCAGTTCCCCCTCCCACCTCACCCTTCCTCCCGCCTCAGCCTCTAGGCTGGTCCGGGCCGAGCCGCCATTTTGTGTCAATTCCTGATTGCGGCGGGGGCCGGGCAGCCGGGAGACCCGTGGCGGGCAGACAAGGGAGACAGTCGGCCCGTCTCCGCGGCCCGTTCCCTCTCTCCTTTCAATCCTTTTTTTTTTTTTTAACCTCTCCACCCCCCTCGCTGGCTCTCCTCTTCTCCCTTTACCCTTCGCTTGCTCCATCGCGCGCGGCCCGCGCTAATTACACCCAACCACCCACCAGTGTCCGAGTCTCCCGGGTCTCCCGCCCCCGGGCCCGCGGGGGTGCGTGGGGGGGGCTCTCGCCCCTATGAGGGCCCCGCGCCAGTGAGCGAGTGACCGCAGGGGTGGGCTGCGGAGAAAGCAGGCGGCGAGCGGCCCTCCGAGGCCTAGGCCGCGCGGCCTACGCGGAGGTCAGCGCAGAGGTGATTCCGAAACCGAAAAAATATATACCCCATTCCCATCAGGAGCCCTCCGAGCTTAAGTGTGCCCCTCCCGCCACGCCCAAGCAGTCCTTTTTCGTGCATTAACATCCCCTCCCCCCCAAAGGAACTATGGAGGCCGCGCCCGGGACCCCCCCGCCGCCGCCATCAGAGTCGCCGCCGCCGCCATCGCCGCCGCCATCAACGCCTTCGCCTCCTCCGTGTTCCCCCGACGCCCGCCCGGCCACCCCGCACCTCCTCCACCACCGCCTCCCGCTCCCTGACGACAGGTCAGGCCCCCGGCCGGGCCGGGGCTGCGTCCCCGGGGGGAGGAAGAGGAGGAGGAGGAAGGGGGGCGGCCGCCATGTTGGGCCGGGCCGCGGAGGAGGAGGAGGAGGAGGAGGAAGGGCGGGGTCGGTGGGTGTCTCTCGATCGCTTGCTCGCTCGCTCTTTCTCGCTTGCTTTCTCTCCCGGCCTCATGCGTTTCCCCCCCCTCGCGGCGTTCGCCCGCTCTCCCTCGCTCTCGCTCTGTCTTTTTTGGGCGCCATGCTGAGGGGAAGGTGAGGAGGCGCCCCTCGGACCCCCCGCGCCCGCCCGCCCGCCCTGGGGAGGGGGCGCCGGGGGGGGTGCTGCGGAGGCCCACGGGGGTCCTTGGCTGCCCCTACGCCCGGAGCTGGCAGCCACGGGCCCGCCTGCTCGTCGCCTGGCTTCGGGGAAGGGGATGGGGGAGGGGCTCCGGACCCTTTCTGGGGGGATCTCGAGCAACAGCCCCGCTCTTAGGGGTTTGGGGTTGGGGGTCTCCCAGCCCCCGGCAGTATCCTTTCTCCTGGGGGAGGCACACCCTACCCAACTTGGATGATAGGTACCTTAGCTTAGGAGGCAGAAAGTGGGGGTTCATTCAGGTCCCTTCTCCATCCTTGTAATGGGGGGTCATTTGGGTGGGTGCTTTATAGCACTTTTATTTTTTGGCGGGAGGTGTTTTGTAGCTATCCCCTAGAAGGCCGAATTGGGGAGTGGGGGAGATGCATCTCCAGCCCTTTTGATGAAAACCCCTGCCTAGTTATTTAGAGAAGACCCTTACCCGTGTTTTTGCTAAAGGGCAGGGGCTCTCTCGCTTTTCGTAGGTAGGTGACGTGAGGGAGGATTCGCAGCCTTGTTTTATGGGGGTAAGGTTTGGTTTCCCTGCCTTCTAGGGAGAGGAAGTTGGTCCCGCGCTTTCTCCTGGGGTTCCCCCCTCTGTCGGGGTAAAATGGGGCACCGTCTCTTCCGGGAGAGAAAAAGAGATTTCCTTGTGCTTTGGCAGGGCGTTAAAGGAAGCGCCCCCTTCCCTTTATTAAGTGCGAAACGCGGCGCCCCCCCCCCCCCCCCCACGCCCTTCTCTGGCTGGCGGGTGATAATGGGGTCAGTCCGGCGCGTTTCAGGGCGAGGTTGGGGCCCCGTTTCCTTCCCCTGCTCGAGCAGAAGGAGTTGGGGTGCAGGGTTCGCCCACTGTTTCCTGGTGGGGCAGGAGAAGAGGCGGCTGGAGAGTAGATTTGGACACGGACGGTGGGTTTCAGCCGGCAGGAAAGCGAGTCTTGGAGTGGGGGTGGAGAGGGGAAAAGAACGCGCTGGACAGATGGCTACCCCGCTGCAGCCTTGGCTGGGGAGCCGCTGAGGACCCTCCCTTAGCCGGGGGTCTCAGCCAGGGCTTCCCCTGCCAGGGTCTACGGCCCCTTCTCCCTACTCCCACCTCCCCTTTCCCCTTTCTCCTTCACAGACCATACTTTGCCTTTTAAAAGAAATGCCACCCACATTCAGAGACACAAGTGCAGCAGTTTGGTGAGCTTTTTACAACATTTGTTTTTTTCTGTTTTGTTCTAATTAAATGTATCGTCCTGGGAATCGCAGCCCATCGCAGCCCGACTCCAGTTCAAGGAAATAAACAGATTAGCAAAGGTCTGTTCGCAAAGCCCTCGTTGGGCTTCCGGGCCCCCTCTCCGGGGGCAGGTGCATTACTCAAAGGTGCTTACACGCTTTATTCGACCTCTAAGGAGTTCTCTTATGTCAGAAGTGTATGTCTTACAATGGGTTGGGATGGTAAGTAGCCTCTTTTATTGAGTAATTCAATGATCTCCCTCTTTTTCTCCCTTTCCTGCCTGCCTTCCTCCTCGCCTTTAGAGCAAAGTGATGCTTGAGAGAGTGAGTTGATATGTTCAAATCAGGATTCTAACCCTGTTGAGCCCTTTTAGACTTGCACATCCTTTCAATGTTTAATTTTTTAAATTTTACGTACACAGTTTTCTCCAAAAAAAAAAAGCGTGTTACTGTAACATGACAAAAATCGATGTAAAAGGCCCGTATGTTTTCAGACTCTTGGCATCCCTCTTTCCATTTCAATTCATTGCTTTGTCTCCAGCCTTCATCTCTGAAGACAGTGGATACTTCAAGTCCATTTGTAGGAGACAAGCTTACTGAATTTGATTTATGATACATGTATTCAAGTTAATGGTTTCCCTCCCTTCCTGTCCCCCAAAAAAGATTGGTTCAAGTAGCTCCAATTTTCTCATTTTACTCCAATGTCTCTTGTGGTGATGGACGTTAAAATTGAGCAAGTCATTTGTAAAGTACTGTCGAAGCACAAAATCTGTAAACTGTGTCAAGCCCCCATTTCTGCCTGTCTCCACTGCTCCTTTGTTCGAAAGCACATGTCTGACTGTGAAAAGTTGATGCAAACGTGTTACACGCCCAGTCATGTTGGAGGGAACACCTCCTCCAGCCCCCAGACCCCCCGGCCTACACGTAACAAGGAAAAAACAGAAACAGAAATGACTTGCAGAACCAAACACCGTACTTCTGATGTGTTTTACAAGCATAAGTTCCGTTAAAAGACAAAACACGTTGAAGTTGCATTTTCCCTCTTTCCCACTTTTGATCCCTGACATACTTTGAGAGAGAACCCTGGCCCTCTCCAAAAGAACCGTTTCCTTTTTCTCCTTCTTAAAAGGAAAAAAGGTCACGCACATGTAGATGAGGAAACTGCAATTCAGTAGGCCACTTGTTTTCTTCCTCTTAATATGTTCACAACTGCCATGGAGTGGTGATCCTAGGTATGTAAAATCAGTTATGGGAGGAAGAAATCTCCAGACTCCATGGTATCCTGCAAAAAATGTCTGAAGCACAAACCGAACAAACACATTATCCAGGGCACTGGGTCAGCCTGAAATGAATTGCATTTATTTGAAGTTTCCCATCCTTTATAAAATTCCTTCTCCAGGAGCTGAGAACAGAAACTGGATGACTGATGACCCAAGTTCCAAAGGCTACTAAGTTGCTTATTTAAATTGACTTTTAAAAAGAAACGTTAAGGAAATTGAGATATTTTTAAGTGAAATTTTTAGCAATCATTCAGTGAATTTGAAGCTATTTCCCCAAGCATTTAAAAAACTCACAGGCATATCAACACAAGGGTTTATTGTTTTCTGTTCTCAAAGGAATCTCATCCCGGGAAGCCCCAGTAATTAAGTCAAAAACTATTTGGTTAATCTTTGTTTTTGAAATGTCACAGTACTGCCTTTTTTTCCCCCCAAACTGATGTACCAGTATTAATTAAAAATCAAATTAATGGATGTTGCAAAAAAAAAGAAAGAAAAGGGTGTCACTCAGAATCCCTGATTTAACAACCAATCTTATTATACACTTACAACTTTTTACATTTTTATTTTCTCTGGGTGAGAGATTTAACTTAAAAGCAAATCAAAGTCTCCTAGAAAAAGTCGGTTGTGACCATGGAAATATGGATGTTCTGGTCATAAAGCCCCTTTATTTTTTTAATTCCTCTCAAATTTGCTCTTTAAAAGAAAAAAAAATCATGTGATTCCCCAAAAGGAGTAATTCACAGCCTGTCCTCTCCCCCAGGTACAATTTTGTTCTGCTCTGAAGGTTTAAATTTTTGATTTCTTTATAAGCCATGGTTTTCTCTAAGTAGAGCCAGCTATTTTAGCCACTACTGTGGTTTTCCCACAGCCAGGAAGGCTGATCCCAGGGGAAAATTGTTTTGTACCTGTGGACCTGCCTGTTCAACTGCCTGGCAAATTTAAGATGAACGGTTTTGACTCTTGTGTTTCCGTATAGTTGAATGTAGAGCTTTTTCATGTTGGACTTGCTTGGTAATTTATTTAACGGTGCTTCCACCTCTGCTTCTTGCTCTTAGATCTTTTACCTTCTTCCATAATGGGAGAGAAATGGCTGTCTGAGGGTCCACTTCCTTTTGTTACGTTTTTATGGCTTATGGCTATCAGGCCTCTAGAAACATCTCTCCATAGAGGTCAGATCCAGTTACAGTAAATACCTCTGTGGTGAAAATTGCTAATGGAACTATTTCCAAGTCTCCATGGATAGCTATCAAGTCAAACCAGATTCTAGAGAACCTAATTTTGGTCCCCACAAACGGTAATTCTAGTGCCAGAACAACTGGGTCCGATTCACACCGGGAGGTTGAGTGACAGAGTGAATAGCAAGCAAAGTAGCTGAATTGAGCAAGGCGCTTAACCTGTACCTTGGCAGCACAGCTGAGAAAAAAGGATGACTCCTGAGATTTCTGGCAATTGGTATTTATTCAGCAGATCAGGGACTGTAGGAGCAGCCTTATTGGTGGAGGGACTCCTTTCTGAATACATGGTTTGAAGCCAGTTTCATAATTAAAACCTAATAGGATGGAAAAGCTGCCAGTTTGTCTGGGTGGCATGTCAAGTTCATGGGGATAAGTTAAGGTAAAAATGAGATTGTTTAGGGGGAGCCAAACTTCATGGGTTTGACTTTCCCAGTTTCTTGGCCTAGTCTTGGCTGCGTGGACGCTTTTGATTTTAGGAGTTAATGCAGATGCAGTTTTGAAGACATTGTGTGCGGTTTCGCTGGTGATGTAATGAGGTGAGATGGGCAGTTTTTAAATAGATTTTTGGCACATCACCCGTTGGGGTGACTCTTAATAGTTGTTGACAAAAATGGAGATATGGTCTCTTGGTTGGTGCTAGATTTAGTTGTGTCCTGTTACTTTTTCTGTTGTTTTTCTTAACAGAACACAGGATTATTTGCTGAGAGCATAGTTTGCTGCTTCTGGCCAAACTGGTCTGCCTAAAGGATCTTTCTCGTGTGTATTTTTTTGCCATTTCGCATCTGTGTGAATAGGTGACTCAGTGCCCTGTTTGTCAGGCAAGTGGTGACATCTTTTTGAATGTCGGAGGTGGCAACAGGATGTGGAGGAAGACTGTGGACTTTGGAGCCAGATAAAACTGTTCAGACCTGGCTCCTCCCCGGCAGTGTGCAGTAGGCATCGAGGATAAAATGCTCACTTCTCAGGGTCCTTGTGGTCAAATGGGTGCATTTGGGGACACCCACACAATGCCAGCATTTAGTGAATCTTCCTGCTTTCCCTACTAGAGAAGAATTTGAAACAGAACTGTTACAGTCAGTGTGTAAACAGAAGTAAGAGCATCTGTTTTTGAAGGAAGCGCATTTATCTTTCACCTCTTAGGGTTCTGGTCAGCTTGTTTAATCGCAGGGAGCCGATTGGGGTTGACACTAAGTGGAAGCCATCTTAAGACATTGATTGCTTGCTCAGTGTCTTTTTATAGATGCTCAAATGGTCATACTGTCTGGAGCTTATGCTTACTGTACCTCTTGTGTTCATCTTTTTGCAATTAGAATCCGAGTCAGTGCTGCAGTCTTGGTAGGGCTTCTGAGAACTGGGAAGCCAGGGATCTAGAATCTCACACCACTGCAAACTAGTCGGTTTCCCTACGCAAGTCGTTTACTTTCTCCAGAGAGGAATGAGCAAGGTCTCATCCAGCTCTCCAGGATTCTTCACTCCTTTGGGATCTGGCTGAGTCAGATAAGGTTGTGTTCATTCAGTAACTAAGCTCCTCCCCGGCTTTTCTTGGAGCAGAAAAGTTTTCTGAGTGTGCAAAGAATCCTGAAGACTTTATTTAAAGTCAGGCTAGGGTTGTTACTGCCTTTATCAGGCCTGGTATTCCCTTCCCGTGTGTCTGGCCTACCTTCTGCAGTTTCTGACCACAATAAAGGGTTGCTGCTGCTGCTGCAGCTCACTAATGCCCACTTGCAAAGCAGATGCCTTAACAATTAATTTGCAGGTTAGACTCAGTGACTAGATCACAGGCAGGCCCATCAGGTTCCCGGTCATGCCTGTCAGTCATCCCAGAAAGGATAGAGTGAAGTCCAGAGCCAAAAGCTTTGTTTTTTCTCTTTTATTGAGACAGGGTTTTGCTGTTGCCCAGGCTGAAATGAAATGCAGTGGCACCTCATAGTATTAATAGCTCACTGCAGCCTGGAACTCTTGGCTTCAATGATCCTTCCACCTCAGCCTCCCAAAGTGCTGGGATTACAGGTATAAGCCACCATGTCTGCCTGGGTGCTGCTGTGTTCTCTCCACGCGGGATTGGCCCTCTGCTGACAGTGATGAGTGATGGACAGCTGTGGTTGGGGAAGTCAGGCAAACTGGATGTGATTCTTGAGTTCATCTCCTAAGTCAGTGTCTTTGTCTTTCCAAAGGGGTGACAGTGCCATTTGTGTGCAATTGACCTGAAGGTCAAAGATTACCTACCAGGGCCCTTCTGAGTGCTTCTCATGCGTTAGCTCATTTAACCTTTACCCTTGCCCTTTGAGGAGAAACTGAAACAGAGAGGTGAAGTCACTTGTCTCAGGTCACAAAGCAAGTGCGTGCTGCAGGCAGAGTTAGAACCCTGGGCGGCTGGTGCTCAGACCCCATCTCTATCCTATGCATACCATTATACTGTGGTGGATCTGGTATGGTATTTTTCAGACTGCAGGGTATAGCCACTAGTGGGATATGAAGTCCAATTATTGATTTTTTTCTCCTGCATTGGAAAAACAAGGAAATGGAAGAGGAAAGGAAAAGCATAACGCATTTAAGTGTGGCTTCTGGACACTTTTGTTTGGGTGCAATGCAAAGAAGCAGATGTGGTTCAGTGTCAAAAAGTGTGAAAGCTGTTGCATCCAGGCTAGGGGTCGACAAACTATGATTCTTGGGCCAAAGCCAGCCCACCCAGCCTGTTTTTGTAGGTAAAGTTTTTTTTGTTTGTTTGTTTGTTTGTGTTGTTTTGAGACAGGAGTCTTGCTTTGTTACCCAGGCTGGAGTGCGGTGGCACGATCTCGGCTCACTGCAACCTTTGCCTTCTGATTCAAGGGATTCTCCTGCTTCAGCCTCTTGAGGCTGGGATTACAGGTGCGCCCAACCACGCTTGGCTAATTTTTGTGTTTTTAGTAGAAACGGGGTTTCACCATGTTGGACAGGCTGGTCTTGAACTCGTGACCTCAAGTGATCCACCCTCCTTGGCCTCCCAAAGTTCTGGGATTACAGGTGTGAGCCACCGCGCCTGGCCAGTAGGTAAAGTTTACTGGCACACAGCCATACTCATTCATTTATATCATCAGTGGCTGCTTCTACGCTACAGCAGCGGAGTTGAGTAGAAAGTTGCTGCCCACCACGCGGTATGGTATGTACTGTCTGGTATGCCAGCACAGCAGCCATTGTCATTATTTTTTGTAGTGGGAGGGAATGAGGAGGGAATATAGATCTTCCATTAAAGTTGGCCCTCGAGAGGGTGGGGGTGTTACTCCTTCCTCAGTCTACTGTGGCTCCATCCTCCCTACGTTCCACTCCTTCCAGTGAATGTAGAGGCCCAAGCCTAGGCTTTTAAACCCTCTTAAATGGAAGGGATTTTCATTCATTAGAAGTAACTGGAGACTTCTTGAGTCCCCATGTGGAAGTGGATCACGGCCATCACATCCCTGCTATGGCCTAACCGAGGGAGCTGGGCCCAGACACTAGTGTCACTTGGCCAAAAGTCTGTTGCAGGTGGCTTGGATTGTTGCCCTCCTCATTTTCCTAACAGACACCAGGGCTTAGGTTTCCTTGGGATTCCAGGCAGGCCCTGCCACTCCACGGGGAACGAGAGCAGTCAGAGTAACTGAAGCCTGTGGGCCACACAAGGCAGGCTGCATCCGAGGCAGGGCCCGTCTCCTCTGTTCAGTCTGTGCATCCATCACTTTCAAGCTTATTTGGAAACCCTTGATAAACACTCATTTGAGTTTGTGTCAAAGTTTTAAGTGATACAGGTTGCTGAAAAAGGTTTCTTGGAAATTTGTTACTGTTTCTATTGATGAAATTGACCAAAAGGGTATGAAAGCTGAGATTGATACATCATGTAGAATATGCACTGAGCATGTAGCCAATCTGTACCTGGCCCTGTGCTGGGCCCTTGGAAATGTGGGGTTACTGTGAACCTCATTCTTGTCTGCCCTTAAGGAACCCACAGGTGACTAGAAATTAACAAATAGGTTGTATGTAGATAATTGTAGTTAAGAAATTATTGGCCGGGCGTGGTGGCTCAAGCCTGTAATCCCAGCACTTTGGGAGGCCGAGATGGGCGGAGCACGAGGTCAGGAGATCGAGACCATCCTAGCTAATACGGTGAAACCCCGTCTCTACTAAAAATTACAAAAAACTAGCCAGGCGAGGTGGCGGGCGCCTGTAGTCCCAGCTACACGGGAGGCTGAGGCAGGAGAATGGCGTGAACCCGGGGGGCGGAGCTTGCAGTGAGCTGAGATCCGGCCACTGCACTCCAGCCTGGGCGACAGAGCGAGACTCTGTCTCAAAAAAAAAAAAGAAATTATTATTATTATTATTATTATTTTTTTTTTTTTTTTTTTTTTTTTTTGAGACGGAGTCTCGCTCTGTCGCCGGGGCTGGAGTGCAGTGGCCGGATCTCAGCTCACTGCAAGCTCCGCCTCCCGGGTTCACGCCATTCTCCTGCCTCAGCCTCCCGAGTAGCTGGGACTACAGACGCCCGCCACCTCGCCCGGCTAGTTTTTTGTATTTTTTAGTAGAGACGGGGTTTCACAGTGTTCGCCAGGATGGTCTCGATCTCCTGACCTCGTGATCCGCCCGTCTCGGCCTCCCAAAGTGCTGGGATTACAGGCTTGAGCCACCGCGCCCGGCCAAGAAATTCTTTAGGTGATGTACGAACAAATCTCAAGAGTCTTAGGCCCAGATCTCTTATTTATTTGTTTATTTTTATTTTTATGTATTTTTTAAGACGAAATCTTGCTCTGATGCCCAGGCTGGAGTGCAGTGGCACAGTCTTGGCTCACTGCAGCTTCCGCCTCCTGGGTTCAAGTGATTCTCGTACCTCAGCCTCCTGAGTAGCTGGGACCACAGGCGTATGCCATCACACCGGGCTAATTTTTGTATTTTTAGTGGAGATGGTGTTTTTACCATGTTGGCCAGGATGGTCTTGAACTCCTCATCTCAAGTGATCTGCCTGCCTTATCCTCCTGAAATGCTGAGATTATAGGCATGAGCCACTGTGCCTGGCATGAAACCCCATCTCTACAAAAATTATCTGGGCATGGTGGCACATGCTTGTAGTCCCATCTACTTGGGAGGCTGAGGTGGGAGGATTGCTTGAGCTCAGGAGGTCAAGGCTGCATTGAGCCATGATCACGCCACTGCACTCCAGCCTGAGTGACAGAGCAAGACCCTGTGTAAAAGTAAATAAATAAAAAATTATAAACAAGGAGAACTCTTAGTTCATAAGTTAAATTGTTAGACTTTCTCCTCTGGAGTAATAGAAATCGGTCCTCTGGGGGGCCGGGTGTGGTGGCTCAAGCCTGTAATCCCAGCACTTTGGGAGGCCAAGACGGGCGGATCACGAGGTCAGGAGATCGAGACCATCCTGGCTAACATGGTGAAACCCTGTCTCTACTAAAAAATACAAAAAACTAGCCGGACAAGGTGGCGGGCGCCTGTAGTCCCAGCTACTCGGGAGGCTGAGGCAGGAGAATGGCGTAAACCCGGGAGGCGGAGCTTGCAGTGAGCTTAGATCCGGCCACTACACTCCAGCCCGGGCGACAGAGTGAGACTCCGTCTCAAAAAAACAAAAACAAAAACAAAAAAAATCGGTCCTCTGATGAAAACCATGATCTTTGCAGCTTTAAACCATCTGAAGCTTCGTTGGCATGAGAAGGTGGTTAGAAAACTCTTCATTGCTGAGAAGCAAATTCCAGAGGTTCGTCCGCCAGGAGTAACTTGGTTCTGAGGGATAGATACCTTTGCTCAAGAATGCCAATTTTCAGAGCTTGTGGGAGTGGACGAATAGATACTAAGGCAAAGAAAATGGCATCTTTGGCCGGGCGCGGTGGCTCAAGCCTGTAATCCTAGCACTTTGGGAGGCTGAGACGGGCGGATCACGAGGTCAGGAGATCCAGACCATCCTGGCTAACACGATGAAACCCCGTCTCTACTAAAAAATACAAAAAACTAGCTGGGCGAGGTGGCGGGCGCCTGTAGTCCCAGCTACTCGGGAGGCTGAGGCAGGAGAATAGCATAAACTTGGGAGGCGGAGCTCGCAGTGAGCTGAGATCCGGCCACTGCACTCCAGCCCGGGCGACAGAGCGAGACTCCGTCTCAAAAAGAAAAAGAAAAAGAAAATGGCATCTTTGTCTCCACAAGCTTCCTCTAGCAGGCTGAGTGTTTTCATGGTCAGCCTGTTTGGAGCTTTGCGGAAATGTTCTAAGACGTTTGCGTGCTTGGACAAACCCCAGAGTGGATGCTGCACACTTGGGGGCGAAGGCATTCCTTTCATGTTAGGGGACTTTGGAATTTCACTCCCTGGGATTTATATTGTTTTCTCTTTGTGTTGGGATGAGTCCTTTTTTTTTTTTTTTTGGCCAGAATTCCTTCAGTCTTTCCATGAGCCCTTATTCTCTTTTTTTTTTTTTTTTTTTTTTGAGGCGGTGTCTCGCTCTGTCGCCCGGACTGGAGTGCAGTGGCCGGATCTCAGCTCACTGCAAGCTCCGCCTCCCGGGTTCACGCCATTCTCCTGCCTCAGCCTCCCGAGCAGCTGGGACTACAGGCGCCCGCCACCTCGCCCAGCTAGTTTTTTTTTTTTTTGTATTTTTAGTAGAGACGGGGTTTCACCGTGTTAGCCAGGATGGTCTCGATCTCCTGACCTCGTGATCCGCCCGTCTCGGCCTCCCAAAGTGCTGGGATTACAGGCTTGAGCCACCGCGCCCGGCCTAGCCCTTATTCTCTATCTAGATGTCTTTGGTTAGGTTTTTGAAATGCTACCATTTCCTTCATTTGATATTGGAAGGACTGTGTCGGCCTTGTGTCTTTGCGTTTGGGTAGGTTTTACTCCTAAGTATTTATTCTGGGGGAGGTTGCTGCCAAGTGCTTGCGTTACATAGCCTCATGGGATTCTCGCATGACACCATCCTGAGGACTCCATGGCTGCCTGTGCTGCACAGTTAAGGAGACTCGGGTGCAGAGTGTTTAAGGAATTTGCCCAAAGTCTTGGTGCCTCATTCTGGCATTTCTTGGAATACTGATTCATGAAGTCTGTTTTATGTGTGTATATCTTTTTTTTTTTTTTTTTTTAGTTTTTTGTTGTTTTATTTTGTTTTATGTATGTATATCTTATTTTTCCCCACTCGATTATACATTTCAGGGTGGGCGTTGTTTTGTCAGTTGACCTGTTTAGCAAAGTACTCTTTTTGACATAATTTGTAGTTGTCAGATAATTTGTAGAAGTTAAAAGCTGGTCTTTGCATCCGAAAGTACTGGATTTAATTTCTAGTTCTGCTTTTTCCTGCTGTGACCCCATGGGCAAATTCCTTCCTGTCTCTGAGCCTCAGTTTAGGCCTTGGTGAGGAGTGTGGAGGCCCCCAAGCCCAGATTCCAGCTCTCTGCTGGGAAATTATTAAATAACTGCTTGGGGACCTTGCAGCCTCTCCTCACATTGCTGAGTTGTCCCACTTGGAAATTCTTTTTTGTTTTCTTTTCCTTTTTTTTTTTGAGATGAAGTCTCACTCTGTCACCCAGGCTGGAGTGTAATGGTGCAGTCTCAGCTCACTGCAACCTCCACCTCCCCGGTTCAAGCGATTCTTCTGCCTCAGTCTCCCAAATAGCTGGGACTACAGGTATGTGCCACCATGCCTGGCTAATTTTTTTTTTGTTTTTGTTTTTGTTTTGGAGACGGAGTCACGCTCTGTTGCCTGGGCTGGAGTGCAGTGGTGCGATCTCGGCTCATTGCAACCTCTGCCTCCCCAGGTTCAAGTGATTCTCCTGCTTCAGCTTCCCTAGTAGCTGGAACTACAGGCACGTGTCACCATGCCCAGCTAATTTTTGTATTTTTAGTAAAGATAGGGTTTCACCATGTTGGTCAGACTGGTCTTGAACTCCTGACCTCAGGTGATCCTCCCGCCTTGGCTTCCCAAAGTGCTGGAATTACAGGCATGAGCCACCGCGCCTGGCTGGAACTTCTTTTTTTTTTTTTTTTTTGGAACTTCTTTTTTCTTAACCTTTTATTATGGAAAAAAATTTTTTAATGATTATTCATAGAGGCTGGGTGCAATGGCTTATGCCTCTAATCCCAGAACTTTGGGAGGCCAAGGCAGGAGAAGGCCAAGGCAGGCTTTAGTCCAAGAGTTCAAGACCAGCCTGGGCAGCATAGAGAGACCCTGTCTTTAAATTATTTGTAGTGACGGAGTCTCACTGTGTTGCTCAGGCTGGTCTCTAACTCCTGGGCTCAAGCAGTCTGACAGGGTCTCACTCTGTTGCCCAGGCTGGAATGCAGTGGTACAGTCTTAGCTCACTGCAGCCTCGACCTCCTGGCTCAATCGATCCTCTTGCCTTAGCCTCCTGAGTAGCCAGGACTACAAGTGCATGCTGCCAGGCTAATTTTTGTGTTTTTTTGTAGTGATGGGGTTTCCTCATGTTGCCCAGGCCGGTCTCAAATTCCTGGGTTCAAGTGATCTGCCTGCGTTGGCCTCCCAAAATGCTGGGATTACAGGCATGAGCCACTGTGCTTGGCCTATACCTGTAGATTCTTCAGTATGAATCTCTAACTTTATGATCATTTAAAAACATAACTACAGGCCGGGCATGTTGGCTCACACTTGTAATCCCAGCACTTTGGGAGGCTGAGACAGGCGGATCACCTGAGGTCAGGAGTTCGAGACCAGCCTGGCCAACATGGCAAAACCTGGCTTCTACTAAAAATACACAAATTAGCTGGGCGCGGTGGCAGGTCCTGTAATCCCAGCTACTCGGGAGGCTGAGGAACAAGAATCACTGGAAGCCAGGAGGCGGAGGTTGCAGTGAGCCGAAATCATGCCAGTGCACTCCAGCCTGAGTGACAGAATAAGACTGTCTCAAAAGAAAATAAAATTAAACAAAACAAAAAACCTTACTACAAAACTCATTCCTAACAAAATTAACAATATCTCAAATACCCGAGCTGGGTTCACTTGGCTCCAATTTCTCCTACAGTCACATCCACCAGTAGGTGTCTTCGTATCTGGATGCCAGCAGTGGATAGGTAGACTGTCTTATGTTGAAGTGAGAGTGTGGGGTGCAGGGTACAGATGACTTCGCCAGTTTTGTGCCTCACTTGGGTGGTTGCTGCGGCGTGGGCACATTACCATGGAAATGGAATGATGTCACAGAGCACGCTATGATGACACCCAAGAATGCTGAGGAAAAGGAGACACAGAGCACATTTGTTCTTGGTTTCTGGTTGATGAACCTAGGTAGTAAGGACACTGAAAAGCATGTGCAAGACCCAGAGGTTTATTTCAAGAATTTCCTGGCTCTGAAAATCCCTCAGTGAGGTTTCCCCTGTGGCTGCTTCATTACATCCTAACTCAAGGGAAGGTCTCTGGGGCCTTAGGCATGAGCCCTGAGCTGAATTTCTATGGAAAGGCCCTGTGCCTTCACTCCTAGTAAACGACTGTGCTGCAGAATTGGACTTGGGGATCGTGGACTTCCGCGTTTAGGCTGGTTGTTAAACATTTGAAGAGGCGGCACCTCCTTGTAATTTTTGTAATTTTGTCCCTAGTTAATGGGTCATTCAGAGCCTACCCAGGCAATTTGTTGAGAGTCTGGGCAGTTAATGATCATAACCCTGACCTTCACATTAACCTAGCCGCCTCTTATCAAGGGCTCTCATGATCTTAAGGTAACAGCCACTGTTCCATGAGTTTCCATCTTTTGTGTTGTACTTTGCCTTTTTTTTTTTTCACTCTTGTAAACCAGGTTGATCCACAAACCCTGGGCCCCTTTCAGCTTTCGTCCAACTATCTTGTCTGGAGAGCTGCCATGTTGCCAAACTTCATTTTTGTAAGAAGCCTTTGTGCCTTCCCGGGGCTCAGCTCTCCCTACGTCTTTTTGTCTTGATTAGCTACTTGGTGGCTTCTGGTACTGCCTAGATTAGACCTGAGGGAGGGGAGATGTCGCTTTTGTCAGTTTTGTCAGCAGGATGAGTTGGGAGAACAGTGTATGTGTGGTTGTGACCAAGTAAAAAGAACTTGTTGACCAGCAGTCAGCAGTGTCCGTCAGGGAGAGCTGGCTGTAGCTTTCTTTTTTTCTTTTTTTTTTTTGAGATGCAGTTTCATTCTTGTCCCCCAGGCTGGAGTGCAGTGGTGTGATCTTGGCTCACTGCAACCTTTGCCTTCCCAGGTTCAAGCGATTCTCCTGCCTCAGCCTCCTGAGTAGCTGGGATTACAGGTGGCTGCTACAATGCCCAGCTAATTTTGTATTTTGAGTAGAGATGGGGTTTCTCCATGTTGGTCACGCTGGTCTCGAACTCCCGACCTCAGGTGATCCGTCCACCGTGGCCTCCCAAAGTGCTGGGATTACAGGCGTGAACCACCGTGCCCGGCCCTGGTTGTAGCTTTTCTTATAGAAAACATACTTCGAAGTCAGCATTCCAGCCAGTTAGGGCTTTCCATGGAGAGGCGTCCTCATGCTAGCTGGTTCTTACAACCAACAGCTGCTCCTTCCTTTGTGCCTGTCCCTCATGTCAATTGCTGTATGCCTATTATCTCATTTAACCTTCACAACCCTTGAGATAGGTGCTGCTATTATCCCATTCAGTAGATCAGAAAAGTAAGGCTCAGGTTATGGACTACGAGCATACTCTAGAGAAGAGGTGGAGCTGGTTGAGTTACTTGGTCTGCAGAAAGGAGCATGAGGCCCAGATGTGTAGGCTGCTGGATAAGGCAGTATGAAATACCTCCTTTGAAATATCATGTCTACTTTGGACATGAAATATCTTTTGTTTTGTTTTTGAAACCGAGTCTCTAGCTCTGTCACCTAGGCTGGAGTGCAGTGGCGCGATCTTGGCTCACTGCAACCTCCGCCTCCGAGGTTCAAGCAATTCTCCTGCCTCAGCCTCCTGAGTAGCTGGGACTATAGGCATCCGCCACCTCGCTGGTCTAATTTTTGCGTTCTTAGTAGAGCTGGAGTTTCGCAATGTTGACAAGGCTAGTCTCGAACTCCTGACCTCGGGTGATCCACCTGCCTTGGCCTCCCAAAGTGCTGGGATTACAGTTTTGGTTTTTGTTTTTTGTTTTTTTTGAGACACAGTTTCACTCTGTCTCCCAAGCTGGAGTACAATGGCACGATCTCGGCTTACTGCAGTCTCTGCCTCCCATGTTCAAGTTCTTGTGCCTCTGGCCAGGCGCGGTGGCTCAAGCCTGTAATCCCAGCACTTTGGGAGGCCGAGACGGGCGGAACACGAGGTCAGGAGATCGAGACCATCCTGGCTAACACGGTGAAACCCCCGTCTCTACTAAAAAATACCAAAAAAAAAAAAACCTAGCCGGGCGAGGTGGTGGGCGCCTGTAGTCCCAGCTACTCGGGAGGCTGAGGCAGGAGAATGGTGTAAGCCCGGGAGGCGGAGCTTGCAGTGAGCTGAGATCCGGCCACTGCACTCCAGCCTGGGAGACAGAGCAAGACTCCGTCTCAAAAAAAAAAGAAAGAGTGCTAGGATCAAGTTCTTGTGCCTCAGCCTCCCGAGTAGATGGGATTACAGGCGCCCACCATCACACCCAGCTAGTTTTTGTATTACTGGTAGAGACAGGGTTTTGCTGTGTTGGCCAGGCTGGTCTCGAACTCCTGACCTCAAGTGATCCGCCTGCTTTGGCCTCCCGAAGTGCTAGGATTACAGGCATGAGCCACCACACCCGGTCTGGACATGAAATATCTTTACCAAGCACTGTTTTTGCCAAGTCCATGGTGTGTGCTGAACCCAGCATGCTTGTGGGCCCTGTGGAGTCGGCCTGTTCCTTAGAGTGGGCATCCAGATCTGTTCTTTGGCCCAGGGAGAGGAGCAGCCAGCTCTGAAAATGGAAACTGAAATGCCCGGGAGCTTTGTCCAGGAGGTACGAGGCAGGACTGGCTCAAGGCAAGGCGTTGGCCTCTTACCATTTCCTCGTGGGGGCCAGTTCCAAGTCGGTCTCCCAGGGTGGTTGCTTTCCTGTCCCCGAGGGCTCTAGCAGCGGACTGAGTGCAGCCATGTCAGGCGTTGCCAATACAGGCTCTGGGAATAGAGTGCTCCCTGCACAGGCCGCCGCGGCAGGCTTTTCTTCTGCTTGCTTGTCTCAAGAGAGTTTGGCAGGTCTAGATTGAAATGATTAGCGCGGTGGGGCTTCCCCCACTTTTCTTGGGGGATTATGTCCAGGTCTGTTAAGCATGTTCCCTCGGTATTTAATCCCACTCTGACACGGATTTTGCTGGCAGTCTGTTAAGTGGCATCGCTGAAACCTGGTTGCTGTTTTGTGGAGACCGCCTTTGTGCTGTTGCGCCAGTGGCACACAGGATTCCCAGTTGGCTTGACTTCCTTTCTTTTTGCTTTCTGTTTAACAGAGTCTGAAAAATATAGTTAAGACCTCGTATTCACGCAGGACATTTAGCTGGGAGGGCATCTCGGGTGTTGGGAGGGGAGACCCCCTGAGGTGACTGTGGGCGGAGGTTAGCACAGGGCTCAGAGGGGCTTTGAGGGCATGACATGGCAGGATGGCCCTGAGAATGCAGCGATCTGTTTATTGTCGCCGTCTCAGTGCCCCTTCATCAACCAGCAGCAATTTAACAACAAAAAGTCCTGTGTATTTGTCTGCCTCTCTCAACTCTAGGGAAACAAAGTTTCAAGTAGCCACTGCCTGTTTTGTGAAAAGTTGTATGGTTGATTCTCTTTTGAGCCCAGATGTGCCTGGAGCTGTTGATATCAATAGTGTGCAGAATCCTTCTTTGGCTCAGGTCTTTGCAGGGTGGATTTGAATGCTGTGCTTCTCTACCTTGGTGATTCCTTTCTAGAATCATTCTGGACGATGGTTAAGGCTCTTGGAGTTCCTTGGATGGTCTTTTGTCCTCTACCCGCAGGTGTTAGATGTAGAGTAGCCCGTACCTTCGTCCGAGCCAGTGGGTAGCATCGAGACAGGGAAGGAGGCCTCAGCTGACCATGGACAAGGCTGTTGCCTGCCGTGCGGCAGTGTTGGACATAAGGGAGGGCGTGCTGAGGCTGCCACCCACTCCGGCTCAGCTGACCCAGCCCTGATGATGATCATGCACCTGCCTTGTGGACCAAGTGTGTTGTCATTTGTATCTTTTTTCCTACAAGGACAGTGCAGAAAAGGAGGTAGTCAAGCAACCTGGCACAGATTTGGCGTTTAAAATATTAGTGACCTGGATGGTGATCATGTGCCTCTCAACTTTATGCCTTCTAGACTTGTGTCGAGAGTAATGTTGTTCTTAGCTTTTCTTTGTGAAACCCCAGCATGTACACCTCCAGTCTGTCCCAGGCCTTCTCCCGCTCAGTCTGTCTGTCTCTCCCTGAGTTTCTCTTGAGGTGTGGCCCTGGCCCGCCCCCAGTATTCCCATCAGGGTGCCACTTCACGGTGTCTGCACAGCTCCCGGCGGCAGGAAGTTTGCCATGTCACTGAGTAACAGCTTCTCCCTTGGGACAAAACCAGTTTTCCCAGTCATGTGGCCCTTTCAGTGTGGGTGAGGCGTCCAGTGAGGGCTTTGCTCCACGCCTGGTTTCTGTGGGCCGCACCCCAGCGGGAAGGCGCTTCCCTTGTCAGGACTGCAGCCTGAGCCCCCCCCCACCCCGCCCCATCCCAAGTTTGCTAGTCAGGGAAGCAACACGAGGAGCACGTGGGTCACGTCACCTGTGTTGTTGCCTTTGAAGCAGCAGAGAGAGTTTTGTGTCCTGCATTCTCTTTCGAGAACTGCCCTTGACCTCTGCCCAGGAGTATCTGTGGGGCTGGGCCACTTGGGTTTGAAATAGAACCCATCCCCTTTGAACTGGGAATGAGAGTTCATAGAAAAAGCCCCTCTTGAGGAGCTCCTTGATGTTTGGGTAACAGTCCTGAGGCACATAAAGGAAAGGACACAAGTGAAAGGACTGTGGAGGGTCCTGGGAGGAGTCTGCCGCATGCGCTGGAACCTTCAGGCAAGCACGCCTGATGCACTGGCTCCCGCCTGGGCAGCTGCAGGCCTTTCCGCAGAGGTAGCTCCATTTGTGGCTAACCTTTTGGGGCCTGGGCTCGTGGCGTTTCCTCCTTACATCCCTTCTCTTTGTGTCCTAGTTAATTGAGATGGAAGAAGTTGGAGGCTCTCATGCAAGCCTTTTTGTGGTCATTCATGGGGAACTTTGGGAGCTTTTTAAAATTATTCAAAAAAATTTTTTTCCTTTACCAACTCCTGTACTTGTGAACACTGTGTCTGTGGGTTTGGCTCAAAAACTGGATTCGTTTTCCAGCTGCCCCCTCCTGAACCCAATTTCTTCCCTCACTCCTACCCCACCCTGTAGATACTTACATATACAGAATGTCCGCTGGGCAGTGTCATGTGTGGAGAGCACTTTCAAAGTCCTGGGAATTGGGATGACATGGGGGAATTGGAAGAGTATAGGATGGGGAGCCAGAAGGGGTTCCCAGTACCTGCAGGTGAGTCAGAGGAGGGAGAGAAAGCAGGGCCGGTATCAGGTGAGGTCCTCAGGAGGGCCTGGGATCGGTGCCCCTCCTCCAGCTGCTCAGTGTTTGCTTGCCTCCAGCCCAGAGATGTGGGACTGACGAGGGTGGGTCAGACCTGGTGACCTGGGACTCTGAGCCTGTTTCCAGCGGTTCTCATGGGGCTTTGTAATAAAGTACTTTGAGGGTTCTCAGGCCACAGCCCAGGCCTGCCTGTGGGTGAGTCCCAGGTAGCTTGGGGCCACCCCTGGTTCAGAACCAAGGCCCTCTCCACGGTGTACAGCCACCGCCCTCAGCCTCAGGTGGCACTGATGCCCAGCTCCCTGGGGCCCGGAGCCCAGCAGGCGATCCTGGGCCTGAGGGAGGGGATGCAGGTCTGTGCTCTCTGGGAGAGGCACTTCTGTGGTCAAGCGAGGTTTAGAAGTGCCCTAAGTGCTTCACAGCAGAGCTGTGTGGGTTTCTAGACTGTGGGGCTTCCTGGAAGTTCTGCAGTGTTAAACATTGTGAATCCCCAAGTTGGGGCTCTTATGTGACCACAGCACCTTGTCGGTTTCTTCTTCTGAGGACACTAGTCCTGTTGGGAAATCTGACGTAGATGTGTCCCGGTGTTAGTGGTAATGCCCTTAAACTCCTACCCCTCCCCCAGCCAGGTTAGACTGGAGCAAGCACAGTTCTTTCAGGGGGAGGATAAGGGATGGAACAAGAGGCCATGACCCCTGTGTCCTCCCAGGGTCTCACCTTGCTCACAGCAGTCAGGCCCTCGGTTCTTGTCAGCCTTGGACAGCCCAGAGCCCTAGGAGGCCTCCTCTCAAACCCTGTGTTCATGGTGGCTTTGGGGTTCATTTGTAGGGAAGATGGAGAGTTGGAAGAAGGCGAATTGGAAGATGATGGGGCAGAGGAGACCCAGGATACCTCCGGAGGGCCTGAGAGAAGCCGGAAAGAAAAGGGGGAGAAGCATCACAGTGATTCGGACGAGGAGAAGTCCCACAGGAGACTGAAGCGGAAACGGAAGAAAGAGCGGGAGAAAGAGAAAAGGAGGTCGAAGAAGAGGAGGAAATCCAAGCACAAAGTAGGTCCAGGATTCACTGGGACTGCCACTGCCTGGCATTGGGCCTGGCTGAGAGCCCCAGGGGCTGAGCTTTTGCTGTCCACCCTAGAGGGCACTCTTAATGCCTTTGCTTATCTCAAATGGGATAAAGACCTTGTTTAAGAGTTGGTAGCTTATGTTCCGTTGCCACTAAGTGCCCCAGGTGAGGTGTTTCAGGTGAAGCACAGAGCCCTGGGGCACGTGCCGGCATAGCTTGTTCTGAGGCTGACTGCGCCTGAGTGGCCCGTCTGCAGCAGGGTTGCTGAGTCTTCTTCCCCTGTCATTACAGCGCCATGCTTCTTCTAGCGATGACTTCTCTGACTTCTCAGATGACTCGGATTTCAGCCCCAGTGAGAAAGGGCACCGCAAGTACAGAGAGTACAGCCCCCCATATGCGCCGGTGAGTGACTGGCGCACTCTGCTGAACTCTGGGGCCAGCCGGGAGGAGTTCAACTGCTTGTGTTTCTTGAGCACTTGCTGTGTTCTGGGCATTTTATGTGGGTTTCAGTCCTGGGTCATCAGATATTAGTTTAATCCCCATTTTATGATTTAGGAAACCGAGACTTACACAATTTCAGCAAGGCAGCCTAGACAACAAAGTGAGACCCCATCTCCACAAAAAATAAAAAAATTAACCAGGCATGCCTGTAGTTCCAGCTACTCAGGAGGCAGAGGTGAGAAGATCCCTTGAGCCCGAAAGTTCAAGGTTGCAGTGAGCTGTGATCAGCCACTGCACTCTAGCCTGGGTGACAGAGCAAGACCCTGTCTCAAAAGGAAAAGAAAGTTTCAACAAAGTTGCCCAGCTCTGAAGTAGAGGAGCTGGGTTTGAACCCAGGCCCTAGCTGACCTCCGTGAGGTATGCTCTCCAGCCTCCTCCGTGCGGCCTTAGCAAGGCCCTGTATGTCTCAGAGAAAGATGCTGACTGGTCCACGTCATGGCTGACTGGCTTCCACTCTTCACAAATGACCTTTTTGGGAAATTGGCAAGAGAATGAAATGTTCTTAAGTGGCCAGTAGGCAGGCAGTACTCGGCCACCGTCACTTTCATTTCAAGCAGCAATTTAAATTATTTGTTCATTTTGTATACCATTTCTTCCCCCCAGAGAATTCCATAAGAGAAAAGCAAATCATCTTTTTTTTTTTTTTTTGAGGCGGAGTCTCACTCTGTTGCCCAGGCTGGAGTGCAATGGCGCAATCTCAGCTCACTGCAAACTCTGCCTCCTGGGTTTGCGCCATTCTTCTGCCTCAGCATTCTGAGTAGCTGGGACCACAGGCACCCGTCACCACGCCTGGCTAATTTTTTGTATTTTTAGTAGAGACAGGGTTTCACCACGTTAGCCAGGATAGTCCCGATCTTCAGACCTCATTATTTATTGAGACGGAGTCTTGCTCTGTTGTCTAGGCTGGAGTGCAGTGGGGCAATCTCGGCTCATTTCAACTTCCACCTCCCGCGTTCAAGCGATTCTCCTGTCTCAGTCTCCCGAGTAGCTGGGATTACAGGCATGCGACACCATGCCCGACTGATTTTTGTATTTAGAGACAGGGTGTCACGATGTTGGCCAGGCTGTCCTCGAACTCCTGACCTCAGGTGATTCTCCCACCTCGGCCTCCCAAAGTGCTAGGATTACAGGCATGAGCCACTGCACCCGGCCGGTTGAGAAATGTTTTAAAGTTAGTAGGTCTTTAAAGCTGTCCCAGGTATCCCGTGACCCAGTATCATCCATCAAAACAAATGATTCATTGTCCAGTACCATAGTTGAGATTGATCTACTGGTGTAGGTTCAGCCTTCAGACCTGAGAGAGGCAGGAAATGGAGGGAACGTTGCATGCTTTTTATGAACTAGAGCTGGAAGCATTTTAAAGATCTGCTCAAGTACTTGTATGTGTGTCTGTGTATCTAGCTGTATTTTGCATTGTCCTGTTTTTCTATAATACGGACTTTTGGCCGGGCGTGGTGGCTCAAGCCTGTAATCCCAGCACTTTGGGAGGCCGAGACGGGCGGATCACGAGGTCAGGAGATCGAGACCATCCTGGCTAACATGGTGAAACCCTGTCTCTACTAAAAAATACAAAAAACTAGCCGGCAGGGTGGCGGGCGCCTGTAGTCCCAGCTACTCGGGAGGCTGAGGCGGGAGAATGACGTGAACCCGGGAGGCGGAGCTTGCAGTGAGCTGAGATCCGGCCACTGCACTCCAGCCTGGGCAACAGAGCGAGACTCCGTCTCAACAACAACAACAAAAAAATACGGACTTTTAAAAATTAGTAGGCTTTATTGTTTGTTTGTTTATTTATTTATTGAGATGGGATCTCATTCTATTGCCCAGGCTGGAGGGCAGTGGTGTGATCTCACCTCACTGCAGTCTTGAGCTCCCTGGGCTCAGGTGATCTTCCTACGTCAGCCTCCTAAGTAGATGGAACCATGGACTGCCACACCAAGGCTAATTTTTGTACTTTTGGTAGAGATGGGGTTTCAAAATGTTGCCCAGGCTGTCTCAAATTCCTGGGGTCAAATGATCTGCCCACCTCGGCCTCCCAAAGTGCTGGGATTAGAGACATGAGCCACCATGCACAGCCGACTTTTTTATTCTTTCATTCATTCATTTATTTAGAGATGGAGTCTTGCTCTGTCACCCAGGCTGGAGTGCAATGGCATGATCTCGGCTCACTGCAACCTCTACCTCCCAGGTTCAAGTGATTCTCCTGCCTGAGCCTCTCAAGTAGCTGGATTACAGGCGCCTGCCACCACACCCGGCTAATTTTTTTTTTTTTTTTTGGTATTTTTAGTAGAGACGGGTTTCACTATGTTGCCCAGGCTAGTCTCGAACTCCTGACCTTGTGATCTTCTTGCCTTGGCCTCCCAAAGTGCTGGGATTACAAGCCTGAGCCACCATGGTTGGTCCAACTTTTTTGTTGTTGTTGTTGAATTGTTTTTTGAGACGGAGTCTCGCTCGGTCACCCAGGCTGGAGTGCAGCGGCGTGATCTTGACTCACCACATCCTCTGCCTCCTGGGTTCAGGTGATTCTCACACCTCAGTCTCCCGAATAGCCGGGATTAGAGGTGCCCGTCACCACTCCCGGCTAATTCATTTTGTATTTTGAGTAGAGACTGGGTTTCACCATGTTGACCAGGCTGGTCTCGAACTCCTGAACTCAAGAGATCTGCCCGCCTGGGCCTCCCAAAGTGCTGGGATTACAGGTGTGAGCCACCATGCCCGGCCTTTATTTTAATTTTTTTGAGATGTTGTTTTGCAGTGTCACCCAGGCTGGAGCGCAGTGGTGTAATCTCAGCTCACTGCAACCTCTGCCTCTCCTGGGTTCAAGCAATTCTGCTTCAGCCTCTCAGGTAGCTGGGATTACAGGTGCCCGTCCCACACTTGGCTTTTTTTTTTTTTTTTTTTTTTTTGCATTTTTGAATTTTTAGTAGAGATCTCATTTTGCGATGTTGGCCAGGCTGGTCTCCATCTCCTGACCTTGTGATCTGCCCGCCTTGGCCTCCAAAGTGCTGGGATTACAGGTGTGAGCCACCATGCCCGGCCTTTATTTTAATTTTTTTGAGATGTTGTTTTGCAGTGTCACCCAGGCTGGAGCGCAGTGGTGTAATCTCAGCTCACTGCAACCTCTGCCTCTCCTGGGTTCAAGCAATTCTGCTTCAGCCTCTCAGGTAGCTGGGATTACAGGTGCCCGTCCCACACTTGGCTTTTTTTTTTTTTTTTTTTTTTTTTGCATTTTTGAATTTTTAGTAGAGATCTCATTTTGCGATGTTGGCCAGGCTGGTCTCCATCTCCTGACCTTGTGATCTGCCCGCCTTGGCCTCCCAAAGTGCTGGGACCACAGGCGTGAGCCACTGCGCCCGGCCCCCTGGTCCCCCGGCCCCCCGACTTTATTTTTTAGAGCTGTTTTAGGTTTATAGAAAATTGAGCCGGGCGCGGTGGCTCAAGCCTGTAATCCCAGCACTTTGGGAGGCCGAGACGGGCGGATCACGAGGTCAGGAGATCGAGACCATCCTGGCTAATACGGTGAAACCCTGTCTCTACTAAAAAATACAAAAAACTAGCCGGGCGACGAGGCGGGCGCCTGTAGTCCCAGCTACTCGGGAGGCTGAGACAGGAGAATGGCGTGAACCCGGGAGGCGGAGCTTGCAGTGAGCTGAGAGCCGGCCCCTGCACTCCAGCCTGGGCGGCAGAGCAAGACTCCGTCTCAAAAAAAAAAAAAAAAAAAAAAAATTGAGCAGGTAGTAGTAGAGTTCCCTTCTCCCCTCTGCCTGCCCCCTTCCCTGCCCCCAGTTTCCTATTACCAATGTCTTACATTGTTGTGGTAACTTTGTTACAATTGATGAGCCAGTATTGATACATTGTTATTACTTAGTGTTGTGTAGTTCTTTGGGTTTTGCCCAATGTACCCATTATTGTTACATATTCACTATTATTCCATTGTCTGGATATACCAGTTTGTTTTCCCTTTACATGTTGGAGGATGTCTTGGTTGCTTCCGTTTTTATGAGTATCTTTTAACTTCTTCTAGTACCACTTGGCACTACCACACTTTGGAAAGCATCATTTGAGACGGCTGTCTAGCCCGGCTGCCAAGCAGGCCATTTATTGAATTCCAGGGCCCTAGCAAAATTGTGACTGAGCATCCCCATCCTGCTTCCCAGGCCCCTCCCTGTGTGCTTGCTCTGCATCCCTGGGAAACGCTCCCTTCTCCTCCCCTTCGTTCATCAGGGATTGGGGGTCTGTGGTTCTGTTTTCTTTCTAGCTCTGGCCCTTTATGAGGAACAGAAACACTTGGGCCGTCTGCTTACCCCCACTTCCTGGTATGAGAACCTGTCCTCAGAGGGTCTGGGGACCAGCAGTGCAACCCTGGGACAGTAGTAGCACCCAGACAGACATTTCGTTTAGGGAACACTGGGGATCTTGGTAGTCTGCACCCGCAGCTGTGGGATCCGGCTCACCTCTTCTCCCCATCTCTGGGACGCAGTCCCACCAGCAGTACCCCCCATCGCATGCCACGCCCCTGCCCAAGAAGGCTTACTCCAAGATGGACAGCAAGAGCTATGGCATGTACGAGGACTACGAGAACGAGCAGTATGGGGAATATGAGGGCGATGAGGAGGAGGACATGGGCAAGGAGGACTACGACGACTTCACCAAAGAGCTGAACCAGTACCGGCGTGCCAAAGAGGGCAGCAGCCGTGGCCGAGGTGAGCCCTGCCCTGGCAATTTCTCCTCCGGGGCATCGGAGCCACCTGGGTGACCTGGCCTCACAGAGCCTCAAGTTTGGTCACTTAGGGTTGGGATAAGTGTACAAAGAAAGGCCGGGATCTGCACGTGTGTGGCACAGGGGATCGGAGAGATCACCCGCTGGTCTGTGATTGGGGTGGTGCCAGGCTGGTGTGAGGCAGGGAGAAGGCCAGCGTGCCTGAAGGGTCACTTCCTGGTCGGCTGTCAGGGGAGAAGGGGATAGCTTCTCTCTCACCTGGGCTAGGGTCACTGACAGCTGGCTGCCCCACCCCGCAGCAGTGCTCCCTCATTCTCCCAGCCCCATCACCTGATAAGGTGTGACTGTAGTCCTTGCCTCTGCCACACCTCTGAACCTTGGACCTGTGTCCTTTGGGAGGAAGGTGGAGGAGGCTTGAGCACCAGGGACACGGTAGCCCTGACTGGCCTCTTAGAGCCATCTCTGCCGGCGCAGTGGCTCACGCCTGTAATCCCAGCAATTTGGGAGGCTGAGGCAGGCAGATCACCTATGGTCAGGAGTTCGAGACCAGCCTGTCCAACAACAGCAACAAAAAAGAATCGTCAAACTGTCTCCTGCCAGAAAGACTGCCCAGCCTGAGAGTGGCTTCTGGAATCTTCCAGCACAGGAGTTCTCAGACTTGTGAGCCCTGCCTGAGGCCCAGCTTGTTGAGCAGCTGTTCATTCATTCGCTCTTTTTATTTTTTGAGACTGAGTCTCGCTCCGTCAGCAGACTGGAGTGTAGTGGCGTGATCTTGGCTCACTGCAACCTCCACTTGCCGGATTCAAGCAGTTGTCCTGCCTCAGCCTCCTGAGTAGTTGGGATTACAGGCGCATGCCACTACGCCCAGCTAATTTTTGTGTTTTTAGTAGAGATGGAGTTTCACCATGTTGGTCAGGCTGTTCTCAATCTCGTGACCTCGTGATCCACCCACCTCGGCCTCCCAAAGTGCTGGGATTACAAGCATGAGCCACTGCACCCGGCTCATTTGTTCTTCTAGCAGTCTTTCTCGGACACCTCCCTGGGGCAGCCCCTGTGCTTTTGGGAGATCCTAGACCGGTGCTGTCCAGTAGAATTAGATTGGAAGCCACCATATCACTTACATTTTCTGGTAGCCATATTTAAAAAGTGAAAAGGACACTGGATAGTCCCAGCTACTTGAGAGGTGGAGGCGGGAGAATCACTTGAGCCCTGGAGTTGGAGGCCAGCCTGGGCAACACAAGACCCCATCACTCTTTTTTGTTTATTGGGAGACAGAGTCTTGCTCTGTCACCCATTCTGGAGTGCAGTGGCACAATTTAGGCTTACTGCAACCTCTACCCTCTGCCTCCCAGGTTCAAGCAATTCTTGTGCCTCACTCCCGCAAGTAGCTGGGAATACAGGCATGTACAACCACACCCATCTTATTTATTTATTTATTTTATTTTATTAACTTATTTATTTTTTTGAGATGGAGTCTTGCTCTGTCGCCCAGGCTGGAGTACAGTGGCACGATCTTGACTCACTACAAGCTCTGCCTCCCGGGTTCATGCCATTCTCCTGCCTTAGCCTCCCAAGTAGCTAGGATTACAGGCGCCCGCTACCATGCCTGGCTAATTTTTTATATTTTTAGTAGAGACAGGGTTTCACCATGTTAGCCAGGATGGTCTTGATCTCCTGACCTGGTGATCCGCCCACCTAAGCCTCACAAAGTGCTGGGATTACAGGCATGAGCTACTGCGCCCAGCCTATGTATTTATTTTTGAGACAGAGTCTCACTCTGTCACTCATGCTGGAGTGCAATGGCACTGTGTTGGGTCACTGCAACCTCCGCCTCCCAGGTTCAAGCGATTCTCGTGCCTCAGCCTGCCTAGTAACTGGGCTTACAGGCCCGCACCACCGTGCCTGGCTTTTTTATTTTTAGTAGAGATGGGGTTTCACTATGTTGCCCCATCTGGTCTTGAACTCCTGAGCTCAGGCAATCCGCCCGCCTTGGCGCCGCAAAGTACTGAGATTACAGATGTGAGCTACTGTGACTGGACTAAGTTTTTGTATTTTTAGTAGAGATGGGGTTTCGCTGTGTTGGCCAAGCTTGTCTTGAACTCCTGTTCTCAAGTGATCTGTCCAACTGGGCCTCCCAAAGTGCTGAGATTATAGGATTGAGCCACTGCACCTGGCCACTCTTTTTTTTTTTAAGTGAAGGAAAAAGTGAAACCAATTAAATTAATTTTGATATTCTGTTTTCAACCTAATATGTTTAAAATCTTATTTCAATATGTAATCAAATTAGACAAATGAGATATTTTATATTTTTTCTCACTTTTGTGTGTGTGTGTGTGTGAGAGAGAGAGACGTGGTCTCGTTCTGTTGCTCAAACTGGAGTGCAGTGGCACAGTCTCAGCTCACTGCAGCCTTTGCCTCCTGGGTTCAAGCAATTCTCCCACCTCAGCCTCCCGAGTAACTGGGACTACAGGCGCGCACCGCCACACCTGGCTAATTTCTCTATTTTTAGTAGAAACAAGGTTTCACTGTGCTGGCCAGGCTGGTCTCAAACTCCTGACCTCAGGTGATCTGCCACCTTAGCCTCCCAAAGTGCTGGGATTACATGCGTGACCACACCCAGCTTTTTTTAATTTAATTTTATTTTATTTTGAGACGGAGTCTTGCTCTGTCGCCCGGGCTGGAGTGCAGTGGCCGGATCTCAGCTCACTGCAAGCTCCGCCTCCCAGGTTCACGCCATTCTCCTGCCTCAGCCTCCCGAGTAGCTGGGACTACAGGCGCCCGCCACCTCGCCCGGCTAGTTTTTTGTGTTTTTTAGTAGAGACGGGGTTTCACCGTGTTAGCCAGGATGGTCTCGATCTCCTGACCTCATGATCCGCCCGTCTTGGCCTCCCAAAGTGTTGGGATTATAGGCTTGAGCCACCGCGCCCAGTGTGTTTTTTTTTTTTTTTTAGCTAAGTCTTTGAAGTCCAGAGTGTGTTTTGGACTCTTGGCTAAATCACAAGTTCAAACTACAGGGCTAGCTAGTCTTGTCACACTTCAACGCTAGCATCTTATAGTTTGGACCAGACGTGTTAGTTGTTCATTAGCCCGTGGGCTGGTGTTTGCCATATTGGACAGTGCAGCCCTAAGTGGACAAGTCCCTGTGAGGAAGGGGAGTGAGTACTGCAGTAGCTGTGTGTCCAGTGAGCTGAGGGACCCCCATTGAGAGAACCAGAGGGTCCACTAGCCTACCTGGGGCATCTAGGAAGGCTTCTTGGAGGAGGAAGAGGCTGAAGTGATTGACTTCAGAAGCAGAAAGTGGGTTGTCTTCTTTCTTGCTGGTGGCATCTGCTCCCGCTGAAGGCTCACTGTCTGAATCTCCATGCAGGCAGCCGAGGCCGGGGCCGGGGCTACAGGGGCCGAGGAAGCCGTGGAGGATCGCGAGGCCGTGGCATGGGCAGGGGCAGCCGAGGCAGGGGCAGAGGCTCTATGGGAGGAGACCACCCGGAGGATGAAGAGGATTTCTACGAGGAAGAGATGGACGTAAGGTTTCCTCTGGCCCTGGGGACGTCGGGGTGAGGCTGGTGGGCTTTCCGGGGCGTGAGCACTGCTCATAGAGGCTGTGAGGCTAAGGTAGGAAGACATATGACCCTTCTGAAGGAAAGGAAGCCTCAGAGGGCAGATATATGTGTTTAAAAATGTTCATTTATCATTTTGGAATAGATAAAACCTTCAAGTGGTTTAAAGTAGAAAAGGTATCAGCCAGGCGCGGTGGCTCACACCTGTAATCCCAGTACTTTGGGAGACTGAGGCGGGTAGATCACAAAGTCAGGAGGTGGAGACTATCCTGGCTAACACGGTGAAACCCTGTCTCTGCTGAAAATATTAAAAATTAGCCAGGTGTGGTAGCACGTGCCTGTAGTCCCAGCTATTCATTCAGGAGGCTGAGTCAGGAGAATCACTTAAACCCGGGAGGCGGGGTTCCAGTGAGCCAAGATTGCGCCACTGCACTCCATCCTGGGCGACAGAGCGAGACTCTGTCTCAAAAAAAAAAAGGAGGTATCACAGGATGTGCTGTGAAAAACATCCTGTCACTAGAGAGAAGTTTCCTGAAAGTCCTCTAGAGACATTTCCAGCCAGGCACGTGGTCCTTCATCCCTGCCCCCACCCGGGAGAAGGAGCCGCAGGCGCACTGCACCTGCCATCCTGGTCCTACCCACAGACCTTCCACGCCAGTCCACGGCCCGCTGCCCACTTGCCCTTTTGGAGCCCCACAGCGATGTGTTTGTAGGGAGGTGCCATGCTGGGTTTGCCTGTTGGGTTGGGTTTTCAGAGTGAAGACTGCAGTGGGAAGGATTGGGACCACCTGTCTTTCGTCAGGCTCTGTGGAGATGGGTTATGGTATGAGTCCCCTGGATGGTCACCATCCTTCAGAAACGGGCAGTGTGTAGGTGGGGACGGTGTTCATTGTTCCCTACCTGACGCTCTCCTGCCCTCTCCTTTGCGGATTCCAGTATGGAGAGAGTGAGGAGCCAATGGGAGATGACGACTATGACGAGTACTCCAAGGAGCTGAACCAGTACCGCCGGTCCAAAGACGGCCGAGGCCGAGGTAGGCAGGGCCTGGAGGGGACACGCTGGGTGGGGCAGGGACTCCAGCAGTTGCTGGAATCTAGTCCCAGGGGTGGGGAGGGGGTGGTCAGCAGGTTTTAACACCGTCTCTCCTTCGCAGGACTAAGTCGAGGCCGTGGCAGGGGCTCCCGAGGCCGAGGGAAAGGGATGGGCCGGGGTCGAGGCCGAGGTGGCAGCCGAGGAGGGATGAACAAGGGCGGAATGAACGATGACGAAGACTTCTATGATGAGGACATGGGCGTGAGTTGACTCCACTCTGATCTGATGTTTGGGCCAAGATCCCTTCTTAGCCTTTTTTCCCTTTAATGAGTCGTTCTGTAAGCTGATCCTGTCCCCCTTGCTGTCATTAGCCACCCCCCAGAGGGCTGGCCAGCGTTGACCAGCATAACCAGCGATATCCTGAGGAGATGTACTGCTGCTGAGACCCTGTGTTTAAAACCATCTCATTAGCAGCACCTACAGCCATACCTAACACGTCTCTGAGGTTCAGAAGGTTCTAGGTGAACCATCCAGTTAGTCTTGGAAGGTTTTGCAGGGAGGCCCATGCCACTGCCTCTAGGTGTGGTGGATGTGTTCCTCCACAGGTGTGTGGAACTTCAGGTGTAAGTGACTAACAGCTCCAAGGGCTAGAGCTTTTCCTCACCAGGCACCAGCACCCTACACCTTGGGGCTTAAATGTACACGCAGCTTCAGTGTTAGATGCACCCTGCCCATCAGTACTCTTGTGAGCTCTTAAGGGAGTCCTCATCCCCTTCTCCCGTGCTGCGTATTAACCCCAATCCCATCTCCACCCTTTCCTTTCATCCCCCTTTACATCCACACCCTGTCCATTGCAGGATGGTGGTGGTGGAAGCTACCGGAGTCGTGACCATGACAAGCCCCACCAGCAGTCGGACAAGAAAGGCAAAGTCATCTGCAAGTACTTCGTGGAAGGGCGGTGCACCTGGGTAAGGAGCGCTGAAAACTCCCGGGCACCTCTAGGAGGCCAGCAGCCCCCAGAGGACACATGGCTTCCAGAATGTTCTGGAGCCGTGGTCATGCTGGGTGGGAGTGACTGTGTGGTCTTTGTCCTTGTGGACACTTGCGGGTACTAAGAGCTGCCTGGGGGGGCCCTGAAAGACTCAGGTTGACTTTCAGAGTGAGGAGGACCCACAAAAAGATAAGGATTTTGGGTTTTAGGGGAATTTTTTGGCCAAAATTTTCAACCGGTCCATATAGCCTGAAATGTAATTATGAAGGTTGATGTGAATGCAGAGAAGCAGCATATCCTGGTGAAGTTACTGAGCTTCAGGGTTGCATGGGGAATGACTAAAGCCTCCAGATAGAAGAGGAGGGGAGGATGAGGTTAACCATGGACTTCATAGCAAAGTTCAATGTCAGATGATGGACCAATGACCACAGAATTCTTTCCACCGAAGGAAACAAGTGTAATAACCCAGTGTTAGTTCAGCCGGCAACTTTTTACCCCAGTATCCCAGGCAGCAACAGACACTAACAGATGTGTGCTCAGGGCATACTGCACCCCTGCATCTGTCTTGGGAAGAAACAGATGCTTCAAACAAATAATGTTATGTATAAAAAAGTTTGTTTTTTCCTTTGAGACCAAGTCTCACTGTCAACCAGGCTGGAGTACAGTGGCGCAATCTTGGCTCACTGCAACCTCTGCCTCCTGGGATCAAGCGATTCTCACGCCTCAGCCTCCCGAGTAGCTGGGACTAGAGGTGCACGCCACCACACCTGGTTTAATTTTCATATTTTTGGTAGAGATGGGGTTTCACCATGTTGGCCAGGCTGGTCCCAAACTCCTGATTCTAGCCTCCCAAAGTGCTGGGATTACAAGTGTGAGCTACCGCACCCGGCCAGTATTTCTTATTTAGTTACAGCTTATATTCTGTTAAGAAACTTGAAATACGTATAAGCAAAAAACAAATGATATACCCTGAGCAACATAGACCCCATCTCTTAAAAAAAAAAAAAAATTAAAATCCATTTCGATGGCGTCTGCCTATAGTCCCAGCCTCTAAGGAGGCTGAGGTGGGAGGATCACTTGAGCCTGGGAGATCAAGGCTGCAATAACCTGGGGTTGCACTGCTGCACTCTAGCCTGGGTGGCAGAGTGAGACCCTGTATCAGAAAAAAAAGGGCAGGTGCGGTGACTCACACCTGTAATCCCTGCCCTTTGGGAGGCCAAGGCATGTGGATCACCTGAGGTCAGGAGTTCGAGACCAGCCTGACCAACATGGTGAAACCCCATCTCTACTAAAAATACAAAAATTAGCCGGGTATGGTGGCTCACGCCTGTAATCCCAACACTTTGGGACGCTGAGGCAGGCGGATCACAAGGTCATGAATTTGAGACCATCCTGGCCAACACAGTGAAACCCCTACTCTACTAAAAATACAAAAATTAGCTGGGCTTGGTGGTGGGCGCCTATTACAGGTTATTCCCAGCTACTCGGGAGGCTGAGGCAGGAGAATCGCTTGAACCCGGGTGGTGGAGGTTGCAGTGAGCCGAGATCGTGCCACTGCATTCCAGCCTGGGCGACAGAGCTAGACTCTGTCTCAAAAAATAAAAAATAAGACAAATAGGCATTCCTAAGAGTTAGGGGGACAGATCAGCTTCTGTCTTCAGTTCAGTTATGGTGAGTGATTCCTGAGGACTAAATGATGCAGAATGGAGAACACAATTCTGGATTTCACCTAGATACTGTCTTGTTGAGATTGTGTTCAACTGGAAATAAAGGAAAACAAAATCCATTGGCTTCAACACATAGACATTTGTCGCTCAGAACCAGGAGTCTGGAGCTGGATGAGCAATACCTGGCAGCGCAGTGGTCAGGGGCACCCTGGGGGACCTATGCTCATTCTTGCTTACTATTCTGCCATCTTTAAACATGTGGCTTTTTTGGCCGGGTGTGGTGGCTCACGCCTGTAATCCCAGCACTTTGAGAGGCCGAGGCAGGCAGATCACGAGATCAGGAGATCGAGACCATCCAGGCTAACATGGTGAAACCCCATCTCTACTAAAAATCCAAAAAATTAGCCAGGCATGGTGGCGGGCACCTGTAGTCCCAGCTACTTGGGAGGCTGAGGCAGGAGAATGGCGTGAACCCGGCAGGCGGAGCTTGCAGTGAGCCGAGATCGTGCCACTGCGCTCCAGCCTGGGCGACAGAGCTAGACTCTGTCTCAAAAAAAAAAAAAAAAAAACAGGCCGGGCGCGGTGGCTCAAGCCTGTAATCCCAGCACTTTGGGAGGCCGAGACGGGTGGATCACAAGGTCAGGAGATCGAGACCATCCTGGCTAATACGGTGAAACCCCGTCTCTACTAAAGAATACAAAAAACTAGCCGGGCGACGCGGCGGGCGCCTGTAGTCCCAGCTACTTGGGAGGCGGAGGCAGGAGAATGGCGTGAACCCGGCAGGCGGAGCTTGCAGTGAGCCGAGATCGTGCCACTGCGCTCCAGCCTGGGCGACAGAGCGAGACTCCGTCTCACAAAAAAAAAAAAAAAAAAAACAGGCCGGGCGCGGTGGCTCAAGCCTGTAATCCCAGCACTTTGGGAGGCCGAGACGGGTGGATCACAAGGTCAGGAGATCGAGACCATCCTGGCTAATACGGTGAAACCCCGTGTCTACTAAAGAATACAAAAAACTAGCCGGGCGACGAGGCGGGCGCCTGTAGTCCCAGCTACTTGGGAGGCGGAGGCAGGAGAATGGCGTAAACCCGGGAGGCGGAGCTTGCAGTGAGCTGAGATCCGGCCACTGCACTCCAGCCTGGGCGAGAGAGCCAGACTCTGTCTCAAAAAAAAAAAAAAAAAAAAAAAAAAAAAAAAAAAACATGTGGCTTTTGTCCTCATAGTTACACAATGCCTAAAGCGATGCCTGCTGTGCCTCCCGGCATCACATCCAAGGGCTGGGAGGAAGAAAAACGGAAAACGGACAAAAGGCTTTACTTCTGTTTTTTTGTTTTTGAGACGGAAGGAGTTTTGCTCTGTCACCCACACTGGGGTGCAGTGGCACAATCTCGGCTCACTGCAAGCTCTGCCTCTGGGGTTCATGCCATTCTCCTGCCTCAGCCTCTCAAGTAGCTGGGACTACAGGCGCCCGCCACCACCCCCAGCTAATTTTTTGTATTTTTTTTTTTTTTTTGAGACGGAGTCTCACTCTTGTTGCCCAGCCTGGAGTGCAGTGGCGCGATCTCGGCTCACTGCAAGCTCTGCCTCCCGGGTTCACGCCATTCTCCTGCCTCAGCCTCCCGAGTAGCTGGTACTACAGGCGCCCGCCACCATGCCTGACTAATTTTTTGTATTTTTAGTAGAGACGGGGTTTCACCGTGTTAGCCGGGATAGTCTCGATCTCCTGACCTCGTGATCCGCCCGCCTCGGCATCCCAGAGTGCTGGGATTACAGGCGTGAGCCACGCGGCGCCCGGCCTGCTTTTCTTTAAATTCAGGAAGGCTTGGTTGCTCATGTCTATATATCCCAGCACTTTGGAAGGCCAAAGTGGGAGGATCACTTGACCCCAGGAGTTTGAGACTAGCCTGGGCGACATAGTGAGATCCTGTCTCTACAAAACAATACAAAAAAATTAGCCGAGCTTGGTGGTGTGGGCCTGTAGTCCTGGCTGTGAGAGAATCACCTGAGCCCACATGTGGAGGCTGCAGTGAGCCATGATTGTGCCACTGAATTCCAGCCTGGGTAACAGAGTGTGACCCTGTCTCCAAATAAAAAAGGTTGGGCAACAGTCTTTGGGATCTGCCCTTCCTAGACCTGTCATCCTTTCCTAAGGGGGATTCGTTTCTGTCATTGGCCCCTCCATGCACCAGCAGTGACAGAGTATTTCTTTCCTTTGCAGAGAGAAGTAAGCAAGAGCTTCCGACACCCATCACCTTACGTTTTCATTGCTTCTCTTCTAGGGAGACCACTGTAATTTTAGCCATGATATCGAACTCCCAAAGAAGCGAGAATTGTGCAAGTTTTACATCACTGGATTTTGTGCCAGAGCCGAGAACTGCCCCTATATGCATGATATCCTTTAGTGCCAGCATTTTGTCTGAATGAGGGTGCAGAACTTCTCTGCCCCTTGACATTAGTAACAGCTGACCGTCCTTCACTGTGCTTTCTCTTTCTGTGCCAAGAGCTTTCTGTGAATCTCTGTCTCATTTAACACTCAGTCCACACTCAGAGGGGTCTGCCTTTCCCATCCTACCAGGGAATAAACTGAGACGCACATGGCGTATGTTCTGTTTATGTAGGCTCTCAAGACTAGCCCATACCATTGGCTGAGATTCTTCCAGGTCGTTTTATACCTTGGACGAGTCGTTAACTTCCCTAGTCTGGTTGATCATCTGAGGAAGCAGCCCCCAGCCAGTGTGGTGGGGCGGGAAGTGCCCTGCAGTCTAGAGTGCTGGAGTCTCTCCATGGATCTCCTGCCAACCCACTGAGCAGCCCTGAGCACATCACCTCACCTCTCTGGGCTCAGATTTCTCATCTCCAAAGCAAAGGGAGTTGGATTCTGCCTTGGGTCTGGGTGGGGGTGTGTTCTCTGAGATGAAGCATTTACCTTAATTTGCCATGAACGTGATTTCCCGTGTAAGCTGTACCACACCACTGGGAACTGCATCAATGGTGACGACTGCATGTTTTCCCACGACCCTCTGACGGAAGAGACGAGGGAGCTCTTGGATAAGGTAATGTCCGGGGGGTAACGGGGTGCACGGCTCACAGGAACTGGGACATGTGCAGTCCATTGTCTCAGTGCTATAGCCTGCTTGTCCAGCCTCTGCAGTGCCCAGTTGGGTTGATCTGGAGTTGGGCCATTTTAAGGAGGACATGGCCACTGTGTCCTCTTCTGCAGGGAGTTGAGGTGGTCACAGGTGTCTTGTCTTAAGCCAGGACAGGCTTTTGCTGTTTCCCCGGGGCATGGCCAGATGAAGGGAATACTGCCTAATGTGCCTCCAAGCATGAATCGTAATCTCTTAGGTGTCAATTAGAGAGAGCCCATGATACACAGGGATATACGAATCACCTGTAACCCCAGCACTTCGGGAGGCTGAGGTGGGAGGATTACTTGAGCTCAGGAGTTCGAGACCAGCCTAGGCATGTAGTGAGACGTTGTTTCTACTTAAAAAAAAAATTGGTTGGGCTGGGTGCAGTGGCTCGTGCCTGTAATCCCAGCACTTTGGGAGGCCAAGGCAGACAGATCACTTGAGCTAAGGGCAACATGGCAAAACCCCGTCTCTAAAATAAAATAAAATAAAATAAAAAATGAAAAACTTAACTGGGTGTGGTGGCTCACGCTTGTTATCCCAGCACTTTGGGAAGCTGAGGCGGGCAGATCACCTGAGGCCAGGTTCTCAAGACCAACCTGGCCAACATGGCAAAACCCCATCACTACTAAAAATATAAAAATTAGCCAGATGTAGTGGCACATGCTTGTAGTCCCAGGTACTCCGGAGGCAGAGGTTGCAGTGAGCCGAGATCACACCCCTGCATTCCATCTAGCCTGTGCAACAGAGTGAGACTGTGTCTCAAAAAAAAAAAAAAAATTAGCCAGGTGTTGTGGCACATGCCTGTGGTCCCAGCCTACTCGAGAGGCTGAGGTAGGAAGATCTGTTGAATCCAGGAGATTGAGGCTGCAGTGAGCCACTGCACTCCAGAGCAAGACTCCACCTCAAAGAAAACCCACAAAAAACCAAAGATGTACAAAGAAGAGGCAAAGATTGTATTTTGGTGGAAAAGTTAAACGTTTTCTTGCAACTCTCAGGGCCCCCGTTATGCATTAGAGAAAGTAAAGGGAATTTGGGGGTCTCTAAAGGGGAAGGCTCCCTTGGGGGAGGTGTCATGGCTTCTCCACTTAGCCAGGTGACATTTGAAACTCATCCTGGCATCAGTTGTCCTTTCTGAGGAGTTAGGCTGAGAACTTTGGGTGAGGGTTAAATACCCAAATATCAGTCCTGAGTTTCCTGATTCATCTGGGGAGTGAGTGGCTACGGGAACAGGTATCCTTTCTTTTTTTTTTTTTTGAGACAGAGTCTCGCTCTGCCGCCTAGGCTGGAGTGCAGTGGCCGGATCTCAGCTCACTGCAAGCTCCGCCTCCCGGGTTTACGCCATTCTCCTGCCTCAGCCTCCCGAGTAGCTGGGACTACAGGCACCCGCCGCCATGCCCAGCTAGTTTTTTGTATTTTTTTAGTAGAGACGAGGTTTCACAGTGTTAGCCAGGATGGTCTCAATCTCCTGACCTCGTGATCCGCCCGTCTCGGCCTCCCAAAGTGCTGGGATTACAGGCTTGAGCCACCCCGCCCGGCCAAGAACAGGTATCCTTTCAAGTGAAGCTTTCCTGCCTTCTAGTTCACAGGAGGTTCTAGGAGATTAGGTATTTTTTTGAGAATGGAAAGGATCAAGACATCAGCACATCTGCCAGCTTCCAGAGTCCATGTGTCAGTGACTGTCTTGTTAACTGGTGGCAGGGGTACCCCTGTGAGGGGTGCAGGGGAAGCACCATGCAAGCAGACATAGGAGAACATCCATTCCTCATTGGCAGGGCACCTGTAGGAAAAGGTCAGTCCCTGTGGGGAGCCTGCTGCCCTAGGGTTTTTTTGTTTTGTTTTGAGACAGAGTCTCTGTCGCCCAGGCTGGAGAGCAGTGGCGCAATCTCAGCTCACTGCAAGCTCCGCCTCCCGGGTTCACGCCGTTCTCCTGCCTCAGCCTTCCGAGTAGCTGGGACTACAGGCGCCTGCCACCATGCCGGCCAATTTTTTAAAAAATTTTTAGTAGAGACAGTGTTTCACCATGTTAGCCAGGATGGTATCGATCTCCTGACCTCATGATACACCTGTCTCAGCCTCCAAAGTGCTGGGATTATAGGTGTGAGCCACCACGCCTGGCTGTTTTGTTTGTTTTTTTGATACGGAGTCTCGCTCTGTCACCTGGGCTGGAGTGCAATGGCACAATCTCAGCTTCCTGCAACCTCCACCTCCCGGGTTCAAGCTATTCTCAGTAGAGACAGCGTTGCACCATGTTGGCTAGGCTGGTCTCGAACTACTGACCTTGTGATATGCTCGCCTTGACCTCCCCAAAGTGATGGCATTGCAAGTGTGGGCCACGGCGCCCGGCCTGCCGTAGGGTTTTGTAATCGGTACATTCCTGGAGTCTGAGCTGTTTGATGACTGGGGAAGCAGTGGCCATTCAGGGAGGCCTCATGTCTCCTTGGGAGGACTTACCGATCTCTGACTGAGGACTGCCCCCTGCTGGAGGCTCCAAGTTTGTGTTCTAGGGCAGTGCTACCCATAGGAGCACCACAGAACCACTTCGTTCATTTAAAATTTTCTAGTAAATTAAAAGTAAAAAGAAACAGGTGAAATTAATTTTTTTTTTTTTTGAACTGGAGTCTTGGCCAGGCGCTGTGGCTCACTCCTGTAATCCCGCCCCCGCCAGGAGGCCGAGACGGGCAGATCACCTGAGGTTGGGAATTCAAGACCAGCCTGACCAATATGGAGAAACCCTGTCTCTACTAAAAATACAGAATTAGCCAGGCAAGGTGGTGCATGCCTGTAATCCCAGCTACTAGAGAGGCTGAGGCAAGATAATCACTTGAACCTGGGAGGCGGAGGTTGCGGTGAGCCAAGATTGTGCCATTGTACTCCAGCCTGGGCAACAAGAGCGAGACTCCGTCTCAAAAAAAAAAAAAGAAAGAAATGAAATGGCGTCTCGCTCTGTTGCCCAGGCTAGAGTGCAGTGGCGCGATCTTGGCTCACCGCAACCTCTGCCTCCCGGGTTCAAGCGATTCTCTTGCCTCAGCCTCCGGAGTAGTTGGGACTACAGGCGCCCGCCACCACGCCCGGCTAATTTTTGTTTGTTTGTTTTTGAGACAGAGTTTCACTCTTTTGCCCAGGCTGAAGTACAGTCACACCATCTCGGCTCACTGCAACCTCTGCCTCCCAGGTTCAAGTGATTTCTTAGCCTCCTGAGTAGCTGGAATTACAGGCGCCTGCCACCACTCCCAGCTGAATTTTGTATTTTTAGTAGAGACAGGGTTGCACCATGTTGGCCAAGCTGGTCTCGAACTCCTGATCCACCTGCCTTGACAAGTGACCACCCGCCTTGGCCTCCCAAAGTGCTGGGATTACAGGTGTGCACCACGACACCTGGCTAATTTTTGTATTTTTAGTAGAGATGGGGTTTCACCATGTTGGCCAGGATGGTTTCAAACTCCTGACCTCAAATAATCCACCCACTTCACGAAATTAATTTTTAACACTGTGTCTCATTTAGCTCCAAACATACTTTTAGGAAATAATAACAAATAATGGAAAAAATAAAGATACATTATGGGAGCTTTTTGTGTGTAGTTTCAGTGGCTGGAAAAAACATTTTTTAAATGGTATTGGGATTATATTTGATCTCCCTTGGTTTCATGGAAGGCACCTATGAAGCCAGCAGAGAAAAAATATAATGGTACTTGAATCTGTGAAAAGTAAATTCTGTAGAGAGCAATGTTTTCTGAAAGCAAAACTTGATGTTTGCAAAACTTAGAGGGTTGTAGGTTTCTGCCTGGGAGTATGCACACAGACCCCTTCCTGAAAATCCATGCCTTCTTTTTTTTGTTGTTTTTTTTTTTTTTTTTGAGATGGAGTTTTGTTCTTGTTGCCCAGGCTGGAGCGCAGTGGCGCGATCTTGGCTCACCACAACCTCTGCCTCCCAGGTTCAAGCTATTCTCCTGCCTCAGCCTCCCGAGTAGCTGGGATTACAGGCCACTGTGCCCGGCTCATTTTTTGTGTTTTTAGTATGGACAGGGATTCTCCATGTTTGTCAGGCTGGTCTTGAACCCCCGACCTCAGGTGATCTGCCCGCCCTGGCCTCTCACAGTGCTGGGATTACAGATGTGAACCACCATTCCTAGCTGAAAATCCATACCTTCTTTTTTTTTTTTTTTTTTTTTTTTTTTTTTTTTTTTGAGGTGGAGTCTCGCTCTGTCACCGGACTGGAGTGCAGTGGCCGGATCTCAGCTCACTGCAAGCTCCACCTCCCAGGTTTACGCCATTCTCCTGCCTCAGCCTCCCGAGTAGCTGGGACTACAGGCGCCCGCCACCTCGCCCGGCTAGTTTTTGTATTTTTAGTAGAGACGGGGTTTCACCGTGTTAGCCAGGATAGTCTCGATCTCCTGACCTCGTGATCCGCCCGTCTCGGCCTCCCAAAGTGCTGGGATTACAGGCTTGAGCCACCGCACCCGGCAATCCATACCTTCTAAATTTATCTGAGTGCTTTAACCAGCTCTTAGCATTATATGTTTTTGTGTGTCGTCTTTGGTACCAATTTTTTTTTTCTTTTTTTTTGAGATGGAGTTTCACTCTTGTTGCCCAGGCTGGAGTGCAATGGTGTGATCTCGGCTCACTGCAACCTCCGCCTCCTGGGTTCAAGTGATTCTCCTGTCTCAGCCTCCTGAGTAGCTGAGATTACAGGTGCCTGCCTCCACTCCCAGCTAATTTTTGTATTTTTAGTAAAGACGGGGTTTCACCATGTTAGCCATGTGGTCTCAAACTCCTGACCTCAGGTGATCCACCCACCTAGGCCTCCCAAAGTGCTAGGATTACAGGCATGAACCACCGCGCTTGATACATAGTTCTGTGAGTTTTTCTTTTCCGAAGACGGAATCTCGCTCTGTCGTCCAGGCTGGAGTGCAATGGTGCAATGTTGGCTCACTCCAGCCTCCGCCTCCCAGGTTTAAGCAATTCTCTGCCTCTTGAATAGCTGGGATTACAGAGGCCCACCACCATGCCCAGCTAATTATTTATTTATTTATTTATTTATTTAATTGTTTGTTTTTTGAGATGGAGTCTCACTCTGTTACCCAGGTTGGAGTGCAGTGGCGCGACCCTGGCTCACTGCAAACTCCACCTCCCAGGTTCAAGCGATTCTCCTGCCTCAGCCTCCTGAGTAACTGGGATTACAGGCGTGCACCACCACTCCCGGCTCATGTTTGTATTTTTAGTAGAGACGGGGTTTCACCATGTTGGTCAGGCTGGTCTTGAACTCCTGACCTTGTGATCCACCCAGCTTGGGCTCCCAAAGTGCTGGGATTACAGGCTTGAGCCACTGCGCCTGGCCAGCTGATTTTTTTTTTTGAGACGGGGTCTCGCTCTGTCGCCCAGGCTGGAGTGCAGTGGCCAGATCTCAGCTCACTGCAAGCTCCGCCTCCCAGGTTCACGCCATTCTCCTGCCTCAGCCTCCCGAGTAGCTGGGACTACAGGCGCCCGCACCTCGCCCGGCTAATTTTTTGTATTTTTAGTAGAGACGGGGTTTCACCATGTTAGCCAGGATGGTCTCGATCTCCTGACCTCGTGATCCGCCCGTCTCGGCCTCCCAAGTGCTGGGATTACAGGCTTGAGCCACCGCGCCCGGCCTTTTTTTTTTTTTTTTTTTAAGTAGAGACGGGGTTTCACCATCTTGGTCAGGATGGTCTTGAACTCCTGACCTCGTAATCCACCTATCTCTGCCTCCCAGAGTGCTGGGATTACAGGCGTAAGCCACCACACCCGGCCTAGTTCTATGAGTTTTGACAAACACACTGAGTCATGTCACCACCCCACAGGATGGATCTAGGAAACCCATTCTGTCACCCCAGAAACTCCACTGTGTCTTTTATAGTAAATGCCACCCCACATCTCCAGTGCGGCAACCGTGGGTCAGGGTCTGTCTTTTGGTTTTGCTTTTTCAAGCAAATCATATAAATAGAATTGTGGGGTAAGCAAACTTTAAGAGTGTGAGTGTACACAGTGCACATGCATGCATTTGTTGAGTCTGGCTTCTTGCAGTTAGCATGAAGCCTTTGAGATTCACCCGTTGTTGCAAGTAGCAGTTCATTACCATTTGTTGCTGCGTGGTGCCCCACCAAGTGGATGATCTACGTTTGTTTATCCAGTCAGCTGTTGAAAGATATTTGCGTTGTTTCCATTTCCTGGTGCTTATTCACATGGCCTGATGGGCTCAGCCCACATGCCTCTGTACCTCTACAAGTGTTACTTCTTGCTTGCAGAAGGTGACTGACTTTTGGAAACTCCTCTGATCACTGAGAGTCTGTCCTGGCTAGAGAGGCTTTGGCACCTAGTGGGGTGCTAGTTGTCTCAGCTAGTGTCTTTGCTGGTGGAGAGGCCAGGAACAGAGGGGCCACAGGGTCTTTGTTGGCAGGACCATTGAGCAGTTTGGGTTGACTCTGCAGTTCACTCCATGTTGGGGTCAACCAGTCAGAGCCTGAGCTCCTTTCTTCTCTGTGCTGGACCCAGCCTCTGGATTCCAGGGAATGAATGGCAGAGTGCATTCGTTTGTGTTCCTTGCTTAGTCGTTCACTCGATAAATCTCTGTGCCTTGTTTGTGCCAGGCACTGGGGGTGGTGAGGAGGCGGGATTAGGTCGTTGGGCAGATGCTGATGACACATGGGGAGTGTGAGTGTGTGTATGTATGTGTGTATGCGTGCACACACACAGGGATCAGGCCGTGAAGAACAAGTGTGGGAGCCCAGGACTCGAGCTGGGCTCGATTCACGAGGCAGACGTTCAGGAGGCTCTGTGAGGAGGTGCCAGTGGTGGCCCCAGGATGTGCGGCAGTCAGGACTGAAGAGGAGGAGGGAAATGCAGGGTGGCAGATGCAGCGCAACCCGTGGCCGCACACACAGCTGAGGAAGGGCCCTTGGGCCAGGAGGAAGTAAGCCCATGGCAGTGCTGAAAGCAGCAGTGCTGGGAGCTGACGCAAGGCTCTGGGCCCTCCCAGCAAGGCTCATCTCAGGTGGCGTTGCCCACACTCCAAGGGCAGAATGCGAATTCTGCCTCCACGGGTCACCCTGCGCTGCTGGTTCACACGCTGACCACACCTGGAGTAGCAGGGCTCAGAAGGACAGAGGGGTTCCACCATGTCATTTTCCACCCCTCCTCCATGAAGCCACATTCTTGTTGGACCCTGGGGTTCCAGGGTCCAGGTACCACTGCTAATGGCTAGGAGAAGGGAAAACTGCGACTGCACAACCCCCACCAGGGGGTCCTATTTCTGTCATCCCTGCTGTTCCTGGGCAGAGGGGCAGGACTAGTTTATCCTGACCCCGTGTTAGGACCCACTAAGGGATCTGTGCTGGGGTCCCCAAGATGACCCAGAGCAACTTGCTGGGGGACTCACAGCCAAGATGTTACTCCAGTGAAGGTACACAGGCAAACTCAGCCCCGGGAACGAGTACATGAGGGCACCCGGAGGAAGCAGGCACATCCTCTCCCCGTGGACTCGTAGGGGCCACGCTGCCCTCCTCCAGTTGTGACAGCACGAATGCCATTCTGTCTGCGAGAAGACTTGCTTAACGCCCAGGGTTTTCACTAGGGCCGTTCACCTAGGCAGTCTCTGCCTGGCATGGACCAAAATTCCAGATCTGGGGGGCAAAGCAGGCATTCAGCACAAACTGCATTGGTTGTAGAAACAGTTTAGATGCAGTGGGCCCCTCTTACTAGACAGTGAATGCTGGGAGCCCTCCCACAATCCAGCTTGCCAGACACCAGCCAAGGCCTAACTTTGCATGCAGGCCTTCCAAGGAGAGCAGCCAGGCCTGCTGTGTTCACTTTTCTGCATGCGATCCTAACTGATGAAACATTCTAGTCCAATTGAGATTTTGACATTTCTTTTTTTTTTTTTTTTTTTTGAGACGGAGTCTCGCTCTGTCGCCCAGGCTGGAGTGCAGTGGCCGGATCTCAGCTCACTGCAAGCTCCGCCTCCCGGGTTTACGCCATTCTCTCGCCTCAGCCTCCCGAGTAGCTGGGACTACAGGCGCCCGCCATCTCGCCCGGCTAATTTTTTGTATTTTTTTAGTAGAGACGGGGTTTCACCGTGTTAGCCAGGATGGTCTCGATCTCCTGACCTCGTGATCCGCCCATCTCGGCCTCCCAAAGTGCTGGGATTACAGGCTTGAGCCACCGCGCCCGGCCGAGATTTTGACATTTCTCATTCACTCATTGGGCATTTGCCCTGTATCACGTCTTGTGGGGGCCCTGGGGATAAAGCAGGGAAGAAACAGTCCTGCCCTCATGGAGTTGACAGGGAGGTGGTGAGCCAGGATCAACACGGGAATTACCGAATAATCTAACAAGGCGTAGGCAGTGTTCGCAGAGAACTCCTGGTGCCCCAGTAGTGAGTACAGGAGACTGGACAGACACTATGAATTGACATCTAATGAGGGACCTAAACAGTTGGGTGACGTTGAGCCACACGGGAATAACGGGGAAAAATAAAAGCCTGGGGGAAGCTTGGTCCTGGCCCTGTAGGGGAGAGCTTGACTGCTCATTGCACTGAAGTGAGGCTGGGTGGTTGGGCTGGAGGAGTTGGGATCGTGGGAGGAAATGAAGCTGCCAGGAAGCTTCCCAGTCCTCCCCAGATAGCCACACACCCACTCCTGGTCTTAGGCCCTGAAGGTGATGTTCAGGAGTTTGGGTCTTATTACAGGTGAGATCAGAGGCCCTTAACATCCAAACAGGACAGTGGAATATGATTCAGCCATAAAAAACAGAGTGACATACTGATAGATGTAGCGGTGTAGATGCACTCTGCTAAGCGAAAGCGCCCGTCACACTCAGCACCATGAGTCTGTTCGCAGGAGCTGTCCAGCAGGGCAGGTCTGCGGAGACAGGAAGCAGAGTGGCTCCCGGGGGCTGGAGGCAGAGGATGGGGAGTGATTGCTTAGTGCGTACAGGGTCTCTTTTGGGGGTGATGAAAATGTCCTAGAACTAGATGGAAGTGGTGGTTGCATAACGTTGTTAATGTGCCAAATGCCACTGAATCGTTCACTTTGTTTTGTTTTTGTTTTTGTATTTTGAGATGGAGTCTGGCTCTCTCGCTCAGGCTGGAATGCAGTGGTGTGATCTCGGCTCACTGGAACCTCTGCCTCCCGAGTTCAAGCGATTCGTCTGCCTCAGCCTCCCAAGTAGCTGGAATTACAGGTGGCCACCACCATGTCCGGCTAATTTTTTTGTATTTTTAGTAGAGACGGGGTTTCACCATGTTGGCCAGGCTGACCTTAAACTCCTGACCTTAGGTGATCTGCCCACCGTGGCCTCCCAAAGTGCTGGGATTATAGGCATGAGCCACCACGCCTGGCCTTGTATATTTATTTTTGAGACAGAGTCTTATCTCTTGTCCATGCTGGAGTGCAGTTGTGCAATCTTGGCTCATTGCATCCTCTGCCTCCCAGGTTCGAGTGATTCTCCTGCCTCAGCCTCCCGAGTGGCTGAGACTACAGGCATGCGCTACCACACCTAGCTAATTTTTGTATTTTTAGTAGAGACAGGGTTTTTCCTTGTTGGCCAGACTGGTCTTGAACTCCTGGCTTCAAGTGATCCACCCACCTCGGCCTCCCAGAGTGCTGGGATGACAGATGTGAGCCCCTGCGCCCAGCCGAATCTTTCACTTTTAATGGTTGAACAGTACACTTTCTCTTGTATTTTGCCATCAAGCAAGAACAGGCGCCCCCCCTCCCCCGCCAGCTGGTCCCAGAGAGTGGAGCAGAGAGATGGCTGATGATTTTTGTTACAGAGCCATTGTGGTCATTAGCTTTATGCCTTTAGACCTCAAGGTCCTTGTATTGTGGACCTTCTCATAAACTTCAGCTCTGAGACCTGGAGAGGTCCGTTTCCATCCTGACCCTGTCCACACCTTCCTTTGTTCTTTCTCACCTGCAGATGTTGGCTGATGATGCAGAAGCAGGTGCCGAGGACGAGAAGGAGGTGGAGGAACTGAAGAAGCAGGGCATCAACCCCCTGCCTAAACCGCCCCCTGGTGTGGGCCTCCTGCCCACCCCTCCTCGGCCCCCTGGCCCACAGGCTCCAACCTCTCCCAACGGCAGGCCAATGCAGGGTGGCCCCCCACCCCCACCCCCACCCCCTCCCCCGCCACCCGGGCCCCCTCAGATGCCCATGCCAGTGCATGAGCCGCTGTCCCCGCAGCAACTGCAGCAGCAGGACATGTACAACAAGAAGATCCCCTCCTTGTTTGAGATTGTGGTACGGCCCACGGGACAGCTGGCTGAGAAGCTGGGTGTGAGGTGAGTGCCCTGGGCCCCCGCGGTAGGCAGGGGATGCTATCCTGGGCCCAGCCAGGTTCCTCTTGTCAGAGTAAGCCTGGCTGGGGCAGGGTCCTGCCTCTCTCCCCAGCTGTGGGAGTCCTGGTCTGCAGCTTCCATCACAGGCACCTTTTCCTTCTTCTAGGTTCCCTGGACCCGGTGGACCCCCAGGGCCAATGGGCCCTGGGCCCAACATGGGACCCCCAGGGCCAATGGGCGGTCCAATGCATCCTGACATGCACCCTGACATGCACCCCGACATGCACCCCGACATGCACCCGGACATGCACCCCGACATGCAGATGGGCCCTGGCATGAATCCTGGCCCACCCATGGGCCCTGGTGGCCCTCCAATGATGCCCTACGGCCCTGGAGACTCCCCACATTCTGGAATGATGCCCCCTATCCCGCCAGCCCAGAACTTCTATGAAAACTTCTACCAGCAGCAGGAGGGCATGGAGATGGAGCCCGGACTCTTGGGGGATGCAGGTATGCGGGGCTCCAGGTGTGACTGCCTGGGGTTGCGGGCTTTACACAGTGGAGTAGTCAGGGAGATGTGATTTTTCTTCCTTTGTCCGAGTCTCTTCGAAAGCGTGACTCCATCTCTGTCCCATTTAATGGTTGTTTTCAGTAACATAGGATTTATTATTCTGTTGAGGAAGAAAGGAATATTCTGTTTATTATCATTACAGGTTATTTCTTTTTAATTTTGCAAGCTGTGCCTGGAATCGGAAGCGTGGGAAGTTAGAGGGACGAGTGTGCAAGGGTGTGAGACTGAGGGGCTGATGGGCCCATCAGGGCTCAGTTAGTGGCCTGGCCAAAACTCTCTCTTTCCAGGCAATTCTTGGCTTGGAGCAACCAGTGTCCACCCCAGGACTCTGTGGGTTCTGTGCCCTTTACCGGCCGTTTTCCTGCCTTTTTTTCCTTTTGCATTGGTAACGTGTGCAGTGAGCAGAGGGGTTTAGATGACGCTGCTGCAGCTGTAGGAGATGCGATGTGCAGCCCTCTGGAGGAGGAGGGCCAGGCACAGTAGGCCACCACTGTCCTTGCTCAGTTGCATCTTGGTGGAACGAAGCAGGTGGCAAGCGTGTAGATAGAGGAGTTGGCTCCTTTCAGCATTGGCCATTGTTAGAAGAAAAGGTGGGGTACCATGGTGGTGGGCCAGAAGGATCAGTGCCTCAGTGGTGATGGTCACAAAAGTGTCTCTGAGAAGTGAAGCAGCACTTGCAACGTGAGGAACGATGGGACCTCTGGGCGGGGGCGGCCCTGTGTTGAGCTGGGGATGCTGCTGTGGCAGCTGCTGGGGGCTGTCCCTGGGCAGAGGCAGCAGGGCAGCTGCTGGAGTGCAAGGCAGCGCTTCAAGGTTTGGATGCGGCGCCGCAGGGCAGTGTGAGTCCCGTGTGTGTTTTGCAAGGCAGGCAGGAGCAGCATTGAGGATGGGGCGCTGGACATGGGGCATAGTCACTCCAGGGTGCCTGCCCCTCTGACGGCCACGTAGAAATTTTGAGGGGTGGTTTCAGGGGCATCAGGGAGAGGCCCAGGCTAGACATCAAAATGTAAACATGGGCTTTGACTTTAGGTGGTGCATGGAGCCAGGAGAGCAGGTACTCGGGTGAGAGTGGGTGCTTTAGAAAGATGAGAAAAACAGGCTGCCACAATGAGGTACTGGGGTTCTCTCAGCTCCACCCCCTTTAACAAAAACATCTGAAAGGTGCATGGGAGAAGCTCTGCTGGCGGGGAACCAGAAGTCGGTCACATTGGTAGCAGTAGGTGTCTCTAGGGTAATCCTGTTTCATAAAATCCTCCCTCTAACATGTATGGTCTGTGGTTTCTGGTGTGTGCACACACTGTGTGTGAAGGGGGACCCTTGGCTGTCTGGTTCGTCGAGTGGGTCCCAGCTCTGCACTGGGATGTGTCACAGAGCAGGCTGGCCCATCAGATTCACTTGACGAAGTTGAAATTAATGTAAGCTAAGTTACAAGTGCACTTTTTTAGACACCACGTTTTAAATGCTCAGCTGCCCCAGGAAGATTTAGGTGGCCACATGTTGCCCTGCAGATCTAGAACATTTCCATCACTGCATAGCATTTTGTGGGGAAGCACTGACTCTAGACATCCCCCCGTCTCGGTGACTCGCTGTCTCCCATGCTTACATGTCATGCACACACGCAACATGCAGGAGGTGTCGCCGAGCCTGCCCTCCCCTCTACGCCTGCTGTGTCCCCATGTCAGCCTGCGCCGCTGCCCACAGCTCTTGGCTTAGGCACTGGGGGAGTGCATGGGGTGAGGTGGTTGGTGCCAGTGCCCACACTGCAGGAGGTGGAGGCCCGGTGCTTCCTGAGAGACCCCCTAATGCTGTGGAGCAGGAGGAGAGGCACTCTGGAGCCTCTGTTGGCCAGAGCAGCACTTTGGCTCATTTCATTTTCTTTTCCTGGCTTTTAGTGTTGAACATGGTTGAGTTCACTATGAGATGTACAGTGTTTCCTTATTAATTGTTAGAAAGAAACCATGAAACTTCTGTCCATCCAAAATAATTAAACAAGTACAGGAAAGAGTGCAGGATCCATCCCTGGCCTCTCTAGAATCTCCGTCCCGGAGGGACTGTTTCTGTCTTTTCAAAGCCGCCTCCTTGCGTCTTACAAATGTACATCCGATGTTCCATCCTGTTTCCACCTCATAAGCGTTTGCCCCCATCACTCAACCCTCTCTGAACCTCATTCTTCACATAGGCGGGGCTACCCATGGGCGGCTCCGTTCCCCTGAGACCTGGGGAGGGCAGGCAGGGGCAGGCTGTGCGTCGTCCTCCATCGCCATCGGGGTGGGTTTGCAGTGAGGGGTGGGGGGGGCTGGAGTTGGCACCTGGAGGCCCTTCCCGACATGAACCCTCGGTTCTTCCCTGCCACAGAGGACTACGGGCACTACGAAGAGCTGCCAGGGGAGCCTGGGGAGCACCTCTTCCCTGAGCACCCTCTGGAGCCCGACAGCTTCTCTGAGGGAGGGCCCCCAGGCCGGCCGAAGCCAGGCGCCAGTGTCCCTGACTTCCTGCCCTCAGCCCAGAGGGCCCTGTACCTGAGGATCCAGCAGAAGCAGCAGGAGGAGGAGGAGAGAGCGAGGAGGCTGGCTGAGAGCAGCAAGCAGGACCGGGAGAATGAGGAAGGCACGTGTCCGCCCCAGGGGCCGGGGCACAGGCCCTGGGCCACTGTGCAGGGGAGCGGAGGTGGTGGGGTGTTCCAGGTTGGGTTTCCTGTCGGGAAGGAGCCCATGGCTAGGGAGGACCCCTGTCCAGGGCCATGAAGCCGGGCTGGGGCTGCTGTATGTCCCTGAGAAAACTGGCAGTCAGGGATGGCTTTCTGTGTTGGGGTCAGGAGAGACACTGATCCCATAGAGTAGGGTGGAGGGCTGGTTCCTGGAAGAGAGCCGCCAACAGGATCAACTGCCTGCGCCCTGCCAGAGGAGGCTTTAGGGAGACTTTCACAGCCCCCATTTTCCTACCATGTTCTCAAGGAGCCAACAGACAAGAGTCATTGAAATTAACCAGTAATAATCATAGTCATGAGCCACCAAGTCTCAGTTGCTGTGTGGTTGACTTAGTGGTGTCCACCTTGGGATAAAATGACAAGTGGTTTCTAGATCCTGAAACTAGAGGCCACAGGTGGCCCTGACAGTATCCCAGGAGCCAGTGGGACAGCAGGAAGAGGGGCGGCTCCCCCAGTGGCCCAGGCTGTGCTGGCCTAGGTTTTGCTTGAGCCCATGTCTGAGTCTGCCCAGCTGGCCCTGCCTCTTAGCCGGTGACTGGTTGGTCCAGCCACCTTTCCCTGGGACATAGGGACATCATGAGCCGGTTTGGGGGCAAGTGTCTGTGAGCCCCAGGCCCAGCCAGAACTGAGTCAATGGTATCTGCTACGAGGACCTCCAGAAGGAGGTGCCCACAGCTGCACTTGCCACAGTGGGGGCTGAACCAGCCCAGAGGTGGGCGGGAGGAGACGCCAGAGCTCTGGGTTAGGAGTCCCAGCCCAGTCCTGGCCCTGACTCCGATGTAACAGCACCGTGCCTCTGTTTTCATATCTGTCAAATGGGCATCATAGTATCACTACCTCCTGGGGTGGTTGTGAGTTACTTAAATAAAACAAACTACTTAGTGCAGTGCTGCCACTGAGGAGCGCTGGGGAGCATGGCATAAACGGTAGCGCCTTAGCTCCCTGGGTCTCCTCAGCCGCCTGCTGTGGGGAGGGAGCCTTAGAGAGGAGGACCTGAGGTTCTGAGAGGCACGAGCAGAGGAGCTGCTCACGGTGGGCTGCTGTGGGCTCCAAGAGGACGGGTGGTGGATGCGCCCACTTACCCCTCCCCGCTCCTCTGTTCTTTCCCAGGTGACACCGGAAACTGGTACTCCAGTGATGAGGATGAGGGTGGAAGCAGTGTAACCTCCATCCTGAAGACCTTGAGGCAGCAGACGTCCAGCCGACCCCCGGCTTCAGTTGGAGAGCTGAGCAGCAGTGGGCTGGGAGACCCCCGCCTCCAGAAGGGACACCCCACAGGAAGCCGGCTGGCAGACCCTCGCCTCAGCCGGGACCCCAGACTCAGCCGCCATGCAGAGGCTTCTGGCGGGTCTGGCCCGGGGGATTCCGGACCCTCCGATCCTCGGCTGGCTCGCGCCCTGCCCACCTCCAAGCCTGAAGGCAGCCTTCATTCCAGCCCTGTGGGCCCCAGCAGTTCCAAGGGGTCTGGGCCACCCCCTGCGGAGGAAGAGGAAGGGGAGCGGGCCCTGCGGGAGAAGGCCGTGAACATTCCCCTGGACCCACTCCCCGGGCACCCCCTGCGGGACCCGCGGTCACAACTGCAGCAGTTCAGCCACATCAAGAAGGACGTGACCCTGAGCAAGCCCAGCTTCGCCCGCACCGTGCTCTGGAATCCCGAGGACCTGATCCCCCTACCCGTCCCCAAGCAGGACACAGTGCCCCCCGTGCCCGCTGCCCTGCAGTCCATGCCCACCCTGGACCCCCGCCTGCACCGCGCCGCAACAGCAGGGCCCCCCAACGCCCGGCAGCGCCCGGGTGCCTCCACGGACTCCAGCACACAGGGCACCAACCTCCCCGACTTTGAACTTCTCTCTCGCATCCTCAAGACGGTCAATGCCACCGGCTCCTCGGCTGCTCCTGGTTCCACCGACAAACCCAGTGACCCCCGGGTGCGGAAGGCCCCCACCGACCCTCGGCTGCAGAAACCCACAGACTCTACGGCCTCCTCCCGGGCTGCCAAGCCCAGCCCCGCTGAGGCGCCCTCTCCCACTGCCAGCCCGAGTGGGGATGCCTCCCCACCAGCCACCGCTCCGTACGACCCTCGCGTGCTGGCAGCTGGTGGGCTGGGCCAGGGTGGAGGGAGCGGGCAGAGCAGCGTGCTGAGCGGCATCAGCCTCTACGACCCGAGGACTCCCAACGCGGGGGGCAAAGCCACAGAGCCGGCCGCTGACACGGGTGTCCAGCCCAAGGGCGCTGAGGGTAATGGCAAGAGCTCGGCCTCCAAGACCAAGGAGCCCCCGTTCATCCGCAAGTCTGCCCTGGAACAGCCAGAGACAGGGAAGGCCAGTGCCGATGGAGGCGCCCCCACGGACAGATACAACAGCTACAACCGGCCCCGGCCCAAGGCCGCTACAGCCCCCACCGCCACCACCACCACCCCACCCCCTGAGGGTGCCCCACCCCAGCCCGGGGTGCACAACCTGCCTGTTCCCACCCTCTTCGGGACGGTGAAGCAGGCACCCAAGACGGGCTCAGGAAGTCCATTTGCTGGGAACAGTCCGGCCCGCGAGGGCGAGCAGGATGCAGCGTCCCTAAAGGATGTTTTTAAAGGCTTCGACCCCACGGCCTCCCCCTTTTGCCAGTAGTGTCCAGCCAGAGCCGTGGCTCTAGCTGCCCTTCCTAGGGTGGCATTCAGGGCAGCACCTGGGGTGGGGAACTTGTGGGGAAGGGGAGGCAGGCTGGGTGTTCCTTTTTTCTTTTCTCCTTTTTCTTTTGCTTTTCTTCTCTTTTTTTTTTTTTTTTTTTAAGTAGTACTTTCTTTGAGATTTATAAATTGTATATAACCATCTTAAGTTCTAGTCAGTGTGGCGGGCTCAGGGGCTCCTGCTGAGCAAACCGACTCGTGCCCGCAAACCTGTGAACTGTTGCCAGTGTCCAGACTCAGACCCCATGGACTGCCTGGCCGGGCCTCGCTGGAGGCCCAGTGGGTTTTTTTGGGCAAAGCATGGCCACTTTTCCCCAGGACAAAGGGAACAGTTGGTGTCTTGGAAGGCACTGAATGCTCCTTACCCTGTGCCCAAAGAGACCCAGAACCAAGACCATGGCAGGGCCTGTGTGGAAGCAGGTTCAGGCGTTTCTAGAATCCTAGGGTACACCATCACTGTCTTTTCAGTGCAGGGCGTGACAACCCACTCAGGAGATGGTGACAGTGAAAAGGTATTAAGGAAAAAACCCTCAGTGGCACTTGGGGCTCCCTGGCACGTGCCTGCTCCTGTCCCTGCATTACTACGTGTGCCCTCCCTGCCACCCTCCGTCCAGAGCAAGCCAGTGCCCCCCAGCCTGCAGCAGAAGCCTCCAGTGTGAGAACTCGACCCAAAGGCAGTGGGGGCCGGTGTGGGGCGGAGTCCCGAAGAGCCACCTCCAGGAGGCAGCCCCTTGGAGCACGCACCAGTTTTCTGTCAGTATTAACCCGACCTGTCCCATCAGGGCCACACCCTCCTTGCCCGCACCAGGGTCTGTCCTGGTCCTCAAGCCACGCACCCGCTATGACCGCACTGCAGCTCGGCCCCGGACAGCTCCAGGATCCGTGAAGTGGCTTCGCCGCCAGGCCCCAGCAGCAGGGACCCTAGGGTGGCTCCTGGCCAAGTGTTTCTTCTGTTTTCCTCGCACCTCCTCACACTGTGTGATCTGCAGGGCATCAGGTATTGATGTGTTCAGGTTTCCTCTCCCAACCCAGCAGATGCAGGGGTTCCAAGGTGTGTTGCTCTGTGAGATTTGTGTACACTTCAGAAAGGGGCTAAGGAGAGTGGGAAGCCTGCAGCCGGGGCAGGGGAGGGGGAGCCTCTGCTGCCCCCACACTCCCACCCTGGCTGAGGGCCAGCCTTCTCTGCAGAGCCCTGGAGGAGGCCCACCTGTGGACACAGCCTGGGAGATGGGCGCAAGGCCTGCTATCCTGCCTCTGGCCACTTGAGGGGCCTCAGGAAGTGTGTGCTTGTGGCTCCTTCTGCCTGTCTCCCTGGCCCGCTGTTTGGCTGCAGGCCAATCTCTTCATTGCTGACCATGAGGAGACCTGGGCACCTGCCAGGGGATTCCCTTTCCCTCCTCCTCAGGGTGGGGTGAACAAGGCTGCTATCCCAGCCCACCCCAAAAAGAGAAAAATGGAAAAACTCATAGTTTGGGGCCGGGGGCAGGGTGTCCTACAGGGCTGCACAGCCGGAGGGGTCGGGTCAGTGCTGGGATCAGGTTGGTTGGTCTTTTTGTCTTTTTTTTTTTTTTTTTAAACAATCATTAATGAGATTTGTCTTCAGCCACCAGTGTTGGCCTTGAAGCAGAGGGCGCAGCCCTTGGTGTTTGTAAAATAAGTATGAATACACAGTGTGGCCGTGTTTTGGTTTTTTGTTGTTGTTGTTTTTCCTCTCTTTTGAGGATTTTCTTTTGTAAAAGAAAAGTATTTTTTAAACCGAAATCTGTGGATGAAATAGAAGCTGGAGCCCTCCTCTTGGAATATTCAGCCTAAGAACCTCATGGGACTATGAATTCACCCGAAATTCTCATTTGCCATCAGGCCGAGCTTTTAAAGAAAAATTGTTCTCTAACCAGGATTGTAACAAAAGTGTAAATACTGTTTCAGAGTTGAGAGTTGGTGGTGCAAATATGTATATAATGAACTGTATTTTTACAATGATCGCCGCATGACTATTTCACACCCTTTTTATACTCCATATCTGTCTTCCAGAAACGTCACCTGCCTTTTTCCTGTGGTCTCTTAATCCAATAATTGTATTACTGCCATTAAAGGATGCAGTTATTTTAAAAAGCTTGTCGGTCTGGTCTCTCCAGGCTGCCCCAGACCATCCCTTGCCCTGGGAATTAACGAGGGTAGAAGGTGGTGGGGCGGGAGTGGGAGGTGTGTGAAACATGGACCTGTTCTCTCAGCAGTTGGCCTCAGGGTAACATTCTTGAAGACACTGAGGGACAATTTGTACCTCCAAACAGCGTCAGCTGTCCTCAGTGGACGGTAGTAGATCACCTACTGTCAACATCCTAAGGTCCCTGAGCTTCGTGCGAGCCACTCAGCATTTGAGATCCAGGGGTGACCTGCACAGGCCTGGATCTACCCTTGCCGTGCTCAGGAAAAGACCGTTAATGCAAACAGGACAGCTGGACTGGCTTCTAGGGACGGGAAGAGCTTTAGCGGGCACCCTACCTGTGTGATAGCCAGGGGTATCCTCTGAGGAGGGGTGTGTTCTGATGTTGGAACTTATTTTGAAATGCATCAACAAATATGAAGGATGGTTGGATAGATGGCTGAATGCATGATCAATACAGTGTGTGGGTGCAGTGGCTCACGCCTCTCATCCCAGCACTTTGGGAGGCTGAGGCAGGAGGATCGCTTGAACCCAGTAGTTCCAGGCTGCAGTGAGCTGCATTCCAGCAGGCCAAGCAACAGAGTGAGACCCATCTCTTTAAAAAAAAAAAAAAGGAGGCCAGGCGCCGTGGCTCAAGCCTGTAATCCCAGCACTTTGGGAGGCCGAGACGGGCGGATCACGAGGTCAGGAGATCGAGACCATCCTGGCTAATACGGTGAAACCCCCATCTCTACTAAAAAATACAAAAACTAGCCGGGCGACGAGGCGGGCGCCTGTAGTCCCAGCTACTTGGGAGGCTGAGGCAGGAGAATGGCGTAAACCCAGGAGGCGGAGCTTGCAGTGAGCTGAGATCCGGCCACTGCACTCAAGCCTGGGCGGCAGAGCAAGACTCTGTCTCAGAAAAAAAAAAAAGGTGAGACCCAAACCCAGCAAACGATACACAGGGTCTTCTTGGTTTTCCTGGAGTTTACATACAGGGGAGAGAGTTCCTCAGCACCAGGATGGGCAGAAGAACTGCAACAGCTTTAAAAAGGCATGCTGTTGGCCGGGCTCGGTGGCTCATGCCTATATTCCCAGCACTCTGGAACGCTGAGGCGGGCTAATCACGAGGTCAGGAAATCAAGACCATCCTGGCCAACATGATGAAATCCCTGTCTCTACTAAAAATACAAAAATTAGCTGGGTGCGGTGGCAGGCGCCTGTAATCCCAGCTACTTGGGAGGCTAAGGCAGGAGAATCACTAGAACCCAGGAGGCAGAGATCGTGCCAGTGCACTCCAGCCTGGGTGACACAGCAAGACTCTGTCTTGGAAAGAAAAAAAAAACAGCTGCAAGAGTGGACCATGTCGCTCAGGAAATGCGTGGAGCCTGAGGAACATCTCCATTGGAGGACAGTGTGGAGGCTGAGGGAGGGCAGAGATGGCCACCAGCACCAGGATGTGGTCAAGCCCTCCACAGCCCAAGGTTACCTGGACACTAGGACCAACAACTGGTGCCAGATGCTCTTTGGGTACCTGCCCTGATCCACTGCCCAGATTCTATAGGTGTTAACTGTTCCCTGTATTTTCTTGTTTTTTGTTTTTCTTTTCTTTTTTTGTGGCAGGGTCTCAGTCCCCCCCAGTCTGGAGTGCAGTGGTGCTATCTTGGCTCACTACAACCTCTGCCTCCCCAGTTCAAGCGATGCTCACGCCTCAGGCTCCCGAGTCACTGGCACGACAGGTGTCTGTCACCACACCCAGCTAATTGTATTTTTAGCAGCGACAGAGTTTCGCCATGTTGGCCAGGCTGGTCTCAAACTTCCAACCTCAGGTGATCCGCCCGCCTCAGCCTCCCAAAGTGCTGGGATTACAGCTATGAGCCACTGCTCCCAGCCGCCTGTTTGCGTTTTCTGAATTCCATTTGGCATTCCATTGGTATTAGAGCCCCAGGGCTGCCTACATATCTCCACAAACTGGGTGGCTTAACATGACAGAAATTTGTTCTAGAGGCCAGAAGTGCACCATCAAGGTGTCCACGGGGTCAGGCTCCCTCTGAGGCTCTAGGGGAGAATCCTTCCTTTCCAGTCCTGTCTTCTGGTGGCCGTGGGCAATCCTGGGCTTGTGGTGACATCGCTTCAATCTCTGCCTCCAACTTTTCCCAGGGCTTTCTCCTCTGTGTCTGTGTCTTCTGTCTCTTAGAAAGACTCTTGTCACTGGATTTAGAACCCAACCAGGTAATCAAGAGTAATCTCATCTTGAGATCTTTCATTAAATATCCTGTTTCCTAGCCAAGTGTGGTGGCTTACACCTGTAATCTCAGCAATTTGGGAGGCCAAGGCAGGAGGATTGCTTGATGCCAGGAGTTCAAGGCCAGCCTGGGTAACATAGGAAGACCCCCATCTCTACAAAATACGAGAAAAATTAGCTGGGTGTGGTGGTAAACACCTGTAGTCCCAGCTACTTGGGAGGCTGAGGGAGGAGGATCCCTTGAGTCTGGGAGGTCAAGGCTGCTGTGAGCTGTGATCACACCACCGCACTCTGGCCTGGACAACAGTGAGAGCCTGTATTTTTTTTTTTTTTTAAAGACTCTGTTTCCAAATATAGTTTATTAGTTCATTTACAGGTTCAGGGCTTAGGATGTAGAAACATGTTTTAGGGGACAACAATTAACCGTTACCCTGCTCTTTTTTTTTTTTTTTTTTTTTTTTTGAGATGGAGTCTCACTCTGTAGCCCAGGCTGGAATGCAGTGGCATGATCTCAGCTCACTGCAACCTCCAAGGCGGGCAGATCACCTAAGGTCAGGAGTTCAAGACCAGCCTGGCCAACATGGTGAAACCCCATCTCTACTAAAAATGCAAAAATTAGCCAGGCATGGTGGCAGGCGCCTGTAATCTCAGCTACTTGGGAGGCTGAGGGAGGAGAATTGCTTGAACTCAGGAGGCGGAGGTTGCAGTGAGCTGAGATTGTGCCACTGCACTCTAGCCTGGGCAACAGAGTAAGACTCCGTCTCAAATAAATAAAATAAAATTATTAATCAGAACCATCATTCCATCTACTTTCTTTTCTTTCCTTTTATTGTTTTTTCTTCACCCTCCCCTCCCCACCCTTCTTCCTTTGACTTTCCTCTGTAGACTTCTCACGTCCTTGCAACTGTATTCATTGTCGAGTTTCTAACTGTATTCTCTGTTGCCACTGTAACAAAATGACCAAAAACCTAGTGACTTAAAACAACATAAATGTATTCTATTTATGTTTATTATTTATTTATTTTTGAGACGAGTTGCTCTGTTGCTCAGGCTGCAGTGCAGTGGCATGATCTCAGCTCACTGCAACCTCCATCTCCTGGGTTCAAGCAATTCTCCTACCTCAGCCTCCCTAATAGCTGGGATTATAGGCACCCCCCACCACGCCCAGCTAATTTTTGCATTTTTAGTAGAGACGGGGTTTCACCACGTTGGCCAGGCTGCAGGCTGATTTCTAACTCTTTTTTTTTTTGAGACGGAGTCTTGCTCTGTCGCCCAGGCTGGAGTGCAGTGGCCGGATCTCAGCTCACTGCAAGCTCCGCCTCCCGGGTTTACGCCATTCTCCTGCCTCAGCCTCCCAAGTAGCTGGGACTACAGGCGCCCGCCACCTCGCCCGGCTAGTTTTTTTGTATTTTTTAGTAGAGACGGGGTTTCACAGTGTTAGTCAGGATGGTCTCGATCTTCTGACCTCGTGATCCGCCCGTCTCGGCCTCCCAAAGTGCTGGGATTACAGGCTTGCGCCACCGTGCCCGGCCGTTTTCTAACTCTTGATCTTGGGTGATCCACCCGCCTTGGCCTCCCAAAGTGCTGGGATTACAGGTGTGAGCCACCATGCCCAACCACAAATGGATTCTCTTACAGTTCTAAAGATCGGAAGTCTAAAACCAAGATGTAGCCAGGTATTATGGCTCACATCTAATCCCAGCACTTTGGGAGGCCAAGGTGGGAGGAGCTCTTGAGTCCAGGAGTTGGAGACCAGTCTGGGCAACATGGCAAAATCCCGTCTCTACCAAAAAATCCAAAAATAGGGCCAAGCGCAGTGGCTCACACCTGTAATCCCAGCACTTTGGGAGGCCGAGGCAGGTGGATCACGAGGTCAAGAGATTGAGACTATCCCGGCCAACGTGGTGAAACCCCGTTCTCTACTAAAATTACAAAAATTAGCTGGGTGTGGCAGCATGCATCTGTACTCTCAGTTACTCGGGAGGCTGAGGCAGGAGAATTGCTTGAGTCCAGGAGGCGGAGGTTACAGTGAGCCAAGATCGTGCCACTGCACGATCTGTCTCCAGCCTGGAGACAGAGCAAGACTCCGTCAGAAAAAAAAAAAATTAGCGGGGTATGGTGGTTCACTCCTGTAGTCCCAAGCTACTCCAGAGACTGAGAGGGGAGGATCGCTGGAGCTGGGGATGTCTAGGTTGCAGGGAGCCATACTCACGCCACTGCACTCCATCTTGGGTGACAGAGCAAGACCCTGTCACAAAAATACAAATTAAAAAAATAAAACCAGCAGGGTGCAGTGATTCACACCTCTAATCTCAACACTCTGGGGGCCGAGGTGGGTGTATGGCTTGAACCCAGGAGTTTGAGCCCAGCCTGAGCAATATGGTGAGACACCCATCTCTACAGAAAATACAAAAATTTAGCCAGGTGTGGTGGTGCGTGCCTGTCGTCCCAGTTACTGGGGAGGCTGAGCCCTGGAAGCCGAGGTTGTAGTGAGCCAAGATCAAGCCACTGCACTCCAGCCTGGGTGACAGAGTGAGACACTGTCTCAAAAAATTAATTAAAAGTAAAAAATAAATACATAAATAAAACAAAAATGTCGCTGGGCTGTGTTCCTGCTCAGGGGACTCAGAGAAGAATTCATTTCTTTGTCTTTTTTCAGCTTCTGGAGTCAGCCTGCATTGTTTGGTTCAGTGTAATGAAGAATTTAACCTTCCCCAAAGAGAGGTAAGACCTTTGTCTTCTGTGCCTTTGAGGTCACCTCCTCTAAATCTCTGGAATGTTGTTCCTGATAAGATTATTTTGGTTTACCTATCAGCCTTAGGCCAACTAGCTAGTAGCAGTGTGACTCAGGGTGGGGCCCTGGGGTCACAGGTGACCTCTGGAAGGGCTAGGGACTGAGGTCACGTCAGTCTCATGGAGGACTACTGGGTTTACGCGTCTCGGGGGTAATGAAGGTTCTGGACAGTGAGGCTTCTGTGAGCTTCCGTGGTTGACAAAGCTCCATGTGTACTGTCACACACTGTTGCTGGGTAAAGGGAGTGCTGTCCACATTCCATGGGGACAAGAGGGCTGGAAGCCTAATGATGGGACCCCACCGCCAGGCTCTGCTGAATGCCCGTCTTCCCTGGGCTGATTTTCACCTGTATTCTTGCGCTATAATACACCATAACCGGGAGCATGACAGCTTTCAATGAATTATTCTTCTTCTTCTTTTTCTTTTCTTTTTTTTTTTTGAGGTGGAGTCTTGCTCTGTTGCCCGGGCTGGAGTGCAGTGGCGCGATCTTGGCTCACTGCAATCTCCGCCTCCCAGGTTCACACAATTCTCCCGCCTCAGCTTCCCAAGTAGCTGGGACTACAGGCGCCCACCACCACCCCCGGCTAATTTTTTGTATTTTTAGTAGAGAAGGGTTTTCAGGCCGGGCGCAGTGGCTCAAGCCTGTAATCCCAGCACTTTGGGAGGCCGAGACGGGCGGATCACGAGGTCAGGAGATCGAGACCATCCTGGCGAACACGGTGAAACCCCGTCTCTACTAAAAAATACAAAAAACTAGCCGGGCAAGATGGCGGGTGCCTGTAGTCCCAGCTACTCGGGAGGCTGAGGCAGGAGAATGGCGTAAACCCAGGAGGCGGAGCTTGCAGTGAGCTGAGATCCGGCCACTGCACTCCAGCCTGGGCGACAGAGCGAGACTCCGTCTCAAAAAAAAAAAAAAAAAAAAAAAAAAAAGAGAAGGGTTTTCATCATGTTAGCCAGGGTGGTCTCTATTTCCTGACCTTGTGATCTGCCCGCCTCAGCCTCTCAAAATGCTGCGGCTGCAGGCGTGAGCCCTGGCCTTTGTTTGTTTTTTTGAGATAAGAATCTTGCTCTGCTTCCCAGGCTGGAGTGCAGTGGTGTGATCTTGGCTCACTGCAACCTCCGCTTCCCAAGATGCAGCAATTCTTGTGCCTCAGCCTCCCAAGTAGTAGCTGGGACTACAGGCATGTGCCACCACATCTGGCTACTTTTTGTATTTTTGGTAGAGACGGGGTTTCACCATGTTGGCCATGGCGGGTCTTGAACTCCTGGCCTCAAGTGATCTGCCTACCTCAGCCTCCCGAAGTGCTGGAATTACAGGCGTGAGTCACTGTGCTCCACCCACTTCCGTGAATTCGGCTAGCAAATTAGCAAACCTCCAGAGTAGGTCAGATTACAGGCGTGTGCCACCATGCTCTACTAATTTTTGTATTTCTTTTTTTTTTTTTTTTCCCAAGATGGAGTCTCGCTAATTCTCGCAAAGAATTTCTTGAACCCGGGAGGCAGAGGTTGCAGTGAGCCAAGATTGTGCCACTGGACTCCAGCCTGTGTGACAGAGCCAGACTCTGTCTCAAAAAAAAAAAAAAAAAAAAAAAAAAAAAAAAAGGCTGGGTGTGGTGGCTTACACCTGTAATCCCAGCACTTGGGAGGCTGAAGCAGGCGGATCTCCTGAGGTTGGGAGTTTGCGACCAGCCTGACCAATATGGAGAAACCCTGTCTCTACTAAAAATACAAAATTAGCCAGGTGTGGTAGCGGGCACCTGTAATCCCAGCTACTCCAGAGGCTGAGGCAGGAGAATCACTTGAACCCGGTTGGTGGACGTTTCAGTGAGCCGAGATCGCACCATTGCACTCCAGCCTGGGCAACAAGAGCGAAACTCTGTCTCAAAAAAAAAACAGGCCGGGCGCGGTGGCTCAAGCCTGTAATCCCAGCACTTTGGGAGGCCGAGGCGGGCGGATCACGAGGTCAGGAGATCGAGACCATCCTGGCTAACACGGTGAAACCCCGTCTCTACTAAAAATACAAAAAAACTAGCCGGGCGCGGTGGCGGGCGCCTGTAGTCCCAGCTACTCGGAGGCTAAGGCAGGAGAATGGCGTGAGCCCGGAGGCGGAGCTTGTAGTGAGCCCAGATCACGCCACTGCACTCCAGCCTGGGTGACTGAGCGAGACTCCGTCTCAAAAAAAAAAAAAAAAAAAAAATTCAGCTCCTTTATCTTCTACTAAGCAGGGCTTGGATTGTTTTTTGTTGTTGTTGTTTTTTAAGATGGAGTCTCACTCTGTCGCCCAGGCTGGAGGGTAGTGGCACTATCTCAGCTCACTGCAACCTCCGCCTCCCAGGTTCAAGTGATTCTCCTGCCTCAGCATTTCCAAGTAGCTGGGATTACAGGCACACGCTACCATGCCCGGCTAATTTTTGTATTTTTAGTAGAGATGGGGTTTCACCATGTTGGTCAGGCTGGTCTCGAACTCCTGATCTCGTGATCTGCCTGCTTCAGCCTCCCAAAGTGGTGGGATTACAGATGTGAGCCACCGTGCCCTGCCCGGGCTTGGATTTTATGGAGAGGAAAAGCAGGGGAGCTGCCAAGGGGGTTAAACTTGAGGAGGGAGTTCAAATGGACTGCACTGCAAAGCCTGCAGACTTGCAATGAATGTGAAGCTTTAAGTGGGATTAAGTTCAAACAGAAAATATTCCAAACACATTTTTCACATTCTTGGCTAGTGAAATGGTTTATGCTGATGAGAGAAGGCGAAGCTGAATCCCAGAATGGGTCGAGGCAGAGAAAACAAATCTGCCTTAAAGAGACAGACCTTTTCAGCCGGGCGCTGTGGCTCATGCCTGTAATCCCAGCACTTTGGGAGGCTGTGGCAGGCGGATCACGAGGTCAGGAGTTCCAGACCAGCCTGACCAACATGGTGAAACCTTGTCTCTACTAAAAATACAAAAATGAACCGGGCGTGGTGGCGGGTGCCTGTAATCCCAGCTACTCAGGAGGCTGAGGCAGGAGAATCGCTTGAACCTGGGAGGTGGAGGTTGCAGTGGGCCAAGATCACGCCATTGCACTCCAGTCTGGGTGACAGAGCTAGATTCCATCTCAATAAATAAATAAATAGGCCGGGCACGGTGGCTCAAGCCTGTAATCCCAGCACTTTGGGAGGCCGAGACGGGCGGATCACGAGGTCAGGAGATCGAGACCATCCTGGCTAACACGGTGAAACCCCGTCTCTACTAAAAATACAAAAAACTAGCCGGGCGAGGTGGCGGCGCCTGTAGTCCCAGCTACTCGGGAGGCTGAGGCAGGAGAATGGCATAAACCCGGGAGGCGGAGCTTGCAGTGAGCTGAGATCTGGCCACTGCACTCCAGTCCGGGCGACAGAGCAAGACTCCGCCTCAAAAAAAAATAAAATAAAATAAAATAAATAAATAAATAAATAAATAAAAAGAGACAGACCTTTTCTTGGAAATGTTAAAAAGAGACACACCAAAAAAGAGATGGATTTTACCGGTGGCTGTTTGTGTTTGCGCTGCTGATTAGTTGTAACATGAATTATCCAGAGGGCTTTTAAAAAAATATTGATGGCCCAGAACCATCCCAGAGCTATGTAGCCAGTATCTGTGGGGCAGGAGGATAGGACCAGGCATTGATATTCCTTTACGAGGAATGCCTTTTATTAAGAGCTGACTGGGGCTGGGCGTAGTGGCTCATGCCTGTCATCCCAGCACTTTGGGAGGCCAAGGCTGGTGGATCACTTGAGCTTAGGAGTTCAAGACTAGCCCTGCCAACATGGTGAAACCCCGTTTCTACTAAAAATACAAAATTATCTGGACATGGAGATGCACGTCTGTATTCCCAGCTACTTGGGAAACTGAGGCAGGAGAATCACTTGGACCCGGGAGGCGGAGTTGCAGTGAGCCAAGATCATGCCATCATGCCATTGCACTCCAGCTTGGGCAACAAAAGCGAAACTCTGTCTCATTAAAAGAAAAAACAAAAAACAAAGGAGATGACTGGGCCAGGTGCAGTTGCTCACACCTGAAATCCCAGCACTTTGGGAGGCCACAACAGGAGGATCGCTTGAGCCCAGGAGTTTGAAACCAACCTGGGCAAAATAGACCCTCTGTCTACAAAAAATTTAAAAATTAGCCAGGTATTGTGGTGGTATATATAAAGTTTCAGTGCCGCAAAAGAAATAGCACTCGAATATAAAATTTTCTTTTTAATTCTCAGCAAGGTAAGGTACTTCTATAGAAGGGTAGGCCCTTGCAGATGGAGCAATGGTGAGCACACACTTGGACAAGGGAGGGAAAGGGGTTCTTATCCCTGACACACGTGGCTTCTGCTGCTGTGTGGTTTCCCTGTTGGCTAGGGTTAGACCGCACAGGCTAATCTAATTCCGATTGGCTAATTTAAAGAGAGTGATCAGGTGAGTGCTTTGGTGGGAAAAAAAAATGGTTATGCAGGGTGGATAATGAGCCAGGGTGGAACCGGTAGCAGGTAATCGGAACAGGTGGTCGGAATGAGTCAGGGTGGAGTAGGTAAGTGGAATGAGTCAGAGTGGGGTAGTAATCGAAAAAGGTTGCTTTATGAGGAGGTTAAGTTTAAAAGTAGAAGGCAAACAATGGCACATACTGACATATTAATTCTTTGAAGAGAAATTTAGAATTAATATTTAATAGTGGTGTGTGCCATAGTCCCCACTACTTGAGAGGCTGAGGTGGGAGGATCACTTGAACCCAAGAGTTTGAGACTACAGTGAGTCACGATCACACCATTGTACTCCAGCCTGGGTGACAAGAATGAGACCCTGTCTCAAAAAAACAGAAATAGGCCCAGCACGGTGGCTCATCCCTGTAATCCCTGCACTGTGGGAGGCCAAGGCAGGTGGATCACATGAGGTCAGGAGTTTGAGACCAGTCTGACCAACATGGAGAAACCCCGTCTCTACTAAAAATACAAAATGAGTTAGGTGTGGTGGTGCATGCCTGTAATCCCAGCTACTAAGGAGGCTGAGGCAGGATAATTGCTTGAACCAGGAGGCAGAGGTTTCAGTGAGCCGAGATTGCACCATTGCACTCCAGCCTGGGCACCAAGAGTGCAACAACTGTCTCAAAAAAAAAAAAAAAAAAAAAGGCGGTGCACAGTGGCTCACACCTGTAATCCCAGCACTTTGGGAGGCTGAGGCGGGTGGATCACGGAGTCAGGAGATCAAGATCATCCTGGCTAACACGGTGAAACCCTGTCTCTAGTAAAAAATGCAAAAAAAATTAGCCAGACGTGGTGGTGGGCGCCTGTAGTCCCAGCTACTCGGGAGGCTGAGGCAGGAGAATGGCATGAACCTGGGAGGCAGAGCTTGCAGTGAGCTGGATACTGCCATTGCACTCCAGCCTGGGCGACAGAGCGAGACTCCGTTTCAAAAAAAAAAAAAAGAAAGAAATGGTGATCCAGGTGGGGTGTGGTGGCTCACACCTGTAATCCCAGCACTTTGGGAGGCCAAGGCATGCAGATCACTTGAGGTCAGGAGTTCCAGACAGCCTGGCCAACATGGTGAAACCCCATCTCTACTAAAAATACAAAATGAGCTGGGCGTGGTAGTGCATGCCTCTAATCCCAGCTACTTGGGAGGTTGAGGTAGGAGAATCACTTGAACCGGAAAGGTGGAGGTTGCAGTGAGCCAAGATCGCACCATTACACTCCAGCCTGGGCGACAAGAGCAATACCACGTCTGAAAAAAAAAAAAAAAAAAAGTGATCCAGGCCAGGTGTGGTGGCTTACACCTGTAATCCTAGCACTTTGGGAGGCCAAGGTGGGCAGATCACTTGAGCTCAGGAGTTTGAGACCAGCCTGGCCAACATGTCAAAAACCCATCTCTACTAAAAATACAAAAATCAGCCAGGCATGGTTTAGTCCCAGCTATTGGGGAGGCTGAGGCAGGGGTATAGCTTGAACCTGTGAGGCAGAGATTGCAGTGAGCTGAGATTGCACCATTGCCCTCCAGCCTGGGCGACAGAATGAGACCCGGTCTTCAAAAATAAATTAAATAAATAAATAAATAAATAAAAGAAATAAAAGAAAAAATGGTGATCAAGAGAGGTAGGTGGAATGTCTTTTATGACCCAGCCTCAGAAGTCACATTCTGTCACTTCTACAATATTCTATTGGTGATATACAGAAGAACACAGAGCAATCTTAGTGGGATGTGGGAAGAGACTACATGAAGTGTGTGTTTTACGGGTCCGTGTAAAGAGACCACCAAACAGGCTTTGTGTGAGCAACGAGAGAGAGAGAGAGAGAAAGAAAAGAAAAGAAAGAACTATAATAGGTGTTCAGCATGTACTCCGTTAAAAAAAAAAAAAACAGAATAAAAACTACAAGTTCCAGCAGACATCTCGCATACGACTTCTGAAGATCGGCTTTCCCTGAGCGCAATGATCGCTGGAATTCGTAGTCCAGTGACAAAATCAAGGAGGGACGCGCACTACCGGCCTAGATGACAGAGGAGGGAATCACTACCATTCCGGCCAATGGACAGTTCACGCCGAAACCGAGTGGCGAGCGCATAGCCAATGGGTAAGCCATTCAGCCTGAGTGACATGGGTTGCAACCTACAGGAGGCCCGTGGGGCGGTACGGCGCGCGGCGCCCGTAGTGCGAACCATGGGAGGCGGCTGGTGGTGGGCTCGGGCCGCTCGCCTGGCCCGTCTCCGCTTCCGGAGGTCGCTACTGCCGCCTCAGCGGCCCCGGAGCGGGGGCGCTCGGGGGTCCTTCGCCCCCGGCCACGGCCCCCGCGCCGGGGCTTCGCCACCCCCAGTGTCCGAGCTGGACCGTGCGGACGCCTGGCTCCTCCGAAAGGCGCATGAGACAGGTCGGTGGCTGGAGGTGGGGGCGGTGTGGATGCAACGGGGGTCCTGGGCGCGCGTGGAACCTCGATGGGGCGGGGGCTTCTGCAGGAAACGGGGCCCGGGCTCGGCTCCGAGAAGGGCTTCAGTGTGAGAGCACGGAATCGCAGAGTGCAAGAGCGCAGGTGCCCGCGGAGAGGATGGGCTTGCGGGGAGGACGAGGACTCCGCGTAACGGGGCGCCGTAGGGATTGGAGGGGGTGGTAGGGTTGCGCGAGGCAGCCTCGTAGAATCGCGCCTGTCGTGTGAAGAGAGGTTCCAGGGAAAGCTTAGAGTCTGTGGAGTTGGGTACAAGAGGGGTCCGTCCGGATTACAGAGGCCACCACTATGCAGAGAGCGGGAGTGTGGATCCCCGTAGACGAGGGGGAAGTTCAGGATTGGAGGAGGGGACAACCAATAGGGAAAAAGCTCTCTGCTGATTGGAGGGGGAGGTGATCTAGGCTGCAGGGGGCGGGGCTTGTGACGGAGGCGAGGTCCAGAATGGAGCGGACTGGCCATCTATTTTTTTTTTAATTTTATTTTTTTAATGACAATGTTTTGCTCTGTCACCCAGGCTTGAGTGCAGTGGCACAATTGTAGCCCACTGCAGCCTTGAACTCCTGGACTCAAGTCATCCTCTTGCCTCAGCCTCCTGCTTAGCTGGCCCTACAGGCATACACCACCGTGCCCAACTATTTTAATTTATGTAGAGACGGGGTCTCGCTTTGTTGCCCAGGCTGGTCTGAACTCTTGGGCTCGTACAATCTTCCTGCCTTGGCTTCCCAAAGTGCTGGGATTACAGGCGTGAGCTACCTCACTGGGCCAGGACTGGGTATCTAGATATAGGGTGTGGTGGGCTGTTTGTAAGGGACTTGAATGGGGACAGACGTGGACGGGATTGGCGCAGGCCATACTCGGTAGGCGATGGCGGCATTTGAAGGAAAGGAAGGGCGAGGCTGAAGTGCGGCCTGGGTTAGGAAACAGTTTGTCCCAGAGTTCTGAGACAGAAGTGAGTGGGCAGGCCGTGGGGGTATACGTAGAGGGAGGGGCTTGGTCTGGATGGCTCTTCAGATTGGAGGTTCTGCAATTTTGCCCCTGGATTGTCCTCCACATTCTGCAGGGACTGTTTTGAATCCTTTATTTTTTTGAGACGGAGGCTCGCTCTGTCGCCCAGGCTGGAGTGCAGTGGCACAATCTTGGCTCACTGCAACCTCTACCTCCTGGATTCGAGTGATTCTCCTCCCTCAGCTTCCCGAATAGCTGGGATTACAGGCACATGCCACCACACCCTGCTAATTTTAGTATTTTTAGTAGAGACGGGGTTTGACTATGTTGGCAAGGCTAGTCTCAAACTCCTGACCTCATGATCTACCTGCCTTGGCCTCCCAGAGTGCTGGAACTACAGGCGTGAGCCACAGCACCCGGCCCTTTTTAGTGTTACAGAGTTTCGGGGAGAGGGGCACTGAGGTGGAGGCCAGAGAGCATGTAGGGGGATGCGGTTAGGTGAGGGACTTCCTGGAAGAGGTGAGGATTTGGGGTGGGCTTGTCTTGTGGCTGCATGGGGTGGAGTGAGCTGAAGGGAGCCCCTTCAGTTTTACTGGGCAAGGGAGATTGAGGAGGTAGGGTTGGGGGTGATGTTAATCCCCCCATGTCTCCCTCCCTCCAGCCTTTCTCTCCTGGTTCCGCAATGGCCTCCTGGCGTCGGGCATCGGAGTCATCTCCTTCATGCAGAGTGACATGGGTCGGGAAGCAGCATATGGTGAGTACAGATCCCCACTCTCGCCCCCACCAGGGAACCAGGGAATCCAGAGCCCATACTACCTGTCCTGGTGAGGGTGGACTTTCCCACCCCACCCCATCCCACTCCCAGTAGTAAGTATAGAAGCCCCATTCTTCCCCCACCAGGAAGACACCCCTCCCATGGGCCCAGCTGAATGGGTGGTCCAGGACATGGCTATGGTCCCCTCCCCTCCGATCTGATTCTCAAAGATGCAGTCCAGCCCCTGGCACGGCCCTGCCTCTGTTCCTGTCTCCTCAACCCTGACTTTGCTCCCAGACCATCCCCCACACCCCCGATACCTTTTCGTCCCCCGACCTTGGCCCTGTCGCTACCCTGCCTCTCCCGCAGGCTTCTTCCTGCTGGGCGGCCTGTGCGTGGTGTGGGGCAGTGCCTCGTACGCGGTGGGCCTGGCGGCGCTGCGAGGGCCCATGCAGCTGACGCTGGGGGGCGCGGCCGTGGGCGTGGGCACCGTGCTTGCCGCCAGCCTGCTCTGGGCGTGCGCAGTGGGCCTCTACATGGGGCAGCTGGAGCTGGACGTGGAGCTGGTGCCCGAGGACGACGGGACGGCCTCCGCGGAAGGCCCTGATGAGGCGGGTCGGCCGCCACCCGAGTGAACGACACGGCCATGGGGCCTGGCAGGCGCTGGACGACAGCGCCCGAGGACTGGGACATTAAAACCTGACCTCCCCTCCTCCAGATGCAGAGTGCTGGTTCATGTTCCTTGGGGAAGGGCGGCGAGGAGCGGACTAACTGGAGAGGCGGGAGGGCGGGTGGTGGGAGAGGGAGGAGAGGACCCGGAGGGGAGACAGAAATGGACAGAGGAGCTCAGAGCCCGGAGCCCAAACCACTGCTGGGAGAGCTGGCGTTTAATTCTCAGGGCTACGGGCACAGCCGGGTCCGCTGTCCCGGGGGGGGGTCCCCGGTCGTCGCAGGGTCCAGTGCCGGCGGCTCTGCCAGTCCTCAGTCCCCCTTCCGTGGCAGCCTGGTGCCCGCAGGCCCGGGGTAGGGCAGGCCCAAGGGCGGGTAAAAGGCCTCCGGGAGCGCAGGGCCCGGACCCAGCCTCTGCAGGTGCGGGTACACCAGGCCCAGCTCCGCGGGGCCATAGCGGATGGTGCCGGGCGTGCACAGGCCTCGCACTACCGGCGGCAGGAAGCCCGCGTGCAGGAGGGCGGGCGGGGGGTCCCCGGGAGGCACCAGGCCCCATGGCCGCACCGGATCCTGCTTCAGGACACCTGCCCGGATGACAGAGGTGAACTCGGGCCGCGGGGTGGCCGGGTGGCCGGAGGGATCCTTGTCGCCACTGTCCTCTGAGCCTTTGGTTTCCCTCGGGCTGGGCTCCACTTTGATGCGTTTGCTCTGGGTCTGGGGGGCCTCGTTCTCCGCCGGGGCAGCCTGCTTCCCTTCAGTCGGAGGCTCTAGCTCGGGAAGAAGAAGATGCTCAGGGCCTGTATGTGTCCCCAGCCCTCCGTCTTCCTATCTTTGGAATGGAGCTGTGCTCGATGGGCCAGACCTGTAGTTCTCAGCTGGGAGTGGTTTTTTTTTTTTTTTTTTTTTTTTTGAGAGAGAGTCTTGCTCTTTCCCCCAGGCTGGAGTGCACTAGCACCATCTGGGCTCACTGCAACCTCCGCCTCTGGGGTTCAAGCTATTCTCCTGCCTCAGCCTCTCGAGTAGCTGGGATTACAGGGCACTCCACCACACCCAGCTAATTTTTCTATTTTAAGTAGAGATAGGGTGTCGCCATGTTGGCTAGACTGGTCTCAGACTCTTGACCTCAGGTGATCTGCCTGCCTGAGCCTCCCAAAGTGCTGGGATTACAGGCGTGAGCCACTGCGCCCAGCCAGCTGGGAGTGGTTCTGTCCCCAGGAGAGACCTGGCAATGTCTGGAGATATTTTGGGGTGTCACAACTCTGGGGAGGGTACCAATGGCATCTAGAGGGTAGAGGCCAAGGATGCTGTTAAATAAACATCCCATAGTGTCACCCCAACACAGAATCACCTGGCCCTAAAATGTCAGTAGAGCAGAAATCAAGAAACCCAGACCTGTGCTGTTCAATGGAAGTTTCCAGGATAGAGCTTTCTGTGGTAATGGAAATGTTCTACATCCGCACTGTCCCACAAAGCAGCCACTGGCCACATGTGGCCACTGTGCACGCAAAATGTGGCAGGTGTGAGTGAGGACATGGATTTAAAGTGTTTTTTTGTTTGTTTTTGTTTCTTTGCAGGGCAAGGTGGCTCACGCCTATAATCCCAGCACTTTGGGAGGCTGAGGCGGGTGGATCACCTGAGGTCAGGAGTTCGAGACCAGCCTGGCCAACATGGCAAAACCCTGTCTCTACTAAAAATATTAAATTAGCCAGGCATGGTGGTGGGTGCCTGTATTCCCAGCTACTTGGGAGGCTGAGGCAGGAGAATCGCTTGAACCCAGGAAGCGGAGGTTGCAGTGAGCTGAGATTGTGCTATTGCACTCCAGCCTGGGCAATAAGAGTGAAACTCTGTTCCCCCAAAAAAGTAAATAAATAGATTTTTTTGAGACGAGATCTCACCCCGCCACCCAGGCTGGAGTGCAGTGCAGCCGTCACAGTGCACTGCAACCTCTAACTCCCGGGCTCAAGCAATCCTGCCACCTCAGCCTGAGGACCTAGGACTATGGGTGCATACCACCATACCCGGCTTGGCTAATTTTTAAAATTTTTTGTTGAGACAGGGTCTCACTATGTTGCCCACGCTGGTCTTGAACTCTTAGGCTAGAGCAGTTCTTTTACCTCGGCCTGCCAATGTTCTGGGTTTACAGGCATAAGCCAACACGCCTGGCTTGGATTTTAATTTTTTTTTTTTTTTTTTTTTTTTTTTTTTTGTGAGATGGAGTCTCGCTCTGTTACCCGGGCTGGAGTGCGGTGGTGTAATCTCAGCTCACTGCAACCTCTGACTCCTGGGTAGAAGCGACTCTTCTGCCTCAGCCTCCTGAGTAGCTAGGACTACAGGCACATGCCATCATGCCCAGCTAATTTTTTTTTTTTTTTTTTTTTTGAGACGGAGTCTTGCTCTGTCACCCAGACTGGAGTGCAGTGGCGTGATCTCGGCTCACTGCAACCTCTGCCTCCTGGGTTCAAGCGATTCTCCTGCCTCAGCCTCCGGAGTAGCTGGGACTACAGGAGCACGGCACCATGCCCGGCTAATTTTTTGTATTTTAGTAGAGATGGGGTTTCACCATTATTAGCCAGGATGGTCTCCATCTCCTGACCTCGTGATCTGCCTGCCTCGGTCTCCCAAAGTACTGGGATTACAGGCGTGAGTCACCAGGCCCGGCCTGGATTTTAAAATTTTTTTTTTTTTTCGAGACAGAGTCTCGCTCTGTTGCCAGGCTGGAGTACAGTGGTGCAATCTTGGCTCACTGTAACCTCTGCCTCCCGGGTTCATGCCATTCCAAGCTCCTGCCTCAGCCTCCCAAGTAGCTGGGACTACAGGCGCCCGCCACCACGCCCAGCTAATTTTTGTATTTGTAGTAGAGATGAGGTTTCACCATGTTGGTCTCGATCTCTTGACCCTGTGATCCACCCGCCTCAGCCTCCCAAAGTGCTGGGATTACAGGCGTGAGCCACCGTGCCCGGCCTGGATTTTAATTTTAATTGCATATAAATGGCTGCATGTGGCTAGTGGCTTCTGGAATGGACAGCCGGGACCCAAAGGTTCCTTGGAGCTTCCCAGGGCCTGAGGTGGGAGGTGGGGCTCACCTGTGGGCTCTGGCCCCGGGCTGGATGCCTCCTCACAGGCCACGCTGGCTGGAAGCTGGAAGGCATCCAAAGGAGTTTGGCCACCCTCGGCTTGGCTGGGGACAAGATGGATGCGGTTAGGAGCCAGGGGTCCTTGGCCTCTCAGGACTCCCTCCTGCTTTACCCAACTTGTGGCAGTAAATGTGGACACCCCTATGGGTAAAGGTGGATCCCCATCCTGAGGCATTTACAGGGCTCATCACCAGATCTCTAAACTCCGGGTTGATTCCTAGCCTGGCGTGGCCCTCGCTCCTAAGGCCAGACCTGGATAGCCGGTGGCCACCTGGATGTCACCACCTGTGTGTCCTCTGGCACCTTATGCCTATCTGATGTCTGCATTGCCCTTTCAAACCTGCTGTTCCTCTCAGGAGCTCAAATCCGGGCTCAGCAAAGCCAGAGACCTGGGCAGAAGATGGTCTCCTCCCCCATAGAGTCTGGCACTTTCCAGGACTGGCCCCAGCCTCTGCCCTGGTCCTCCAGCGCCCATCTTGTCCCTCAGTGCCTCCTTCATGGCAGCTAGAAGGGTTTTTTTTTTTTTTTGAGACGGAGTCTCACTCTGTCGCCCAGGCTGGAGTGCAGTGGCATGAACTTGGCTCACTGCAACTTCCGCCTCCTAGGTTCAAGTAATTCTCCTGCCTCAGCCTCCCGAGTAGCTGGGATTACAGGCGCATGCCACCACACCCGGCTAATTTTCTTTATTTTTAGTGGATACAAGGTTTCACCATCTTGACCAGGCTGGTCTTGAACTCTTGACCTCATGATCCACCAGCCTTGGCCTCCCAAAGTGCTGGGATTCCAGGCGTGAGCCACTGCACCTGGCCTAGAAGGGTGTTTTTTCCTTTCTTTTCTTTTTTTTTTTTTGAGACAGGGTTTCACTCTGTTGCCCAGGCTGGCGTGCAGTGGCACGGTCACAGCTCACTGCAGCCTTGACCTCCTGGGCTCAGGTGATCCTCCCACCTCAGCCTCTGGAGTAGCTGGGACCACAGGTGCATGCCACCCTAACTGGCCAATTAAAAAAAAAATTTTTTTTTAATAGAGATGGGACCTCACTTTGTTGCCCAGGCTGGTCTTCAGCTGCTGGGCTCAGGCAAACTACCTGCCTCAGCCTCCCAAATTGTTGGGATTACAGGCATGAGCCACTATGTCCGGTCTAGAGCAGTCTTTCTAAAAAGCAGATTTGACTATGATCCTCTCCAGCTCTAAAGCTTTCTATGGCTCCGCAGTGCCCCTGCACCAAAAGGCCAGGCCATCATCTTCAGGCTGGTTTCTCACTGCTTTCTACTCCCACCCCAAGCATTACCTTTAGGGTCAGGCTGTTGCTTGGAACCCTTTCTCTGCTTGGAACACCCCTCACTGCTTCTTTCCATTAGTTGCTGTGCTCTGTGGGCCTCCCCTGGTAAGAGCCTGCCATGGCTCCCCAGTGCCCCAGAGTCAAGAGTTCAGACCCTTCACCTGAGCCTAAGGAGGCTGTGAGCCTGCCCCTGCCTTCCTCAGAGATACTGTCCCCCTCCCCCTGGTGACTCCTCTGTCTCCTGCCAGCAAGACCATTCCACTCTGGGCCTCTGCTCTCACCATCCTCCCCCTCCTTCCCCTTCCTATCTGCAGAGGGCTTGTCCCATTCTAGAAGCCCTCTCCAAAGCACCCTCACCGGAGGTGGGGAGAGACAGCAGGGCCCCGAGTCCCCTGCAGGAGGGGTGGGCACAGCCCTCACCTGAGCACGTGGCTGACCCAGAGCACATGGTGCTCCCCGGGGCTCTTCCCGCTCCCAGCCACTGTGGCCACGGATTGCAGCCACACGAAGCCCCCGGCGCGCTGCAGCCAACGGTAGTAACCGGTCATCACCTGACCCTTGTCCAGCACTGGGCCCAGCCCAGGGGTGGGAGAGACGGGAAGGGGTGGGGTGGGGACAGGGACGAGACAGAGAGAGACAGGTGGATAGGAGGAGACAGGAGGAGTGAGAGAGAGCAGGGGAGTGGGCAGGGAGACCGTGGGAAGAAGAGATAAAGGTGAAAGCACAGAGAGAGAGGCAGAGTCAGAGAGACTGAGAAGTAGTCCAGCAGTGAGGCCTCTTGGGTGTTTTGGAGACCCCACAGCCCCGCTGACACCCCCTCCCAACATCCTGAGGCATCGCTCAGTCTCCTTGCTGCTCTTCCAATGCTAAACGGAGTCCCTGGAGCTGTAGGTGCAGCAGGAGGCACTGTGGGCAGCCCTGAAGAAGGACTTCCAGGGACCAGGGAGTGGGGTACTCGGGTGTGGGGGGTGGTAGGCAGGCGTGGTGGGTGGAGGTGGGTCTCACAGTCCACATGGCTCTGGCGGATCCTGGTGGCGTCCTGTCCATGGACAAACTGGTAGCAGCTGCGGCCCACCAGCTCTGAGGGCCCCAGGTCCATGTGGTCGCTGACTCTGGGGGGTGACAGAGAAGAGGGGAGGAGTCCACGGGGTAGGGGGAGAGGCAGAGTTGGCTCCAGAGTCACCTGGGGTTCAAACCCTTGCTGTAAAATGGGTGCAATATGTAATCCCAGCACTTTGGGAGGCCGAGACAGGCGGATCACGAGGTCAGGAGATCGAGACCATCCTGGCTAACATGGTGAAACCCCGTCTCTACTAAAAATACAAAAAACTAGCCGGGCGAGGTGGCGGGCGCCTGTAGTCCCAGCTACTCGGGAGGCTGAGGCAGGAGAATGGCGTGAACCCGGGAGGCGGAGCTTGCAGTGAGCCGAGATTGCGGCACTGCACTCCAGTCTGGGCGACAGAGCGAGACTCTGCCTCAAAAAAAAAAAAAAAAAAAAAGGGTGCAATAACAGTGTTGGCAGGTGTGGTGGCTCACACCTGTAATCCCAACACTTTGGGAGGCTGAGGCATGCGGATCACTGGAGTTCAGGAGTTCGAGACCAGCCTGCCTAAGATGGTAAAACGCTGTCTCTACTAAAAATACAGAAATTAGCTGGTTGTGGTGGTGCACGCCTATAATCCCAGCTACTTGAGAGGCTGAGGCAGGAGAATCACTTGAACCCAGGAGGTGGAGGTTGCAGTGAGCTGAGATCATGTCACTGCACTCCAGCCTGTGTGACAGAGTGAGACTCCGTCTCAAAACAAACCACACAACAGTGTCTCTCCCGGGGTAGCCGTGAGCATTCAGGCGGATGCTAAGTGGCAAGGCCCTAGGCACCCTGGAGGCCTCCGAGCATGGGGCTATTTTAACACTTCATTTGTCTCCACTATGGAGTGCAGGAGAGGAAATGGATGGGAGATGAGAGGCCGGAGAAATGGGCTGAGATGGGCCAAGCTCTGCAGCCCCAAAAGGAGGGCCTGGACCCAAGACACAGCCCCTCTTCCATCCCCGAAGGCACCCCTGGGCCAGGCCTCTGCCCTGGTCCCCTGCCTTCCCTCCCTTCTCCCTATCATCCTGTCCCTCCACTGCTGTCCCGCCTCCCATGGTTCCCCAGTGCCGTACCCTGCAGACCCGGCACTCCCTCTGACTTCCCATGTACCCCCAGATCTCCATTGTGACCCCTATCCACCCGCCACAGCCCCCAACCCCGGTACCTGCTCTCACAGGCAAGGATGGTGAGACCCAAGCTGAGACGGAAGACGATCATGTGTCCGTGGAGTGGCAGCTCAGCCAGGGGGGCCGGAGGCAACGTGTGCCCGAGGGCCACAAGGCCCAGGGCATGGGCCCGAAGGCGTCCAGTCACGTGGATGACCTGCTGGTGGTGGGCATGGTTGGAGGGGCAAGGCGGGCCGGTGGCGGCAAGAGGACCATCACTGGGCTGGGTTCCCGCTGTCCCCCACAGTGCTGGGCACTGTGTGACCTCCCCCCGCATTCCCAGACTCAGTTCCCTAAGCCACCTGCAGTCAGTGAAGCCACCAGCCTGGTTCCCTCGGTCACCCTCAATCCGGGGACATGGCTGGCTGGAATACAGGAGCCTGACTGCTCACACCCACCTTGTACCCCGAGGCCTTGACGTGCAGCCCCCTTTTGGTGAGCGTGGATTTCATGCGGACAAAGAAGGAGCGCTCCTGGACCAGGGAGGAGGGGGGCACCTTGGTGAGGCTGGCCTCTGGGACAGAGAGCGAAGAAAGGTTATGGGGTCCCGAAGAGGAAACACACAAGCCACCCTGACCCTTGCAGAGCCAGCCCGGACATAGACACAAGATGCCCACCAGACCACAGCCGCACTCAGAAACATGCCTGGTGACTTTGCAAGCTCATGGCGACAGTATATGGGCTTCCATATGTGGTAGCCATCCGCATCTTTTCTTTTTTTTTGTTTTTGTTTTTTTTTCTTGAGACTGAGTATCACTCTGTCGCCAGGCTAGAGTGCAGTGACACGATCTCGGCTCACTGCCTCCTCAGTTGAAGCAATTCTCCTGCCTCAGCCTCGCAGGTAGTTGGGATTACAGGCGTGTGCCATCACACCCAGCCAGTTTTTGTATTTTTAATAGAGATGGGGTTTTGGCATGTTGGCCAGGATGGTCTCGATCTCTTGACCTCATGATTTGCCTGACTCGGACTCCCAAAGTGCTGGGATTACAGGCGTGAGCCACCTCGCCTGGCCCCATCCACATCTTTCTAATGCTGAAACCCGCCCCGACCCTCCCTTGCTCTGAACCTGCCATAGCTCCCTAGGGCCTTTAGAAGAAAGCCCACCTCTCAAGCCCCACCCTCCAGGTCTCAGCGGAGACTTCTCTTCCAAGAAGCCCTCCCTGACCCCAGGCGGGGTCAGCCATCCCCTCTGGGTTCCCCTATCCCAGCCCTGCCCCATCTGGGTTGCCACTGTCTGAGGACATGTCGGTCTCCCCTCACAGGACTGGGAGACCCAGGTGGGTGGTGCTGGAGCTGTCATGGTCACTAGTGTGTCACCAGGACAGGGGCTGGCCCAGAACAGGGGATTGGGGAATAGCAACAAATAAGACTCACAAATTCAGATCCTTCTGTAACCCCCACAAAACAGTCCTAAAAATATGCTCACACACAGATGACCCTGTGCCTCAAACTCAGGTACGAACACAGTCCCGCTCCCCAACAGCCTGCACGTGTTGCAGACATCGCCCCACGCTTGCAAGCACAGCTGATGTCTCAGATGTTTTTGGTGTTAAGCAAACCCAAGATTGGAAAATCCTATTTACAGGATAGTTAGCCTCATAGGCCCCCAACATCTCAGAGCTAAAAAGAGCCGGCAGGGTAATCTGCAGCACCCTCCCTCCCATACACACTGGGAGTGGAAATTTCCACTGGAGAGAAGGGTTAGGCTTGCTGACCCCGGAGCAGACAGACCTGGGCTGGAATCCAACTCAGTCACTTATAGCTGTGTGATCTGGGGCAATTAACTTAACCTCTCTGCGCTGTGCCTCAGTTTTCTGCTGTAAAATGGAGATAACAGTTTCTGCATTGTGGGGCTGTGCTTAAGATTAATGTTTTTTTTTTTTTTTTTTTTTTTTTTTTTTTTGAGACGGAGTCTTGCTCGGAGTGCAGTGGCGTGATCTCGGCTCACTGCAACCTCCGCCTCCTGGGTTCAAGCGATTCTCCTGCCTCAGCTTTCTGAGTAGTTGGAATTACAGGCGCCTGCACCATGCCCAGCTAATTTTTGTATTTTTAGTAGAGACGGGGTTTCACCATGCTGGCCAGGCTGATCTCAAACTCCCGACCTCAGGTGATCTGCCCGCCTCAGCCTCCCAAAGTGCTGGGATTACAGGCGTGAGCCACCGCACCCTGCGTTTTTTTTTTTTTTTTTTTGAGACACTGATTCTGTCACCCAGGTTGGAGTCAGTGATGTGATCTCCTCACTGCAACCTCTGTCCCCAAGGCTCAAGCCATCCTGTCACCTCCCAAGTAGCTGGGACCACTGGCATATGTCATCATGCCCAGCTAATGTTTTTTTTTTTCTTTTTTTTTTGTTTTATTTTTGGAGACAGAGTCTTGGACTTGCCCAGGCTGGAGTGCAGTGCCACAATCTCTGCTCACTGCAACCTCCATCTCCTGAGTTCAAGTGATTCTCCTGCCTCAGCCTCCCGAGTAGCTGGGACTACAGACACGTGCCACCATACCCAGCTAATTTTTTTTTTTTTTTTTTTAGTAGAGATGGGGTTTCACTGTGCAGGCCAGGCTGGTCTCGAACTCCTGACTTTAGGTGATCCACCCGCCTCGGCCTCCCAAAGTGCTGGGGTCACAGGTGTGCGCCAGCACGCCTGGCCTTTTTCGTAATTTTTGTAGAGATGGGGTTTCACTAAGTTGCCCAGGCTGGTCTCCAACTGAGCTCAAGTGATCCGCCCCGCTGGGCCTCCCGAAGTGCTGGGGTTACAGGCGCAAGTCGCCGCACCCGGCCCTAATGTAGTTATGTAATGTGATTATGTATTTAAAGGCACAGCCCAGCGTACATTCCCTATAAGCCTGCCTTTTTATTTACCTAAGCCTCTCCCAACTCCTTTCAGCAGCCAGGGGGGTCTTTCTGTAGCTCAAATCTTTGAGAGCTTGGCAAGCTTAAGGAGCCAAGTCTCACCGCCTCAATTTATACTCCTATTCCTTTTGCAAAGATTCGTTCTACACAGTTCTAACTTCAGTGCTTTTTGTATAAACGTGGCATGGCTGGATGCAGTACAGCGGGCGTCCCCCGATCTACCCTCAGACTTCATTATTTGGGAGCCCTTAGAATTACCGATCTCGGGGGTATCCGCAAGCGAAGAGGAAGAGGATGAGGAAGAGGAGGAGACGGAGGGCGGGGTTGGGGGGCCGGGGGTCGGGGTCCGCAGCCCCAGTTGCTCCAGCACCTCCGAGTGGTCCCCAGGGTGAATGTAGTCGAAGACGCTGCTGCCCGTCATCTCCACCTGCCGGCGAAGGAGGTGAATGCAGGGGGCGGGTGAGGTGCGCGCGCAGTAACTCGCCCGCCCGCTGGGCTCAGCCTTGCCTCATTTGCCTGCATGCAGGTGCGCTTCATGCCAGTGTATTTTTTTAAGAAAAAAAAAAAATTACCTTTCAAACGGAAGATACCAACTTAGACTCTTCTCGCTTCATACCTAGTGATTAGTAAGGATTTTTCCCCGCCCACTCTATTAAGGGGCTGTGTGTGGGAGTGGGGCATGGGTGGGAGGTGTCAGAGCCTCCGTTTACCCAACTCCTGCTTACTCACTGCCACCCCCATACAGCAAACAACTGTGCCCTGGCATGAATCACTGGGTATCCCAGCAGGAATGAGATTCAAGATACAAACAGGGGAGTGGTTTTTAAGCTTTTTAAGAGTTAGAGCTTTTCAGTCAAACACTTTTACATTCAATTCTACCTTGTAAATCTCTCTCCCAGCAGTCCCCTTCTCTCCCTGCCTCCCTTGATCCAGTCCCCCATCTTCTCCCCACTGTGTTTCTGCCCTTGTGTCCTCACTGGTCTTCTGACCTACAGTTCAAAGATGCCTCTGCAAGTTACTTACCCCACCACCATGGCTGCCATGACTCCTATTGCCCCTCAGGTTGGGGATCACGTGCTTCCCTCAGACTGTTATCCCTCTGGGCTCCTCCCCCTCATTAAATCCTCTCCCACACGAGCTCCAACAGCTTCAAGCCTTTACTACTTCTTCTGCTTTTTTTTTTTTTTTTGATGGAGTTTCGCTCTTGTTGCCCAGGCTGGAGTGCAATGATGTGATCTTGGCTCACCACGCCCTCTGCCTCCCAGGTTCAAGCAATTCTCCTGCCTCAGCCTTCCAAGTAGCTGGGATTACAGGCATGCACCAATACACCTGGCTAATTTTGTATTTTTAGTAGAGATGGGGTTTCTTCATGTTGGTCAGGCTGGTCTCAAACTCCCGACCTCAGGTGATCTGCCTGCCTTGGCTTCTCAAAGTGCTGGGATTATGGGCGTGAGCCACCGTGCCTGGCCTTTTTGTTTTGTTTTGTTTTTGAGACAGTTTTGCTCTCGTTGCCCAGGCTGGAGTGCAATGGGGCAATCTTGGCTCACTGCAACCTCTGCCTCCTAGGTTCAAATGATTCTCCTGCCTCAGCCTCCAGAGTAGCTGGGACTATAGGCATCTGCCATTGCACCCGGCTAATTTTGTATTTTTAGTAGACACCGGGTTTCACCATCTTGCCCAGGCTGGTCTCAAACTCCTGACCTCAGGTGATCTGCCCACCTTCGCCTCCCAAAGTGCTGGGATTACAGGCGTGAGCCACCACACCCAGCCAAGCCTTTCCTCCACTCTTCCTCCTTCCCGTCCTCTTGTCCAAATTCCCCTTCTTTTGGTGTTTTCCTCCTCCGGGAATCTCACTGAAAGGCCACTCACAAGTTGCCAATGCACTGAATTTCCCAAATTTCCTATTTGCAAAAAATATTTGTAAAAATGATCAAAGTTGATAGCAGTTTGTATTGGAGGGACCAGCAAAGCTTAAGGTACTGTGAGATGCCAGCACTCTAAGGATGGGGCTTTCAGTAGGTCTTCCTGCCCTCCCCCTCCACCTTTTTTTTTTTTTTTTTTTGAGATGGAGTTTCACTCTTGTTGCCCAGGCTGGAGTGCAATGGCACGATCTCGGCTCACTGCAACCTCCACTTCCCGGGTTCAAGTGATTATCCTGCCTCAGCCTCCCAAGTAGCTGGGGTTACAGGTGTCCACCACCACACCTGGCTAATTTTGTATTTTTTTTTTTTAGTAGAGAGATGGGGTTTCTCCATGTTGGTCAGGCTGGTCTTGAACTCCCAACCTCAGGTGATTCGCCTGCCTCGGCCTCCCAAAGTGCTGGGATTATGGGCATGAGCCCCTATGCCCGGCCATCTGCCCTTCTTTTACTTACTCATTAGCCTCCAACTGCAGGAGCTGGGGTGAAAACAAGAGCTTGAGATAAAGACAGAAATGCAAGCCGATCAACCAGAACACCACAAAAACCTTCCAAAGCCAGTAAACCTCAATACCTCAATCCCTTCCAATACTAATTGCTCTAGACCTTTTTCTTTTTCTTTTTAAGGCAGAGCCTCACTTTATTGTCCAGATTGGAGTGTAGTGGCTCCATCACGGCTCACTGCCGCCTTGACCCCGTGGGCTCAAGCAATCCTCCCATCTTAACCTCCTGAGTAGCTAGGACAACAGTGTGCCACCATGCCCCGCTAATTTCTAAGTTTTTTTGTAGAGATGGAGGGGGTGGTAGTGGTGGGATGTCTCACTGTGTTGCCCAGGCTGGTTTTGAATTCCTGGCCTCAGGTGATCCTCCTGCCTCAGCCTCCCAAAGTGTTGGGATTATAGGCATGAGCCGGTGTGCCGGGCCTCTAAACCTTTAAAATTGTTAAGAGGAAACAAGTGTTGGCAAATATGGTGCATCTGGCCCGCCAGTCATTGGCAAACGGATCTTTCAGTGAACCTGCTTTCCTCAGATCTACCTGTTACTTTAACAGCCCTCCTCAGCCGGGCACAGTGGCTTATGCTGTAATCCTAGCACTTTGGGAGGCTGAGGCGGGTGGATCACGAGATCAGGAGATCTAGACTATCCTGGCTAACATGATAAAACCCCGTTTCTACTAAAAATACAAAAAGTTAGCCGGGTGTGGTGGCACGTGCCTATAGTCCCAGCTACTCAGGAGGCTGAGGCAGGAGAATTGTTTGAACCTGGGAGCTGGAGGTTGTAGTGAGCCGAGATCGTGCCACTGCACTCCAGCCTGGGCAACAAGAGCAAAACTCCATCTCAAAATAAATAAATAAATAAATAAAAATAAACAAATAAAAACATAAAAATAGGCCGGGCACGGTGGCTCAAGCCTGTAATCCTAGCACTTTGGGAGGCTGAGATGGGCGGATCACCAGGTCAGGAGATCAAGACCATCCTGGCTAACACGGTGAAACCCCGTCTCTACTAAAAAATACAAAAAACTAGCCGGGCGAGGTGGCGGGCGCCTGTAGTCCCAGCTACTCGGGAGGCTGAGGCAGGAGAATGGCGTGAACCCGGGAGGCGGAGCTTGCAGTGAGCTGAGATCCGGCCACTGCACTCCAGCCTGGGTGACAGAGCGAGACTCCGTCTCAAAAAAAAAAAAAAAAAAAAAAAAAAAACCATAAAAATAAAAAATAGCCCTTCTCTGCCTTGGAGGATGAACCGTGTTGGGTGCCGTGTGGGTTGCCAAGGACTTTGGGGACCACAGAGATCCAGTCCATTTTTCTTGCTGCAATGGTGAGGCCAGGAGAGAGGAAGGGCATGCATGGGCCTGGCAAGGGAGATGGTGGCTGAGCCAATCCAGGTCCACTGGGGGTCCCTTACCTGTGAGAGACCCAGATAGATGGAGACTGTCTCTGAGATGTAGAGGAATTTTCCTTCCTGGTTCAAGGCGAACACAAAGCCATCCAGGGACTAGAGCCGGGAGAGACAGGCAGGGGGAAGGGTGGACCTGTTGTCCCTCTGTCCAGCCGCCAAGTGGTAAGAGGTTCTGAAACCTGGGTCTCCGCCTGAGGTGGACTGTTCTGGTGGGGAGGGGGCTTCAGTGGTCCTCGGAAGGGGCAGGGAATGGGGGGATCTTGAGCATTCGGCTTCCCAGTCCAGGTACCCCCCACCATGGATGGATGCTGAAGAGGCTGCTGTTCTCCAGAGGCGGCCGCTAGGTGGCGGCAAGGAGCAGCGGGGAGGAAGGGGCCTCACTCACCTGCAAGATGTGACACTCACCTGCAAGATGTGACCTCCCAGGTGCTGCTCGAAGACTTCGGAGACCAGCGCTGCGGGACCGCGGCGGCCTGGGGCTGGGGGCAGATGGAAGGATGAAGCCTGTTAGTCTGGCTGACCCTGCCCAGGGCAGGTCCCCAGGGAGCCAGTCTACAAGAGCCAGTCTCCCTCTCTTCCCCTAAGGCCTGTAGACATCTTGGGGTATCGGGGCACCCATAGGGGAGAGACCTGGGGCGTGGGACACACAGGTGGGTGCGACAGTGAGTGACAGACTGACTCCAAGAGACAGACGGGCCAGGGGGTGCACAGAGGGACTCATTCATTCGTCTACCCATTCATTCACAAAAACTCCCTGAATATCTACTCTCCCTATGGTCCTGCACTAGGCATTGCTGGGGGTGCAATGGCGACCAGGACAGCCCAGCAACCCCCGCACTCCTACTGGGCTCTCAGACCAGGGACAGTTGAACAGCAAGCAAGAAACTAACATCTCTGCTTAGGGATCCCATAAAAATCAATAAATAAGAAACCAACAGACTGGGCGAGGTGGCTCACACCTGTAATTCCAGCACTTTGGGAGGCCGAGGCGGGTGGATCACAAGGTCAGGGGTTCGAGACCAGCCTGGCCAATATGGTGAAATCCCGTTTCTACTAAAAATAAAAAAAAATTATCCGGGTGTGGAGGTGGGCGCCTGTAGTCCCAGCTACTCGGGTGGTTGAGGCAGGAGAATCACTTGAACCTGGGAGGTGGAGGTTGCATTGAGCCGAGATCGGGCCACTGCACTCCATCCTGGACGACAGTGCCAGACTCCGTCTCAAAAAAAAGAAAGAAAGAAAGAAAGAAGGAAGGAAGGAAGGAAGGAAGGAAGGAAGGAAGAAAAGAAAGAAAAGAAACCAACAGCCTGGGTGAGGTGGCTCACGCCTGTAATGCAAGCACTTTGGGAGGCCAAGCCAGACAGATCACTTGAGGTCAGGAGTTTGAGACCAGCCTGGCCAACATGGTGAAACCTGTCCCTACTAAAAACACAAAAAAATTAGCTGGACGTCGTGGCGTGGGCCTGTAATTCCAGCTACTCAGGAGGCTAGGTGGGAGGATCGCTTGAATCTGGGAGGCGGAGGTTGCAGTGAGTCGAGATCATGCCACTGCACTGCAACCTGGGCAACAAAGTGAAACTCCATCTCTTAAAAAAAAAAAAAAAAAAGGCCGGGCGTGGTGGCTCGCTCAAGCCTGTAATCCCAGCACTTTGGGAGGCCGAGACGGGCGGATCACGAGGTCAGGAGATCGAGACCATCCTGGCTAACACGGTGAAACCCCGTCTCTACTAAAAATACAAAAACTAGCCGGGCGAGGTGGCGGGCGCCTGTAGTCCCAGCTACTCGGGAGGCTGAGGCAGGAGAATGGCGTAAACCCGGGAGGCGGAGCTTGCAGTGAGCTGAGATCTGGCCACTGCACTCCAGTCCGGGCGACAGAGCGAGACTCCGCCTCAAAAAAAAAAAAAAAAAAAAACCCACAAAAAGAAAGAAACTGGCCAGGCGCGGTGGCTCAAGCCTGTAATCCCAGCACTTTGGGAGGCCGAGACGGGCAGATCACGAGGTCAGGAGATCGAGACCATCCTGGCGAACACGGTGAAACCCCGTCTCTACTAAAAAATACAAAAAACTAGCCGGGCGACGAGGCGGGCGCCTGTAGTCCCAGCTACTTGGGAGGCTGAGGCAGGAGAATGGCGTGAACCCGGAAGGCGGAGCTTGCAGTGAGCTGAGATCCGGCCACTGCACTCCAGCCTGGGCGACAGAGCAAGACTCCATCTCAAAAAAAAAAAAAAAGGAAAGAAACTAACAAATATAGAATTACCTTTTGTGGCCAGTGTTATGGAGAATGAAATAGGTGGTACAAAATTGACACTAATGGGGTAAGGGCTGTTGAAGGAGGGGACATTTGAGCTCAGACCTGAAGGATGAGAAGGGGGCAGAGAGGAGACTGAGAGACAGAGACAGAGGGATATAAAGGAATAGAAGAAGATAGAGACTTTACAACTCAACAACAAAAAGACAATTCAAAAATGGGCAAAGGGGCCCAGTGCAGTGGCTCATGCCTATAATCCCGACATTCTGGGAGGCCGAGGTGGGTGGATCCCCTGAGGTCAGGAGTTCGAGACCAGCCTGGCCAATATGATGAAATCCCAAAATTTCTCTACAAAACCGCAATGATGAAACCCCAAAAATTCGCTACAAAAATTAGCCGGGCATGATGGCGGGTGCCTGTAATCCCACCTACTCAGGAGGCTGAGGCAGGATAAATCACTTGAACCCAGGAGGTGGAGGTTGCAGTGAGCTGAGTTAGGGCCATTGCACTGCAGCCTGGGTGACAGAGTAAGACTCCATCTTGGAAAAAAAAAAAAAGGCAAAGGGCCAGGCACAGTGGCTCATACATGTGATCTCAGCGCTTTGGGAGGCTGAAGTGGGAGGACTGCTTGAGCCCAAGAGATCGAGACTAGCCTGGGCAACACAGTGAGACCTCATCTCTACAAAAAATATATTTTTAAAAATGGGCAAAGGACTTGAATAGATATTTCTCCAAAGATGATATACAAATGGCCAATAAGCACATGAAAAGATACTCAACATTAGTCATTATGAAAATGAAAATCAAAACCACAATGAGACACCACTCCACACCTGCTAGGATGGCTAGCATCAAAAAAATAGTGGCCGGGCACAGTGGCTCACGCCTGTAATCCCAGCACTTTGGGAGGCTGAGGTGGGCAGATCACAAGGTCAAGAGTTTGAGACCAGCCTGGCCAACATGGTAAAACCTTAGCTCTACTAAAAATACAAAAATTATCTGGGCATGGTGGCATGCACCTGTAATCCCAGCTACTCAGGGCTGAGGCAGGATAATTCCTTGAACCCAGGAGGTGAGTCGAGATTATGCCACTGCACACCAGCCTGGGCGACAGAGCGAGACTCCATCTCAAAAAACAAACCAAACCAAACCAAACCAAAAAAACACAGAGAGTAAGTATTGGTAAGGATGTGGTGAAATTGGAACCCTCGTACATTGCTGGTGGGAATGTAAAATTGTACAGCCACTGTGGAAAACAATTTGGTGGTTTCTCAATAAGTTAACATAGAATTCTCTCTCTCTCTTTTTTTTTTTTTGAGACGGAATCTCGCTCTGTCGCCCAGGCTGGAGTGCAGTGGCTGGATCTCGGCTCACTGCAAGCTCCGCCTCCCGGGTTCACGCCATTCTCCTGCCTCAGCCTCCCGAGTAGCTGGTACTACAGGTGCCCACCACCATGCCTGACTAATTTTTTGTATTTTTAGTAGAGACGGGGTTTCACCGTGTTAGCCAGGATGGTCTTGATCTCCTGACCTCGTGATCCACCCGCCTCGGCCTCCCAAATTGCTGGGATTACAGGTGTGAGCCACCGCGTCCAGCCAAGTGCCTATTTCTTATGGGGCTAAGGGACTAGGTCTCCTGTTAGGCCCCAGCACTTCCCCTCCCTGGCTGTGTGCCTTGGGACCAGCCTCTCTGTCTCTCTGTGCCTCAGTGTCCTCCTCTGTCAAGCGGGTTTGCCAGGAGCGGTGACTTCCCAGGCTGGTCACACATTCAGTCCACTTAACAGACAGAAAGGGCCTGGCAGAAGCAGATGCTGCGGCACAGAGCCGGGACTGGTATTAATAGTGTGATTACTATTGTTATTACCCGACCATCAAAACACCAGGCGGCAAAACCCCGCCCCTCCCCCATGGGCGCGCAGCCCCCGCATCCCAGCCCCCTAGTGTCTGGGCTGAGCTTCCTCCTCCCGGGAGTACCCCACACCCTCCTGGCTGTTCCTCCCTGCCTCCACCTCCGCCTGGAGCTCCAGGAACAATTACTGGGGGGCTGGGGGGGTGACGGAGACCCCCTCCCTCAAGATACAGCTCAGAACCAGCCGGGTGACAGGCAGGAACAATGCTGCCTGCTAATTGTCGCAATTTTCCCCTGTCATTTTTGCTAATTCCTTCATTTTCCCTCTCCCAGGATCAGCCTGGGTCAGACTGAACCGCTGCAATTAACAACATTAACGGGCACGGCGGGACTGGGGGGTGTGCTGGGGGGGGCTTGGGGACCTGCTCTTTCCCATACATGGGTCCGGTGCCCTGTGAAAGGGACCCCCAGAGACTCCTTCTGATCACTGACTGATGTGTCTTTTTACCCCCAGCCTCCACCTCCCCATCCCACCAACTCCCCGATGCCTCCCACTATTTCCTCCTTTCCCTCTCCCCTCAAAATGTCCCCACTCCTCTGTCCCCCACATTCAGCAGGAGACTTTTCACCACTTCCACATCCGCCCTCCCATGTCCAGAACCCAAACATCGCTCATCCATTTAACAAACACTTGCTGTGGTTCTTATCAGAGCCTGCCCAGTGTCCTCATCTCCTGCACAGAAAGGGAGCATGAGGAGCAGAGAGACGGGAGACCAGGGGCAGACAGAGGGGGACCCAGGGACAGAGAGAGGGGGGCCCAGGGACAGACAGAGGGGGACACGGGGCAGAGAGATGGGGACCTGGGGGCAGAGAGAGGGGGGACCTGGTGGGAGAGAGAGGGAGGACCTGGTGGCAGAGTTGGTGGGGGAGACGCAGGGGCAGAGAGAGGGGGACCCAGGGGCAGAGAGAGGGTGAAACTGGGTGCAGAGAGGGGGGGGACTTGGGGCAGAGAGAGGGGGAATCCAGGGGCAAAGGGTAGAAGCCAAGACCTTTTCCAAGTTCCCAGGTCTCCCCTGTCACCTGCCCTTCTCAACTGCCCTGAGGGGATGTGTTGACCCTGGGTCCTGGAGAGAAGAGGCTGGGGCTTCATCACCCAGGGAAGTCGGGAGAGGGGTCCTTCACATGCCCCATCGTCAAAGTGCTGCAGGCCTGAGGGCTGCATGGGGGTGAGCACCATGGGGTGGGGCAGTGCCGGGTCACCTCTGCCTTTACTTTCCTCAGCCTCATCTGTAAAATTGGTCTACAGTGATAGAGCTGAATAGGCTAGTGCATATAGTAGGTGCCTAATACTGGGAGTTATGCCACCATTCTCTTTTTTTTTTGAGACGGAGTCTAGCTCTGACACCCAGGCTGCAGTGCAGTGGTGTGATCTCAGCTCACCAAAACCTCTGCCTCCAGGTTCAAGCGATTCTCCTGCCTCAGCCTCCCAAGTAGCTGGGATTACAGGCGCTCACCACCACACACATGGCTAATTTTTGTATTTTTAGTTGAGACGGGGTTTCACCATATTGCCATATTGCCTGTTCGAGACAGGCTTGTCTCGAACTCCTGACCTCAGGTGATTCATCCACCTCAGCCTCACAAAGTGCTGGGATTACAGGTGTGAGCCACTGCGCCGGCCGTGCTTTTCTTTTCAGTATGACTACAGATAACATCAGGGCACCTCTGCCTTTTCGGGTGGTTTCTTGGAGGCCGCCCTCTGTGTCTCTCACACCCACATGCATTTTAAGCAAGTCTCAGGGGTTGGACCTGACCATGTCACCTGTGTCCCGCCACCCATGGCCCCAGTCCAGTCTAGCTGCCCTGGCTGGACCACCACACCCTCATCCTCACTGGGCTCCTACTTCCGCCCTCACCACCTCCATGACTCCCCTCTCACTGCGGGTAGCAGCCAAACCCCTACCACTGTGCATGAGGCTCTGCACCCAGCCAGCTGATCCCTGCCTGCTTCAGGGCCTTTACACCTTCTGTTCCCTCTGCTGAGCCACTCTCTTCCAGCTTTTCTCACAACCGCTCCCACACCTCTTTGGAGCCTCAGCTCAAAGATTACTTCCTTGGCTGGGCCCAGTGGCTTACACCTGTAATTCCAGCACTCTGGGAGGCTGAGGTGGGTGCATCACCTGAGGTCAGGAGTTCAAGAACAGCCTGGCCAACATGGTGAAACCCTGTCTCTACTAAAAATACAAAAATTAGCTGGGCGTGGTGGCGTGTGCTTGTAACCCAGCTACTTGGGAGGCTGAGGCAGGCGAATCACTTGAACCTGGGAAGTGGAGGTTGCAGTGAGCCGAGATTGCACCACTGCACTCCATCCTGGGTGACAGAGCAAGACTCTGTCTCAAAAAAAAAAAAAAAAGTTACTTCCTCAGCGAGGCTGTGCCTGACCTGTGAACTAAGAAGTCACCCGTCGGCTGGCCACAGTGGCTCACACCTGTAATCCCAACACTTTGGGAGGCCAAGGCTGGCAAATCACTTGATCCCAGGAATGTGAGACCAGCTTGGGCAACATGGTAAGACCTTGTCTCTATAAAAAATGCAGGCCGGGCGTGGTGGCTGAAGCCTGTAATCCCAGCACTTTGGGAGGCCGAGACAGGCGGATCATGAGGTCAGGAGATCGAGACCATCCTGGCTAACACAGTGAAACCCCGTCTCTACTAAAAAATACAAAAAACTAGCCGGGCGAGGTGGCGGGCACCTGTAGTCCCAGCTACTCGGGAGGCTGAGGCAGGAGAATGGCTTAAACCCGGGAGGCGGAGCTTGCAGTGAGCTGAGATCCGGCCACTGCACTCCAGCCCGGGAGACAGAGCGAGACTCCGTCTCAAAAAAAAAAAAAAAAAAAAAAGCAAAGAGTAGCTAGGCGTGGTGGCATATGCCTGTAGTCCTGGCTACTTGGAAGGCTGAAGTGGGAGGATCTCTTGAGCCCAGCAGGCAGAGGCTGCAGTGAACCAAGATTGTACCACTGCATTCCAGCCTGGGCGACAGAGCAAGACCCTGTCTCAAAAAAATAAAAAAAGGGCCGGGCGCGGTGGCTCACGCCTGTAATCCCAGCACTTCGGGAGGCTGAGGCGGGTGGATCACCTGAGGTCGGGAGTTCGAGACCAGCCTGAGCAACATGGAGAAACGCCGTCTCTACTAAAAATACAAAACTAGCCAGGCGTGGTGGCACATGCCTGTAATCGCAGCTACTAGGGAAGCTGAAGCAGGAGAATCACTTGAACCCAGGAGGTGGAGGTTGCGGTGAGCTGAGATCATACCATTGTACTCCAGCCTGGGCAACAAGAGTGAAACTCCATCTATAAATAAATAAATAAATATGTCACCCCTCCTTCCCTCAACTGCCACAGTCACTCAACAATTTAGTAAGCCCTCATTGTGTCCCAGATGCTATTCCAAGCTCAGCAACCAAGGGGCTGTTAGTGAATGACACAAAATAACAAGATAAATACAGAGTGTCAGATGACAATAAGTGCTATGGGAAGAAAGAAGGCTGTAAAGGCCGGGCGCGGTGGCTCATATCTGCAATCCCAGCACTTTGGGAGGATAAGGAGGTTAGGAGTTCGAGACCAGCCTGGCCAACATGGTGAAACCCCCTCTCTACTAAAAATACAAAAAATTAGCTGGGTGCGGTGGTGGGCACCTGTAATCCTAGCTATTCAGGAGGTTGAGTCAGGAGAATTGCTTGAACCCTGGAGGCAGGGGTTGTACCACTGCACTCCAGCCTGGGCAACAAGAACAAAACTGCGTTAAAAAAAAAAAAAAAAAAAGGAATAGGGAATGCTGACGTGAGATTTAGGCTGTCTCCTCTCCAGACTCAGAGGCTCAGGGCTAGACTCAAACATCTGTTGTCCCATTTCGCAGATGGTGGACTGAGGCTTAGAGAGGCAGAGACCTATAACCCATTCCTGTAGACCTACAGACCACGTATGATGGTTGAGAGGTTGGGGCCAGGTCATCTGTGTTTGAATCCCAGCTGTGTGAGCTTGGGCAAACACTTCTGTAACTTGGGAACCATAATAGTGCCTCCCTCTGAAAAAGAGTTATTTGTATACAGGGCTTATCACAGGGTCTGATGCATACATTCTATATGATCACTATTATTGTTATTATTTTAGGTACTGGGTCTTGCTCTGTTGCCCAGGCTGGAGTGCAGTGGCCCGATCACGACTCACTGAAGCCTCAACCTCCTCAGCTCAAGCAATCCTCCCACCTCAGCCTCTTCAGTATCAGGGACCACAGGCGGGCACCACCAAACCTGGCTTATTTATTTATTTTTATTTTATATTTTTTGAGACGGAGTCTTGCTCTGTCAGCAGTCTGGAGTGCAGTGGCGCGATCTCGGCTCACTGCAATCTTCCCCTCCTGGGTTCAAGCAATTCCCCTGCCTCAGCCTACTGAGTAGCCGGGACTACAGGCACATGCCACCGTGCCCAGCTAATTCCTTGTATTTTGGTAGAGACAGGGTTTCACCATGTTGGCCAGGATGGTCTCGAACTCCTGACCTCGTGATCTGCCCACCTCGGCCTCCCAAAGTGCTGGGATTACAGGCGTGAACCACCGCGCTCGCTCGGCCAATATTTGTATTTTTGTAGGGACAGGGTTTTGTTATATTGCCCAGGGTTTTGCTATGTTGCCCTGGCTGGTCTCGAACTCCTCGCCTAAAGCGATCCTCCCACCTTGGCGCCCCAAAGTGCTGGGATTACGGATGTGAGCCATGGTGCCCGGCTTATTACTGAGGAGGGCATGGGAGTCCCCTCCCCTTCAGGGAGTGTGACCGACTGCTCTGCTCTGTGGCTTCAGCTAAAACGCTGTCCTCAGCTCCTCCTCTGAACTATGGAAGCAGGTGCTTGGCCTCTTGTTAGGGACTCTGTAGAGCTAGAAGTGCCCCTGACCCCCGATTTCCCAATTTTGGGACTATAGGAGTCCACGCAGTACCAAGCACCCCGACACTGTCCTGACCCTACTTCCACTTGGCACCGTGGCCCCAGTGGGGTCGATTAAGTCCATGTTGTGCCACATCAGTGCTGTGACCTCAGCCAGCCTCTGATGCCTCTGAGCCCCGGAATGCCCATCCAGGTAATGGGGGGCTGGACGCCGCCGGGGCTCTCTTAGCCCCCGCCTTCCCCCCCTCCAGCTCGGGGACAATAGACAAGATGTTTATCCCCCGCCGGCGCACATGTTGTTCGCGGTAATGACAGTAATCAGCGGCGCTAATGCCGCATTCTCTCCGCGCCAGTCAATTCGCCTAATTACCGCCTGGGAAGCCGGATTATTTAAATTTAAATGGTGATTTATTGCGAGCTTAATCAATGCTATTTTCTCTCCCCCCTCTTCCCCTGGGACGGGGCAGGAGGGGAATTGGAGCCCCTCCAACCCCACCCTAAGGACACCCTCTTCTCCTGGAGGGGTGGGGACAGGGGTAGCCTGGGGCGTCCTGAGACTTCAGATAAACACCACTCACACCTTATCCTCATCACCGCAAAGCTGTAACAAACACATAACATAGAAGTAATAACAACATAACAACACTTCTATGTCTCAATAATAAAGTCTGACTAATAATAATAAACTTAGATATTTATCTGTATCTTACAGAGATTATATTGCTTTGCCTATTTCTTTATTGCGTCTCGGCCACTAGGATGCCAGCCGCTCCGGGGCAGGGACTTTTGTCTAGTTTGTTTCTCCTGCTGGATCCCAGCGCTCAGAAAAGTGCCAGACAGGCAGGAGATGCTCCAAAAGCGGCAGCCCCCACCGCCCCCTCCTCCACGCCCCGATCCCCTCCAGCAGGCCTGCAAGGTCACTGCTGATAACAGCATTGGCAGCATAGCGGTAGCTTGCTCTGAGCTAGGCATTTCCAGGGACTTTGCAAATATGACCTGGTTGATTCTCTGCTCAGCCTCCTGGGGAAGGTTGGACCGTTTTTCCCACTTCACATTAAGGCACAGAGAAGTGAGGCGACCTGCCCGGGGTTGCAAATCTGGGGGGTGGCTGCGCGGCGACAGGAACATGGGGCATTTTCCTGAAGTTCCCCGTCTCATCCGCCACATCATACTGTCTCCCTCTTGCTCCTCCAACTGGGGGCCCAGACTGTACAGTCCTTGCGTCCCCTCTGGGGCCCCTCAGGTCTGGGTCCAGGGTCTCTCGCCCATTAGCGAATGGGCGTCCCAAGTCAGGGTGGGTCTCCTCTGTCCCGCTCATGCAGCTGGGAGTTTCTTTGGTTGTAATAATGATTCCTCTCTCCTAATAAAAATACAGGAATAGCATTTACCAGTGACCCCTAGCACTGCCAGGACCTTGTTTAGGGCAGAATTCACGAAAGCTTCCCAACCTCTTGCGCCCATTTGACAGTTTAATAAACTGAGGCTTGAAGAGCAGAAGCCACCTGATAGGGGCACGCAAAGGTCCTGGCTGACTCCAGAGACAAGCATCTGGGAGAGGGCAGGTCCGCAGCTCAGACCCGGGCTGCAGTGACTCGGCCACGAGGGCCCTGGGACCCTTGCCCTGCGCATGCGCACTCACCGAGGCCAGCTGGCGGCCCCGCGGCTCTCAGCCCCCAGGGGGGCGCCCCCAGCGCGGCGAACCGGCGCAGGCGGAGGTAGGTGACGCTGAGGCGCACGATGGAAGCCTTGTCCAGCTGGCTCGAGATGGCGCCGGGCAGCGGGAGAAGCTTGGCCAGCTCGAAGAACTCCAGGTTCTCTTTCCCGCGCCGCGAGCGCGCCGCGTTCCGGGACTTCTCCTTGCGCTGCGCCTGCAGGCTGGGCGGGCGGCGCGGAGGAGGTGTCTGCGGGGCCCCGGGACTCAGGGGCGTGGGAACTGGGGGCGAGCCCCGCCTCCCGGGGCCTTGGGAACCGGACCGGACGTTGGGAGTGGATTCTACACCTCTCCAGGTGGGAGCAGACCGGAGTGTGGATTCTACACTCCGGCCCAGGGACAGAACCTCGTGTGTCAATTCTTGGGGGAAGGAGGAGGAAGGGCGAGAGATTAAAGATGTTGGGCGTGAATTCTGAGGACCGGGACTAGAAGCTGAACGCAGGAGAGCGGGCTCAGGACGGTAGTTAACTCAAGGTAAGACCCAGCCCCAAGGGGCGGGGCAGGGAGCTGGGTGTGAACTGCCCCTTGGCATGGAGACAGAACATCGGGTGTGAATTGGTCCCGGGGACGCCTCCCGGGGGCGGGGCCGCGGCCAGAAGGGCGGGGCTTTGCTCACCATGGTCCGGACTGCGCCTTGACCATCAGCCCGGGTAGAAAGTCCCACGGGACGCTGGCGCCGCGGCCTCCCACGCATTTGACCTCGCTTCCGCCGCCACTGCCGGGATAGGGGGCCGCCATCTCCGGGGGGCTTGCTCAGGCGGGCTCCGAGTCCCGAGTCTCCTGCAGCGGGAGGGGGTCAGAAGCAGCGCTCAGTGCCCTCGGGAGACCTTCTAGGGAAACTGAGATGCGTGCGAGGCTCAGGGTCCCAGCAAGGAGCTGGGGACGGGGGCTGGATAGTGCCTCGGTTTCCCCTCCCTGGAGGCCTCGGCCCGGAGGCCGCAGCTCCCACCCTAGCCGGCCCGGGGCTGGCGCTCCGGGTGAGGACGTGCCCCGCCGCCGCCTCCCCCGCGCCGCCCGCCAGCGCGCCCGCCTCACGCCCGCGCCGGGCCGGCTCCCGCATACCAATGGGCGCACGCGGCGCGCATACGGATCGAACCGGCCCGCGCGCTGCGTGCCAAGCATGCCCAAGCCGGGCGGGGGGCGGGCGCTTCCCGGGCCAGGTACGCACCGCTCCAGCCCCCGGAGCCCTCTGCCCCGGGGACCCGCCCCCCAAGCCCATCCCCGGAGTCTTGACTCCGCGGATCTGCAGTCTGTTTCCCTGGCTGGGCTAAGGAGGCAGGGGGCAGAGGGCAGGGACCCCCATCCTGTGTCCTGCCCAGAGATCACCCCCAGCCTCTCGGGGTGGCGCCACGTGTCCGGACCGCCACATCCCCACGACCACAACTTCCTCCCTGAAGACCCCGGCGCGCCAGCCCCAGCCCCGGACGCAGCCGCCACAGCTTCTGCCCCAGGACGCCCCCAGGATGGACCCGACACGCGGGGACCAGGTGTCCTGGTCTCCTGATACTCTAGAACCAGGAACGTTTGCAGTTAGGTCTTCATTCCTCCAGGACCAGGCGCTCAGAACACCCACTAAACGCAGGTACCAGGCCGCCCCCAAACCTCCCAGCCAGGTGTCCAGATGCCCCAGACCCCCGCGTCCAGGTCTCCCAGCCCCAGATTTCTCCAGGACCCAAACACCCGTGCGCCCCTTCCCCCAGCCTCGGGATACCCTCGTCCCGACCCCGTAGCCCCCAGGACACTGGAGTTCCAGCCCCCCATTCCTCCGGGACCCAGAAGTCCCCCTCCTGCCAGCCTGCAAGCTTCCCCTACCCGCAGGACCGCCAGTCCGGTTACTTGGCCGCAGAGCAAGCTCCGGGCGCGGCGTGGGGCCGGCCGGGCGGCGTGGAGGGGCCGCTCCATAGACCCCGGGGCGCGCGGGGCGCAGTGAGACGCGCTGGCTGTGGCGCCCGGCTCTCGGCGCCCACCTCGGCCTCGCAGACTTGGAGACGCGCGGCCAGCGCTGGCGGGCGGGGGCGGGGTCTGGCGGAGCCCCGCCCGCGGCGTCTCCGCCCCCCAGACCCGCCCCGCTCGCTTTTCCCTGATAGGAGGCCCAGCTACCCTGGGGTCCGAGTTTCCTCGCCCCACGGTAACGTCGGGGGTCAGAATGAGAACCTCGGATCGGAGCTTCCCCACCCCAAGAGGGGAACACCGGAGTCCGGGCACTGTCTCTACACCCCTTCAGGAGGCAGCTAGTGCCCCAGAAGCCCCTCGGGACAAGACGGGTACCCTGCACCCGAGCCGCCTGTACGAGTGGAGACTCAGACGTCAGTGCTCCCTCCAGGGACGCAAATTCACAATTCGAGACCCTCCCTTTCCGGGAGAGAACCCCAGGGTGTCAGCACACTCTCCCCCCACAGGGCTGGGACTTCGCATCCAAACCCAACCCGCCTTACAAGGGGGACATACTCCTCCCTCGTCAGGGACCAGGATCCAGCCCTCTAAGGAGCTCCAGAGACCAGGATCCTGACGTCTTATCTCCATCCCCCGCCGCAGGGTCGGGAACCCTGACATCCAAGCTCCCCATTAGATCATAAATGGGAACTCAGGGGTTGTAGCACCTCGCACAGAGGACAGGGACCCGGGTGTGTCCAAGCCAGGCCTTCCTCAGTCTGATAGGAGGTCCTACAGTTCCCCTAGCTCGTTCCCTCCATGCAGCCTCCACTTCCCGTTCTCAGGATGCTGCCTGGCATGGGGGTCTCCAGGCACTTAAAATCCTCCACATGACCTCAACATGGGGAATGAAAATGGAGCTGGGGGCCGGGCGCGGTGGTTTACACCTGTAATCCCAGTACTTTGGGAGCCCAAGGCGGGTGGATCACCTGAGGTCAGGAGTTCAAGGCCAGCCTGGCCAACACGGTGAAACTCCGTCTCTGCTAAAAATACAAAAAATAGGCGGGTGTTGTGGTGGGCACCTGTACTCCTAGCTACTCGGGAAGCTGAGGCAGGAAAATCGCTTGAACCCGGGAGGCGGAGGTTGCAGTGAGCTGAGATTACACTTGCACTCAAGCCTGGGCGACAGAAAGAGAGTCTGTCTCAAAAAAAAAAAAAAAAGAAAAAAAGAAAAAGACAATAGAGCAGGGGATCTTAGAAGAGGCACACAGTCGGGGGCTTGCAGGGAGCACATGCTGGCCTTTGGTTGGGCAGATGGGGAAACTGAGGCACACACAAACACCCTTGTGCACTTGCTCGCAAGAACACACAAACTCGTTCATGATCCTCATAGTTAACACTTAGGGGCCGGGCGCGGTGGCTCAAGCCTGTAAGCCCAGCACTTTGGGAAGCCGAGACGGGCGGATCACGAGGTCAGGAGATCGAGACCCTCCTGGCTAACACGGTGAAACCTCGTCTCTACTAAAAAATACAAAAAACTAGCCGGGCGAGGTGGCGGGCGCCTGTAATCCCAGCTACTCGGGAGGCTGAGGCAGGAGAATGGCTTAAACCCGGGAGGCGGAGCTTGCAGTGAGCTGAGATCCGCCACTGCACTCCAGCCTGGGCGACAGAGCGAGACTCTGTCTCAAAAAACAAACAAACAAACAAACAAACAAACAAAAAAACACTTAGGGTGTGCTTATTTTCTGCTAATACTTTATTTATTTATTTATTTAATTTTTATTTTTTTTGAGACAGTCTCACTCTGTCGCCCAGGCTGGAGTGCAGTGGCGATCTCGGATCACTGCAAGCTCGCCTCCTGGGTTCACGCCATTCTCCTGCCTCAGCCTCCCAAGTAGCTGGGACTACAGGTGCCCGCCACCACACCCGGTAATTTTTTTGTGTTTTTTAGTAGAGACGGGGTTTCACCGTGATAGCCAGGATGGTTTTGATCTCCTGGCCTCCCAAAGTGCTGGGATTACAGGCGTGAGCCACCGCGCCTGGCCTAATACTTTATTTTATAGCAACATTCTGAGATGGGCTCTGTTACTAGACCCATTTTACAACTAGGGAAACTGAGGCATGGGGAAGTGATATAGCCTGGTGACAGTGGCCTCTCAGACAATAGTTCCCTATTTGTCCCCAGGGAGACTTGCTAGGGTTTCAGGGCAAGGATTCAAGCTCAGATCATGGGCTCCTATCTCCTGACAGCACTTCCTGGCTGTGCAGCCTGGGTGGGTGCTATGCCAGCCATGAGAGGTGCACTCGTGCCATTAATCAATTAATTAATTACTTTTGAGACACAGTCTTCTCACTCTGTCACCCAGGCTGCACAATCACTGCTCACTACAGCCTTGAACTCCCAGGCTCAAGAGATTCTCCCACCTAGCCTCCCAAGTGGCTGGGACTACAGGTATGCACCACCACACCCAGCTATTTCTTAAAAATGTTTTGTTGGGAGGCTGGGTGCGGTGGCTCAAGCCTGTAATCCCAGCACTTTGGGAGGCTGAGGCGGGCGGATCACGAGGTCAGGAGATCGAGACCATCCTGGCTAACATGGTGAAACCCCATCTCTACTAAAAATACAAAAAATTAGCCAGGCATGGTGGCAGGCGCCTGTAGTCCCAGCTACTCAGGAGGCTGAGGCGGGAGAATGGCGTGAACCCCCGAGGCAGAGCTTGCAGTGAGCCGAGATTGCTCCGCTGCACTCCAGCCTGGGCGACAGAGTGAGACTCCATCTCAAAAAAAAAGTTTTGTTGGCTGGGTGCAGTGGCTCATGCCTGTAATCCCAGCACTTTGGGAGGCCAAGGCAGGTGGATCACCTGAGGTCAGGAGTTCAAGACCAGCCTGGCCAACATGGTGAAACCCCATCTCTACTAAAAATACAAAAATTAGCTGGACAAGGTGGAGTGCATCTGTAGTCCTAGCTACTCAGGAGGCTGAGGCTGGAGAATCGCTTGAACCTGGGAGGCGGAGGTTGCAGTGAGCTGAGATCACGCCACTAAACTCCAGCGTGGGTGAGAGTGGGACTCCATCTCAAAAAAAAAAAAAAAAAAAAAAGAAAGATGTTGCCTAGGCTGGTCTTGAACTCCTGGCTTCAAGCAATCCTCCTGCCTCAGCCTCCCAACATGCTGGGATTACAGGCGTGAGCTAAGTCGCCCAGCCTGTATTTATTTATGATTGCACATACATATAGATCTTTTTTTTTTTTTTGAGATGGAGTCTCGCTCCGTCACCCAGGTTAGAGTGCAGTGGCAGGATCTCGGCTCACTGCAACCTCCATTGCCCAGGTTCAAGTGATTCTCCTGCCTCAGCTTCCTGAGTAGGTGGGATTATAGGCACATGCCACCACACCTGGCTAAGTTTTGTATTTTTAGTAGAGATGGGGTTTCACCATGTTGGTCAGGCTGGTCTCAAACTCCTGACCTCATTGTGATCTGCCCACCTCAGCCTCCCAAAGTGCTGGGATTACAGGCGTGAGCCACTGCGCCTGGCCTACGCATGGATTTTCTAATTGGTGGGGTTGAAATCTCTGCTCTGCCACTTACTGCTGTGTGACTCTGGGCAAGTAACTCCACCTCTCTGGGCCTTTATTTTCTCCCTTGTAGAATGAGAATATTTTAATTCTAGTACCCACCTCATAGCATCATAGTGAAGATAAAATAAGTTTACCCAGAAGGTCTCGATGTGACCTGAGAACTGGTCCCTGAGAGCCTCTTGGGTGTGCTGGGTCAAATTTTCATAACAAGACATTTTCTGTCTTTTTCACTTCATTCTGTTGTCTGGTGGAGATTTCCAGATGCTGCTTGATGTGTGATATTACAACAGACCAAATGCAGAAGGAGCTGTGAGGTCCAACCATCTTCTTCTTACTATTATTCTTTTTTTCTTTTTTTTGTAGAGAAGAGGTCTTGCTATGTTGCCCAGGCTTGTCTTGAACTCTTGGCCTCAAGCAGTCTTCCCACCTCGGCCTCGCAGAGTGCTGAGATCACAGGCGTAAGCACAGGGCCCAGCCCAAGGTCCAGCCATCTTCCATTAAGCTGGACATTAAAGAGATTTGCAAAAATGTAAAAGTATGCCATTCCCTTCACTAACTTTTTTTTAAATGGGAAAATAAATTTTTCGTAAAATATTTATGTTGGCCTGTAATGGGTGTATAATTATTATTTTAATTTTAATTAAATTAAATTAAATTAATTAATTAATTTTTTTTTTTTTTTTTTTGAGATGGAGTCTCACTCTGTCGCCCAGGCTGGAGTGCAGTGGCCAGATCTCAGCTCACTGCAAGCTCCGCCTCCTGGGTTTTACGCCATTCTCCTGCCTCAGCCTCCCGAGTAGCTGGGACTACAGGCGCCCACCACCTCGCCCGGCTAGTTTTTGCATTTTTTAGTAGAGACGGGGTTTCACTGTGTTAGCCAGGATGGTCTCGATCTCCTGACCTCGTGATCCGCCCATCTCGGCCTCCCAAAGTGCTGGGATTACAGGTTTGAGCCACCGCGCCCGGCCTTTATTTTATTTTTTGAAACAGAGTTCCACTCTGTTGTCCAGGCTGGAGTGCAGTGGCGCAATCTCGGCTCACTGCAACCTTTGCTTCCTAGGCTCAAGCAATTTTCCTGCCTCAGCCTCTCGAGCAGTTGAGATTACAGGTATGCACCACCACACCTGGCTAATTTTTGTATTTTTAGTAGAGACAGGGTTTCACCATGTTGGCCAGGCTGGCCTCAAACTCCTGAACTCAAGTGATCCACCCATCTTGGCCTCCCAAAGTGCTGGGATTACAGGCATGAGCCACTGCACCCGGTCTAATTTTTACATTTTAATTTAATTTTTTTTTGGGAAACAGGATCTTGTTCTGCTGGCCAGGTTGATATCAGACTCCTGGGCTCAAATGATCCTATGACTTCAACCTCCTGAATAGCTGGGATTACAGGCAAGAGAGCCTCCTCCTCTTAAGAGGAAACTCGGCTGGGTGCCGTGGCTCAGGCTGTAATCCTAGTACTTCGGGAGGCCTAGGTGGACAGATCACGAAGTCAAGAGATTGAGACCATCCTGGCCAACATGGTGAAACCCCGTCTCTGCTAAAAGTACAAAAATTAGTTGGGTGTGTGTTGGTGGGTGCCTGTAGTCCCAGCTACTCAGGAGGCTGAGGCAGGAGAATCGCTTGAACCCAGGAGGCGGAGGTTGCAGTGAGCTGAGATTGTGCCATTGCACTCCAGCCTCCAGCCTTCGCTCTTGGGCAACAAGAGCGAAACTCTGTCTCAAAAAAAAAAAAAAAAAAAAAAAAAAGACCCAGATGTGGTGGTAGGCACCTGTAATCCCAGCTACTCAGGAGGCTGAGGCAGGAGAATCGCTTGAACCCAGGAGGCACTGCAGTGAACTGAGATTCCGCCACTGCACTCCAGCCTGGGCCACAGAGTAAGATTCCATCTCAAAAAAATGAGGGCCATGCGGAGGCGAAGGCAAGATCAGGGTTCGGGGTGACATCTCTACAAGCCAAAAGATGCCAAACTGCGCAGCACACCCGCAGAAGCCAGGGGAGAGGCCTGAGACAGATTTTATTTATTTATTTATTTATTTATTTAGAGATGGAGTCTCGCTCTGTCGCCCGGACTGGAGTGCAATGGCACGATCTCGGCACACTGCAACCTCCGCCTCCCGGATTCAAGCGCTTCTCCTACCTCAGCCTCCTGAGTAGCTGGGATTACAGGCGTGCACCACCACGCCCGGCTAATTTTTGTATTTTTAGTAGAGACGGGTTTCACCATGTCAGGCTGGTCTCAAACTCCTGACCTCATGATCCTTCTGCCTCGGCCTCCCAAAGTGCTGGGATTACAGACTGATTCTTTTTCACAGCCTCAGAAACAACCAACCCTCACTGGGATGGTGGCTCAAGCCTGTAATCCCAGCAGTTTGGGAGGCCAAGGTGGGTGGATCACTTGAGGTCAAGAATTCAAGACCAGCCTCGCCAATATTGGGAAACACTATCTCTACTAAAACTACAAAAATTAGCTAGGCATGGTGACGCACACCTGTAATCTCAGCTACTCGGGAGGCTGAGGCAGGAGAATTGCTTGAACCTGGGAGGCAGAGGTTGTAGTGAGCCAAGATTGCGCCACTGCACTCCAGCCTGGGCAGCAGAACGAGACTCTATCTTAAACGAAAAAAAAAAAAAGCAACCAGCCCTGCCAACACCCTGATTGATCTCGGACTTCCAGCCTCTGGAAACTGCGAGAGAAGACATTTCTGTTTTTTCAAGCCACCCAGTTTGCGGTCCTCGGTTTTGGCAGTCCCAGCAAACTAATACCAGGGGATGGAGAGTGACTGCTAATGGTTGCAGGCTTGCTTTTTGGGTGATGAAAATGTTCTAAAATTGACTGTGGTGATGGTTGCACAAGTCTGTGAATATGCTAAAAACCCCTGAACATGCTAAAAACCACTGACTCTGCTAAATACAACTTTAAACACTTAAAATGTATGGTGTGGGAACAATTTCAATCGAATGCTTGTTAATAGATAAGTAATAGGCAAGTAATAAGTTGCTGTCAGCATTCAATGAATTCATTCAACAAATATTTATCTGCCGGCTATGGTGGCTTACACCTGTAATTCCAGCACTTTGGGAGGCTAAGGTGGGCCAATCACCTGAGGTCGGGAGTTCGAGACCAGCCTGATCAACATGGAGAAACCCCATCTCTACTAAAAATAAAAAATTAGCCGGGTGTGGTGGTGCATGCCTGTAATCCCAGGTACTCGGGAGGCTGAGGCAGGAGAATCGCTTGAACCCCAGAGGCAGAGGTTGCAGTGAGCCAAGATCATGCCATTGCACTCCAGCCTGGGCAACAGAGCCAGACTCTGTCTCAAAAAATAAATAAATAAAATAAAAAAAGAAGGTCGGGTGTGGTGGCTCATGCCTGTAATCCCAGCACTTTGGGAAGCCGAGGTGGGTGGATCACTTGAGGTCAGGAATTCAAGACCAGCCTGGCCAATATGGCAAAATCCATCTCTACTAAAAATACAAAAATTAGCTGGGCAAGGTGCCACACGTTTGTAATCCCAACTACTCGGGAGGCTGAGGCAGAAGAATTGCTTGAACCCGGGAGGTAGAGGCTGCAGTGAGCTGAGATCGCACCAGTGCACTCTAGCCTGGGTGACAAAGTGAGACTCTGTCTCAAAAAACAAAACAAGGCCAGGCGCGGTGGCTCAAGCCTGTAATCCCAGCACTTTGGGAGGCCGAGACGGGCGGATCACGAGGTCAGGAGATCGAGACCATCCTGGCTAACATGGTGAAACCCCGTCTCTACTAAAAAAAAATACAAAAAACTCGCCAGGCGACGTGGCGGGCGCCTGTAGCCCAGCTACTCGGGAGGCTGAGGCAGGAGAATGGCGGGAACCCGGGAGGCGGAGCTTGCAGTGAGCCGAGATCCGGCCACAGCACCCCAGCCTGGGCGACAGAGCAAGACTCCGTCTCAAAAAAAAATAAAAACAAAACAAAACAAAACAAAGCCAAAAACAAAAAAACCCAAAACCAAAACAAACAAACAAAAATATAACCAACCAAATATTATTTATTGAGTATCTACTATGTGCCGGGCTGGCACACATCACAGACCTCCTGGGGCTGATGTGCATGCGTGTAGCATGCTGAGTACTGTGTCATGCATTTCACATGCCATAAATACATTTTAGCATTTATCACTGAGTGGGGTGGGGCTAGGTCATCCTTCTCTCCTGAGGTGGCAGAATGGGAATTCTATAAATCTTGGCACTCCCCACCCAGTCTCTGTCTCCAAAGGCACTACTTATTCATTCAACAAACATATAATGGAAAGAAAAGGCAAGGTTAGGCACTGTGGCTCATGCCTGTAATTTCAGTGCTTTGGGAAGCTGAGGCAGGAGAATTGCCTGATCCCAGGAATTCAAGACCAACCTGCACAATATAGCAAGACCCCATCTCTCTCTCTCTCTTTTTTTTTTGAGATGGAGTCTTGCTCTGTTGCCCAGGCTGAAGTGCAGTGGTATGATCTTGGTTCTCTGTAACCTCTGCCTCCCAGGTTCAAGTGATTCTCCTGCCTCAGCCCCCCGAGTAGCCGGGATTACAGGCATACACCATCACACCTGGCTAATTTTTGTATTTTTTGTAGAGACGGGGTTTCGCCATGTTGGCTAGGCTGATCTTGAACTCCTGACCTCAAGTGATCCACCTGCCTGGCCTCCCAAAGTGCTGGGATTTCAGGTGCGAGCCAACGTGTCTGGCTGCAAGACCCCGTCTCCACAATTTTGTTGTCGTTGTTGTTGTTTTGAGATGGAGCCTCGCTCTGTCGCCCAGGCTGGAGTGCAATGGCGCCATCTCAGCTCACTACAACCTCCACCTCCTGGGTTCAAGTGATTCTCCTGCCTCAGTGTCCCAAGTAGCTGGGATTACAGGCGTGTGCCATCATGCCCGGCTAATTTTTGTATTTTTAGTAGAGACAGGGTTTCACCATGTTGGTCAGGCTGGTCTCGAGCTCCTGACCTTGTGATCTGCTTGCCTCAGCCTCCCAAAGTGCTGGGATTACAGGTATGAGCCACTGCACCCGGCCTACAATTTTTTTTTTTTTTAAAGAGATTAGCTGGATGTGGTGGTGTGCACCTGCAGCCCCAGCTACTTAGGAAGCTGAGGTGGGAGGATCGCTTGAGCCCAGGAGTCTGAGGTTGCAGTGAGTTGTGTTGCGATTGCAACATTGCATTCCAACCTGGGTGACAGAGCAAGAGTCTGTCTCTAAAAAATGAAAGAAAGAAAGGAAGAGAGAGACGGAGGGAGAGAGAGGTAGGAAGGGAAGGAGGGGAATAGAGAGAGAGAGAGAGAGAAATAAGGAGAAAAAAAGAAGAAAAGGGCTGGGTGAGGTGGCGCACACCTGTAGTCTGAACACTTTGGAGGCCAAGGAGGGAGGATTACTTGAGCCCAGGAGATCGAGAACAGCCTGGGCAGCATGGTGAAACCCTGTCTCCACAAAAAAAATACAAAAATTAGCCTGGTGTGGTTGTATGCACCTGTAGTCCCAGCTACTCAGGAGGCTGAGGCAGGGGGATCTCTTGATCCCAGGAGATTGAGGCTGCAGTGAGCTGTGATTGTGCCACTGAACTCCAGCCCTGGGCAACACAGCAACACCCTGTCTCAAAAACAAAAAACGAGCCAGGCGTGGTGGCTCACGCCTGTAATCCTAGCATTTTGGGACGCTGAGGTGGGTGGATCACTTGAGTTCAGAAGTTCAAGACCAGCCTGGTCAACATGGTGAAACCCATTTCTACTAAAAAAAATTACAAAAATTAGCCAGGCATGGTGGCAGATGCCTGTAATCCCAGCTACTCAGGAGGCTGAGGAGAACCACTTGAACCTGGGAGATGGAGGTTGCAGTGAGCAGAGATCACACCACTGCACTCCAGTCTGGGTGGCAGAGCAAGACTCTGTCTCAAAAAAAAAAAAAAAAAGAAAATTGATGGTGAAAAGATTAAACCAAGGCCTGCTACCTCGTAAGGGTCCAGTGAGTTTTAGCCTTTATAATTTAATATTACTTGTATTCTTTTTTTTTTTTTTTTTAAGCAGGGTCTCACTCTTTCAGCCAGGCTGGAGTGCAGTGATGTGATGATCATGGCTCACTGCAGCCTCTACCTCCCGGACTCAGGTGATCATCCCATGTCAGCCTCCTAAGTAGCTGGGACCACAGGTGTGTGCTACCACGCCTGACTAACTTTTTGTATATTTTGTAGAGATGGGGTCTTGCTCTGTCTCCCAGACTGGAGTGCATAGCACAGTCGTCGCTCACTGCAGCCTCGAACTCCTGGCCTCAAGCAATCCTCCCACCTCAGCCTCCCAAAGCACTAGGATTACAGATGTGAGCCTCTGTGCCCAGCCAATATTATTTGTTTTGCTAACATTTATGTTAACTGCATGCTCTTCAGGCCCACCTGGGAGGCAGGTTGACCGTGAGCTTGCATGTCCTGAATCCCTACTTTCTTTCCTCCTCTCAGCTCCTGCAAATCGGACCCAGTCTGGTCTCCCCAGTGCCCTCAGGATACACTTTGAGCTTCTCATCTGGCCCTGCAAGGCCCTGAGTGGCCTGTGACTGAATAGTGGAATAAATGGGTGGACGGATGCAATGACAGAAACAGTAGCTCATTCTCCTGCTTCTTGGCCAGCTCCTGGGACACTTCGCTTCCAGCCTCATTTCTCAGAACCCGAGAACCCGTCTCCTCCTCAGCAGTCTCTGCTGCTTCTCCTTCTAATCTGGCCTTCTTCCTAAAAAGTCGCCATCCGGGCTTTATTCTCTTCCCAGGATGGCCATGGCTGGGCAGGGCGGCGCTCTGCTGACCCCTGGTGGCCGCATGGAGTAACACAGCACATTCTCCACTAGGGCAGTTGGCCTGGAACCCGGGAGCGAGTGCTGGGTGCTGGCTGTGGCTTGGGGAGCACAGCTCCTGCCCTCGTACGTTTCACAGGAGAGTGGGGAAGATAGCGGATAATCAGATACTCACACTGTCGTATGCGGCAACCCTGGCATCATCTGCACCTTCTCTCTCCCCCAGTCTCATGCCATCTTCAACACATTCTGTCGCCTTGACCTTCAAGATACGTGCAATTCCCGGTTCTTTCCACTACCACCGTCCTTCTCTGGTCTAATCCGCCACCGTTTCACTCCTGGACTATCGCAGTCACCTCCTTGCTGAACTCCCAGAATCCAGGGCCAGTCTTAACTGATTTCTCCTTTAGCCTCAGGCTCCACTCACTTGACACTGTTACTGATTCGTCTTTATTTAAAATGTTGATAGTTTGTTCATCACTGATTTTTTTTTGCACTAATTTTGATTTTTTAAACAAGACTCTTTTTTTTTTTTTTTTGAGACGGAGTTTTGCTCTTATTGCCCAGGCTGGAGTGCAATGGTGTGATCTCTGCTCACCGCAATCTCTGCCTCCAGGGTTCAAGCAATTCTCCTGCCCCAGTCTCCTGAGCAGCTGGGATTACAGGCATGCGCCACTATGCCCGGATAATTTTCTATTTTTAGTAGAGACGGGGTTTCTCCATGTTGGTCAGGCTGGTCTCGAACTCCCGGCCTCAGGTGATCCACTTGCCTCAGCCTCCCAAAGTGCTAGGATTATAGGCATGAGCCACCATGCCTGGCCCAAAAGATTTTTATTTATTGATTTTGAGATGGGGTGTCACTCTGTCACCCATGCTGGAGTGCAGCAGCACAATCTTGGCTCAATGCAGCCTCAGCCTACTGCGATCCTCCCACGTCGACCTCCTGAGTAGCCGGGACTACAGGCACGCGCCGCCATGTCCAGCTAATTTTTTTTTTTCCGAGAAGGAGTTTCCCTCTTATTGCTCAGACTGGAGTGCAATGGCACAATCTTGGCTCACTGCAATCTCTGCTTCCTGGGTTCAAGCGATTCTTCTGCCTCAGCCTCCCAAGTAGCTGGGATTACAGGCATGTACCACCACGCCCGGCTAATTTTGTGTTTTTAGTAGAGACGGGGTTTCACCATGTTGGTCAGGCTGGTCTTGAACTTCTGACCTGAGGTGATCCACCCGCCTTAGCCTCCCAAAGTGCTGGAATTACAGGTGTGAGCCGCCGCGCCTGGCCTTTTTTCTTTTCTTTTCTTTTTTTTTTTTTGAGATGGAGTCTTGCTCTGTCGCCCAGGCTGGAGTGCAATGGTGCGATCTTGGCTAACTGCAGCCTCCACCTCTCAGGTTCAAGTGATTCTTCTGCCTCAGCCTCCTGAGTAGCTGGAACTACAGGCATGTGCCACCACGCCTGGCTAATCTTTATATTTTAAGTTGAGACAGGGTTTTGCCATGTTGGCCAGGCTGCTCTTGAACTCCTGAACTCAGGTGATCCACCCGCCTCGGCCTCCCAAAAATGCTAGGATTACAGGTGTAAGCCACCGCGCCTGACCTGTTCAGCTAATTTTTAAAGAAGTTTTTGGCCGGGCGCGGTGGCTCAAGCCTGTAATCCCAGCACTTTGGGAGGCCGAGATGGGCGGATCACGAGGTCAGGAGATCGAGACCATCCTGACTAACACAGTGAAACCCCGTCTCTACTAAAAAATACAAAAAACTAGCCAGGCGAGGTGGCGGGCGCCTGTAGTCCCAGCTACTCGGGAGGCTGAGGCAGGAGAATGGCATAAACCTAGGAGGCGGAGCTTGCAGTGAGCTGAGATCCGGCCACTGCACTCCAGCCTGGGCGACAGAGCGAGACTCCGTCTCAAAAAAAAAAAAAAAAGAATTTTTTTTAGAGTTGGGGTCTCACTCTATTGCCCAGGCTGGTCTCAGACTGCTAGGCTCAGGTGATCCTCCCATGTCGACCTCCAAAGTGCTGGGATTGCAGGCCTGAGCCGCTGCACCTAACCAAGACAATTTCTTTTTCTTTCTTTTTTTTTTTTTTTTTTGAGACACAGTCTTGCTCTGTCATCAGTCTGGAGTGCAGTGGTGTGATCTTGGCTCACTGCCACCTCCGCCTCCTGGGTTCAAGTAATTCTCCTGCCTCAGCCTCCTGAGTAGCTGGGACTATAGGTCCCCGCCACCACGCCCAGCTAATTTTTGTATTTTTAGTAGAGACGGGGTTTCACCGTGTTAGTCAGGATGGTCTCCATCTCCTGACCTCGTGATCCGCCCGTCTCAGCCTCCCAAAGTGCTGGGATTACAGACGTGAGCCACCGCGCCTGGCTGAAAAGTACTTTTTTTTTTTTTTTTTTTTAGACAGAGTCTGATTCTATTCCAGGCTGGAGTGCAGTGGTGCGACCTTGGCTCACTGCAACCTTGAACTTCTTGAGTTCAAGCGATCCTCCCACCTCAGCCTCCTGAGTAGCTGGGAGTACAGCTAATTTTGTATTTTTAGTAGAGACGGGGTTTCTTCATGTTGCTCAGGCTGGTCTTGAACTCCCAACCTCAAAGTGCTGGGCTCTCAAAGTGCTGCGATTACAGGCGTGAGTCACTGAGCCCAGCCCCAGCTGCTAATTTTTTAAAAAATGTTTTGTAGAGACAAGGTCTCACTTTGTTGAACAGGCTGTTCTTGAATTCTTGGGCTCAGGCGATCCTCCTCCCTTGGCCTCCCACAGCGCTAGGATTACAAGTATAAGCCACCGTGCCCAGCTCAGAAAGTACTCTGAAAGAACTTATTTTTTTCCTTTGAAAGCAAAGACAGTCTACGGCCATATACCCTGAATCCACCTGATCTTGTCTGAAAGCAAAGAGACCCATCTTGGCTGGCGGAGTCAGGGAGCGCTTTCCCTATGCAGTCTGAGGAGCTGAAATCTGAAGGACAAGGAGAAAGTTAGCAAGGTAGGGTGGCCTCAAGGGAGGACAGTGTTGGAGGATGAGGGCACAATACTGCAAAGGGCCCGAGGTGGGCAGGCCCTGGGGGAGTTGGGGTGTCTGGACGAGAGTGCAAGGAAAGGCTCCTGGGTGGTGGGCGGGGTGCAGGTGGGATCCTATGGAAGAGCTCAGGCTTCCTCTAAAGGCACTGGAGATCCCTGGAGGATGTTACGGGAGGAGAGGCATGGCTAGATGTGAGATCTGATCTGCCCTCATGGAAGTGGGAGTGGGTAAGCATGGAGGCCAGATGTCTTGGTAAGATCAGACAGGGATGGGGTGCAGGGAGCAGGAAGGGGAGTGCACTGGAAGGCAAAATGGAACTGGGAGGTGCACCTGGTTGACTCGAAGGGAGAGAGACATCCCAAGGAGGCCCCCAGGGTCTCTCTCTGGCTTGAGGGGGGATCCTGGGGAATGGACCCGTTTGGAGTAGGGGTCTGGAGTTTGGTTGTGGGTGTGTCACAGTGGAGTCCCCAAGTAGAGTGTCATAGACAGGTGGATATCATGTTTGGCTTGGAGCAGAGGTCTGGGCTGGAGTCACGTGGGAGAGGTTGGTTTATAGATGGGGCAAGTCAAGGGCAAGGTTGAGACCACTGTGTTCGAAAAACCAACTGAAGGCTTACCATGCATAAGGCATCTTGTTGGGCCTCCTGGGGCGGCCTATCTGGGAGCCACAAGCTCTCAACTTGGGTGCTGGTGGCTGAGAGGCTCATGTATAGAAAGCACACAAAGCTTGATGATCAAGAGCCAGAGAAGGCTGAGCACAGGGGCTCACGCCTGCCCTCCCAGTGCTTTGGGAGGCTGAGGTGGGAGGACTGCTTGAACCCAGGAGGTGGAGGCTGCAGTGAGCCGAGCTCATGCTACTCCACTCCAGCCTGGGCGACAGAGCAGGACTTCGTCTCAAAAAAAAAAGGCCGGGCACAGTGGCTCACGCCTGTTATCCCAACACTTTGGAAGGCCAAGGCGGGTGGATCATGAGGTCAAGAGATCAAGACCATTCTGGCTAACATGGTGAAACCCCATTTCTACTAAAAATACAAAAATTAGCTGGGCCTAGTGGTGGCGCCTGTAATCGCAGCTACTCAGGAGGCTGAGGCAGGAGAATCACTTGAATCTGGGAGGCAGAGGTTGCAGTGAGCCGAGATCGCACCACTGCACTCCAGCCTGGGCGAGAGTGAGACTCCGTCTAAAAAAAAAAACAAAAGACATTCCTTAGCTAGTCAGCACGCAGAGCCCACTGCCTGTGCCGGTTCTGGTCTCTCCCTCAACCCAGCTCAGCACAGAGCAGGGCCCCAAGATGGCTCAGCCTTTCCCCAGAGAAGAGAGGAGGCTGGGCAGGGTGGCTCACGCCTGTCATCTCAGTGCTTTGGGAGGCTGTGGCAGGAGGATCACTTGAACCCAGGAGCTCGAGACCAGCCTGAGCAATAGAGTGAGAGCTCATCTCTAAAAAAAAAAAAAAAAGCCAGGTGTGGTAACATGTGCCTCTGTAGTCCCAGCTACTTGGAGGCTGAGGTGGGAGGATTGCGTCAGCCTGCAAGTTCAAGGCTGCAGTGAGCCATGTTTGTGCCACTGCATTCCAGCCTGCACAAGAGACTAAGAAAAGGAAAAAAAAAAAAAAAAAAAAACACTAGAGAAGACAGGTTTCTGTCGGCACATATTGAGTACCAACTGCACACCAGGAAGATGTATGAGTACCAACTGCACACCAGGAGGATGTAGAGATTTAATTAAAAACAACAACAACAAAGGAGAAACCCTGGCGCACTCATGTGGAGTGACATAAACCCCCAGCAGGTAAATCCCAGATGCTGGGTGAATCCGTGAGTAGAGAGGGTCAGGGACGTTTCTGGAGAAAGACTGGCTTTGAAGAACAGGGTAGGATCTGATGGGCAGGCTGGAGATTTGGGGAAGGGTGGATGGAAGGAATTTCAGGCAGTGCTCAAAGCAAAGATCTGGAAGCAGAAAGCAGCCAGCTGTACTCAAAGAATGAGACTCGGCCAGGCGAGGTGGCTCACGCCTCTAATCCCAGCACTTTGGGAGGCTGAGGTGGGCAGATCACCTGAGGCCAGGAGAGACCAACCTGGCCAACATGGAGAAACCCCATCTCTATGAAAAATACAAAATTAGCCAGGTGTGGTGGCGAGCGCCTGTAATCCCAGCTACTCAGGAGGCTGAGGCAGGAAAATCCCTTGAACTGGGGAGGCGGAGGTTGTGGTGAGCCTAGATTGAGCCACTGCACTCCAGCCTGTGCAACAAGAGCAAAACTCTGTCTAAAAAAAAAAAAAAAAAAAAAAAAAAGACTATTTTGACTGATGTTGGGGACTTGGTTAAAGGAGTAGGAGAGAAGAGCAGGATGGATCCAGAGCGTGGGGTTCTGCATGGATGTCAAGGAGCCTGGGCTATGGTCAGTAGGCATCTCCGTTTGTTTGCCTGCCTGGCTGAGCCTGTGGCAAACAGCAGTCATCTCTGGTGCCAGCCCCTATTGATTGGTAGTGGCTACCTGGAGAGCGGTGTGGCAGAGTGCGGTGATCAGCTAGCCATGTCTGCTATGGGCACAGGCAGGGAAGGATGTGTCTTGCATGCTGAGTAGTTTACCCTTCTGCTATGGAGATTGAGGGCAGGGAGGCCATTCAGGGTGTGGGAGTGTCTATTAGAGTCTAGTGAGCTTGAATTCGGGTCTAGGCTAGAATGGAGGCAGAGGGAAGAGCAGAGTCACACTCAAGTGACATTTGGGATCTTAGAAGCAGTAAGGGGTAAGGAGGGGGCCAAGGATAGAGCAAACTTGAGCCTGGGAGACTGGAAAGAGGGAGATATTCTTAACAAGAGCTTTTTAGGGGGTGAGCGGAGAGGAGGTGTTTTTGGTGGCAAGGCTTCTTTAAGAAGCAGCCCATCTCCATTCCTGGAGGTGCTGTCCTGGATGACGGTGGTGACAGTGGCTAACTCTAGCGTACAGCCTGTGTCTCTGACCCCAGGGCCAGCACCAGGGAGTGAGTGTGACCTTTGGCTCTCCTCTCTCAGAACTTCAGCCCTGACCCCTCCCTTGAGAAGGGTCTGAAGTCGGCCACCTCCTGGACACAAGCCTGCTCATGATCCTGCCCCTGGAACTCCCCAGGCACTTCCACCCCCAGCCAGGAAGTGAACCCAGGCATCTGACTCCCAGTACCGCCTGCATGGCCTCAGGCAGGAGGGGAGTGAGAAGGAGGGTCAGGAGAGGCACCTCTGGCATCCCCTCCCCATGCCTGCCTGCAGCTCCTGTGGCCATGGGGGTTCGTGGGGGCCACTTTAGGTGATGCTGAGAAACCACAGGAATGACACGGCCTTCTGGGAAGCTGCGCTGGAGAGGAAAGCAGGTGAGAGCTGGGAGCGGAAGCTCGTGTTGGCAAAGGCCCCTCCTGCGGGAGCCTCCTGCTTCCCATCCTTGGCTTAGGCGCCCAGGGAGACCCAGGTGTGCGCTGCACTGGCCCGGTAAGGAGGAGGCCCCCCTTCACTTCTCTCAGGTTTGGTTTTTTACAAGATTGATTTATTAACTATGATACAGATCACATAAGGCCTTTTCAGTTTTTTACACCATTCCCATTGAGACAAGTACAATACTTTGTAGCAAATACATGATTTTAAAAAACAAAACCAAACAAAAACACCTCAGTCAGAGATGCCTCAGCCTTCATTGAGGGCTGACCATGCACTAATTAGGTTGGAGCCTCAAAAAACCCACGATGTGTTTTTAAAAAAAAAATCTGGAAATTAAGCAAACATTCCTAACACCAGCTAAAGGATGTTCCGGTTAAAGCCCCTAAAATACAAAGAAATAATTGTTATACTTTCTTTACATACAAGTCTTCACTTTTGCTGCAAAACAGAATTTTGGACATACAGCCAGACTACTAACACATTTCAATACCATTAATATGTTTTGTTTTTCTCAGAAACTCAAAATATTTGTTAATTCAACATATATAAAGATCATTTAACATGTGAAAATACAAGTACCAGAAAAATAAGCTGGCAGCAGCACTATTCCAAATTTTCAAACAAGTTTTATTTCCATACAATTCTGACATTTTCATTTTTTTTTTTTTTTTTCTTAAATGTACACAGGGAACATGATTCTTTTTATGCAAACAATAACTTAGGCCCTGTCGTGACTACAGTGAAGTGTAGCATCACTGCCGACTCCGCCACGGGAGGGCTGGAGGCCAGCCCAGGCCAGCAGTGCCCGAGGTCACCGATCGCCTCCTGCTCTGCCCCCCTGCGCGCCGCGCATTGGCCACGCTGCACCGACCGCACCGCGGCCGCGCCCCCACCGGACCCGCGACAGAAACTGCCCCCTTCCTGGGCCACTCTCTGACCTGGACACAAGACGACGTGCTCCGAGGGAGGGAGCCCACCCGTTACACCTCAGAGCCACGGAGCCGGGGGCCGCTCCCTGCCGCAGCTTCCCTAGATCCCTGCGCTGCCTTCGGGAAATCAGCGACTCAACAGGACCCAGGCCCCCGCGCGGCAGGGGCCCTCCTGGCCACCGCACCCTAAGTTTTCTAGCCGGCGCCCCCAAAGCAGTGGCTTCTCATAGGAAAGGACGGGAGGGGAGCGCAGCTGAGGTGACTCTTGATGACAAGACGCTGCAGCTGGCCTGCTGTGAAGTTGTGTATGTGTATGTCCAGAATGCCTGGTGGCCTGCCGGGGTCTTAACCAAAGGGATGCTGGCTTGACCCAGGCCTCCCTTCCCTAAGAGCAGCGGAAGCTGACTGAGGCACAGGGATGCCCGTCCCCTTCTGGCCAGCGAGCTATGATGTCACCCTCTGTCCACCGTGACAAAGACAGACACATCCTGCAGAAGAATCTGGGTCGCAGCAGGTGCCCCGCCTCCAGCAGGAGGCAAAACCAAGGCGGCGGAGGCAGGAGAGCAAGCAGACAGACACCCTGAAGCCCTCTCCCTCTTCCTCCCCGAATGCTGGGCCACGGGAAACACAGGGGCAACGCAGACTAAATGTGTGCCGTGTGACACAAGCCAAGTTTTTTTTTTTTTTTGAGACGGAGTCTCGCTCTGTGGCCCAGGCTGGAGTGCAGTGGCCGGATCTCAGCTCACTGCAAGCTCCGCCTCCCAGGTTTACGTCATTCTCCTGCCTCAGCCTCCCAAGTAGCTGGGACTACAGGCGCCCGCCATCTCGCCCGGCTAGTTTTTTGTACTTTTTAGTAGAGACGGGGTTTCACCGGGTTAGCCAGGATGGTCTCGATCTCCTGACCTCGTGATCCGCCCGTCTCGGCCTCCCAAAGTGCTGGGATTACAGGCTTCAGCCACCGCGCCCGGCCTACAAGCCAAGAATTCTAAGTGGATTCACGAGCCACGCCACCCAGCCTCGGGTCCTCCCTCCTCAGCCGTCAGAGCCAGGATCAGTCTCTGGCTTTGCACCAAGGGCTGCTGTTCCCTCACACGGTGTCTGCACTCTTACTGGGTGGGGGTGGCTGCCCCACGTCCCCATTCTGGACAAGCCAACGCCCACCCGCCCAGTGCTGAGAGCTGCATGCGGGTCCCATGAGCACCCTCTGTGCAAGCACCTTCCAGAACTTAGAGCCCCGATGAAAGCAGGGGTGGGGACAGCACGGTTCCAATCCCCAAGGATGCTTCTCTGTCGCTCCCACACAAGGGCCCAGTCTGCATGCTGCCCTGACCGGATGCTGAAGCCTAGCATGCCACGACTGGCCATACCACTCAAACGACTGAGATGTCCTCTACTCCCTCAGCCCGAAGCAGCAGACGAGAGGCTGAAAAGTTAGTGGAGGAAACAAAAGGAACCCTGGGGCTTCCTGTGTATGGGGGCTCCCTTCGGACATGAGCTGCCACAGTCCCTGCCTGCCCACCTTGGCTGACAGGGCGCTGCGTTGGGGATGCCCCAGGCCTAGTTTCAGGTACTTCTGTGAGGGGAGGGGTAGAAAGCCCAGGTGCTCCTCCTCACCGCCCCCTCCACACTCCCAGGGAAGTCACTGGCTGCACATACATCTGTGGAATCAGGGGCCAGGTGGCTTGGGACGTGGCTTTCGTGCTCACAAAAGAGGTGGCAGTGTTAGCTCAAGCAGTGAGGGTGACTGGGCTGCTTTTGCCTGCGTTCATACAGGGATGGCCCAGGTCACCACCATGCTTTCCCTCCACCCCCAATTCCGTGAGGTGCTGACCAGGTGAGCATGCTCTTGAAAAGGGGGCGGGGTGAGTAAATGCGGCCGTTTCTTCATCTGGTGGGGCCCAGGACTGGGGGACTTTGGGAACCTATCTGCCAACCTCAGCTAAAACGAAACACAAGATGTCACCTTCCAGTCAACCCTGGGCCTACAGGGCCAGGCACAGCTCCGCCAGAAAAGACAAAAATTCATCATCCAACATTCACAGAAAACACGCCTGGACCCTGGGTTTGTTCTCCGATTTGTGTTCCTCAAGAGGCGGTAAAACTTGCAAGGGTACGTGAGTGTTTCCAAGCACCTTCGTTGGCCATTGAGAACTGGAGACAGTGAGCCAGCCGTCCCCAGAGGGAGGTTGGGAGACAAAGGGCCACTCCTGTCTCCAACCACTGCAGGTGGGCATGGGTGGGACACTGCAGACACCCGGGAGGTGTCCATCATGCCCCCTGGAATATACCACAGATCCTATTTCTTAAAGTGCAATGAGCCTCAAGGGCTGTCTGGTGTGGGGCCCTCTGCACCCCGCTAGCTCTCGCCTGGGGGGTGCCCAGTCTTCCTGGCTGCAGAGGCCACGGCCCAGCCACGCAAGTTTGCAGTGCTGGAGGGCAGAGGTGGGCAGGAGAAGAGCTTTTCCTGGAGCAGTGGCAAGGCTGGGCTAGGGTGGTGGTGGGTGACAGGCAGGCACGGCGCCTCTGGGCCGGCAAGGACCAGGAAGGATGCCCCTTCGAGGGCACCAGCAGACCGCCATTCCTTCAAAGTGCCCCACCCCGCCCACATCCCCATGAACACTCCTGCTGGTGGCCTCCATGGCTGGGATGAAACGATTCCACTTCAACACCCCACATACCAACCCCAACCCCAAGTGCACCTGGCACCTTCCAGCAGTCCCCAGCTCCCCACACCAAGTGCTCACACACACACTCACACGTGCGCGCACACACACCCCCCACACACGCTCCAGTAGTGTTTCTATCGTAATGGACTGTGTTCTGGGGCAGACCAGGTTCCGGCCTGCTCTGCCATCTCCTGGGCTCTCCCCACCAAGGGCTCGAACCCTCTTCTTGGGAAAACGGGGAATCTGGCGACTAGACCTAAGTGGGTGAGTGGGACCCCAGGAGGCTCTCAGGCCACAGCTCCAGGCATCCTGGTTTTGCTGCCACAAAGACGAGGGTCAACTCCACCTGTGTGCCTCCCTCCCTCCCGGCAGAGGTGGGCACAGAGTGAAATCTTGAGGTCTGTAGTTTTCTTTCCGTGGTTTTTCCTTTTTAATTATTGGAAGGGTTTTCCCATTTTGTCTCCTAGTGTTCCTTTGTTTGCCAGGGAATGTTTCGGAAAGCCTGTGGAGCGGGATGGCGGGGATGAAGAGGGAAGTGCTGCACTCTCTGGGTCCAGGCACAAAGCTGTCCTCCGTTGTTCTCAGCTGCAGGGCCAGCGCCCTCAGCAGGTACCTAGTGGTGGCAGAGCCGTGGCCTACACGTTCCCAAGGAGCCACCAGCCGGGCTGCACCCTTACCTTGCGGGTGTGTGCAGATGGAAGGTGGGAAGAGACAGACCAGCGGGAAGTGTTCTCTTCGGGGGTTGCCGGCCCCGCCCTGAATCTCAGAGCATCCTCCTCCCTGGCAAAGGCCAGAGCACTGTCCCGACCACGGGCCCTGTACAAGCAGAGGGAGGCACCTGGAGGCTGGTGTGTGCAGCCAGGTGGGGTGGTGGTCCAGAGAACAGAGGGAGGGCACTGGGGCTGCTGCCTGCCTAGTTCAGTCCTCAAAGGGGTCCAAGTCAAAGGACAGGGCCCCATGGCTGCTGCCTGCAGCCAGCTCAGGTCTGCAGCGCCGGGCCCAGGGCACCTGGCAGCCTGGCCGATGGTACCATTGGCTGGTGCTCCCACTGAGGTCTTGAGAAGGTGATGGAGAGGGCCACTTGCCCCTGCCTCTGCCCCCAGTGGACTTGGTTTTGTTCAAGGCCAAACGCCACCCCGTCAGAGAGAGGACCGGTTCTCCTGTCGCCCCAGGTCTTGGTGGGTCACAGCGTGTGTTCGGCTTGAAGCTGGGAGGGAAGCAGTGGCTGCATTGGGGACTGGGGGGTGGGAGGAGGCGACTGTGGGGGCGACGGTTGACTTGTGACAGGCGTGGAAGTGAGGAAGGGGACAGTGGAAGCCACGGCGGAGGGGGAGCTGGGCCTGGCACCAGGGGGCTCGGTGATGGGCCGATTGTAGAAGAAGAAGGGGCACTGCTGAATGAAGAGTTCAATGATTGTCTGGTAGGTGCGCGTGGCTGTGAGGGCGTCCATGGTGCTGAAATCAGGTCTCATCAAGGTGGGCCAGAAGCAGATGGAGAGGTTCTCGCTGGTCATGAGATTCACCTTGTTGTTGTGGCTGACCCTGCGGGCGACACCAAACTCAATGGTCAGAACTGTGCAGGGACCGGCCTGGCCCCGGGCGCTCATGGTCTTCAGCACGCAGGCTGAGCCCCGCCTGCACTCCCTCAGGCGGAGCAGAAAAGGCCACGCGCAGCTCTCTGTGCCCTGCCCTGCCCTGCCCGGGAGGCTGCGCCCTCAGTGTCCTCTCCCCTCCAGCCCAGTGCCTCCACATGGCCAACCTTGGAGAGGCTGCCTGGAGCCCTGAAAACCCCTGGGGGTGGACCGACCACCTCAGGGACTCGCTCTGCAGCCAGCCAAAGCAGTGGCGGTGCTCCAGCTGTGACGAGGGAGGGAGGCTGAGCGTCCTAAACCAGAGTGCCATCAGATGCCACCTGGCCAGCAGCCCTCCTCCACACATACGGAAGTTCAGGGAACAGCCACATGGCCTCCTGCCTGCAGCCTGTGCTCCATGCTGGAGGCTGGCTCTCTCCTGTAGCACACCTCGAGAGGTGTGATGTCCCGGTTCTCCCCAGCTGGGAACGTGAATGCTGAGAGAGGACTTTGAGGGGGCTCTGAGGTGTTTTTGATTCAGGAGAAGATTTCTGGAACATCAGCACCAACCAGAAGATCTTCTCTCTCTGCCAGCTTTGGGGCGCAGGCCTACAAGAGGCCCCATGCCCGACAGAGCTAAGTGCACTGTCTGGTGTTGGGCAGGTTTGGGGCCACGTGGCCGCCCTCAGATAGGAGCAGGAGGGAGGCCTTAGGATGGGCGAGAGGCAGAGGCTCCAGGCGCTGAGCCCAGTGGGCACCACGGGAGGCCGGCCAGCACCCCTTCCAGGCCAGGGCCTGAGGCTGCTACTGGCAGCCTTGTTCTGCGATGCACTGACCCTGGCTGTCAATTTTCCAGAGGAAAAACCAACCAGAAGGCCCTGCGACTTACTTGTTTAAGTGAGAGATGACATACTTGAAGACTTCGTGGTTTTCTTTTGGAAATTTCTTTAATACCTCCTTAAGGGCATGCAACTTCTGCTCCCGGTCGTTGATTTCTGAGGAGAGAGAAAACCAAAGCCTTGCCTTTCATGGCCAAGGCTGGTGGCCACCCCAGGGCGTGCTCTGTGATGGGCCTTCTCTGAGGGCAGCCCAGGGCTTTCGGATGACACTAACACCACTCTTTCCCCCAAAGCCTGTGCCCAAGGCTGGCACACCTGGCAGTGGCACTGGCCCAGGGGCCCGGCCCACCTCTGTGTCCCAGGCCCCCACTGAAGGGCGGCACTGTGTGCCTGGGGTTCCTGGCCCCCACCACCCGAGACAGAACGATCTGGAGAGACTACGCCATAAAGAACACCATTCTTTGCTCATCCGGTTGCCCCTGGAGACAGGCATCCCTACGCAGAAAGCCTGCTTGCTTCCTGACCAGATGGAGACGGGCAGCCGCTGCCACCCACCCATGCCAACAGACCTTCGAGGGAGGGAGTTGGTCATGAGACCAAGGCTCTGTCCTTTCCCTAGAGACACAGGGACCCTCCGCACATCCCCATTGGAGGGGCTGATGGAAACAGCGGGGGAATTCTCATGCACTTCACCAAAGGAACTATGCACCCCCTTTCCCCCCAATGCCCACACTTTGCCTATCACGGAATCCCAATGTCCTAGGGGAGGAAAAACAACTGCCTGGAATGCAGCTCGTAACCCGCGCCAGGCCCAGTTCCATGAGTCCCCACAATCGTGTGAGGCAGGAACTCGTCACCCCATTTTGAGGATGAGGTATCTGAGGTTAGAAGTTGCAGAGCTGGGACTGGCTGTGGGGCTTGAGCCGTGTCCACTGGGCTTGCCATCCCCGAGTGGCTGTGGCCCACCTTGGCTGGGAAGGGCATCCCGGGCTGGTGAGGCACAAATGTCCCAGAGCCCACCTGGAGCCCAGTTGGCTAAGACAGATTTCTCTGTGCAGGGAAAGACGTCCCCATGTTTCCTTCTTGGACTTCAGGGCACAGAAGAACACAGGAGGGTCTCACGAAGGAGATGGCAGGTATCTCACAACTGGTGGCTGTGGGTGGGGGTGGTGAAGAGGGGTCTATTATAACACCGATGGTTGCTAATGGGCTTGGGGGTTCAGGCTCCTTTGAGATAGACGACGGTGCTGGATCGTCTCCCTGGGAGACACATGTGTACCATTCTGCTGATGAATCCGGGGGGGGTGTGGACTCCGTGAACCAGGTATTCTTTTCTTTTTCTTTTTCTTTTTGAGACGGAGTCTCGCTCTGTCACCCAGGCTGGAGTGCAGTGGCGCCATCTCGGCTCATTGCAAGCTCCACCTCCTGAGTTCACGCCATTCTCCTGCCTCAGCCTCCCGAGTAGCTGGGACTACAGGTGCCCGCCACCACACCTGGCTAATTTTTTGTATTTTTAGTAGAGATGGGGTTACACTGTGTTAGCCAGGATGGTCTCGATCTCCTGACCTCGTGATCCACCCATCTCGGCCTCCCAAAGTGCTGGGATTACAGGCGTGAGCCACGGCGCCCGGCCCTGAACCAGGTATTCTTTAGGAAACCCATGGCTTCCTAGTCACCTTTGCAGCAGGTGATGTGCCCAGAGGGTCAGAGTTGGGGGAGTGGTACAAGGACCCTGGTGAGAGTGAGACTTGGAAGAGCAGACAGAATCCCAAGGGCGGGCACGCTGAGCAGGGAGGAAGGTCCTGTGGTGGTCTGGAGTCCAGATCCTGACTCAGATGGCCCTGGGTACAAATCCAGCCTCTCGCGCCAACCGTGTCACCTTGGGCAAGTGACACCATAGGGTCAGTCTCCTCATCTGTAAAAGGGGCTGTGGACAGTGCCTCCTTCATTCGGTGACACCCGGCAGTTAAATTCAGAGTTCACAGCTGGACACAAAATAAGGGCACCTGAGAGGCAGTCTACTTGCAGAAGCCTGCGGGAGGGAGGCTGCAGGGCTGGAAGGGACAGAGCTCCAGGAGCTCTCCTGGGCAGCCTAATGAGGATGAATGAAACCAGGCAAGTCTGTGGCCTTGAGAGTGTAACTTGATGAGAGCAGTGTCTTGGTAACATCTGTCTATCAGAAATGACTAAAAAAGTCCTGGGAGCTAGTTATTGGGCTATGAGCAGCTTCATTTCTCTGAATCCAAGGTTTGTTTTAAGGGTTCCACCTCAAGGGCACATTCTTTTCTTTTTCTTTTTTTGAGATGGAGTCTCACTCTGTCCCCTAGGCTGGAGTGCAGTGGCGCGATCTCAGCTCACTGCAACCTCCACCTCCCGGGTTCAAGCGATTCTCCTGTCTCAGCCTCCCAAGTAGCTGGGACTACAGGTGCCCACCAACATGCCTGGCTAATTTTTATATTTTTACTAGAGATAGGGTTTCATCATGTTGTCCAGGCTGGTCTGGAATTCCTGACCTCAGGTGATCTACCTGCCTTGGCCTCCCAAAATGCTGGGATTACAGGCGTGAGCCACCGCACCCGGCCATGGGCACACTCTTTTCCACGAGCTTGAATCTTCAAACAGTTCACTGTCATGTTACAATACAATGTCTACATTAAAAAAGTAAACTGCTGTAGGGAGGACAGAAGACTGTATTAGAAAACACAAGCAGCATGTGTGTTGCACAAAGCTTCACTTAATAAAAGCATTAGGCCGGGCGCGGTGGCTCAAGCCTGTCATCCCAGCACTTTGGGAGGCCGAGACGGGCGGATCACGAGGTCAGGAGATCGAGACCATCCTGGCTAACACGGTGAAACCCCGTCTCTACTAAAAACTACAAAAAACTAGCCTGGTGAGGTGGCGGGCGCCTGTAGTCCCAGCTACTCGGGAGGCTGAGGCAGGAGAATGGCGTAAACCCAGGAGGCGGAGCTTGCAGTGAGCAGAGATCCGGCCACTGCACTCCAGCCTGGGCGGCAAAGCGAGACGCCGTCTCAAAAAAATAAAAAAATAAAAAAATAAAAAAGCGTCATGCCCCCTTCCAGCTGCTAGCTTGGCACAGGAGGACACAGGTCTCTCCGTAGGTGCCTGCACGACCCAAACACAGCTGTGTTTGTCTTAATTAGGCATTGAGTGCTAGCACCTTTATGTAAGAGCTGGGTCTCATCCCATCCTCTGTGTGGAGGCAGGAAACGGGGCTGGCAAAGCCTAGGTCTGCCAGGGACGCCTGCTCTCTTTCCTATCTGATGAGCAGCAATGAGGGTGGTTTTGTTTCTTCCTTAGGGGGTGGGGAGGGGCAGGGGTGGGAGTTACAGAGCCTGCTTTGATAATAATTTAGGGGCCGGGTGGGTGCGGTGGCTCACGCCTGTAATCCCAGCACTTTGGGAGGCTGAGGTGGGTGGATCACTTGAAGTCAGGGGTTTGAGACCAGACTGGACAACATGGCAAAACCCCATCTCTACCAAAAATACAAAAATTAGCCAGGTGTGGTGGCGTGTGCCTATAATCCCAGCTATTTGGGAGGCTGAGGCAGAAGGATTGCTTGAACTTGGGAGGTGGAGGTTGCAGTGAGCTGAGATTACGTCACTGTGCTCCAGCCTGGGTGACAGAGCAAGACTCCATTTCAAAAAGAAAAAAAAAATTTAGGGGCTGCCCCCTAAAATCCCAGCCTCCTTCTGCATGTGCACCTCAGCTGAATGCCTAGTGAGGAGTGGGTGGCCAGTCTCCTGGCCTGCTCCCCTCCTCACTGGCTGCCTGGTCCAGGTGCTCCTGAGTACGGAGCAGTACTAGGAGCTCGCTGGGCAGAGGTCAAGGAAGGCGAGAGGCCCTTCTGCTCAAGTCTGGGCCACACTAAAAACAAGGCCGACCGTGTCAACATCCTTTGACTCAGCCCCATTCACCTCTTTCCTTAAGCAAAGCTTGCCCTCACCCCCCTAGGCTCTGGCTGCAGCCTCTTCACATGGCAAAGGCACCAGCAGCTGCTTAGGTTTGGGTGCTGCCCGAGTGCTGGCAGGACAGCTTCACAGTGCTCTTCGCGTGGCCCTGACCGCAGACCTGAGTGGAAGGTGGGGTTGGGTGTTACCCATATGGTGGCTGAGAAACTCACTCCAGAGGCCAAGAGAGGGTCACAAGGCTGGTGATGTCAAAGGTGGATGGGACCTAGGCCTGTCCCCCAGCTCAGCCCATCTGCTCCGGGTCCTCACCTCCCTGCAGGCAGCAGAGTCCTCTCTGACTGCAGTAATCCTCTGACAGGAAAGGGGATGGGGCGCCCTCCAGGGTGCTGGCTTCACCAGCTAGGACACTTTTTTTTTTTTTTTTTTGAGATGGAGTCTCGCTGTATTGCCCAGCTGGAGGGCGGTGGCACGATCTCGGCTCACTGCAACCTCCACCTCCCAGGTTCAAGCGATTCTCCTGCCTCAGCCTCCTGAGTAGCTGGAATTACAGGCATGGCTAATTTTTGTATTTTTAGTAGAGAACTCCTCCCAGGTTTAAGCAATTCTCCTGCCTCAGCCTCCTGAGTAGCTGGGATTACAGGTCCAGCTAATTTTTGTATTTTAGTAGAGATGAGGTTTCACCATGTTGGTCAGGCTGGTCTCGAACTCCTGACCTCCAGATCCGCCCACCTTGGCCTCCCAAAGTGCTGGGATTACAGGCATGAGCCACTGTACCCGGCTTCATACATTTTTCCTATACCCACTCTCCCCTGACCCAGGACTGGGGGGGGCACCAGCAGTGTCTGTGCCCTGTGTGGCATTTTCAGCTGCCTTGGTTGAACCAGGCACAGGCCCCTCAACAGTCCTCAGCGAGGGAGGAGGCGACTCTGACCCAGAGGCAGGTGAGCATGAGAGGGACTGGGCTGAGCACATGGGGATGGGTGAGGCTGTCGGTGACAGCACCCCATTCTTGCCTCGCCAGACAATGCGAATTATTTCATTCTCGGATTTGGGAGGCCCTTCCTGCTTGGGTCATTTGTTTATCCTCAGTGTGTGGGAGAAGCAGATGTTTACGGGGGCCTGCCCCCGCCTGGGTACTATTTTACACTCTGGGGATGCAGTAGGAAACAAAAACCAAATTCCCTGCTGCTTACGGTCTAGTGGAAAGAGGGGAAAGGACCCAGAGGGTCCCTCTCTAGTCCAGGAGCTTTGGGCTGGCTCCTCGAGGCCTTCCTGGCCCGGCCCCAGTCTCCCCTCCTGACCACCATCCTCATCCCTGGTGAGTTCACGGCGCCTCTGGCTGGCTGCTACTTGCTGAGCACGGTGCTGACTGGGCTGTCTGGCTCCAACCTGGGCCTGGGTGTGGTCAAGCACAGACTCTGGCAGCTCCAAGCCAGAGGCCTGGGGAACAAGCTGGTGGCCAAGAGCTAGCCCAGCCCGTGCACCCCGGACACCTTCTGCCCCATGGTGCTGCTGCAGGCTGGGGCCACAATCTATGTGGACCTGGTCACAGGGCAGCAGCACACTCAGGGGAGCCACTCACCATCTTCAGTGGAACCTTGCTCTACAGGGACCCGCAGCTTCAACAGGTGGGCCGGCCTGCCTGGCCAGGTGTCTACACTGGCCAAAGAAACAGCAGGGGCAATAGGCTCCCTGGGGTCCCTGCTGGGACAGGGCCGTCAGGGCACCCAGCCCTGGGTGAGCTGCTGCAACCCGGACCCACCATGGTACAGGTGCCCAGGGTGGCTTCTCCCCACACCTGGCGTGTGCTGGTTTGTGGACTCTCAGGTCCACTCGTCCAGACTTTTGCTATGACCTCCACCCCCTTCAGAGTCCCCTCAGGACCCAGACTGTGGAGGGCCCGATCCTCACATCCTTTACTCCCTCAGCCTACCCTTCGGGAGTCAAGACACTTAGTTTTTTCTAACAACAACAAGAACCCATCCTGCTCCAGTGTGTGGTCAGTGGTAGATAGGAGTCCAGGGGTGTGGGCCGGGAGAGACGGTGGCCTATGGAGGAGACCCTAGCCTCCACACTGCGCTCACCCCTTCGCTTGGCTCGGCTCCGGGTGGCTCTGCTCTTGCTCGGGGGTGTGGGCTGGGAGCTGCACCTCTTGATGGGACATCATACTTTTGAACTTAGGGGCTAGTCGCCTGAGATGGCAAGAAACATCTAGGGGACGCATTTTTGGGCCAGTTGAACCAAGACAGCCTGGACACAGACCCAGCAACTTAATAAAATAGGGACCCCAAGAACTCAGGAGGAAGGGGAGGGGACAGCCAGAGGGCACAGGGACCTTATTGAAAAGCTTCCCATACCTCTTACAGCACAGCCACACCAGGACTCACAAAGCCAGAATACTGGTCCAAGGTCAAGCAAATTGGTGGCAGAGACCCCGTTCCCAAAGAACACTCCTGCCCTGGCTGTGTTGCGCCACTGCCATCACTGGCACCCAGGCTGCCAACCAAGCTCTAGGCTTGGGTCTGCTGCTGCCAGCTCAGTGCCTGGAGGAAAGTCCCTGCTGGCCGCCGCTGACCATCTGCACGCCTGCATCACCAGGAAAGGGAAAGCCCAGCTCAGGGTCACAGTCCTTCAGTGATCACGCAGGCTCGTCCGGTGTCGGCTCTCCCCGTCCCAGGTGGTAAACAACTCCAAGGTCAAGACCTCACTCTACAGGGCCCAGGATGGGGAATCCAGGCTGTCCTTCCCCTAGAGACATGGCTTTGCAATCACCTGTTGAATGTCCTGTCCCACCAGACTGAGCTGGGGGCCGAATATGTGTGTGCCCACTGCCATCTGTCTCTGTCCACACAGGGCCTGGCTATCTGTGAAATTAATGACCCCGTGCGTGGGTGTGAGGAGCACCCCCGTGCCCTCGGGCAGCTATCTGGACAGATCAAAGGAAGGCAGGATCCCAGAACCAGCAACGTCCCAAGGCAGCTGGTGAACAAGAGCCCAGAGAGCAGCAGGGCCGTCTCCTGGTAACCTAGGCTGCACTGTTATCTCTAGCCCCAACGGTCTCATCTGTCAAAAAGAAAGGCTGAGACAATGAGCCGGCATCCTGAACCATGTTCGGGTCACACATCCCCTTCGACAATCTGACCAAAACGACTGGTCTCCCCTTAAATTAAAAAGACTGAATTTTACGAGCTATTACAGGGAGTTAATGGGGACCCTGGAGCCACAGGTCCTTTGGTCCAGACCCTCTGGCTTGACATGGAGCCAGCTCTAGCACCCCTTCCAGCACAAAAGCCATAGGGCAGGGCCTATGGACACCAGCTGGATGGAGTCGACTCAAGATAGGCAGGGGGGAGGGAGTCACCAGAGACAGGGGAGACACCAGGCAAGAGCGACTCCTGAAGGCGGGGGTGGGCTACAGGGAGGAGACAAGACAGGCAGCGCAAGCCTCTTCCTCTGCCTCCTGAAACCCTGGCCCATCTCCCCTGTGAAGCCCTCTTCCTCGCGCCTTCCTCGCTGGGGTTTGTGCACTTCAAGCTCAGCTTTGTTCTGCCTTCAGAGAACTTCACTTGCACCCATGGAGGCAGGCACTCAAGCCCCAGCTTGTCACTCCCTAGCGGTGTGACCCTGGGCAGGCTGTATCACCTCTGAGAAGCTGTTTCCTCCTCTGTAAAATGGAGATGTATTATAATACCATCTTCCTCAAAGGAAGATCAGCGGTGGGAATTAAAAGCCTCATGGAGAGCTGGGCCAAGCCTAGGCAGACACACAGGCCATGGGTGGTGCGGTTGCTGCTGCTGTTCATTTCTGAATCTCCCACGCATCACTTTGAGTGTGGTAGGAAAATAACTGGCAAATAATCACAAACGTCTCTATTTTACGGGTACATTTTCAGCAGTGTTCAATATTGTGAAATTCTGGAGCTAACAAAACCATTTGCTAGTGACCTTGATACTTGTTGTGATGGGATTTGAAACTGGTTCCAAGGCCTGAACATATAGAGACACAATTGCTCTCAGGGATTAAGTAGAAAGAGCTGGTCAAGTTGATGTAGCCATGGAAACCCCAGCCAGTCTGGGAAGAGCTACTTTGGGGCATGATCATCTTTTTTCCATAATATCCCTTAACACTACTAACTTTTACACTGCCTGGTATCTGTGGCTCAGTTGAACCAGGCCCTGTAACATCCACAGCCTAGCTTTTCAGTCAACTGCTCTGGCCCAGAGAGGTGCCATGTCAGCAAGATCTTCTCCTCTCCCATCCGCTTCAGTCAGGTTCAAGACAACGGAGCCCCCGCTGAGTACCGTGGGGTACAGGAAACACACAATGGGAAGAGGAAGTAGGAAACCTCCACCCTTTCCCAGGCTGCTGCAGTAGCGGCGGCAAGAAGCCACCTCCTGAGCAGTGGAAGCTGGGTGGAAGATCCTGTGGGAAGGGCAGCTGATTCCCTATCAATAGCACTCCCGTTCCTGCCGGCCCCCCAACCCTACACAAAAAGATGCTGTGTCAGCAGTTCCCGCAGAAACAATGGGGTTCTGCCGGGTGGCAGGATTCCACACACCTCTAGATGGCGCCAAGTCAAGACAAATGCAGACAGGAATTCCCAGCTTCCAGCAAACTGGGGTATCAGTCCATGCCTTCCTCTTTCCCTAACTTCCACTGTGAGACAAGCTTCCGTGGAAAGAAAGCTGGCTCCAGAATAGAGATTTCTCATGCGACTTCACATCTGTGCCTGCCTGGAGCCTCCTGGAGAAGTGACTGCTGGGAAAGCCTCTATCTTCCGACAGCAGGATTGGGGAGAAGCCGGCAACTGTCCCCACACACTAACTGCTCTGGAGAAACCCTGACTCCTGTCTTCAGAAGGCAGGCTACTTTATGACCGTCCCAGGAGTACCATGCTCTCCTGCCCCATCCCTGTGGGCTTAGCTAGGTTAGGAGCTGTGAACAATTCCAGTCAGCTAAGAGTGTGGACAGAATAAGGTAAAAGTGGCATCCAGACTGTGAAAACAGATACCACAGGAAGTGCAGACCCTGGAAGGGTGACCTTGGAGGTCCCGCAGCCCTGTCACTGTTGAGGCTCTGACAGTTAAGGGGTGGGCTTCCTCCACACCTATCTCCCTTAGATGCTACTTCTAGAGTCAGTGACCCAGGACTCGGGGTCACACTGATCCATCACCTCCCTCAAATTTCTGCCTACACCATCAGCCTTGTGAGTAAATGAGGCTTGTTTAAAGCTCCCTCTTTAGAGTTGGGCAGTGACATGATGAGACCAATGTCCTGCCCCTGAGGAACACATCTCCTTTCCTCTTCCCCACCCTCTGGTCGCTGGATCACGGGGTGGCTGTCATCTCTGGGCAGCTGGCAGAGACACTCCCTTCTGCAGCTGCACGGCAAGGACTGCTGCTGGGTCTTGGCCTGCCAGAGGCACAAAGCAGGAAGGCTGCTGCTGACTTAAAAGGTAGTGAGGGCCACATGGTGGGACGCTCTGAGAGGTCAGGCATCCTCTGTGGTACTACACCAAGTCCAGGGAAAGGCTGTCCAGTGAGAAGCCTCGCCCATCTGGACAAACACCTCTAGAGAGAGGCGGGCTGGGGCAGGAACAGCTGATGAGGCAAGGTGGCACGGCACACAGGATACCATTAAAACCAGAGGTGCTCATTTGCTACAGCATCAAATGATCACTTGGCCACTGGAGTTCTCTCTTTCCCTCCAGAGGCCGGCTTCCTAAGAGGCTGTAGGACCCTAGACGCATGTTAACTTCATTACATGAGAGGTGGGAGAAGACAGGTAAGAAGAGGGGAAAGGAAAATAAGACCTACTATTAAATAGGCTATTCACAGCCTCACTTCTAGGCCTTTCCGAACTGAATTTCATCTGCAGGAGTAGGGCTGGTAACAACAGCAGGACACTAAGGGGCAGGGAAGGTTAAGTTGGCCGCAAGCAAAGGAGCCAAGTCTGACACCGAAACCATGCTCTTAACTAATAAGAGTATGAGGGAAACCTGCAACTCTCTTGGTGCAACCCCCAGATAAGCACCTAAGGTCTACAAGGGCAAGAGCCCGATTTGCAAGTCCCATTGTTGTCATCTGGTTAATTCCCTTGCCTTCTGTCCTTCAAACGTCAGCTCTAAGAGCCAGCATCCATTCTGAGGGCAGGACCTATTCTTCCAGTGCTGAGCCTTTTCTCCCTCAATCCACCCAACACTGGGCTGCTGGTACTCACTGTGTGCCTCCACCAAGTCGATCTGCATGTTGTACGGGACCAGGGGGTCAGGCAGTTCTGAGAAAAAGCTCTTCATGGCACCGGCCACGGTATTCACTGTAAAGTCTTTCTCTGCCAGGTCCAGGTTATGGTCTGAAAGGAAGTCAGGAGAGTGAGGCCAAACCATTCCAAGCCAGGCAGAAGCATCAGGACAACTCGGGGCTCAGGAGAGGCTAGAGAAACCTTAAGGAGCCAGGGATGGCCTCAGGACTGACAGGGATTGGAGGGGTGGGACCTGTGGGAGTGCTAACTCGAGTTCTGAGGTTCAGGCATGGGCTAGCCCCAGCACTTCTTTCCGAGACTGCTGAACTGCCTCCTCCACCACCCTCAGGGCAGGGATGCCGGTTTTCAGTGCTGGGAGCTTGCCCTCATCTGGCTTTGATATGCTGTTACCTCTTCCTTACTCCTTTCCCATCACAGAAGAAGGAGGCAGCTTTCCTTAAGGGTGGCTCACTTTCCAGGTAGGTCACAAAGATGTTAGCAACCACTGTGACTGCCACCTCCATCCTTGTCCCCTATGGTGGGAGGGCAAATAGGCTCATTTTTTCTCTCTCTGGCCCTTCCCAGCCACCAGCACCACTGACCCATCTCTTGTTTTCCTTCTCGTTGCATACATACTTCAGTGCATTCCTGATGACGAAGAAATCTCTACAGATGGACAGTACCAGGTTCCATTGTGGGGGAGGTAAGCTGGTACAGGATCTCTCATATATACAAATGCATCCCACACTGGGGGCTCTCCCCTCACTTTGGCCTTGTGTCTCCTAACCCACAGATTAGCAGGCATCTCCCTCTTGTGTGGTGCCCTCTGCCCGCTGCGGCCAGCTGAGCCCAACTGCGGTGCTGCAAGGTGCAAGGGCTGCCCACCTGGGGAGTGGGTGTGGTGTCTGCTTTGGGTTGTGCCTCCTGCCCCGGCTGCTGACAGATGGGAATGTGCCCTGCTCTGGTGCTTTTGCTTCTGGCACTGGGGGACGTGGTTTCTCATCCCACCGTGTGGTCAATTCCAAGAGGTAGAGTTTGGCTGCCTGACTTTAGGCCTCTTGAAGCTGGTTCGGCTTAGGAGAAGAGAGTCCCTGCCAAGAACTATGTAACTTGGGTCTGTGTCCCAAGGGCTCAGCTCCTCACATGATGGTCCCTCGCTTTCTCTGGTGCTGGGACTTTGTGGGGAGGATAGATCTGAGGCCCTGGCAAAACAGGATCACATCTCAACCCGACTTGTATATCACGTGCCTGCAACTAGCTCTGCATGGCCAAACAGGCAAAACTCTTCAGTGTGGTGAGGGAGGCGTGTGCCCGGGTGACCTGGAAGAGCATCTGTGAGTGGTGGTGTGGGGAGTGGCCTACATAATCCAGCTTTGGCAGGGAGGGTTCACTGACAGGACCCAGTCCACTCCTCCCCACTGCGGCCATACATGGTCTGTTTCTCAGTTTCAGCACCTTGTGACTTTGGGTCTGTGCTGGCAGGAGTGCCCCGAGGCCCCACAGACCGTTCACCAAGGTAGCTGTGTTTGCCATGACCAGCTCTGGCCTCGGACACCTGGCCAGGCTGCGCCTTACCTTGATCAAACTGTCTCTGCAGACTCTCCATCTCTGACTTGTTCCCGCTGACCCGGTAGATGCCTTCCGTGCTCAGTCCTGAGGAGAAACAGGCAGGGTCTTAGGAGTAGGAACTGGAGAGCAGAGAACGAGGAGGGCTGGGCTCGAAGACAAAAGGAGAGAGCCAGGGAAAGTCCATGAGGTGCCCACCACAAGAGAGGAGCAGGCCTCAGCACACTCTTGTTTGATTTTTCTAGATGTTTCAACTCATCTGCTCTCCATTTTCTTTTTCACTTAAAAATTTTAAAGTATTTGTTTTTTGGTAAAAATGGAAAGACTGTAGAAGCACAGCAGTTAAAGATAACTTCTGTTCATATTTTGATGTATACTCTTGAGTTTTTCATTTTCATTTAAAAAATAGAGGTAATATATATTTTAACCCATCATATTCACTTGCAAAGTGTGTTGTGGCCAGGCTTGGTGGCTCACGCCTGTAATCCCGGCACTTTGGGAGGCCAAGGTGGACGGATCACGAGGTCAGGAGATCAAGACCATTCTGGCTAACATGGTGAAACCCTGTCTCTACTAAAAATACAAAAAATTAGCTGGGCATGGTGGTGGCTGTCTGTAGTCCCCGCTACTCAGGAGGCTGAGGCAGGAGAATGGCGTGAACCCAGGAAGTGGGGCTTGCAGTGAGCAGAGATTGCACTCCAGCCTGGGCGACAGAACGAGACTCCGTTTCAAACAAAACAAAACAAACAACAAACAACAAACAAAACAAACAAAAAAACAAAGTGTGTTGTGAACTTATTCTAATCACTTCAAGTTCTTATTCTTTTACATGACTTTAAAGACACCAAAGTATATGATCACTATAAGAATACTTGTGCTGTTAATCATACAGGGTTGGCTGGGTGCTGTGGCTCATGCCTGTAATCCCAGCACTTTGGGAAGCTGAGGCAGGAGGATCACTTAAGGTCAGGAGTTCAAGGCCAGCGTGGCCAACATAGTGAAACCCCGTCTCTACTAAAAATACAAAATTAGCAAGCTGGGCGCGGTGGCTCACGCCTGTAATCCCAGCACTTTTGGAGGCTGAGGCGGGCAGAACATGATGTCAGGAGATCGAGACCATCCTGGCTAACACGGTGAAACCCCGTCTCTACTAAAAATACAAAAAATTAGCCAGGCAAGGTGGCGGGTGCCTGTAGTCCCAGCTACTTGGGAGGCTGAGGCAGGAGAATGGCATGAACCCGGGAGGAAGAGCTTGCAGTGAGCCAAGATCGCACCACTGCACTCCAGCCTGGGCGACTGAGTGAATCTCCGTTTCAGAAAAAAAAAAAAAAAAAAAAAAATTAGCTGGAAGTGGTGGTGCGCACCTGTAATCTCAGCTACTTGGGAGGCTGAGGTAGGAGAATCGCTTGAACCTGGGAAGCGGAGGTTGCAGTGGGGCTGAGATCGCATCACTGCACTCCAGCCTGGGTAACAACAGGTAAGACTGTGTCTCGAAAAAAAAAAAAAAGAAAAGAAAAAAAAAAGTGATACAGGGTTTTCCAAGTTTTTACTGCTAGAAAATTAACTCGCACTGGGTGTGGTGGCTCACACCTGTAATCCCAGCACTTTGGGAGGTCAAGGTGGGTGGATCGCCTGAGGTCAGGAGTTCAAGACTAGCCTGACCAACATGGAGAAACCCTGTCTCTACTAAAAATACAAAATTAGCAGGGTGTGGTGGCACATGCCTGTAATCCCAGCTTCTCGGGAGGCTGAGGCAGGAGAATTGCTTGAACCCAGGAGGTGGAGGTTGTGGTGAGCCGAGATCGTGCCATTGCACATTGTATGCCAGCCTGGGCAACAAAAGCGAAACTCTGCCTCAAAAAAAAAAAAAAAAAGAAAACTCACAAGTATGTTTTTTTGACAACTAGTAAAAGCTTAACAGATTACTAGATATAGGCATTTCTTACTTTGTGAATATCCTATTCATGTTCTTGTTAATTTTCCTATTGGAGTGATTCTTTTTTTTTTTTTTTTTTTTTTGAGACGGAGTCTGGCTCTGTGGCCCAGGCTGGAGTGCAGTGGCCGGATCTCAGCTCACTGCAAGCTCCACCTCCCGGGTTTATGCCATTCTCTTGCCTCAGCCTCCGGAGTAGCTGGGACTACAGGCGCCCGCCACCTCGCCCGGCTAGTTTTTTTTTTTGTATTTTTTAGTAGAGCCGGGGTTTCACCAGGTTAGCCAGGATGGTCTCGATCTCCTGACCTCGTGATCCGCCCGTCTCGGCCTCCCAAAGTGCTGGGATTACAGGCTTGAGCCACCGCGCCCGGCCCCTATTGGAGTGATTCTTATTTTGAACTTGAGAAAGTCTATGAATGTTAAGTAATTATATCAATGTTATATATGTTTACATTTTTCCTTTTTGTTATTTGTCTTCTAATTTTATTGAATTTGTTGAAGTATATAATTAAAAAATTTTAGGTTTTTAAGACCATTTTCTTTATGATGTCTTCCTTTGTTTTTATGCTTAGAATAGGTTTTTCCCATTCCTGTATCAGCTATTGTTTTTTCCTTCTTGTTCTTTTTATCAGTTAAAAGAATCATTTCATTCTGTGATCATTCTGGAACTTATTTGGTGTATAGTATGATATAAGAAAAAAAGTAGTAAAAGTCAATTAAATAAGTAAGTTAGAATAAAATATCAAGGGAAGGATGGACGCCCACTCCCTCCCCATCCTACCCTGGGCAGAGTAGCACTCTTCAGCTCAGAGTGGATTCCAAGCTGTCTACTGCGTCCATTCGCCCTGTCCTGGGAAAGAAGTCCACCGGGAGCCATCAAGATCTCAAGGACTTTGTCTAAAGGATGGTGAAGTCACTGTGAAAACTGACATGAGGTCTCATGGCTAAAGCAACCTTGGGTCCCTTCTGAAGACGGGCTTTGAGCGACTCTGTCTTGCTGAAGGTGCACAGAGGAAACACCGTGGGTGCTGTCACTGGACACCAGAAACAGTGTAGACAGTGGAGAGCACCGAGCCCTGGAGTCAGTCAGGCTCCAGAGAGCCATGCGTTGGTTGTCATTGTCACTGTTACCTCTGGAGAGACAGCCATCAGGCAAGATAAAAGTAACTGGCCTGCCTGTTTTCTGGGGTCCCAGACTTCTTGAGACTTCAAGAACACTGGAACAAGAGGTATCAATTCCCTGGCTTAAAAGCTGTTAATTGCACCAAGGCCCTTCCCCCGAGAGAAAAGGAGGTTAATGGACCAACCCCAGGGACATCCTACCATGCAACGCCTAGTTACAAAGGAGCTGCCACTGCTGTACTCACTTGGGAGAAGGGCTGGCACTTTCCAGAGTGGTCACATGCTGTGCACTGAGCTAGGTGCTTTGTCCCCATCCACCATTCCCTTATTTATTAAACAAACGATGATGCCATTTAATCTCCCACACCTCATGGGAGGAGCTATTGGGTGGGTAAAGAATACACATGAGAAAACTAAGGTTCAGAAAGGTGAAGTCCTTGCCCCAGATCACAGCTGCTAAGAGGCAGAGTGGTCTGTGTCTGGGGCCTCTGCCACTGTCCTGCCTCTTTACTGTTGCGGAAGACACCTGGCTCAAGCTTCTGCTGCTTCCTATTAATCCATTAGACTGCGGTCCAGACCACAGCACCCCCCTTTCCCAGAAGCAACACCACATTTGGGTGAAGTCCTCTGGCCTAAGCACCCGGGCAGCTTTTGAGATGGCACAGCCCTACCCTCTGTGCTGTTGAGACCCTGCTCACCAGCCCTAGTTAGTAATTTTCCCACGGACTCTTTTCTCAACTGCTCTCAAGACATACTTACACTTCTACCTATTTCACATCTGGGCAAGCCTTGGGTATGTGTCAGCAGGCTCAAGTCTTCATCTCCTAATTTGAAAAAAACAAATAAAACTAAATCTAAGTTATCTTCCCTTTCCCTGAGTATCAGCCTTCCACAATACAAAGAAAATGACAGGACAAACAGCACCAGTCTCAAGAGCCTAGAATAATGCAGCCATGTCACCGTTCCTGAGTCTCAGTGTAGAGAGGCAGTCTCCGAGCTGCAGAAGACCCGGCCAGCCGAAGGCCGCACGTCACCTTCTGGTGAGCCTGACCTTCAGCAGGACTGAGGACTGCTCTGCATTGCCTCCTAATGGCCACCGGCCCCGGCATCAGAGGGCAGGAGACGAACTGCAAATTAGCAATCTGGCAATTCTCAGTGGTGTGGACCTGCTGAAACCTCACTAGATGGATCATCACAAAAATGGAAGCACTGGAAAGCACGAGGCCACACCAGAGCATCAATTAATCATCAACTTAGTACTTCCTGTCATCTGGGTACATGTTTATTTTACGCAATCCCATTTTAAAATAGCAACCTTGCTGCCGTTGTACACAATACCATGGCATAATTTAGGAAAGGTAGCATTTGCTTGGCTAGTGCAATTTATCATAACTACTAATTAGACATCAATTAAAGAAAGATTAAAAAAACTGAGAGCAGGCTGCAAACACCACCAAGGCTGCAGGGAGCTGGCAACCCAGGTGAGAAATAGGATGCTGGAAAGAGCACGGGCAGCTTGCCAAAGGCCTGAGACCACAGCAGGAAAAGGGCTGGGGTCTTGGAGCAGACCCCCTGGCAAAGATGCTGGATATTAAGGCATTTGTGTCTGGAACACCCCAGTGTTCCTACATGGAAACACTCTAGGGGTGACTCTGGCCCACACCTGCCAGCAGCAGAAGGCAGAATTCTTACCAACAGTGACCTCCACCCACCATATCTACTGCAGGCTCCCAAGTCCATCTGAGAAAGCCTCAACCTTAAACTTACAGGCATCCTTACCTACCAGAAATCTCTAAAGACCCACGTCACCAAAGCATAGCCTCGGCTGCAGGCCTTTTCTGTTTCTTTCTTTTTTAAAAGCCCTCCCTACTGGCTGTAATTATCTTCTATGTTTAAGTTAATCTTTGGAAATAGAACAAGAAAAAGCTCAGAACAGCCAAGATCCCTATCTTCAAATATTTGAACAAGGCCACGTAGAAAAGTCTTGTTCCAATGGTTCTAGGGAACAGAGCTACAATCAAGAATGGAAATTACAGAATGGCAAATATTCTCTCAATATATAACTATTAACAGCCATAGCTGTCATTCATTGGAATAGACCAGAATTTTTGAATCTCCTCTCACCAGGCAACCATCTGATTGGGGTACTGTTTAAAAAGATGAATACCTGGTCTAGGAAGCTAGCTAATAACAAAAATGATAAGCCATTTATCAAATGCTTACTCTGTACGAGGCACATGATGCTAAGTGCTTTCGTGCCTTTTCATAGCAGTTCTCACAATAACTCCTCCAGACTGGTGATTATTATTATTATTATTTTATTATTTTTTTTTTGAGATGGAGTCTTGGTCTGTCACCCAGGCTGGAGTGCAGTGGCACCATCTCGGCTCACTGCAAGCTCCACCTCCCGAATTCATGCCATTCTCCTGCCTCAGCCTCCCGAGTAGGTGGGACTACAGGCGCCCGCCACCACGCCTGGCTAATATTTTGTATTTTTCATAGAGACGGGGTTTCACCGTGTTAGCCAGGATAGTCTCGATCTCCTGACCTCGTGATCCGCCCGCCTCGGCCTCCCAAAGTGCTGGGATTACAGGCTGAGCCACCGCGCCCAGCTTAGACTGGTGATTATTATCCCATTCTACAGACAGGAACGCTGAGGCTAGGAGGTAAAGGAACATGTAGAGAGTGAGTGAGTCGCACAGATGGAATTTGAATCCTGTGAGAGTTTAGTACCTGAATTCTTCTTCTATGATGCTTGATATCACTATTTCTCAAGAGTGAGCATGCAGCAGAGTCACCTGGAGGGCCTGTTACAGTGCAGGTGCGGGGGCCCCAGCCACAGAGTTTTGGATTCAGTCAGTTTGGAGAGGAGCCCAAGAATTTTTTTTTTTTTTTTTGTACACAAGGTCTTACTCTGTCACTCAGGCTGGAGTGCAGTAACACCATCTAGGCTCACCGTAGCCTCAACCTCCTGGGCTCAAGCGATCCTCTCACCTCAGCTTCCCGAGCAGCTGGGACTACAGGTGTGTGCCACCACACCTGGCTAATTTTTTTTGTAGAGATGAGGGTCTCACTTTGTTGCCCAGGGTGGTCCCAAATTCCTGGGCTCCAGCGATTCTCTTGCCATTGCCTCCCAAAATGCTGGGATTCTGGGTGTGGGCCACTGCGTCTGGCCTCAAAATCTGCATTTCTAATGCATTCCCAGGTGATGCTGCTGCTGCTGGCCAGGGAACCATACTTGGAGAACTGCCATTCTAGAAGATGTGCCAGAGTTCTGAGGCTCCAGAGAAGCCTTAATCAGAACTCTTGAATTCTATGATTCAATAAAATCAGGGGTAATACACCAGGCAAAATAGATACCACATACTTTAGGAACAAAGCACTTCCAAAAAGCATGAAAACTGCTGCTTTTTGTACATAAACAAGCCCTTAGGCATTATTTAATCTTTTTTTTTTTTGAGACAAAGTCTCACTCTGTCACCCAGGCTGTAGTTCAGTGGCTCGATCTTGGCTCACTGCAACCTCGGCCTTCTGGGTTCAACCCATTCTCATGCCTCAGCCTCCCGAGTAGCTGGGATTACAAGCAACCACCACCACACCCAGCTAATTTTTGTATTTTTAGAAGAGATGGGGTTTCACCATGTTGGCCAGGCTGGTCTCAAATTCCTGACCTCAGGTGATCCACTCACCTCGGCCTCCCAAAGTGCTGGGATTACAGGCTGGGATTATAAGCGTGAGCCACTGCTCCCAGCCTTAATTTTTTTTTTTTTTTTGAGACGGAGTCTCGCTCTGTTGCCCAGGCTGGAGTGCAGTGGCCGGATCTCAGCTCACTGCAAGCTCCGCCTCCTGGGTTTACGCCATTCTCCTGCCTCAGCCTCCCAAGTAGCTGGGACTACAGGCGCCCGCCAACTCGCCCGGCTAGTTTTTTGTATATTTTAGTAGAGACGGGGTTTCGCCGTGTTAGCCAGGATGGTCTCGATCTCCTGACATCGCGATCCACCCGTCTCGGCCTCCCAAAGTGCTGGGATTACAGGCTTGAGCCACCGCGCCCGGCCAATTTTTTTTTTTTTTTGAGACGGAGTCTCGCTCTGCCGCCCAGGCTGGAGTTCAGTGGCCGGGTCTCAGCTCACTGCAAGCTCCGCCTCCTGGGTTTACGCCATTCTCCTGCCTCAGCCTCCCAAGTAGCTGGGATTACAGGCACCCGCCACGTCGCCCGGCTAGTTTTTTGTATTTTTTAGTAGAGACGGGGTTTCACCGTGTTAGCCAGGATGGTCTCGATCTCCTGACCTCGTGATCCGCCTGTCTCGGCCTCCCAAAGTGCTGGGATTACAGGCTTGAGCCACCGCGCCCGGCCCCAGCCTTAATCTTTTAACCATGGATGGCCATGCATGATTTTCATAAAACATTATTAAAATAGCTGAAAAAAGCAGAGACCTTATTATTCTTTCAACAAATATTTAGCAAGCATCCGTAGGCAGATAAATTCCTTTACAAAGTTTCGGTTTTATTCTTTTTTTTTGAGATGGAGTCTTGCTCTGTCTCCACGTTGGAGTGCAGTGGTGTGATTTCAGCTCACTGTAAGCTCCGCCTCCCAGGTTTAAGTGAATCTCCTGCCTCAGCCTCCCGAGTAGCTGGGACTAGAGGCACATGCCACCAAGCCCAGTTACTTTTTGTATTTTTAGAGACACGGTTTCACCATGTTGGCCAGGATGGTCTCAATCTGTCTCTCTCTCTCTCTTTTTTTTTTGAGACGGAGTTTTGCTCTTGTTCCCCAGGCTGGAGTACAACGACACGATCTCAGCTCACCACAACCTCTGCCTCCTGGATTCAAGTGATTCTCCTACCTCAGCCTCCCCAGTAGCTGGGATTACAGGTGTGCACCACCATGTCTGGCTCATTTTGTATTTTTAGTAGAGATGGGGTTTCTCCATGTTGGCCAGGCTGGTTTCGAGCTCCTGACCGCAGGTGATCCGCCTGCCTCAGCCTTCCAAAGTATTGGGATTACAGGTGTGAGCCACTATGCCTGGCTGCTCCCAATCTCTTGACCACCTGATCTCCCTGCCTCGGCCTCCCAAAATGCTGGGATTACAGGCATGAGGAATCGTGCCCGGCCTGAGCCACCACACCCAGCCATTTTTCTGTTTTTTTTAGATGGAGTCACACATGCTGTGTTACCCAGGCTGGAGTATTGTCGCACGATCTCAGCAACCTCCCCCTCCTAGGTTCAAGCAATTCTTGTGTCTCAGCCACCAAAGTAGCTGGGATTACAGGTGCCTGCCACTGCACCGGGCCAAGTTTTGTATTTTTAGTAGAGATGGGATTTCGCCATATTGGCCAGGCTGGTCTCAAACTCTTGACCTCAAGTGATCTGCCCGCCTTGGCCTCCCAAAGTGCTGGCATTACAAGCGTGAGCCACCGCACCCAGCTCCTTTACAAAGCTTTCAGTCCTGGTCTTCCACAAAAGTACTTTGGCAGGCCAGGGGTAGTGGTTCACGCCTGTAAATCCAGCACTTTGGGAGGCCAAGGTGGGAGGACTGCTTGAGCCCAGGAGTTCAAGACCAACCTGGTCAAAATAGTGAGACTCCATCTCTACAAGAAATAAAAAATTAGCCAGGCATGGTGGCATGCATGCCTGTAGTCTCAGCTACTTGGGAGGCTAAGGTGGGTGGATCGTTTGAGCCCGGGAGGTTGAGGCTGCAGTGAGCCATGACCATACCACTGCACTTCAATTTGGGAGACAGAATGAGACCCTATCTCAAAACAAAACAAAACACCAAAAAATACTTTGGTGACATAGGAAGACTAGACGGTCCTCCGATGCGAGCTGGTGGGGACTTCCCCATGGACTAGGAACTGGTATTTCAGCTCTTCGACTGCCCTGTCAGAGCTGTGGTGGCTGGCCCTGCTCCTGAGAGGTGCCTGTGGCAGGATGGACACTAAGAAAATGGAGAGATGCCCCTCAGAGCTTGGAAATCAAGAGGGAAAATCACCTCCTTTCCTGGTATCCTGATTTTTCTGAAATATCCAAACAGGTTTTGATCCTGGACCCCAGGCAGGCCCTTCTTATTAGCAGTGCTGTCGGCAAGCGTCAGGCTTTGCTTCTGCTCCTTCACACCAGGACTCAGTTCCTCCAAAGTTTCCTTTCTAGCTACACATCAATACTTCCTCCAAGACGAACTCAGACTCGCTTATTTTTTACTTTCTATATTTAGATATAGAAACTCAGCACTTAGTCCTTTAAAAAAATTTAATTGGCACTGCTAGTACTCTAAAACACCCCATGCCAGACAGGCCTTAACTAACAACTTTTGCCGACTTTTCTGGAGGCTGGAAGCATCTAATAAAACCATTCCTTTTTTCTTTTACACATGCAAGACTAAGTCTAAGGCAGGCTAAACTGCAAGGCTGGAGGGGTGCTGAGCACTCAGGGAGAGAAGGAAACTCCAGAGCATCAAATTCAAATGGTCTTGAAGAGGACCCACCTCTGTGGAAAGGTATGAAGCCTTTCTTTTTCATTCAATGCTAACAGTGTATCTATAGTGTGTCTTCTGAGGACCACACTGCGGCACTCCCCCAATCTCACCTCAATGGAAGATGAAAGGGAGAAGGGGCAGGAGAGTGTTTAGGTCAAAATCAAACCAACTATGTCTCCATTTCCTTCTATGTATAACAAAGATAAACAGTTCTCACCTCATCCCCTGGTGGTATGTATTTAACGAGATCTTAGCACTTAGCCTGAGAGAGTAGCTATTATCCTAATGATCTAAGTGGAAAGCTGGTTGTCAACAAGTGGAGGAGCACCTGAGTTCTGCTGTCAGGGAGACATGGGGTTCAAGTCCTGTCCCGACCTCAGCTCATCTGACTATACAATGGAATAAATGAGAGCGTCTATGCACAGTGCACTGCACAATGCCTGCCAGTATTCTTTTTCTCTCTACACTCTTAACAAGCCTCAACAATGGCACCTGCCTGTAGGCATGACCTATTCTGAGAGCTTGGCCAAAACAAGACAATTTGTAGAAAAACATTTTAAAACATGCATGGCTTTGACACCAAAGTGACCTCAGTTCTGATCCTGCTTCTGTCTTATAGCTAGGTTGGATATCTGAGAGTAAATCTCCTCTCCTCTCAGGGGCTTGGAATCCTCACCCAAAAATGGGGTAATGATATCATTAATGAGTCTGTCAAGATGCTGTAAATATTATTTCTGAGACGACAAGAGTTTCACTCTTGTCTCTCAGACTAGAGTGCAATATGCGATCTCGGCTTACTGCAACCTCTGCCTCCCAGGTTCCAGCGATTCTCCTGTTTCAGCCTCCCAAGTAGCTGGGATTATAGGCGCCCACCACCAGGCCTGGCTAATTTTTGTATTTTTAGTAGTGAGGAGGTTTCACCATGTTGGTCAGGCTGGTCTTGAACTCCTGACCTCAGGTGATTCACCTGCTTTGGCCTCCCAAAGTGCTGGGATTACAGGCGTGAGCCACCGCGCTCAGGCAAGATGCTGTGAATATTAAAAGAAATTATGCAAATGAAAACAAGTAGTACCACAAATGGATGGCATACTGAAATAATCATAATAGTAACGACAGTAATAGTTAACTTCTGACTGAGAATTTACTATATGCCATGTACCATTCTAAGCTCTTTACTAGAAATATCAGAGTGAATCCTTCCAACGATTCTTTGCGGTAAATATTATTTTTACTACCAATCTGCAAACAGCAAATGGAGGCTCAGAGAGGCTAAGCCATTTGCCCAAGGCCATGGAACTGGGTAAGTGGTGGTGCTGTGATTTGAACTGGCTAACGCAATTGTCTCAGCTGATGGTGTGTTTAAATGTTATGCTATTACCGCCAATGCTAGCTCCCTGTTCCCTTCTCCTTTAAATATGATATGTACACATCCCATAAATGCCAGATTCGTGATGGCTTACAAAGATTTTCCATTTCTCCCTTGTCTATCTAGTCAGATGAACTCGCCTCTTTATCCACACTCTATTCAATTTTCTCTTCCTTTTTTTTTTGAGACGGAGTCTTGCTCTGTTGCCCAGGCTGGAGTGTAGTGGCACAATCTTGGTTCACTGCAACCTCTGCCTCCTGAGTTCAAGAGATTCTCCTGCCTCAGCCTCCTGAGTAGCTAGTATTACAGGTGCCTGCCACCACGCCTGGCTAATTTTTGTATTTTTAGTAGAGACAGGGTTCCACCATATTGGCCAGGTTGGTCTGGAACTCCTGACCTTGTGATCTGCCCACCTTGGCCTCCCAAAGTGCTGGGATTACAGGCGTGAGCCATTGCGCTAGGCTCTCAATTTTCTCTTCTGTGAACTGGAGGGCAAGGATGTCTGGCACAAGAATGACGGCCTCCTCTCCATAGAGGTTTCCTCGCTGTGCCTCTCCGCAGAAGAGTTCTACTATTGAAATCACACGAGTCCCTGCAGCTCCCCCTGCTGCCTTCCTACTCGGGAGGTGACTGGGTGGTTTTCTGGCTGCTCTCTTCCTTGAACACTTGGGTCCTCTGCCCCTCCCCTGCCCCTTTGTTAGCTGTCTTCCCGGGTAATTCCCCTGTCAGTCAAGACCTGCTTCTGCCTGTGCCAGACTTTCCCCCCATGACAGAAGGCCACTAACGCTCTATTAGGATGACTTGACTGGGTGTGAGTGCCACAAGCAGGCACTGTGGCTTTATACATTCCCGATGCCAGCGATGTGCACACGGCCGTGTCATAAATCTCAGGGCTGAGGAGGAGGGAGGAGGTGCGACATTGCACCAGGTCTGGGGGATCAGATGGCTCCAGCATCTGGCTGATCCTTCAGAAGCTGCCCATGCATTTGCTGCCATGAACCGTCAAGCAGGGCTTCTGGACCTGCTCTGAGCCCAACAGGGGACTCTGTGTTCTTTTCCTGGACTTTCAAGAAAACGCATATCCCAACAGCTGGGCTTAAAAAACCACGCCAGCGAAGAACTTGAGGCCAGCCTAGAGCTGGCACCCTGCCCATTCTGGAGGAAGAGTGTGGTCCATAATTGAGGTGAGCTGACTCTGTGCTCTGCAAAACGGGAGTGAACATTCAAAGCCAGGAGCAGCTGGGAGAGCCCTCCTGCCAAGAACGTGAGACGTTTTCGTGCTCTGAAGTGTGACTTTGCTGGCATGCCCACACAGGCCCAGTGGCACAGGGGTGATGGCAGTGTGACTCTGAGGAGAGCTGGTGCCACCACTGTGAGGGATCTTACAGGCTAAAGGGCCACCAACAAAGAAACAGACCGTGAGCACAATACAGGTGTGCTATTTCCCCACTACCACACACACACCACATACACACCCCCCACTACACACACACACATCCCACCACACACACCCCACCACACACACACCCTCCCCACCACACCACACACACACACCCTCCCCACCACACCACATACACACACCCCACCACACATACACACAACACCTGCTTCCTTTCCACAGCAGGCCCAAGTAGAAAAGCCCCTTGGGGTCACAAGCAGATTCCTCCCAAGCATTAAAGAGGGCAGAGGTTAACTTCCTTCAGGTTCCTGATTCCCAATGACCCATGAAAGGAGGCAAAGATGTCACCGATCACAGCCCATTGTCCCTTTCCTGGCCTCTCTTCCCTAAGAAAGAATACTTTTCAGAGTCAGAAGCCTGTAAGCCTCAGGCAGGAAGGCTGATCCCAGTCCCTGTAATCTAGGATACAAATCTAGGGTACAACACACACTTTTCAACATGTGGCCTCAGGGGTTCCCGTCACCAGGCTCAAGCCCGCCACCCTCCCCCTACACTTCACTTCAGTCCTGATGACCTTGCAGGGCCTCCCTACAGGTTGTTCCTTCCACTTTTACCTCTGTTCTGTGACTAAACAACACTCCCTCCGAGGTCTCCCCTGACTCCTACACTAAATTGAGTTCCTATTATAGGATCCCAACAATTGCTCACATTTACACAGTGCCAGTGCTCTGGGCCAGGGCCAGTCGTAAACATTTTACATGCACTGTCTCACCCAGTCCTCACACCAGCTCTGAGAGTTGTATTCTGCCATTCTTCTTCCCATTTTATAACTGAACAAACTGAGCCACACGGCAAACAGATGGCAGGGCTGGGATTCACACCCGGGCAGTCCGATTCCAGAGCCCATGTTTGATCCATCACCACAAGGCACTGCCTCCATGCTCTTCCTGGATAGCCCTGGGCAGCATGTAAAAGTCGCTGGATAGCTGTGTGATTAGCTGCTTAATGCTGGTCCCCCAGTAGATCCCCGAGTTCACCAGAGCAGGCCGAGTTCTCTCATTATCCACCTGTGTATTGGGTTTGGCGCAGTAACTAGTACCAGGGAAGGCATTCAGTAGCTGCCTTCGGAAAGGAGGGAAGGAGGAAGAAAAGTGCAGCATTTCTCCAGCTGAAGAGAGGGAGGAAGGTGACTGAAGTGTTTGTCCTCAAGGGGCCTATGCCTTAAGGGGGCCAGCATGGAGGAGCTACTCCCTAAGCCACTGGAGCATCCGATTCCTACTTTCCTTTCCAGATGTATTGAGGTTCTACATTCCCCAGGAAGCCTTCTTCCTCCCCTTCTTTCCAGTGACTTCACTAGGAACATAGTGGACTCATTTCACTACAGCCAGTCATGTGCTGCTGTTAAGTCTCGTCTCCAGACTTGGCTGTTAACTTTTACAGGGCAGAGCCATGGTTTGGCTGTGGCTGGGAGTCCCCACAGGGCCACGCCCCCTGCAGAAGCTGGTCACATTATTGCTAATGGGCTACTCTGTCACCTTTTATGAGGGCTCAACCTTCCCAGACTGACCTTATGCGGGTCTTAGACGTTTTTACAGCGACTGTAACACGGAGAATAGGTTAGTTTATCTGTGCTTCACTGGCTTTGGTGAAATGAACAGGAAAAAAGCAGAGGTCAGGGAAACTGACAGGGGTTATAGAGGCGTGGGGATTTGCTGGGTGTGAAACCTCATGGGCAAGGCAGCACAGAAGGTGTGCGTGTGAGTGAGATGAACAGACAGACACAGAGCAAGAGCAAGAGCAAGGGCCACCGGAGCCCCCAGGTGATAATTCAAAGGCACAGTCAGGCCAGCTCCACCAAGGGCCCGAGAAAGTCCTGCAGCCGAGAGTGGGTACTGCTCCTTGGGACCACTCTCACAAGATAGCCTGCTGTCCCTTTGTACCGTCCTGTTTGTACTGCCTTGGCAAATACGGCAGGACAAGCCGTGGGCCTGGTTGGCACGCTCAGGCAGAGCAACCTGTCTGCCCGAGCTCCCCACCACGGAGAAGGCAAGTGCAGCTGCGATAGCCAGGCAAAGCAGCCCGCTGGAACTGTCTCGGGGCCTCGGGCCGCCACCCAGACTATTTCTGTCTTGGATGGAAGGGCAGGGTTACTTTGTGAAACAAGCTCTACTTCTCTTTGGCTGCTGGGCTCTCCAGGCGGTGTGCCAGGGCACAGTGTTCTGATCAGGGCACTGGGGCCTGAGGAAATCCGCTAGCAATGCCGAGTCACAAGCTAAATGAACCCTGCTTATCTGGAACAGGCAAGAGCTGGCGAGCTGACTGCCTGCCTTTATGGCAATGGGGAATTTCTGGAATGCAAGTGACTTGTGCTTAACTTACAAGCAAGCAGAAAAACGGGAGGGTGTTGAGGAATGGTAGCAAAAAAAAAAAAAAAAGGAGAAAGCTTTGTTTTAAAACTGTTCGGACTGTGGGAAAGCAATCCGTTAGTAAGCCTAGAATTACAGGGGGAGGGAGAGAGATTAAGTAACAGAGAACCCCCACAAAATTCACAGCATATGAAACCATATACCTCATATTTTAGCACTTTATCATCAATTCAAAGCAGTGCAAATAACGGCAATTACTCACATAAAGCCTGTTGGTGTATTCGAGCTGTAACCGTACCTATTAAACTGTTACAGTGATAGATGGGAGTATCTATACTGAAATTAGCTGCCTTCTCTGAAAGACAGAATTACAGAGATCTAGGCTCTCTGACTGCAGGGAAATAACTAACTAAATTTAACAGCTCTCGTCCCGCCAACTCTCCTTCATGATAGCTCTAGGAAGTGGTGGCTATGATGAATGTGGAGGGAAACACGGAAGTTTTTTGTAGGGTGGCTGTTTTCCAAGTGGGAAGGCATTTGGTAAAATTCTGAATCTGCTCAGTCCAATGCTATAAAACTCACAGCTTCATCAACCTAAAGCAGAGAAGACAGGAGAAGGGCTGGAACATGGGCCTTTTCCATTCTGATGGGCTGCGAAAGCTGTGAACGGCCTCTGCCAGAGGACTCGGGGATTTCTGTTTCCTCTTGTAAAAAGGGATTAGTGTTACTTTGAGATTAATACTGTCCTCTGGCTCATGGGAGATTAGCTAATAAACCATGTATGGGGTGCACTGTGAAGAACAAGCCCCACACAGGCCCAGGATTCTCACGGTGCTGCCGCGGCACACTGGGCCCTTCCTGGTGCTCCTTCCAGATGTAGAGGCTGTTAGCCTCCTCTCCTGCACACCCTCAGAAGGGTGCAGGAAGCCCACCAGCAAGGTCTTAAATTTAGGAACTCTGGGGGAGGGGATGGGGCAGTGTAGTAGTAGAAGAAATACATATTTGGTTTTTGTCCCTGGCTCCTAGCACAGAGTTTCCCAAACTCTTGGAATTTCCTGAGTGATAGAAGTATCTTTTGTTACTCATTAACAAGCCCCTTCCGGCTGGGCACGGTGGCTCATGCCTGTAATCTCAGCACTTTGGGAGGCCAAGGCAGGCCGATCACGAGGTCGATCACGAGGTCAATCACGAGGTCAGGAGTTCGAGACCAGTCTGGCCAAGATAGTGAAACCCTGTCTCTACTAAAAATACAAAAAACTAGCCGGGTGTGGTAGTGTGTGCCTGTAATCCCAGCTACTCAGGAGGCTGAGGCAGGAGAACTGTGTGAATCCAGGAGGTAGAGGTTGGAGTGAGCCGAGATCGTGCCATTGCACTCCAGCCCGGGCGACAGTGCGAGACTCCATCTCAAAACAAACACCGGGCGACAGTGCGAGACTCCATCTCAAAAAAACAAACAAGCCCCTTCCAACCAAACCTGAGTTTCATGATAATGAGGTTACTCTTGTGGGCCTCTAGATAGTGCAGGATACGGGGCTGGTCTCCAGAAAGACCAAACCTTTATTAGAGGGTTGGAACTGTCAGCCCCACCCCCAACCTCTGGGGATGAGAGGAGAGGGGCTGGCGATTGAGCTCAATCACCAGTGGCCAATGAGTTAATCAGTCACACAGACATCACAGAAACGCCATAAACACCCTCAGTGACAGGGTCTGCAGAGCTTCTGGGTTGGTGAACACGTTGAGGTGATGGGAGGGTGCATGTCCAGAGAGGGCACAGCAGCTCCCGGTGCATTGCTGCCCTTGCATAGATCCTGTCCGTTGCATCTCTTCCATTTGGTTGTTCCTGAGTTATACCCTTTATAATAAATCAGCAAATGTATGTAAAGTGTTTTCTTGAATTCTGTGAGCCATCCTAGCAAATTATGGAACCCAGGGAGGAATGGGATGGTAACGCCTGACTTTGAAGGCAAGCCGGACAGAAGTGTGGATAAGCTTACTTCTGGTGAGTCACCCAGTACTTGCAACTGGCACCTGAAGTAAGGGCAGTCTTGTGGGACTGAGCCCTTGCACTTATGGAGTCTAATGCTAACTTTGGGAGTTAGTGTCAGAATTAAATGAATTGCCAGACAGACACTCAGTGATGTTAGAAAACTGAAAAAGTGGTGTTAGAAAAGATACACTTGGCTGGGTGTTAGTTGGGACGCACACCTGTAGTCCCAACTACTTGGGAAGCTGAGGTGGGAGGATTGCTTGAGCCTGGGAGGTTGAAGTTGTTGTGAGGTGAGCTGTGATTGTGCTACTACACTCTAGCCTGGGCAACAGAGCAAGATTCTGTCTCAAAAAAAATTTTTTTTTTGAGATGGAGTCTTGCTGTGTCACCCAGACTGGAGTGCAGTGGTGCGATTTCGGTTCATTGCAACCTCCGCCTCCTGGGTTCAAGAGATTCTCCTGCCTCCTGAGTAGCTGGGACTACAGGCGCCTGCCACCATGCCCCATTAATTTTTGTATTTTTAGTAGAGACGGGGTTTAGTAGAGACGGGGTTTCACCATATTGGCCAGGCTGGTCTCAAACTCCTAACCTTGTGATCTGCCCGCACTGGCCTCCCAAAGTGCTGGGATTACAGGCACGAGCCACCATGCCTGGCCCTCAATTTTTTTTTTTTTTTTTGGAGATGGAGTCTCGCTCTGTTGCCCAGGCTGGAGTGCAGTGGCGCGATCTCCGCTCACTGCAAGCTCCGCCTCCTGGGTTCACGCCATTCTCCTGCCTCAGCTTTCCGAGTAGCTGGAACTACAGGTGCCCACCACAATATCCGGCTAATTTTTTTGTATTTTTAGTAGAGACAGGGTTTCACAGTGTTAGCCAGGATGGTCTCGATCTCCTGACCTCATGATCCGGCCACCTTGGCCTCCCAAAGTGCTGGGATTACAGGCGTGAGCCACCATGCCTGGCCAATTTTTAATTTTATTTATTTATTTATTTATTTATTTATTTTTGAGACGGAGTCTTGCTCTGTCGCCCAGGCTGGAGTGCAGAGGCGCGATCTCAGCTCACTGCAACCTCCGCCTCCCAGGTTCAAGCAGATTCTCCCGCCTCAGCCTCCCGAGTAGTGGGATTACAGGTGTATGCCACCACACCTGACTAATTTTTGTATTTTTAAAAGAGACAGGGTTTCACCAAGTTGGCCAGGCTGGTCTTGAACTCCTGACCCTCAGGTGATGTGCCTGCTTCCTGAAGTGTTGGGATTACAGGTGTAAGCCACTGCACCTGACCTGTCTCAATTTTTTTTTAAAAAAGAAAAGAAAATGTACACATTTGTTAGGAAGAAAAAAAATCAGGTAGTTAAGAGAGGTTTGGAAGTAAATCTTCAGTGCAGGGGAACACAGTTGAATACTATCTGCCTGTTTCCATTTCTCTGTGAGTAGCCAGGACTCCACCTGATCTGTCTTCTGTGGGCTTCAAGTCACTCCAGTAAAGGAAGGCAGTGTGGCCAGCAGGCAATGGCTCTGGGTTTGAATCCCAGATCCTGTCTTCATCCTTCTCAATCCCACTTTCCTTTCTTTCTTTTTCTGAGACGGAGTCTTGCTCTGTTGCCCAGGCTGAAGTGCAGTGGCGCAATCTTGGCTCACTGCAAGCTCTGCCTCCCGGGTTCATGCCATTCTCCTGCCTCAGCCTCTGGAGTAGCTGGGACTACAGGTGCCTGCCACAATGCCCGGCTGATTTTTTGTATTTTTTAGCAGAGATGGGGTTTCACCATGTTAGCCAGGATAGTCTCGATCTCCTGACCTCATGGTCTGCCCGCCTCGGCCTCCTGAAGTCCTGGGATTACAGGCATGAGCCACCGCGCCCGGCCTGAATCCCATTTTTCTTATGAGAAAATTGGAAATCACAGCTATCTAATATGGTTGCTATGAGGCTTAAATGAGACTCATGTAAACACTTAGCACAGAGCCTGGCAATGTGAGCTCCAGCCTGGCACTTGGTACATATTACCTCCTTTAATATGCACAAGTACTTTGCAAGGAAGCTACTTTTGTCTTTATTTTTCAGTCAAGGACACGGAGACTCAGGAGTGAAAGAACTTGTTCAGGGCCACACCTGTCATGCTGCCCGCAGACACTGCTTTGATACCTCTCACGAAAGGCTGTGTGCCGCACGCTAAGTCTAAAGAAACAGCACTTCCCAGTTAGATTAAGCAATCTGGGAGTTCACCAACAGCTGTAGGAAATCAGCTCAAGAAATAGTTGGCCTTTTGTCCTGCCGTGTCCCATCAGGACAACATGGCAATTTGCTCTCAGTTATAAAGCTGAAAATATATGCACATTACTTATTACTGAGCTGGCCGGGGGTGGGGGCTCACACCTGTAATCCCAGCACTTTGGGAGGCTGAGGTGGGTAGATCACCTGAGGTCCGGATTTTGAGACCAGCCAGGCCAACATGGCGAAACCCCATCTCTACTACAAAAATACAAAAAGTAGCCTGGTGTGGTGGTGCATGCCTGTAGTCCCAGCTACTCAGGAGGCTGAGGTGGGGAATTGCTTGAACCCAGGAAGCAGAGGTTGCAGTGAGCTGAGATTGCGCCACTGCACTCCAGCCTGGGTGACAGAGCAAGACTCTGTCTCAAAAAACAAACAAACAAACAAACAGCACTTATTAGCCATTTTCCATTTACACGTTTGGTGGGTTTTTTTGGACGGCAGTTCCAGGAAAAACTGGGCTGATATTTTCTGAAGAACTGTGCACCCCCATCAAAGTGTTCTTAACATTGGGAGTTATTTTTGCAATCACATAAAAATGTTAAGTGAGATGGATGTATGTGAGGCCACCTCTCTGTAGGGAAGGATAAAACTCAGGGAGTTGGCCAGGCGGGGTGGCTCACGTCTGTAATCCCAGCACTTTGGGAGGCCGAGGCAGGCAGATCACAAGGTCAGGAGTTCGAGACCAGCCTGACCAACTTGGTGAAACCCCGTCTCTACTAAAAATACAAAAATTAGCCAGGTGTGGTGGTGTGCACCTGTAATCCCAGCTGCTCAGGAGGCTGAGGCAGGAGCATTGCTTGAACCTGGGAGGCGGAGGTTGTAGTGAGCTGAGATTGCACCATTGCACTCCAGCCTGGGTGACAGAGCGAGACTTTCTCTGAAAAGAAAAAACCAAAACCTAAACCAAAACCAGAAAACCAAAAACCGAGGGAGTCATTACACCCTGACACCCCCCAGAAATTTGTCTATTTTTTTTTTTTTTTTTTTGTGAGATGGAATCTGACTCTGTTGCCCAGGCTGGAGTATAGTGGTATGATCTCAGTTCACTGCAAACTATGCCTCCCGGGTTCAAGTGATTCTCCTGCCTCCACCTCCCGAGTAGCTGGGACTACAGGCGCCCGCCACGACGCCTGGCTAATTTTTGTATTTTTAGTAGAGATGGGGTTTTACCATATTGGCCAGGCTGGTCTTGAACTCCTGACCTTGTGATCTGCCTGCCTCGGCCTCCCAAAGTGGTGGGATTACAGACGTGAGCCACCGCGCCCAGCCAAGTTTGTCTATTTTTAATTCATACTATGGAGGTGAGACACTGGAAATGAAGCCAGGTTCTACCACTCTTAACACATGGAAACAGTTTGTTGGTTGCTACTGTCCCTGTGTGTTGTGTGAGTATATGTGACAATGACTGTTTTGGAGAGGATCCAATGGCAGGGGATGGGCACAGTCAAGCTAGAGGTCAGTTATAATCACTTTGGGGCTCATGGACTCACAGGGAAGCTATGCGGTCTCCTGTCATGGAGAGTTGTGAAGGGAAAAATGGTTTGATCTAGGCTCAATCATTCCACTTCAACTCATCCTTTAAGTCCCAACAACTCTACCTCCCAGCCCTCCCTGGCCACCTTGTGTAGGCTCTAAATGGTTTAGGGTGAAATCTTCACCCTTGCTGGATCATGAATCCCTTGAGAACGAGGCTGCATCATCATCCCGGCTTGCTCTGGATCAGTGGTATAGTTTCCACAAACGCTGTGAATGGACAGATATCTCTAACTTCTTCAGGGGAGGAGATGCCCCTCACTCTGATCACCTGAAGGGTATAGACTCTGCACCATCCACAGTGCACGTGTACACTTGGGTGTGTGCGGACACACGAAATGTCTGCAGTAATGTTGAGGGGTTCAGACTTCCATAGCCTATCCACAGACCTTAGATTAAGCACCCCTATGTAAGGAACATGCCTGCTTGTACAATCTTTCAAGTTAGAGACTGCAGGGGTGTGAGTTTGCTTTACCCCACGTTACCTGCTCTACACTGCACTCGGTTCCTCAAATCACAAATATTTCTGCAACCAAGGATGGCCCTTGTAGCAGCAATATCCCATAGCATTAAGAAGTGAAACACAGCTTGTGTGCAATATATTACCAATGGAAACAGCTTAGGGCTGGATAAGGAAAAAGAAAAATGTTGACAGACTTAAGCCAAGATGAGATCTTGAAGTGATCAAGCCCCAATAATTCACCCTGCACCCCATGATTTTCTTTCTTTGTCTTAATCTAATTCAATCCGTGGAAAGAAAAATCCACTAATTCCTTCAATAGATACCCGAGTGCCTACTCCAGGTCACAGGTAATGGAAAGAAGAGACAGTTTTTGCCCCCATTCCTCACAGTTCAGTAGGGGAAACAGAGAAGCCAGGTGGCTGAGCCAAGGCAACGTGGTGGCAGTAGGGGTGTGTGCAGGGGTCCTCCTGGCTCTCCCGGTGCTGCTGCCTCACTTGCCTTGGAAGGTGGGAGGGGAGTATTCACAGAAGCATTCCTAGGAAAATACAGAGGGCGGATAGAAAAACAAAGTCCTCGAATGCAGCCCAGTAACACTTGTAGCAGACAGCCAACAATGGCATGAGTAGATCTCCTTCAGAGAACCTGGAAAAACGTGTTGCTTCTCTGAGCTGATGACACCCCACAGAGAACAAGTCGCCCTGTAGTTATTGAGGGCAGGACTGGTCCAACCCTCTGCCCCTAGACCTCTGCAGGAAGCAAGTGTTCTCTAAGGGTCTGTGTGTCGCAGCTCACACGGCCTGGATGCAGACGTTCACCGAAGACACTAGTGCTGTCTCCCCATCCCCTGGTTGCTCCTGAGAGTGGAGCAGTGCCTCAAGCAGTCCTAGAGTGTATGAGCGAGACAGGAGAAACCATCAGGCAGTGAGGAACCTTTGTCAGAGCAGGTCTCTTCTCTAAGGAGCCACCTCAAAAAGAACACAGGCCACTGCAAACTCAATGAAAAATTTTAAGTAGCAAACCTGGAGTAAAACATCTATCCACCTATCCTCCATTTATTATGATTGTTATTTTACAACAGTTTTATTGAGATATAATTCACATACAATTCAGCCACTGAGAGTATTCAATTTGATGGCTGTTAGCACATGCAGAGTTGTACAAGTATCACCACAATTTTAGAGCAATGTCATCAATACCAAAAAACTGTAACCATGAGCAGTCACTCCAAATTCCTCCCTTCTCGCAGCCCCTGGCAACCACTCATCTACTTTTTTTTCTTTTTTTTTTTTTTTGAGACGGAGTCTTGCTCTGTCGCCCGGGCTGGAGTGCAGTGGCTGGATCTCAGCTCACTGCAAGCTCCGCCTCCCGGGTTTACGCCATTCTCCTGCCTCAGCCTCCCGAGTAGCTGGGACTACAGGCGCCCGCCACCTCGCCCGGCTAGTTTTTTTGTATTTTTAGTAGAGACGGGGTTTCACCGTGTTAGCCAGGATGGTCTCGATCTCCTGACCTCGTGATCCGCCCGTCTCGGCCTCCCAAAGTGCTGGGCCCGTCTCGGCCTCCCAAAGTGCTGGGATTACAGGCTTGAGCCACCGCGCCCGGCCTCTTTTTTCTTTTTTTTGAGACAGTCCTGCTCTATGGCCCAGACTGGAGTGCAGTGGTGCAATCTCGGCACACCGCAACCTCTGCCTCCCTGGTTCAAGTGATTCTTCTGCCTCAGTCTCCTGAGTAGCTGGGATTACAGGCGTGCGCCACCATGCCCGGCTAATTTTTGTATTTTTAGTAGAGACGAAGTTTCACCATGTTGGCCAGGATCATCTTGAACTCCTGACCTGAGATGATTTGCCTGCTTTGGCCTCTCAAAGTGCTGGGATTACAGGCGTGAGCCATTGCATCTGGCCCACTAATCTACTTTCTATCTTTATAGATTAGCCTGTTCTAGATAATTCTGTGTAAATGAGATCATGGGCCAGGTGATCTTGTGTGACCAGTTTACCTCACTCAGCGTAATGTTTTCAAGGTTCATCCATCCGTAGCACGTCACTACTTTGTTCTTTTTTACAGCTGAATAATATTCTACTGTATGAATATATTATATCTCATTATCCATTCACTCATCAGTGGGATATTTGGGTTCTTACCATTTTCGGGCTATTATGAATAATGCGGCCTCCATATTATTTTGAACCCAAATTCTGAAGTGACCTACAGATATTTCCCCAAATTCAGGAAGGATGTGTGTGAATTTTTGTGGCTGGCCTCCAGCACAGGAACAGCAGGCTTCCCATTAGCCTTGTCGGCGGATTCCCTTGCTTTCTTCCCTCCTGCTCTGCTGACCCACAGCTCCTTCTGTCCAAGCCCATTTATTTAGATATCCCACCTAAACGTTTCACACGCACACACACCCTATCAGCAACACACATGCTGTGCCCACACACTAAACACTGGGCATTTGCTCCTGCCCACACGCTGCCACCTTGCTCAAGACCTTAGTGTTATATGAATCTTCTTCCTCCTCCCTTTCTATGTATACAATTCCACATTTCCACCACTGAATGAAGCTATTGAGGGGAGAGGTCTCTGGAGTGTTTCTATGCCATTCAGTCATTCATCATCATTTACTAGAGCCCTGTATGCTTGGCTTGGAGGAGACAATGAAGACGACCCGGTCCCTTCCCTCAAGGAACTTAGGATCTATTGAGGAAGGAAGACAATTGGAGTACAGTGTGCTACGTGTTCACTGGGAAAGCACAGGGCGTGACAGACATGGTGGGGAGCCCTGGCTCACAAAGCAGGTCAGAGAAGGACTCTGAGAGGGACTCTGAAAATGGAACGGCAAGGAAAGGCGGTGCAGACGAGAAATATAATGGCAGCTTAAGGAACTGTGCATAGTTTTAATCTGTGGGTTGAAGTGTAGAGCAAATGAAGGAAATGGCAAGAGGCAGGGCTAGACAGTGGACAGGGACCACATCCTGCTGGTAACTAATAGGGTGAAACTTCATCCTGGAGTGATGCAGAACCAGTGATGAGTTTTAAGCAGGTGAAGGCGAAGTGATCCCATTTATTTTGGAAAGATATTTGCAGCACTGTGCATAAGGGACTGCAAGGACATGAGACCAGAAGCAGGAAGGCCAATTACAAAGAGGCTATGACCGTAAACCAAGAAGAGGGCGAGAGACTAAACACAGGGGCAGGGGCCAGGCTGAAAACACACTTAGGTGGTAAAAACAATGGGACTGACTGATGAGGTTGACTGGTGTGGGAAGGTAACAAGGGAGAGACCCCTCCCCATGGAGGACATGCTGTTGACACAGGTCAGCAGATTCTCTGGGATGAAAACCTTCCAACCCTACCTTCCCGCAAATGGTAACAGAGAGGGCTGACAAGCTTTCTCAGGAGTGAGAAAATCCTTCTTCCAAACGAAATCTTAAACTGAACCTTAAGGCTGAAGGATCCAGAGTCCTGGTGGCCCTCCCCATGCAGAAGCACTTCCTTACAATTCTAGGGGTCTGAGAAAAAAAAAAAAATCTGAAAAGCCCGGGCCAAGTCCAATTGCTGGAGGCTGATGTTCAAAGGATTTCAGGGCAATATGGCTATGTAGTCAGCACGGCCTCTCACCTCTACACCTGACTCTCATTCAGTCGACTTTCCACACCTAGAATATTCCTCCCATCCTGTTAGAGAATCCAATGTATCTTTTAGGCCAAGCCTCCATCCCAGACTTCAAGCAAGCAAGCTGCCTGACTTCTGCAGCACTAACCCGTGTAGCCTCATGGGCACCCAGCAAGCTGACTGTGGAGAGATACTAATTTTCTCTTTGATATGTGTAGTCATCTCTTCAATGGGGGCTGGATTTAGGCTTCCTCAGGATCTTTTTGGCTTCAAAAATGCCTTGTACTTGATAGGCCAGAAATATTACAGACTATTTTATTACACTCACCCCATCCCATCAACCCTAGAAAGTAAGACAAACAACTGTAATGACTACACATGAAACAAAGAGAAGAGGAAAAAAAGCAGAGAGGTGTCATGACTTTGAAATGAAGGATCACACATTACAAAGATGTTCAATTGCATTTTTTGGGGGGGTGGGGACAGGGTCTTGCTTTGTCACTCAGGCTGGAGTGCAATGGTGCAATCATGGCTCACCACGGCTTCAACCTCCCATGCTCAAGTGATTCTCCTGCCTCAGTCTCCGAATTAGCCGGGACTACAGGTGTGCACCACCACACCTAATTTTTTTTTTTTTTTAGATGGAGTCTCGCTCTGTCACTCAGGTTGGAGTGCAGTGGCACAATCTCAGCTCACTGCAACCTCTGCCTCCCAGGTATGCCATTCTCCTGCCTCAGCCTCCCGAGTAGCTGGGACTACAGGCACCTGCCACCATGCCCGGCTAATATTTTTGTATTTTTAGTAGAGACGGGGTTTCACCGTGTTAGCCAGGATGGTCTCGATCTCCTGACCTTGTGATCCGCCCGCCTCGGCCTCCCAAAGTGCTGGGATTACAGGCGTGAGCCACTGCACCCGCCCAATTTTCTTTCTTTTTTTTTTTTTTGAGATGGAGTCTAGCTCTGTCCCCCGGCTGGAGTGCAGTGGCCGGATCTCAGCTCACTGCAAGCTCCGCCTCCCGGGTTTATGCCATTCTCCAGCCTCAGCCTCCCAAGTAGCCGGGGCTACAGGCGCCCGCCACCTCGCCTGGCTAGTTTTTTGTATTTTTTAGTAGAGACGGGGTTTCACCATGTTAGCCAGGATGGTCTTGATCTCCTGACCTCGTGATCCACCCGTCTCGGCCTCCCAAAGTGCTGGCATTACAGGCTTGAGCCACCGCGCCCGGACAATTTTCTAATTTTTTGTAGAGATAGAGTCTCGATATGTTGCTGGGGCTGGTCTTGAATTCCTGGGTTCAAGCAATCCTCCTGCTTCAGCCTCCCAAAGTATTGGGATTACGAGCATGAGTCACTGCACCTGGCCTCAATTGCATTTTATACATAAATAAAATAAAAATCTCAATGGAATGGTTAAAATGCACTAAACAAAATAATACCAAAAATCATATAAATATTTTGCAAAGAAAAAAATACCAAAAATATCTTTAAAAGATCCAATAGAAAATATCACATATGGCAAATTGGAAGGTTGCAAAGTAGACCCCAGGGGCTGCTGGATGTACAAGTGAAGCTAGGTACTGAGGGTGGTGAGACGGAGGGTTTCCAACTAATACTTCCTTTACTGACTTGGTCTTGACCAGAGAAGACTGAGAGTCCTTCTAGGGGGCAATACGAACTATCTTATTCATCTTTTAGCCTCCAGCACCTAATGGAACTGGCACATAACAGGAGTTCAATTATTCTTTTAGGATTGTAAAAACTAAACATTGTGAGGCTAAAGAATATTCTGGCAAAGACAGCAATTATGGGAATGAAATATGGAGTTGAAAAAGATTAGTTCAGGCCAGGTGTGGCGGTTCATGCCTATAATCCCAGCACTTTGGGAGGCTGAGGCAGGAGAGTCACTTGAGCGCAGGAGTTGGAGACCAGCCTGGGCAACATGGTGAAACCCCATCTCTACGAAAATACAAGAATTAGCTGAGCGTGGTGGTGTGCACCTGAAGTTCCAGCTACCTGGGAGGCTGAGGTGGGAGGACTGAGCCTGGGAGATCAAGGCTGCAGTAAGCCATGACTGTGCCACTGCACACCAGCCTAGATGACAAAGTGAGACCCTGTCTCAAAACAAACAAACAAACAAAAAACCCAAGAAAAAACGCCAGAGAAAAAGTTGAATTTTACCAGCTATTAAAGCACTTTTGACAGTAAAAATTTAGAAAACATGATTTTGGTATAGAAATAAGAAAGTTAAAATCAGTAAAACAAGAGAAATCTTAGAAAAGACTCAATTTTTTTTTTTCTTTTTTTGGGATGAAGTCTTACTCTTGTCCCCCAGGCTGGAGTGCAATGACATGATCTCGGCTCACTGCAACCTCCGCCTCCTGGGTTCAAGTGATTCTCCTGCCTCAGCCTCCTGAGTAGCTGGGATTACAGGCACCTGCCACCACGCCTGGCTAATTTTTGTATTTTTAGTACAGGCAGGGTTTCACCATGTTGGCCCAGGCTGGTCTTGAACTCCTGATCTCAGGTGATCTGCCTGCCTCGGCCTCCCAAAGTGCTGGGATTACAGGTGTGAGCCACCACACCTGGCCTAAAAGACTCAATTTTAAGAACTGAATATTTGATAAAGTAATTATCACAAAATATAGGGGAATGCTATCAAAAGGTAGTACTATGCTAACTGAATAAACATATGAAGGGAAAGAAATCGCTTTAGATCCATGCTCTGTATTTGGACAGGTTACCAAAGACCTACCAGGACTGTTCATTTCTGCAAGTTTTTAAGACTTTTGTTCTCCCTCTGGGTCCATGTAGGCTTGTGCCCATTTCTTTTTTATCAAAGGATTCACATACTCACATTACCCTGGTAAAACCCCCTTCCATAAGCTCCAATGAGCCACATCAGCCCTTCTGCTGAACTGAAACTGCCCTGTCAAGCAAATACTATCCCACATTCAGAGGGTCAGCTGAAACCAGTTAAAAGTTGAGAATTATTTTTGTCAGTTTTTCAATGGGGGACTGGCCTATGGTGTAAAGAAGACTTAAAGAATGATGCCACTGGCTGCACATGCTGGCTCACACCTGTAATCCCAGCACTTTGGGAGGCTGATGTGGGAGGATCCCTTGAGCTCAGTTCAAGACCAGCCTGGGCAACATGGTGAGACTCCATCTCTACAAAACATATTTTAAAAAGTTGCTGAGCTTGGTGGTGCATGCCTGTGGTCCCAGCTATTAGGGAGGATCACTCGAGCCCAAGAGGTCAAGGTTGCAGTGAGCCATGATCACACCACTGCAGCACTCCAGTGTGGGTGATAGAGCAAGATCCTGTCTCAAAAAAAAAAAGAAAAAAAAAAAAAGAAAAAAAATGTCACCTGCTCAGGTTCACAAAATAAATTACAAATTGAAATTTTAATTTATAATAATCTTGTCTAGACACGGTGGCTCATGCCTGTAATCCCAGCACTTTGAGGGGCTGAGGCAGGTAGATTACCTGAGGTTAGGAGTTCAAGACCAGCTTGGCCAACATGGTGAAACCCCATCTCTACTAAAAATACAAAAATTAGCCAGGGGTAGTAGCACTCGCCTGTAATCCCAGCTACTCAGGAGGCTGAGGCAGGAGAATCGCTTGAACCCAGGAGGCAGAGCTTGCAGTGAGCTGAGATCACACCACTGTACTCCAGCCTGGGCGATACAGCAAGACTCCATCTCAAAAAATAAAAAAATTAAAAATGAATAAATAATTAAAATAATCTCATCTCTGATGATACAGCACGGCATCTGCTGGCATTTGTGAAGCAGTATCACAGCAATAAACCATTATTAAAGCATACTACATGGAGGACACCGATTAAGTCCCACGGGGGATACAAAAATTAACAGCACTGTCCTCTTATGAAGTGATAGGAAGAAAAGATAAAGGTGAAAAGTTAGATCACACTTAGATATAATAAAAGATAAGCTAAAAGTTAGGAACAGATGACTGCTAAACAGATGACACAGACAGCTGGCACGGATGTCCACCGGAGGGAGGGCAAGGTCAACTCCAAGGATGGTCATCAGAGAAGAGGCACACTTTCAGATGGGGCTTAGAAAATAGATGGGATTTGCTGAGGCCAGTGTGGAGGAGTGAAGGCACAGAGGAAGGGAAGCAAAAGAGAAGAAAGTGATGAAGGTGAGAAGGGGCTTGGACTGAGGTCTCACACGGGAATTTTCTGTTGAGAGAGTGCCCATTTTTAAGGCACCCCACACAGATGCGCTACCAGAACAAGCAGCCAACAGTGTGTGCGTGCCAGCAAGCACTCTCAACACAGCATAATTCCCAATTAAAGGCAACAGTTTTTGACCACAGGAAGTGCTCAAAATCATACTATGCTCTGAGTCACATAAGGTTTCCAGATAGAACCCCCACAGAAAAGTAAAGGAATCCTGGATGCTGAGAATCTCCCATCAGGGTAGCACGCCATGCAAACAATTCATTGGAATTCACCACTCACCACCCTCCCAAAGCAGGCCCAGGAAGAATGAAACAGAAATCTGCTTTCTTTTCATTCTGGGCAAATAATTTTACTAAAAAAGATATAATTTTCTGAAAAGGGCTAGGCTGAAAAGGATTAGGAAGCAGCAGCAAAACGGAAAAGATGAGGATGCAGTGAGAAGAAGGATTAAGAATGAGAGGTTGAGGCCGGGCGCAGTGGCTCATGCCTGCGATCCCAGCACTTTGGCCGAGTGCGGGTGGATCACCTGAGGTCAGGAGTTCGAGACCAGCCTGGCCAACATGGTAAAACCTCATCTCTACTAAAAATACAAAAATTAGCTGGGTGTGGTGGTGTGTGCCTGTAATCCCATTACTCGGCAAACTGAGGCAGGAGAATCACTTGAACCTAGGAGGTGGCGGTTGCAATGAGCCGAGATCGCACCACTGCACTCCAGCCTGGGCGACAGAGTGAGACTCCATCTCAAAAACAAAAACAAAAGAATGAGAGGTTGGCTAGAGTAACGGAGAAGCAAACCTTTCCCCATCCGAACCTTCCCCACCCTTGTCTACTGCCTGGGTGTGAGGCCTTATGCTAGAATTTCTGTCCTAAACACAAGAGCATAAGCTATAAAACCAGAAATTCCATTTGACACATGAGCTGGCTCTGAGACTCGCCATTATTCTTCAAGGGCCTCAAGGTAAGAGACACTGTCACATATTCACAGCCTTTCCAAGTGCCAATAGCATCACTAGCCAGTCTTGGCAAGGCAGGCCAGGGCTCTGGCTTCTTGCACAGGCTCTCAGAAACCCTGAGCTGCTCATATGGCAAGACAGGGGGGAATCCCTTCAACTCCTGGGTTCTTATCTTTAAAATGAAAGAGTTAGGACTAGAGGCTTTTTTAAAAAAACAAACTTTTATTGAAAGATAATACACATTCAGAAGTTTACAGAGAAGTATACGGTGATGGATTTTCACACAATGACCACATCTGTGTAAACAGCACCCACAGATCAAGATACAGAACATCCCAGCATTCCAGAAGCCTCTCGCGCCCTCTGCCAGCCTCTTCTCCCTCCCCAAATCCACTATCCCGATTTCTTTCTCTTTCTTCCTTTCTCTCTTTCTTTTCTTTCTCTCCTTTTTCTCTCCTTCCTTCCTTCCTTCCTTTCTTCCTTCCTTCCTTCCCTCCCTCCCTCCCTCCTTCCTTCCTTTTTTTCTTTTCTCTCTCTCTCTCTCTCTCTTTCTTTCTTTTATGAGGCAGGGTCTCACTCTGTCACCCAGTTTGGAGTGCAGTGGCGTAATCTCGGCTCACTGCAACTTCTGCCTCCCCAATTCAAGCGACTCTCCTGACTCAGCCTCCTGAGTAGTTAGGTCTACAGGTGTGCACCACCATGCCCGGCTAATTTTTGTGTTTTTCGTAGAGACAGGGTTTCACCACATTAGCCAGGCTGGTCTCGAACTCCTGACCTCAGGCAATTCACCTGTCTCAGCCTCCTAAAGTGCTGGGATTACAGGCATGAGCCACCATACCCGGCCACTATTCTGATTTCTAATAGCACAGGTAGGTTTTCTGGTTTTCTATTTTATAGAAATAAAATATACAGTATGCATTCCTTTATTTCTGGCTTCTTTTATTCAACGCATCCATGAGATTCACCCATGTTGTAGAGAGGTGGACTGGATGACTGTAAAGCAGCTGCAGTTCTAACACATTTCCATTTTACCACTACCCTAATACACAGCCGATGGAGGTGCTATATTGGAGAGCATTTTGGCAATATTCTTTAAAATATAAAATGTACATATCCTTCCATCTGCCTATTCCATTCTGAGTTATCTGTCCTATAGATGTACTTGCATGCACACATATGTGTGTGTATACATGTGTCTACACATGTATAGATAGCCAATGCAGTATTATCTATATTAACAAAAGACTGAGACGATGTCTTTTAACAGGAGACTGATTAAATAAATCATTATATAGCTGGCCGGGTGCGGTGGCTCATGCCTGTAATCCCAGCACTTTGGGAGGCTGAGGTGGGCGGATCACCTGAAGTCAGGAGTTCGAGACCAGCCTGGCCAACATGGTGAAACCCTGTCTCTACTAAAAATACAAAAATTAGCCAGGTGTGGTGGCAGGCGCTGGTAATCCCAGCTACTAGGGAGGCTGAAGAAGAAGAATTGCTTGAACCCAGTAGGCAGAGGTTGTAGTGAGCTGAGATCATGTCATTGCACTCCAGCCTGGGTGACAAGAGTGAAACTCTTGTCTCAAAAATAAATAAATAAATAAATAAATAAATATCATAAAATAAATTAAAAAGGAGATTTTTGGCTAGGTGCGGTGGCTCACACCTGTAATCCCAGCACTTTGGGAGGCCGAATCACTTGACCACAGGAGTTCAAGACCAGCTTGGCAACATGGCAAAACCCCATCTCTACAAAAAATACAAAAAAGTAGCCAGGTGTGGTGGTACATGCCTGTAGCCCCTACCTGGAAGAATCACCCGAGCCCAGGAAGTCAAGGTTGCAGTGAGCCGTGAGATTGTGCCACTGCACTGCAGCCTGGGCGATGGAGTAAGACCCTGTCTCAAATAAATAAAATTTTTTAAAAAAGGAGATTTTCCAGAATGCTAAATTTATTTTACTCAAACAACTGTACTTCGTTTAAAAATCGCAGATGTAAGAATAAAGATTTTACTCCTTTTCCTCTGGAGAATCACACAAAAGCAACCAGGAGAATGAGAAACAGAAATATCACCTATTTGACAAAACTGGAGACATCTGTGACCTCAATCCCCAATACGTGAGTAAAAACGGCCAAATGCTGTAAAGGTCAAATGAGGGCGTGGGAAAGTGATGAAAGAGAATGCCTGTTGTTACAGATGTCAGAGAAGGCATGCAATTGCAGTTCTCAAAAGCAAATGCTTCACTACCAGGGTGCAAAACCATTGTTTCAAACAGTGGGAACTGGTTCAGGGACTCCTGACTGAGCCCTCCTCAGATCCCATCTGGTGTGCAGGATCATACACACAGGTCCAAAGTGCAGGAAGTGGTCTATCAATGAGATGGAGCAACAGAGAGCAACTGCCTGGAGCAGCTCTCCGACGGCCAGTTCCAGATGTCTGAGGAAAAAGCCTCGCAGTGTCATCCACATAGAAAATATTTAAGGAACACTCTTGCTAAGCTAGGCCCTCCTCCCATAGTATTCTACAAATTTGTTAAGACTAGGAAAGAATCTTCAAAGATAACTAATTTTAAAAAGATCTGGCACACATTAAACCATGTGCTTAAAAATGATTAAGATGGTGGCCAGGCATGGTGGGTTGGGCCTGTAGTCCCAGCTACTCAGGAGGCTGAGGCAGGAGGATCGCTTAAACCCAGGTGTTTCGGGCTGCAGTGAGCTATGATCGCACCACTGCATTCCAGCTCCCTCCTCAGGGTTCTCATTGTATTTTGAACATAAAAAATCTCCCTCCTTCTATACCTATTCCCCCATTTTCATTTCCTAACTCCTAATAGCAGAGACCATGCCCTATGCATTATCTTCTGGCCTGCTGGAGAGGTTCATTAAACATCCTCATTGCATGAATGTGAGAAGCACAGATCCTGAACTAACAGTCAGGTGTGTTCTGATGCCAGCATCAATCACCTTGCCACTGTACCAAAATGGTTACTATGACCAACCTCACTAATTTATTCATCCTATTTAGATGAATAAATCATCTAAGCCACACATTTAACAGTTTAGTTATTTATTTTTGAGTGATCCTCCTGCCTCGACCTCCAGAAGTACTGGGATGGTCACTGTGCCCAGCCCCACTTAAGAGTTTAAATCACACTTTTCAAAAACGATGGGCTGGGCGTGGTGGCTCACGCCTGTAATCCCAGCACTTTGGGAGGCCGAGACGGGCGGATCACGAGGTCAGGAGATCAAGACCATACTGGCGAACACGGTGAAACCCCGTCTCTACTAAACTACAAAAAAAAATTAGCCGAGCGTGGTGGCGGGCGCCTGTAGTCCCAGCTGCTCAGGAGGCTGAGGCAGGAGAATGGCGTGAACCCGGGAGGCGGAGCTTGCAGTGAGCCGAGACCGTGCCACTGAACTCCAGCCCGGGCAACAGAGCGAGACTCCGTCTCAAAAAAAAAAAAAGGACGAAGGATGGTACCATTTGAATAGCAGTGTTAGAAAGTCTGCTCTGGCCGGGCACGGTGGCTCATGCCTGTAATCCCAGCACTTTGGGAGGCCGAGGTGAGCAGATCCACGAAGTCAGCAGATTGAGACCATCCTGGCTAACATGGTGAAAGTCCCAAGTAGCTGGGACTACAGGTGCATGCCATCACACCTAAATTTTGTAATTTTAGTAGAGATGGGGTTTCTCCATCTTGCTCTGGTCTCAAACTCCTGGGCTCAAGTGATCTGCCTGCACTGGTCTCTCTAAGTGTTGGGATTACAGGCATGAGCCACTGTGCCTGGCCTTGTACAATGTTTTTTTGTTTGTTTGTTTGTTTGTTTTGAGACGGAGTCTCGCTCTGTCACCCAGGCTGGAGTGCAGTGGCCGGATCTCAGCTCACTGCAAGCTCCGCCTCCCGGGTTTACGCCATTCTCCTGCCTCAGCCTCCCGAGTAGCTGGGACTACAGGCGCCCGCCACCTTGCCCGGCTAGTTTTTTGTATTTTTTTAGTAGAGACGGGGTTTCACCGTGTTCGCCAGGATGGTCTCAATCTCCTGACCTCGTGATCTGCCTGTCTCGGCCTCCCAAAGTGCTGGGATTACAGGCTTGAGCCACCGCGCCCGGCCCTCATACAATGTTTTAAGTAATTGTGTGCATGAAACAAATTTTGACTGTGACCTGCCACATGGGGTCAGGTGGGGAATCATGTTGGTGCTCAAAAATGTTCAGATCTGGGCATTTTGGATTTCAGATTAGGAATGCATGACCTGCATTGACCCTGTCTTGCTAAATGATGGGCATATGTGGGTGTAGCATGAAGGCTCATTTTTACTTAAAAAAAACTTTCAAGAGGAAAAATATGACAGTCATACAGCAATTACCATTTTTTAAAAAGGAAATCATTTTTTTCTTAAATGGTTTAAAGGGTTGCCCTGTAATCTAGCTTGTGTTATTTAAATGCTGAGTAAGTCCTTCCCTTCAAAGATCACTCTGATGATAAAGCATAAAGCTTCCTGCCACAAATACAGGAAGTATGAAATACTGCACTCCAGTCCGGGCGATGGAAAGAGACCCTGTCACAAAACAAAACAAAACAAAACAAAACACACTGTATGAAATTACCTTCATGCTATGTGTATAAAGTATACAGAAACATAAATGAATTTTGTGAGGCTAAGATTAGGAAGATACTGTTGGTTTGACATAACTGCTGCCAAGAAGGCTGCTGAAAGGCTGGCTGTGTGGGGGCAATGGCAACTCCTCTCAGACTCTGTCCGTCATGGACAGGGTGACATGAAATAATGCTTATCAGTGTTAGCTATCCTCATCATTATTGTTATTCAAACAGTTACTACCACATCCTTGCCATCTGATTATGTTCACCTCTGCCCATTCAAAAGTTTTCCAAACTAGACAAACTTATCATTAATACCTATACTTACTAAAATGCCCCACTATCTGCCCCCACGCCAGGAGTTGTATCACATGGACAGGGGCGGCTTAGAATTAAGGACTGTTGCATTGAGTTCTGCTCAGGCTGGGTCTTTTGCCTTCTTCTTCTTCATCTAGTATTAGTGGTATTGAAACGACAATAACAAATACACAACCTACTTTTTCAAGTCAGACCCTGCCAGAACTATGCCTAAGACTATCCAAGGCTCAAAAGAATTTTGAATTTACCCAGTTTCAGGGTCCTTCACTGGCTTCATGGGTTACGGAGAATTAAGTGCTCTCCACAGAGAGCCCAGCCTCAGGAAGTGAAACACCTCATTATCGATTAAGCCCAAACGCTGGCTCCTGACAGCCATAATAGAAGGAAAGGTTTTCTGTTGTGGCTTTTAAAACAAAAAACAGATCACAGAACAGAAACACTGATTGTAGTTTCAGTTATCAGGAGCTTTGGACTATGTACTGGAAAGATCTTGTTTCAACCAAATTGCAGCTTACATCAAAAGCTAAATTGTGTGAGTTTGTTTGTTTCTTTAAAACTGTTGGGAGGCTATGAATTTAAATAGCCAAAGGATGCCAGCCAAGAGTGGAAGAACGCAAACTGGGGTGAAATCACAAGGCCTTGCACCATCTTTGTTTGGAAAAGTGGGATTCAGTTGTCTGATACCCAGTCAGCTTACATTTCAAACAGTAAACCACCTGGGAGCCGGGCACTACACAAAGGCATGAGCTCATCTCTTCAGACCATGGCTCTCAAGTGGCATTTGTCCACGTCTTCATCCACCTGTCTCAGCCCTTCTGACTTTCAATTGCCTCAATTCCCATTTCTACTGACCCAATTGCTCTGTTCTGGTCATGTGGACACAAAGATCCCTGACGGAGGACTCTGGAGAGCCAGGTCCCATGGGGACACATGAATCAGGAAAGAAGGGGCCCCTGCCTTAAGGCTCTCAGGTGTTCTGATGCCTGTGTCAGTCACCTTGCCATCTGTCTTAGCTGCTCAGGCTGCCATAACAAAATACCACAGACTGGGTGGCTTCACCAATTGCTCTCTTTTTGTCACAGTTCTGAGGGCTGGGAAGTCCAAGATTGAGGGGCCAGACTATTTGGTTTCTGGCAGAGCCCTCCTGCTGGCTTACATACGGACAGCCGCCTTCTCGTGTCCTCACATGGCAGAGGGAGGAGAGCAAGCTCCCTCCTGTCTCTTCTTCTAAGGAGTGACAGACAGAAACAGTATCCCTAACACAAGGGGACAGGTCCTATAATCGAGGCATGTCTAGAGTGTGAAGGCTTTGGAAAGGATGGGAATGTGTTAGATAGGAGACAAAACAACATATTAGGCAGTAGGAACAGTGATTAACAACGACGCAGAGGCACGACACTGTGTGAAGGTGATAAGGAGTCCAGTGTGAAGGAAGACGGGCTTGGAAAGACAGGGTTGGATGGGAAGTGACCCGTCTACTTACTGCGCTGAATTCTCCCAGCTGGGCTCCAACCTGGGCTGCCCCCATGCTGGAGTGTGCTACTCTACCCTTTCAAGTCTGAAGGAAGGGTTTGGTTGAACCCATGCCGGCAATATGGGGGACTGGGTATACACCCAGAGAAAGGAATAGCAGAATGGAGAAAGATTTGCAGAAAGGCAGCTAGAACAAGAACACACAAGTCCTCAAGGGCAAGGACTGTTCCCCACAGAGCAGCCAGTTATTTTATTCAACAAAGGCGAAGTCCTGTCCCTACACTCCAAACCCCTCAATGGCTTCTTACCTCACTCAGAGTAAAAACCAAGCTCTTTCCCAGGAATGTCCTGGCCTCTGGATGTTTGCACTTGCTGTTCTCGCTGTCTGAAAGGTTCTTCCCAAGGAAATGGCATGGCTCCCTCCCCCATTTCCTTCAGGACCTTCTCAAAAGTCACACTTCCCCAGCCCTCCTTATCTAAAATGTTAACACTCACCCCAGACATTTCATACTCCACCTTTCCTGCTTCATTTTTTCCATTTTTTCCTTCAAGAGCACTAATCACTAAGGTTCTTTACATTTTACTTATTATTATCTGTCTCCTCCCGGGTTATAATGTACGCCACACGAGGGTGAGGATTTTGTCTGTTTTGTCCTATGCTGTATCACCAGCATTTTAAACAGCGCATGGCACATGGTATAAGGTGCTCAATATATACTTACTGAATAGGTGAAAAAAGGACAGTGTCTTCACAGTCCTCTGGCTCTCTGGAGCCAGGGAGAGAAATAAATGCACAAAGGACCCCTTAAAGAGTGATGTAGGGCCAGGTATGGTGACTCATGCCTGTTATCCCAGCACTTTGGGATCACTCAAAGTGGGCAGATCACTCAAGGCCAGGAGTTCAAGACCAGCCTCGGCAACATGGCGAACCGCCCCCCTACAAAAAATACAAAAACTAGCTGGGCGTGGTGGTGTGTGCTTGTGGTCCCAGCTACTCTGGAGGCTCAGTTAGGACTGTCTGAGACCCACGAGGTCGAGGCTGCATGCCACGAGCTGAGATTGCACCACTGCACTCCAACCTGTGCGAAAGAGGGAGACCCTGTCTCAAACAAAACAAAACAAAACACAACACAACACAACAAAACAAAAACAGTCCTCATAGTCCTAATAAGGTGGGCATGATCATTAGCTGCATTTTGCAGAGGAAGAACAGAGGCTCAGCAATGTGAAAGAGTTTAGCCAAGGTAAGTGGCAGAGCTGGGATGTTTGTCTGTTTCGTTTTGGACAGTTTTCTTGTTAAGCATGTGGAAATATTTTGCACATCTGAGAATTACTGACTTCTTACATGCTCTTTTGGAGAAACAGCGAATAATTCACGTAATATAAACACAACTACAGATTATTTTGCAGGAACTTTTTTATTTCTGGGGCTTACTTTTCATAAGATAAATAATAGTTCCTTCCAAATCATTTTGACAATTTATTTGGAGGATCATAAATTTAAATTGAACCGCACAATTAATGTAATAAATGACACAATCATTCAGAACTTTGAGTATCCATAGTTTTAATATTCTATGCTAAAAATAATGTTTTTTTTTTTTTTTTTTTGAGACGGAGTCTCGCTCTGTCACCCAGGCTGGAGTGCTGTGGCCGGATCTCAGCTCACTGCAAGCTCCGCCTCCCGGGTTCACGCCATTCTCCTGCCTCAGCCTCCCGGGTAGCTGGGACTACAGGTGCCGCCACCTCGCCCGGCTAGTTTTTTGTAGTTTTTAGTAGAGACGGGGTTTCACCGTGTTAGCCAGGATGGTCTCGATCTCCTGACCTCGTGATCCGCCCGTCTTGGCCTCCCAAAGTGCTGGGATTACAGGCTTGAGCCACCCTGCCCAGCAAATAATGTATTTTTTAAAATGGATACATAATTATATATATTTACAGGATACATGTGATATTTTGATACAAGGATACAATGTGTAATGATCAAATCAGGCTGATTAGGATATCCATCACCTCAAATATATATCCTTTCTTTGTGTTGGCAACATTTCACATCTTGTAGCTATGTTGAAATATACAATCAATTATTGTTAACTATAGTCATCCTACTGGGCTATCAAATACTAGAACTTATTCCTTCTAACTGTATTTTTACATCCATTTAAGCATCCTCTCTTAATCCCCCATCCCCCTCCAGTTGGGATTTTAAACCAATTGTACTAATTCCAAAGTCCATGCTCTGACCCGCCCTGCTATGACCTTAGGAATGCAGAAGGGAGAGCAAGTCACGTGGGCTACTCTCCCTGGGGAGACACCCATACTGGGTCTTGAAGACCAGGAACCTCGGCATGGGGGACTTCGCAAATGAAGGGGATAGCCAGCACAGGGGCCCGCCTAGAGTGGAAGATGCATCTTAGATCATTTCAATAATAACACTAGCAGCAGCAGCAGCTAATTGACTACTTACAACCTGCCAGGTACTGTTATGAGGTCTTTAACATACTGAATCATCTCATGACTCAAAGTACCATCATTATCCCTATTTTAGAGTCAAGGAAACTAACAATAGAGAAGTTAAATATTTGCTCATAAGCAGCAGGGCTGGGATTTGATTCCAGGCAGTTTGGCTCCAAGTTTGTCCTGTACATACTATATACTAGCAAGAAAAAAAAAAAAAAAGGCCATCAAAACACACATGGCACAAACATGCATATGCACACTCCCCAAGGGCACATCTCAAAAGTCCTCAGTTGGTTTCTCTTGGCACGTCCCACAGTTCCTTTCGGTACAGTTGCATTCTGTACTTTCCCCATCCCCGCCCCCTGTCCTGGATGTATTTGTTGCGAGGCTGTCTCCCAAAGGCCTCTGATCTAATGGCAAGCATTTTCCCCTGAAGACGCTAGCATCAATTAGTGGTGAAATTTAAATCTGCCACGCAGAAAGCACTCTACTCATTTACCCAGGCAAATGAACTGCATCGGGGGAAGGTCACAGCCTAAGTATTCTGGCAAAGGCCATTTGATAGAGGGCTTCCATTTGCAGCTAAGGAGCTGAGGGTAACCTCTGACCTGCAAAGACAAACTGGTCCGCAGCAGCAGGGCTCCACGTTCACCCTGTAAACGGACTGGGATAAGAGCCTCACTTCTTGACTAGCTCCCTTTCCTCTCCTCACAAACTGTCCACAAGGCTGAACCTTTCATTTTGGAGTCTTGGTGAAGACTTGTCTCACTGCTAGGTGTTCTTGCTGACACCTACTTATCTGTGCCACAAATGGCCAGCATTTCATCAGAGAGCACTGCCCTGTGATGGCCAGCAGGTAAAAACCATGGGGTCTTCAAGATGTGTGTAACCCACAGTCTCAATGCAAAACCACAGAGAGAGCCACAGCGAGGTAATGGAGGGCCAGCCAGGACTCAGTAGATGGCAACGATCCAGCTGGGGCAAGAATGTGGTGACAGCTTTGGGGAAACCACACTCATCCTGCCAGAATCACTCCTTCAGCCCCGAAGACACAAAAACACACCATCACAAGCTCAGTAACACAGAGAGATCCCCTGACTGCCTCTGCCATCAGACTCGGAGATTATTACCCCTTCAGGGACTGATACATGCTTGGAGACATCATTTAAATCATTGTGTCCAACATGCTAAACTGAATTATTCAAAATTCCCTCCCTTCTAGGTATACACACCAATGTAAGTGTACACATATGTACACCAAAATTCATGTACAGGAATGTTCACAGCAGCACTATTCATAACTGCCCCAAACTGGAAAGTACCCAAATGTCCAGGAAGAGTGGAAGAAAGAAATAAATTGTGGAATATTCACATGAGGAAAGTCTACACAGCAATGAGAACGAATCATCTACAATCACACACAACCATGGATGAATTTATGGATTTAATCGTGTAGCTGAATCTCATAAACATAAGTGAAAGAAGCCAGGTACAAAAATGTGCATTTGGTATGATTCCATTTTTAAAATACAAAAGCAGGCAAAAGTATTCCATACCATCGGATGCCAGGATACTGGTTATCCTTGTTGAGGGATGAAATGACGAGGGGGCTCTGGGGGGTGGCCGTCTTCTGTTTCCTGACCTGTGCAACCAGTGCCCAGATGGGTGTTCTTTTCTTAGTGTGTGTTATATTTCAAGGGGAAGTTTTAAAAACTGCCTACAGACACTGCCCAGTCTCATCCACTACCGTTTTGGGGAAATGTCCCATTGGGATTTCTACACCACAGCAAGTCAGTGACAGGAGCTACCAAAATAATTGCTAACATTGACTGAGTGATCACTACGTGCCAGGCACTACTCCAAGAACATTACAAAAAAGACTTAATCGTCGAAAACTCCCTTTGAAAGAGTTGTTATTTTCATTCCCAATTTGAAGGAACAGAAAAATGAGGCTGAGACAGTTTAGGTGTCTTGCCTATGGCTGGCCAGCTATTCCTGCATGGCAAAGGCGGGGTGTCAGCTGTGACTCCAAATTTCATGGGTTTGACATCTGACTAGGCTGGTGGAAAATGAGTTCACAGTACAAATGGAGAAGTCACATTAGACCCCCCAACTCTTCTTTTTCACGACCCTTTTTTGTTGAGCTCAGGCCACTTTTTTTTTTTTTGAGACGGAGTCTCACTGTGTCGCCCGGGCTGGAGTGCAGTGGCCGGATCTCAGCTCACTGCAAACTCCGCCTCCCGGGTTTACACCATTCTCCTGCTTCAGCCTCCCGAGCAGCTGGGACTATAGGCGCCCGCCACCTCGCCCAGCTAGTGTTTTTTTTTCTATTTTTTAGTAGAGACGGGGTTTCACTGGGTTAGCCAGGATGGTCTCGATCTCTTGACCTTGTGATCCGCCTATCTCAGCCTCCCAAAGTGCTGAGGTCACTTGTTTCATAAATGTATCATATTGTGGATTTGTCTGATTGCTTCTTCCTGATAAAATTCGGGTGAGGTATTTTTGGCCAGGAGGCACAACACAATGTCGGGCTGACCCGGTAGAGATACTGAGTGTAACTACTTTGGTAAGGTGGTAATACCCAGATCTTTGCATTATAAAGGTGCCCCCTTTTTAACTAGTAGTTAATGTGCTGGATAATATTTTGAAATTATATAAACAGCAAGTTTCTTTGAAACTGTTCCCCAATGACTTTTTAAAAAAGTTTTTATAAATCAACTTTATTGAGGTATAATTTATATATAGTAAACTGTATCCATTTAAAGTATACCATCTGATAATTTTTTTTTTTTTTTTGAGATGGAGTCTTGCTCTGTCGCCCAGGCTGGAGTGCAGTGGCACCATCTCGGCTCACTGCACGCTCCGTCTCCCGGGTTCACGCCATTCTCCTGCCTCAGTCTCCTGAGTAGCTGGGACTACAGGTGTCTGCCACCACTCCCCGCTAATTTTTTGTATTTTTGGTAGAGACAGGGTTTCACCATGTTAGCCAGGATGGTCTCGATCTCCTGACCTTGTGATCCACCTGCCTTGGCCTCCCAAAGTGCTGGGATTACAGGCGTAAGCCACTGTGCCCGGCCCGATAATTTTGTAATATGTAATACATGAGTGAAATGATCACAATTAAAATATGGAATACTTCCACCGCCCCCAAAAGTTCTCCATTGTTTCTTTGCAATCAATTCTTCTTGCCATCCCAGCTTCCAGGCCACCACTGGTTGGCTTCACATTAGTAGGTTAGTGTGCATTTTCCAGAGTTTTCTAGAAAGGGAACCGCAGTTCATGGTCTTGTGTGTCTGGCTTCCATGACTCTCAGCAGCATAATTTTGAGATCCCACTGTTGTTACACACAGCGTACTTATTCCCTTTAACGAATGAGAAGTATTCCATCGGATGGATGGACCTACTGGTCTATTCACCTGCCAGTGGACATTTGGGTGGCTTCTAGTTTGGGGCTGTCATGAACAAAGCTGCTAGAAACAGCTGAGTACAAGTCTTAGTGTGAACTATGTTTTCATCTACCTTGGGCAAATACCTAGAAGTGGGATGGTAAGTGTATGTTTAGCTTTTTCTCCTTTCATGTAAGATAATGTGCCAGAACAAGGTTTGAAAGAGGGATTTTTCACACATGAGCAGGAAAACCCAATGTGATATTATGATACACAGGTTTTTGTCTACAGTTCCTAGTTCCTAACTCCCACAGCCCTTGTTACAGTCTTTTGTTATAATGCTGGGTGTGTTAGGCCCCAAGGGCAGGTATCGGGAAACACAATCTCCCTCCTGTCCTCCTTTCACCTGCCACAAGGCAGGACTCTAATCGTACCCCACTTTTCCAACTGTGAGTCTTAAGACCCTCGCCTGAGAGGGTCCCACCCTATACCCTGGGGGAAGGAATGCTGATGTCATAAAGCTTCCACAAAACCCAAGAGGCCAGGGTTCAGAGAGCTTCCAGATAACTGAACACCGGAGGGTCCTGGAGGGTGGCATGCCCAGGGAGGGCATGGAAGCTCCACGACCTTCCCCTGTACCTCGCCCTACCCACATCTCTTCATCTGTATCCCATGTAATATTCTTTATAATAAACCAGTAAACATAAGCAAGTGTTTCCTTAAGTTCTGTGAACTGCTCCAGAAATTAACTGAACCCAAAGAGGGGGTCATGGGAACCCCAACTTGAAGCTGGTCAGTCAGAAGTTCCAGAGGCCCGCACTTGCAGCTGGTGTCTGGGATGCGGGGAAAGCACCCCACACATTTGGTCACAGAAGTCTTCTGTGTTGGTGATTGTTGTGGTGTGAGGGTGGAGGAAAAATGGGGTTGGAGTTTTTCCCTATACAACCCATCGTCACACTTATGAACTATAAAAGGATCTTTTTATAGTTTAACTTTTTAATGAACTGCCAAAGAGTTTTCCAAAGTGACTCTGCCCTTTACACTCCCTTCGGCAGTGTGAGGATTCTAATTGCTCCATATCCTCACCAACACTGGGTCCTGTGTGTTATTTTATTCCCCAGTAATTTAAAAATCCAATAATGTTCCTTGTCTGATGAATTATGCATTCGTGTGATTATATCTATCTCCCCCACTCCCAGAGACATGGGGGCAACCTGAGTTCAAAACAGTGCCCAGCATACAGTAGGTGCTTAATTAATATAAACAGTCAATAAATACTCATTTAATGAACAAAATCTGCCATCCACCCCCACAAAAAACATGGGAAGTGAATTAAGCTTAATGCTATTAAAGAGTTATCTGGAAGTTTGTCTTCCTACAACCACGTGATCCTCTCTCTGGGATTTCCCCACTCAACCAGGGACGAGAGGTCAAAGTTGACCTGATTATGTCTCCATCAAGGAAGTGTCCCTGGAAGGCAAATAAAGGCGGCACCACTTACATTACAGTCTCCCAAATGCAGGCAATGATACCCCAAGGTGGGGCTGTGCAAGCCCTCCAGCAAAGAGCTTTTGAAAATAAATGTGAAGCTGGGCTTAGTAGCTCATGCCTGCAATCTCAGAGACGAGAGAGGCTGAGAAGGGAGGACTGCTTGAGGTCAGGAGTTAAGAGACCAGCCTGGGAAACACAGCAAGACCCCATCTCAAAAAAAAAAAACAACCAAGCCAGGCATGGTGGCATGCGTCTGTAGTCCCAGCTACTTGGGAGGCTGAGGCGGGAGGATCACTTGAACCCAGGAGTTCAAGGCTGCAGTGAGCTGTGATTGCACCACTGCACTGCAGCCTGGGTGACCGTTTCTGAAAAAAAATAAAAAATAAGAAAAAGAAAATAAATGTGAACTTCAGCTAAAATACTATGACAGGCAGGTGCTGCCCTGAGAGGCAGAGCCTGGCTTCTGTCACTGGATTTTATGCAGGACTCCTCTCAAGGTTTTATGCAGGGAAGGGAATATCAATGCTGCCACCTTTTTTCCAGCCAGACTAACCCTGAACTTTACTGACATTGAGGTCCTCCCCACAGTGACAAAGACTGAGATGTACCCTGACTCCTCCCAAGGGCTAGCTTCCTACCACACCCATGTTCTTAGAGCAAAACGCCATCTCTTATGAGATCATATATGACGGAGTACCCAGAGCCAGGCCTAGGCCATATCAATGCTCAAGAAACGTGTATGGAACAGAAAGCGGGGTGAGGGAACGCAAGGGCAAACCACCTTGACCATTATTACTTTCAACGCCTGCCAGGTCTTCCTTGACTTCAGGCAGCTTTTCATTCCAGAGGGACTAACTGAAAGTCAGCTGCACTAACAAAACTGTGGCCTGGCAGTTATTTTTATAGAATAGTTTGAATATACCATAATTCAAGAGAGAAGATGGGTGCCTTCTGCCCCAATGAAACTGCTTCTCCCTGGGCACAATTTCCCCTACAGCACTTGCTGGAGGTGTGGAGGCTGGTCATCTCAGTAAGCAAACCAATTAAGAAACGACTGGGGCCAGGGAAATAATTTCCTCACTGTTGTCCTGCCCCCTCTTGCACTGCCAAAAGCAGAGGTTAAAAATCACAGAAACAGGGAACGAAGTCTGGCTTCACACATTATTCAAAGAAAGCATGCATAGAGAATGCTATTTTTAGTTAAATAGCAAGTGAGGCTGAGGAGAGGCTGGGGGACTGGGAACACATGTAGCAGAGCCAAAGCAAGTGGGGCACTAAGATTCTGTCTCCAGAACGCTGAGACCGTCCCAGGTAGGCAGGCTGACAGACACTTGGAAGCTGTTTCAGGGGGTTCCTCTGCTGTCAGATTTCTTGAATCCTAGGAAGGCTTGACTCAAATTTGGCCCCGAGACCCAGGATTTAAAACCTCAGTCTTGTGACCACCATGAGCTATAAAGAGTGTACTTTACCCTGAGAAATTATTCTCAGGAGGATTGTGAGCCGGCTCTAAAAGTAACCTCTCGCCCCATTCCAGAGAGGTACACTGAATTGAATAATTCTACTTCCTGCTGTGCATCAGAGAGCTCAGATGAGCTTGGCCAATGTTCTCTGTCATTAGGAGCCACACTGCTGCAGAAGGGAGCAGTGACTCCATTGCTTCAACCAATTTTCCACAAAGATGAAAACTGGAGGAAAAAAAGTATTCAAGCTAGAAATAGAAAGTTAGTCTGACTCCTAAGCTCCCCGCCAACCCCCGCCTCCTTCCCACTCTCAGTGGCAGTCCCAGAGCAGCTGTGGCAGTGACATGCCCTCATCCAGCCTTTCCATGTAACCGGAGCTGAGAGAGTGAAAGTCTAATATCCTATTAGCACAGCAAGCACAGAGGATGTCCCTGGGCTGGGCTAAAAGCATCTGCAGATCAATCTGAAAGCTGTTCTACTCTCTGGTCATTTTTTGACTGTGTTCTGATTTTCAGAAATATGAACAAGGGTAAATGAACTGGTCAGAAAGCTCAGGAAAGAAGACAGGTGCAAATCAGAACCAATTTCCCTCACAATGTTAGAAGCTAACCTAAGAAGGGAAAATATGGGGGAGGAGTCTCAACACAGTGCCCTGCTCCCCTGCTCGTAAACATTAGGAGCAGTAAACTGAGGTAAGAAAGTGATGATCCTTTTTCTTGTGATCTGTGTTTAGAAGGAGTTGGCACTTTACTCACAAACTTAGGGGCTGGGAGATGCCAGTCACAGGAACCTGCCACATGCCACCTCTGCAAACAAGGCTTCTCTTCCCACACTTCCAGACACCCTCCTCTCGTAATAGCTCTTGCATCCTCTCCCCACATCAAAAACCAAAATGCAATTGGCTTGGAGGTGGAATTCAGAAGTGACGCCCAAGATCTCATGTTCAGCTAAAACAAACAACGAGCTGCAGAACAGCACAGAGATGATCTCATACTCAGACTTTTCAATGTTTTGGGGGACTAGCATTAGCAGGAAGCATAATCTGTACATTAATGAGATGACTCCTGGAGACTGGGATTGTAAAAGATTTTCACTTTCTGTCATACATATCTATAATGATTAATTTGTTTTATAGTAAGCAAGTATATGTATATTCTTTTTTTTTTTTTGAGACAGGGTCTTACTCTGTTGCCCACGCTGGAGTGCAGTGGCATGATCTCAGCTTACGGTAACCTCAACCTTCTGGGCTCGAGCGATCCTCCTACCTCAGCCTCTGAGTAGCTGGGACTACAGGCACAGACCATCATGTATGGCTAATTTCTGTATTGTTGGTAGAGACAGGGTTTCACCATGTTGCCGGGGTTGGACTTAAACTCATGGGCTTGAATGCTACTCCTGCCTTGCCGTCCCAAAGTGCTGGAATTACAGGCGTGAGCCATCATGCCTGGCCATATATTACTTTTGTAATCAGATAAAAAACATTTTTAGAGTGATGGGATAGTTCAAGTCCTGATTTATCACCTCTCCACGGCAAGGTTGTGGTCTTGCTCGTCTTCTCCACTTCCGCTGGCCATGCCCTGGCTGTGCAGACAGGTGAGTGGGCAGCAGCAAAGGCCCTGTGGCATAAATTTCTTTCCTATCCTCATCTTAGCAGTGCAAACTCCCAAGCCCTGCCTTCACAAGTGATGATGAAATGTTTTATTTTCCAGGACAAGCCTTAAAGTGCCAAGGTACATGAAATGGACACAAAAACAGGGACACAATGACTTCTGACTTTGGACTGCTTTGACCAGGCCTAGTAAACAAGTTTCATTGGGAATGTCATCTCTAATCAGCTAGGAGCCCGTGCCTGGAATACCACATGAAACCTGTGTGGTCCTATGTCCATTCCCACCACGAGCAAGAGAGGGAGATGTGGTGAGAGGGCAGGTGGCAGCACCAGCTTTCCCTAAGGAACATGCAAGCCCACTCTCTGTCAGTCAGAGTTGCAGAAAACACTAGCCCACAATTCGTTCAATTATTCAGTACAACCCAATGGAGCCCGTAAGCTCAATTCATACATATGCCTTGTCCGGAGAGGGAGGCAGCAGTCCTGCATCCACCACATGCAGGATGCTCAACCCCCTGCTCAGTCAGAGGCCACACTCTGACATGGTCACAGGTGGTCCTGGAAGGGAGCCGAGGATGGTGAAGAGGTCCAAAGAGCACATTACATGAGGAGGACATTCTGCAAGACAACTGACTAGGCTTTTCAAAAAAGGTCATCATTGGCTGAGGGTGGTGGCACATGCCTGTAGCACTCAGGAAGAAAAGGAGGAAGGATCACTTGAGCCTAGGAGTTAGAGGCTCCCGTGAGCTATGATTGCGCCATTGTACTCCAGCCTCAGTGACAGAGTGAGACTCTGTCTCTTAAAAAAAAAAAAATCACTGGCTCAAGCCTGTAATCCCAGCACCTTGGGAGGCCGAGACGGGCGGATCACGAGGTCGGGAGATCGAGACCATACTGGCTAACACGGTGAAACCCCGTCTCTACTAAAAATACAAAAAAACTAGCCGGGCGAGGTGGCGGGCGCCTGTAGTCCCAGCTACTCGGGAGGCTGAGGCAGGAGAATGGCGTAAACCCGGGAGGCGGAGCTTGCAGTGAGCTGAGATCTGGCCACTGCACTCCAGCCTGGGCGACAGAGCGAGACTCCGCCTCAAAAAAAAAAAAAAAAAAAAAAAAAAAAAAAAAAAAAATCACATTATTAAAACAAGCCAGAGAGGACTGTTCTGGACTGCAAGGGCCTAAAGGGGCAAAGCCAAGTGCAGTGTGACTATTGATTGAATCCTAGTACAAAAATCTCAGCTACAACATATAGTTTTAAGTTAAATGAATACATTTAAAAATGAATTATATGTGAAATGATACTACTGAATTAATGGTAATTTTTTTCTTTTTCTTTCTTTCTTTTTTTGTTTTGAGACAGGCTCTTGCTGTGTTGCCTAGGCTGGACTGCAGTGGTACGATCAGAGCTCAGTGCAGCCTTGGAACTCCTGGGCTCAAACGACCCTCCTGTCTCAGCCTCCCAAACATTTGGGATCACAGGTGCACATCACTATGCCTGGCATTCATGCATGCTTTATTAATTAATTAATTTATTTATTTGGAGACAGAGTCTTACTTTGTCGCCCAGGCTGGAGTGCAGTGGTGCGATCTTGGCTCACTGCAACCTCCACCTTGTGGGTTCAAGTAATTATCCCACCTCAGCCTTCCGAGTAGCTGGGATCATAGACACGTACCACCAAGCCCAGCTAATTTTTGTACTTTTAGTAGAGATGGATGGGGCTTTGCCATGTTGGTCAGACTGGTCTGGAACCCCTGACCTCAAGTGAGTGCCTACCTTGGACTCCCAAAGTGCTGGGATTACAGGTGTAAGCCACTGCACCCGGCCTCTTCTGCCTCATCTAAGAGGGCTATGTTAAAAAAAAGTTGAACGCTAGCTTACCTCATACTCTGAATTATGTAAAAATAAATATATGTGTATATGCAGAGAAATAAGACTACAAGAAACATCTCAAACCATTAATGGTGGTTTTCACTAAGTAGCAGATCACAAATCTTTGAGTTCCTCTTCACAGTTCTTGCCATTTGTCCAATTTCTACAATGAATGTGCTTTAATTTTATAAAGGGGAGAAAAAAGGTTTCTTAGGAAATAAGGGTACACAAAGACTCCCCTCCAATGCACACTAAGCTCACAGATACCAGGTTTAATTTTTCTTCTGAAATTTCATAAAAGTACAAACTAGGCTGGGCGTGGTGGCTCACGACTGTAATCCCAGCACTTTGGGAGGCCGAGGTGGGCGGATCACGAGGTCAGGAAATCGAGACCATCCTGGCGAACATGGTAAAACCCCGTCTCTACTGAAAATACAAAAAAATTAGCCGGGCGTGGTGGCGGGCGCCTGTAGTCCCAGCTTCTAGGGAAGCTGAGGCAGGAGAATGGCATTAACCTGCGAGGCGGCGGAGCTTGCAGTGAGCGGAGATCGCGCCACTGCACTCCAGCCTGGGCGACAGAGCAAGACTCTGTCTCAAAAAAAAAAAAAAAAAAAAGGCCAAACTAATGCCAATAAGGGGAAATATATGGTTATTTTTTTCTTGAAGAAGAAAGACAAAAATGGAATTAAGGTATTCCAGAGTGAAAACCACTCATTCAATCAATCTTTTTTTTTTTTTTTGGAAAGAGACAGGGTCTCTGGCTGGGTGCAGTGGTTCATGCTTATAATCCCAGCACTTTGGGAGGCCAAGGTGGGAAGATGGTTTAAGGCCAGGCGTTTGAAACCTGCCTGGGCAACATAGTGAGACTTTGTCTCTACAAAAAATACAAAAATTAGCCGGGCATGGTGGCATGTGCCTGTCAAGTCCCAGTTACTCAAGAGGCTTGAGGCCAGAAAGGTGAGACTGCAAGTGAGCTATGACTGCACCACTGTACTCTAGCCTGGGCAACAGAGCGAGACCCTGTCCCTTTCTCTCTCTCTTTTGTTTTTTAAGAGACAGGGTCTTGCTCTGTTGCCCAGGCTGGAGTGCAGTGGCGCGATTACAGCTCACTTGCAGCCTTGAACCCTTGGCCTCAAGCAATTCTCCCACCTCAGCCTCCAGGGTAGCTGGGACCACAGATACGTGCCACCATGCCCAGCTAATTTACAATAATCAATTAATATATATGCTGTATCGGGCTCTAGGGAGACAAGGAGAACAGAGAATCCCATTTTCAGGAAGGTGAAATTTGGCTGAGAAGAACTACCAGGGAGGTTAAATTCAAAGTGCTATTAGGGGTAGGAGCCTCTTGAAGAATAAGGATAAGTTCCAGAGGCAAAGAGGAGTGGGGGACAAATTTTAAACCACACAAGGGGAATGCCCTAAGGCAGAGAAATACTAAGAAATTCTGCTTGGTTCACATCCTTCTGATAATTTGTTTGCATTCTTGTAGAATAATTTTAAAATTAATACTTGAAGCAGTATAAAACTGAAAGAAACGGGTGAAAGAAGGAAGGGAGGGGGAGAGGGAAAAAAAAGGAGGGTGGGAAGGAGGGCAGGGGACGATGGCATAGTAACAGCCCTGCTGTTCCTGAGTCCGGGAAGGAGGATTATGACTGTGGCCTGCATCTGATAGGCAACAAAGAAGCAAGGATGGGTTTTCAGCAGATAAATCGTCATATCCATAGACTGGACTGAGAAGGTGGGTGATGGCGGGCAGCAGAGATGAAGTGGAGGGGACACAGCAAAGGCACTGCTGCCCTGTGGTGTCTGCCACAAGTGCAAACCCAGAACCTGATCATGATGAAATATCCAAAAAAATGAAAACAAAGCCAAGGCCGGGCACGGTGGCTCACGCCTGTAATCCCAGCACTTTGGAAGGCCGAGGCGTGTGGATGGCTTGAGCTCAGGAGTTTGAGACCATCTCTACCAAAAAATACAAAAAATACAAAAAAAAAAAAAAAAAAAAGGGAAAACAAAGCCAAGCTGAGGAACACCCTACAAAAGAACTGATTGGTATTTTTGTTTTTTGTTTTTTGTTTTTGAGATGGAGTCTAGCTCTGTTGCCAGGCTAGAGTATACTGGCGCGATCTCAGCTCACTGCAACCACTGCCTCCCGGGTTCAACCAATCCTCCTGCCTCAGCTTCCCGAGCAGCTGGGACTACAGGTGCGTGCCACCATGCCCAGCTAATTTTTTTTTTTTTTTTTTGAGATGGAGTTTCGCTCTTGTTGCCCAGGCTGGAGTGCAATGGTGCAATCTTGGCTCACCGCAACCTCCACCTCCTGGGTTCAAGCGATTCTCCTGCTTCAGCCTCCTGCGTAGCTAGGATTACAGGCATGCACCACCAAGCCTGGCTAATTTTGTATTTTTAGTAGAGATTGCATTTCTCCATGTTGGTCAGGCTGACCTCAGGTCATCCACCCACCTCTGGCCTAAGTTTTTGTATTTTTAGTAGAGACGGGGTTTCACCATGTTGGCCCGGATGATCTCAACCTCTTGACCTTGTGATCTGCCTGCGTCAGCCTCCCAAAGTGCTGGGACTACAGTTGTGAGCCACTGCGCCTGGCCAGATTTGACCACTAAATGTAACGTATGGTCCCGGATAAGGTCCTGGACCAAAACAGTGTTTTGTCTGTTGCTACAAAGGAAGTTAGTGGGAAAACTGATGAAATGAGAAAGTCTATAGATTAGATTACAGACAGATGAGTACTAGATGAATGTTGATTTCCTAATTTTGATAAATGCACAGTGCTTCTATAAGAGAATGTTTTTGGGAAATACCCATTGAAGTATTTAAAAATAAAGGTGCAGGGTGGGCACGATGGCTTACACTTGTAATCACAGCACTTTGGGAGGCCAAAGTGGGTGGATCACTTGAGGTCAGGAGTTTGAGAACCACCTGACCAACATGGTGAAACTCCATCTCTACTAAAAATACAAACAAAATTAGCCAGGTGTGGTGGTGCATGCCTGTAATCCTAGCTACTCAGGAGGCTGAGGTGGGAGGATTGCTTGAACCTGGGAGGCAGAGGTTGCAGTGAGTCAGGATCATGCCACTATACTCCAGCCTGGGTGACAGAGTGAGACTCCATCTAAGAAAACTAAATAAGTAAATAAATAAAAAAATGTAAAGGTGCATATCACACCTGTAACTTTCAAACATTTTATAGAGACAGATAAAGGAAGAAATTAATATAAAATTAGTGTCAAAAAAGATGGACACTGAAGCCCAGGCATGGTAGCTCATGCCTGTAATCCCAGAACTTTAGGAGATCAAGGTAGGAGGATCACTTGAGGCTAGGATTGTGAGACTAGCCTGGGTAATAAGTGAGACCTCTGTGTCTACAGCAGGAAAAAAAAAAAAAAAAAACAAGATGGGCACTGAGAAACCGCTTTGGGTACAGAATGGACTAAACAAAGCTATAGATCTGTAATGATTATGCAAAGTGCTTATTATTGAGATTCAAGCCTGGGGTGCCACAGAGAAAACCTAGGAAATAACTACAAAGTCTTTGGTGGGCTTCAACTTAAAAGCTTTCTTCAGGCCAGGAGCGGTGGCTCACACCTGTAATCCCAGCACTTTGGCAGGCTGAGCGGGGGCGGACATGAGGTCAGGAGTTCAAGAACAGCCTGGCCAACATGGCGAAAACCTGTCTCTACTAAAAATACAAAAATTAGCTGGGCGTCATGGCGGGCGCCTGTAATCCCAGCTACTCAGGAGGCGGAGGCAGGAGAATCACTTGAACCGGGGAGGCGGAGGTTGCAGTGAGCTGAGATTGTGTCACTGCACTCCAGCCTGGGTAACAGAGTGAGACTCTGTTTCAAAAAATAAAAAATAAAAATAAAAATAAAATAATAAATAAAGCTATCTTCCCTGATTTGCAACATCATAAATAAATATGAACACTGTCACTCAGCTTCACATGATGCTGCTGAAATTATCAGCAGAGCCTCGTAGGCTGTCCGCACCACACAATACTTAACACCCTTGTAGATAACATCAGAGTTAGAAAGAACAGATAGGAAGGCTGTAATCCCTACCTTAGTTTCAAATTAGTTTAAGCCTGTGTTCCTGAGCCCAACTCCTCATGTTCAAGAACCTACCTTAATGAAACTGGAAGGCCAAAGGGACACATGAGAGCTCAAATGAATAAAGCAAATGGTTTCAACATAAGTAAAACTTATTTCAAGAACAATGCAAAAAAATTTTCCAAGATAGTCTACCTTTGCGATAGCATCAAGTTGTCAGAGGAGCTGCATAACCAGAAGATATCCCAAACATCCTAATCATTTTCTTACCTCAGAAAAAAATCCTGTCAATACATGAGTCTCAGGCTCCCGATGAATGCTGAGGGCTGTATTCATTTTACTAAACTAAAATGTATTACGTATCTACTCTAGTACTGAGGACACGATAGCAAAACCCTCAAGGAGCTGACAGACCTGCAGGGAACACAGGCGGGCAGGCAACTGACAGAGTGTTGATGCTCTGGTGGGTGAGGGAGCACAGAGAAAGTGCCCAAGCAGTCACAGCTGCCACCTTGAGCATAGAATGGCTCCTTCGTAGGCCAAGCCCTAATAAATGCCCAACGACAGCCTCAAAACTGCACACAAATGGAGAATCCACACATCTGACAACTGTCGGGACTGCTCAGCTCCTTCTCCAAGAGCATCTCACACTCAACAACAACTGATTCCAGAATCTCCAGATGGCTTGGCCCTCCAGTAAGCATCCTGTAGACAGTTAAAGTTATAAACTGCTATGAGGTAATACTCTTACCTGTGGCTTCAATGTACTCAATACATCTTTCAATAAAAATGGGGATCGGCTTCTCTGGAGTCACGACAGTTGTTAAAGGCACCCCAAAATAGTTACTCTCCCAGGTTGCCTTTGTGATGGATGGCCGGGGTTTGGGCTTTGGTTTCTGTCCAGGAAAGAGAAAAGGAAGCACAAAAACAAGTGAGTATCAACATGTAACTTAACCTTCAGTAAGGCTTCCAGAGGGGAAGCAGTGGTATAAAAACTGCTAGAAAGATGCCAAGTGGCTGGATGCGGTGGCTCATGCCTGTAATCCCAGCACACTGGGAGGCCGAGGCCGGTGGATCATCTGAGGTCAGGAGTTCGAGACCAGCCTGGCCAACATGCTGAAACTTATCTCTACTAAAAATACAAAAATTAACCAGGCGTGGTGGCGGGCGCCTGTAGTCCCAGCTACTCTGGAGGCTGAGGCAGGAGAATTGCTTGAACCCAGGAGGTGGAGACTGTGGTAAGCCGAGATTGCGCCACTGTATTCCAGCCTGGGCAACAGAGTAAGACTCCATCTCAAAAAATAAATAAAATAAAATAAAATAATTTCAAGAAGGATTAAAAAGACTCGCTTGGCTCATTTCATTAATTTTAATTTTCTATCTTCTGGCCTCTGAATACCACATAAGATGCCAGAAAGTCACACCTTCAGTATGAGACCACATTATTAGAACAAAGATGTTTATAAGAAGCAGGCCATGTTTATGTAATAAAATAACAATACGATAATTATCTACATCCTCTACCAGGGATGCTCTGGAGTAAACAGGAAGTTTTCCAAACACCCTACAAGGATAATAGATGTTACATACTCAAAGATAGCTAAAATCGTTTAAAAAAAAATGAAATGGAAAACAGATCATTTCCTCTTTCTAGAAAAGGCAGCAGGCATTCTGCTAGGGCTGATAGCCCCACATGAGAACGTCCCTTGATACATTAGCTTGGGGTCAATTCTCAGTTGCATCCATATTAGGAAAAGGTAAAGTCAACTAATCAAATAAGACAAAGTATTTTTTTGTCTATTTTTTCCCCAGTCACCTTCTTCAAGAAGTACTAGCAGCAGCAGCAGCAGCAGCAACAGCAACCACTTGAGAACTTACTATGCACAGAGTAAGTTCCAAATATTATTTTTATTATTATTATTTTGAGACAGGGTCTCCCCGTGTTGCTCAGGCTGGAGTGCAGTGGCACAACCACAGCTCACTGCAGCCTGGACCTCCTGAGCTCAAGCGATCTTCCTACCTCAGCATCCCAAAGCTGGGACCACAGGCATGTACCCAGGCTAATTTTTAAATTTTCTGTAGAGATGGGGGTCTCATCTCACTATGTTGCCCAGCCTGCCAAATATTATTTCTTTTAAACCTGATGACACTCCATCTTACCAAGGAAAAAATGTCTCACATGCCTAAATGACACAACTAAGTAACTGCTTGGATTCAAATTTAGGAAGATTTGTCTCCAAAGCCTATACTCATTAACATGATTAATACTGAGATACTCTGCTTCAAAAGTATTCAATCTTTTTCTTTTGAACTTTAAATGGAGAAAAAATTACTCTAAACAAACGATACATTTCCTAAAGTCAAAGAAATACACTTGAAATTTTGGCCTTTTGTTAAAATATCTACTAAAAAGAGAAAAGTAACCAAATAGGATCACGGTAAATTAGACCCAGGTGTATTCCCAGCAATTCAGTTTCATTTTCCAGTTGATGAAACCAATTTAGAAAAGCAGATTTACTCAGAAATGTGCACAGCCCATAAAACTAAATTATTTAGGGATTTTACATAAAATCCACGGAAAGAAACAACAAGCTACCAGGCCACAGGCCACCTATTCCCTCTCCTTCTCCTGCCCATCTTCGTTACTACTAGTACCCCTCTATATAGGAAAAAAATCACTTCCTGTTTAGTCTGAGATTCTTTGAGAACTTCCTGTGCAAACAAGTAGCAAGAAAAAAATAAAAAAGAACAGAGCAGAATATAATGTACACAAGGAAAGAGCAAGTCCATTCCAGTTCTGGGCTGCTGGGTGAGATTACTTCAAATGACAAACCAAAGGCAATGAGAATCCAATCTTCATTCAGCCTGCTACTTGACTCAGTATGGAGAATGCTATAATGTGAATGGATTCTGGGGTCCTAGGGAAGAACCATGCACTCCATAAAGCCTGTCCCCACTCACTGTGAGATACCCACCCCTCATAAAGTGGTGGCATAGCCTCCTAGGTTGGGGGCAATGGCTGCTGCTTACTCCCCTTATAGACTGAAGCAAACAGGCTCTGACTTCAGACTTTTTTTTACCAAAGAAGTAAGGAAAAGTCAATTAATGATATATGATATACATTTACAGGAAATAATTTAGCCAGTCTATACTGTCTGTCTAGCATCTTCTACTTATATGAAGTATAACATAAAGAATTTAAGGCTGGGCATGGTGGCTAATGCCTGTAATCCTAGCACTATGGGAGGCTGAGGTGGGCAGATTGCTTGAGCTCAGGAGTTCAAGACCAGCCTGGGCAACATGGTGAAGCCCCATCTCTATCAAAAATACAAAAACAATTAGCTGGGCATGGTAGCGCACGCCTATAGTCCCAGCTACCTGGGAAGCTGAGATGGGAGGATCGCCTGAGCCCAGGAGGTCAAGGCTGTAGTGAGCTAAGATCATGCCACTGCACTCCAGCCTTGGTGAGAAAGTGAGACCCTGTTTCAAAATAATAAATAAATAAGACGGCTGGCCGGGCATGGTGGCTCACGCCTATAATCCCAGCACTTTGGGAGGGTGAGGCGGGTGGATCACTTGAGATCAGGAGTTCGAGAGCAGCCTGGCCAATATGGTGAAACCCTGTCTCTACAAAAAAATACAAAAATTAGGCAGGCATGGTGGCAGATGCCTATGATCCCAGCTACGCAGGAGGCTGAGGCAGGAGAATCACTTGAACCCAGGAGGCAGGGGTTGCAGTAAACTGAGATTGTGCCATTGCACTCCAGCCTGGGCGACAGAGCAAGACTCCGTCTCGGGGTGGGGGGCGGGGTGGGAAAGAGGGGCTGAGTGCTTCTATTTCACACATTGTTGCAACCAGATAACAATGATTCAAACAATGCTCTCTCCCCTTAAAATATTTCATATTTTTTAAAGTTTAACATGTTAACAGTTGAAAAGTTTTTATATTTAGAGTTTAAAAGGTTAGCTATACAATCTGAATAACCAAAGAGCATCTGCACTTAAATCACATTCATCCATTTCTATCATTCAAGTTTTTAACAATTTCAAATCCTACAGAATACGCCTGTCAAAACTAACAGCACTGTTCAATAAAACCGAGGCTTCCAAATAAACCGCTGTGAAGGAATAAAAATGGAAGCTGCAAGGAAGCTATTCCTAATCACCTTAAAGCCTCCTTCTAACCATGGTTCTAGGAAACAGACAACAAATTTCAATCTTTTATTTTTTTTATTTTTTTTATTTTATTTTATTTTATTTATTTATTTATTATTATTTTCTTTTTTTTTATTTTTATTTTTATTTTTATTTTTTATTATACTTTAAGTTCTAGGTACATGTGCATAACGTTTATATCATGTATAACTCCCCAATGCAATCCCTCCCTCCTCCCCCCTCCCCATGATAGGCCCCAGTGTGTGATGTTCCCCTTCCCGAGTCCAAGTGATCTCATTGTTCAGTTCCCACCTATGAGTGAGAACATGCGGTGTTTGGTTTTCTCTTCTTGTGATAGTTTGCTAAGAATGATGGTTTCCAGCTGCATCCATGTCCCTACAAAGGACGCAAACTCATCCTTTTTGATGGCTGCATAGTATTCCATGGTGTATATGTGCCACATTTTCTTAATCCAGTCTGTCACAGATGGACATTTGGGTGATTCCAAGTCTTTGCTATTGTGAATAGTGCCGCAATAAACATACGTGTGCATGTGTCTTTGTAGTAGAGTAATTTATAATCCTTTGGGTATATACCCAGTAGTGGGATAGCTGGGTCAACAAATTTCAATCTTATATTCCCCTACCCTCTTAATACTATGAACAAGATGATGCCGGTGTGTTCTAACAATCTAACTTACCCAGGACATTTAGCCTTCATCAACTGAGTACCTTCTGTGTACCAGAACCTAGCATAAATTCTTTTTTAGATAGGGTCTCGCTCTGTCATCCAGGCTGGGGTGCAGTGGCACAGTCATAGCTCCCTACAACCACGGCTTCCTGGGCTCAAGGGATCCTCCTGCTTTGGACTCCCAAAGTGCTGGGATTACAGGCATGAGCCACCGCACCCAGCCAGCATAAATTCTTTATAAACACTCCAGAGTCACAAAAGATTTGTGGGTGTGGGTGTTAAAAACTCCATTTTATAGAGGTCAGCTCCTAGAAAAAGTCAGTAACTTGACAAAGTCAGGTCTGCATGACTGCAAAACCTGTGCTTTTAACTACCACGGCTTATAATCTAGTGAAAATTATTGGGATGGAGGGAATAAATAAATGAATGACTAAGTGAATAAAAGCACACTAACAGCCACGCATGGTGGCTGACATCTGTAATCCCAGCACTTTGGGAGGCCAAGGCGGGCGGTTCACGAGGTCAGGAAATCGAGACCATCCTGGCTAACACAGTGAAACTCCATCTCTACAAAAAAAAAAAAAAAAAAAATTAGCCTGGCATGGTTGCGGGCGCCTGTAGTCCCAGCTACTCGGGAGGCTGAGGCAGGAGAATGGTGTGAACCTGGGAGGTGGAGCTTGCAGTGAGCCGAGATCGCGCCACTGCACTCCAGCCTGGGCTACAGAGCAAGACTCGTCTCAAAAAACAAAACAAAACAAAACAAAACAAAACAAAACAGCACACTAGCTGGGCTCGGTGGCTCATGCCTGTAATTCCAGCACTTTGGGAGGCTGAGGCGGGCGGATCACTTGAGGCCAGAGTTTGAGACCAGCCTGGTCAACATGGCGAAACCCCATCTCTACAAAAAATATTTTAAAAAATTATCTGGGTGTGGTGACACACGCCTGTAGTGCCAGCAACTTGGGAGGCTTCAGTGGGAGGATGGCTTGAGCTGAGGTGGAGGCTGCAGTGAGTCAAAGTTGCACCACTGCACTCCAGCCTGGGTGACAGCAGAAGATCCTGTCTCAAAAAAAAAAAAAAAAAAAAAGGAAGGCACACTGATCACTGATTATCTGGAGGACTTCCAAAGGTTTCTAAAGGTAATAAAGATCCACTCATACAAAATACCAGGGAACTTTAAGTTGGCAAAGAGAAGAATGGGGCACTCTGATACCTATTTTCAAATAGCTATAGAGCCACCTATTGACTATGGAGCAGGCTTCTTTTGTACGGCTCCAAAGGGTCACGTTAGGAACGATAAGAAAGACGGAAGGCTAACTGAGACAACTGCTCCTATCTCTTTCACCTCAAAGAGTCCAAGATTTAGTTCAATCCTTCCATTTACAACAGTGGATGTGGAGGGGAAGCTTTTGCAGTAGCATCACCCCACCTCCTTGGTGAGTGACATGGATTCAATCTCACTCCCTCTTTTTTAAGACTTAAACTCTGTTTATAGAATTTCAAAATACCTCCTTGAGATAACTGAAGGCTCTCTAGGGTGTCACAAAATTGGAACTCTTGCAAAATGAATTCTAAACCTTCCTAGTAAGAAAATCAGAGTTTGGGGTGCATGCCAAGAGCTGGGCCAGATTGTTGATAGAACCAACACTTCAGGCATCTGAAGGGTTACTGGACATATTTCTGATGGAAGTGGCATTCTCCTGAGCGGTCTGCCAGATATCTCATGACCCCAGTCAGATGTGTGTCACTCTTTAGGGAGTTATTGGGTGCACTTTCAGCAGCAAGTCCTTGAAAAGGAGAAAGTGACAATGCCCAACACCCACCTTCTTCTGGAGGCACTTACCTATTAGCAGGCCAAACTGAAAAAAGTACTAACCAGAGAAAGCCAGTCCCTGAGAACAATCTCCACATGTGTGCCTCTAAGTTTATTTATTTATTTATATATTTTTATTGAAATGGAGTCTCACTCTGTTGCCCAAGCTGGAGTGCAATCTTGGTTCACTGAAACCTCCGCCTCCCCAGAACAAGCCATTCTCCTGCCTCAGCCTCCTGAGTAGCTGCGATTACAGGCGTGAGCCACTATGCCCAGCAAGTTTTTGTATTTTTAGTAAAGACGGGGTTTCACCATGTTGGCCAGGCTGTTCTCGAACTCCTGACTTCCAGTGATCCACCTGCCTTGGCCTCCCAAAGTGTTGGGATTATAGGTGTGAGCGACTGTGACCGGCCGCCTCTAAGTTTAGAGTCCAACTGGGTCAAAAATGGAATAGAGATTCCTTAGGAGTGGCTGGGCATGGTGGTAGTTGTTCTGCACAATTATTCAAAACCTCACCACCACTCTGCAAGGTAAGGGTCATTTAGACCCATTTTACAGTTGAGAAAACAGAGACTCATGGAGATTCAGAGCCAGCACTTAGTGTGCTGTGATCTTTGAACGTCAAAGTCCCATGCTCTTTCCCCTGCATGATCCATCTCCTCCACGATGAAATGCCACTGCCATACACAAAGGACTGGGCCAGCCTGAAACACCTTCACCTTGGCCTTTTAGATCGATTTTAAAAAAAATGAACAACACAGTCCATTGCTTTATACCTCATAGTTTGCTTAAAAACACACCTGATTTTTGGTCTTGATACTAACCACAGCAAAGTTTATAAATAATAGTTTATGCCCGTGGTGCACTGGGGAGAAATGGTGCCTGGAAACTACCTCTGGTCTCTCGGCTTTTCAGACACAAGGGCATAAAGAGGAAACTCCTGACTGTGGCAGAGCAGGAAGCTGCATCTGTCACTGCCTCTGCTCCCCACTCGGCTGTAAGCCCAGTCCACAGACCCTGTCCAAGTCCACTGGAGCAAGAAAAAGAGTAGAATGGAAGCCAAGGGATAGGTAAGAGCCAAAAGAAGGGCCCTCTATCAGCTGGGAAGATGGTTGGGTTCCAGGCCCTGACGTGCAGTGGGCACTCAATATATTTGCTGAACAAAAACAGTTTCCAATAATGTACTGGGCCAATGTTCTTTTCTATTTTCTCAAATTTAGCTGAGACGCGGACTATCTCTATGGTACAGATTCTCTTTTCTCCTTACACTGTGCTGCTCACACTAGCATGTGAGGAGGTGAGGCTTAGAAGGCCTTGTTCATACTTTGGCAGTACTATATCACAAGCCTTTTAAAAACTGCCAGATGAAGTCCTAATTCCTTCTGTAGGTACTGAATAAGGTACGGTTATTTATGTACACATACAACAAATATTCTACTGGGCTAAGTTCCTAGAAGGCAACAGCCTTTTTTTTTTTTTTTTAAATGAATTTATGAATTACCCCAAGGCCACATAACAAACTAGCAGCAGAGCTAATACTAGGACCAAAGTCGTCTCCCGCCCTCAATGAACTTCTAATCTATTTGGTAACAGAAGACATATCCACAATAAACAAAGCTGATCTAGGTACCACATGAGCAAGTACCAGCTATGCGACAATGGAAAAAGGTAAGAACATTCTATCTTCTGTGGAACAGCAGGGAGGGCTACTTACTGACCCTACGCTGTCAACTTCAAATATTCTCTTTTGGTCTCCATAAACAACCTTATACATGTAAAGTTACTTATCTAGATTTTAGAGTCAGAAAATATGGTCACTAGAGTTGTACCATCGAGTATAGCCTTTTAAACCTTTTAAATGCCTGGTAACATATCTATTAAAGGAAATACAAAATGGAACCCAGCCTGTTGGATTCACTGCCTTTTTTTGGTCTTTTTTTTTTTTTTTAAGTGCCTAGCCGGGCGCGGTGGCTCAAGCCTGTAATCCCAGCACTTTGGGAGGCCGAGACGGGCGGATCATGAGGTCAGGAGATCGAGACCATCCTGGCTAACGTGGTGAAACCCCGTCTCTACTAAAAAACACAAAAAACTAGCCAGGCAAGGTGGCGGGCGCCTGTAGTCCCAGCTTCTGGGGAGGCTGAGGCAGAAGAATGGCATAAACCTGGGAGGCGGAGCTTGCAGTGAGCTGAGATCCGGCCACTGCACTCCAACCCCGGGCGACAGAGCAAGACTCTGTCTCAAAAAAAAAAAAGTGCCTAGACAACAGCCCTAGAGATTTTGATTTAATTGGAGTGGAAGCAGGGTGGGGTGGTGGAGAACCAGGCATCGGTATTGGGTTTTCTGGTGGGTTTTTTGAGACAGCGTCTCACTGTGTTGCCCAGGCTGGAGTGCAGTGGTGTAATCACGGCTCACTGCAGCCTTGACCTCGCTGGCCTCAGGTGAATCTCCCACCTCAGCCTCCCAACTAGCTGGGACTACAGGCATGTGCCACCATGCCCAGATAATTTTTTGTAGAGACAGGGTTTTGCCATGTTGCCCAAGCTAGTTTCAAACTCCTGGGCTCAAGCAATCTGCCAAACTCAGCCTCCCAAAGTATTGGGATTACAGGTGTGAGCCACCACGTCTGGCCTTTTGTTAAAACAGTTAACACCAGCCAGGTGCAGTGACTCACGCCTGTAATCCCAACACTTTGGGAAGCCCAGGTGGAAGGACTGCTTAAGGCCAAGAGTTGTGAGACCAGCCCGGAACACAGTGAGACCCAAACTAAATTTTTTTTTTTTTTTTTTTTTTTTGAGATGGAGTTTTGCTCTTGTTGCCCAGGCTGGAGTGCAATGGTGTGATCTCAGTTCACTGCAAACTCCACCTCCCAGGTTCAAGTGATTCTTCTGCCTCAGCCTCCTGAGTAGCTGGGATTACAGGCATGTGCCACCAAGCCTGGCTAATTTTGTACTTTCAGTAGAGACGGTGTTTCTCCATGTTTGTCAGGCTGGTCTTGAACTCCTGACCTCAGGTGATCTGCCCACCTCGACCTCCCAAAGTGCTGGGATTACAGGTGTGAGCCACCACACCCGGCATTAATGTTTTATGTTAAAAAAAAAAAAATGAGTAACAGGGTAACACCATATATGGAATGCAGTCTGGAACAGGGACAGTGCCATCTGAATGATGAGAGTGAAATCAATACACAGAGCCCCAGAGGGTCACACTCATGGCTTGCCAAGTTGTGTGGTGGCATGCTGTGGACTAACTGTAACCAGTAGAGTCTTAGAAAATCGGAAAGATTCCATAAGTGGTATTACTACAGCTGTTCCGTAAACCACTTTCTTGCATTCAGTATTCAACATCGTGCCTTTCTGATTGGGAATTATTCTCTTCTATTTCCAAAAGAGTTCCAAAAGGACCTTTTCAATTAAGTTATTTGCTTATGCTCCAAATGTATTCTTGGTTAACTGGTGCTCCCCCTTCTGGCTCTGAAAAATTCCACGCCCAAGTTTAAAAGAAAACCTGAAGGCAGATGTATTCTTGCTGATAAAATCTATTATTAAGCACAAATGCTTAGATATGGTCTCCTTCAAGCTGGCAGTTAATACTATGACTCAGTCACTCACCATCGTGGAGCATCTTTATTTAGGGATGAACAGGAAGGACCACAAAGTCCTGGCCTTCCTGCCATCCCTAATCCTCTTAAATAATGGGAAAAGAAATGGAGGCATGTCATCCTATTGCAGGAGCTAACTAAATCCAGACCATAGCCTTTTTTTTTTTTTTTTGAGACAGTCTCCCTCTATTGCCTAGGCTGGAGTGCAGTGGCATGATCCTGGCTGACTGCAACCTCCGCCTCCTGGGTTCAAGTGATTCTCCTGCCTCAGCCTCCCGAGTAGCTGGGATCATAGGCATCCGCCACCACACCTGCCTAATTTTTGTATTTTTTGTAGAGACAGGGTTTCGCCATGTTGGCCAGGCTGGTCTCGAACTCCTGACCTCAAGTGATGTGCCTGCCTGGGCCTCCCAAACTGTTGGGATTACAGGTGTGACCCACTGCACCCAGCTCAGACCATAGCTTTTTGCTCTATAAAGGCATAAAGTCTGGCGATCGTGGGTCCACCCCTGAGAAGACAACTCATGGCCAGTGTGATTGGGAGCCAAACAGCGAGGAGGGCCCACTAGTTTCAGGTACATTTTCATGAACACTTGCCTGAAGTTCAGCACACACTGAATTTGGACTTTTCAGTGCTATGAGTCAGTTTTTATAGCTTGCCTCAAACGCTGTAGAAAACCCATTTGGAAGGCCTTTGCCTTATAAGCAAAGGTGATTCCCAACTAGAGTTGGAATAATGTGAGTCCCTACAAAGGTATTTCAGTATCACCAGGTGGTGGAGGAGACCAAGTTCGCTCAGTGAGGCATCAACACAATTCCCAGTTCTTTTAAAAACAGATTTGGGTTGCCGATCGTCATTTTTTTTTTTTTTTAAGAACAGGTGTGCTGTAAGCTAAGGCAGATAGTTAAAGATAGTCTATTTTTATCACCAAAAACACACTACAGAAGTTCTTCAGGCTTAAAATAAACTGAGAATCGAGTGACACCAGTGAGAAACAACTTCTCAAAGTTCCAGTTGCTATTTCGATGTCTCCATGCCTTTTTTGTCCTCTACTCAACTAGGCTTTGAAGCTAGAAACAAACAGCACCGTGCTGTTCAGGGGGGCAGTGAGGAAAAATGGATTTTTTCAGATAATCAAAGATCTTTTGTTTGAATGAACAAATCGACTGGACTGATTGAGTGGTCTAAATATAGGCACCTGACTGTTGAATATTAGCAACTTTTCTGCAGACTGGATGATGAAAATCCGCAGGAAGTGGAAATCAGAACACCAGGGTTCAGGATCTCAGCTCTTCCACTCAGTGGCTACACTTACTTGGGCAAGGTTTAATCTCTCTGAGCCTTAGTTACCTCACCTCAAAATCAAGGATGAAAAACATCACCTCATTAAGACTGGGAGGAGGAATAAATAAAAAATTCATATGAAAATGCCTGATATGTACCTGACACACAGTAGGTATTCAATAAATGCACAAAAACACAAAACCCTTCACATGGTAGCCACAGCCCTCTATCATTTGGCCTGAGTCCCCCTCAACTCTCCAGAGCAGCCACGCTAAGCTTCTTTCAACTCTTTGAACACATCAAGTTCTTTCAGCTCCATGAAGCTTCCATCCTCACTGACTTTGTCTGCCTCACGCTTCAAAAGTCTCAGCCTTAAATATCATTTCCTTGGGGAGCTTTCCTGACACCGCAGTTTAGGTTAAACTTCCTTGTTACACAATTCCTTAGTATCCCGTACCTTCCCTCTGGTAATATTCAAAATGCATGCAAGTACATGTTTAAAACCCAACATCCCCAAGACGGTAAGCTGGATTAACGTCACTGCCACACCTAGGACACCCAGCACAACGTTGGGCATAAAACAAGTGCTCACTAAATGCCCACGCACCGAATTGCATGTCTCCTTCCTAAAAGAATGACTGAACTTGTGCTCTGGAGACAAAAGTACCTCGTTTAAAAGACAAAATTTTTTCAGGAAACAGAAAATCCAAGGTCAAGTCAGTGTGCCCACCCCATTTTTAAAACCAAGGTATGTATTTGGTCTCAAAGCTCATTGAGTAGGACTAACCATTCCTGAAGCACACACTGAGTCTTTCCTAGGCAGGTTACAAAGAGCTCATATTTCATCGCATTCAGCTTGTCTGTCAAAATGCAACATCCCTCCCAGGGGAGCAAGCAGTCCAATTCCCCAGCTGGTTTTTATTCACACTAGAAACTTTAACTCCATTCTAGGCCTCACAAAATGAGAGCTGTGTCCACACAAAGCCACAACAACCAGCCAATTCACTGAATCCAATGAAATAAGCCAATTCACCAGGGGAGGACACAAACTGTCAAACTGGTTACTTGGTGCCTTATAGACCAAACAATGCATGATTGAATTGGTTAGCTTTTCAATAGGTTGTCTTGTCATGTGGTTGCTGCAGTGAGTGAAAGATTTTCTTTATCATTCTGTTTTGTCTTTTTTTTTTCTAGCGCCAAAATAAGAACACATCAGATAGAAGGGTAAATAGCCAATAATGTCTTCTCTTTAAATCCATGGTCAAACACACCAAATGCAGCCATTTCAGCATGACCAAAAGGCGTACTTTGTGGAACAAGGCTCCCCAGCCTGTTTTTTGGCTTTAAAATAAGACCCTGCCGATCCTGATCTCGTCTTTGCAAACGCATGGCATTGGGAGACAGAGACCATGTGCAACAACAACTCTTTACAGACAAAGCCACTATTCATGGACCCTACTGAAGTGCAATCGTAGATTTTCAATTTCATTCAGCTGAGTGCGGAAGGCTCCCACTATGAGGGTGGGTTGCTAAATGGTTCAGCTGGGAAAAGCACCCAGAATGAGAGTCAGCTTTACAGTCTGCACTTTCATGAGGAGAAATGAAAGCGATTCCCTCACTCCAACTGCAGTTTTACAGTAAAGACCTAATCTAGCAAATCAGCCAAGGGCACTGAGTGATTTTTTTCTGTATCACATTGGTACCCAGAGCATAGCTTTTTGTTGTTGTTGTTAGGGCGGTTGCTAGGGTAAGTACCAAGAAAGTAGCTCAGTAATTCATGGAGTTAAAACTTCCACAAGAGGGGACGGATAATGTTGGTCCCTCAAGCCCTCAGCTAGACCAGACAAGTTTTCTCCTTTCTCGGAATACAATATGCATGTTTTTACCTTCAAGTCCTTCCTTACCTCACACCACTGCTTTAGTTCCACTCATTCTCTGGGGTCTAGTTAAATGAAGACAGCTGACACTTATCCAGCATGCACTACGCCCAGTGTTCATTTCTCACAACCTGATCAGGAAGGTGCTCCCTCTTTTGCAAAAAGAATGTGGAGAGGTGACTCACGTGCTCAAAGTCCAAGTAAGGAAGTGGAGGAGCTGGAGTTGACTGTAGCCCAGATTCCCAGAGCTTGAGCTCCTAATCACTACACCCTACTCTAACATAACTACCCCGACATGCCCACACACAGCCTTCCCTGGGCAGGCCACCTATTTTCAGTGGCTGTGTAGGTCTTGCTGCCTCAACTGGGTACTAAGGTCTGGGCAAAAAGGGTCTGTGCCATTTCCCCATGGTGACTGGCATGCGGAGGTACTGAGTGTATTTTCCATTACCAACTGAAATCCTAGTGCCTGGCTGCCCCCTCCCTTCAAATAAATACTGTATTGCTTTGTCATGCCAATAAAAACCAAAGGCCAAATCCCCCACACAGGGGTTGTTTTGGCCTTCTCTGCCCTGACGGTATCTTGCTTTTCCAGTAAAACAAGTGCCAGTCTATGTTCCAAACTGCAGCAATTTTAATAGGAGGTTTGCTCTAGCGGCAAAGGATTTGCTCATCTCTGCACCAGGACGACAAAGCAACTACCCTCATTTCAAAGCACCATTTTCCAAGGCAGGAAAAGAAAATTTCACCTTCTAGTCACTCTTTCCAAAGGATACTCCATAACTGACTTCTGGCACGCTATTGCTCTTGGGCCAGAAGTATCATTTTTATTTGACTTGAAGAGGTGTGGCCCACATAGCTAAAGACAGACCGGAAGCTGACCACTTCTTGCACGCTGACCCAACAACCCCGGGAAGAAAGTCTCAGGTTAGGAAGTGCTCATTACCAGCATGAACACAGCTATCTCAGAGGCGCACTGTGACCAGTTGTTTTCTGCTCAGCCTCCACTACAGTATGTGCTCTTTAAAGCCTGGCTTGCATGAGAATGTGTTTTTAAAGCATCATTTTCAGTAAATATTAAAAATGTAGGTAGAAATCAGAACATAGTTATAATTCAGTATGCTATTATGCCACCTTCCTAATTTCCAGGTGTGCAAACACCCCCACAGATTAGAAGACTGTCAGCATTTTTAAGCTGTTCTGGCAACAGTCTTCATTGGGAGAGGAGGAGGAAGAGAAGAAATGTTCAAAATGTTTAGATTCCAGTAACATTAAATAGGTGAGCTCTGGGAAAATACTGGAGGCAAGTCAGGCTGTTTTCTGGCTTCCTAAATAAGCAATGCTTTCCACAGGTTGGCCTCCTACCAACCTCTGGAGGAGAAAACACTGGAGGCAGATGAAGGACTCCACGTAGAAAAGCCAGGCAAAGCAAAGTCAAACAGGAGGATGCCTATGGCATTTATTAATAGTCAGCACAGGTAGGGAGGGGAACCGAACCACTCTGCCCTTTCTCACACAGCACAGGTGAAAAAACTCTGGAAGCTCCTGGACAGCGGTAATGCAGGAACACTCTCTACTATGTGATGTAGCACAAGGGGGATGCAATTTCCTTGGGAGGGTGATGGCACCCTGTTCCCCCATCTCTTGGGGCCCGCAGGGCTGCCAAACTGGCCTCTGTATTATATTTTACAAAGAGTTGTCAGGATTGTCAGCTCACAAGACAGCCTGGATTCTAGAACCTTCTGATTTGGTAGGATTTGTAATAATAAAAGTTTCTGGCAACCTTTCTTTCCAAAGGTCCCTGCAATACTTTTAGACAAGTAATTCTGTTCTCTGTTCTTTCATGGGAGGGAGAGTAGCAAAAGCTTTAACATGAAGAAATCCTATATATCATAATCTGCTGGTCAAGGATTATTATATAACACAGTTCTGTTGTGGTATCTCACCAAAATGTCTTTTTCTGAAAAAATAAAAGAGTATTATATATACACACACACACACACACACACATATTGTTTTTTTCTTTTTTTTTTTTTTTGAGACAGAGTCTCCCTCTGTTGCCCAGGCTGGAATACAGTGGCATGATCTTGGCTCACTGCAACCTCTGCCTCCCAGGTTCACACGATTCTCTTGCCTCAGCCTCCTGAGTAGTTGGGACTACAAATGCCTGCCACCACGCCCGGCTAATTTTTGTACTTTTTTAGTACAGGGTTTTACCACGTTGGCCAGGCTGGTCTCACTCCTGACCTCAAGAGATCCACCCGCCTCGGCCTCCAAAAGTGCTGGGATTACAGGCATGAGCCACCGCGCTGCGCCTGGCCTATAGAGTAGTTCAGTATTTCTAAATCAGCCTTGGCATTTGGGGGTGGGGAGGAAGATTATTTCTCCCTACTCCAAATGGAAAAAAAAAAAGTTGAGAAACGCTTTTTCTTTCTCAAAGCCTAAACCCAAGGGGACAGAGTACTGCTTACAGCTCTCTGCCCTGCAGACTACAAACTACAAATTCTAGCAGGATAAGAGACTTCATCTGCAGCCAGGCGCGGTGGCTCATGCCTGTAGTCCCAGCACTTTGGGAGGCCGAGGCGGGCGGATCATGATGTCAGAAGATGGAGACCATCCTGGCTAACACGGTGAAACCCTGTCTCTACTAAAAAATAAAATAAAATAAAAAAATTAGCTGGGCACGGTGGTGGGTGCCTGTAATCCCAGCTACTCAGGAGGCTCAGGCAGGAGAATGGCGTGAACCCAGGAGGTGGAGTGAGCGGAGATTGCACCACTGCACTCCAGTCTGGGTGACTAAGTGAGATTCCATCCCCCTCGCCAAAAAAAAAAAGGATAGACTTCATTTGCTCCTGCCTCTACATATGATGAGCAGGCCCAATGTTTATAATGTATACAATTAACTTTTTCTTTTCCCTCACTGCCCCATTTGTGATCCCTAAATAAAATCCGAGTTTCTAACTGATAGCAGCAGCAACTCCCTTGAAGATAAAATAATAGAGCTGGATGATATTCCAATTTAACAAATACAGGACAGGTTTGTAACTCTCAGTGGCAAGATTCTCTTTTTTCATTTATGTACTCAAAGACTCGTCACTGATGTGTGTGTGCAAATCATCATCCAATTTTTCACTCAAATGCAGCAACCTTTACAGATCAGCAAGGGAGGAAAGGGTCATTTAAGAGATGTGCGGATGAAATGTTATGTTTAGCAGAGACAGATTGCGGCAAGCAGTTTTGAGTTCCGGTGTTTTAGTGAAGGGAGAGCAGAGAGCAAGTGTATTGTCACTGTGCTTGGCCACTTGTCAAGGCGCTGACAAGTTCTGCATTATCTCCTCATTTTGCTAATTAATTAACTATTGTTTTAGGCAACAACAACTCAGACTATCTATCCAAAGTCCTAACTACTTGAGAGCTGCCAATAGTAGTAGTAGTTAATTGAGGCACTGCTTTTTATGCTAAGTCAAACACACACACAGGGCAGTTTTTTTTTACCAGAATAGGTTGTCCTTGAAAAATCATCTATCAACCCTCACCGAGACACTGTACAAAACACTATGACTAATCCTAAACTGGTGTCTTACCTTAGTGTTCCTCCTTAGGCTGCGAAGAATATTCCTCCTCCGTGGGTCTTCGTCTGTTTCATATGGAATCACGGCATTGTCCCCTTTATAACCCTGGGATGCCTGATCCTCCTCTTTCTTCCGGATGGGCCCCAGCTCATCATCACTCCCCACACTGAAGCTGGTTCGGTAACTAGCAAACCGCCCCAGCCGGGTGCATCTCGTCCTGTACAGCACTGGCTTGCTCACGATGGAAACCTTGCGCCCTCGCTCTAGAGAGCTGGTGTCCATTTCACTGTCGGAACCATTCCCGCTGCCGTTGGACTGGGCTTTGTTGATATTCCGAATGGTGATGATTTTGCCTTGGGTGCTGTCATGGGGCACGGAGTATATGTTTTCTTCTTCATTCCTTGGCTTCACCACAGCATCCATGGGTTCAGCATAGTCAGAAGGATCAAACCCATCCTGAGGCAGCCAGGGGCTAGAAGACACAGACTTCCTCTGTCCATCCCTATGGCCTTGGTCTAAATAAGATAAATCCCCCTTTGTAATTTCAAAATGGACAGGAGGCTTTGGTTTGACTGGTGGAGGTACTTTGTTGTTCAGTTTACTCTCAAAATTGCTCATAATGAAAGACAGCCCATCATTTCCCTCCAGTTCCATAGAGAGTTTAGAATGGTCTTTGGACAGAGAAGGCAGTGATGTGTCTTCTCGAAACAGGCTGTAAGATGGCTCGATATCTTCTTCTGAATCCTGCAGGTTTGAGTTGCAGAGCGGTGATCCTGCCCGGGGGGAGTTAAACACCTCTTCGGTTGTGCTACAGGCCTCAGCAACATTATCGTACATATGAGTAGCCTCGATTATGTTCTTTTTTTCCACCACATCTTTAAAAAATGGGTGAAAGATCTCAAGTTTATGCTGGGGTTGGCTACAGGGGATGCTTGTGAACCTTCCGTCAATTTCTTGAGCAATCTCCTCCCCCTCAGTCAGCTGTTCCCGACTTAAGTCATTGTCCAGGACATCTACAGCGCCATCAGTGAGTGCTACGAGCTGAATAGGGATAATATCCTGCACTTCACAAAGAAAGGCACGTAACATAGCCAAAGAGGCCTTACGTTTGGCTGAATAAAAAACAATGTACCCATGAACCAACCGGCTCTTTCTGATGCTAAAGGAGGAATGGTATGAAAGAATAGACAGTTCGATCCGCTTCTTGTGCAGTCCGATTGGTAGTTCAAGTAAAACAGAGTTGTTGCTTCCACAATGGGAAGATTTACAGGTTTGGGACTGAAGGACAGGAAAAAGTATGTCATCTGCACTAAAAGGATCTCCACACATCAGACACATAACAATTCGTAGATCAACATCAGCCAAATCTTTGATGCTAGCAGTAGAACTGACCAGGTTTAAGTTACGCTTAGAGTCCAGGAGTCCCTTCAAAACTTGACTGATTTGCTTTTCATTAATGTTGCGTCCATAACCAATGCCAGCAGAAGCAGGGTCGAGAAAGACACACTGAAGTTTGCTAGCAATTTGCTGACCTTGCTGTATTAAGCTATGCAGAGTCTCTCCACTGGTGTCTCCTCTCTTGTTAACCAAAATTAGTGTAAGGGGGAGATGGACTAAATGATTATCCCGCCGGCCAAGTGTGGACTCTCTACTCTTCTCTATACTTTCTACTACATAGGATAGCGATTCCTTTGAATTGTAAAGGCAAAGACAGCCGTGGGGCTGAAATGTTGGTGTCTGGAAAGAGTTCACAGGAAGCCTGACATTCCCCTCTATTGGCCTCAGGGAAAGCTCATACATTTTACCATCTATCACATACTTGTCGTCATTTGTACAAAGAGCTCGAATCTCATTGGCCAATTCTCGGGCAAGGCCGTCTTTGCCCAATATAACCAAGTTGATTCTATCAATGTTAGGGTCAGAGAGTGAATTTTTCTGATTCCGGTCAGACGGCCGGATAAACCGAGAACTAATCAAGTGCTCAATCTTAGCGTCCACACAAGCTGGGCAGCTGGGGCATGTCTCCTTTGTTGGGTGGTACACAAAATGAATGTGTTTCAGAATAAGGGCATCACGCTCTGCTTGGAGCTTTTGTAATGCTTTAAATCGCTGTTCCTCTCCCAGAACATCCTGAATAACACCCATCTTCTCCTTGCTGGGCTTAGCATCCAGCTCCAGTTCATAAAACAATTCTGAATATTCCAAAAGCAACTCCTGAAATTCTTCCTTTGCTTTATCTATAATTTGCTTTTGGTGTTTGCCGTAAATATCCATGTATACAGATTCTTCCAGCCACTGGTAGAAATCTTCATTCATAATAAAACTACGGGCCTCTTCCCAAGGCTTTCCGGGAGTTATGAAAGGAGAGGTCTCCAGGTTTTCTTTAAACGCCCTTCGCATCTCAACTCTTTTCCTCTCATTCCTCAGCTTCTCTAAGTGGGCCTCGTACAGCTGCTCTGCAGGGACAGTATCCATTAAATCAAAGGGAATCCGTTCATTCTCCATGTTGTCAATGTGGTTGGTGGCATCCCATGGTGTCTCTTCAAGCACAACAAACCACTTCAAGAATTCTGACTTGGTTTCTAAGAGCTTTTTGGCTTTTATGCAGCTTAGGTGGTCTATTTCATCTAGATTAGGTATAAGAGCTTCAAAAGCTAATGGCAGGGCTGCCAGGTACAGCTTTCTCCTACGCTCGATATGCTCATGCTTGAGGCGGTGGATGTGCTGTAGAAACAGCTTCTTGGCTTTCTGAGTCCCTTCCAGGTAGACATAGTCCTGGTATTCTGGAGAGGCCTGCATCTTTCGGCTGACACTCAGCCAGTTCTCATTGTGGTTTTTCACAATGCGACTCACCAGCCACTCATACTTGTCTTTCGCTGTAGCTATCTGCTGACTCTGCTGCTTGAGAGCTTCAAAATAAGGAATGATTTTTGTCTTTCCCCGACTTTTATCAATGAGTTGCACTAAGGTGCTGAAAGCCAAGTCCACGTTTACATTGGATCTCGCTGAGGTCTCCACAACCTGGAGGTTCTTTTTGCTTAAGGCAAAAGTATGTGCATCTCTAATGTACCGCTCAACACCTTCGTCACACTTAGTCAGGACCACCACTATGGGCTTTTTTGTTTTTGCAAGCTGATTATAGAGATTAGAGACAAACTTGAGCTGGTCATCAAAGTTCCTGTTCATGCCCCTGCTAACATCGATACCAAGAAGAAAACCATCAACCAGCAGCTTTCCGTCTGGCATTTGTTTCTGCTCAAAGTCCTGCTCCAGCCCCAGCTGGTCAGTGCAAAAGTACATGAGTTTTTCAGCTGATGCAAGCTTGGTTGCAGCAGCTCTCTTGATATAGGGCTGCAGGGCCGTGCTTCGATGAGGTTGAAAAGTCTGATCATCAATAAATTCAGTCTGCTCCACAATGTGCATTTTACATTCCACACAATCCTCCAGGGAGCGGCTAACTTCTCCCCAGTAGAGAAAGTGGTCATTATTGACCACTCGCCCTCCAAAGTCACTGGTGCTGAGGACGGAGGTATGGTCCAAGTGAAACTCGTCAGCACTCGGGCGCACAAAGCGGTTGCACAAACAAGACTTTCCAATCCCACACTGGCCCTTTTCCTTCTCGGTCCCAGATAATCCCACCACACTGATGTTGTAGGTGGGAATTCGGACATCTTGCTTTCTTGCCATCATCATCGTCGACACATCCTGCCACGATCAGCCACTTCCGAGATCAGATTAGTGTTTCCAATGGATCAGATGGCTTCCTACATTATTAGTGGGGGTAGGCTGGACATGCAGCAAAAAGGCCAGGTCCCATAGTGTTGTATACCAGTTTGGTCACTGTTCACCACCTCTCATCGCCAAATAGCCAACATTTCTTCCTAGATGGGGAAAAAAAGAGAAAACCCATCAGCATCATAATTTTAGAACCAAATTTTAATCAATTAACTACAGTAAAAATTTTTTATTCAACAAATATTTAGTAAACATCTCATGTGTCAGGCCTTGTGCTGGGTGAAGATACAAGAGCAAATAAGACTCACATCTATGTGTTCTCAGAGAGGTACAATCTAGTCCAATGGAGGAAAACATAAGTACGCAGTGTGGTAAGTGCTAAAACAAGGGTGTGAGGGCTCCCTGGAAAAAGGGCTGATTCCAGGATTAGGGCAGGATAGGGACAAGATGAGCCTGGAACATCTTTTTATGCAAGAAAAAAAACGATGGAGCATCTCACAAGGACACAGAAGCCAGCCTGAAGGGGTTCCCACTGGCCAACTCTGGGACAATTTGAGCACCAAAATATTAAGTATGATAATGAATTATAAACCCATTGCAAAAAACAAGAACCTCTGCCGGGTGCGGTAGCTCACACCTGTAATCCCAGAACTTTGGGAGGCCGAGGTGGGCGGATCACCTGAGGTCAGGAGTTCGAGACCAGCCTGGCCAACATGGTGAAATGCCGTCTGTACTAAAACTACAAAAATTAGCTGGGTGTGGTGACATGTAACGGTAATCCCAGTTACTTGGGAGGCTGAGGCAGGAGAATCACTTGAACCTGGGAGGTGGTGGTTGTGGTGAGCTGAGATCGCATTACCGCAATCTAGTCTGGGCAACAGAATGAGACTCTGTCTCAAAACAACAACAACAATAACAAAACACAGAAGCAACCCAAAGTATCCACCTACTCATGAATGGATAAGAAAATGTGATATATACATACAATATAATATTATTCAACCTTTATTTTTATTTTATTTATTTATTTATTTATTTTTTGAGACAGAGTCTTGCTCTGTTGCCCAGGCTGGAGTGCAGGGGCACGATCTCAGCTTACTGTAAGCTCCGCCTCCTGGGTTCACGCCATTCTCTCGCCTCAGTCTCCCTAGAAGCTGGGATTACAGGCGCCCACCACACACCCGGCTAGTTTTTGTATTTTTAGTAGAGATGGGGTTTCACCGTGTTAGCCAGGATGGTCTCGATCTCCTGACCCCATGATCTGCCCGTCTTGGCCTCCCAAAGTGCTGGGATTACAGGCGTGAGCCACCGCGCCTGGCCTTTATTTTATTTTTTGAGACAGAGTCCTGCTCTGTAGCCCAGGCTGGAGTGCAGTGGTGCGATCTTGGCCTCCCGGGTTCAAGCGATTCTCCTTCCTCAGCCTCCTGAGTAGCTGGGATTACAGGCATACGCCACCATGCCCAGCTAACTTTTGTATTTTTAGTAGAGACAAGGTTTCACCATGTTGCCTGGGCTGGTCTCAAGCTCCTAAACTCAGGCGATCTGCCTGCCTTGGCCTCCTGAAGTTCTGGGATTACAGGTGTGAGCCATCACGCCTGGCCTATTCAGTCTTTAAAGGGAAGGAAATTCTGACAACATGGCTGAATCTTGAGGACATTGTGCTACGTGAAATAAGCCAGTCACGAAAAGACAAATACTATGTGATTCCACTTATATGCAGTGCTTAAGAGTAGTCAAACTCATAGAGACAGAAAGTAGAACAGTGGTTGTCAGGGGCTGGGGAAAGTGGGAATGAAAAGTTACTGCTTAATGAGTACAGAGTTTCAGCTTTACAAGATGGAAAGAGTTACAGAAATAGTTGCATAACATTAAAGTATTTAATACCGCTGAACTGTATAATTAAAAATGATTAAAACAGCAAGCTTTATGTTTTATGTATTTTAACACAGTAAAAAAAAAAAGATTGGGCCGGGCGCGGTGGCTCAAGCCTGTGTTCCCAGCACTTTGGGAGGCTGAGACGGGCGGATCACGAGGTCAGGAGATCGAGACCATCCTGGCTAACACAGTGAAACCCCGTCTCTACTAAAAAATACAAAAAACTAGCCGGGCGAGGTGGCGGGCGCTTGTAGTCCCAGCTACTTGGGAGGTTGAGGCAGGAGAATGGAGTAAACCCGGGAGGCAGAGCTTGCAGCGAGCTGAGATCCGGCCACTGCACTCCAGCCTGGGCGACACAGCGAGATTCTGTCTCAAAAAAAAAAAAAGATTGGAAAAAAAAAAAAATGCAGGAAGGATAAAAACTCTCCCAAATGAAATATTTTATCAATGTAAATCTATAAAATCTATCGTGAAAATACCTCTACTTTTAGGAAATTCACACCTTAGTATTTTGGGGGGAAGCACCATAATGCATGTAACTGATCCCACTCCAAAAATTATGTATACAGAGAGAATAAGAACATAAATGGGGTGGTAAATTGTTAACAACAGGTGAATCTGGAAAAAAAAAAGATGAATCTGGGTAAAACATATAGGATATTCCTTTGTGCTATTTTTATAAGTTTTCAATCATTTCCAAATAAAATTAAGTGTGTAAATACGAGATGGTTTCCCTGACAAGAATGCAAGCTCTGTGAGGCCTGTCCCCTGTCTAGTTCTATTCTGTGTCATCAGCCTATACAGTGCTTAACACAAATATTTACTGAAAGAATCAGTAACTGAATGGCGATTCAGCATATTAAACGGTCCCCAAGCCCGCCTTTTAGATTCGGGAAAGCCTTTCTGTAGGAAGTTCCATCTCAGGTGAGACCTGAAGTATGAAGTGCATTTAAGACAGAAGGACAGTGTGCACAGACCCTTCCCTCCCTGAAAAAAAGCACAGCCAGTTGGGAGAACCAGCTGGAACAAAGTGTGTCGGGGGAAAGAATGGGTAAGATGCATTAGCAAGGAATCAGGGACTGGATCAAACCACTTTAAGAGTTTGGATTCCTTCCTGAAGGCTATGGGGGACCACAGAATGTGGCCAAAAAAATTGCACCTTGAAGGACCTAAAGTTTTAACAGCTTAAGTAACAAACTGTTATGGCTTACAATCTTTACCAACTTTCCAGCTACGACAGTTGATGCTGCACTGCAGTTTACTTAGACACTCCAATATGACTGTGCAAGCACTGAACCTGCAGCCAAATGAACAGAGCAATTTTCTTCTGAATCGCATTTATGTCTGTAGAAACCTAGCCTTGCCATGACTTCAATATGTTTTTGTGCGCCTGTCGCATAAGAAATGCCACTGGAAGTCAGACCACCACGCATTATTCTGACTGATACCAGGGAGCAATGAATGGGAGAGTGAAATTGTCCCCTGTGATGATAACCTCAAAAGGTCACAGCCCTTTTCCAAATATCCATAGCTTCCTTCTGATATCCCAGAAAGCCAAACCCTCTATGTAATGTGACTAGATGTAGTATGCAAAAACTGACCATTTTAAAAAGAAAAATCTCAATGACTGTAGGCAATTGTCTCCAGATAATGGCATGTTCCTAAAGATGCCATGTTATAGAATTCAGCAGGAACAAGCAGGGTATCCATGGGAAAGAAAAACAAACCTTCCCCATCCTCTACTTTTCTATGCAATTGCTTACATAAACAAAATTACAAGATGCTTATGCATATCTAAAGCATGTTTACACACATCCTCTGAAATACCTAACAGGAAATATCTGTACAAAAATCAGTTACTCTGTAATATGCACATATAATTTTGTTTCAATCCATGAAGACACTTAGGTTTAACAGAGCCTCAGACAGGAGTGCTGATGAAGGGTTAAGGAAGTCATGGGTCCTCATCTAACAGAGTCCTTCTCTAACAATTCCTGACCCCAGGGTCTGTCAGGTCTTAAGGTCACCAATCTTGAAATGCAACTTGGTAGCATCTGTCCTACTTAAAGTGACTGCTGCATGCAACTGGCAAGTCATCCCTTGTCTGTGACTCAACTGTTCTCTGTAAAGTGGGTCTGACGTCTATCCCTTCACAGAAATCTGAAGGAAAAACAAAACAAAACAAAACACCACCTGCTCTCAAACCTCAAGAAATAAAGATACTGGCTCTATTTTGAAATGAACTAAAATGTATTATCTATTCAACACCTTGGTTATACTTTTTAATGGTATATTTTCAGTTACTTGAAGGCTGCTAGAGAATGCAACACTCAACTCTGAATAATGAAGAACTGATTATTTTATTTTATGAGATGGATTCTTGCTCTGTCACCCATGCTGGAGTGCAGTGGTGTAATCACAGCTCACTACAGCCTCCACCTCCTGGGCTCAAGTAATTCTCCCACTTCAGCATCCCAAGTAGCTAGGACTACAGGTGCAAGCCATCATGCCTGGCTAATTTATTATTATTATTATTGTTATTATTTAGAAATGGGGTCTTGCTATGTTGCCCAGGCTGGTCCCAAACTCCTGGCCTCAAGCAACCCTCTCACCTCAGCCTCCCAAAGTGCTGGGATCATAGGCATGAGCCACTGTGCCCAGCCACGACTGATATTTTTAAACCCAGAATGCTGCTGATCATTAAAATAGCTACAAAAAATGAAAATCAGCTGGCATGGAAGTGGTTAATTTTGGGACACCTGGTAACTTTCCACTTGTTAGAAACCTAATAAGTTTATTGGTGTAAGTATACTCTTCTTAGCTTTGATGTCTGGATAATGCAGTTTTACTAGTTCCTCAATTGGACTGAATTACACAGTAAACAAAGACTGTTATAAATCTAAAAACGTCTCAAACACTCGATTTAAAGGAAATAACTTTAAGTGCTTGGTCACAAATACATTCAACTTTTCTAAGAGGTAGGTAAAAAAAATTAGCTGAGTCACTAAATTTAATGATCTGAAGGCCACAAAGAAAGAGAAAGTAGGAGACAGGGCATATCCAAGACTTCACAATGTCTTTAGAGTTTAAATCTGATGGGAGCCAGTGTTCTCAGTGGGCAACTAAGATACACAACAGAATCTGAATGTCCATTCTAATAATTTTCCAATGCTAATCCTTTTTAAATGGAAGAGTTAAAAGAGAGGGGGAAAAAAGGATCCTTTAAAAATGGTAACTACTTTTATCTTTGAGCTTTACAGAGAGATTTACATTAGAAAAATAGAAACACAGGACTTCATAGTTTCCCATTTTATGCCATGAGTCAACTACTTCAGAGAGGAAAATACTTCAGAAGTATTTTGGTTTCTCAATCACAATATATGCTGTAATAAAACATAATGCAAATATCTATGTGCCTTCTTCAAACTGTCACCAAGCATCTAGAGTTGTTTGTGATTTGTTTAACCAAGACACAAGCTCCCCACCAGAGTGCCTCAACTGGAAGGTAGAAGGAGGGTGTTTTCTTTTTTAACACCTCTATGAAACACCCAGGGCAAGAAGTGGTAACATTCCCAAGATAGCACACATTTTTGTAGGACCTAGAAATGCCACCGTGATCCCAGATTTACTATGACTGGGAAAGTTCATACTGTCAACAGCTCTATCAGCATATGCCTGGAAGTGTGTGTATCACCCTTCCAACCCAGCAACCTCATCCCTCTCTCCCCGAAGTAGGAGATGTTTGTGTGCTCTGTAATCTAGAATGCTCCCTAAGACACAAATCTTCCACTATTATCCATAATCAAAATTACCATCTCCACCTGAGAATATTCAACAACTTTTGAAACACACTGAGTTTCAAATAATCACATACAGAACACCACCAACTAATAACACTATAAGGAAATAATTTCATACAGAACTACAAGCAAAGGAAGTAAAACACTTGTTATCACAATTTTCCTTAATCTCAATAGCGGAAAGAAACGGAAATATACACCGTAATGGAGAGCAAAAAAGCATTCTCTAAACCTTCAAAAATCTCATATTTCTCAACATCTTACATTTCTACGTCTTCAAAGCTATGAATTCCCATTAGCAGCTGGTTAAAATGTTTGCATTTGGTAGATACTTGAAAAGACTCAGTTGGGGGTTGGGAGAGGTGGAACAAGAACTATATCTATGTAGGAAGCACTTTCCATGTCAGGTAGACATGGAAGTTTTCCAGAGGAATGTATTAATACTTACCAAATAGGCCAGGAAGGATGGGATATAAAAGTTTCAACAAGAAGAGAACACGGCCGGGTGCAGTGGCTCACACCTGTAATCCCAGCACTTTAGGAGGCCAAGGCGTGCAGATCATGAGGTCAGGAGATCGAGACCATCCTGGCCAACACAGTGAAACCCTGTCTTTACTAAAAAAAATACAAAAAATTAGCCAGGTGTGGTGGTGGGAGCCTGTAGTCCCAGCTACTAGGGAGGCCGAGGCAGGAGAATGGCGTGAGCCCGGGAGGCGGAGCTTGCAGTGAGCCGAGATCGTGCCACTGCACTCCAGCCTGGGCAACAAAGCGAGACTCTGTCTCGAAAAAAAAAATTAAAAAATTAAAAAAAGAAGACAACACTGGCTGGGCGTGGTGGCTCATGCCTGTAATCCCAGCACTTTGGGAAGCTGAGGCAGGTGGATCACCTGAGGTCAGGAGTTTGAGACCAGCCTGGTCAACACGGTAAAACTCCGTCTCTACTGAAAATACAAAAATTAGCCAGGTATGGTTGTGGGCCCCAGTAATCCTAGCTACTCGGGAGGCTGAGACAGGAGAATCGCTTGAACCCTAGAAGCAGAGGTTGCAGTGAGCCGAGATCGTGCCACTGAGCTCCAGCCTGGGCAACAGGAGTAAAATTCCATCTCAAAAAAAAAAGAGAAGGGAATACTATTCTCTGGCTTATTAAACCACTGAATTTAAGCGAAACATTTTCTTAAAACCCAATGCTTCCATTTTCACATTAATAAATGTTAAAGTAAACTTCCTTAGGGTTTTTGTTTGTTTTTTCTTTTGAATAAAGATAAATTAGAGAAGAAAAGTTGGAAGTGGAGTCCAAGGTCCTTATTCATCCAATTCATTCATCTGTAAAATCCAGATGAATTTAGAGAGAACCTTAATTAGAATATGCAAAAATGATGTGTTAGGGCATTTAGGTGTAAAAGGGAATTATAATCTTTTTGAATCTGAATGAGATATAGAGGGCATTTTCATTTTCTATGTATGATTTGTCAGAATCTGAAGCAATACCCTTATTCTACTCATCTGTTTACCACATGAAGAGTATCTTACAGAAGGATTCCATCAAACTCAACAAGGACAACAGAATCTCTAAAGCTGAGTAAAACAGAAACATCCCCATTTGATAGATCTAGTTATACAGCAGCTAAATTCCCTCCTTCCTGCATATTTCAGAATGTTAATCATTTTTGTATTACCCTAATCTTTGAAATTAAGGACTGAACTGTCCATCACCCAAATCAAATGCATACTCATATAGCAAAGATAATGTGATGAAACAAAAGGAACAGGTACTGTCTTTGCTGACAAGGATCATATAATTTACTTGAGATACAATATTTACACTTAAAAAAATAGCCAAACCATAAGACAACAAATGATATAGACCATTCCTGGGATCCAGAGAAAGAAAAATCATTCAATCTGGAGTAAGAGAGAAAGGCATCAGGCAGAAGTAAAATTTGAATTGGTCCTTAAAAGACTGGCAGAGTTTGGAGAGGTGACATAAAAGGCATGAATAATAGTGACTAAAATGGGAAAGCACTAAACAGGTTTTAGGACAGATTGACTGAAAAAGGGTTTCCAAGAATGGGAGACAGAAGATGAGATGGGCAGTCAGGGCTCAGATTACCAACAAGCTGTATGTTTACTCTGAGAAGCAAATATGAAAATAATCGAGCGGGGCGCAGTGGCTCGCACCGGTAATCCCAGCACTTTGGAAGGCCAAGGTGGGAGGACTGCTTGAGCCCAAGAGTTCAAGATCAGTGAGAACCCTTCTCTACAAAAAATTTAGGCAGGGCACGGTGGCTCACATCTGTAATCCCTACACTTTCGGAGGCTGAGGTGGGTGGATCACATGAGTTCAGGAGTTCAAGACCAGCCTGGGCAACACGGCAAAACCCTGTCTCTACAAAAAAATACAAAAAATTAGCTGGGTGTGGTGATGCACACCTGTGGTTCCAGCTACTGGGGAGGTTGAAGTGGGAGGATCACTTGAGCCCAGGAGGCAGAGGTTGCAGTGAAGTGAGACTGCACCACTGCACTCCAGCCTGGGCAACAGAGTACAACCCTGTCTCAAAACTTTTAAAAACTGGCCAGGTGTGGTGGCTCACGCCTGTAATCCCAGCACTCTGGGAGGCCAAAGTGGGTGGATCACTTGAGGTCAGGAGTCTGAGACCAGCCTGGCCAACATGGTGAAACCCTATTTCTACTAAAAAACAAACAAAAAAATTAGCTGGGTGAGGTGGTGCATGCATGTAATCCTAGCTACTCAGGAAGCTGAGGTGGGAGGATGGCTTGAACCTGGGAGGCAGAGGTTGCAGTGAGCCAAGATCGCACTACCGCACTTCAGCCTGGGCAGCAGAGTGAGACTCTGTCTCAAAAAAAAAAAGAAAAAGAAAAAAATAAAATAAAAAATTAACCAGGCATGGTGGCATGTGCCTGTGATCCCAGCTACTTGGAAGGGTGAGGCAAGAGGATCGCTTGAGCCCAGAAGTTTGAGGCTACAGTGATCTATAATTACATCACTGCACTGTAGCCTGGGTGACAGAGTTAGATACCATCTCAAAATAGTAATAATAATCTTTTACCCCATTGAGTTATTTATTGTTGGTACACTGCTACCTCAACTACTCACCCAACAAATTAACACAGTCTAAGGAGTTAATCATCTTACATAAACGAAAACTCCATTTGAATATAGCAATTATATATCTACCTTTCAGTCCAATGCAAATTGAAAGAACAACATTGAGCTGGGTGGTGGCTCATACCTGTAGTCCCAGCTACTTAGGGGGTTCAGGTGGGAAGATCACCTGAGCCCAGGAGTTCAAGGCTGCAGTGCACCATTATCACATCTATGAAAAGCCACTTCACTCTAGCCTGGGCAACACAGGACCTACCTCTAAAACACATAAAAGTAAAATAATAACATTGTGGGGATGGTATGCAAAACCAGGATTTGCAAAGGAAAAAAGAAAGTGACATTTGCCCAGAACAGTGTTGGTGGGGTGGTTGTTCCCACTAGCCTAGGCTACATACACTTACACTTACTCCTCCCCAATGAGAGAGGAAGATTTCCTCTTAGCCATGGGATCTCACTATATCCCTAGGGCTCTGGGTACAGGCAATCTCTAAAATGGGTCATCTGGATCTTTAGAAAGACTGATTTAAGTGTTTGCCGATCTGGTCTTGAAACACGTGGTCTCATGCAACAGATTCTTGGATATTGATTACGTGCATTCAGCTCTCACTATACCCTCTATAAATTCAATGTGCAGCACACTCCAGAAGACCGAAGGAAACCACAAAGGGATCTGTAGACTTTCAAGGGCTAGTAACTCACATGCCTGTTTTGAAAATAATCTGGCCTAAAGTTTTTTTGTTTTTGTTTTTTAAATACGGTCTTACTCTGTTCCCCAGGCTGGAGTGTGGTGGTGCAATCACAGCTCACTGCAGCCTCAACCTCCAGGGCTCAGGTGATTCTGCCACCTCAACCTCCTGAGTAGCTGGGACTACAAGTGCATGCCACCACGACTGGCTAATTTTTTAAATTTTTTTGTAGAGACGGGGGGTCTCACTACGTTACCCAGGCTGGTCTTGAACTTCTGTGCTCAAGCGATCCTCCCACCTCAGCCTCCCAAAGTGTTGGGATTACAGACGTGAGCCACACCACTCTTGGCCCTAAAGTTAATTTTGAAAGAGTAGCTATGAAAGATTTTCTGACATTCCATTTATACTTTTTGCAAATGTCTCCCCCGTCCCTCTTGATTTGTCCTCCCCACCTCCATGTAATCCCTGCTTCAAGGTTCTTCAGATTCCAGGGTAGAAAAACAGAACTATGTTGCTACCTTACTGTCCTAGCCAGCCCACACTAAATACAGCAAGTAGCCCATTTTTCCCCCGCCACAGTTCTCACCCTTCCAGGCTTGCAGAACTCTACAGGCTGGTCCCAAAGAAACAGAATTTCTAAGCTATGTTATCCACAGGATGAAATCAAATTCCCCTGATGAATAAAGGGAGCCGCTTTTAGCCAAAGTACTTCCTTAAGCTTTATCCTCAGCAGCTTTCTACCAGGTAACTATGAAATTCTAATTAAGCTACCTGATCAAAGTATAAAGCAAATATAAACAAAGACAAAATCAAAGCTAAGAAGTCTTTCTCACTGATTTAGCGTAATTTCTGAGTTACCTATATTAAGAAAAACAACAACAAAAATCAGCATTCCGATAAGCTGTAAAAATATTCTACGTCAAAGCGAATACAAAACCAAGGCAAATTTGAAATTGGAGGCACTCCAATAAGACTAGGTATCACAGCATAATTACTATTACCATAGTGAGCCGAGATTCTTACCACGTCAAAATACAAAAACACAGCTGAGTCTTATCTTTGAAATTTCCTGGCATTAAGATCAATTTTACACTGATTTTTGAAATGGTAAGTAAAATCTATAAAATTATTCCAGCAGTTGCTTCTAAGCAGTTATAATCTATTAATTTTTTTAAACTCACTAGGAAAAAAGTTCTTTTTGAAAGAATATTCTCTATATAAATGTCCCTGAGGCAAGAAGAGTGGAGGCTGCGTCCAGCCAAATGTGCCTCGCCAACAAAGGACAGTGCTGAAGGAACAGGCATTTCTGTCCATTGGGAAAAATGGGTCAGCTTATTTTCGAGTCCAACAGTAAGCCCTGCTATTCCCTGATGGCATGTTAGGATAACATGAGGATTTCAGCCCATTATTTCTAATTATTCTTCACTATTCACTTGCATTATTCTGTAAACTGCCAGTCCTAAAACAGGTTATCGCAAGTAATGGAAGTTATACCACATGTATACCCTCCTTTTAAAAAGGACGGTTGGCTTTTATTTTACCTAATGCACCTGTAGTGAAGCTAAGGCCAAGCTAAGAAGCTAAGAAAAAGGGCTGGGCGCGGTGGCTCACGCCTGTAATCCCGGCACTTTGGGAGGCCGAGGCGGGTGGGTCACGAGGTCAGGAGATCAGGACCATCCTGACTAACATGGTGAAACCCCACCTCTATTAAAAATACAAAAATTAGCCCGGCAAGGTGGTGGGGGCCTGTAGTCCCAGCTATTCGGGAGGCTGAGCCAGGAGAATGGTGTAGCCTGGGAGGCCGAGCTTGCAGTGAGCTGAGATCATGCCACTGCACTCCAGCCTGGGCGACAGAGCAAGACTCCATCTCAAAAAAAAAAAGAAAGGAACAGAATGAATGGAACCAACATCTAAATCCAGCAAATTCTAGTAGGGAACAATTTGGATTTAGAGATTAAAGAACTACAGATTCACATTAGCAAAATAAATATCATCTTTCCATTTTCTGGCCTCCAAATTTACTTAAAATTTACTTACATGCTCGCCTTATTTCAAGTGAAGTTAAAAACAGAGATATGAGAGAAATGAAAAAATGAACAGTTACAAGACAGAACATGAAGAGGGGTCTGGAATCGGCACATACTTGTGCCCTAGGGTCAATTAAGCATACTCATCATATTTGAAAATCCGCTAAATTGAGGCTGTTTGTTCCTATCTTCTAGAGATGAACATGAGTTAATAGGTTTAAAATTAAACGGATTTTTTTGAATGAAAATGTTACATGTGGGCACTATTAACAAAAATTTGGGCCACGTGCGGCAGCTCACACCTGTAATCCCAGCACTTTGGGAGGCCAAGGTGGGCGGATCATGAGGTCAGGAGATCGAGACCATCCTGGCTAACACGGTGAAACGCTGTCTCTACTAAACATACAAAAAATTAGCTGGGCATGGTGGCAGGCGCCTGTAGTCCCAGCTACTGAGGACTGAGGCAGAAAAATGGCTGAGGCAGAAAAATGGCGTGAACCCAGGAGGCGGAGCTTGCTGTGAGCCGAGATCGCGCCACTGCACTCTAGCCTGGGCAACAGAGTGAGACTCCGTCTCAAAAAAAAAAAAAAATTATTATAAAATATTTCTTATTCTTAATATTTTTTATTAAGAAATAATATTCTTCTTTTTAGACAGAGTCTCACTCTATCACCCAGGCTGGAGCACAGTGTGGTGTAATCACAGCTCACTGCAGCCTCAATCTCCCCAGAATCAGGTGATCCTCTCACCTCAGCCTCCAGAGTAGCTGGGACTACAGTTGTGTGCCATCGTGCCTGGCTGACTTCTGTATTTTTTGTAGAGATGGGGTTTTACCATGGTGCCCAGGCTGGTCTCGAACTCCTGGGCTCATGCAATCCACCCACCTCAGCCTCCCAAAGTGCTGGGATTGCAGGTGTGACCCACTGCACCCAGCCAAAATATTATTTCTTATTCAAATATTTATCATCTGTATTTGAAAGCAGCATTTTGGATTCCTGCTTTGAGACTACGGAGACAGGAGAGAAAAAGGACCATTGGCTTTTTTTTTTTGAGACGGAGTCTCGCTCTATCGCCCAGGCTGGAGTGCAGTGGCCGGATCTCAGCTCACTGCAAGCTCCACCTCCCGGGTTTACGCCATTCTCCTGCCTCAGCCTCCCGAGTAGCTGGTACTACAGGCGCCCGCCACCTCGCCCGGCTAGTTTTCTTTTTTTTTTGTATTTTTTAGTAGAGACGGGGTTTCACGGTGTTAGCCAGGATGGTCTCGATCTCCTGACCTCGTGATCCACCCGTCTCGGCCTCCCAAAGTAGTGGGATTACAGGCTTGAGCCACCACACCTGGCCATTGGCTTTTATTTTATCTAATGCATCTGTACTGAAGCTAAGGCTAAGAAGCTAAGAAACAGAATGAATGGAACCAAGGAAAATACTAACTACAAAGTGGAGCTTCTGTTTTATTTCTGGACTTGGGTAGTGGTTATACTGGTATTCACTTTATAGTTGTTCACACCGTACATACTTTATACACTTTTCTATACACTCTCCCGCTTCTACACTAGGCCTCTGCCTGGTGTCATGTCAAACAGATGACTCTAATCCTGGTTGCATAGCAAGATAGAAGAAATACAGAGAAGCAGTGCCCTGGGGAACCCTGGATGGAACTGGCACATTTTAAGGCACAACAGGTGGCATGTCAGACCTTTCACCCTCAAGAAAGCAAGTCCAATTTGATCTGTTTCTGTTTATTTTTATGAGACAGGGTCTCACTCTGTCACCCAGGCTGGAGTAGAGTGACACAATCATGGCTAACTGTAGCCTTGATCTCCTGGGCTCAAGCAATCCTCCCACCAAGCTTCCCGAGTAGCTGGGCCACCATGCCCACCTAATTTTTTTAATTTTTATTTTTTGTAAAGACAGGATCTCACTATGTAGCCCAGGCTGGTACAGAACTCCTGGGCTCAAGCAATCCTCTCGCCTTGGCCTCCCAAAGTGCTGGAGTTACAGGTGTGAGCCACCTTACCTAGCTTTTGATGTTTGTATGTTGGTGTCCTATGTTAAAAAAAAAAAAAAAAATGTGGATGGGCACAGTGGCTCACGCCTGTAATCCCAGCACTTTGGGAGGTTGAGGCAGGTGGATCACGAGGTCAGGAGTTCAAGACCAGCCTGGCCAAGATGGTGAAACCCTGTCTCTACTAAAAATACAAAATTAGCTGGGCACAGTGGCTCACGCCTGTAATCCCAGCACTTTGGGAGGCTGAGGTGGGTGGATCATGTGAGGTTAGGGGTTTGAGAACAGCCTGGCCAAAACGGCAAAACCCTGTCTCTACTAAAAATACAAAAAAATTAGCCAGGCATGGTGGCATGTGCCTGTAGTCCTAGCTACTCAGGAGGCTGAGGTACCAGAATCATGTGAACCTGGGAGGCAGAGGTTGCAGTGAGCTGAGATCGCGCCACTGCACTCCAGCCTGGGCGACAGAGTAAGACTCCGTCTCAGGTGCGGTGGTGAAAAATACAAAAATTAGCCGGGCGCAGTGGCAGGCACCTATAGTTCCAGCTACTCGGGAGGCTGAGGCAGGAGAATCTCTTGAATCTGGGCGGCAGAGGTGGCAGTGAGCTGAGATCGGAGCACTGCACTCCAGCCTGGGCGACACAGCGAGACTCCAACTCAAAAAAAAAAAAAAAAAGTTTTAAGTTCTACTTTTAGTGGAGATGAGGTTTCACCATCTTGGTCAGGCTGGCCTCGATCTCCTGATCCACCCACTTCAGCCTCCCAAAGTGCTGAGATTACAGGCATAAGCCACCATGCCAGATCTACAGTTTTTCTTTTTCTTTTTTCTTTTTTCCAAAAAAGAAGTTCAAAAAACTTCATGGTTCAAAAAACCATTTAATGCTCAGACATTTGGTGTTCTAATTTCCAAGCTAGGCCAGGAGACAAGAGTCAGAAAGAGGCTTGTAATCTGTCCCCTAAACCTTTTCTTCTCCTCCTCTCATTTGGTAAGCCTATCCAGATTAGTAACTGAGACAGAGAGAAAGGAAATAACTCAGCTAGATAGACACAAACCCCAGTCCAGAACCCAGGTCTCCTGACACCACCCCCAGCTCTTGTCCCTCCACTGCCCACACTGCCCTGGCTAGAGAACAGGAATGTGGAGCATAGGCACATATGGCAGGAGATGCTGGGAGCAAGTCTGTGGAGGGCCCTGATACGCTAAAGACAGTCTGGACTTCATCCTCTGAGGAACCACAGGCTTCTGAGCAAGAATGGCTTGGTCAGGACCGGGCTGGAGAAGGGAATTCTGAGAGTGATCTGTGCCCTCTCCCCCGCCACCTCTGTCCTGCTATTTCACTCTCATCCACTGGATAAACACTTCCCATGTAAAGGCCAACTCCAACCTGGTCATAATAAGCACTAGGAAAAACAACTGCTTTACGATGGAATCATGGAAATGCTGATACAGTGGTGGTGTGAGATGCTCCTTTGAAAAGCCTTGTAAGGCCTAGTCTTTGTAATTTCGCGGTGGCTCACAGGAAGCGCCTGGGAGCCAGATGCTTTCTGCCTGTGCTCAAGGCCGTAATTTCCTTCCCATACTTAAACCGATGACCCTGTGTCTCGCTGACAGGGGAGTCAGCCAAGGGAACAGGGCAGATAAAGAAGAAGCAAAATCTGAGGAAAACTGGCTGATTTGAAAAAAATTCCTAAGATTCTTCTTGAGATGAACAACTAGGAAGACTTCCAGATGAACATGATATGCTGTCTCTGAATGAAAGCCGCTGGAAGGCAGGCCAAGTTGGGAACGCTGGCAGCCAGCTCCCTCATGTCACAGATGCGGAAGCTGAAGGGGAGAGGGGAGGGCAGTCCCAGAAGCTGCTGTCAGAGCTGTCTATGTGCTAAGAAGGGCTTTGTGCCCACTTCCCACCCCCATCCCAGTGCTGTCTCTCCACACTCTGCAGAGATGGTCACATTAATCAAGACCCTAGAGTCAAAGTGACTGGAAAGGGGACAAAAGAAAAATGACATCCTGCCAGTCCCATTTATTACAGCAATAATCTCCACCCCTCACTAAATGTATATTTCTATAAAATTCTGCTTATATGTTCTATATGGCACCTAGCCACCACTCAACACTTCAAGATACATTTCAGGAAACAAACAAACAAAAAAGACGAATTTCAAACTATAAGTAACATATCCTGTTGGGGAGCCCAAAAATCACTAAGAAAACATTTGTGATCATACAAGGAACTGAATAAGTGCATCTTCTATAAAGTGCTAGCTTTATGATTTTCCTTTAGATAAGAGACCAGAATAGTAGTTTGTTCTTCCTTATCAATCGTCATTCCTTAGAAAGTGTTTGGCCAGTAATAATATCAGGAAGATCAATGAGTCACCTCTTATCACTGGTTCAGCCCTCAGACTTAAGAAGGAAAACAGGTCTGGCCTAGTCTTCCATGACAGCTGTCCTAATTGCTAGAGGAAGTCACCTTGACCTCATATAATTGGCTGCTATTCAGAACACCATGTCTCTTGGTCCAAATTATCAAATGCATACGTTAGGTAACAACATACCTTTCTCAGTTACATACGCACAGAATGCCCAAGATAAACCCACTGAGTGGTTTCCTCTGTGGCCTCACCTCCCACTCCCTGGCTCTGAATGGCACTGGGAAGAGCACAGAGCAGCTACTTTCTTTTGAATCGTCTTAAAATCAACGCACAACAAATAGCTACTGTGGATTTCTAACTCACACCAGCAAGAATGGAATAGGAAAGTACATCACCATTATAAAAACCTTGTCAGCAGACCGACTCTGACTCCCATGGCATCTACTATGTTAAAATCTTATGGGAAACTTGTACCATAGCTAATGTGATTACTGTGTGCAGAATGAAGAGAGGGTTTGGGGATAAGCAGGTGTCTCAACCCAGTTCCTTCACTATTGCATGTATCTCCCTAATGCTGCAGACCACTCCCCGGCCCCTGAATCCATCTGTGATATCTGCTTTCTGCTGAGAAAACCCACCGTCAAGGCCTTAACTTAAGAGAGCCTGTCAGAGCCTTAGCTTTGCCATCTCTAACACCATGATCCCTTCTGGCTATTACCGCTCCTCAAGGGTACAGGTATGGGCACAGAAACATATATAATATGTTCATACCAAAATGTGGTATCATACAAACCAATCCTTTAGTCTTCTTCACTGAGGACATCATGGATTGCATTCAGATAAAGAGCCCTTTTTGCCCAGTGAAGAATCATATACAATAGAATAAGGTGGGATTTTTCTCGCTGTGTGTGTTGGGGGGAGTTTTGTGGTAACGTGTTGCTCCTTGAATGTAAATATTCCTCTACTGTCTTATTTAAAACATTAGAGGGGGCCGTGGTGATTAAAATATATGTGTCATGGCTTGTCAAGCCTCATGACTACCTGAGTTCAAGAAACAGGCTGCTCGACTCCATTTTCCTTACTGACTGTAACAGAAAGCTAAGCTCAGCCAGTTGAATCATGAGAGCTAAAAGCCAAGTGAGGTACAGCTGGGCTCAAAAGCTGTATGTCCACATTCCATACCGGTAAGGCTGCGGGAGCAGATGGCACAGACCGGGCTACAGTGTGTTCAATATGGCCTTCTCACACCCCTTTCTCCACTCCCCTAACCCAAACCTGCATTCCTACAGGCACAAACCCCACTCCATAGTAGAATACAGTAAGGCCAGTGTTGTCTGGAGTCACAAAGTTTTATATATGATTGCTTCTAATTAAAGATCATTTAATTTTAAGAAGTTAATAAAAAGGCCATAAACCTGTATCATTCCATAAGAATGCCAAGAATCCTAAGTACCCAACTAATATTCTTCCTGAGTGACTTTTATTAAAGGCTGCCTCTACTACTTTGCCAACTAACATGTCAGGTGGCAGAAACATTCCCACCTATCACAGGCTGCTCAACTTTAAAAAGCAAAGGCAAGTGAAAAGATCTTCTTTAAGTAATCAAATCAGCTCAAATTCCTCCTGCAAAAAATCCTAGTACAAACAGACTCAAAAATGGCAAAATCAAAGTTTAAAAAGCCACTTACAGTGCCAGCAAGTGATTCAGAACAATTCTGAGAAAGGTAATATTAACATTTTAGTGGTAGAACACTTGGAGAGGAGCCAGGAAGCCTAGACTCTCTCCTAGCTAGGTCATTAAATCTTGCAGGGGGAGGGAAAGCATACACAGATAAAAACTAGTTAAATGGCATCTCATAACCAAGCTATCTTGACAGCTCTCATCTGTCAGCATAATCACTGGACAATGACGTTCTTCAAGGAGACAGGTAAGTCTCTAGGGGCTAATGATAACCTAAGTGCATGCAATTATAATCAGAATGATAACAATCAATCCCTACCCTTGGAATGGGCACTCAAATTCAACAGCTGAGAAAGCCAACATATCTGCTGCCAGGGAATCTAGATCGCCTGGATCCCCACAGCCTCATGTGCTTCTTCCCATGTATACTCTTGGTCTCCTAGAGCAGCAACTTATCTTTTAAAAAACATATTTGATCATTTTTTTGTGTAAGACAGAGTCTAAGCTCTGTCACCCAGGCTGGAATGCAATGGTGCGATCTCGGCTCACTGCAACCTCTGCCTCCCGGGTTCAAGTGATTCTCCTGCCCCACCCTCCCAAGTAGCTGAAACTACAGGCGTGCGTCACCATGCCCAGCTAATTTTTGTATTTTTGTAGAGATGGGGTGTCACCACGTTGGCCAGGCTGGTCTCGAACTCCTGACCTCAAGTGATCCACCTGTCTCGGCCTCCCAAAGTGCTGGGATTACAGGGGTGAGCCACCATGCCCGGCCTGCTCTTATATTAAATCCTCAAATTCTTATTCTCTATGTGATCTCATCTCCACCATTCTTCCTTTTTCTCACTAGCCACCGTAGCCTTCCTTGGGTTCCCTGGATGCCCTCATTTATTTATTCTCATTCGCCCATTCAATCATTCAACAAAAATTACTGAGCAAGCACCTACTACTGTGCCAGGCACTGTACTAGGCATGGGGATACAGCAATGAACAAAAGAAACAGATGCCTGCCTCATGGAACTTACATTCTAGCAGAGGTAAACAGACAATTACAAAGCAAACTTGGAGAGAAATAGAATGGGGAAAAGGTAAAGCAGGGTGAAAGCCCTGGCACATGGTAGAGGAGTATGCACAGAGCTGAAAGAAATGGCCAGAGCAGGTCCCATCAAGCAGGAGGTGTGGGAGCAGCCATGAGGGAGGCAAGGGAGTTAAGAATCTGGGCATCTGGGGGACAGTGTTCCAGGCAGCTGAACAGCAACTGCAAGGGCCTTAAGGCCGAGGAATTTTTTCTTTTTTTTTTGCTTTAATTTCTGTTTCTCATTAAATTGTTAACTGCAAAAAGATGGGGACTTAATGTCTTATCTATTCTGCTCCTCATGGGACCTCAGCACCACACACACTGCTGCCTCAACAAATACCTGCTAAATGCAATTAATGAATTAGTGTCTAAAGAAAAAACCAAAAAGCTGTCTGCAAGTAATTTAAGTGTTACTTCAGTTATCAAGGCCCTGCAGAACTTGTTGCACAGGTTTCAAATCTGCTAATAAAGGCCAGGCATGGTGGCTCACGCCTGTAATCCCAACACTTTGGGAAGCCAAGGTAGGTGGATCACTTGAGGCCAGGAGTTCAAGACCAGCCTGGCCAACAGGGCAAAACTCCATCTCTACTAAAAATACAAAAATTATCCAGGTATGGTGGCGCATGCCTGTAATTCCAGCTACTTGGGAGGCTGAGGCAGAGAATCACTTAAACCTGGGAGGCAGAGGCTGCAGTGAGCCAAGATTGCACCACTGCACTCCAACCTGGGCGACAGAGTGAGACTCTATCTTAAAAAAAAAACAAACAAAAACCAAAAACCAAAAAACAAATTTACGAATAAAGTTTACGATCAAAGTGAATTTAATGCCACTTCAAGGAAGATCCTAACAATACCAGGATGAGTCTAACTTATCAAGGCATTATCCCAGAGAGGTAAAAGCATAAAAAGTAGAGAACTATGGCCTTTTCAAGAGCATAAGGTAATCGACAAACTCAATTTATATAGAAAAATCAACAGAAAATCAGAATTCATTATTTATTCCAATTACTTGCCCCAAGCCATTGACAGGTACATTAGTTAAAAGCATCTTGAATGAACTGTTTATCTCTAACTCCACTACCATAGCCTCAGTTCTTAAGACAGAAACAGTTCATTCAAGACAACTTTGTCTTGAATGTACAGGTTTTTATCATAGTCCTCAAGCCCTTAAAGCTTGAGCTATCATAAGAGTTTCCTCATTGGTCTGTTCCAGTTCAAATCACTGTGTAAAGTGCTATGGGTTAATCTTTTTTTTTTTTTTTTTTGGACAGGGTCTCACTCTGTCACCCAGGCTGGAATGCAGTGGCGAGATTATGGCTCACCACAGCCTCAACCTCCCAGGCTCAAGCGATCCTCCTGCTGCAGTTACTTGAGTAGCTGGGACTAGATGTGTGGGTGTGCTACCACGCCCGGCCAATTTTTGTATTTTTTTGTAGAGACAAGGTTTCACCATGTTGGCCAGGCTGGTCTGGAACTCCTAGTCTCAAGTGATTGCCAGCCTCAGCCTCCCAAAGGGCCGGGATTACAGGCATGAGCCACCACACCTGACCTGGGTTAATCCTAAGACAGTTTTTACTACCACAATCCCAGTCCAATTTGACCCCAACCTTCTTTTTCACCTTCATTTCTAGCTATCCTTCAAAAAGAACTCCATGGTCCAGCTAAGTTATTCTCTGAACATGCCGTGAGCATTCCTGCCTCCACACCACCACTCTGGCTATCCCCTTATCTGGAATGCCACTGTGCCTCCTCTCCACCTCTCTGAATGTTATCAGTGTAAAATAATGCCTTCTCTGCCCATCTCTGTTATGAGAAATGCATCACCCAAGCAACTACAGCATTCATTTGGTCACACGTGCCCTTCTACATTCTCTTCTGTATCAGCAGAACTGAAAGCCTGCACACTACATTTCCCAGATTCCTTTGCCAGCTGGCTTCCACAGTTAGGTTTTCAAAGGCTGGAGACTGGTTGGCAAGTGGAAGGATAACGCCACTTTTTTCCTGTTGCTGCTCTGTCTTGGGGAGCGGCAGCGGCGGCGGCGGCAGCGGCGGCAGCAGCGGCAGCAGCAGGAGCAGTGAACCACTATAGAAGAACGCAGGCAACTACATACACCACAGGTTCCAGTACATCAGCGCAGTGCTGGCTTCTGGGTTCCTGGTGAACTGCAGCAATACAGCTCCAACAGCAGCAGCAGCAGCTCATCTGTGCATGTAGGCTCCTGGGTTCTAGCCCACAGGCAGTTTTCTCATCTCTGGATAACAACCCTCTTCTCCCTTTTGCTCCGCCTAAGCCTTTCCAACATCTTTGTAATAAATCCCTTGCATTTAAATCCCTTCCTGCTGAAACTATCTAGAGTGGTTTCTACTTTCCTGATTGGACAATAACTGATACAACAACAGAGAATGAGGAAATAAAAACAGCAATATTAACTAAGATGGAAAATGAAATATAAAATGACAAAGGAATGAGGACTAGCAATTTTAAAAAATATCCCATAAAATGAAATCCCAGAAAATTTCTCCCTAGGTATATTCCAATTAATTTTTGAGTTCTGAAAATTAAGATGCTAGTTGGCTGTGTATTTAGTTGTTTTTCTTTTTCATTTTTAAAGAAAGTAAGTATTTTTTTTGACTAAATCAAGTTTCTGCGGAATTGGGAAAATCCTTCCTTTATGTTTCCTCAGAACCTTATACACAGAGGGCACTTCTTTTTTTTTTTTTTTTTTTGAGACAGAGTCTTGCATTGTAGCCAGGCTGGAGTGTAGTGGCGCAATCTCGGCTCACTGTAACCTCCACTTCCTGGGTTCAAGCGATTCTCCTGGCTCAGCCTCCCAAGTAGCTGGGATTACAGGCATGTGCCACCACGTCCAGCTAATTTTTGTATTTTTAGTAGGGACAGGGTTTCACCATGTTCGCCAGGATGGTCTCGATCTCCTGACCTCGAGATCTGCCCACCTCAGCCTCCCAAAGTAGGCACTTCTTAGGTCATGTATCTGCCTGGTGACTGGTATAAGGCTTTGGAATTCACAGATTGTGAATTAAAGCCATGTAGGCCGGGTGCGGTGGCTCAAGCCTGTAATCCCAGCACTTTGGGAGGCCGAGACAGGCGGATCATGAGGTCAGGAGATCGAGACCATCCTGGCTAACATGGTGAAACCCCGTCTCTACTAAAAAAATTTAAAAAATTAGCTAGGCGTGGTGGCGGGCGCCTGTAGTAGGTTGAGGCAGGAGAATGGCGTGAACCTGGGAGGCGAAGCTTGCAGTGAGCCAAGATTGCGCTACTGCACTCCAGCCTGGGCGACAGAGCAAGACTCCTTCTCAAAAAATAAAAATTAAAAAAAAATAAAATAAAGCCATGTAAATGGTCACTCTAATTCTAAAAAGCAACTTGAAAACAAATCTCATCCAAAGCACTCAGCAAAGGATTCCAAAGCCCTTTCAGCCCTGAAATGTAGCCACTGGTGAGGGAAGGTGGAAGAAGTTCAACTGGCACATGGGGCAGAGATTTTTGCCTCTTCCTTGTCAAAGCTCCCCTTGACCCTGTAAAAGCTGTTTCTAGGTTTCTGTAGGGCCTCTTTTTTTTTTTTTTTGTTAAAGATCTAACCTGAAAATCCCATTACAAAAACTGCCTAGAACACAGTTTACCTTTCTTGGAAAGATGAAGAACCAGGTTAATCCGGAACACATTCAAATCCCCTGGCTCTTGAAACTCTGAGTTTTCAATCAGTTGGAGATTGCTTAGAAAAATCTCTAAGTCCTAACTAAAATTCATTTTCAGGTATTATATTAAGCCAAGATAAGGATAAAATGTTGGAGGTCGTAAAAAAAAAAAAAAGACAAAATAAACCCACTACCTTCAAGGGTTAACAACTACTAAAACTATACTTATGGCCCTTCATCACTGCATTTGCTAACCCAGCTTTCCATTAACAAAAAAAATGCCTCAAGAAATGGATACTTTGGAGAAAATAAGTGCACCCCAATAAGTGCACAAAGCAGCTTGACTCTTGCTGATTTCCAGGATGACTGATGAAAATAGGCTATCAGCGGTTGTCATTTTCATACTTCCTTTGACAACACGCTGAAGGCTGGGCGCGATAGCTCATGCCTGTAATCCCAGCACTTTGGGAGGCTGAAGTGGATAAATTTTTTTAGTTTAGGAGTTCAAGACCAGGCTGGCAACATTGCAAAACCCTATCTCTGCCAAAAGAAAAAAACAAAAAAGCACACACACACAAAATTAGCCAGGTGTGGTGGTGTGCGCCTGTAGTCCCAGCTACTTGGGAGGCTGAGGTGGGAGGATCACTTGAGCCTGGGAGGTGGAGGTTGCAGTGAGCTGAGATCACACCAATGCACTCCAGACTGAGTGACAGAGCAAGACGCTGTCTCAAAAGGAAAAACAAAAAAAAAAGACAACATGCCCAGTAGACAAATGAATGCTTGAACATTTTTAGCTGGTTCATTATTCCTTCTAAAAACCTTACCATAGGAAATCAAGCCCTACAACCCATATTAAGCATTTCTCACAGTAACCCAACAGAGCAGTTACTATTATAATCCCCATTTTACAGATGAGAAAACAGGCTTGCAGAGGTCAAAAGACTCATTCAAGATCACCCAGCTTAGTACAGCCCCAGTCGCCTGCCTCTGAGGCCCACACACGTGGGTTAACCCCAATACTGCACTGCTGCAAAGCCAGAATGGACAAAAAGAGCTGCTGCACAGCGTGAGCTTTCTGGAGAAAACAGAAGCCACTACTGCTCTAATCTACTTGCTCTTTTACCAAAGCTCTCCACTGTGAGGGAAACAGTCTCTTATGTACTTAGATGCAAAACTTCACAATATATTCCCCACAATATTTTATATAGGTACCTTAAGCTGCTCAAAGTACTATTAGAAAACTTGACTTATCAGCTTTTATTTGAGACAGGGACTTGCTGTTGCCCAGGCTGGAGTGCAGGTGCAGTGGCGCAATCACCACTCACTGCAGCCTCGACCTTCCGGGCTCAGGTGATCCACCTCAGCTGGGACTACAGGTGCACACCATCACGCCTGGCTAGTTTTTTGTAGAAACAGGGTTTCACCATGTTGCCTAGACTGGTCTCGAACTCCTGGGCTCAAGTGATCCTCCCACCTTGGCCTCCCAAAGTGCTTGGGATTACAGGTGTGAGCCACCATGTTGGGCTTCCTTATAGCTTTTTGTTGAGACAGAGTTTCATTGTCACTGAGGACGGAGTGCAGTGGTGTGATCTTGGCTTACTGCAACCTCTGCTTCCTGGGTTTAAGTGATTCTCCTGCCTCAGCCTCCTGAGTAGCTGGGACTATAGGCATGTGCCACTACGCCCGGTCAATTCCGTATTTTTAGAAAAGATGGGGTTTCACCATGTTGGCCAAGCTGGTCTCAAACTCTTGACCTCAGAAGATCCGCCCACCTCGGCCTCCCAAAGTGCTGGGATTACAGGCGTCAGCCACTGCACCTGGCTTTCCTCACAGATTTTTTTTTTGAGACAGAGTCTCACTCTGTCGCCCAAGCTGGAGTGCAGTGGCCGGATCTCAGCTCACTGCAAGCTCCGCCTCCCGGGTTCACGCCATTCTCCTGCCTCAGCCTCCCGAGTAGCTGGGACTACAGGCGCCCGCCACCTTGCCCGGCTAGTTTTTTTTGTACTTTTTAGTAGAGACGGGGTTTCACCGTGTTAGCCAGGATGGTCTCGATCTCCTGACCTTGTGATCCGCCCGTCTCGGCCTCCCAAAGTGCTGGGATTACAGGCTTGAGCCACCGCGCCCGGCCTCCTCACAGATTTTTAAACCCACCCCGGAATGGTAAGTATTCTCTTCATTCCACAGACAAGGGCATTGGGACCTGGAGACTAAATTATTTGCCCAAAGTCAGAGGATTCAATATGCTGTCTCCTCAGTGGGACTACTGATATCACCCAAGCCTCACAGAAGAAACAGAATTTCCGCCAGAGTTAACCATAAAGATCATTTCTAATTGATGGGAAATGGTCACCTTTCAACTTCAGAAACTTGCAATTAAGAATATCATTTTACTTGCCTGAGCATTAAATTGTGAGAAAATACCAACTTGCACTTTTCTTAATTTCCCAAACCATAGAAGGGATAAGATGCTCGCCCTTAAATTTCAGCTCTTTTTTTCCCCTCATCCAATTGCAAAAATCCATTTCTATTTACACAGAAAGTATACCTTTAAAAAAAAGTCACCAAAAAAATATGAAGTTCACTATTCTGGAAATACTCTTTCAAGACTTCAGGAAAAGTACCTTTCCTTCCAACTAGCAGTATTCACATAAGTCTGAAGGGTCTGGCCCACCTATAAGAATGATGGTAAGTTAAATACTATGGGAAGAAAATCAGTCTCAGACTTAAAGGAATTAAAATGCTGGTAGTAAAAATCAGTGAGTAGGTGAAAATCTAGAAAATCTATCTCCATCATCTCAATCTCAAGGACCATTACAAAATGGCAGAGTAAGACATGACATAGGAGACAGCAGAAAAAGATATATGGCTTTCCTTTCACTATAAGTATGGCCGGGCGTGGTGGCTTGCTCCTGTAATCCCAGCACTTTCTGAGGCCGAGGCAGGCGGATCACCTGAGGTCAGGAGTTTTAGACCAGCCTGGTCAACATGGTGAAACCCCATCTCCACTAAAAATACAAAAATTAGCTGGGTGTGGTGGTGCACGCCTGTAGTCCCAGCTACTCGAGAGGCTGAGGCAGGAGAATCCCTTGAACCCAGGAGGCGGAGGTTATAGCGAGCAGAGATCGTGCCACTGCACTCCAGCCTAGGCGACAGAGCGACTCCGTCTCAAAAAAAAAAAAAAAAAACCAGGATATAGCGTAAACCAAAGTCAATTACATCTAAAGTTTCAAAGGAAAAAATAAAAACTGCTCCAAGGAATGAGTCACAAAGTGATATTTTATTTATAAATCTAGAATATCTTAGAAATTTCACATCATTGATCCACTCTCAAAAACTAACCTCAAGGTAAGAATCTCACTTTATCAAGTTATTTTTTATAAGTTCACCAGACCTAAAGAAAGCTCGACTTTGTCCATGAGCTTCCAAGTAGTGTTGAAAATAATTTTCCTTGAAATCCACAGGCAAGGGATTGCATCCTAATTGCATCATTTGTTCTTTGTTTTGAGGATACTGGAGATAATTCTAAGGACAAGGCAGAAAGAGTTGTGCTTAACAATACTCAGCCGAATCACAAAATGGAGCCACTTCAAGAACAACTGCACCCTGAGTTTATGGTAAAAAAAAAAAAAAAAACCCAAATCAGTAGAGAAGTTTGGTTTTTCCCTGACAAGCAGCCTTCACCAATATGAAGTTGTATTTAAGAATAATGGCAGACACAGTCTGAAATCTTGGAAGGAAGGAAGGAAGGAAGGAAGGAAGGAAGGAAAAAGAAAGAAAGAAAACGAACGAAAGAACTTATGTTAAGGCAGAAACAAAATATCCAAAATATCCATAAATACATGGATGCCCCTGCCAAATACATTTTTCACCGGTGAAGATATTACAAACCTACATCCCAATCTAGCTGAGGGATCACTTATTGAAAGATTTAAGTCCCCAAATCTACCTAAACCCTGGGATCATTAGTTCATACTCCTATTGGTACAAAAAGCTTCTATTCAATTTTAAACTTTTAAAAAACCTAAGTCAAAACCAAGGGGGGCAAAACCAAGGCGGGAGAGAAGTATTCATAATAAACAAGTTAAGTGTGTTTTATAATCTTTAGAGTGTTTTCTCATTTGATCCTCAAAATTATCCCAAGCAGAAGTTGGTGCCCATTCTTCAGATGACAGAATCACTGCATTTTAAGGCTAGAAAGGACTAACTTCCCACCCAATGCTTCCCACTAGAAAAGAAGACGGGGTCTTGTCTCGTGGCTACCCACTATATTCCCAGGACCTAGAGTAGTACCTGATATACGGTAGATGCTCATCAACATCATCTCTATTATATGTTCAAAAAGTCCAACCCGAACAGTTTTTGAAGGTGTTAACTCCAGTTCAGAAGTGGTATGACCTGGCCAAGACCTTATGGCTGGCTATCTGTTCCCCACACTCCTGCTTCCTAATTCAGGGCAGGCTCTTCCCCCTACTCAGGTTGTCACTGAAACTCTAAGGGTTTCCCGAGCTCCCCCCCCAGAATTCACTGGCATCTGATCATTTTAACTTATATCCTTCTCCCTTACACACGTATTTGTTTCCTTCATATATATCACTCTTCATTTAGTTCTACAACCCTTTATTTAGCACCTACCATGTGCAAAGGACCATGACTGTGGAGGATCTGAAGATGAGAATCAGTGCTCTCAAGGGAGTTATAAGCCGATGAGAACTCTAAAAGGCAACACCAGGAAGCTCTGATGCACGGAGAACTGGACTTACAAATGTTGGGAGAAGAGACACTCTAGGCAGAGGAACCTCACAAACAGACAAAGCCTGAACACAGTGTTTAGGAAAAAGCAAGTGTTCCGGCCTGATTGCAAGGTGCACTGCAGAGAAGCCCCAACTTGGAATCATCCTATGGAAAGAACTATGAGGACAAGAAGCTAACAATTATTTAGGTGGTTTCTTACTTCCTCCTGATACCACTTTCCTTTATATGTGTCCCACCTCCTCCTGGCAAAAAAAAAAGGCAGCCAACAAAAACTTCTGAATATTCTCCCTGTATCTTCATTACATACTTTATAATTTGGAAAAGTACTCTCAGTAATATCTTATTATAATGGACAATTTCTGAATCAAAGGTACCAACTGTGGCTGCATACCCACACAACAGGTCAATTAACCTTTTTTTTTTTTTTTTGAGACAGGGTTTCACTCTGTTACCCAGGCTGGAGTACAATGGCACGATCACGGCTCACTACAGCCTAGACTTCCCTCCAGCGATCCTCCCACCTCAACCTCCCAAGTAGCTAGGACTATAGGTGTGTACCAGCACACATGGCTTTTTTTTTTTTTTTTTGAGACAAAGTCTCACTCTGTCGCCTAGGCTAGAATGCAGTGGTGCGATCTCAGCTCACTGCAACCTTTGCCTCCAGGGTTCAAGTGATTCTCCTGCCTGTCTCCCAAGTAGCTTGGATTACAGGTGCGCCACCATGCCTGGCTAATTTTTCTTTCTTTTTTGTTTTTTTTAAGTAGAGACAGGGTTTCACTATGTTGGCCAGGCTGGTCTTGAACTCCTGACCTAAGTGATCTGCCTGGCTCGGCCTCCCGAAGTGCTGGGATTACAGGTGTGAGTCACTGTGCCCGGCCAACACCTGGCTAATTTTCGTATTTTTGGTAGAGACAGGATTTCATCACGTTGCCCAGGCTGGTGTCGAACTCCTGAGCTCAAGCAATCTGCCTGCCTCGGCCTCCCAAAGTGCTGGGATTAAGGCGTGAGCCACCGCGCCTGGCCAATTAACCAATTCTTAATCTTTTGGCAGTTAAGAATCCCTTTGACAATCTGATAAAAACTTGAACCCTTTCTCCCAGAAAATAGAATGCACTTATACAAAATATTCAGGAACCCTGGATTAGGAACCTTTGCCCTGGCCAGGCACGGTGGCTCATGCCTGTAATCCCAGCACTTTGAGAGGCTAAGGCAGGCAGATCACAAGGCCAAGAGGTTGAGACCATTCTGGCCAACATGGTGAAACCCCATCTCTACTAAAAATACAAAAATTAGCTGGGCGTGGCAGTGCTAGCCTGTAGTCCCAGCTACTTGGGAGGCTGAGGAAGGAGAATTGCTTGAACCCAGGAGGTTGCCGAGATCGCACCACTGCACCACTGCACTCCAGCCTGGTGACAGAGACTCCATCTAAAGCAAAACAAAACAAAACAAAAAAACCTTGCCCTAGCAAAAAGCCTAAGAAAAGTGGCCAAAAATGAGAGATTGAGCCTGTTTCTAACTAGGAATACCCAACTCCCCCATTTACATAAGAAGAATACTCCTTCTTCTGCACAATGTAATAATTATCCTCAATGAATAAATAAAATGAGGGAATTCCTCCACGGTTTATAATCCTCACCTGCTAGTAACAATACAGCTTCCATTTATTGGGCTCTACTATGTGGCAGAAGTCCCGGAGGGCGGGTAACAGTTATATCACTATTTTGTATATCAGAAAACCAAGGCTTAGAGGTATCAACTGACCTGGCCAAGGCTACCCAGATGGAAAGTGGCAGAGCTGGGTTTGGAACTCTGGTATTTTGAATTCCAAAGCCCAACTATCCTACCTCCCACCAGAGGGAACCTTATTACCATACTGATTACTGGGAGACAGCAAAGAATATTGCCAAAGAGCCACAATCCAATCATTTCCATCTGCTCTTCTAGTAAGTAAACAGTCCAGTCCAAGGGTCCAGTTCAGTATTACACATCCTCTGGGCATCCAATAAATACCTCCTGAGTCACTAAGGGCAAAGAGAACCATATACTGTTGTCGACAGAAAAGTAGAGGAATAGAGTCAGTAGTTTTTAAGTGAGTTCCATTTGAATACATGTGTCACAGCTACAGCCTCAGTCACTGTCGTGTTTCCAAATGTACCTCTCCAGGTTGGCAAAAGCCCCAAACACCTGATCTGTTACACCCTCTCATGCAAAGGTTTGCCACACATCCATGAGGTAATGAGATAAATCAACAGTGAAATTTCAGTGAAACCTAGTCTAAATAACCTCTCCTGTGTTCCTATTCTACCCTGTATATCCTCCATGACTTTGGCCATGACACTATATGATAGCTGTTCCCATAAGACTAACAGCTACAATTTCTGAGCACTTACGTGTGTATCACTAAAAGCCTCTAAGGGCCAGGATCCAGTAATTTCATCTCTATGACCACTGCCCAGCATGGGCCTCAGCATATAAATATGTGACAAATGAATGAATACTTGCACCTAGAAATACAGTAATTATTATTTCAAATATAAAGACATTTTTACTAAACAATGACAGAAGAGATGAAGATTTAAGAGCCATAATACCAAGCTTCCAAAAAAGAAAGCTTATATACTCCTCCCTTAGATGTTCAACAAGAGAATTCTTTGCACCAAGGACCCCTCCAAGTAAGTATCAGGGAAAAATAAAAGGCAGGTCTCAATCTAAAACAGCAAAGTAAAACGGAGACAAAATGAGGCCATGGGGCTCCGTGTTACTCTAAGCCAGTGGTTCTAGTCTTTTTTGGGTCATGGATTCCTTTGAGAATTTGATGAAATCTACGAATTCTCTCTCTGCAGAAAATAAACAGAACCAAAAATTCAGCACATACTCACTCTGAAAGCATCACAGACACCCCTGACCCAACCCCTTAAGGGACTACAGAACTTCAAGTTCCTATAACCTTTGCTTAGAATCTGCACCTCTAGCCATGTCTCACTAGAGGCAACCCAAAACACTAACCATTTAGTTTTTCAGCGGTCACACTGTTAAAGGAAGCTGAAGCAATGGCTTTAGTACTTGTAATGTTTCACCACCTACCACAATGGCCTCTACTCGTTTCCTGATTCATGTGGTTAAGCCACACAATGGGGTGAGGATATTCTATTTTCCCCTCCTAGAAATTAAGAAATTCAAAAGCAGGAGCCATGTCTGATAGTGCTATGTATTCCACCTAGGGAGGTGGATATTTTAGATAATTAATCGCTATTGACTGGTTTACTGAAGAACAGTTTTTTGGTTTTTCTTTTTTTTTTTTGAGATGGAGTTTCGCTCGTCACCCAGGCTAGAATGCAGTGGTGCAATTTTGGCTCACTGCAACCTCCACTGGGTCCCAGGTTCAAGCGATTCTCCTGCCTCAGCCTCCTGAGCAGCTGGGATTACAGGCATCTGCCACCACGCCTGGCCAATTTTTTTTTTTTTTTTTTTTTGAGATGGAGTCTTGTTCTGTCTCCAGGTTGGAGTGCAGTGGCTCAATCTCGGCTCACTGCAAACTCCGCCTCCCCGGTTCAAGCAATTCTCCTGCCTCAGCCTCCCGAGCAGCTGGGACTACAGGCACATGCTACCATACCCAGCTAACTTTTGTATTTTTAGTAGAGACAAGGTTTCACTTGACCTCGTGATCTGCCCACCTCGGCCTCCCAGAGTGCTGGGATTACAGGTGTGAGCCACGACGCCCGGCCACATCTGGCTAATTTTTTGTATTTTTAGTAGGGTTTCATCCTGTTGGCCAGGCTGGTCTCGAACTTCTGACCTTGGGTGATCCACCCGACTCAGCCTCCCAAAGTGCAGGGGTTAAAGGCATGAGCCACCGTGTCCGGCCTAAGAACAGGGTTTTTTGTTTTGTTTTGTTTTGAGACGGAGTCTTGCTCTGTCGCCCAGGCTGGAGTGCAGTGGCACGATCTTGGCTCACTGCAACCTCCACCTCCCAGGTTCAAGTGATTCTTCTGCCTCAGCCTACTGAGTAGCTGGTACTACAGGCGCGTACCACCACCCCTGAATAATTTTTTTTTTTTTTTGTATTTTTAGTAGAGACGGGGTTTCACTCTGTTAGCCAGGATGGTCGCGATCTCCTGGCCTAGTGATCCGCCTGCCTGGGCCTCCCAAAGTGCTGGGATTATAGGCATGAGCCACCACGCCCGGCCAAAGAACAGGTTTTAAACAACCTACACATTATCTTTTATGGTAAAATGAGCTGTAAATTCACATAGTACAGGAAAAGACAATGCTACATAACTAAGCAGATTTTAAAAAACAACTTTTTCCTAAATTGGACCCCTGGGACCTTGAAATAGAAGAATAAGAGTTAGAAAACATGCTTTCTCATCTTTATGGTGCTGAGTTTATCTCTCTGACAGGGATTTGGCCATCTACAGCATATATGCTGGTACAGAGTAAACCACAGCCACCATTACCCAAGGGCACGAGGGAAGCTGCTGCCAGTGGAGCCTAAGAAGGTGTGAGCAGCAGCCTTCCTTCTTCTTGTGGTGTAGTGTGTGTGTGTGTGTGTGTGTGTGTGTGTGTGTGTGTATGAAATCTATCTATTGGCCGGGCGCGGTGGCTCAAGCCTGTAATCCCAGCACTTTGGGAGGCCGAGACGGGCGGATCACGAGGTCAGGAGATCGAGACCATCCTGGCTAACACTGTGAAACCCCGTCTCTACTAAAAAATACAGAAAACTAGCCAGGCGAGGTGGCGGGCGCCTGTAGTCTCAGCTACTCGGGAGGCTGAGGCAGGAGAATGGCGGGAACCCGGGAGGCGGAGCTTGCAGTGAACTGAGATCCGGCCACTGCACTCCAGCCCCGGCAACAGAGTGAGACTCCGTCTCAAAAAAAAAAAAAAAGAAATCTATCTATCTATATATATAAAATTGATTGATTGGAGACAGAGTCTTGCTCTATCGCCCAGACTGGAGTGAAATGGCACGATCATAGCTCACTGCAGCTTCGACCTTCCATGCTCAGTCGATCCTCCCACCTCCACCTCCTGAGTAGCTGCAACTACAGGTGTGTGCCACCATGCCCAGATAATCTTTTAAATTTTCTAGAGATGGAGTCTCATTATGTTGCCCAAGTTGATCTTGAACTCCTGGCCTCAAGCAATCTTCCCACCTCGGCCTCCCAGAGATATTTTTCAATAAAAGATTTCCTGAACAACACCAATGCCTAGTTTCCTGGGTTATATGTTTAGAGCTACAATGATGAAAAGCATAGCCCCTGCCTTAAAGGAACTTAAGCTATTGGTGGAAATAGAGTCAAGAAAACAGACAATTAGAAAGCAAGTACTAGGCCAGGCGCGGTGGCTCACAACTGTAATCCCAGCACTTTCGGAGGCCGAGGCGGGCGGATCACAAGGTCAGGATATCAAGACCATCCTGGCTAACACGGTGAAACCCTGTCTCTACTAAAAATACAAAAAATTTAGCCAGCTGTGGTGGTGGGTGCCTGCAGTCCCAGCTACTCAGGAGGCTGAGGCAGGAGAATGGTGTGAACCCAGGAGGCGGAGCTTGCAGTGAGCCGAGATGGCACCACTGTACTCCAGCCTGGGTGACAGAATGAGACTCTGTCTCAAAAAAAAAAAAAAAAGAAGGCAAAATACTAAGTACCACCACAATGGGGGTCCACTCAGCAGGCAAACTCAGGCAAGGGGCTGACTTCTGTGGGTCAGGCAAGGCTTCCTGAAAAAAAAAAAATCTAAGTCAGAGACCTAAAGAATGAAAAGGAACTAGTCAAGCTACAGTTTTTGTTTTTTAGGTGATCTTTACGTATTTTGCTTTTGGTTCGGTCGGGCAGGGGCTAGCAGGAGAATACCCCTGATGCATGAAATGGCCCAGAAGCATGGATTTTGGGGAGAGCTAGTCATTCCACATGGTTAGAGCACTGAGTTGAAGGAGGGAAGTAGGCAGATAGGCAGAACTTCTAGAGGCCCTTAGAGAAAAGCCCTACTTATAAACATGCTCCCTTGGTAAAGCCACAGCCCTTGGAAGCTCTTGCTAGTCACAGCTTCTATTTTAACTTCTTACTTTGGAATAATTTTAGATATACAGAAAAGTTGCAGATGTTACAGAGTCCTCACATACCCTTCACCCAGCTTCCCCTAATGTTCACATAACCATGATGTATTTGTCAAAACTAAGAAATTAGCACAAAAAACTAAACTACAGACTTTCAGATTTTACCAGTTTTTCCATTTATTGCCTTTTCTGTACAGGATCCAATCCAAGATCCCACATTCCACTTAAATTCAGAGGTTTTTAAAAATTCCTTTCTTTACTTCAGAGCACCACGCTTTTATCATTTTCATCAGTTTCCATGTATACTTGCCCATCCCCCAACTTCCCCAACTCACTGAGAAGGTAAATATATCCTTTCAGTACCACAATAGAAGGTACCAAGCAGACATGTTTCTGCTTTTTCAGTTTTGCTAATAGTAAATCCTCTTTAATCTCTCTCTCTTTAAAGATCCCAACCACCCCCAGAAAAAGTCAAGACAAAATCACCTGAATGCTCAATCCATCCTTAAAATTCTAGCAAAATCATCTGGGATTTGGGAAAGAAGAAAACAGTGATTCATCCTCTTTCCCACATTTTCACTAAGGATTCTTAAGCATTAGGATAGAAATTCAATCGTATCGCAACAATCATTATAAAGACACTTTACCAGTATTTAGTCATACTTCTGTTACATTTATAACCTACGTTCTAAGCCTCCTCCATTCTCCTAAAACTCCCAAATCTACAACAACCTTGAGTAAAGCCCGATTTCTAGAATCAAGGGTGAATCCTGTGCAGAAATCATTGTAATGCTAATACAAACTGGCAATTTATTCTACAATTAAAAAATACAACTACTAACAATGGTTACCCCTGGGAGGAAGACTTTAAGGAATACTTTAACTTTCCTTGTATTTCAGCTAGTGAAAGCATTCAACAAATACATAAAGAGCACAGCCCTATGTCAGAGTTAGAAGTAGGAAAAAAAGAAAAGAAAAAAAAAACCTCCCTTAGGGAGCATAGTTTATATCTGCACTGCTTCGGCCATTTAAAGTTAAACTAGGCCGGGCGCGGTGGCTCAAGCCTGTAATCCCAGCACTTTGGGAGGCTGAGACAGGCGGATCACGAGGTCAGGAGATCGAGACCATCCTGGCGAACACGGTGAAACCCCCGTCTCTACTAAAAAATACAAAAAACTAGCCGGGCGAGATGGCGGGTGCCTGTAGTCCCAGCTACTCGGGAGGCTGAGGCAGAAGAATGGCGTAAACCTGGGAGGCGGAGCTTGCAGTGAGCTGAGATCTGGCCACTGCACTCCAGCCTGGGCGACAGAGCGAGACTCCGTCTCAAAAAAAATAAACAAATAAAATAAAGTTAAACTAATAAATAATTAAATAAAAATTTTAAATTTAGTTTCTCAGCCCCACTAGCTACATTTCAAGTAGCAACACGTGACTGGTAGTTACCATAATGAACAACGCAGAAAGTTCTATTAGACGAGGCTGATGTAAAAGAAGACCTGATGCTAATTCAACCTTGGAAACAGAGAGGAGGCATTTGAAATGAGCAGCATTAAGGCAAGCACTCCAGGATGGAGGACAACAACATACACCACTGGCCTCCCTGCAGCATCACGCAATACCCAGTCTCCAAGGCTCTTCCCCGAAGTCAGAAGGAGGCATTAGAGAAATGAAATGGGTGACAGGCTTTGATTGAACTTTAAGATAAGCTTAGATAAAAATACCCTAAAATGAAAAAATCACATTATAAAAATCTATTTACAGCTGGGTGCAGTAGCCACCTCAGCAGTAACTCAGGAGCCTGAGGTGGGAGGATTGCTTGAGCCTGGGAGTTAGAGCCCAGTCTGGGCAACATAGCGATAACTCATCTCTAAAAAGGTAAAAATTAAAAAACTTAAGATTAAAAAAATCCAATTAGGACCTCACTAAAAAGGTGGAGGGGAAAATGGAACTGGAAATAACTGCTAGATCATTCTGGAAATCTTTAACAAGTAAGCTAAACTAGAGATCAAGAGGACAAACCAAAGAATGTACTATGCCCATCCAAAAACCTTCCAGTGAGAGAAACATTTCCCAATGATCAAGGTTAGTATGTGAAATCACAGGCATTAACCCCACATTAATAAAAACAAGTAGGGCCAGAGAGAGAGGAGGGAGGTGAGGAGAAGAGAGAGCACACAAACCCAGACTAGTACTTTCTAAGTGGGGAGTAGTTTATTATTTTGCTTCATCTGAATCCTTCGTTTACCTCACCTAGCATATATGGCCTTAGTTTCCTATTCTGAGTAATGGGTACAACAAGGATAGCACCTACTTAATTGGATCATTATGTGGATTCCCTGAGTTAATACACGTAAACTACATAAAACAGTGCCTGGCATATAGAAAAGATTAAGGAAATATTTGCTATTATTATTGCAAGAGTCACAAACTATCTCTGAGGATCTAGTCTCACTTGTCCAAAAGTAAAATAATTTCCCTAAGGGTGAGCTCACAGGGGAATGAGATGTTGTGTTGACTATAAGAAGGGGCGCTTTAGAAAAGTCCAATCCAACCTAAGCTGAAACATCTTCCAATCATGTCCTGTGAATTATTACTGATAATGTCCAAAGCCATGAGGACATCTGAAATAACTTCTGTAAGCTTTAGGATTTAGACATAGAACCCTGGGCTAGGCACTGTGGCTCAAGCCTATAATCCCAACACGTTGGGAGGTCAAGGCAGGAGGATCACTTGAGACCAGGAGTTTGAGAGCAGCCTGGGAAACATAGCAAGATCTCATCTCTACTAAAAATTTTAAAAAGTAGCCAGGCACGGTGGGTGCATACTTGTAGTCCCAGCTGAGGCAGGAGGATCATGTGAGCCCAGAAAGTCGAGGCTGTAGCAAGCCATGATCATGCCACTGCACTCTAGTCCTTAAACCTGTAATCTTAGTACTTTGGGAGGCCTAGGCAGGGGGACTGCTTGAGCCCAGGAGTTCAAGACCAGCTGGGGCAACATGGCAAAACTCCATCTCTAAAAAAAATACAAAAGTTAGCCAGACATGGTGGCACATGCCTGTAGTCCTAGCTACAAGTGACACTGAGATGGATCATTTGAGCCCAGAAGGTTGAGACTGCAGTGAGCTGTGAGCATGCCACTGCACTCCAGTCTGGGCAAGAGACCCTATCTCAAAAGAAAAAAAAAAAAAAAAAAGGATATTATCATTATTTTATAGATGAGAAAACTAAGGCCACAAAAAGTCAAATAGCTGGCCTGTGGCAGAGATGAAGAGCAGTTGGAACACATACAACATTTTTTCAACTCGCCATCTTATATTGGTGCAGTTTATGGGGCCCCAAATCAATTGCAATATTAACAGCAAACATCACTGCTCACAGATGACCATAACAGAATAAATGCCTGTGGCAGTTTTCCTCAGCCTATCTTTAAAATGAGAATTATAAGCATATACCTACATATGTCCCTATAAGGCAGCTAGTTTCCTCGGGAAGGGATATCTTTTATTCTGAAGTTAGATCCTTTTTTGTTGTTGTTGTTGCCCAGGCTGGAGTGTAATTGGCACAATCATTGCTTACTGCAGCCTCCAACTCCTGGGCTCAAGCAATCCTCCTGACTCGGCTTTCAAAAGTGTTGAGGTTACAGGTGAGGTGTGAGCTACCATACCCAGCCAAGATCCTACTTTTTATGAAATAATGGTGGGAATAATTTTTCTTTTTTAAATGCTCTCCTTGGCAAAACTAAAAACTAGTAAACTCGTATAGCCATACTATGTTTTTTTGAGATGGAGTCTCACTCTGTCACCCCGGCTGGAGTGCACTGGTGCAATCTCAGCTCACTGCAACCTGTGTCTCTCAGGTTTAAGAGATTTTCCCGCCTCAGCCTCCCAAATAGGTAAGATTACAGGCATGCGCCACCATGCCTAATTTTTTGTATTTTAGTAGAGATGGGGTTTCACCATATTGCACAGGCTGGTCTCGAACTCCTGAGCTTAGGCAATCCACCCACCATGGCCTCCCGAAATGCTAGCCACCGCATCTGACCGGCATAAGACATTTTATTGCCATTCCTTTTACTGCGCTTCAGATACTATGTGTATGTGTGTGTGTGTGTGTGTGTGTGTGTGTGTGTTTTTAATTGAAGGTCATTGGCAACCCTGCCTTGAGCAAGTCTATCAGCACCATTTTTCCAATAGCATATGCTCACTTCCTGTCTCGATGTCACATTTTGGTAATTCTTGCAATATTTCAAACTTTTCCATTATTATTCTGTTATGGTCATCTGTGAGCAGTGATGTTTGCTGTTAATATTGCAATTGATTTGGGGCACCATAAACTGCACCAACATAAGACGTATAAGACGGCAAGTTGAAAAAATATTGCATGTGTTCTAACTGCTCCTCATCTCTGTCTCTGTTCTCTGAGACACAAGGATGTTGAAATCAGGCCAATTGTCCGGGCATGGTGGCTCATGCCTGTAATCCCAGCACTTTGGGAGGCCAACGGCGGGTGGATCACCTGAGGTCAGGAGTTCAAGACCAGCCTGGCCAACATGGTGAAACTCTGTCTCTACTAAATGAAAAATACAAAAATTAGCTGGGCATGGTGGCGCATGCCTGTAATCCCAGCTACTAGTGGGGCTAAGGCAGGAAGATCACTTGAACCTGGGAGGCAGAGGTTGCAGTGAGCCGAGACTGTGCCACTGTACTCCAGCCTGGGCAACAGAGCGGGACTCTTTAAAAAAAAAAAAAAAAAGAAATTAGGCCAATTTATAATCCCACAATGGCCTCTAAGTGCTCAAGTGAAAGGAGGAGTCACATGTCCCTCGCTTTCAATCAAAAAAGCTAGAAATGATTGAGCCTAGTGAGAAAGACATGTCAAAAGCCAAAGCTGGGCCTCTTGTACCAAACAGCCATGTTGTCAATGCAAAGGAAAAGTTCTTGAAAGAAATTAAAAGTGCTACTCTAGTGAACACATGAGTAATAAGAAAGTGAAACAGCCTGCAGCCATAAAAAACAATGAGTTCATGTCCTTTGCAGGGACATGGATGGAGCTGGAAGCCATCATTCTCAGCAAACTAACACAGCAACAGAAAACCAAACACTGCATGTTCTCAGTCATAAGTGGGAGTTGAACAATGAGAACACATGGACACAGGGAGGGGAACATCAGGCCTGTCGGGAGGTGGGGAGCAAGGAAAGGGAAAGCATTAGGACAAATACCTAATGAACGTGGGGCTTAAAACCTAGATGACAGGTTGATAGGTGCAGCAAACCACCGTGGCACATGTATACCTACGTAACAAATCTGCACATTCTGCAGATGTATCCCAGAACTTAAAGTAAAATTTAAAAATAAATAAATAAGGCCGGGCGCGGTGGCTCAAGCCTGTAATCCCAGCACTTTGGGAGGCCGAGACGGGCGGATCACGAGGTCAGGAGATCGAGACCATCCTGGCTAACACCGTGAAACCCCGTCTCTACTAAAAAATACAAAAAAATTAGCCGGGCCAGGTGGCGGGCGCCTGTAGTCCCAGCTACTTGGGAGGCTGAGACAGGAGAATGGCGTAAACCCGGAAGGCGGAGCTTGCAGTGAGCTGAGATCTGGCCACAGCACTCCAGCCTGGGCGGCAGAGCAAGACTCCGTCTCAAAAATAAATAAATAAATAAATTAATTAATTAATTAAAGTGAAACAGCCTATTGCTGATATGGAGAAAGTTTGACAGGGTGTAGTGGCTCATGCCTGTAAACCTAGTGCTTTGGGAGGCCAAGGCGGGACAACTGCTTGAGGCCAGGAATTCAAGACCAGTGTGGTCAACATAGGCCGATACTGTCTGTACAAAAAATAAAATAAAAATTAGCCAGGGATGGTGGTACATGCCTGCAATCCCAGCAACCTGGGGGGTTGAGGTGGGAGGACTGCTTGAGGCTGGGAGGTTGAGGCTGCAGTGAGCCATAATAATGCCACTGCATTCCAGCCTGGGTGACAGAGTGAAACCTTGTCTCAAAAAAAAAAAAAAAAAAGAAACAGAAAAGAAAAATGAAGTTTGTTTGAGTGGTCTAGACAGAAGATCAAACCAGCCACAACATTCCCTTAAACCAAAACCTAATCCAGAGCAAGGTCCTAACTCTCTTCAATCCAATAGGGTTGAGAGGTGAGGAAGCTGCAGAAGAGAAGTTGGAAGCTGGCAGACTGGTTAACAAGGTTTAAGGAAAGTAGCCACCTCCATAACATAAATGTGCAAGATGAAGCAGCAAGTGCTGATAGAGAAGCTGCAGCAAGTTATCTAGAAGACCTAGCTCACCTTGATGAAGGTGGCTACTGTAGACAAAACAGCCTTATGCTGGAAAAAGATGCCATCTAGGACTTCCAGAGCTAGAGAGAAGTCAATGGCTGGCTTCAAAGCTTCAAAGGACAGGCTGACCCTTGTTAGGGACAAATGTAGCTAGTAACTTTTTAAATTGAAGTCAATGCTCATTTACTATTCGGAAAATCCTACAGGCCTTAAGAATCATGCTAACTGTACTCTACCTGTGCTCTATAAATGGAACGAAGCTTGGATGACAGTACATCTGTTTACAGCATAGTTTACTGAATATTTTAAGCCCACCATTGAGACCTACTGCTTGCAAAAAAAGATTCTTCTCAAAATACTACTGCTCATTGACAAGGCACCCAGTCATCCAAAAGCTCTGATGGAGATGTACAAGATTAATGTTGTTTTCCTGCCTGCTAACACAACATCCTTTCTGCAGCCCATGGATCCAGGAGTAATTCAGACTTTCAAGTCTTATTACCTAAGAAACATATTTCGTAAGGCAACACTGCCATAGTGATTCCTTTGATGGATCTGGGTAAAGTCCACCTTCTGAAAAGGATTCACCATTCTAGATCCCATGATCCCATCAAAAACATCCACTTGAGCCAGGCACGGTGGCTCATGCCTGTAATCCCAGCACTTTGGGAGGCCAGGGTGGGTGGATCACGAGGTCAGGAGTTCAAGACCAGCCCTGGCCAACATGGTGAAACCCCACCTTCACTCGAAATACAAAAATTAGCCGGGCATGGTGGCATGCACCTGTAATCCCAGCTACTCGGGAGGCTGAGGCCAGAGAACTGCTTGAAACCGGGAGGTGGAGACTGTGGTGAGCTGAGATCACGCCACTGCACTCCAGCCCAAGTGACAGAGTGAGACTCCATCTCAAAAAAAAAAAAAAAAAAAGGAACATCCATTTGAGAGGCTGAGGCAGGAGGATCCCTTCAGGCCAGGAGTTCAAGACCAACCCAGGCAATGTAGCAAGCCCCCCATCTTAAAAAAAAAAAAAAAAAAAAAATTAGTCCAGCATGGCAGCATATGCCTGTAGTCTCAGGTACTCGGTAGGCTGAGACAGGATCCCTCGAGCCCAGAAGTTCAAAGTTGCAGTAAGCTATGATCACACCACTGCATTCCACCCTGGGTGACAGAGCAAGACCTCATCTCTTAAAAAAAATAAAAAGAAAAAGAAGATTCACGAGTCATGAGAGAGGTCACAATATCAACATGAACAGGTATTTGGAAGAAGTTGATTCTAACCCTCACAGACAGCTTTGAGAAGTTCAAGACTTCATTGAATGAAGTCACCACAGATGTGGTAGAAAGTGAACTACAATTAGAAATGGAGTTTGAAGATGTGACAGAATTGTTGCAATCTCATAATAAAACCTGAACAGAGGAGGAATTACTTTGAGATGGAGTTTCACTCTTGTTGCCCAGGTTGGAGTACAATGGCGTGATCTCAGTTCACTACAACTTCTGCCTCCCGGGTTCAAGTGATTCTCCTGCTTCAGCCTCCCGAGTAGCTGGGATTACAGGCGTGCACCACCATGCTTGGCTAATTTTGTATTTTTAGTAGACGGGATTTCTCCATGTTGGCCATGCTGGTCTCAAACTCCTGACCTCAGGTGACCTGCCCACCTCAGCCTCCCAAAGCGCTGGGATTACAGGCATGAGCCACACGCCCAGCCAGGAATTGCTTCTTATTGGTGAGCAAAGAAAGTGAATTTTTTTTTTTTTTTTTGAGACAGTGTCTTGCCCCATCGCCCAGGCTGGAGTGAAGTGGTGCAATCTCAGCTCACTGCAACCTCCGCCTCCAGGTTTCAAGCAATTCTCATGCCTCAGCCTCCCAAGTAGCTGGGATTACAGGCATATACCACTGTGCTGGCTAATTTGCGTATTAGTGGAGATGGAGTTTTACCATGTTGGTCAGGCTGGTCCCTAACTCCTGGCATCAAGTGATCCGTCCGCCTCGGCCTCCCAAGGTGCTGGGGGTTGGCCACTGTGCCCAGCGATTATTATTACTATTACTATTTTTGAGACAGAGTCTAGTTCGGCCACCCAGGATGGAGTGCAATAGTGTAATCTCAGCTCATTGCAACCTCCGCCTCCTGGGTTCAAGCGATTCTCCTGCCTCAGCCGCCTGAGTAGCTGGGACTACAGGTGCTCACCACCATGCATGGCTAATTTTTGTATTTTTATTTATGTATTTATTTTGAGATGGAGTCTCACTCTGTTGTCCCGGCTGGAGTGCAGTGACATGATCTCGGCTCACTGCAACCTCTTCCTCCCGGGTTCAATTGATTCTTCTGCCTCAGCCTCCTGAGTACCTGGGATTACAGGTACGTGCCACCACACCTGGCTAATTTTTGTATTTTTAGTAGAGAAGGGGTTTCACCATGTTAGCCAGGAAGGTCTCTATTTCCTTAACTCGTGATCAGCCTGTCTTGGCCTCCCAAAGTGCTGGGATTACAGGTGTGAGCCACCGCACCTGGCCATTTTTGTATTTTTAGTAGAAACAGGGTTTCTCCATGTTGGCCAGGCTGGTCTTCAACCCCTGACCTCAGATGAGGTCACCTCGGTCTTCTAAGAGCTGGGATTACTGGCATGAACCACCATGCCTGGCCCGCCCGGCAATTTTTTTTTTTTTTTTTTTTTTGAGACGGAGTTTCGCTCTGTCACCAGGCTGGAGTGCAGTAGCGGATCTCAGCTCACTGCAAGCTCCGCCTCCCGGGTTTACGCCATTCTCCTGCCTCAGCCTCCCGAGTAGCTGGGACTACAGGCGCCCGCCACCTCGCCCGGCTAGTTTTCTGTATTTTTTAGTAGAGACGGGGTTTCACCGTGTTAGCCAGGATGGTCTCAATCTCCTGACCTCGTGATCCGCCCGTCTCGGCCTCCCAAAGTGCTGGGATTACAGGCTTGAGCCACCGCGCCCGGCCCCGGCAATTTTTTAAGATGGAATCTACTCCTGGTAAGGATGCTGTGAACACTGTAGAAATGACACCAGGGATTCAGAGTATTACATAGCTTAGCTGATAAAGTAGCAGCAGGGTTTCAGAAGATTGACTCTAATTCTGAAAGAATTTCTATTGTGGATAAAATGCTATCAAAGAAATCTTTCATGAAAGTAAGACTCAATGAATGTGGCAAACTTCACTGTTGCCTTATTTTAACAAACTGCCACAGCCAGCCCAACCTTCAGTAACCACCACCCTGATGAGTCAGAAGCCATCAGCATCAAGGCAGGACCCTCCACTAGCAAAAAGGTTATGACTCACCAAAGGCTCAGATGATCACTAGCATTTTTTAAGCAATAAGGTATTTTTACAGGAGGCTGAGGCCAAGGAATCACTTGAGCCCAGGAGGTTGAGGCTGCAGTGAGCTGTGACCACACCACTGCACTCCAGGCTGGGCAACAGAGTCAGACATCTCAAAAACAACAACAACAACAACAAAACAACAACAAAAAAGGAAGTTGGGGGAGCTGGGCACCGTGGCTCCTGCCTATCAACCCAGCACTTGGGGAAGCTGAGGTGGGCAGATCACTTGAGGCTAGGAGTTTGAGACCACCCTGGCCAACATGGCGAAACCCTATGTCTACGAAAAATACAAAAATTAGCCAAGCATGGCGGTGTGCGCATCTCTAGACCCAGCTACTCCAGAGGCTGAGGCACAAGAATTGCTTGAACCCAAGAGGCAGACGTTGCAGTGAGCCGAGACTGTACCACTGCACGTTAGCCTGGGTGACAGAGTGAGAGTCTGTCTGAAAAAAATAAAATAAATATTAGGTCAGGTGCGACGGCTCATACCTGTAATCCTAGCACTTTGGGAAGCCGAGATGGGTGGATCACTTGAGGCCAGGAGTTGAGACCAGCCTGGTCAATGTGCAGAAACTGCATTTTTACTAAAAATACAAAAAATTTAGCCAGGTGTGGTGGTCTGCATTTGTAGTTCCAGCTACTCAGGATGCTGAGAGAATTGCTTAAATCTGGGAAGTGGAGGCTGCAGTGAGCACCACTGCACTCTCTAGTCTGGATAACAAAAGAAGACTCTGTCTCAAAAAAATATATATAAAAAATAAAAAAATTTAAGCCGGGAACAGTGGCTCATGCCTGTAATCCCAGCACTTTGGGAGGCCAAGGCGGGTAGATCACCTGGGGTCAGGAATTCGAGACCAGCTTGGCCAATATGATGAAACTCCATCTTTACTAAAAATTCAAAAAATTAGCCAGGCATGGTGGCAGGCACCTGTAATCCCAGCTACTTGGGAGGCTGAGGCAGGAGAATTGCCTGAACCCGAGAGGCAGAGGTTGCAGTGAGCTGAGATGACACCACTGAACTCCAGCCTGGGCAACAAGAGCGAAACTCTGTCCCCCTCCTACAAAAAAAAATTGATAAAATATTTAAAATTTTAAAAAGGTATTTTAAAATTTATATACCCTTTTAAAGACATAATGCTACTGCACACTTAGACTACAGTATGGTGTAAAGATAACTTTTTTTGTTGTTGTTGTTGAGACGGAGTCTCGCTCTGTCGCCCAGGCTGGAGTGCAGTGGCCGGATCTCAGCTCACTACAAGCTCCATCTCCCAGGTTTACGCCATTCTCCTGCCTCAGCCTCCCGAGTAGCTGGGACTACAGGCACCCGCCACCTCGCCCGGCTAGTTTGTTTGTATTTTTTTAGTAGAGACGGGGTTTCAGCATGTGAGCCAGGATGGTCTCGATCTCCTGACCTCGTGATCCGCCCGTCTCAGCCTCGCAAAGTGCTGGGATTACAGGCTTGAGCCACCGCGCCCGGCCGATAACTTTTATTTCTTAATTTTTTTTATTATCACTTTTTGAGACAGTCTTGCTCTCATTGTCCAGGCTGGAGCACGATGGCATGATCATGGCTCACTGTAACCTCCACCCCCCAGGTTCAAGCAATTCTCCTGCCTCAGTCTCCCAAGTAGCTGGGATTACAGGTGCCCACCGCTATGCCTGGATAATTTTTGTATTTTTAGTATAGGCGGGGTTTCACCACTTTGGCCAAGCTGGTCTCGAACTCCTGACCTTCGGTCATCAACTCACCTCCGCCTCCCAAAGTGCTGGGATTACGGGCATGACCCACCACACCCGGCCAAAACATAACTTTTTTTTTTTTTTTTTTTGAGACAGAGTTTTGCTCGTTGCCCAAGCTGGAGTGCAACGGCACGATCTCGGCTCACCGCAACCTCTGCCTCCTGGTTTCAAGTGATTCTCCTGCCTCAGCCCACTCAGTAGCTGGGATTACAGGCGCACGCCACCACGCCTGGCTAATTTTGTATGTTTAGTAGAGATGGAGTTCCTCCATGTTAGTCAGGCTGGTCTCAAACTCCTGACCTCAGGTGATCCACTTACTTCAGCCTCCCAAAGTGCTGGGATTACAGGCATGAGCCGCTGCGCTCGACTAAAACAACTTTTATATGCACTGGGAAACCAAAAAATAAGTGACTGGCTTTATTGCCATACATGCTTTATTGCAGTAGTCTGGACCTAATCCCACACTATCTCTGAGTTATGCCTATATTTATTTTCCTACCACTATATTCTTTAGCTGGTCTCTTAAAGCCAAGTCTGGCCAGGTTGCTCACACCTGTAATCCCAGCACTTTGGGAGGCTGAAAAGGGAGGCTTGAGTCTAGAGTTCAAGACCAGCCTGGGCAACACAGCAAGTCCCTGCCTCTGTGAAAAATTAAAACATTTAGGCTGGGCACGGAGGCTCACCCCTGTAATCCTAGCACTTTGAGAGGCCAAGGCGGGAGAATCATGGTCAGGAGTTCAAGACCAGCCTGGCCAATATGGTGAAACCCCGTCTCTACCAAAAATACAAAAATTAGCCAGGTGTGGTGGTGGGTGCCTGTAGTCCCAGCTACATGGGAGGCTGAGGCAGGAGAATCACTTAAACCGGGAGGCAGAGGTTGCAGTGAGCCGAGATTGCGCCACTATACTCCAGTCTGGGCAACAGAGTGAGACTCCATCTCAAAAGAAAACAACAACAACAAATTTAAAAAAAATTAGCCGGGCTTGGTGGCATACACACATCTGTTGTCCCAGCTACTCAGAGGCTGAAGCAAGATGATTGAGCCTGTGAGGTAAGGCTGCAGTAAGGTGTGATAATGCCACTGTACTCCATGGAGCATGGGTGAGACCCTGTCTCAAAAAAAAAAAATTAAAAAAAAAAAAAAGCCAGGTCCAGGTAGGGCAGCACTAATAATGACATACAGTAAGCATATTAACTAGCACAGTTACCCTATGAGTAACCACTACCATATTCTCCTTTTTAATAGACGACGTGCCTAAGGTACCAAGAGTTTAAAGGGCTTTGTCGGAGGGTGCAGAGCAGGTAAGAGGTGGGACTGGGACTCAAACCTAAGCCATGTGTCATGATGAGAAAAAGAGTAATGGAGGCCTCAACAAATGTGGACAACTGCTATTTGGCCTATGACCTGGTGTTAACATTTAGGTGTATGAGACACTTTCTGATAAGACCTTCAAACTATCTGCTACCTGGGGGCAAATTACAAGTTGTACAAAGACCAAGAGATAACAAATCAATAGCATGTGCTGCTCCACTGATCCAAAATTTCATCATGCTGTCTTTGCAGCACTCTCACATGCTCACTTATCTGAACATTTTAATTACCTAATTGCTCTCTTTCATTCTTCCAGCAAAATCAAAGGTTACCAACTTCAGTGTTATGTTTACTCTTGGCATTTAGTTCTCAAAAAATAAAAATAAAAAGACCGTGGCAAGCAAAACAGACATTTAAGCCCATTTTATAGACAAGAGAATTTGTCCTAAGTCACAAAGTTGGTAAGATGCAAATGAAAACTAACAATAGATAAGTTTCTTTCCTCTACATGGCTTGAGGAATCCCAATAATCTGAAGACTGAAAGGCGACAGACTTCATCTATTCCAGGGTTCTCTCATTCAGAAACTCATACCTTTATTCAGCGAAGACTGAGCTCCTACTGACCTGTCAGGTCATGTTCTAGGTGATGTCACAGAACAAATGGAGGAACAAAAGACAAAAATCTCACAGAGCATCCAAAATGCTTTATTTTGCAATTTCTTCCTGATGCCTGAACACCAGCCTCCTTGAATTGAAGATCTGTTACTCTCCCCAGCAACAGAAAGAATGATCAGTAAACATTTAATAGATGTATGTGTAGACGTCTTGTTAAATAAAAACAACAATAAAACCAAATGGGGTAAACTTTAAAATTATTGTTTATTTAAGACAAAACGAGACTGAGCGCGGTGGCGCATGCCTGGAATTCCAGCACTTTGGGAGGCCCAGGCAGGCGGATCAAGAGGTCAGGAGTTTGAGACCAGCCTGACCAACATGGTGAAACCCCATCTCTACTAAAAATGCAAAAATTAGCTGGGTGTGGTGGCGTGCACCTATAATCCCAGCTACTCAGGAGGCTGAGAAAGGAGAATTGCTGGAACCCAGGAGGCGGAGGTTGCAGTAAGCCAAAGATCGCATCATTGCACTCCAGCCTGGGCAACAGAGCAAGACTCTGACTCAAAAAAAAAAGACAAAACATAAAACATGAGCTTGGATCACTTTCTTTAAAAGTTCTTTTTCATAATAAGATGAAATCGGTCTTCCTAGTCAATGCATTCTTGCATTGAAATGCTTAGTCATACATAATTCTTTAAGATCAAGGAAAAATAATTAGGCCACTGGCCTTCTAAATTTTTTACATTCTGCGAAAGAAACAGGGTGTTCCTTGTGTTACCTGTAAGGGAAGAAGTGCTTTTGTTTTCTTTTTCTTTTTTTTTTTGAGACGGAGTCTCGCTCTGTCGCCCAGGCTGGAGTGCAGTGGCCGGATCTCAGCTCACTGCAAGCTCCGCCTCCCGGGTTCACGCCATTCTCCTGCCTCAGCCTCCCGAGTAGCTGGGACTACAGGCGCCCGCCACCTCGCCCGGCTAGATTTTTGTATTTTTTAGTAGAGACGGGGTTTCACGGTGTTAGCCAGGATGGTCTCGATCTCCTGACCTCGTGATCCGCCTGTCTCAGCCTCCCAAAGTGCTGGGATTACAGGCTTGAGCCACCGGGCCTGGTCGAATTGCTTTTGTTTTATAAACGGCATATAAATTCTCCGAGAGAGGAGGAGGCATGTTTTGTGCCCTGTAAACCTTGTGGATACCCATACCTCTACCTCTATCCTCTGAACTACAAAGAACTAGTTTGTTCCCTCTTCTGCTCAACACTTTTGCTAAATTATTTAAATAAAATTAATTAAAGACAGGACTTCAACACAGGACTTTGGGAAAAAAAATTTTAATAGCTTAGCTTAGCCGGGCAAGGTGGCTCACGCCTGTAATCCCAGCACTTGGGAGGCTGAAGCCGGCTGAGGTCAGGAATTTGAGACCAGCCTCACCAACATGGAAAAACCCTGTCTCTACTAAAAATACAAAATCAGCCCAGTGTGGTGGTGCATGCCTGTAATCCCAGCTACTCAGGAGGCTGAGGCCGGAGAATCACGTGTACCCGGGAGGTGGAGGTTGCAGGGAGCCAAGATTGTGCCATTGCACGCCAGCCTGGGCAACAAGAGGAAAACTCCGTCTCAAAAAAAAAAAAGCTTAAATATTAAATTTAAATCTTATTAAAATGTTTTTGGCGCATAAAAGGGAACACATAACTAATTTTATAGCCATTCCCAACTTCGACCAATGGCTTTTTTTTTTTTTTGAGATGGAGTTTCACTCTGTCAGCCAGGCTGGAGTGCAGTGGCACCATCTCAGCTCACTGCAACCTCCACCTCCTGGGTTCAAACAATTGTCCTGCCTCAGCCTCTCAAGTAGCAGGATTACAGGTGCCTGCCACCAAGCCTGGCTAAATTTTTTTTGTATTTTTAGTAGAGATGGGGTTTCACCATGTTGGCTAGGGCAGTTTTGAACTCCTCAAATGATCCGCCCACCTTGGCCCCCCAAAGTGCTAGGATTACAGGTATGAGCCACTGTGCCCAGCCTGCTTTTTTTTGAGACAGAGTCTCACTCTGTCACCCAGGCTGGAGTGCAGTGGCGCGATCTCCGCTCACTGCAAGCTCTGCCTCCCGGGTTCACACCATTCTCCTGCCTCAGCCTCCCGAGTAGCTGGGACTAAAGGCGCCTGCCACCACGCCCGGGCAATGTTTTCATATTTTTGCGAAAATATTTTTAGTAGAGAGGGGGTTTCATCGTGTTATTGATCGAGGATGGTCTCGATCTCCTGACCTCGTGATCCGCCCACCTTGGCCTCCCAAAGTGCTGGAATTACAGGCGTGAGCCACTGCGCCCGACCCTGCTCCTTTCTCTTAAAACAAGCACACTTCGGGGATTAGAAGAGAAACTTGTTTAAAGATAACCAAGGGTTCAGCTCTATCCATCTACCATGGAGTAGATTTGAATTATCTTCATCTCTGGGCTGAGATCACACTGGGCGAAACCATTCTGGAAAGTGTGTAAAAAAAGCATTCTGGAAACTGTAAAGTCGGCCAGAAAAGGCAGTAGGGAGCAGAGACTCTGGGCCAGTCTGCTTTGGGGACCTACTAGCCATGTGGCCTTGGGCAAGTCCCCTCTCTGGAACCTCGGTTCCTCATCTAGAAGGTGAGAATACCACCTACCCCAGAGGGTTATTGTGAGGAGAATATGAGATAATGTTTCGTTGTCTTCTGGTATGTAATAAACAGGTCACTGTTGTTATTTGGTAATATTATTAGTAATTAATTTGATTATTCTCTAAGAAAGGGTGAATGTCTTACCTTCAAAGATACTAGAGTCCAACAGATCTTACCATGGCTAATTTATTGCTTTTTGGCTCAATTTTTCCTTCATATGTTTATAAGAAAAGCCAAACACAAGACGACCACATTACAAAAAAAAAAACTTGTTTAATCTTTTTTTCCCTGAATCAGAAATCGTAAAATCATTGTGGAAAGCTTGGGAAAATTCAAAAAAAAAGTTTTAATCACCCATAATCCTACAACACAGAGTTAACTAATAACACTTCAGCATATTTCTTCCACTTTTTCGCATATATATTTTAAAATAACTGGACTCATGCTGTTTATAGTTCTATATCCTATTTTTTCCCACATTTAATTTTATTTTGTGTGCACTTTCCCATGTCAAGTATTCTCAAAAACATACTTTTTTAATGACTCCATAACCTTTCCATAAAGCAAACCATTCCCCTAAGGTTAAAACATTTAGATTTTTTTTTTTAAATGTATAAACATCCATATAGTTAACATAGTTAACATTTCTTTTGTATACAATCTTGATTCACATCTCTATTTCTCGGTCCCTATAGATTTTTTTTTTTTTTTCTGTGAGATAGAGTCTCACTCTGTCGCCCACGCTGGAGTGCAATGGCGTAATCTCCACTCAATGCAACCTCTGTCTTCTGGGTTCAAGCGATTCTCCTGCCTCAGCCTCCCGAGTAGCTGGGATTACAGGCACCCACCACCATGCCTGGCTAATTTTTTGTATTTTCAGTAGAGATGGGGTTTCACCATGTTGGCCAGGCTGGTCTCAAACTCCTGACCTCAAGGGATCCTCCCGCTTAGGCCTCCCTGAGTGCTGGGATTACAGGCATGAGCCACCGCACCCGGCCCTCTATAGATTCTTATAAGTAGATCAAGGATTGTATGTTTCTTAAAACATTGCTGGACGGGCACGGTAGCTCACGCCTGTAATCCCAGCACTCTGGGAGGCCGAGGTGGGCAGATCACCTGAGGTCAGGAATTCGAGAACACCCTGGCCAACGTGATGAAACCTCGTACCTACTCAAAACAACAACAACAACAAAAAAAAAACAAATATATATATACACACACATAAATATATTACAAAAATTAGCTAGGCATGGTGGTGGGTGCCTGTAATCCCAGCTACTTGGGAGGCTAAGGCAAGAGAATCCCTTGAACCCGGGAGGTGGAGGCTGCAGTGAGCCAAGATTACGCCACTGCACTCCAGCCTGAGCAACAGAGCAAGACTCTCTCTTGGAAAAAAAAAAACAAAAAACAAACAACAACAACAAAAAAAACAGGCCGAGTGCGGTGGCTCACACCTGTAATGCCAGCACTTTGGGAGGCCAAGGCAGGTAGATCACATGAGGTCAGGAGTTCAAGACCGGCCTGGCCAACATGGCAAAACCCCATCTCTACTAAAAGTACAAAAATTAGCCAGGCATGGTGGCATGCGCCTGTAAGCCCAGTTAATGGGGAGGCTGAGGCAGGAGAATTGCTTGAATGCGGGAGGCAGAGCTCACAGTGAGCCGAGATCATGCCACTGCACTCTAGCCTGGGTGACACAGCAAGACTCCATCTCAAAAAACAAACAAATAAAACATTGCTAAACTACTTTCCTGAAAGTTCACACTAGTTTGCAGGCCTGATAGTAATTTCAATACCAGTTCCATTTCACTCTCATCAGCATCGACCACTATCTCTTTTCTTTTAATTTCCACAAACAGAGACCAAAATAATCTGGAATTACAACACGAGTAGAAAAGATCTGTTAAAAGAATGCTTTCACACTTGTGATAATTTACGCAATGAAATCACCGTTATCCCATTCTTTATCAGGTATTTGACCCTGCCCAGATGGGTAAAGTTAGAAACATCCTACATGTTCACATTTGTATATTAAAGTAATAATTGAAGTGCCTTACATAGACTAGACTCTCAAATAATTTCCAGCTCAGTAAGAACTATGTAGAAAAGGGAATCATGCCCCATCATATGAAAAAGGGGCTTGTACAACATGCAAAAAATTCAGAAATGGACACTTAAGATTTATGTACTTTTCTACATGTAGATTATACTTTAATTTTTTAAGAAAAAAACTTAAAAGGGGATTTGTACACAAGAAAATATATACACCTTGTATATACATAACATCAAATCATAACAACTTTAGCTAAGGCTGCCATTTTTTAAGCCTTTGTGGTTATTGAGTGGCTACTACTAGGTACATGCCAACAGCCAAGACCCACTCCACAGCAGTCAGGAGTCTTCTCTTTTTCCTCATTTATCAAAGGTTTTATCTACATTCCTCAATTGACTGACCAATCAGGGGAAGAAATTTCTTATACGTCGGCAGCATTAAAAAATGTACACAGTGGGCCGGGCACGGTGGCTCAAGCCTGTAATCCCAGCAATTTGGGAGGCCGAGGCGGGCGGATCACGAGGTCAGCAGATCGAGACCATCCTGGCTAACATGGTGAAACCCCGTCTCTACTAAAAAAATACAAAAAACTAGCCGGGCGAGGTGGTGGGCACCTGTAGTCCCAGCTACTCGGGAGGCTGAAGCAGGAGAATGGCGTAAACCCGGGAGGCAGAGCTTGCAGTGAGCTGAGATCCGGCCACTGCACTCCAGCCCGGGCGACAGAGCGAGACTCTGTCTCAAAAAAAAAAAAAAAAAAAAATGTACACAGTGATTTCAGGCCATTAAAAAGGTTACTATAATATAACAGCAGCATCCACCAGCCTCTACCTACAACGTTAATAGGCATTTCTGAAAAATAAAGATCTAGTGATACATTTTATCACCAATCATTTAGGTAAGCTATTCCCAGTGAAATAATTCCCTTGAAGTGAAAGCTACTCTAGCAGAAGATGCAGATTTCAAGAATCTAATAATCTTGTATTAACGCAGTGCTGACTTTCATTTGTACACAATTTGTTACTGAACAAAGAACTCTTTTTAATTGCCCATGGCAATTAATGGTAATCATTTTCCTTTGTCTCATTCCTAAGTAGTGCAGGCTGCAAAAGATAAAGCCACAGTTTTGACCTTTCTTTTAAATGAAAATGAGGAAAAAGTACAATGCAACTATATACATACACAAACACACAATGCAAGTACATATACACACACATACACACACACACATATACATATATATAATTTTTTTTTTTTTTTTGAGACAAGGTCTCACTTCATCACCCAGGCAAGACTGGAGTGGCGCGATCATGGCTCATTACAGCCTTTACCTCTGGGGGCTAGGTGTTTAGGTGATCTGCCCACCTTGGCCTCCCAAAGTGCTGGGATTATAGGCGTGAGCCACCACACCTGGCCAACTATATATATACACCTCAGGAGGCTATTAGCTATAACTAACCACCATACTTTTAGACTAACATTTTTTTAAATGCAAAAAGTTACTAAATAAAGTATCATGGCCCTATGGAGAGGCTCAGGCCTGTAATCCCAGCACTTTGGGAGGCCGAAGCATAAGGATCACCTGAGGTCAGGAGTTCAAGACCAGCCTGGCCAACATGGTGAAACCCCATCTCTACTAAAAATACAAAAAACTAGCCAGGCATGGTGGCGAGCGCCTGTAGTCCCAGCTACTTGGGAGGCTGAAGCAGGAGAATCACTTGAACCTGGGAGATGAAGGTTGCAGTGAGCTAAGTGAGCACCACTACACGCCAGCCTGAGTGACAGAGGAAGACTACGTCACGAGAAAAAAAAAAAAGTATCATAGTGAGCTCCACATAAATAACTCAAGAGGAAAGATGTATTTCTATCTGTATGTTTCTTTTTTGTATTTTTAATTGTAAATTGACAAATTGTAGTTGTATATATTCTGTGCATATATTTTTAGTTGCCTACCTAAAGAAAATATCTCAATTTGTAGCTACCCAAATACTTTTCTACTTGCTGAAAAAAATGTAGATTTAAGGAGTTATTACATGACCAAACATCTCTACCTTCTTCCTGTTAGACTAGTTTACTTACAGTTTTGTTACACCTGTGTTTGAATCCAGGTCAGAAATAAAATGCTCAACTTTTCCAAATATGCTGGCTAAAAAGGCAAGCTGGTACTTGTGGTGTAAATTCTTTTCAAAATACTGTGATACGGAACCTACTGTGTGCTCAAATCTCTGAATATGAAAGTCTTCAAGACTGTTAATACAGGATTATGTCCCAAGGAGCCAGATACCAATCAGAATAGTCTATTCAACATTTACTTCCCTTCACCCTATATAGTTAATTGTTTACAACTGACTATAAATTCCTTAAGGTGATGAACTATGCTAATTATTATACGCCCAGAGAGGCAACGTAGCCTAATAAAATAAACACAAATTTTGAAATCAGACAGATCTGGATTCTTAACACTGCCTTACTACTTATTAACTGTGTCATCATGATCAAGAAATTTATAATACAGCAAATACGTGGATTAAAGTATCCTGGGCCAGGGCCAGGCGCAGTGGCTCACGTCTATAATCCCAGCACTTTGGGGGGCCAAGGCGGGTGGCTCACCTGAGGTCAAGAGTTCGAGACCAGGCTGGCCAACGTGGCAAAACCCCGTCTCTACTAAAAATATAAAAATTAGATGGGCATGGTGGGCGTGCGCCTGCAATCCCAGCCACTTGGGAGGTTGAGGCATGAGAATAGCTGAATACAGGAGGCGGAGGTTGCAGTGAGCCGAGATCTCGCCACTGCACTCCAGACTGGGCGACAGAGCAAGAGTCCGTCTCAAAAAAAAAAAAAAAAAAAAGCTGACCAGGACAGCACGCCCTCTAAGCACTTAAAGTCTGCAAATGGCCATTACAGTTGGTACAAACATCTAAAAAAAAAAAGACTCTGGCACCTGTTTTATCTTCTATCAACATAGATGCAATGGGGACCTACCAAGTACAAAGTATTCTGCTAGGTGTGGTGGGAAATCAAAGATAATGTAAGAGGCTCCTCATCCTCAGGAGTTTACTATCTATCCACAGAGAGATGACAATCTATTATTAGCCACAACATAAGGCAGAATTGGGAACTAACTAGTATAATCCCTTCATTTTTCAAACGAAGGAAATGTAGTCCAGAGAAATGAAAATGATTTGGCTAGTTACACGGCTAGTAAATGGCAGGGCTAGGGCTAGAACCCAGGTTTCTTCAACATTCTTTACATCATAGGAAGTTGCCTCTCAGTTGTTCAAATTCAATTACCAATTTACTACAGTCGCCAGGATGAGGACATCATCCAAGTAAGAATGCAGAGATATTAGGAGAGCAAAAGGGGCAGGAAATACCTACAGATCTATAATATAACAGTCACAACTGCTGCAAAGTGCATAAAAAGAAAATGTTTGTTTCAATAAAGGAAAATGAGAGAGGCAAGTCTGGCTATTTTCAACTAAAATAAATATTACTTTCCTGTAATGACACTTCATGGCTGAAAGTATCTGGTTCTCTGCTAATACATCAACTTAATGGCATTTCTCAATATCAGAGAAGCAAATAAATGAAAATTAGATTGACAGATGCCAAAAGTTATCTTCAAGAATTCTTCATAGATGAAGCCTGATAAAGCATTGGATCAAAAGTTAAATAGAAAGAAACTTCCAGGAAGATGAACATGAATTATTTGTTTGCATTTCTTAATGCCAGGAATACAAGTGCTATTCAGACCATTGCTGTTTGAGAGCCTAGGTCAACAATGACTCAGCTTGAAAAATTCCATATTGTTTTTAAAAGAGATATATGGTTTTAGTTATGTAGCTAATATAATCTGGGTAATCCCATCCCCCTAAATTATAAAGTAATTTCCATGTGAATGGTTGAAAAACAGGCAGTGTTTCTTTTATATCTGAAAAAGTATACAACAAGGGTAATCCAGTTCATTTTACTGCGTCTCCCAGGGAAAGAGCGCCCTACACAAACTCCGGGTTACAGGACTTGTTGACAGGCAGCTGGGGATTGGCAGGTGAGGGAGGAATCAAAGAGCAGCAACAGGAGCTTAGTCCTAAGCCCCAGCTCTAACTTGGTAAGTGACCCAGGACAACAAGAATGTACAATCAGACCTGGACAGCACACGAGGCTTCAGACTAGGAAGGTGAAGCCCAGAGAGGTAAAGCAATTTGTTCAAGGTCCCAAGTAATTAGGACAAGGCCTAGATCAGAAGGCAGGTCCCCGCCCTTATGTAAGTGCAGTACTTTTCTGCTGTGGCAGAAAGTCTGTCACAATGCGTTATGCCAGCCTTCCATTCCTCCATCTGTAAATGAGGAGGCTAGACCAGGCACGGACTTTCACACTGAGTTCTAATGAACGCAAGGCGTCAAAGGAGGTATTTCTGCTAGTCACCTTCTCTTTTCGTGCAAATAATCTCAATTTTAGCCATTTTATAGATCGTGAAAAAGAAATCTTACCAACTGGACATCATGGATAGTGCCGTGATGAATAACAGAAGATTTTTTTAAAAAAGGAAGGCCGGGCATGGTGGCTCAAGCTGTAATCCCAGCACTTTGGGAGGCCGAGACGGGCGGATCACGAGGTCAGGAGATCGAGACCATACTGGCTAACACGGTGAAACCCCGTCTCTACTAAAAATACAAAAAAACTAGCCGGGCGAGGTGGCGGGCGCCTGTAGTCCCAGCTACTCCAGAGGCTGAGGCAGGAGAATGGGGTAAACCCGGGAGGCGGAGCTTGCAGTGAGCTGAGATCCGGCCACTGCACTCTAGCCCGGGCAACAGAGCAAGACTCCGTCTCAAAAAAAATAAATAAAAAAGGAAAAAATAGGTCAGGTGTGGTGGCTCATGCCTGTAATCCCAGCACTTTGGGAGGCCGAGGCAGGTGGATCACTTGAAGTCAGGAGTTCAAGACCAGCCTGGACAACATGATGAAACCCCATCTCTACTAAAAATACAAAAATTAACCTGGCATGGTGGCGCATGCCTGTAATCCCAGCTACTTGAGAGGCTGAGGCAGGAGAATCGCTTGAACCCGGGAGGCGGAGGTTGTGGGGAGCTGAGATTGCGCCACTGCACTCCAGCCTGGGCAACAAGAGTGAAACTACGTCTCAAAAAAAAAAAAAAAAAAAAAAGTCAAGACGACTGTGTAAAAATCAAGACATTGTTTCTTTAGACTGCCAGGTGGTGACTGACAATAGTCATGGCAGATCACAGGAAGACCCTGCAAGCAGCCTAACACCTCTTAGGAGACCACAGTGGACCAAAGATGGGAAGCAGACCAGACTAGACGGAGACCAACAGCCACTCCAATCTTTTCAATCTCCAACTATATTGACCTGATGCCTCACCTCCTCACATGCAGACTCACCAAACATCTATCAAGCTATGGTTTACTGTCACCTGTGCAGCCCCCACCCCTCCCAGGCTGTGTCCTTTGCCAAAAGTCACCATCAAGGTCCATGGATCTGCCCATGAATCTGCAAACCAACAACTTCTTTCAACTTCTTCTCTTCTGGATCAAGAAGAATGAGTATGTTCTGATTTGTCACCACCGTCCTAAATATGTCAACCTTCATCATGCCAAGGAAAATGGGGGGCAGGTAAAAGGAGGGGGGGCATGGCCAAAAAAAGGTTAGTTGAAAACAAGATGATGACTTAAACGAGGAACTTTGATCAGATTAGTTTTTAAAAGTCTTTACAAAGATTTCCTAGGCAGGGCAAGAGCCCTTGAAAACATGTCACTACACTGAAAGCAGTTGTCTACTGCCATCTCCTGCTCCAGCCCCCCGACTCCAAATGGCATATTAACTGTGCCAGAAGGCCAAGGCTACCACCTCACATTTCTGTAGCATCCAATTCCATCATGAAAGCAAATGTCAATGCTGGAGTTGGGGCCTCTGCTGGCCTCAGAGAAATCTGACAGTCTTTAAGAACATCGGTTAGCAGTGCAGGTGGAAAAATCAGCTGTTTATTCTGTGTTTCCTCTCTCCCTATTATGTAAACTTAGGCTTTTGGCATGCAGGACCTTTTTATGCTGCCAATGATATTAAAACTCTGGGACACACATTTAAGCAGTACTGCATACACAGTTGTTTTTATTCTTAATTATCTGTCACTTCTATATTAAGAATAAAAAACAAAACGACCATTGATACTAACATGGGTAACACAAACTCTAAGATAAATTCAGGAAATTAATCATGATATACAAGGCTAAAAATTCACCAACGGAAATGAATCAAAAATCTTTTAAGTCAATAATGGTGAAAACCCATGCCATACATAGATCATTAAAATTACCAGATTCTGTCAGAAAATTTTAAAAAGTTCAAGGAGCCATACAGATCTACTATCAGCCCTCTTCACTGTCTCATATACAAATGCCCTAATATTTGATGAGTGAATGGTCCAGTGAATGTTTTTTATTTCAAATGTGTCCACACAGAATTATTTCTAAATAAGTACTAAAATAAACAAAGTTTGATCATAGCTCAGTTAAGAAAGTCCTTCCAGTAAATGCTCCTTCACAGTTGGATGGCTACTTTAATATACAATTGCCCTGGGCCACAGCAGGGAAAAAAAATCAGGCTTTTGATTTACTTAAGAAATAAAATAAATAAACCTAGAACATGCAAAAGATCCCCTTTCCCAAGTTAAGGAAGGAAAATGGTTGGATAGATTTTCTGTAAAAACCACCTTTACCCCTGAATGAACTTCCTAAATCCGCCCCCCCGCCCAACCATATAGTCATTAAAGAAAATCGCTCAGGAATGGTAGCTAAGACGCATTTCTCAGATAATAAGACTAAAAATCCAATCACATCCGCCAGTTCCTGGCACCCTTTTCTAACTCTACCAAACCAGGTCACTCAAAAAGCTTAAGGAATGTCAGTGCCCACCCACACACCCCTTGTACACCAATGAGCCCCAGAATCTAGCATGGATCTGCCCAGAGGCACTCAGCTCCTGTGGCAGGGAGAGCCTGCAATACCAGAGGGCAGAAATCTGAGTGACACTTGGCACTCTCTCTTTCAACAAACAACCGCAAAGTGCTTTCCAAACCCAAGCCCTCACCATTTTGAAGACCAGGAAGCTGGAGCCTTCCCTGGAGCAGAGGTGAAAAAGAAATAAGCCCACCTTCCCCATCCCCTCCCCCAAGGTCACACTGCAAACCAGAGGCCATTAGGGAAGGCAAGACTGTAGCTTCCCTAGGTCCAAGTGTGGCCATAAACCCCAGTGGGATCGGGAGAATCCGAGAACTGGCATTTCCCCAGCTAGAGGTAAAACAAAATGACTTGTCAGCTGGGGGAAAAAAAAAACACACTCCTAGGGGTGCTGGCTTAGAGGTGGAATAGGAGAGAGGGTACTGTATGCAACCGCTCAGAGAAAGAAAGAGGGAAAGTGAGAAAGAGAATAAAGATCTGTGAGCAGCTGCAATCCCCTTTTCCAAAGGACACAAAGCTGCAGAGCCCAGAGATCGGAAGGGGGAGAGCAAACAGCAGAGAAAACAAAATGGGGCAATGGACAGAGATCTACCTCCCCCCACACTACTAACCTAGTGGAAGTGGGAGAAATGGGGGAGACACTCCCAGACTCCAGAGAGCAGTAACAATCAACCAATCCCCACCTATTTACCCAGATCTCTCAGGATCCCTGGGGATAGAACCCTCAGGGTTAGGGCGCAGAGAGAGATTCTGCAGTCTCAGAGCCTGAGAGCCTAAGGCCCAATCCAGCCCCTTTGCCTCTGCAGCAGAGGGATGGAGAAGAGAGAAAGACATGTCTGAAAGGGGAAGTGCTCAATGGGGAATGGGTGGGCCACGGGTGGTGAGCTGCGATGAGCAGGTCTGATAGGAACTAAATGGGAAGAGAAGGAGCCTGCCAAGATACAAGGGGAAAGAGAAAAAAAAAAAAAAAAGGTGAGGAAGGAAACAAGTTCAAGAGGAACAGAACTGGGAGAGGGATATCAACGAAAGGGGAGTAAGGGGAGTAAGAATCTATCACAGCACTGAGGCAGCTCCAAGAGGAAGGTGGGGGGATACATAGGAAAAAATGATTAAGAAGACATCTTAATGTCACAATCGGAGGGAGTGAGAACTCCAAAAGAAGACAAGAGGCAGGGCAGTGGAGGGTGGGCAAATAAAGCAGAGTGAAGGGGGAGGGCTGAATCAAAATGGTGGGGGGAAGAGAATGTCATGTGGAAAACTTAAGACTCGGGAGGGAACAGAGAGGGGACACAGTGACAAGAACCCCAGTGTTAAAGGACCGCTCCAAGCGCGGACGGCAATACAGAAGTTAAAAACCGGTCTAAAAATATGCGGGCAAGTGGACAGCTCCGAAGGAACCGAGCTGGGGAGGGAAACACTAAATAGAGGATGGGGCAGAATTGAAAAAAACGAGGAGAAAGTGCAGGTACAAAATGGATCTAGGGGCAGGTCTGTGAGATGCAGAACGGGAAGGGGATGGGTGACCAGCCCGGGAGGTATCAGAGGTATAGTGACGTTAAAGGGTATGTCTAAGGGCTAAAACGGGGAGGAGAGGAGTTGGAGCAAAGGGGACAGGAAGCAGTTTTTAGGCAGAGAACTGAAGGAGAGACAGGCCAAAGAAAGGAGTAGCAAATGAATGCAGTAGCTCAGAGGAGTGCCAAAAAGAAGGTGGGGTAGAGAGGAAACCTCCAAGAGAACACTGGGGCTGAAACTGAAGGCAGTCTGAGTTAGGGACAGATCAGTTGAGTGAATAGCAGAAATGGGAGACCTGCAGAGTCAGAGAAGCAGGAGGAGGCTGCTTCTCGGGAAGGCAGAGTCAGAAGCAAGCAGGTGAGGGCAGAGCAGCAAGATCTGAGGTCGGGCAAGGGGCAGAGCTGAGAGGCAGAAAGGTATGGAAGAGAGGAAAGGGTCTGAATGGCAAACGTAACAAGAGCTGAGAAGGGGAAGAGGCAAGCGCTGTGCAGCCAAGCCCGAGGAGATCAGGGGAATGAACTGGGGCACGGAAGGGTCAGAAGGCCAGCCGAGGGGCATCCCGGGGTGCAGCAGGCTCTGTGAGAGGGCAGACAGAAATGCAGAGAGTTGGGCCCACGAGGAAACCGGATTAAGTCCAAGTGGAAGACCTGGGGCAGCAGTGCCTGGTTGAATAGGGGTCTCAGATGGATCTCCAAGGGGTTAGAACCGCAGGTCCTAAAGGGACAGCTCCCAGGGTGCAACATATTCTGAGACAAGAATAATAGCACAGCAGGTAGGTCAAAGAAGGGGCCGAGGACAGATCTGAAGGGTGGTGAGAGCAGAATCGAGAAGAGGCAGAAGGGTCACAGATCTCAAAAGTGGAAGCCACAATTAAGGGATGCAGAATGGTCAATGAGAAAAAGGTGGGTCCCAGGAGCACTGCAGAGCCCGGGAGGAGCGAAGGGCATTATGGAGGGGTGGAAGAGGGAAGGGGGTCGCAGAATTGGAGCCGGTTGGCTGAAGTCAGGGAGGCTCTGAGGCAGACACCGAGATCCCAACGGGTCGGGGGTGGGGGCGGCGGCGGGGACAGCAGGGCTGGGGCGGGCAGGGGTAGGTCCAAAGGGCAGAAAGGCCCCACGGGCCGGGCCGACGCGCGAAGCGACGGGGACGGCGGGGCCCGGGGGGCTGGGGGGGCCGCTCCTCCCCTCCCCCTCCAGCTCCTCCATTGTTCGCGGGCTCCGGGCCCCGCCGTCCCCGCCTCCCCCTGGACCCCGCAGCGGGGCGGCGCCCGGCCTCGCCGCCCGGGGCCCGTGAGCTCGCGCACTCACCAGCTGGGCGCCCTCAGCGCGGCCCCGGCCTCCAGGATCCCGGCAGCAACGACGGGGGCCCCGGCGCCATGTTCCCCTGCTCCTAGTCCAGCGGCGGCTGAGGCGGCGGCGGCGGCGGCTCCGGCGGCGGGGGGCCGGGCGGACCCTCCCTCGCGGGTTCCCTCCTCCGCCTCCTCCACCTCCTCCTGCCGCCGCGCCGCGGCTCTCCCTCGGGGCGGGGGACGGGGAGGGGAAGGGGGGAGGGGCGGGAACCAGGGGGAGGGCGGACCAGCCTCGCTCACTCCCTCCCTCCCTCCCTCCCTCGCAATGGCGGCAGTGGCGGCACCTCCTTCCTGCGACGGCCGCTCCCGCGCGCGCGCCCCCTCGCTACTGCGCGTGCGCGGCGCGTGGACCGTTGCAGGGGTATAACGGCCCCTGGGCGCGCGCCGCGAAGGGACAACCAGCGAGGCAGTGGGGAGAGGTCAGAGCGCGTGCGCACCTGAGGGGCTCACTGCCACCGCCGCTGCCTGAGGTCAGGAACGGCCGCGGACAGTGCAGTGCGCGTGCGCCCTCAAAAATGCAGCTACTGCGGCGGCCGCCGTCGCGACTGAGCGCTAGGCGAGCTGCAAACGAGCAGAGGGAGCGGGGTGGGGGAGCGCGCGTGCGCGGGAGGCTGCCAGCCGGCGCAGCTGTTGGCGCAGGGCAGAGGGAGTGGCCCGCAGGAGGTGCGCGCGTCTCCGCGCGCGCCTCAAGCAGCCGATCTGCCACCTCGCGCTGGCTTCTGGAGAAAGCCGAAGGAGAGAGGCATGGCCCGGTTTTGGGGGTGGGGGGCGAAGGGCGCGATCCCGCTCGCGCGGGACCTGAACAGCCAATGGGAAGCAATGGGAGGTGGGTTTGCCGCGCGAGCCGCAGCCCCCGGGATAACGGAGGAGGCCAGAAGGAGCGACGTAACGTGGGGCGGCGGGGCGGGGGCTGAGAAGGAGGGAGCGCACCAGAGAGGGAGTTGACTGGAGGCTATGAGGAGGCGTGGCCCGCCTCAGCCCAATCCGAGCCCCGCAATTCGTCGTCCCGGAAGAAGAGGCGGGGATGGAGAGCGCGTGCTCTTTCTCCTGGCTGTGAAGAAAATCTGCAGCCAACGCGCGTCCTTGCAACTTGTTTTTGGTTCTGTGATCGCCTGATCCCCAGGAGAGGGAAGACGGCCTGGTACTGTGTGCAGCCCAAGCCTGTCACTTAGCATTGTGCAAATGACTACAAATCAAATGTCAATTCGGGCGCCTGAAGGGAAAAGAGTAGTGATGGGAGAGGGCACCGCTGTAACCCTTGACTCCTCTGAACTGAGGAGGTGTTCCTTTGGGACTCCTCCGGAAGTACAGATCGTGGAAGATGAGCTTCCCGGGCGCCGAGCCAATATTTGTGGAATGCATGAAGAAAGGCTGTTTCCTATTACATTTGGCATTTCTGCCATCTGTCTCTTCATCTATAAAATGGGATAATAATCATACCTCTCTCGTAGGGCTGCTGTGAAAATTAAATAGATTGTATTTTGTAAAGCTCTGGAAATCAGGCCTTGCATATAGTAAGCGCTCTGTAAGCGTTGATAAATAAAATTACATGGGCTTGTTTATTCCATCAATAAAGCTTTACATGGCCGGGCGCGGTGGCTCACGCCTGTAATCCCAGCACTTTGGGAGGCCGAGACGGGCGGATCACAAGGTCAGGAGATCGAGACCATCCTGGCTAACATGGTGAAACCCTGTCTCTACTAAAAAATACAAAAAACTAGCCGGGCGAGGTAGCAGGCGCCTGTAGTCCCAGCTACTCGGGAGGCTGAGGCAGGAGAATGGCGTAAACCCGGGAGGGGGGGCTTGCAGTGAGCTGAGATCCCGCCACTGCACTCCAGCCTGGGTGATAGAGTGAGACTCTGTCTCAAAAAAATAAATAAATAAAGCTTTTTATATTAAAGGATTTTCCTTTTTTTTTTTTTTTTAATGTAGCACTTTTAGGGCCGGACGTGGTGGCTCACGCCTGTAATCCCAGCACTTTAGGAGGCCAAGGCGGGCAGATCACTTGAGGTCAGGAGGTCGAGACCAGCCTGGCCAACATGAAACCCTGTCTCTACTAAAAATACAAAAATTAGGTGGGCGTCGTGGCGGGCGCCTGTAATGCCAGCTACTCGGGAGGCTGAGGCAGGAGAATGGCTTGAACTCGGGAAGGAGAGGTTGCAGTGAGTCGAGATCACACTGGACTCCAGCCTGGGCAGCAGAGGGAGACTCCGTCTCAAAAAAAAAAAAAAAAAAATACTTTCAATGCATTCAATCGGATTTTTAGATGTTAGTGGCTTGAAACAACAACAACAACTTTTCTTTAAGCACTGTGGGGCTGCCAAATCGAGTGCGTGGGCTGTCATTACAAACCGTGGTGTGTAAGGGACTTTTGAGATTATTTGAGGAGACACAGGAAAGACAAGGTGGGGGGCAGTGAATTCCTGATACCCGTACTTCAAATTAATGTCGTTAACACCTATGCAGTGTTCCAGGTCTTTTCAATCTTAAATTTGTGAACTGGCAGCACCTGGAGAACAAGGACCATTGGGCTCATGCTGGATCCCCCAAACCCCTTGGGAGCCCATCAGCTCTGATTTACCCTTCGACTCTCAGCTTGAAGTCACCTTCTCAGGGTAGTCTCCCAGATTTGGCCTAATCCCTCATTCTTTAATAATAAAAATGAGTACTCTGTGCCAAGCAACAGTCTTTTTTTAATTTTTTATTTTGAGACAGAGTCTGGGATTACAGCTGGGATTACAAACTTGTGCCGCCATGCCCCACTAATTTTTTTTTTTTCTTCAAGACGGAGTCTTGTTCTGTTACCTAGGCTGGAGTGCAGTGGTGCAATCTCAGCTCACTGCAACCTCCACCTCCCGGGTTCAAACGATTCTTCTACCTCAGCCTCCTGAGTAGCTGGGACTACAGGCGCCACACCTGGCTAATTTTTGTATTTTTAGTAGAGACAGGGTTTCACCTGTTCAGAGGAGGCTGGTCTGGAACTCCTGGCCTCAAGCTATCCACCCATCTCAGCCTCCCAAAGCCTGGCCACAACTTTTTTTTTTTTTTGAGATGGAGTCTCACTCTGGCATCCAGGCTGTAGTGCAATGGTGTGGTCTCGGCTCACTGCAACCTCCACCTCACAGGTTCAAGCGATTCTCCTGCCTCAGCCTCCCGAGTAGCTGGGACTACAGTTGCGTGCCACCACACCTGGCAAATTTTTGTATTTTTAATAGAGATTGGGTTTCACTATGTTGGCCAGGCTAGTCAACATTCTTTTTATTTGTTTTTTTTGTGGATTTTTTTTTTTTTTTTTTTTTTGCGACAGGGTCTTGCTCTGTTGCCTAGGCTGGAGTGCAGTGGACCAATCATGGCTCACTGCAGCCTCAGCTTCCTGGACTCAAGCAATCCTCCTGAGCAACTGGAACTACATGACCTCACCATGACACTTGGTCAAATTTTTTTTTTCTTTTGGTAGAGACGGAGTCTTGCTGTGTTGCCCAGGGTGGTCTCAAACTCCTGACCTCAAGCAAGCCTCCTGCCTTAGCCTCCCAAAACGCTGAGTTTACAGGCATGAGCTACCATACCTGGACATGCCAGGCAGCAGTTTTTTTTGTTGTTGTTGTTTTTTGTTTTGCTTTGTTTTGTTTTTTTGAGATGGAGTCTCGCTCTGCCGCCCGGGCTGGAGTGCAGTGGCCAGATCTCAGCTCACTTCAGCTCACTGCAAGCTCCGCCTCCCGGGTTCACGCCATTCTCCTGCCTCAGCCTCCGGAGTAGCTGGGACTACAGGCGCCCGCCACCACGCCCGGCTAGTTTTTTGTATTTTTTAGTAGAGACGGGGGGTTCACCGTGTTAGCCAGGATAGTCTCGATCTCCTGACCTCGTGATCCACCCGTCTCGGCCTCCCAAAGTGCTGGGATTACAGGCTTGAGCCACCGCGCCCGGCCCAGGCAGCAGTTTAAAAGCACTTTAGACCCATTAACTCACTGAATCCTCACGACAACCTTATGAGTAAGTGATAAGATACAGAGAGGTTACACAGCTAGTAAGTAGAAGGTTTGAGATATAAACCCAGACAACTGGGTCACGTTACTACACATAACATTTCTTCAGGGTTCAGGGTTTGCAGTTCTGTGTTGGATCCCAGCACTTTGGGAGACTGAGGAAGAAAGATCACTTGAGTCCAGGAGTTCAAGCCTTCAGTGAGCTATGATTGTGCCACTGCACTCCAGCCTGGGCCACAGGACCAGACCCTGTCTCTAAAAAGATGAAATGAAGTTCTGTGTTGGTATCACCATTTTGTGTGTGAGCCCTCTGAAGGCAGGGGACTCTGGCTGGTTCCAAAGTCTGGCAAATGACCCACAATTAAAATTTGTTAATAAATAAAAATGAACGAGTCGGCCAGGCGCAGTAGCTCAGGCCTGTAATCTCAGCACTTTGGAGGCTGAGGTGGGTGGATTGCTTGAGGCCAGGAGTTCGAAACCAGCCTGGACAACATGGCGAAACCCTGTCTCTACAAAAAATACAAAAATCAGCCAGGCATAGTGGTGCATGCCTGTAATCCCAGCTACTTGGAAGGCTGAAGCAGGAGAATCACTTGAACCCTGGAGGCTGAGGTTGCAGTGAGCCAAAATCGCACCACTGCACTCCAGGCTGGATGAAAGAAGGAGACTCCGTCTCAAAAAAAAAAAAAAAAAAAAAAAAATCCAATGCTAAACAAGGGGGTGGTAGGCACTGGGGACATGGTAGCCAGAGACAAAGTCGTTGTCCTTCTAGCCTTCTTTGAGATGCTAGCTCAGATGTCCCCTCTTCCAGGAGGCCTTCTCTGATGCCACAGGCTGGGTCAGCTGCTTCTTCCAGGCTCCCACAGTCCCTTTAGGTCTCCCGTCCAAGCCCTGGCCACCTTGGGTGGTCCATATCTGGTGATAGGTCTTTCCCATCGAACTGCTAGGCCCCTGAGGGCAGGGCCAGGGCTGTCTCAGTCATCGTAGACGTCTCTAGCGCGGATCCAGGCAGAAGGCAGGGGCCCAGGCATTGTTTTACTGCGTGAACGGAACCATCAAGGGGTGCATTCCCAGCTCTGCAATTTTTTCCAGTGCGCAAGAGGGCGGACAGTAGTTGAGCAAGTCAACCACAGGAAGCGGGCTTCCCTGGGGGCAGCCGCCTCCGCGCACCCGGCTAGCCTCCACTCCAGGATAAATAAACAAACGAGTAAACAATTAACCGACACAGAGAAGTGCGGACTGCCGGCTTGGGTCGCTGTCAAGATTTCCCAAGCATCGCCCTAGGGGCCCGAATGTCTGGAGGTCACATCAACGCGAGAGCCGTCGGGGTTGGTTGATAAGAGGCGGGCGTGGGATTCTGGACCTGCATTGGAAGCCTGCACAGGCAGAAAAATGCACAAAAGGATTTTGTAAAGAGTGTGGGACGCTGGGGTATACACTGTCTTCATTTCTGAGAGTCTGAAGAAACAGAGAGCGTGGGGACCAGGTCTGCGTGTGACGGAGGAGTCAGTGGGTCCACAGCGCCGCCTGCAAACCGAACCGGGGAAGCTGCAGCCGAAGGATGCCGCGGGGCTGGCGGAGCGGTGGACTCTTCCGCCATTGGCTCAAGAGCAGCCAATCACGAGGCAGGAACGGGAAGCGGGGATGCTCGGATTCACCACGGAATCCCAGTGTCTGGACCCCTTGCTTAGTAGATACGCACTAAATATCTACTGGATGAATGCATAATAAACATATATATTTTTTAAAAAAACGAGACAAGGTCTCGCTCCGTCGCCCAGGCTGGAGCGCAGTGCTGCAATTACAGCTTACTGCAAGCTCCTCCTTCCCGGCTGAAGGGATCCTCCCACCTCAGCCCCCACAGTATCTGGGACTATAGGCATGTGCCAGTGCACCTGGCTAATTTTTATATTTTTTGTAGAGACAGGGCCTCGCCATGTTGCCCTGGCTGGTCTCGAACTCCTGGACTGAAGTGATCCGCTCACCTCGGCCTCCCAAAGTGCTGGGATTACAGGAGTGAGCCACCGCGACCAGCCAACCTCTCTGTTTTTTGTTTTTTTCTTGAGACAGTCTCTCTCTCACACCCAGACTGTAGTGCAGTAGCGTGATCTCCGCTCACTGCAACCTCTGCCTCCCGGATTCAAGCGATTCTCGTGCCTTAGCCTGCCAAGCAGCTGGGACTACAGGCGCGCGCCACCACGCCTGGCTGATTTTTTGTATGTTTATTAGAGATGGGGTTTTGTCATATTGCCTAGGGTGGTCTCAAACTCCTGAGCTCAGGCAATCCACCTGCCCCGGTCTCCCAAAGTGCTAGGATGACGGGCGTGAGCCACCGCGCCCCGCCACAACCTCTCTATTTTAATAAACGTTTAAAATTGAGGCCGGTCGCGCTGACTCGCGACTGTAATTCCAGCACGTTAGGAGGCTAACGGAGGAGGATCACTTGAGGCCAGGAGGAGTTCCAGACCCTGTCTAGCAAAATAAATAAATAAATAATTGTTCTTTCAGGACTTATCTTTTCTATGTCTGTGCCACGTAGCCCCAAACAGACTCGAAACCACTCAAGCCATGAGACTCCTCAGGATAGAGACAAAGTTGTTTTGATCTTCTCCCAACCTATGTCCAGCACTCTGCCCCATCCTGGACACTAATCCTTGCTTGGTTAATTTCCACTCCTTTTTTTTTTTTTTTTTTTTAAGGTAGCTTGCTCTGTCCCAGAGGCTGGAGTGCAGTGGCGCCATCTTGGCTCACAGCAACCTCTGCTTCCCAGGTTCAAGCAATTCTCCTGCCTCCGCCTCCCAAGTAGGTGGGATTACAGGCAGGTACCACCACGCCCAGCTAATTTTTATATTTTTAGTAGAGACGGGCTTTCACCATGTTGTCCAGGCTGGTGTCAAACTCCTGACCTCAAGTGATCCGCCCACCTTGGCCTCTCAAAGTGCTGGGATTAGAGGCATGAGCCACTGCGCTTGTTTTTTGGGTTTTTGTTTTTGTTTTTTTTTTCGAGACGGAGTCTTACTCCGTTGCCCAGGCTGGAGTGCAGTGGCACGATCTCTGCTCACTGCAACCTCCACCTCCCAAGTTCAAGTGATTCTCCTGCCTCCTGAGTAGCTGAGATTACAGGCATGCACCACCATGCCCGGCTCCACTCGTCCTTGTTATCTCAGCTCAAATGTCACCCCGTCTAGGAAGCTGTCACTAACTCTTCAACTCGGCTAGGTACCCATTATGAGCAGCTGTGGCAGCCAGCCTCCACGATGGACCCCAGTGAGTCTCAGCTGGTATTTGCATTGCCTCCAGCATTGGCCAGGGCTGATTAGGTACCAATAGAACATTGTGGAAATGACAGTGTCATAAAAGATCTGAGGCAAGGTCATAAAAGACATAGCAGCTTCCACCATGCTCTTTCTTAGATCATTCATGCTTTGGGAAAACAGCTGCCATGTGAGGACATTCATATGTCCTTGTGGACAGATCCACGTGGAGAGGAACTGAGACCTCTGGCCAATAGCCAGCATTCGTTTACCAACCACAGGATCGAGCCACCTGGAACACAGGTGCTTCAGCTCCAGTCAAGCGTTCACATGCCAGCCTGGAAAATGTAGCAAGACCTCTTCTTTCCAAAAAATTTAAAAATTAGCTGGGCATGGTGGCGCGTGCCTGTAGTTCCCACTACTCAGAAGGCTGAGGTGGGAGGATTGTTTGAGCCCTGGAGGTTGAAGCTGCAGTGAGCTGTGATTGCACCACTGCATGCCAGTATGGGTTATAGTGCAAGACCCTGTCTCAGAAAAGAAAAAAAGAAAAAAAAAAAGACAGTGTTCTGGTGACTGTAGCACTGGCTAATATCTTTTTTTTTTTTTTTTTTTAGATGGAGTCTCGCTCTGTAGCCCAGGCTGGAGTGCCATGGTACGATCTTGGCTCACTGCAACCTCTGCCTCCTGGGTTCAAGCAGTTCTCCTGTTCAGCCTTCCTAGTAGCTGGGACTACAGTTGCACACCACCATGCCTGGCTAATTTTTGTATTTTTAGTAGAGACGGAATTTTACCATATTGATCAAGCTGGTCTCGAACTCCTCACCTCAGGTGATCCACCTGTCTCTGCCTTTCAAAGCACTGGGATTATGGGTGTGAGCCACCGTCCCTGGCCTTTATTTATTTATTTATTTATTTATTGGAGACAAAGTCTTGCTCTTGTCCCCCCCCCCCCGGCTGGAGAGCGATGGCACGATCTTGGTTCACTGCAACCTCCGCCTTCTGGGTTCAAGCGATTCTCCTGCCTCAGTCTCCCGAGTAGCTGGAATTAACAGGCGCCTGCCACCATACCCGGCTAATTTTTTTAAAAGTATTTTTAGTAGAGACAGGGTTTCATCATGTTGGCCAGGCTGGTCCCAAACTCCTGACCTTCAGTGATCTGACCACCTTGGCCTCCCAAAGTGCTGGGATTACAGGCATGAGCCACCGCGCCCGGCCTTTTTTAATTTTCTTTTGAGACAGAATTTCATTCTGTTGCCCAGGCTGAAGTGAAGTGGCACACTGTTAGCTCACAACAACCTCTGCCTCCCAGGTTCAAGTGATTCTCGTGCCTCAGCCTCCCAAGTAGCTGGGACTACAGTCACACGCTACCATGCCCAGCTAATTTTTGTACTTTTAGTAGAGATGGGGTTTCACCATGTTGGCCAGACTGCTCTTGAACTCCCAACCTCAGGTGATCCACCCACCTCGGCCTCCCAAAGTGCTGGGATTACAGGGATGATCACTGCGTCTGGCCTTAAAATTTATTTGTGTTATGTCATTTAAGTCCATTTTTCCTGTTATACTGTGCATGCTGTGAGGGTGAGGGCTGTGTCTGTTTTCTTGCTGCGAATGCATTCATTCATTCAACAAATGTTTATTGAACACCAGACTTGTACCAAGTATGAAGTTGAGCACTGGAGATCAGGACTGGGACTAAGGGGAGGCAAGGGCACAAAATTTAATGAGGCACATATTCTCAGTCCTGTGTAAGAGAGGAATTGGCATCTAAGACTGAGGTCCTTTTAAAATTTTGCAAGCTGGACACTTTGCGTGTGTCATCCTAGTATCAACCCTGTTGGAGACAAAAAAGTACATAAGACAGAAATGATCTCTGGCCTCCTTTGGCCCCTGTAATATTCAACAACTATGTGTTGGTTATTCTGCTAGCACTATACCTCAAATGTACATAATTCCATAATACACTCTGTTGTATTTATTTAATTAAATTTTTTTTTTTTTTTTGAAACAGAGTCTCTCTTTGTCTCCCAGGCTGGAGTGCAGTGGCACGATCTCGGCTCACCACAACCTCCACCTCCAGGGTTCAAGCACTTCTCCTGCCTCAGCCTCCCGAGTAGCTGGTACTACAGGCATGTGCTACCAAGCCTGGCCAATTTTTGTATTTTTAGTAGAGATGCTGTTTCGCCATGTTGGACAGGCTGGTCTTGAACTCCTGACCTCAGGTTATCTGCCCTCCTTGGCCTCCCAAAGTGCTGGGATTACTGGAGTGAGCCACCACGCCTGGCCTGCTTTGTTCTTATTAGGGCCAATCTCCCCTCAGTACTAATAGTAATAACCTTATTGACTGCTTACCATCTGTCATCATGTTCTAGGTAATGAAGATACAGTTATCAGACAGGGTCCCTGCCCTCAACAACTCACTACCTAATGAGAGATCTAGACAAACATACACGACATACTCATAGGGCAAATAAAATAATTTTTAAAATGTAATAAAGGCCATTAAAAAAAACCAAACTAGGTTGGGCATGGTGACTCACGCCTGTAATCTCAATACTTTGAGAGGTGGAAGAGGAAGGATCGCTTGAACTCAGGAGTTCAAGAGCAGCCTAGGCAACATAGCAAGACCCTGTCTCTACAAAAAGTACCAAAAAATAGCCAGGTGTGACGGCATGTGCTTGTAGTCTCAGCAACTTGGGAGGCTGAAGCCGGGGGATCACTTGGGCCCAGCAGATTGAGGCTGCAGTGAGCTGAGATCGTGCCACTGTACTACAGCCTGGGTGACCAAGGGAGACCCTCTTTCAGAAAAAAAACAAAAAGACAAAAATAAAACACACCAAAAAAACTAAACTAACTGCTGACCTGGAGTTTTTGTTTGTTTGTTTGTTTGTTTTTTGACAGAGTTTTGCTCTTGTCACTCCAGCTAGAGTATAATGGTATGATCTTGACTCACTGCAAACTTTGCCTCCCGGGTTCAAGCAATTCTCCTGCCTCAGTTTCCTGAGTAGCTGGGATTACAGGCACCTTCCATCACACCCAGCTAATTTTTGTATTTTTAGTGGAAACAGGGTTTCACCATTTTGGCCATGCTGGTCTCGAACTCCTGACCTCAGGTGATCCACCCACCTCAGCCTCTCAAAGTGCTGAGATTACAGGCATGAGCCACCACACCCCGGCCAACCTAGAGATTTTTTTTGGGGGGGGGGATCTTTATTGCCCAAGCTGGGGTGCAGTGGTGAGATCTGGGCTCACTGCAGCCTCCGCCTCCTGGGTTCAAGTGATTCTCCTGCTTCAGCCTCCTGAGTAGCTGGGATTGTGGGTGCGCACCGCCATGCCCGGCTAATTTTTTGTATTTTTAATAGAAATGGGGGTTTCACCATGCTGGTCAGGTTGGTCTCTCGAACTCCCGACCAAGTGATCCGCCCGCCTCGGACTCCCAAACTGCTGGGATTACAGCGGTGAGCCACCGCGCCCGGCCGGTTCAAATGCATGCTCTTAAACTGTTGTCTCCCAAGAGACACACGCAACATGTTTTAAGCAAAGCACTGGCTTGGTGTGGTGGTGGCTCATGCCCGTAATCTTGGTGATTTGGGAGGCTGAGGGTCGCTTGAACTGAGTTCGAGATCAACCTAGGCAATGTATCTAGACCCATCTCTATTTTTAAAAAATTGAAGAAATCACTGAATGAGGAATGGAAAGACATTTTCTAGCTCCCGAGGACAGTTTTTCAAAATTTAAAACTACTATTCCCAGTATGCCCTTCTCTCTGGGGTTGGGGACCTAAGAGAACTACATTTCCCCGAATGCAACGCCTGCACCGCTGGTTCTTCAGTATCTCGGGAACTGTAGTCCTCTGTAAAGATGTTTGTCCACAAATCCCAGCATACACTTGGGATCTGACTCGTTTGGTAGGAAAAGGACTGGCTGTGACTCTTCACCCAGGCTGGCCCCAATTGGTGAAACTACAACTCCCAGGGGTCTGTGCGCGAGAGGGAAGGCGGGTTTTTCTACCGGAAGTCCGCTCTAGCTCTGGGCCCTACAACTGCACCCTGAGCCGGAGCTGCCCAGTCGCCGCGGGACCGGGGCCGCTGGGGTCCGGACGGGGGTCGCCATGGTAACGGAGGCGCGCTACGCCTGGGACTGGCGGAGGGGGGTCCACGCGTAAATAGCCGAGGCTCGATCGGGCGCTGACAAGCCCCTTCTCTGCTGCGGATGGTCTGGGTCGGGCGCGGGCTACGGGGATTGGGGCCACGGCCGGGAAGGAGGGCACAGGGCGGTGATTCTGCGCGCGGGGGTTACCAGGGGTCTCGCGGCGACGGGCATTGGGGTGGTGTTCCAAGGGGAAAGGGCCGTGCAGGTGGGAGACATTGTAGATAGTTGGAAGCTTTGAAACGGGAGGAAACTCGTGAGACACAGTCTTGGGGGTAGCGAGAAGGCATTGGAGGTGGGGAGGGGGTGTCCCAAAGAGGAAGGCGCTCTGGAAGTGTGGTGGGAGCGCTGGGACAAGAACGCGAGACCTTGGAAAAGGGGAGGGAGGTTTTCTTGGTGGGAGGAGTCTCTAGAGACAAGGATCTGATTGCAGGTGGAGAGGGTATGTTGAAACAGGGGCAGGAGACTGCCTATGAGAGAGAGATCATCTCAAGGAGAAGAGACCTGGCACAGGAAACCAAAAGGAGGCAACTGTAGGGAATGAGACTTAAGCGTCTGGGAGAGCTCTGTAAAAGGAGAGAGGGCCTGGAGGTAAGACAGACACTCGGAATGAATGGGGAGCAATTGAATAGCAATTGAATAGGTCTTTCCAAAAAGAGAAATCTTGTGGGGTGGGGAGTAGGCTTGAAAGTGTGAGATCTGGGGAGGAATCTTTGTTGGGGCAAAGACTGAACACTGGATTTAGGAGTGCCCCTGTCCCCCAGGTTGGGGCTTTGGATCTAGGAAAGGGTTCTTTGGGCTGGAAGTTGGGAAAGAAAACGAATGGGAAAGGGTGTCAGAGTCGGGGCAGAGTCTCCTCCAGGAACAGGGTCCTTGGAGGCAAAATGTGACCTTTTGAAGAAGGGAGGAAACCTGGGAGTGGGACAAGGGATGTCACCAATAAGCCCATTGAGGCCCCAAGGAGGGGAACTAAGACCGAGAAAGTGGAGGTCAAAAGGGAACAACTCCAGATGAGGGGGACTGGAGACAGGGAAGGTTGGGGGGCATCTAGGGGGGACGGCAGAGGCGTGAGGATGCAGGGATTCAGGATGGAGGGGACTTGAGATTCCAATTGGGAAGAAAACAGGGAGAGGTATACGACGGAATTTGGGAATAAGAGGCAGAGCGTTTTGTCAACTCTGTGGGTTTGCTTCTAGTTCTCCTAACTCTGTGTGCATATGTCTCGGGCTTGGCTCCCAGGCTGTGGCTGCCTGGTGTAGGTCCCCCAACGTCCCTTCCTGCCCGGGACCCCTCCCCTGCTAGGAAGTGGTTTTCCCTGGCTCAGCAGAAGGAGTTCTTGGAAGGAGAGTAACATCCTGTTCCTGTCCAGTTTGGTTGGTTGGGGGAGGGAGGATAGAGTGTGTGGAGAATGAGGCTTAGGAAAGAGAGTGGACTCTTTTTCCTAAGAGAAGACTCTCAGGCTGGGGCCGTGACTCATGCTTGTAATCCCAGCACTTTGGGAGGCTGAGGCATGCGGGTCACATGAGGTCAGGAGTTTGAGACCAGCCTGGTCAACATGGTGAGACCCCCATCTCTACTAAAAATACAAAAATTAGCTAGGCGTGGTGGTGGACGCCTGTAATCCCAGCTACTTGGGAGGCTGAGGCAGGAGGATCGCTTGAATCTGGGAGGCAGAGGCTGCAGTGAGCCGAGACTGTGCCACTGGCCTAGGCAACAGAGTGAGACTCTGTCTCCAAAAAAAAAAAAAAGAGAGAGAGAAAAGGCCGGGCGCAGTGGCTCATGCCTGTAATCCCAGTATTTTGGGAGGCTGAGGCAGGCAGATCACAAAGTCAGGAGTTCGAGACCAGCCTGACCAACATGGTGAAACCCCATCTCTACTAAAAATACAAAAATTAGCCAGGCATGGTGGCGTGCGCCTGTAATCCCAGGTACTTAGGAAGCTGAGGCAGGAGAATCGCTTGAACCTGGGAGGCAGAGGTTGCAGCGAGCTGAGACAGTGCCATTGCACTCTAGCCTAGGCGACAGAGTGAGACTCTGTCTCAAAAAAAAAAAAAAGAAAGAAAAGAAAAAGACAGGACTAGAGGCTCTCTTTCCTAAGACAAGGCTCCCACAAGTTGGGGTCAGAGGGTTCAGAGCAAAGCCTTTGGACTCCCACCTCTGCTTCTGGCTGTGAGACTTCCTTTTCTTGAATCTCAGTTTCCTCATCTATAAAATGGGCATAAGCTTGCCTGTCTCAGACAGAAGTGGACCCAGAGCTTCTAGCGGATTAAGCTTGGGCCATGGTTTTCTGAAAATCACATAATGGAAAATATAATGCTGTTAAGAGCTGGTACTTATATAACCTTTAGTACGTACCAGTCACTGTACTACACCTCTATGTTTTTGTTTTTTTGAGACAGCGTCTCGCTCTGTCGCCCAGGCTGGAGTGCAGTGGTGTGATCTCAGCTCACTGCAACCTCCACCTCCTGGGTTCAAGCGATTCTCATGCCTCAGCCTCCCGAGTAGCTGGGATTACAGCGACCCCCCGCATCACACCTGGCTAATTTTTGTATTTTTAGTACAGATGGGTTTCTCCATGTTGGCCAGGCTGGTCTCGAACTCCTGACCTCAAGTAATCTGCCCGCCTCGGCCTCCCAAAGTGCTGGGATTACAGGCGTGAGCCACCGTGGCCGGCCAGGAATATCCTCTACTCCTCACAGTAAACTGAGACACCGAAGTGGCACCAAAGTAAAGTCATGAAAGTAGCAGACGCTTTGGAAAACAGTTTAGCAATTCCTGAGAAAGTTAAACATAGCGTTAGCCTGTGACCCAGCAATCTCATGCCTAGGTAGATACCCAAGAGAAATGATACATCCACACAAAAACTCACACACGAAAGTTCATAGCAATATTATTCATAATAGCCCCAAAGCAGAAACAACCCAAATGTCCGAAGGGTGGCCTTATCCATCCAACAGAGGATCACTCAGCCATGGAAAGGAATGCAGCTCTGCCATTTGCCAGCCGATGGATGAGCCTGGAAAACGTCACGCTGAGTGAAGCACGCCAGACGCGAAAGCCACAGAGTGCATGATTCCACTCACATGCAATGTCCAGAACAGACACATCCACAGAGACAGAAAGGAGACTCGTGGCTGCCAGGCGCTGGGGGGACGGAGAGTGACTGCTGATGGTTGGGGAGTTTTTCGGGGAAGATGATGGAAATGTTCTGGAATTAGATAATAAATTAGATAGTGGTAATATTAGGTGGGGTGCGGTGGCTCACACCTGACCCAGCACTTTGGGAAGCTGAGGTGGTGGATCACTTGAGGCCAGGAGTTCAAGACCAGCCTGGACAACATGGTGAAACCCCGTCTCTACTGAAAATAAAAAAAATTAGCTGGGCATGGTGGTGTGCACCTGCAGTCCCAGCTACTTGGGAGGCTGAGGCAGGAGAGTCGCCTGAACCCAGGAGGTGGAGGCAGTGAGGCAGGATCACGCCACTGCACTCTAGCCTGGGCAACAGAGCAAGACTCTGTCTCAAAAAAACAAAAACAAAAACAAAAACAAAAGTAGTGGTGATTTTTACACAACTGTGAATATATACTAAGAGAATATACCAAAACCCATTTTAACTGTCTACATGTTAAGTGGATGGATTTTATGGTGTGTGAATTACATTTCAATTTTATAAAAAATTAGTAAGCAAAGAGAAAAAAAGAAGTGGCAGAGCTGAGACTTAGCCCAAAGGAGTCTGAACCTCAAACATTTGAGTATCTACCACCTCCTAGCCACTGGACTAAGTTTATAAACTTTTTTAACCTTTAAAAAAACCCTGGTTGGCAGGGCATGGTGGCCCATGCCTATAACCCCACACTTTGGGAGGCAGAGGCGGGTGGATCACCTGAGGTCAGGAGTTCGAGACCAGCCTGGCCAACATGGTGAAACCCCGTCTCTACCAAAAATACAAAAATTAGCCAAGTGTGGTGGCAGGTGCCTGTAATCCCAGCTACTCAGGACACTGAGGCAGGAGAATTGCTTCAACCCGGGAGGTGGAGGTTACAGTGAGCCAAGATTGCACCATTGCACTCCAACCTGGGTGACAGAACGAAACACTAAACATTTAAAAATAACAAAAAACAATAATGAGAAAACCACCCTGGCGAGATGAATCTTCTTGGGAGACTTGTTTTGCTGGTGAGGAAACTGAGGCCTAGAGAGGCAGACAAGGCTGGGCACGGTGGCTCATGCCTGTAATCCTAGCACTTTGGGAGGCTGAGGTGGGAGAATTGCTTGAGCCCAGGAGTTTGAGACCAGCTGGGGCAACATAGCAAGACTCCGTCTCTACAAAAAAAAAGAGAGAGAGATAAAAGGTAGTGGAGCCTGGGACTCGGGGCCCTGGAGCTGACTCCAGAGTTGACTTGTGGAAGGGAAGTCACTTCACAGGGGTGCTGGAGGGACCAGGGATGGAGCGTGTGGCCAGGCTGGCCTGGCTTGGGTCTGGGGAGCAGCCGAGACTCCTGGAAGTCAGGCAGCAGGGAGGCCCTGAGCCCTATCTCTCCTCCGGGTGGATGGGTGGGGCTGTTGGGCAGCGCCCAACCCGCCCTCCCTGCCTCTCTCACTTCCTCCTTCTCCTCCTGCTCTCCCCAGATCCGCTTTATCCTCATCCAGAACCGGGCAGGCAAGACGCGCCTGGCCAAGTGGTACATGCAGTTTGATGATGATGAGAAACAGAAGCTGATTGAGGAGGTGCACGCCGTGGTCACCGTCCGAGACGCCAAACACACCAACTTTGTGGAGGTGATGCCTGTTTCATGCCTCCTGCACCCCGCTCCTTCCTCATGCCCTACTTCCCCACTCCCTGCCCAGCCTCTAATTGCAAGAACCCCTTGGACCCTCTATCCATCCTGTATTCATTCACTCAACCTGCTTTGAGCTTGCTTGCTTCTTCCCTTCCTTTGTTTGTACTCTTCATTGTGAAAAATCATAAACATATAGATTAGTACAATGAAAGAAAAGTGTATTGGAGATTCATATACCTACTACCCAAATTTAATCAGTATTAATATTTTGCCTTTTTGTTTTGCACTATTATTTTTTGTATTTTGTATTTTTTTTGCACTATTATTATTAATTTTTTTTACCTAAGATTAAAAAAGAAATTTCTTTTTTTTTGGCCAAATAACTTTTTTTTTGCTGGTGCCTTTTTCAGACTTCCTATAGAATGTTCAAACACTGAAAAGTAGAGAGAATAGGCCAGGTGCAGTGGCTCATGCCTATAATCCCAGCACTTTGGGAAGTGGGAGGATCGCTTGAGCCCAGGTGTTCGAGAGCAGCCTGGGCAATGTAGCAAGACCTCATCTTTATTTTTTATTTCATGTTATTTTATTTATTAATTAATTAATCAATTAATTTTTTTGAGATAGAGTCTCACACTGTTGTCTAGGCTGGAATGCAGTGGTATGATTTCAGCTCACTGCAACCTCCGCCTCCCAGGTTCAAGCAATTCTCCTGTCTACTTCCAAGTAGCTGGAATTACAGGCGTCCACCACCACGCCTGGCTAATTTTGTATTTTTAGTAGAGACAGGGTTTCACCGTATTGGCCAGGCTGGTCTCGAACTCCTGACCTCGTGATCCACCCTCCTCGGCCTCCCAAAGTGCTGGGATTACAGACATGAGTCACTGTGCCTGGCCTTTTTTTTTTTTTTTTTTTTTGAGATGGAGTCTGTCTCAGTCACCCAGGCTGGAGTGCAGTGGGGGCAATCGCGGCTCACTGCAGTCTCCTCTCGGGTTCAAGCTATTCTCTGCCTCAGCCTCCCTAGTAGCTGGGATTACAGGTGCTCGCCACCACACCCTGCTAATTTTTGTATTTTTAGTAGAGATGGAGTTTCGCCATGTTGGCCAGGCTGGTCTTGAACTCCTGATCTCAAGTGATCCACCCACCTTGGCCTCCCAAAGTGCTGGGATTACAGGTGTGAGCCACTGCGCCCAGCCCTCTTTAAAAATTTTTTTTGTAACAGGAACTCATTCTATCACCCAGGCGGCAGTGCAGTGGCATGAACATGGCTCACAGCGGCCTTAACTTCCTGGGTTTAAGCCGTTCTCCCACCTCAGCCTCTTGAGTAGCTGGGACTACAGGCTTGTGCTCTACCAAGCCCAGCTAATATTTGTATTTTTGGTAGCAACAGGGTCTCACCATGTTGCCCAGGCTGGTCTCGAACCCTTGAGCTCAAGTGACCTGCCTGCCTTGGCTCCCAAAGTGCTGAGATTACAGGCATGAGCCACTGTGCCCAGCCAGGGTGCAGATTGCAATGGTTTGGCCAGGATGGCATTGCTGAAAAGGTGACACTGGAGCCAAGATCTGAAGGACTTAAGAGGGAGGAAGGAACCAGTGTCTGAGAGGAACATTTCAAGCCAAGGGAACAGCAAGTGCAAAGTCCCTGAGGCAGGAGAATACTTAGGGCATTCCAGGGATAGCAGGAATGCCAGCGAGGAAGGGGAAGAGATGAAAGAGAGAAGATAACAGGGTCATCTGTTGGTGCAGGGCTGCAGGGAAGACTTGGGCTCTTACTCTGAGTCAGATGGGAGCCGTAGAAAGGTTGATTTTGTTTTTCGGTGTTTTTTAGAGACACGGTCTTGCTTTGTCTCCCAGGCTGGAGTACAGTGGTACAATTACAGCTCACTCTACCCTCCCAGGTTCAAGCAAGCCTCCTGCCTCAGCTTTCCAAGTGGCTGGGACTACAGGCATGCACCTCCATGCCCATCTAATTTAAAATTTTTTTTTTTTTCCTTTTGAGATGGGTTCTCACTCTGTCACCTAGGCTGGAGTGCAGTGGCGCGATCTCAGCTCACTGCAACCTCTGCCTGTCGGGCTCAAGCGATTCTTCCACTTCAGCCTCCCGAGTAGCTGGGACCATTGGCATGTGCCACCAACGCCCTGCTAGTTTTTATATTTTTGGTAGAGACAGGGTTTCTCCATGTTGCCCAGGCTGGTCTCGAACTCCTGAGCTCAAGTGGTGCACCCACTGTGGCTTTCCAAAGTGCTAGGATTGCAACCATGAGCAACCATGCCTGGCTAATTTTTAAATTTTTTGTAGAGATGCGGTCTTGCTATGTTGTCCAGGCTGGTCTTGAACCACGGAGGTTTTTGAGCAGAGCAGGGCCACAGGCCAACTTGAGGCTGCCCTATAGGGCAAGAGCAGAGCAGGAGACTGCTCAGAGAGAGGTGGCTGCAGTGGTCCAGGTGGGGGATGCTGGTGACTGGACCAGCATGGAAGCCGTTGGGGTGGCCAGGAGCATTTTGGAGGTGGACCCAGCTGAATGGCCAAGAACTGGACATGGAGTGTGAGAGAAGGCAGAGCCAGGGCGACAATTAGATTTCCCACTTGAGCCCCCCTGGGTAGGGTGGAGCTGTCACTATCTGAGATGGGCAGATGGGAAGAGCAGGTGGAGGTGAAGATCAGGAGGGAGGTGTTGGGGGTCAGGCCCCGAGTATCGTCCACATCCCAGCAGAGATGTCCAGGAAGAAGTGACGAGTCAGGGTTCTTGGAGAGAGCTGAGTAGGATATGGAAACAGCATTTCTGCACGTAGAGGGAAACTGAGGCCAAGGAACTCACCAGGGAAGTGAGGATAGACTGAGGAGAGCACCAGAGGGCCAGATCTGCAGTCAGAGAGACGAGGAGGGAGAGGAGAACCAAGAGACTGGGTGTCCCAGAAGCCAGGAGGGGGAAAGGGTTGGACCTACCTCTCCAGGAGGAGGTCACTGGTGTTCTTACCAAGAGCAGCAGGTGGGAAGGGGAGAGGAACTGGGTGTAGGGTGTTCTGGCTGTGTGGGCGCCTTGCTGCTGGTGTAGTGGCAGGTCCTGTGCTGAGGGCCGGGGCCCAGGAGGGGTCAGTGAGGCCCAGTGATACAGAAGCAGCCAGAAAGGCCGGCTGGGCAGATGAGAATGTGACAGAGGAGGCTGACCCTCAGGTCTTGAGTTCCTCCGTGCCTCCAGGATCCAGGCCTGCCCATTCATTCCGTTGTTCCTTTGTGCATGTATTCACCCAATGTTTCTGCATGCCTCCTCTGTGATCAGCCCAGTGCTGGGTTCACAGCGGTCACTGAGACAGCCTTGTGCTGCCTTCTTGGGACTCACAGACCAGGAAGGAACACAAGCCTGTCTGTAGACAGTGACAACCAGAGTGGCCTGGGCTGGGATCCAGGAGCCTGGTTGGGGGAGGGCACCTGACCCAGCCTGGGGGTCTGGAGGGCTTCCTGGAGGGGACTTGTGAGTGAAGATCAAAGGGAGGAGTAGGCAGCTGGAAGATGCGGGCTATCCCTCTTGTTGTTATTATTATTATTTGAGACAGAGTCTCACTCTGTATCCCAGGCTGGAGTGCAGTGGTGCAATCATAGCTCACTGCAGCCTCTGCCTCCCAGGTTCAAGGGATCCTCCCACCTCAGACTCCTGAGTAGCTGGGACTACAGGTACTTTCCACCACGCCCAACTAATTTTTTGTATGTTTTATAGAGATGGGGTCTGATATGTTGCCTAGACTGCCCTTGAACTCCTGAGCTCAAGCCTTGGCCTCCGAAAGTGCTGGGATGATAGGCGTGAGGCCGGGCACCTGGCCATCTTCTAATCTCTCTCTGACTCGCACTGTCCCGCCTCCCGCTTTCCCTTGTTAGCAGCCCTGTGATGACATTGCTCCCACCTGAACCATCTGGGATTATCGCCCCATCTCATACTTCTTAGCTTCGTCACAAGTTAAGGGACTGCAGAGTCCCTTTTGCCATACAAAGTCCCATATTCACAGGGTCTAGGATTAGGATGTGGACGTCTTTGGGGGCCATTATCCTGTGCCAGCCCTTTGCAGGGGGGCACGGGGGACACAGTGTGACAGCTCCAGCTTCCCTCACAGTCCAATGGGGAGACAGACCAATCCCCATACAGTGACGACTGGCAGTGGTCAGGCTGGGGCGGGGCAGGGGTGGGGCAGTGGCATGGGGTGTTCAGAGGGGACACCTGCCCTAGCCTGCAGGTTGAGAGAATGTGCTTCTGTGAGAGAATGTAGCTGGAGGAGATACGGGGGTCTGCAGCAGATCCCTGAGAAGCCTCGAAATTTAAAACAGGAAGGGGAGGCTGGAAAGATGGAGCAGTAGCTGGAGGCGGAGGAGGGTGAGAGCCAGAAAAGCTGGATTTCTAGAAGAGAGGAGCACTGCTGATCAGTGTCAGGTCATTTACCCGTGGGTTATATGTAGGCCTTACTGTAATCACACCAGAAAAATGGACTCAGGCCAGGCGCGGTGGCTCATGCCTGTAATCCCAGCCCTTTGGGAGGCAGAGGCATGTGGATCATCTGAGGTCAGGAGCTGGAGACCAGTCTGGTCAACATGGTGAAACCTCATCTCTACTGAAAATACAAAAATTAGCCAGGCATGGTGGTGCACACCTGTATTCCTAGCTACTCAGGAGGCTGAGGTCAGAGAATCGCTTGAACCTGGGAGGCCGAGGTTGCAGTGGGCTGAGATCGTGCCACTGCACTCCGGCTTGGGCAACAGAGTGAGACTCCATCTCAAAAAAACCCAAAAAATCCCTGAAAACGTGCTTGGAGTATAGCAATGAACAAGAGATTGAGCTCAAAAAATGAGTAAAAAACTATTAGCTGGGTGTGGTGGCACACCTGTAATCCCAGCTACTTAGGAGACTGAGGCAGGAGAATCGCTTGAACCCAGGAGGCGGAGATTGCAGTGTGCCGAGATTGCTCCACTGCACTCCAGCCTGGCCTCAGAGCAAGACAAAAAAAAAAAAAAAAGCCGAGGACTGATGCTGGCACTCATAGCTGCCAGCAGGTGGCACCACATGCACACCCCAGACCTACAGCTGCTGTTTTTGTGAGTTTTTTGAGACAGGATATCTGCCTCCCAGGCCGGAGCACAGTGATGTGAACACGGCTCACAGCAGGCTTGACCTCCCAGGCTCAGGTCATCCTCCCACCTCAGCCTCCCGAGTAGCTGGGACTGCAGGTACACACCACCATACCCAGCTACTTTTTGTATTTTTGTATAGACGGGGTTTCACCATGTTGCCCGAGCTGGCCTGAAACTCCTGGGCTCAAGTGATCCTCTTGCTCGGCCTCCTGGAGTGCTGGGATTTTTTTTTTTTTTTTTTTTTTTTTTTTTTGGTAATGGACCTCACATTGAGAACATATAGAACTGAAATGAGATTTTCAGGTTTTGGCCAAAGACGTTGTACTTTGCAACCCAGTATACATATATATGTATCTGTCTCTATCTACTTAACACACGCATAAAATTAGAATCCGTGTCCCTGATCCTGGCATATTTGTTCACGGTGTGTGTCTGTGTTACTATGCTAACTGTATGTATCACATTTCAGTGAAGGCAGGACAAGGACCCAGGATCGTCTTGGTGACAGTGGTGACCCTCCTCCCCGCACTGCCTATCACAGGCCTGGCATAGAGTAGCTGTTCAGGAAGTATTTGTTAAATAATTGAGTTAATTAATGCCAGGCTAAGGAATGTGACTGTCTCCAGAGGTAGCAGGAAGTCACAGAAAGGAGTGGCAAGGTGGCATGGATGCTGTTGAACATGTCAGGCTCCCACCCAGCCCTGGGCTTTTGCTATCTGCTTAGAACATTCCTGCCTATCCTCCAGGTCTCAGCTCCGATACCTGCTCCTCCAGGAAGCGCCCCCTGACTCCCCAGGATCAGAGGGAGTTAAGCACCCTCTTTGGATTCTCACAGCCCAGTCCTGTCCACTCTGGGGATGCCTGCCCCCATTGTACCGCGAGCAGGGTTAGGGCTGTCTTGGTCACTGCTGTGACCCCAGCACAGGGCCAGCCAGGCACAGAGCTGGGCCTTGGGACCACGTGTGGAGTGAAGGACTGAATGTTTTGGCCCCACTGTATCTGGCACGTTGGGTCCCGGCCAGCTCCGTTGCTGATAGCCTCTCTGTTCTGCAGTTCCGGAACTTTAAGATCATTTACCGCCGCTATGCTGGCCTCTACTTCTGCATCTGTGTGGACGTCAATGACAACAACCTGGCTTACCTGGAGGCCATTCACAACTTCGTGGAGGTATGGCGGGAGGGGGAGGTGAGGTGGTGAGGCAGGTGGGCAGTCCTGGAGTGGCCACCGAGGATTGGGAGCCCGCCCTGGTCCCTCCTGAGTCCTCCCCTCTGCGGTGGCTGGGACTCTCTCCATTTCTTTTCTTTCTTTCTTTTTTTTTTTTTTGAGACGGAGTCTTGCTCTGTCGCCCAGGCTGGAGGGCAGTGGTGCAATCTTGGCTCATTGCAGCCTCCACCTCCCAGGTTAAAGTGATTCTCCTGCCTCAGCCTCCTGAGTAGCTGAGATTACAGGCACGTGCCACTGTGCCCAGCTAATTTTTGTATTTTTAGTAGAGATGGGGTTTCACCATGTTGACCAGGCTGGTCTTGAACTCCTAACCTCAAGTGATCCTTCTGCCTTAGCCTCCCAAAGTGCTGGAATTACAGGTGTGAGCCACCGCGCCTGACCTTTTGCCATCTCTTTGCATCGATCTTGGCTTTTGTTTCTCTCTGTGTGTGTCCTTGCCTCTCTCCCTATCACTGTCTCTCTCTCCCCTGCCTCCGCCTTGGTCTCTTTTTCGCTATCTCTTTCTGATGACCTTGTTCCCATCTCTGTGCATGTGTGGCTCTCTCCCTGCCCGTCTCTTACCATCTCTGCCTTCCTCTTCCAGGTCTTAAACGAATATTTCCACAATGTCTGTGAACTGGACCTGGTGTTCAATTTCTACAAGGTAGGCTCCTGGTAAAGAGGAGGCTGAAGGACCCGGAGGAGGGGACAGAGGGGGACCCATGGTGCACTAGCCACCCAGAGCTTCTGCTGAGGTCTGTGTCCCGGCTCATGGGACATCACAGCCCCAGCTTCCGTGGTCCGGGCCAGCATCCCAGAGGGCCTCCTCTCACCCCAGGGTCTCCCCTCACACAGGTTTACACGGTCGTGGACGAGATGTTCCTGGCCGGCGAAATCCGAGAGACCAGCCAGACGAAGGTGCTGAAACAGCTGCTGATGCTACAGTCCCTGGAGTGAGGGCAGGCGAGCCCCACCCCAGCCCCGGCCCTGGCCCCTCCTGGACTCACCTGCTCGCTTCCCCTTTCCAGGCCCGTCGCCAACCCAGCAGTCCCTCCCTCAGCCGCCCAGGAGGAAGGGACCCAGCTGGGTCTGGGCCACAAGGGAGGAGACTGCACCCCACTGCCTCTGGGCCCTGGCTGTGGGCGGAGGCCACTGTGTGTGTCCCGAGTAACCGTGCTGTTGTCGTGTGATGCCATGAGCGTGTGTGCGTGGAGCCCCCAATAAACCTGTGGTCCTGCCTGGCCTTGCCATCTTTGAGCCCTTGCCTGTCTCCCCTGGAAACCAGATACCCAGGATACCCTACCTTCAGTCCATCAGTCAGTCAGTCAACAAACACCCCTCATTGTGCTGAGCAAGGTGAGACACCCGGATGCTCTTCAGACCTGCTCCTGCCCACCAAGGGCCCCCAGGCTGGAAGGGGTGATAGGTTTAGATTCCAGGCACTTGTGACTAAAATAACAATCCTCAGTTAGTGCTGAATGGCAGGCACCTTCTCCCAGGCATTGTTCTAAGCCATTGACATGTCTTACCTTACTTAAAGCTCACTAGATTATGAGCATGGGACTTTCTTTTCTTTTTTTTTTTTTTTTTTGAGACATGGTCTCACTCTATTGCTCAGGCTGGAGTGCAGTGGCAGAACCATGGGTCACTACAACCTTGACCTCCTGGGCGCAGTTGATCCTCCCACCTCAGCCTCCCAAGTATCTGGGACTACAGATGTGTACCACCACGCCTGGTTAATTTTTTTTTTTTTTTTTGAGACGGAGTTTCACTCTTTTTGCCCAGGCTGGAGTGCAATGGTGCTAGCTTGGCTCACTGTAACCTCCGCCTCCCAGTTTCAAGTGATTCTCCTGCCTCAGCCTCCCAAGTAGCTGAGATTACAGGCGTGTGCCACCATTCCCAGATAATTTTTTGTATTTTTAGTAGAGAGGGTTTCACCATGTTGGCCAGGCTGGTCTCGAACTCCTGAGCTCAGGTGATCAGCCTGCCTCGTCCTGAGACAAGGGCTCTCCCTGTTGCCCAGGCTAGTCTTGAACTCCTGGCTCAAGCGATCTTCCTGCCTTGGCCTCCCAAAGTGTTGGGATTACAAGCATGAGCCATCCCATCCAGCCAAGGACGGGACTGTTGTTACCTCCATTTTCCAAGTGAGATCATCAAGCCCGAGAAAATTAAAAGACGACCAGGCTGGGCGCTGTGGCTCACGCCTGTAATCCCAGCACTTTGGGAGGCTGAGGCGGGTGGATCACAAAGTCGGGAGATTGAGACCATCCTGGCCAACATGGTGAAATCCTGTCTCTACTAAAAATATAAAAATTAGGCCGGGCCCTGTGGCTCATGCCTGTAATCCCAGCACTTTGGGAGGCTGAGGCAGGCAGATCATGAGGTCAGGAGATAGAGACCATGGTGAAACCCCATCTCTACTAAAAATACAAAAAATTAGCTGGTCATGGTGGCGGGCACCTGTAGTCCCAGCTACTCGGGAGGCTGAGGCAGGAGAGTGGTGTGAACCCGGGAGGCGGAGCTTGCAGTGAGCTGAGATTGCGCCACTGCAATCCAGCCAGGGCAACAGAGTGAGACTCCATCTCAAAAAGAAAAAACAAAAATTAGCTGGGCATGGTGGCGGGCACCTGTAGTCCCAGCTACTCTGGAGGCTGAGGCAGGAGAGTGGTGTGAACCCGGGAGGCGGAGCTTGCAGTGAGCTGAGATTGCGCCACTGCAATCCAGCCAGGGCAACAGAGTGAGACTCCATCTCAAAAAGAAAAAACAAAAATTAGCTGGGCATGGTGGCGGGCGCCTGTAGTCCCAGCTACTTGGGAGGCTGAGGCAGGAGAATCACTTGTACCTGGGAGGCGAAGGTTGCAGTGAGCCGAGATTGCGCCACTGCACTCCAGCCTGGGCAACAGCGAGACTCCATCTCAAAAAAAAAGGACTTGATCAAGGTCTATAGCTAGTCAGTGGCCAAGCCAGGTTTGTTTTGAGCCAGTTTTGAAGCCAGGCGGGCAGCTCCAGAACCCTCATTTTTATCCGCTCTCCCTGGTGGTTGTTGGAAAGTAGGCACTGGGCTTCGTGATTTGTGGTTCTAGGCAACAGCACTGCTGGCATTTGCACCAGGACAATCCCTCATTGTGAGGCTGCCCTAGGAGTGGCTGGAGTTTTGACTTCCACTCACCAAGTGCCAGAAGTGGCCTTCTGGCCATTGTGATGATAGAAGCCACCCCTGAGTGTTTCTAGGGCCCTCTGGAGTTAAGGGGCCCCCCAATGCCCACTGAGAGCAGAATGTGGGGGCTGCTGGCCACGCCTATGCCTGGCGCCCTTAGCAAGCTGAGAACACCCTGGCCCCTGTCACAGTTTCTTTCTCTCTTTCTCTCTCTCTCTCTCTCTCTCTCTATCCTCTTTCCCTCCCTCCCTCCCTTCCTCTCACTCTGTTCCATGCTCACTGCAAGCTCCGCCTCCCAGGTTCAGGCCATTCTCCAGCCTCAGCCTCCCAAGCGGGCTGGGGCTACAGGCGCCCGCAACCACGCCCAGCTAATTTTTGTTTGTATTTCTAGTAGAGGCGGGGTTTTCACCATGTTAGCCAGGATGGTCTCAATCTCCTGACCTCATGATCCACCCGCCTAGGCCTTCCAAAGTGCTGGGATTACAGGCGTGAGCCACCGCACCTAGCCCTCCCTTCCTTCCTTCCTCCCCTCCCCTCCCCTCCCCTCCCCTCCCCTTCCCTTCCCACCTGCCTTTCTTTTCTCTTTTCTTTTATTCTTTTCTTTTCTTTCTGTCTTGACAGGGTCTCATTCTGTCACCCCCCAGGCTGGAGTGCAATGGCACAATCTCGGCTCACTGCCACCTCCACCTCCCAGGCTCAAGCGACTCTCCTGCCTCAGCCTCCTGAGTAGCTGGGATTACAGGTACCCACCACCACTCCCAGCTAATTTTTATATTTTTAGTGGAGATGGGGTTTCACCATATTGCCAGGCTGGTCTCGAACTCCTGAGCTCAAGTGGTCTGCCCACCTCAGCCTCCCAAAGTGCTGGGATTGCAAGCCTGAACCACCGTGCTCGGCCTCTTTTTATAAATGTAAAGTAGCATGTTAGTTTTTCATTTTTGCTGTAACAAATTATCACAAACTTAGTGGCTTAAAACAACACAATTTTATTATTCTCAATGAAATCTGAAATGAGTTTCAGTGGGCTAAAATCATGTTGTCAGCAGAGCTGTCTGGAACATCTAGGAGAGAATCCTTCCCTACCTTTTCCAGCCTCTAGAAGCCACCTCCAGCTCTTGGCATGTAACCCATCCTCCATCCTCCAAGCCAGCTGCGGAGCATCTTCCGGTCTCTCTCTGTGGCTCTGACTGATTTTCCTGCTGCTTGCTTTTACTCATAAGGACACCTGTGGTTACGTTCGTCCCACCTGGATAACCTAGGACCATCTCACCATATCAAGACCCTGACTGTAATCACAACTGCAAAGTCCCTTTTACTGTGTAAGACAACACATCCACAGGTTCCAGAGATGAGGACGTGGACATTTAGGGCGTGCTATTATTCGGCGTGCTATTATTCTGCCTGCCAGAAGAGGAAACACTTATATGGTGTCTATATAAGAATTGGGGGCTGGGCGCAGTGGCTCAAATCTATAATCCCAGCATTTTAGGAGGCCAAGGCGGCGGATCCCTTGAGATCAGGAGTTCAAGACCAGCCTAGCCAACATGGCGAAACCCCATCTCTACTAAAAGCACAAAAATTAGCCAAGTGTGGTGTTGGGCACCTGTAGTCCCAGCTACTCAGGAGGCTGAGGCATAAGAATCACTTGAACACAGGAGGCTGGGTTGCAGTGAGCTGAGATCGTGGCACTGTACTCCAGTCTGGGCGACAGAGTGAGACTCTTTTAGTCTCAAAAGAAAAGAATTGGGGCCGAGCATGGTGGTTGACATCTGTAATCCCAACACTTTGGCAGACCAAGGTGGACGGATCACTTGAGCGCAGGTGTTCAAGACAAGCCTGGCCAACATGGTGAAACCTGTCTCTATTTAAAAAAAGAAAAAAAGATAGAGAGAGAGAGAGAAAGAAAAGAAAAGAAAGAATTGGTTTTGTTAGGGCCCAAATCACACTCTGCTAGCTGGGTTAACCAGAAAGAGGATTCCAGCCGATGGAACAGCAAGTGCAAAGGCCCTGAGGCAGAACTTGCAAGAAGGCCAGTGTGGCTGAAACAGAGCAAGCAGAAGGGGGTTCGAGATGGTTCAGAGTGGGACTGGGGATGGGAGGGGAAGTCCGATCACACAGGGCCTGCTGGCTGTAGTGAGGACCTCAGGTTTATTCTGTATTTGACGCCCGCTATGGGAAGGATGTTTTGCTCTGGAGAACCTTGGGGATGGTGGTAACAGCTTTATTGGGATACATACAATTCACCCATTTATGGTATTACAATTCAGTGGTTTCTGTTATATTCACAGAGTTGGGTAACTATCATCACAACCCATTTTAGAATATTTTTATCACCCCAAAAAGAAACCTTATCCTTCAGCCATCACCCCTCAATTCCCCTAGCCCCTAGCAACCGCTACTCCACTTTGTGTCTTATTGAATTTGCCTGGGCAGTTCATATAAATAGAGTAATTTAATATGTGGGGCATGGGACGGTTTTGTGCCAAATCTGATGTAAGAGGTCAAGAATCGGGAGCAGAACCTGGGTGCAGTGGCTTGTACCTGTAATCTCAGCACTTTTGGAGGCCGAGGCAGGTGGATCACCTAAGGTCAGGAGTTCGGCCAACATGGAGAAACCCTGTCTCTACTAAAAATACAAAATTAGCTGGGCATGGTGGCGCATGCCTGTAATCCCAGCTACTTGGGAGGCTGAGGCAGGAGAATCAGGGGGTGGAGGTTGCAGTGAGCTGAGATTGCACCATTGCACTCCGGCCTGGGCAACAAGAGCAGAACTTCATCTAAAAAAAGAGAGAGAAACCAAACGTGCCTAACTAGCTACTGTAACACTTGACATGGATGAAACTGGAAAACATTAAGCTACGTGAAGGACGCCGGACACAAAAGGCCACATATTGATCCATTATAGGAAACATGCAGAATAGGCAAAGTGCAGAGAGACAGAAAATGATGACGAGTTGCCAGGACCTAGGGGAATTGGGAGGGTAGTGATAACTGAAGGGTACCGGGGTTCTTGCTTGTTCCGTTTTGTTTTTAGAAGCTAGGGTCTCACTCTGTCTCCCAGGCTGGAGTGCAGTGGTGTGATCATAGCTCACTGCAGCCTCGACTTCTCGGGCTCCAGTGATCCTCCTCCCTCAGCTTCCCGAGTATCTGATACTACAGGTGTGCATCACCACACCCGGCCAATGTACGGGGCTTTAAGAAGCTATTTCTACTGTTCTTCTCCGTCCCATATTAAATAAAAAGAGAGGTTTAGTAGATAAGAAAACAGGTCTGTGTGTGTGTCTGTGTGTGTGGGGGGGGCTGTGAGGATGACAGGGCAGGAGGGAGAGGTAAAAATGAATGCCATCTGCCAAGGAACCTCAACTCCCCAGCCTCTGACTCAGTAACTCTCCACTCAGTAACTGAAGGAAACTGCTGGTACTGGGGAGGAAGCTGCTAATGCCTGGAGCTGGCCACCAGGACATCGGGCACCTTCCTGGATACCCGGGGGTGTGGGTGTTCGCAGCCACTGAAGCACAAACCCCGTGGCCTGGACCCGCGGTGTCCTCAGGAAGTCCTTGGTATTTCATTGCCGGGGGAAATACGTCTGTTCCCACGTGTGAAGCGGGGGACTCACAGCAAAGGCGTTTGTGCGTCTCACTGCATGGAAACTGCATTTCATGTCTGAATTTTATGTCAAGAGAAAAGCTTAAAAGTACAGAACTCAGCCGGGTACGATGGCTCACACCTGTAATCCCAGCACCTTGGGAGGCCAGGTCAGGCGGATGATGAGGTCAGGAGTTCGGGGCCAGCCTGGACAATATGGTGAAACCGCATCTCTACTAAAAATACAAAAAAATTAGCCAGGCGTGGTGGCACACGCCTGTAGTCCCAGCTACTCAGGAGGCTGAGGCAGGAGAATCGCTTGAACCCGGGAGGCGGAGGCTGCAGTGAGCTGAGATCGTGCCACTGCACTCCAGCCTGGGTGACAGAGCGAGACTCCATCCCCCACCCCAAAAAAAAGTCCAGGCGCGGTGGCTCAAGCCTGTAATCCCAGCACTTTGGGAGGCCGAGGGGGGCAGATCACCTGAGGTCGGGAGTTAGAGACCAGCCTGGCCAATATGGTGACACCCATCTCTACTAAAAATACAAAAATTAGCCAGGCGTGGTGGCGTGCGCCTGTAATCCCAGCTACTCGGGAGGCTGAGGCAGGAGAATCACTTGAGCCTGGGAGGCAGAGGTTGCAGTGAGCCAAGATCACACCACTGAACTCCAGCTTGGGTGACAGAGTGAGATCCCATCTCAAAATAAAAATGTAGGAGAAATCTGGACACAGACAGGCATGGACAGAGAGAAGACAAAGTGAAGAGACACAGGGAGAAGGTGGCTACAAGCCAAAGAAGAAGCCAGCAACAGATTCTCCCTCACAGCCCCAGAAGGAACAAACCCTGCTGATACCTTGTTTTGGACATCTAGCCTCCAGAACTGTGAGACAATAAGCTTCTGTTGTTTAATCAATCCAGTGCGTGGGACTTGGTTATAGCAGTCCTTGAAAACTAATATACGTAGGAAAACGAAGCTCTGAGAAAAGGCAAAATAATTTTGAAGACAAATATGAGAGAGGCTTGCCCAACCAGAAATCCAGCTCATTTTTCAGCCTTAGCAAAGAGGAAAGCAGGGAATTTATATAAGGTTAGACAAAGCGTACTATCCCATTGGGGATTAAGAAAAAAAAAAAAACAGAATAAAGATTAGATAAGCACATTAACAGAAAAAAAAACCCCAAAGGGCTAGGTGCAGCTACTTGGGAGGCTGAGGCAGGAGGATCACTGGAGGCCAGGAGATAGAGGCTACAGTGAGCTGTGATTACACCACTGCACTCCAGCCTGGGCGATGGAGCAAGGCTCGGTCTCAATAAATTTAATTTAATTTATTTATTTATTTATTTTTGGAGACAGAGTCTCACTTTGTTGTCCAAGCTGGAGTGCAGCGGCACAATCTTGGCTCACTGCAACCTTCGCCTCCTGGTTCAAGTGATTCTCCCGCCTCACCCTCCCAAGTAGCTGGGATTACAGGTGCACAGCACGACGCTGGGCTAAGTTTTTGTATTTTTAGTAGAAATGAGGTTTCACCATGGTGGCCAGGCTGGTCACGATTTTTTTTTTTTTTTTTTTTTTTTTTTGAGACACAGCTTCACTTGCCCAGGTTGGAGTGCAGTGGTGTGATCTTGGCTCATTGCAACCTCCGCCTCCTGAGTTCAAGCGATTCTCATGCCTTGGCCTCCCCAGTAGCCGGCATTACAGGCACACACCACTACGCCCAGCTAATTTTTGTATTTTTAGTAGAGATGGGGTTTCACCATGTTGATCAGACTGGTCTCAAACTCCTGACTTCAAGTGATCTGCCCACTTTGGCCTCCCAAAGTGCTGGGATTACAAGTGTGAGCCACTGCGGCCAGTCATAAATTTTCTTCATTATAAAATATTTGGGCTATTTTGTTTTGTTTTTTTTTTTTGAGATGGGGCCTTGCTCTCACTCAGGATGGAGTGCAGTGGTGCAATCTCAGCTCACTGTAGCCTCCGCCTCCCGGGCTCAAGTGATCCTCCTGTTACGGGATCTTTGGGGTGTAGATTTTCTTCCCATAAACCTCTGTGGCTGCAGTGCCTTTCTCCAAGTTCTTGTCCTGTGTCCAGGAAGAATGAGGTATGCAGACAAGTAAAGGGTGAAGAAGGCGAAGAGGAGCTTTATTTAGTCTTAGAACAGCTCAGAGGAGACCGACGGTGGGTAGCTCCTCTCAGTAGGCAGGTCACCCCATTGAGTATTCGGCTCTCAGCAGAGATGAGTCCCTGGAGGGGGTGGCTCCTCTCCGCAGGCAGGTCATTTAGGCGTCTCTGCAGGTCTCTGAAGCTCTCAGCAGAGAATGTAGCTCCTCAGTGCAGCTGATCATCCCATTGTCTCTCTGTCCTCTGCCCTCTGCCCTCTGCCCTGCTCTGGTGGGGTCCGGGGTTTTTATGGACCTCAGAGAGGAGGAAGTCATGGGTGGGCCCAGAGGAGGCACAAGTCCCCACTCTTGTCTGTGGGATTGGCAGCCTGGCCCCCAACCTTCAGGCCGTCCCTGGCAAGAAGGTGGGGTCTTACCAGGGGCCCCCCACCCCCAACTTCTGCCCAGGAATCTGTCTGCCTCCTGCTGCCATTCATGGCCCCAGGACTGGACCCCAACCCCGATCCCAGATCAGAGCTGGTGCTGGGAGAGAAGAGAGGCCAGGCAGCAGGAGCAGACACCCCGGAGCCTACAGAGATTGGGGGAGCCTTCCCGGCCCCTGAGAGTGTAGGCTACAGAGAGGCCCAGGTCCTGAGCCTCGGAGGGCGCCCAAAACTGCATTTGGGGAGCTCCTGCCTTGCCAACTCGGGAGGGGCGGGGCTCCCACTTGTCTCTGGCTCCTGGCCACTCTGTGGAGCAGGAGGCGCAGGTTGGCAGCCATGGGTGGGCTGCTGCAGCGGCACCCGGGAGGGCAGACCCTGTCTACTCCTGGGCCCCGCAAGAGCACAGTCAATCCACAGTGGCGGTTTGGGCGGCTACAGTGGCACCTGGGGAACTCCCACCACAGCTCAGAAGGGGCAGAGCTTCCACCGGTTCCATGGAGTGTGTAGCCCCAGCCGCACCTCCCTGCTGCAGCCGGCATAATGACAGCAGCCATTGCCATCACCCCTGCCTCAGTCTCACTACTAGCTGGGACTACAGCGTGCACCACCACGCTAGGCTGATTTTTAAAATTTTTAGCAGAGACAGGGGTCTCCCTATGTTTCTGAGGCTGGTCTCGAACTACTGAGCTCCAGCTCAGCCTCCTGCCTCAGCCTCCCAAAGTGCTGGAATTACAGGTGTGAGCCACTGCGCCCGGCCTAAAATACTTGTCTTGGTTTTTCTTTTTGTTTGTGAGACAGTCTTCCTGTTCTGCACATGCAGCAGGAAATTGGATCTCTACCTCACAGCATACTCAAAAGAGTTAAAATATAACCTATTTGTAGTTATCAGCGACCTGGGTGAAGACACATCTGGCAGAAGGGTGTGGGAGCCTCATTAAACCTGAGTGAGAATGAATTCGAGGTGGAAATGGGAGAGATGATTTATTTGCCAGCTGGGGAAGGAAGAGGCAGGCCCAGCCCAGAGGGAGAATGAGAGGCGGAAGATGACATTGGCTGCATGCCTGACACCTGCCTGAAGTTAACCAGGGTCAGCCCGACCTTTCCTCCCCCAGGATGTCTCCAACTTGGCTGACAACATCCACTTTAATTAACATAGCACAGTAGTACACTTCGTGTGTACAGTTACACCCTTCGGGCCGTGAGTAGCCTAATTTCCTTGAGCCGCAGAGAAACCATCGTCTGTTCAAGCATGCTCTCTGGAAACTTAGAAAGGACTCCTCTCCACTTTCACACCCCACATCCCATCCAGTGGGAAATCCTGTTGACCTTCAAAATGCACCCAAAGTCGCACCCCCAAAGGCCGGGCGCCATGGCTCTCACCTGTAATCCCAGTACTTTAGGAGGCCAAGGCAAGACAGGCGGATCATCTGAGGTCACGAGTTCCATATCAGCCTGGCCAACATGGTGAAACCCTGTCTCTACTAAAAATACAAAATTAGCCGGGTATGGTGGCACACACCTGTAATCCCAGCTACTCGGGAGGCTGAGATAGGAGAATCGCTTGAACCCAGGAGATGGAGGCTGCAGTGAGTCGTGATCGCACCATTGCACTCCAGCCTGGGCAAGACACAGTGAGACTGCACCCCAACAAAAACAAAAACAAAGTCTGACCCCCCACAGCTACTCTAGCCATGATCTCTCTCACCTAGACAATTACAGTCACCTCCTCGCTGCTTCTGGACTTGTCCTCAACAGAAAGGTCCTCATATGGCAGCAGAATCCTTTGACAGAAGTGACGTGATGTCACTCCCCTCCTCAAATCCCTCCTGTAGCTCCTGCCACACTCACTAAAAGACGTCTTCACCACAACTCACAAGCTCCCTTTTCCCTGTCTGACCTCATCTTCCACCTGCTGTTCCTCTATTCCATGCACACTGTGACTGGGTTTTTTTTTTTTTTTTTTTGAGACAAAATCTTGCTCTTGTCCCCCAGGCTGGAGTGCAGTGGTGTAATCTCGGCTCACTGCAACCTCTGCCTCCTGGGTTCAAGTGATTCTCCTGCCTCAGCCTCTCGAATCTGGGGTTACAGGCACCCACCACTACCATCAGCTAATTTTTTTGTATTTTAGTAGAGATGGGGTTTCTCCATGTTGGCCAGGCTGGTCTCGAACTCCTGACCTCAGGTGATCCACCTGCCTTGGCCTCCCAAAGTGCTGGGATTACAAGGGTGAGCCACCATGCACAGCCAAGGGTATTGGTTTCTTATTGCTCCTGTAACAAATGACCATATACCTAGTGGCTCCATAGGAGACAGATTTATTTATTACCTTACCGTTCTGGAGGTTTCCTTTTTTTTTTTTTTTTTTTTTCCTACAGGATCTGGCTCTGTGGTGCAGTCTGGAGTGCAGTGGCCTGATGCAACTGGCTCACTGCAACCTCAGCCTCCTGGGTTCAAGCAGTTCTCCTGTCTCAGTCTCCCGAGTAGCTAAGACTACACGTGTGTGCCACCATGCCTGGCTAATTTTTAAAAATTTTTTGTAAAGACTCTTCATATGTTGCCCAGGCTGGTCTCCAACTCCTGGGCTCAAACGATCCTCCTGCCTCAGCCTCCCAAAGTGCTGGAATTACAAGTGTGAGCCACCGCGCCCGGCTGAGTATTGCAATTCTACATGAGATTTGGGTTAGGACACACACCCAAATCATATCACGGGGATTTGCCATGTTTCCCAGGCTGGTCTCAAACTCCTGGACTCAAGGCATCCTCCCACTTCAGCCTCTCAAAATGCTGGGATTACAGGCATGAGCCACTGTGCCCGGCTGAACTATACTCTTTATTTCTTTTTTTTTTTTTTCGACGAAGAGTCTCAGTCTGTCACCCAGGTTGGAGTACAACAGTGCGGTCTCAACGCACTGCAAACTCTGCCTCCCTGTTTCAAGTGATTCTCATGCCTTGGTCTCCCAAGTAGCTGGGATTACAGGTGTGTGCCACCATGCCCAGCTAACTTTTTGTATTTTTTTTTTTTTAAGTGGACATGAGGTCTCACTATGTTGGCCAGGCTTGTCTTAAACACCTGGCCTCAAGTGATTTGAAAGCCTGTGCCTCCCAAAATGCTGGGATTAGAGGCATGAACCACTGCGTCCAGACTTACACTCTCTTCATTGTTTTTTGTTTTTTTTTTTTTTCTGTCACCCAGGCTGGAGTGGAGTGGTGTGATCTCTACTCACAGCAACCTCTGCCTCCTGGGTTCAAGTGATTCTCGTGCCTCAGAGTAGCTGGGACTACAGGCACGCACCACTACAAGCAGCTAATTTTTGTATTTTTAGTTGAGAGGGGGTTTCGCCATGATGGCCAGGCTGGTCTCGAACTCCTAGGCCTCAAGTGATCCGCCCACCTCAGCCTCTCAGAGGGCCTTATTCCCTCCCTCCCTCCCTCCCTTTTCTTTTTTTTGAGAGAGAGTCTCACTCTTGTAGCCCAGGCTGAAGTGCAATGGCGCGATCTCCGCTCACTGCAACCTCTGCCTTCCAGGTTCAAGCAATTCTCCTGCCTCAGCCTCCTGAATTGCTGGGACTACAGGCACCTGCCACTATACCTGCCTATTTTCCATTTTTTTTTAGTAGAGACAGGGTTTCACCATGTTAGCCAGGATGGTCTCGATCTCCTGACCTCGTGATCCACCCGCCTTGGCCCCCCAAAGTGCTGGGATTACAGGTGTGAGCCACCGCGCCTGGCCACCTTACACTCTTTCTCAAGACCTCTCCTCCTCTTCAGCCTGGGGATGGTTCCCCTCTTGCCTACTCAACGACAACAATCCAGCCACTTTCTGCTCTCGCTTCTCTTCTGGAATCTAGAAATCCAGATCATTCCCATCAGCACGTGAACCTGCTGTTTGAGCTTCCCTGCTCTTCTGACCTTTCTATCAAAAGAATTGACATTTAGCTGGTGGCTCATTCCCATAATCTCAGCACTCTGGGAGGCTGAGGTGGGAGGATCACTTGAGCTCAGCAGTTCGAGGCTGGATTGAGCTACAGCTGTGCCTCCACTCCCGCCTGGGTGACATAGTGAGATCCTGTTTCTACAAAACATTTTTTTCTTTTTTGAGACAGAGTCTCGTGATGCCACCCAGGCTGGAGTGCAGTGGCGCGATCTTGGCTCACTGCAGCCTCTGCCTCCCGGGTTAAAGCAATTCTTCTGCCTCAGCCTCCCGAGTAGCTGAGACTCCAGGTGCCCGCCACCATGCCAGGCTAATTATTGTATTTTTAGTAGAGATGGGGTTTCACCATTTTGGCCATGCTGGTCTTGAACTCCTGACCTCAGGTGATCCATCTGCCTCGGCATCCCAAAATGCTGGGATTACAGGTGTGAGCCACTGTGCCCAGCCTACAAAACATTTTTTTTTTTTTTTTTTTGAGGCTGAGTCTCGCTCTCTCGCCCGGACTGGAGTGCAGTGGCCAGATCTCAGCTCACTGCAAGCTCCGCCTCCCGGGTTTACGTCATTCTCCTGCCTCAAGCCTCCCGAGTAGCTGGGACTACAGGCGCCCGCCACCTCGCCCGTCTAGTTTTTGTATTTTTAGTAGAGACGGGGTTTCACCCTGTTAGCCAGAATGGTCTCGATCTCCTGACCTCGTGATCCGCCCGTCTCGGCCTTCCAAAGTGCTGGGATTACAGGCTTGAGCCACCGCGCCCGGCCCAAAACATTTTTAAAAATAATAAACCAGGCATGGTAGCACACGCCTGTAGTGAGCCATGATGTCACCACAGCACTCCAACCTGGGTGACAGAGTGAGACCCTGTCTCAAAAAAAAAAAAAACCCAAAAAAAAAAACAAAACAAAATTAACCCTGCAACTGGCCGTAATGAATCAACAGTTGGAATTTGTTTCATTATAAAGACGGGTGAACATATGGGCCCCTTTGCTGATCCCCACCTGGCCTGGCTCTCCTGTTCTCCACCCTGCACACTCATGCCTGGGAACCTGCGTCTCCTCTCAGCTGCCCTGACGATGGCCCGATCCACATGGCGTTTGATCTGCCCACTTCAGAGCCTTCAGCTCCTGCCTGCAGCCCATCAGAGGCAGTTGGAGCCAGGCCTCCTCCCCACATGGGCCTTTGAGGATGGGATGAAAGAGGCTAGGCTGAAACCAATGTGGTGGCCAAACGGGGAACTCAGGAATCCCTGGTGCCACGCCCAGGAATAGGGGTGGGTGGCGGGGAGGCAGAGCAAGGGATGCTTCTTGGGGTTAGCTGGCAGTGCCAGAATGACCTGGGCATTTACTGATCACCTCCTGTGTGCTCAGGCCTGTGTTGGGTGATGCTGAGGACATAGTGGTGACTGACCTGGCCCTCACAGGGCTTACAGCCAGTGGAGCAGATAGGCCAGTGCCCCGAGAGCAACAACCTAGTGGGAACAGGGCTGGGATGGGAAAACCTAGCTGATGCAGTCAAGAAAGGCTTCCTGGGAGAGGAGGTTCTTTTTTTTTTTTTTTTTTTTTTTTTTTTTTTTGAGACGGAGTCTGGCTCTGCCGCCCAGGCTGGAGTGCAGTGGCCAGATCTCAGCTCACTGCAAGCTCCGCCTCCCGGGTTCACGCCATTCTCCTGCCTCAGCCTCCCGAGTAGCTGGGACTACAGGCGCCCGCCACCTCGCCCGGCTAATTTTTTTTTGTATTTTTTAGTAGAGACGGGGTTTCACCATGTTAGCCAGGATGGTCTCGATCTCCTGACCTCGTGATCCGCCCGTCTCGGCCTCCCAAAGTGCTGGGATTACAGGCTTGAGCCACCGCGCCCGGCCAGGAGAGGAGGTTCTTAAGTTCTTCACAGAGTCTATGATATCCATCTTGACCTACCTCTTCAGCAACATCTGATGACACTTCCCTGCAATCCCTTGAATCCAGCCACACTGTTCCTTCTAATTCTTTTCATTCTTATTGATTTATTTATTTTGAGATGGAATCTCGCTCTGTTGCCCAGGCTGGAGTGCAGTGGCATGATCTTGGTTAACTACAACCTCCACCTCCTGGATTCAAGCAATTCTTTTGCCTCAGCCTCTCGAGTAGTTGGGATTACAGGCACCCGCCACCATGCCTAGCTAATTTTTTGATTTGTTTGTATAGATGAGCTCTCAGTAGGTTGCCCAGACTGATCTTAAACTCCTGGGCTCAAGTGATCCTCCTGCTTCAGCCTCCCACAGTGCTGAGATTATAGGCTTGAGCCACTGCACCTGGCCAAGAACTTTTTTTTTTTTTTTGAGACGGAGTCTTGCTCTGTTGCCCAGGCTGGAGTGCAGTGGTGCAATCTCAGCTCACTGCAACCTCTGCTTCCCGGATTCAAGCGATTCTTCCGCCTCAGCCTCCCGAGTAGCTGGGATTACAGGCACGCGACCACCACGCCCAGCTAGTTTTTGCATTTTTAGTAGAGATGGGGGTTTCACCATGTTGGCCACGTTGGTCTCGAACTCCTGACCTCGTGATCCGCCCATCTCGGCCTCCCAACATGTTGGGATTACAGGCCTGAGCCACTGTACCTGGCCAAGAAATTTTTTTAAAAGAGCTCAGTGTTGCAAGAAGAATTCATCTGCAATCTGAATGAGGACAATGAACCTCCCTGGTGAGGGACTGAGAAGAGAGAAGCTGGCAGAAGAAATAGCAAGTGCAATGAATCAGACGTGAGAATGAACTTAAGTGTTCAGGAATCAGATGGAGACCAGGTGCCATGGCTCACGCCTGTAATCCCAGCACTTTGGGAGGCCAAGACGGGTGGATCACTTAAGGCCAGGAGTTTGAAACCAGCATAGACAACATAAGGAAACCCCTGTCTCTATTATATTTAAATTAAAAAATATAAAAGTGGGCCAGGCACTGTGGCTCACGCCCGTATTGGGAGGCCGAGACAGGCGGATCACCTAAGATCAGGAGTTCCAGACCAGCCTGGCCAATATGGTGAAACCCCATCTCTACTAAAAATACAAAAAAAATAACTGGGTGTGGTGGCACACGCCTGTAATCCAAGCTACTCAGGAGGCTGAGGCAGGAGAATCGCTTGTGAACCCGGGAGGCAGAGGTTGCAGTAAGCTGAGATCGTGCCACTGCACTCCAGCCTGGGTAACAGAGTAAGACTGTCTCATAAATAAATACAGCCGTGCGCAGTGACTCACACCTGTAATCTCAACACTTTGGGAGGCCAAGGCGGGCGGATCACGAGATCAGGAGATCAAGACCATCCTGGCTAACACGGTGAAACCCCATTTGTACTAAAAATACAAAAAATTAGCCGGGCGTGGTGGCGGGCACCTGTGGTCCCAGCTGCTCAGGAGGCTGAGGCAGGAGAATGGTGTGAACCCGGGAGGCGGAGTTTGCAGTGAGCCGAGATCGTGCCACTGCAATCCAGCCTGGGCAACACAGCGAGACTCCATCTCAAAAAATAAATAGATACATACATACACACATACATAAAAGCATAAATAAATAAAATATAAAAGTAAAATGAAAATGAAAGGGTTTTTTTTTTTGAGACAGTTTCACTCTTGTTGCCCAGGCTGGAGTGCAATGGCGTGATCTCGGTTCACCACAACGTTTGCCTCTAGGGTTCAAGTGATTCTCCTGCCTCAGCCTCCTAAGTAGCTAGGATTACAGGTGTGTGCCACCATACTCGGCTAATTTTGTATTTTTAGTAGAGATGGGGTTTCACCATGCTGGCCAGACTAGTCTGAAACTCCCGACCTCAAGTGATCTGCCTGCCTCGGCCTCTCAAAGTGCTAGGATTACAGGCATGAGCCCCTGCACCTGGCCAAAAGCTTTTTTAATTAAAAAAAATTTTTTAAAGAATTGCGCTGGGCGCAGTGGCTCAAGCCTGTAATCCCAGCACTTTGGGAGGCCGAGACGGGCAGATCACTGTTTGGACGAACGGAGGCAAGAGGGCGCAGTTCCGGGTTCTTCACCGTCAGCTTTCCCGCATCCGGGAAAGACAGAGGTCGACTGCGCAGGCACAACCCGACCTCCGACGGAGAAAAACCGGAACCCGCCTAGCCACGCCTGCTGCCCGGCCCCGACCCGCCTATGTCCCACCCACTGCCCGCCCACTCCCAGGCCCAGGACTTAAACACCGCTCTCGGCGGGCGCGCTGCAGGCAGTTCCTCAGCCCCCACTCCTGTTGGGACTGTAGGAACTCCCCCGGAGAGCTCCACCGGGTGACTCCCCCAGCCTCCCCTGCTGGAGACCGAGGGACCTCACCCCTCCCCACACCTTCTTTCCTGAAGCTGGGGGACCAAAAATAAATGTGCAGTTTTGCTCCTAGCCTTGCCTACTCGCTGGTCATTTAATACTCGCCCTGGTTTCCTAGAAAGCAAATCAGCTTCCTAGAAAGCAAATCAATCACGAGGTCAGGAGATTGAAACCATCTTGGCTAACACGGTGAAACCCTGTCTCTACTAAAAAAAATACAAAAAAACTAGCTGGGCAAGGTGGCGGGCGCCTGTAGTCCCAGCTATTCAGGAGGCTGAGGCAGGAGAATGGCGTAAACCCGGGAGGCGGAGCTTGCAGTGAGCCGAGATCCAGCCACTGCACTCCAGCCTGGGCGACAGGGCAAGACTCGTCTCAAAAAAAAAAAAAGAATTAGAGGCAGAGGTGGCAGTGAGTGCATATCACACCACTGCACTCCAGCCTGGGCGACAGAATGAGACCCTGTCTCAAAAATAAATAAATGAATAATAAATAAGCAAGCTTTTAACGCCCATGAACGCTGTAGAAAAAGAAGAGAAAACATTCCCTTGTTTGCAGTCTCTGTTGACTCCTTTATTTCCTGCCTTCTCCATTACGATGTGGCCTCTCCTCACCCTGTGTTCCCCAATTCCTGGCAGGGTGCTTGACGCAGAGTTGACATCTGGCAAATATTTGTTAGATGAAGGAAGGATCCAAGATCTCCAGGAGAAAACAGGGTTTGGTGAAGAGGCAGGGGGCGGCGGGGGCGGGGGGAGGGGGCAGAGAGTTCCAGGCACCCCAATTCAAAAATGAGCAAAGGACTTGAATAGACATTTCTGCAAAGAAGACATACAAATGACCCACAATGCACACGAAAAGATGCTCCACATCACAAATCATCAGAGAAATTCAAATGAAATCTACCAGGGAACTGCATGGGCAAAGGTATGGAGCAGAGAGAGGGTTGGTGTTTTGGGGGCCCTGGAGGAGGCTGTGTCTCGCTGGAAGGAGGGAGGGCAGGAGAGGCAGTGGGAGGAGGAGGGGTTGAAGGGAGGAGGAAGGATAGGAGGGGAGGATGGAGAGGAGGGAGAGGAAGAGAGAGGACAGACGTGAGAGAGGAGGAGGCGGGGAGGAGAGAGGAGAAGGGTGGAGGTGGAGGGCCAGATGTGAGTCAGCTCCCACACTTACAGACCTAGTGTGAAGGAAAGATCGAGAGTTTTTATCCACCGGACATTTGGGGATCTTTTTGGGTAGGGGCAGAGGTGGCGGAGGAGATGCCTTTCTGGGAAACCCTCAAGTTGGCTTGGAGAGGAGGGTGCTGAGGGACAGGCCTCCCCCGCCAGAGCCTTCTAAGGACTTTCTGCACAGCGTTCCACCACGGGGCCTGTTCTGGAACAGGCCGTGACTGCTTGGCAGCCTCGGCCGTCCCCACTCCCGGGTCACCGCCCAGGCTTCCTCATGCCTGGACTCACCCTCCTCCTTCCCTGCTCCCCACGGTAGCCCGAGGCGGGCACTTTTTATAGAACACTTCAAAAAATATTAATAGGTAATTGAAGTCACAAGGCTCATTTCTACAGTCACAGGAGGGGACACAGTGGAAAAACCTTCTCCTCTCCCCTGTTCCCTCCCCTCCAGGCCCCTCCTGGGAGGCACCGGGACCTCTGCTCAGCTTCCTTCATCCCATCCTCAAAGGCCCACGTGGGGAGGATGCCCGGCTCCAGCTGCCTCTGATGGGCTGTAGGCCGGAGGTGGAGGCTCTGAAGTGGGCAGATCAAATGCCACGTGGGCCGGGCTGCTGTGAGGGAGGCTCAGAGGAGAAGCAGGTTCCCAGGCATGAGCGTGCAGGGTGGAGAACAGGAGAGCCAGGCCAGGTGGGGAACCAGCAGAGGGGCAGGTTTCTTGTGTTTTCTCCCACGGAGAGTCCCAGACTGTCTACCAAATGCAAGCGCAGGTGGAGAAATGCTGCCCAGGCCATTCACATGTGTCTGTAACTTTCATTTATTTTATTTACTTATTTATTTGATATAGAGTTTCACTCTTGTCTCCCAGGCTGGAGTGCAGTGGTACAATCTCAGCTCCCTGCAACCTCCACCTCCCGGGTTCAAGCGATTCTCCTGCCTCAGCCTCCCAAGTAGCTGGGATTACAGGTGCATGCCACCAAGCCCGGCTAATTTTTTTTTGTTTTGAGATGGAGTCTTGCTCTGTCACCCATGCTGGAGTGCAGTGGGGTGATCTCAGCTCACTGCAACCTCTGCCTCTCGGGTTCAAGCAATTCTTCTGCCTCAGCCTCCCGTGTAGCTGGGACTACAGGCTCACACAACCACATGCAGCTAATTTTTGTATTTTTAGTAGAGACGAGGTTCTCTACTAAAGTGCTGGGATTACAGGCATGAGCCACCTTGCCCAGCCTCATTTATTTATTTTTGAGACAGGGTCTCTCTATCTCTGTCTGTCTGTCTCTCTCTGTCTCTCCCTGTCACCCAGGCGGCAGTGCAGTGGCACAATTAGGGCTCACCTGCTTCCTCCAACTCCTGGGCTCAAGCCATCCTCCCATCTCAGCCTCCTAAGTAGCTAGGACTATAGGTGTGCAGCAGCATACCTGGCTAATTTTTTTTTAGGAACCAGTATTTATTATCAAAATCATATTCAATATCAAGAAGATGCCATAACTACAAAAAAAAATTGCACACAATGCAATCTCAATGCAAACAGTCAAATGGAACCCCAGTCATTAAACAACTAATTAAATTAGCCTAAAGAGCAACTGATTTTTTTTTTTTTTTTGAGATGGAGTCTCGCTCAGTCGCCAGGCTGGAGTGCAGTGGTGCGATCTCGGCTCACTGCAAGCTCCACCTCCCGGGTTCACGCCATTCTCCTGCCTCAGCCTCCGGAGTAGCTGGGACTACAAGCGCTCGCCGCCACGCCCGTCTAATTTTTTTGCATTTTTTTTAGTAGAGATGGGGTTTCACCGTGTTAGCCAGGATGGTCTTGATCTCCTGATCTCGTGATCCGCCCGTCTCGGCCTCCCAAAGTGCTGGGATTACAGGCTTCAGCCACCGCGCCCGGCCCTGATTTTTTTTTTAACTTTTTTTTTTTTTTGAGATGGAGTTTTGCTCTTGTTGCCCAGTTGGAGCACAATGGCACCACCTCTGGCTTACTGCAACCTCTGCCTCCCTGGGTCAAACTTTTTTAACATCTTTATACATCCAGCCAACAAATTAAAATGGTTAACAAGTGGTCTGCTGTGGTGGCTCACCGCTATAATCCTAGCACTTTGAGAGGCCAAGGTGGGTGGATCATCTGATGTCAGGAGTTTGAGACCAGCCTGACCAACATGGCGAAACTAAAAATACAAAAAAAATTAGCCCGGTGTGGTGGTGGGTGCCTATAGTACAGCTACTTGGGAGGCTGAGTCAGGAGAATTGCTTGAACCCGAGAGATGGAGTTTGCAGTGAGTTGAGATTGCGCCACTGCACTCCAGCCTAGGCAACAGAGTGAGACTGTCTCAAAAATAAATAAATAAATAATAAAATGATTGGCCAGGCGTGGTGGCTCACACTTGTAATCCCAGCACTTTGGGAGGCTGAGGCGGGTGGATCACGAAGCCAGGAGTTCGAGACCATCCTGGCCAACATGGTGAAACCCCGTCTCTACTAAAAATACAAAAAAAAAAAAAAAAAATTAGCTGGATGTGGTGGCATGTGCCTATAATCCCAGCTACTTGGGAGGCTGAGGCAGGAAAATCATTTGAACCAGGGAGTTGGAGGTTGCAGTGAGCCGAGATCGTGCCACTGCACTCCAGCCTGGCAACAGAACGAGACTCCATCTCAAAAAAAAAAAAAAAAAAAAAATTAAAATGCTAAAAAAAAAAAAAAAAAGCTGCCGGGCATGGTGGCTCATGCCTATAATTCCAACACTTTGGGAGGCTGAGGCGGGCAGATCACAAGGTAAGGAGATTGAGACCATCCTGGCTAACATGGTGAAACTCTGTCTCTACTAAAAATACAAAAAAAAAAAAAAAAATTGGCTGGGCGTCGTGGCAGGCACCTGTAGTCCCAGCTACTCTGGAGGCTGAGGCAGGAGAAGGGCATGAACCCAGGAGGCGGAGCTTGCAGTGAGCCTACATCCTACATCATGCCACTGCACTCGATCCTGGGCTACAGAGCGAGACTTCATCTCAAAAAAAAAAAAAGGAAAAAGGAAAAAGAAAGGCCAGGCACGGTGGCTCACACCTGTAATTCCAGCACTTTGGGAGGCCGAGGTGAGCGGATCACAAGGTCAGGAGATCAAGACCATCCTGGCTAACACGGTGAAACCCCATCTCTACTAAAAATACAAAAAATTAGCCGGGCGTGGTGGCAGGCGCCTGTAGTCCCAGCTACTCGGGAGGCTGAGGCAGGAGAATGGTGTAAACCTGGGAGGCGGAGCTTGCAGTGAGCTGAGATCGCACCACTGCACTCCAGCCTGGGCTACAGAGCGAGACTCTGTTTCAAAAAAAAGCCAGTGTGGTGGCTCACACCTGTAATCCCAGCACTTGGGAGGCCGAGGTAGGTGGATCACTTGAGGTCAGGAGTTTGAGACCAGCCTGGTCAACATGGTGAAACCCCATCTCTACTAAAAATGCAAAAATTAGCCAGGTGTGGGGGCACATGCCTGTGGTCCCAGCTACTTGGGAGGCTGAGGCACAAGAATCGCTTGAACCCAGGAGGCAGAGGTTGCAATAAGCTGAGATTGCACCACTATACTCCAGCCTGGGCAACAGAGTGAGACTGTGTCTGAAAAACAAAAAGGAAAAAATAAAATGGTTAACAAGAGGGCCGGGTGCAGTGGCTCATTCCTGTAATCCCAGCATTTTGGGAGACCGAGGTGGGCGAATCACCTGAGGTCAGGAGTTCAAGACCAGCCTGACCAACACGGAGAAACTCTGTCTCTACTAAAAATACAAAATTAGCCAGGCATGGCTAGTGCACCTTTTTCTTTTTCCTTAAGAGTAAATTGGCTGGGCGCAGTGGCTCATGCCTGTAATCTCAGCCCTTCGGGAGGCCAAGGCGGGCGGATCACAAGGTCAGGAAACTGAGACCATCCTGGCTAACACGGTGAAACCCCGTCTCTACTAAAAATACAGAAAATTAGCGGGGCATGGTGGCAGGCGCTTGTAGTCCCTGCTACTCAGGAGGCTGAAGCAGGAGAAAGCGTGAACCCGGGAGGCAGAGCTTGCAGTGAGCTGAGATTGCGCCACTGCACTCCAGCCTGGGCAACAGAGCGAGACTCCACCTCAAAAAATATATATATATATCTATAATATATAATATATATAATACATTATATATAATATATATATGGACGGTTTTGCTTTATTACTCAGGCTGGAGTGCAGTGGTGCAATCAGAGTTTACTGCAACCTTGACCTCCTGGGCTCAAGTGATCCTCCCACTTCAGCCTCCTGAGTAGCTGGGACTATAGGCATATGCCACCATACCCATCTAATTTTTGCATTTTCTTTGAGATAGAGTCTAGCTCTGTCACCCAGGTTGAAGTGCAATGGTGTGATCTCGGCTCATTGCAACCTTCACCTCTTGGATGAAAGCGATTTTCATGCTGCAGCCTCCCAAACAGCTCAGATTACAGGCGTGTACCACCACACCTGGCTAAGTTTTTTTTTTTTTTTTTTTTTTTTTTTTTTTTTTGAGACGGAGTCTGGCGCTCTGTCGCCCAGGCTGGAGTGCAGTGGCCGGATCTCTGCTCACTGCAAGCTCCACCTCCCGGGTTTACGCCATTCTTCTGCCTCAGCCTTCCGAGTAGCTGGGACTACAGGCGCCCGTCACGTCGCCCGGCTAGTTTTTTTTTTGTATTTTTAGTAGAGACGGGGTTTCACCATGTTAGCCAGGATGGTCTCGATCTCCTGACCTCGTGATCCGCCCGTCTCGGCCTCCCAAAGTGCTGGGATTACAGGCTTGAGCCACCGCGCCCGGCTACCTGGCTAAGTTTTATATTTTTACTAGAGACAGCGTTTTGCCACATTGGCCAGGTTGGTCTTGAATTCCTGGCCTCGGGTGATCTGCCCATCTCGGCCTCCCAAAGTGTTGGGATGACAGGTGTGAGCCACCACACCCAGCCAAATTTTTGTATTTTTTGTAGAGACAGGGGTCTTGCTATGTTGCCCAGGCTGGTCTCAAACTCCTGGGCTCAAGCCATCCTCCCACCTTGGCCCCCCAAAATGCTGCAAGTACATCATGCCCGGCCTGATTAAATATTTACCAGCGTGCCAGTACGATGCCTGTAGATGTGGCTCATTCTTTTCTACAGCTGCCTAGTGTTCCATAACATGAATGGGCCATAACATATTTTGCTGGTTCCTTCCTGATATGTACTTAGTTTGCTTCTAGTCTTTTGCTACTGCAAGCAGGGCTGTGGTGATTTTTCACATGCAAGACAATAACCGTGGAATAAATCCCTCAGAGAAGAACTGCTGTGTCAAAGGGTGTGGGAGGATCTAAGATTAAGGCCTTTTGCCTAATGACTTTCCAGGGAGGCTGTACCAACTTCCACACCCACCAGCAAATGTGTCAGAGTGCAGAAGCTTCTAACAACACAAACTTGATTGTGTCACTCTGCTGCTTAGACCCTTCAATGGTCCTCACAGATCCTGCATGAAGCCTTTGGATTCTCCCTTCATGATATAATCCGGTGTTGGCCGGGCGTGGTGGCTCACACCTGTAATCCCAGCACTTTGGGAGGCAGAGGCGGGTGGATCACCTGAGGTCAGGAATTCAGGACCAGCCTGACCAACGTGGCGAAACCCCATCTCTACTAAAAATACAAAAATTAGCCGGGTGTGGTGGCAGGCACCTGTAATCCCAGCTACTTGGGAGGCCGAGGCTCAAGAATCTCATGAACCCAGGAGGTGGAGATTGCAGTGAGCTGAGATCTCACCACTGTACTCCAGTCTGGGCAACAGAATGAGACTCCATCTCAAAAAAAATAATGAATTAAATTAAATTTTTAAATGGGCAGGCGTGGTGGCTCACGCCTGTAATCTTAGCACTTTGGGAGGCTGAGGTGGGTGAATTACGAGGTCAGGAGATTGAGACCATCCTGGCTAACATAGGGAAACCCCGTCTCTACTAAAAATACAAATAGTTAGCCGGGTGTGGTGGCACGTGCCTGTAGTCCCAGCTACTTGGGAGGCCGAGGCAGGACAATCGCTTGAACCCGGCAGGCGGAGGTTGCGGTGAGCCAAGATCGTGCCACTGCACTCCAGCCTGGGCAACAGAGCAAAACTCTGTCTCAGAAAAAAATTAATTAATTAATTAATTAAGCTATGATACGGGGTTGGAAAATTACAGCAATCTCAGAACAAAAGGAAGACAGAACTGATGCCTCAGTTTCCCAGCTGGAACTTTCCCTTTGGCCTAGTGAATTTGGGGTCCTGAGATTCTATTTTTCTTTCACAATAGTCACGGCTTCTCCCTTTCTCTTGCAACTGAAAGGTGGCACCATGACCTCACCATAACCCCTTACAAATTTTGCATGACAGCCACCCCGATGATCTGCTGTCTGTCCCCTGGAATGGGTCGTGTTCCCACTCACTCTTGCACGGTCCCACCTTTCCCCTTTCCATGAACCCTACTTCCCATTGCCATATCAGCAGGCTGAATCCATTTGTCCCTCCCCTGGGTAAGTTTGGTCTCTTTCTGTTTCGAGTGGCTGAAAACCTGATTGTAACTCTTCAGCGACATCAGGAGTCGATGGGCTGGCTTCAGGCATAGCTGGCTCCCGGAGTTTGAGTGCTGCCATGAGGCCCAGCGCCTGGCCTTTCACTGTTGTTCTCTTCCATGTTAGCACCTTCAACAGTGCATGCCTCTGTCAGGCTGTGTGTGTGTGTGTGTGTGTTTTGAGACAGGGTTTCACTCTTGCACACAGGCTGAAGTATAGTGTTGCAGTCACAGCTCACTGACCTCCCAGGCTCAGCCTCCCGAGTAGCTGGTATACAGCTACTATATTTTTTGTAGAGATGGGGTTTTGTCACGTTGCCCGGGCTGTTCTTTTTTTTTTTTTTTTTTTTTTGAGGCGGAGTCTCGCTCTGTCGCCCGGACTGGAGTGCAGTGGCCAGATCTCAGCTCACTGCAAGCTCCGCCTCCCGGGCTTATGCCATTCTCCTGCCTCAGCCTCCCGAGTAGCTGGTATACAGCTACTATATTTTTTGTAGAGATGGGGTTTTGTCACGTTGCCCGGGCTGTTCTCTAACTGCTGGGCTCAAGCAGTCCACCCTCTTTAGCCTCCCAAAGTGCTGGGATTACAGCTACTCAGGAGGCCGAGGCGGGAGAATTGCTTGAGCCCAGGAGTTCAAGGTTGCAGTGAACTGTGATCATGCCACTCCATCCCAGCCTGGGCGACAGAACGAGATCTTGTCTCTAAAAAAAATAAAATAAAATAGGCCGGGCGCGGTGGCTCAAGCCTATAATCCCAGCACTTTGGGAGGCCGAGAGGGGCGGATCACGAGGTCAGGAGATCGAGACCATCCTGGCTAACATGGTGAAACCCCGTCTCTACTAAAAATACAAAAAAAAACCTAGCCGGGCGACGTGGCGGGCGCCTGTAGTCCCAGCTACTCGGAAGGCTGAGGCAGGAGAATGGCGTGAACCCGGGAGGTGGAGCTTGCAGTGAGTGAGCTGAGATCCGGCCACTGCACTCCAGCCTGGGCGGCAAAGCGAGACTCCGTCTCAAAAAAAATAAATAAAATAAAATAAAATAAAATAAAAATTTTAACTAATAATAAAAAAGAGAAAGAAAAAAATGTGGCTCTGGCCAGGCACGGTGGCTCAAGCCTGTAATCCCAGCACTTTGGGAGGCCGAGACGGGCGGATCACGAGGTCAGGAGATTGAGACCATCCTGGTTAACACGGTGAAACCCCGTCTCTACTAAAAATACAAAAACTAGCCGGGCGAGGTGGCGGGCGCCTGTAGTCCCAGCTACTCAGGAGGCTGAGGCAGGAGAATGGCGTAAACCCGGGAGGCGGAGCTTGCAGTGAGCTGAGATCTGGCCACTGCACTCCAGTCCGGGCGACAGAACGAGACTCCGCCTCAAAAAAAAAAAAAGAAAAAAAGTGGCTCTATCAATTAAGCTGTGAAACCTTGGCCAAGTCACACCACCTGTTTGTACCTCTGTTTACTCAGCTATAAAATGAGGATACTAATAGGACCCATTGGTTTGCTGAGAAGCTGTACCTCTGGGCTATAGTAAATGTTCAATAAGCATTAGTTGTGAACTCCTAATTAGGGAAAAGGAATCAGGCTGGCAGGTCCAGGGGAAAGCGAAAATATAAAGCAAATAAGTTTTGGCCGGGTGCTATGGCTCGCGCCTGTAATCCCAACACTTTGAGAAACTGAGGCGGGCGGATCACGAGGTCAGGAGATGGAGACCATTCTGGCTAACACGGTGAAACCCCGTCTCTACTAAAAATACAAAAATAAAGTTAGCCAGGTGTGGTGGCATCCGCCTGTAGTCCCAGCTACTAGGGAGGCTGAGGCAGGAGAATGGCGTGAACCCGGTAGGTGGAGCTTACAGTGAGCTGAAATCACGCCATTGCACTCTAGCCTGGGCGACAGAGTGAGACTCCGTCTCAAAAAAAAAGAAAAATGTGTGAGGAAAGGAGTGACGTGGTGAGACTCATGTACCACAGAAGGCTTGGCACACTGGTGTTTCTCAAGTAATTTTGAACTAGAGACACCTGATCCATAACAGGATGTATACATTTCATGTATTTATTTCATGATTATTTTATTTATTTATTTATTTATTTATTTATTTGAGATGGAGTCTCATTCTGTTGCCCAGGCTAGAGTACAGTGGTGTTATCTCAGTTCACTGCAACCTCTGCCTCCTGGGTTCAAGTGATTCTCCTGCTTCAGCCTCCCGAGTAGCTGGGATTTCAGGTGCCTGCCACCACACCCAGCTAATTTTTGTATTTGTAGTAGAAGTGGAGTTTCACCATGTTGGCCAGGCTGGTCTCGAACTCTTGACCTCAAGTGATCTGCCAGCCTTGACCTCCCAAAGTGCTGGGATTACAGGTGTGAATCACCATGTCTGGCATATATTTATTTTATTTTTAGAGATGGAGTCTCGCTCTGTTGCCCAGGCTGGAATGCAGTGGTGAGATCACTGCGGCCTCTAATTTCTGAGCTCAAGGTATTTAATTTAGAGATGGGGACTTGCTGTGTTGCCCAGGCTGGTCTGAACTCCCAGGCTCAAGGGGTCGTCCCACCTCAGCCTCTCACTAGCAGGGACTTGGGTGCAAGCTACCACACCCTAGCTAGGATGTATATTTTGCTTGGAATGTAGTATGTATGCAAATATGTATATAAATTAAGCAAAAATTTCACAAAATAATAATTACTTGTACAATGCATTCTGATGTGTGTGTTTGGTGTGAAGACTGAAGTTCCGTGGTACAATTATACCTCACTGCAGCCTCGATCTCCTGGGCTCAGGTGATCCTCCTGCCCCTGCCTCTTGAGTAGTAGGATTATAGGTGCATGCCACCACACCTATCTATTTTTAAAATATTTTTGTAGACACGGGGTCTCACTATGTTGCCCAGGCTAGAGTGCAGTGGTCTGATCATAGCTCATTGCAGCCTCGATCTCCTGGGCTCAAGCAATCCTCCTGCTTCAGTCTCCCAAATAGCTAGATCTTCTTGTCTTTTCAACCTTTCGTATTGAACCCATTGTTTTCTTTGGCCCACCTATACTCACTTCCTAGTGAATCTCCACCAGTCCCATGAATTTACATACCCTCTATCCACGCATGGCTCCTGTGATTGGCTGCCTAAGAACCCTCGAAGATATCCCAGTCCCTAGAACCTGTGAATATTACTTTACATGGCAACAGAGACTTGGCAGATGTGAGTCAATAAAAGATCTTGAGATGGAGAGATGATCCTGGCCTAACAGGGTAGGCCCTAAATTAATCCCGAGTGCCCTTATAAGAGAGAGGCAGAGGGAGATTTGACACAGAAGAGAAGGAAGGCAGTGGGATGATGGAAGCAGAGAGATTTGAAGATTCTATGCTGCTGGTTTTGAAGATGGAGGAAAAGGCCATGAGCCGAGGAACACAGATGACTTCAAGAAGCTGGAGGAGGCAAGGATGTAGATTCTCCTCTAGAACCTCCTAACAGAGCGTGGCACTGCTAATGTTTTGGTTTCGGCCCAGTGAAATCATTTCGAACTTCAATCTCTAGATTTTTTTTTTTTTTTTTTTTTAATGAGACAGAGTATCACTCTGTCACCCAGGCTGGAGTGCCATGATGTGATCTTGGCTCACTGCAGCCTCCGCCTCCTGGGCTCAAACGATCCTGCTGCTTCAGCCTCCCAATTAGGTGGGACTACAGGCATGAGCCACCATGCCTGGCTAATTTTTGCATTTTTGTAGAGATAAGATTTTGCTATGTTGCCCAGGCTGGAATCTCTGGACTTTTTTTTTTTTTTTTTTTTTTTTTTTTTTGAGACGGAGTCTCGCTCTGCCGCCCAGGCTGGAGTGCAGTGGCCGGATCTCAGCTCACTGCAAGCTCCGCCTCCCGGGTTCACGCCATTCTCCTGCCTCAGCCTCCCGAGTAGCTGGGACTACAGGCGCCCGCCACGTCGCCCGGCTAGTTTTTTTTTTTTTTTTTGTATTTTTAGTAGAGACGGGGTTTCACCATGTTAGCCAGGATGGTCTTGATCTTCTGACCTCGTGATCCGCCCGTCTCGGCCTCCCAAAGTGCTGGGATTACAGGCTTGAGCCACCGCGCCCGGCCTGGACTTTTTTTTTTTTTGAAACAGAGTCTGGCTCTGTTGCCCAGGTTGGAGTGCAGTGGTGCGATCTTGGCTCACTGCAAGCTCCGCCTCCCGGGTTCACGCCATCTTCCTGCCTCAGCCTCCCGAGTAGCTGGGACTACAGGCGCCTGCCACCTCGCCTGGCTAGTTTTTTATATTCTTTTAATAGAGATGGGGTTTTACCATGTTAGCCAGGATGGTCTCGATCTCCTGACCTTGTGATCCGCCCATCTCAGCCTCCCAAAGTGCTGGGATTACAGGCGTGAGCCACTGTGCCCGGCAACTCTCTGGACTTTTAAGAGAATACACCCATGTAATGTTAAGCCTCTCACAGCTCCCGGGATAGTTATTAAATGCAGATTCTAACAGTCCAGGAATCTAATTTTTTTTTTTTTTTTTTTGAGACAGGATCTTGCTGTCACCTAGGATGGAGTGGTGGAGTACAGTGGCATGATCTTGACTCACTGTAACCTCTGCCTCCTGGGTTCAAGCAATTCTCTTGCCTCAGCCTCCCAACTAGCTGCGATTATAGGTATGCACCACCATGGTCCGACTAATTTTTGTGTTTTTAGTAGAGATGGGGTTTCACCATGTTGGCCAGGCTGGTCTTGAACTCTTGACCTCAAGTGATCCACCCACCTCGCCCTCCCAAAGTGCTGGGATTACAGGCATGAGCTGCTTTCACCCTTCTTATGTCCTCTGCTTGTATCCTTTCCCCCTCCCTTCACTGACATCCTTCAAAGTTCAACTCAGATGCCCCCTCCTCCAGGAAGTCCTCCCTGACTCCACCTTCCAAGCTGGTACCCTCTGGGTTCCCCCATTCTAGTCCTGTCTACTCTGGGTCTTCTCTGTTGGCCTGTGAGCCCATAAGGGCAGGAATTAGGCCTGTGTCAGTCACTGCTGACTTACCAGCATTACCCAGCACAGTGCTGGGCTCAGAAACAGTTTGCGAGCAGGCTGTGGTGGCTGAAACCTGTAATCCCGTACTTTGAGAGGCTGAGGAGGGGGAATTGCTTGAATCCATTAGTTGGAGACCAGCCTGGGCAAGATGGCAAAACCCCGTCTCTAAAAAGAAAAGAAAAGAAAAAGTTTGCTGAATTTCGAATGCAAATATGAGGGAGGAGAGAGGCCCTGTTCTCTGGGATGAGGCTGAAGGTGTGGAGTTATTCAACACCAGTCTTCCCAGGGGACATACCATTGAAAACAGCACCTTGCCAGGTGCGGAGGCTAACCCCTGTAATTCCAGCATTTTGGGAGTTCAGGGTGGGAGGATCTATTGAGGCCAGGCGTTCCAGACAAGCCTGTGCAACATAACAAAATCCCAGGTCTACAAAAACATTTAAGAAATTAGCCAGGCACGGTTGCGTGTGCCTATAGTCCTAGCTACTCAGGAGGCTGAAGCAGGAGGATAACCAGAACCCAGGAGTTTGAGGCTGCAATGAGCTATGATTGCACCACTGAACTCCTGGCTGGGCAAGAGAGCAAAGCTCTGTTCAAGGAAGGGAGAGGAGGGGAGGAGAAGGGGAGGGAGAGGGAAGGAGGAGGAGGAGGGAGAGGGAAGGAGGAGGAGGAGGGAGAGGGAAGGGGAGGGAAGGGAAGGGACAATACAAGACAAGACCCAAAGCCATTTCCTAGGTGGCAAACTGAGGCCAGAAAGGGCCTCTCTGCTCTGTGGGGTCCAGATTCCCCACTGCTCCATCCAGCCTCCTCCTGGCCTCTCTCACCCCTTTCCTGGAGCCCCAGGTCTTTTTTTTTTTTTTTTTTTCCAATGATGAAATCAGAATCTGGGTAGGAGGTTTGGCTTAGTGGGAGCAAAGCCCACTGAGACCAGCTGGTATATTTTCCTCTCTAAGAAGGGGGAGGGCAGGGGGCGACGCACTCCAGGCAACATCGTCCAAACCCTCAAACCCTGCCCTCTTGGCTTGGACCCACCCCACATTCCCTGAAGGGTCTAGGATTCTGGGGTCTCCTGAGTCCTGGAGCCTCCTCCCTCCAACTTCCCCCTGTCTGGCACCTCTAGCCCTAGAGTGGGTGGTCAGTGACTAGGCTGAGTCTGGCCTGTGCTCAAGTTGCCCAACTAGCCTGGGCCACTTCTCCAAACTCCAGGGTGCTGATTACCTGGAGGGCTGCCAGAGCTTCCACACTCCAAGGTCACCAGCTGCTGGGGCCCTCAGGGGCCTCTCAGGCCTCCCTTTGCCCAGTGGTCCCTGGGTCCTCAGGGGAAAAGCTCCCAGCTTGTGAATATGTGCTCAGGGGTAAGCACTGGAAGAGATCTGTTCTCTTTTCTTTTATTTTTTTGGAGACGGAGTGTCACTCTCTCTCCCAGGCTGGAGTGCTGTGGCACAATCTCAGCTCACTGCAACCTCCACCTCCTAGGCTCAGGCGATCTTCTCACTTCAGGCTCCAGAATAGCTGGGACTACAGGCCTGTGTCACCACGCCTGGCTAATTTTTGTATTTTGGGGAGTAGAGACGTGGTTTTGTCATATTGCCCATGCTGGTCTCGAACTCCTGGACTTAAACTATGTACCTGCCTTGACCTCCCAAAGTGGTGGGATTACAGGTGTGAGCTACCTCACCTAGCCTAGAATAAATCTTTATTTCTTTTCCTTTCTTTATAATCTTTATCTGCAAAAGGTCGTCATAACTTAAAATACCATGGGGTTGTGATTTGTCGGGCACCAACCAAAGCACTTCATACACATGAACTCTGCTCACCCCTCCATGATCTCCAAGGCAGAAGCTACAGTGATCCCCATTGTACAGCCCAGCAAACTGAGAGAGGAGAGTTGAATGACTTGCCCAAGACTGTTCAGCTTTTAAGTGAGATACAAGGTCAAGATGACAGATTTCAGGGTCCTGGCACCGCACCACAAAGTCACAGCTTTCCTTCCTGAAAGCAAATCCTTTTAGCAGTTTCTGCAAATTCTTCAATAGTCAACGCATTTAAAAGAGATGCTGTTGGCTGGGCACAGTGGCTCACACCTGTAATCCCAGCACTTGGGAGGCTGAGGTGGGTGGATCACCTGAGGTCAGGAGTTTGTGACCAGCCTGACCAACATGATGAAACCCCATCTCTACTAAAAATACAAAAAAATTAGCTGGGCATGGTGGTGGGTGCCTGTAATCCCAGCTACTCTTGAGGCTGAGGCAGGAAAAATCACTTGAACCCAGGAGGTGGAGGTTGCAGTGAGGCGATATCGTGCCATTGCACTCCAGCCTGGGAGACAGAGCGAGACTCAGTTTAAAAAAAAAAAAAAAATAGAAATAAAAAATGTGCTGGGCACGGTGGCTCACGCCTGTAATCCCAGCATTTAGGGAGGCCAAGTTGGGCAGATCACAAGGTCAGGAGATCGAGACCATGCTGGCCAACATGGTGAAAGCCCGTCTCTACTAAATATACAAAAATTAGGCGGATGTGGTGGTGCACACCTGTAGTCCCAGTTACGCGGGAGGCTGAGGCAGGAGAATCACTTGAACCCAGGAGGCAGAGGTTGCAGTGAGCTGAGATCACACCATTGCACTCCAGCCTTGGTGACAGGGCAAGACTCTGTCTCAAAAATAAATAAATAAATAAATAAATACGATAAATAGGCCGGGTGCAGTGGCTCAAGCCTGTAATCCCAGCACTTTGGGAGGCCGAGACGGGCGGATCACGAGGTCAGGAGATCGAGACCATCCTGGCTAACACGGTGAAACCCCATCTCTACTAAAAATACAAAAGACTAGCCGGGTGAGGTGGCGGGCGCCTGTAGTCCCAGCTACTCGGGAGACTGAGGCAGGAGAATGGCGTGAACCCGGGAGGCGGAGCTTGCAGTGAGCCGAGATCCGGCCACTGCACTCCAGCCTGGGCGACAGAGTGAGACTCTGTCTCAAAAAAATAAATAAATAAATAAATAAATAAATACGATACATACAATAAAATAAAAAATTAAAATGAAAAAGATTAACAAATAAAACAGATGCTATTCCATGTTCATTTGCTTTCCCCATTCTACACACTTTCTTGCACCTTGCTTTCCCTCCCTCTGTTTTTTTTTTTTTGGAGACAGGATGTCCCTCTGTCGCCCAGGCTAGAGTGCAGTGGTGTGATCTCTGCTCACTGCAGCCTCAACTTTCCAGTCTCAAGTGATCCTCCCACCTCATCCTCCTAAGTAGCCAGGACCACAGATGTGTGTCAGCATGCCTGATTAATTTTTGTATTCTTTTGTAGAGATGAGCTTTTGAAATGTTGTCCAGGCTGGTCTCGAACTTTTTTCTTTTTTCTTTTTTTTTTTGAGATGGAGTCTCACTCTGTCATCCAGGCTGGAGTGCAGTGGTGCGATATCGGCTCACTGCAACCTCCGTCCTCCAGGTTCAAGCTATTCTCCTGCCTCAGCCTCCCGAGTAGCTGGGATTACAGGTGCCCTCCACCACACCCAACTAATTTTTGTGTTTTTAGTGGAGGTGGGGTTTCACCATGTTGACTGGGCTGGTCTCGAACTCCTGACCTCAAATGATCCACCCACTTTGGCCTCCCAAAGTGTGGGGAAAAGAACGAGAGATCAGTTTGTTACCATGTCTATATAGAAGGAAGTAGACATAAAAAACTCCATTTAGTTCTGTATTTGAGATGCTGTTAATCTGTGACCTTACCTTCAACTTTGTCCTTGCAAGAGACATGTGCAAAGGTGACTTAGGTTAAAAGGATTTTGGGGGGTGCAGAATGTGCTTTGTTAAACAAGTGCCTAAAGGCTGCTTATGGTTAGAGGTCATCAACATTCTCTTAAATCTCAAGAGAGAGAAAAACATTTGTCTCCTGCCCCTCCTTGGGCAATGGAACATCTCCGGGTAACACCCATTGTGCGTTCTGTTTACTGAGCAAGGAGAAAACCACCTTTAGGAATAAGGTGGGGCTTGCTGGAGCAATACTGCTAAAAGGTTTATGGAGATGTTCGCATATGCATCTCAAGGCACAGCATTTTCCTTTAAACTTATTCATGTCACAGGGATTTTTGTCCATATGTCTTACTGCTGATTTCCTCCCTACCATAATCCTATTATCCAGTCACTCCCTTATCTTTTTGATGGTAAAGATAATTATCAATAAATACTAAGGGAACTCAGAGGCCGGTGCCGGCGTGGGTCCTCTGTAAGCTGAGCGCCGGTCCCCTGGGCCCCGCTTTTCTTTCTCTACACTTTGTCTCTGTGTTTTACTCCTTTTCTCAAGTCTTTCGTTTCCACCTAAGGAGAAACACCCACAAGTGTGGAGGGGCAGGCCACCCCTTCACCAAAGTGCTGGGATTATAGACATGAGCCACTGCGCCTAGCCTCGAACTCTTGAGCTTAAGCAATCCTCCTGTCTCAGCCTCCCAGAGTGCTGGGATTACAGGTGTGTGCACCACTGTGCCTGGCCTCCCTCTATACTTTTGTGACCACCTAATTTTTATTGTTTTGGATAAAAGGTCTCACTCTGTTCCCTAGGCTGGAGTGCGGCAGTGGCACAATCACAGCTCACTATAACCTTGAACTCCAGAGCTCCAGTGATCCTCCTGTCTTGGCCTCCAAAAGTGTTCGAATTACAATTGTGAGCCACTGAGCTCAGCCTGATTTATTATTGCAATTTACATTTCTTTCATCTAATTCCTCACTTTTCCTAATGCATGCATACATACACATATATCTCCCTCCACAGCACTTTCTGCTTTGTGACAATAAGTTACAAGCCAGATAACCCACTTAGCCTACTTGTATATTATGTTTAGTATTTATTGACCGTGTCCACCTGCTAGAATATCAGTGCCAGCAGAGAAGGGATTTTCATCTGTTTTGCTCATGTTTTTCTCATCTGTTTTTCTTTGTCTTTTTTTCTTTTTCTTTTTTTTTTTTTTTTGAGACAGAGTCTGGCTCTGTCGCCCAGGCTGGAGTGCGGTGGCCGGATCTCAGCTCACTGCAAGCTACGCCTCCCAGGTTCACGCCATCCGCCTCCCAGGTTCACGCCATTCTCCTGCCTCCGCCTCTCAAGTAGCTGGGACTACAGGCGCCCGCCTCGTCGCCCGGCTAGTTTTTTGTATTCTTTAGTAGAGACGGGGTTTCACCGTATTAACCAGGATGGTCTCGATCTCCTGACCTTGTGATCCGCCCTCCCAAAGTGCTGGGATTACAGGTTTGAGCCCCCGCGCCCGGCCGTCTTTTTTTCTTTTTATGCTTTGTCGCCCAGGCTGGAGTGCAGTGGCGCGATCTTGGTTCACTGCAACGTCTGCCTCTTAGGTTCAAGCGATTCTCCTGTCTCAGCCACTCAAGTAGCTGGGATTGCCGGTATGTACCACCATGCCCCACTAATTTTTGTATTTTTAGTTGAGATGAGGTTTCACCGTGTTGGCCAGGCTGGTTTCGAATTCCTGGCCTTGAGAGATCCACCCGCTTCAGCCTTCCAAAGTGCTGGGATTCCAGGAGTGAGCCACTGTGCCCAGCTCCTCATCTGTTTTTCTCAGTGTTTGATAAATATTCGTCAGATAAGTCAACACAACGATCCCATGTCGGCTCACGAGCATCCGTCTCCTTCTATTTGATGTCTCTCAACCTTCTGTTCTGTGGATGTGGTTTGTTGAATGACTGAAGAAATGAATCACCAAGTGGACAAATGCCCAACTGAAGACTGGATTTTATCCTGAGAGAAACCAGGGGCTGTTCAGAGAGTAGGGGTGGCCCAGTTCCATCTGTGCTTTGAAATATTCCAGACTCTTCTGAAGTTTGGGATTTTTTTTTTTTTTTTTTTGAGACAGAGTCTTGCTTTGTCACCAGGCTGGCGTGCAGTGGTGTAATCTTGGCTCACTGTAACCTCCGCCTTCTGGGTTCAAGTGATTCTCCTGCCTCAGCCTCCGGAATAGCATGTGCCATTAGTCCCGGCTATTTTTTTTTTTTTTTTTTTTAGAAGAGACAGGGTTTTGCCATGTTGGCCAGGCTGGTCTGGAATTCCTGGTCTCCAGCGATCCACTTGCCTTAGTCTCCCAAAGTGTTGGGATTACAGGCGTAAGCCACCATGCCCGGCCAGAAGTCTGGGATTTTGCATGTGCTATTCTCTTTGTCTGGAATATTCTTTCCCTGGGATTGGTCCAACTCCTTCATATCCCAGCTCTGATGCCTCCTCCTCCAGGAAGCTCTCCCTGTCCCCCAAGCCTGGTCAAGCATCCCTTCCGAGCTCCCCCATCCCAGCCCTGCCCACTCTGTATCGTCACTATCTGTCTTCCCCACTGAACTTTGAGTCCCAGCAGAACAGGGCCAGAACTGTCTTGGTCACCGCTGGGTCCCTGGTATCACCCATCGCAGGGCCCAACACTGGGCTCAGAATAAATGACTGTCCCTTGAAGGAAATGTCTAGTTGGAGAGAGCCGAGTGCAGGAGTAGCCATGGTGTCTGATAGGAGATGCAGACCAGGATCGGAAACATCTGAGTTCAGATTTCTTGCTTAGGCCTGGGGTTTGGGCCACAGCAAACCTCATTACCCTTATCTGCTTCCAAATCAGGAAAATGGGAGTGTGAGCTGGTCTCCTGGATTAGTGGGGATAAAACCGTGTCTGCCAGCACAGCTAACAGAGAAAGAAGCCTCTCTGTCTGTTGCCTCAGGGCTTCGCACGCCTCCTTTGACTGTTTCCACATTGTGTCCTGGGCTCCTTCTTATCTTTCAGATCTCAGTGCACATGTCCCTTCCTTCCAGTGGCTGTGCTGTCCACTCTGTCACTCACAGGATGCTTTTGCTCTCTCCCAACACTTAGTTCCAGCTGACAGCCCAAGTTTCTTGTCTTGTCTCTCAGCACTAGAATGCAAGCTCTAGCAGCCAAGGAATTTTGTGGGGTTTTTTGTTTGTTCCTTTGTTTGTTTGTGATACAGAGTCTAGCTCTGTTGCCCAGGCTGGAGTGCAATGGTGTGATCTCAGCTCACTGCAACCTCTGCCTCCCAGGTTCAAGTGATTCTCCTGCCTCAGCCTCCCGAGTATCTGGGATTACAGGCATGCACCACCACACCCGGCTAATTTTAGTATTTTTAGTAGAGATGGCTTTTCACCATGTTAGCCAGGCTGGTTTTGAACTCCTTACTTCAAGTGATCCACCCGCCTCAGCCTCCGAAATTGCTGGGATTACAAGCATGAGCCACTGCACCCAGCCAAGCCCAAGTTTATTGTCTTGTCTCTCCACTCTAGCAACCAAGGAATTTTTTGGTTTTTTTTGTTTTTGTTTTTGTTTTTGTTTTGATACATAGTCTTGCTCTGTTGCCCAGGCTGGAGTGCAGTGGTGCCATCTTGGCTCACTGTAACCTCTGACTCCTGGCTTCAAGCAATTCTCCTGCCTGAGTCTCCCAAGTAGCTGGGACTACAGCCGCCTGCCACCATGCCCAACTAATTTTTGTATTTTTGGGAGAGACAGGGTTTCAACATTTTGGCCAGGACGGTCTCCATCTCCTGACCTTGTGATCCGCCCATTTTGGCCTCTCAAAGTGCTGGGATTACAGGCATGAGCCGCCCGTGCCTGGCCTATTTTCATGTTTTTAAAGACAAGTTCTCACTATGTTGCCCCAGACGGAGTCCAGTGGCTAATCTTGGGCACGAGCATAGCTCACTGCAGCCTTGAACTCCTGGTCTCAAGGCATCCTCCTGCTTTAGCCTCCCAAGTACCTGGGACTACAGGTGCATGCCACTGCATCCAACTTGTTCTTCAATAATAATAACAATAATAGCAGTCGTAGTAGTAGTATTTGACTTTCTTCTGAAAGGCATTTTTGTTAGAAACAAAAGAAGAGAGAAAGAACAAAAATTTTTAAAGCACAAAGAAATAACTTTTTTTTTATTTTTTATTTTTTGAGATGGAGTCTCGCTCTGTAACCCAGGCTGGAGTGCAGTGGTGAGATCTCGGCTCCCCACAACCTCTGTCTCCTGGGTTCAAGCAATTCTTCTGCCTCAGCTTCTTGAGTAGCTGGGATTATAGGCATGTGCTGCGACACCCACCTAGGTTTTGTATTTTCAGTAAGGACAGTGTTTCGCCATGTTGGCCAGGCTGGTCTTGAACTCCTGACTTCAAGTGATCTGCCCACGTCACCTCCCCAAGTGGTAGGATTACAGGCGTGAGCCACTGCGCCCGGCCATACTATCTCATTTGAACCCTTGCAACACTCAGTGTGGTATGACTTATTATTACTCCCATTTACACATATGAAGACTGAGTCTCACAGAGGTTGTAAATTACCTGAGGCCTCACAGCCTCAGGAAGCTTCTGGCATTACCACTACAATCTTTGAGCAAGTGTGAAAGCCTGAAATGTCACAGAACAGGCTAGAGATGGGAAAAGAATGAGGATTTCAACACTGTCAGATGGAGTAAGGAATCATGATTCATTGTTAACCTCCCAAACGGCCACTAACAGAGAATTTGGGGAGGCAGCAGAGTGGGTGCGGTTAGAGGCTTGGGACAGGGACATGCAAGTGGCATCCTCTCTAAGTGTGGCCTCAAGGTGAATGACTTCCTCTGCCTCTGGGATTCAAGCGATTCTCCTGCCTCAGGCTTCCAGTAGCTAGGATTACAGGCACGTGCCACCACACCGGGTAATTTTTGTATTTTTAGTAGAGACGGGGTTTCACCATGTTGGCCGGGCTGGTCTCGACCTCCTGACCTCAAGTGATCCGCCCTCTTCACCTCCCAAAGTGGTGAGATTACAGGCGTGAGCCACGGCTCCCTAAATAAATACATTAATTTTATTTAAATCTTACAGCAATCATATGAGACAAAAGCTTTTATCACCTGCACTTTACATTCGAGGAATTAAAGTTGTCAGAGGCAACTAAAAACCAAACTCAGGGCTGAGGAGTTCCAAAGCTGAGTTGATTTGCAGATGAATCACCCGAGGACCACCTGAGCTTTCTAGCGACCCTCGCACCAAGGAACGAACTCCTGTGGTTTAAGGGCTCCAACCCACAACCCAATTCCTTTGGTGGGAAACAGCACCCCCCAAGGCCCCGCCCCTTCCTGGCCCCGCCCCGTCTTCTCCGGGCCCCGCCCCCGGAGATGGGTTTTATTATTCGGCCTTCTCTGGGCGACCTGGCCCATCTCGGGTATCAGCCCCACCCCTACTCGCCCAGGCGCCGAAAGCTCTGCAGCCAATCGGCGCCCGCAGGTCGGTCCCCGCCTTCTCAAACCCCGCCCCGCTACCCTTACTCCTGGCAGCTTCCGCTAAACCGGCTCAGAGCCACGCGGCACGCGCGGAGGTTGTCTCCGTGCTGGTGACCGCTGCTCCAGGGCATCAGACCACCGCCTTCCGTACACAGGCGCCCGCATCCCACCCTCCTGGACTTAAAAGCCTGGGTCGCCTGGTCCCGGGGCTCCGCTTCCCGGCCCCAGATTCTGGCGCCCCAGCCCTCCATGCCCAAGACCCAGGCACCCGGGGTCCCAGCCTCCCGGATCCAGGCGTCCCGGATCTGCGCCACCAGAACCTAGCCTCCTGCAGACCTCTGCCATCTGGGCGCACTCAACCTCCTGGAACCAAGGGCCCCACGCCCCACCCAGAGAAACTCTCGTATTCCCAACTCCTAGGGCCAAGGAACCCAGGCGCTCTGAACTCCCAGTTTTCGAGCATCTGGCACACGGGGCAGAGCAGAGAAGCCCCAGCGCCCAGCCTGGGAAATAAACACTCCAGCTTCCAAGAGTCAAGGAACTTCAGTGCTGTGAATTCACAACTCTAAGGAGCCCTCCAAAGTTCCAGTCTCCAGGTGCTGTTACTCAACTCAGTCCTAGGAACGTCGGGTCCTGGGAAGGAGCCCAAGCGCTCCCAGCCAGCTTCCAGGCGCTAAGAAACCGCGGTGTGTCCCATCATGGTGGCCGATCCTCCTCGTGGAGACTCCAAGGGGCTCGCAGCGGCGGAGCCCACCGCCATCGGGGGCCTGGCGCTGGCCTCCATCGAGGACCAAGGCGCGGCAGCAGGCGGCTGCTGCGGTTCCCGGGACCGGGTGCGCCGCTGCCTTCGAGCCAACCTGCTTGTGCTGCTGACGGTGGTGGCCGTGGTGGTCGGCGTGGCGCTGGGGCTGGGGATATCGGGGGCCGGAGGTGCGCTGGCGTTGGGCCCGGAGCGCTTGAGCGCCTTCCTCTTCCCGGGCGAGCTGCTGCTGCGCCTGCTGCGGATGATCATCTTGCCGCTGGTGGTGTGCAGCTTGATCGGCGGCGCCGCCAGCCTGGACCCCGGCGCGCTCGGCCGCCTGGGCGCCTGGGCGCTGCTCTTTTTCCTGGTCACTACGCTGCTGGCGTCGGCGCTCGGAGTGGGCTTGGCGCTGGCGCTGCAGCCGGGCGCCGCCTCCGCCGCCATCAACGCCTCGGTAGCGGCCGCTGGCAGTGCCGAAAATGCCCCCAACAAGGAGGTGCTCGATTCGTTCCTGGATCTTGCGAGGTCAGACCCTGCTCCCTTGGGAGGTGGGGAAGAGTGTTAGGGATGGCGGGAGTGGCCACGTGGGCAGGACGGAGCTTTGGGGCAGCTAGAGCCGAGACTTCCCTCTAGAGTCTTAGGAAAACTCGACGGGATATTGCGGCGAGCTCCAGCCCTCGGGAGTGCAAGTCTCGTGTCCTGGGGAAGGGGGTTTCTAAATTTGGGGGCCTGGGTACATAAGTGGGGTCTTAGAGGGAGAAGAAAGTGATGTGGAGAGACACAGGAGGGTCTGCCTAGGGGAGAAAGATACTGTGAGGGGAGGGGACCCCAGGAGGAAATTTTGGGGAGGGAATCTTTGCGTGGTCAAGGGCCCCAAGATGGGGCTTCTAGATAAAATTTGGGGCCAGGGTCGGAGAGTTTGGCATCCCTGCCTAAGGAGCCCCTGGAGGATCTGATCTGAGTAACTCCCACCAGGCCCTCTTCCCAGCCCTGGGGCACCCCCACACCACTTGTCACTCGGACATAACTAGGTTCTGCTTTCGGGCTCCACTTCCCGCCCACTTCAGCTGGGGCCTGGCGGCTTCCCCTTTATCTTTCAGATCAGCCCTGCCACCCCTGCCTTTCCCTCCCGTTTATTCCTCTGTCTGGGCCACCCCCTAGCAGGCAGCCCAGAAGAGCACCAGTTAGAAAGGGGAGCCCATTCTTTTCCTTCTCCTGGCCTCTGCCGGGCACCCCCAAGAATGGCCTCCCCCACTTTGAGGAGGGCGGGGGAGCAGAGGCCCTGATGCCCTTGCCTTTAGGGCTTGCTGATTCAGTGTCTCCAGGTTGGGGACTTCCTGGAAGTTGAGGGGAGGAAATGATGAGTCATGGAACAGGGTTTCCCCAGCTTCTGGGGTGTCAGTGCAGGCTGAGATGGGAGACTGGGGCAGGCTTGATGTCCCGAGTTGCAGCCTGGGAGCACCTTCTGGCCAGGGGAGATTAGCTGGGTCCTGGCCCAGCCTCTGGGCCTGGGTGGTACAGGCCTACCTTCAGGTAGGCACACCCACTCCAAGGCTGTTTATGAGCACAGGCCTCTCCTGCGTGTTAAACACAGCTGTAGCTCACACTTGGCCAGCCACACAGGCTTATAACCAAATGACACACAGCTGGACACAGGCACACAGACACTCAGCTGAGGCTGTAACATCTCGACAAAAACACATGGCCAGATACCAGCACTCATACACACGCTCACTGTGTCATACCATTCCTGTAGCACAGCTGTTCGGTGATGCTGCCAGCCACGCCAACATCTAAACACAGGCTCAAGAGCACACAATACACACTCACATACACACCTATGTGGTCACACACCAATAAACTCATGCTTTTTTTTTTTTTTTTTTTTGAGACAGTCTATCGCTCAGGCTGGAGTGCAGTGGCGTGATCTTGGCTCATTGCAACCTCCACCTCCTGGGTTCAAGTGATTCTCATGCCTCAGCCTTCCGAGTAGCTGGGATTAAAGGGGTGCGCCATCACGCCTGGATAATTTTTGTGTTTTTAGTAGAGATGGGGTTTCGCCATGTTGGCCAGGCTGGTCTCAAACCCCTGACCTCAGGTGATCTGCCCACCTCAGCCTCCCAAATGGCTGGAATTAACTGGCGTGAGACACCACACCCGGCCAAATTCATTACTATACCATGACATTATTTTACTCTATCATGACGCGTGGCTGGCCATCCGTGGGCATTGTCCCATACTGCTGAATCTTAACCCGCACCCAAACCGATAACATTTGACAGATTGTATATGGACACATGGCATTGGCTGTACACCGGTCATTGGTGAGAGGGAGCATGCGGAGTGGTTGGGGCTATGGATCCAGCTGGCTGGGTTCAAATCCCAGCTCTGCCATTTCCCAGCTGGGCAATTTTCTTTACCTTCTGGGCCTCAGCTTCCTTTTCTATAAAATGGGGGTAATAGTGCTTATTCCCAAGGCTGTCATAAGGATGAAATGGGTTAATTTGTGTAAAGTACAGGCCAAAATGCCTGCCTGCCACACAGTAGGTGCTGTAGATGCCTTAGCTGCTGTATATATTTTTTGAGAGTCTCACTCTGTCCCAGGCAGGAATGAAGTGGCGTGATCTTGGCTCACTGCAGCTTCAACCTCCTTGGGCTCAAGTGGTCCTCCCACCTCAGCCTCCAGAGTAGCTGGAACTACAGGCACACGCCACCACGCCTGGCTAATTTTTGTATTTTTTGTAGAGACACAATTTCGTCATGTTGCCCAGGCTGGTTTTCAACTCCTGGCTCAAGCGATCTGCCTGCCTTGGCCTCCCAAAGTGCTGGGATTCCAGGCAAGCGCCTTGGCCTTAGCTACTGTTTTCATCTCAAGGCAGACACTGTCAAACAAGAGTAAGAGTAGCCTTGTAAACACAGATGCATATTCATGAGATATGAAGCCGTCCCTTGTCTCCCTTCCTGCCACCGCCTCCCAACACACCCAGATCCTCCCCCATGCTCTCAGAGGCGCTGGCCCGACCTCCAGGAGGAAGTGGATGATGCAAGCCGTCCGGGTTATTAAGTTTGCTGCATGGGGTGGAGCTGAGGCCCAGGGCGACCTCCTGACCTCCCCTGGCCTGCCGTGGGAGGCTAGCATTCCTCACCCCGAATGACTTCCCACATCCTGCAAAGGGGTGCAAGTCTAGTTCCAAACCTGCCGGGCTGAGGCATGAGTAGGGACTGCGTTTGGGTGCAGATGAGGCCCCAAAGCTTCCACTCACTGCCTTAAAACGCCAACCCAGCCTCTCAGACAATGCCGCCCTCCCGCTATGGTATCTAATAACCCTCTGTGTCTCTGTCTCTGCAGAAATATCTTCCCTTCCAACCTGGTGTCGGCAGCCTTTCGCTCAGTGAGTCCTCAGGGGTGTCCTGAGGGGTCGGGGGTGGACAGGGAGGGATGCCAGCCAGGGGGAGCCATTGCTACCTGATTTTGGTTAGTGCCTGGAAAAATGCACGTGCAATGAGAATACAGGCTGAGAGCCTCCTGTGAGTTTTAATTCTAGCTGTGTGACTCTGGGCAAATGTGTTTACCTCTCTGAGCCTCAGTTTTTCACCTCTGGAAAATGGGGGTATTGATCATCCTGCCTCAGTGGGGTTGCCAGCAGATGAAATGAGATCACATTGAAAGGATATGGAAGGGCAGGCTTTGAGCATTGTTAACTTGGCATGGGGTTGGGGGACCCTGGTGACAATGGACACTGACTCTTCCCAACCCCACCTACAGTACTCTACCTCCTATAAAGAGGGGAATATCACCGGAACCAGGGTGAAGGTAAGAGCAGTGGGAGGCACTGGGGGCTCTCCCTCTTTGCCCATTGCTGCAATTTTTTGGTTTTATTTCTGCCTCAGTCTTTACTGTGGAATTTGATTGACACTCTGCTGTCCTTCCCCAATTTCTGTCTTTTCTGCCTTCTGGATAAGTCTCTACTTTGTCCCCTCTTTTCTTGCCCCAGGCTGGTCTTCCTTTCCTGGTCCAGGCTCTTCCTTTCTCCCATTATCCCTCATCCCCAAACCCCATTCCATGCTGCCCCCTCTCTGCCCTGTCCATCCACCCTCAACCTGCTCAACCTGGCAAGCAGCCAGAGGTTTTTGTTGTTTCTGTTACTGTTGTTTTTCTGAGACAGGATCTCTCTCCATCATTCAGGCTGGAGTACGGTGGCATGATCACAGCTCACTGCAGTCTTGATCTCCTGGGCTCAAGTGATCCTTCCCACCTCAACCTTCCCAGTAGCTGGGACTATAACACACCTGGCTAATTTTTGTATCTTTTTTTTTTTGAGACGGAGTCTTGCTCTGTCGCCCAGGCTGGAGTGCAGTGGCCGGATCTCAGCCCACTGGAAGCTCCACCTCCCGGGTTTACGCCATTCTCCTGCCTCAGCCTCCCGAGTAGCTGGGACTACCGGCGCCTGCCACCATGTCCGGCTAATTTTTTTTTTTTATGTGTTTAGTAGAGACGGGGTTTCACCGTGTTAGCCAGGATGGTCTTGATCTCTGGACCTCGTGATCCGCCCATCTCGGCCTCCCAAAGTGCTGGGATTACAGGCTTGAGCCACTGCGCCCGGCCTAATTTTTGTATCTTTTATAGAGACTGAGTTTTGCTATGTTGCCCAGGCTGGTCTTGAACTCTTGGGCTCAAGTGATCTGCCCACCTTGGCCTCGCAATATGCTGGGATTACAGGCATGAGGCACTGCTCCTGGCCCCGAGGATCTTTTCTTTTTTTTTTTTTTAAGACGGAATTTTGTACTTGTTGTCCAGGCTGGAATGCAATGGCATGATCTCTGCTCACTGCAACCTCCGCCTCCCGGGTTCAAGTGATTCTCCTGCCTCAGCCTCCTGAGTAGCTGACAGGCGTGTGCCACCACGCCTGGCTAATTTTGTATTTTTAGTAGAGATGGGGTTTCTCCATGTTGGTTAGGGTGGTTTCTCGAACTCCCCACCTCAGGTGATCCACCCACCTCAACCTCCCAAAGTGTTGCGATTACAGGTGTGAGCCACCACGTTTGGCCAGAGGATCTTTTCAAAACACAAATGTGACCCTATCTCTGCAGTACCCAGAGCCCTGCCATGTGCCCCAGTGCCCTCAGGAGAAAGTCCAGTCTCCTTGCTACAGTCTATGACCAAGGGGTCCCTGTGAGGTCAAACCCCTGCCAGCCCTCCCGGCTGCCCAGCCTCAACTAGTGACCCTGCCCAGGTCATTCTACTCTAGCTACAGTAGATTATGGCTCTTCTTTGAATGCCCAAGTTGCACTCATTTCTAGGCTGTTGCACATTCTGCTTCCTCTCTCTAGATCCTTTTACCACCCTTCTTTACCTGGTTCACTCCTCCTGTCCTCCAGGTCTCAGCTCAGATGCCCCTTCCTCCAGGAAATCCCCCCGACTGCCCCCTACTCCCCAAGCTGGCACTGCTCTCTCTCGGTTCCCACACTCCCCTGAGCTCCCTTATTCCAGCCCCACCTACTCTGGACCATCCCTGATGACTAATATATTTCCCCTGGACCTGGACTGGAAGCCTTGGGAGGAAGGGGTCCGAGGGCTGCCATGTCTCTGCTGGGTCCCAGTGGTGCCCAGGACTGGCCCTCAGTGACTGTGCAAGTAGACTTAGTGTCCCTTCCACCCCGATCTGTTCCTTGCCTACAGGTGCCTGTGGGGCAGGAGGTGGAGGGCATGAACATCCTGGGCTTAGTAGTGTTTGCCATTGTCTTTGGTGTGGCACTGCGGAAGCTGGGGCCTGAGGGGGAGCTGCTTATCTGCTTCTTCAACTCCTTCAATGAGGCCACCATGGTTCTGGTCTCCTGGATCATGTGGTAGGTGGTGGGAGAGGAGGCTGGGGTGGGTGTGGTTGGAGGGTCGGTCTGCTACCAGAGGCAGGTGTGGGGCATTCTGCGTGGGATGAGGCACCTTCTGTCACTCGTTGGAGCCAGATGGCCTGCATTTAAATCCAGCATTGACCATGCCCTGGCTATGTGATTTTAGGCAAGTGATTTTCTCTCTCTGCTTCAGTTTCCTCATCTATAAAATGGGAACGGCACTTTGGGAGGCCGAGGTGGGTGAATCATTTGAGATCAGGAGTTCAAAACCAGTCTGGACAACATGGTGAAACCCTGTCTCTACTAAAAATACAAAAAAATTAGCCAGGCATGGGGACATGCGCCTGTAATCCCAGTTACTCAGGAGCCTGAGGTACAAGAATCACTGAAGCCTGGGAGGCGGAGGTTGCAGTAAGTGGAGATCGTGCCACTGCCTGGGTGACAGAGGGAAACTCTGTCTCAAGAAGAAAAAAAAAAGTTAATACGGTACACGGAAGGTCTTAGGACAATGCCTGGCTTATTGCGTGTCTACAGTAAATCCTAATAGCTAATATTTATTGGGCATTTTGCTTGTATAACTTCTGGACACTTCCCACTGGCCAGAACTTAGGTATCTAGCCTTCCCTCTCTGTACAAGTGGCTGGGAAAATATGCCTTTCTTCTGTGACTTATAAGAAGGAGCTGGGGAGGTAACTAGTCAGCGATGATTGATGGGCGATCGATGATCGAGTAATCTAGGGAAGTGATGTTGGGAGGCTTTTTTTTTTTTTTTTTGAGACGGAGGCTCGCTCTGTCGCCCAGGCTGGAGTGCAGTGGCGCAATCTCGGCTCACTGCAAGCTCCGTCTCCTGGGTTCAAGCGATTCTCCTGCCTCAGCCTCCCGAGTAGCTGGGATTACAGGCATGCGCCACCATGCTCGGCTAATTTTGTATTTTTAGTAGAGACAGGGGTTTATCCATGTTGGTCAGGCTGGTCTCGAACTCCCGATCTCAGGTGATCTGCCCACCTTGGCCTCCCAAAGTGCTGGGATTATAGGCGTGAGCCACCATGCCCATCCTTGGGAGTCCTCTTGGCTTGGAACCATCCCTGGGATCTTCACAGCAGGAGAGGGTGATAATAACCCCACCTGAAGTTTAGAGATCACTTATTGTCTGTAAAAAGCTTTAGCGCCTTTCAACTGGCATCTCATTGCATCCTCCCAGCATTCCTGTGAGGAATCTGTTGGGTGTTGTGTAATCTGCAATCTGACTCATAGAACCTCCCTCTGGTGGTTGTTGGGAAGATTCAATATCATGTTCAAGGGCACAGCACATCGAAAATGCTTCATACCTGGGAGTTGTTATTAAGACCCGGGCCATGGCCTTTCTACAATTTGTATTTTATTTTATTTATTTATTTAGAGACGGAGTCTTGCTCTGTCGCCCAGGCTGAAGGTGCAGTGGCATGGTCTCAGCTCACTGCAACGTCTGCCTCCCATGGTCAGGTGATTCTCCTGCCTCAGCCTCCTGAGCAGCTGGGACCACAGGAACTCACCATCATGCCCAGCTAATTTTTGTATGTTTAGTAGAGACAGGGTTTTGCCACGTTGGCCAGGCTGGTGTCAAACTCCTGACCTCAAGGGATCTGCCCTCCTCTGCCTCCCAAAGTGCTGGGATTACAGGCATGAGCCACGGCTCCCGGCCTTCAAATTTTTATTTAAAAAATGTTTTTTGGCTGGTTGTGGCACCTCACACCTGTAATCCCAGCACTTTGGGAGGCTGAGGTGGGAGGATTGCTTGAGGCCAGGAGTTAGAGACCAGCCTGGCCAACATGGCGAAAACTCTTCTCTACAAAAAAATACAAATATTAGCTGGGAATGGTGGTGTACACCTTTAATCCTAGCTACTACTCAGGAGGCTGAGGGATGAAAATCACTTGAAACTGGGAGGCAAAGCTTGCAGTGAGCCAAGATTGGACCACTACACTCAAGCCTGGGCAACAGAGCAAGACTCTGTCTAAATAATAATAATAATAGTAATTTAAAAAAATGTTTTTTGAGCTAGGATCTTGCTCTGTCACCTAGGCTGGAGTGCAGTGTGGCGTGATCACAGCTCACTGTAGCCCTGACCTCCTGGGTTCAGGTGATCCTCCCACCTCAGCCTCCTAAGTAGCTGGGACTACAGACCCCAGCTACAAAGCCTAGCTAATTTTTTTCTTTTTAAGAAACTGGGTGGCCAGCTCAGTGGTTCACGCCTATAATCCCAGCACTTTGGGAGGCCGAGGCAGGCACATCATGAGGTCAGGAGATCGAGACCATCCTGGCTAACATGGTAAAATCCTGTCCCTACTAAAAATACAAAAAATTAGCTGGGCGTGATGGCATGCGCCTGTAGTCCCAGCTACTTGGGAGGCTGAGGCAGGAGAATTGCTTGAACCTGGGAGGCGAAGGGTACAGTGAACCAAGATCATCCCACTGCATTGGGTGACAGAGCAAGTCTCTTTAAAAAAAGAAACTGGGTTTTTCCAAGATCAAGATATTGGCAGAAAATAAAATTAAAAAAACATATATTGGCAGAAAATAAAATTTAAAAAAAAGAGAGACAGACATGTTCCCCAGGCTGGTCTTGAACTCCTGGGCTCAAGCGATCTGTCTGACTCCTCCTTCCTTACATCCTGGGATTACAGGCATGAACCACCGTGCCTGGCCTATTTTTATTTTTTGTAAAGACTGGGTCTCACTGTGTTGCCCAAGCTGGTCTCGAGAACTCCCAGGCTCAAGTAATCCTCCTGCTTTGGCCTCCTAAAGTGCTGAGATTATAGGCATGAGCCACTGTGCCCGACCTCTGTATCTTTCATCATCTGCAGAGAGCGTATTGGTTCGAGTCATGCTAGCTGCCATAGCAAAGCAACCCAGGAAGTGTGAATGGCACACACTGATGGACATTTCTTTCTGGCTCACATGTGAAGTCCACATCTGGTGACTGCTTCATGTGGTGATGGAAGTACTGAGACTTTTTTTTTTTTTTTTGAGATGGAGTTTCACTCTTGTTGCCCAGGCTGGAGTGCAGTGGCGCAATCTCGGCTCACAGCAACCTCCGTCTCCCCCGTTCAAGCAATTCTCCTGCCTCAGCCTCCCTAGTAGTTGGGATTACAAGCATGTGCCACCATGCCTGGCTAATTTTGTATTTTTAGCAGAGACAGGGTTTCTCCATGTTGGCCAGGCTAGTCTTGAACTCCCGACCTCAGGTGATCCACCCGCCTCAGCCTCCCAAAGTGCTGGGATTACAGGCATGAGCTATCATGCCCAGCCTGCACAGAGACTTTTATTTCTGGGCTGCTCTACCTTTGAGGGGAAAAGAGAGTATGAGGTTGGCATGGGGGCTTCAGGGGCCAGGCCTGGGAGTGGTGCCCACGCTGAAGCACACATGGCTGGGGCTTCTCCTGACCTCAGGAGAAGGCAGGAAGATGTGGGCAGGGTGCTGAGCCTTTCGCCTGGCCACTGGGCCCGTGGAAGAGGCAATAAGCTATCGCCTGTGTTACCGATCAGGTACGCCCCTGTGGGCATCATGTTCCTGGTGGCCGGCAAGATCGTGGAGATGGAGGACGTGGGTTTACTCTTTGCCCGCCTTGGCAAGTATATTCTGTGCTGCCTGCTGGGCCATGCCATCCACGGGCTCCTGGTACTGCCCCTCATCTACTTCCTCTTCACCCGCAAAAACCCCTACCGCTTTCTGTGGGGCATTGTGACACCGCTGGCCACTGCCTTTGGGACCTCCTCCAGGTACGGACTTGGGGTGGGCTAGGGCGAGATGTTTAAGCTAAGCGGCATGGAGTGGATGAAATTTTCTGTGCCGGGGACATTGGATCTGGGTACAGGGGCCATACTTTGGGAGATCCTCATAAGGTCCTGGATTTGTCCCCACCCTTAAAAAAATAGGAAACAGGCCGGGCGCGGTGGCTCAAGCCTGTAATCCCAGCACTTTGGGAGGCCGAGACGGGCGGATCACGAGGTCAGGAGATCGAGACCATCCTGGCTAACACGGTGAAACCCCGTCTATACTAAAAAAAATACAAAAAACTAGCCGGGCGAGGTGGCGGGCGCCTGTAGTCCCAGCTACTCGGGAGGCTGAGGCAGGAGAATGGCGTGAACCCGGGAGGCGGAGCTTGCAGTGAGCTGACATCCAGCCACTGCACTCCAGCCTGGGCGACAGAGCCAGACTCTGTCTCAAAAAAAAAAAAAGAAAAATAGGAAACGATTGCCTTAGAGATTTATTCCCCCCTTTCTTTTTTTTTTTTTTTTTTTTTTTTTTTTGAGACGGAGTCTCGCTCTGTAGCCCAGGCTGGAGTGCGGTGGCCGGATCTCAGCTTACTGCAAGCTCCGCCTCCCGGGTTTACGCCATTCTCCTGCCTCAGCCTCCCGAGTAGCTGGGACTACAGGCGCCCACCACCTCGCCCGGCTAGTTTTTTGTATTTTTTTAGTAGAGACGGGGTTTCACCGTGTTAACCAGGATGGTCTCGATCTCCTGAGCTCGTGATCCGCCCGTCTCGGCCTCCCAAAGCGCTGGGATTACAGGCTTGAGCCACCGCGCCCGGCCCTATTCCCCCCTTTCTTATACTGCCTCCCCATGGCACTGGGGGCACTCTTTTTTTTTTTTTTTTAATGATTGGGTCTCACTCTGTTGCCCAGGCTGGCGTGTAGTGGTGTGATCCCGGCTCACTGAAACCTCTGCCTCCTGGGTTCAAGTGATTCTCTGCCTTAGCCTCCCAAGTAGCTGGGACTACAAGTGTCCACCATCACACTTAGCTAATTTTTGTGTTTTTAGTAGAGACGGGGTTTCACCATGTTGGCCAGGCTGGTCTCAAACTCCTGGCCTCAAGTGATCCGCCCACCTTGGCCTTCCAAAGTGCTGAGATTACAGCCGCCATGCCCCGCCCCTGGGGGACTCTTAAATTCTGCTCTGATTCAACCTCAGAACTCCTTCCACCCTCTCTCCTGGGTATTTCATTCGTCCCTGCTGGCCCTGTCCCCTTCCAAGACAATAGTAATTCTTAGTGTATTATTGGTGAGAGTCAGCAGGACCCAAATATTAGAATTTAGGTGTGAATTGTGTGGGTATTTTGGGAGGTAGTAGTCTATACTCTCCCAGAGGTTCCAGGACTCATAGATTTTGTAATCCTGGTATTGAGTTCCCTAGTGCTGCCTGCTTGTGGGAAAAGAGCTTAGATATAGCAAGTGAGGGCTGGGGGTGGAGTCTGGACATGGTAGGAAAGAAGGGGATCTAGGTTAGATGGGAGGGCCTTGGACCAAGGGACAGGCTAGGGAGGTGGGCGGGACTTCGGCTGGACAGGTGGTATGGGCAGGATCTGGTGGGCGGGGCTTTGGCTGGGCAAGTGTTGTGGGTGGGCTCTGGGTGGGCGGGGCTTCAGCTGGGTTGGTGGTACGGGTCAGACCTGGAGGGTGGGCAGCCTTTGGCTGGTTGGGTGACAGGGCTTTGCTTAGGCAGGCTTTGGTGGGGATCCACTAGGTGGGGTGGGTGGGGCTTTGGCTGGTTGGGATGGGGTTCTCGGGGCCTCTCCTGGGCGGGACCTGGAGGGTGGGCGGAGCCCCGTCAGCAGGTTGACCTAACTCAGCTCCCCCATCCCTTGTAGTTCCGCCACGCTGCCATTGATGATGAAGTGCGTGGAGGAGAATAATGGCGTGGCCAAGCACATCAGCCGTTTCATCCTGCCCATTGGCGCCACCGTCAACATGGACGGTGCCGCGCTCTTCCAGTGCGTGGCTGCAGTGTTCATTGCACAGCTCAGCGAGCAGTCCTTGGACTTCGTAAAGATCATCACCATCCTGTGAGTGTCAGGGGGCTATGGATGGGACCCCCCGGACCCCAGTTGACCCCATCTTCTCCCACAACAGAGGCGTCTGCCTAACCTCCTACCTTCTCCCTCAGGGTCACGGCCACAGCGTCCAGCGTGGGGGCAGCGGGCATCCCTGCGGGAGGTGTCCTCACTCTGGCCATCATCCTCGAAGCAGTCAACCTCCCGGCCGACCATATCTCCTTCATCCTGGCTGTGGACTGGCTAGTGTGAGTGTGGGTCTGGAGACTGGGGCAGGGGCCTGGGAAAGAGGATGAGTGAGTGAGAGTCCTTAGAGCCTCTGGATAGAAGAGGAGGAGAAGAAGGAAGGAATTCTGGAGAAAAGGGGGGGAAACTTGAGCATTCCTGAGGGCAAGGAATGGCATCTTTGCGGCTCTAAGAGGAACATCAGAAAAGTAGGGCGTCTGTGTGGTGAATACAGCAGACTCTTCGGCCAGACTGCTCAGGTTCACATCCCAGCTCCAACATTCGCTGTTATGCCCTCGGGAAGTGCTTAATCTCCTGTGTCTCAGTTTCTCCATCTGTAAAATGGGGAGAAGAACAGTCTCTCCCTAAGGATTAGATAACAGACACACCTCCCTTAGAGTAACCCCCAGTAAGCAGTAATTGCTACATAATTATTTGCTATCATGATTAAGCTATTAAGAGTATAAAGATTGGAAAGCAGCCAGGCACAGTGGCTCACGCCTGTAATCTCAACATTTTGGGAGGCCCAGGCAGGTGGATCATTTGAGGTTAGGAGTTGGAGACCAGCCCGACCAACATGGTGAAACCCCGTCTCCACTAAAAATACAAAAAAATTAGCTGGTATGGTGGTATATGCCTGTGATCTCAGCTACTCAGGAGGCTAAGGCAGGAGAATCGTTTGAACCCAGGAGGTGCAGGTTGCAGTGAGCCAAGACTGTGCCACTGCACTCCAGCCTGGGCAACAGAGTGAGATCCTGTCTCAAAAAAATATTCTGGAATTAATTATTGGCAATGGTTACACAAGTCTGAATATACTAAAAAATACCAAGATGGATACTTTTAAAAGGTTAATTTTATGGTAGGTGAATGATACTTTAATTTTTTTTTGAGACACGGTCTCACTCTGTCGCCCAGGCTGGAGTGTAGTGATGTGATCATGGTTGTAATCACTGCAGCCTCCACCTCCCAGGCTCAAGTGATCCTCCTGCCTCAGCCTCCTGAGTAGCTGGGACTATAGGTATGCACTACCATGCCTGGCTAATTTTTTTCCTCCACCTCCCAGGCTCAAGCAATCCTCCTGCCTCAGCCTGCTGAGTAGCTGTTACTATAGGTGTGCACTACCATCCCTGGCTAATTTTTTTTTTTTTTTAATCTATATGGAGATGGGATCTCACTCTATTGCCCAGGCTGACTCCAACTCTTAATTTTTACTTTTTAGATTCCAGGGGGAGAGAGGCAGGAGGCTTAGGCCTTGGCCCTTTCCTTCCCTGTCACCCTGTCCCCTCCCACTTACTTTGCTGTCATTTCTACCCCTTTAGTGACCGGTCCTGTACCGTCCTCAATGTGGAAGGTGACGCTCTGGGGGCAGGACTCCTCCAAAATTACGTGGACCGTACGGAGGTGAGAAGCACAGAGCCCGAGTTGATACAAGTGAAGAGTGAGCTGCCCCTGGATCCGCTGCCAGCCCCCACTGAGGAAGGGAACCCCCTCCTCCAACACTGTCGGGGGCCTGCGGGGGATGCCACGGCCGCCTCTGAGAAGGAATCAGTCATGTAAACCCGAGGAGGGACCTTCCCTGCCCTGCTGGAGGTGCTTACTGGACACTGGATTATGAGGAATGGATAGTTGAATGAACTAGGGCTCTGGGGGTCTGCCTGCACACTCTGGGAGCCAGGGGCCCCAGCCCCCTCCTGGACAGGAGATCTGGGATGCCTGGCTGCTGGAGTACATGTGTTCACGAGGGTTACTCCTCAAAACTCCCAGTTCTCACTCATGTCCCCAACTCAAGGCTAGAAAACAGCAAGATGGAGAAATAATGTCCTGCTGCCTACCCACCATGACCTGCCTGGCCTTACCTGTGTCAGGGAGCAGGTCACAGGTCACCATGGGGAATTCTAGTCCCATTGGGGGGATGTTTCAACACCATGCTGGTTATTTTGGCGGCTGTAGTTGTTGAGGGGAATGTGTGTGTGTGCACGTGTGTATATGTGTTCTGTGACCTCCTGTCTCCACAGTACGTCACACCATGTCCCCAAATCCCCTATTCCCTCCACAATAATAGAAATACTCCCAAGGACTCTGGGGAGAGGCTGGGGACAAATACCTGCTGTCATTCCAGAGGACACTTTTTTAGCAATAAAATTGAGTGTCAACTATTTAATCAGGTGTTGTTGAGAATTTGACTTAAAGAACTAGCCACTACAATGACAGTATCTGCTCATCAAGAAACACCACTGGGCTGGATGTGGGGGCTCACACCTCTAATCCCAGCACTTTGAGATTGCTCCAGGCCAGGAGTTCAAGACAAGCCTGGGCAACATAGTGAGACGTCGTCTCTACAAAAAAATATATAAAAATTAAAGCCGAGCACAGTGGCTCACGCCTGTAATCTCAGCACTTTGGGAGGCTGAGGTGGGCAAATCACGAGGTCAGGAGTTCAAGATCAGCCTGGCCAACATGGTGAAACCCTGTCTCTACTAAAAATACAAAAATTAGCCGGGCATGGTGGCAGGTTCCTGTAGTCCCAGCTACTCAGGAGGCTGAGGTAGGAGAATTGCTTGAACCCTGGAGGCAGAAGTTACAGTGAGCCGAGATTGCACCACTGTACTCCAGCCTGGGCGAAAGAACAAAACTCCCATCTCAAAAACAACAGCAAAAATTAGGCAGGTGCAGTGGTACACCTGTAGTCCCAGCTACTCAGAAGGCTGTGGTGGGGCAGATCCCTTGAGCCCAGGAGTTCAAGGATGCAGTGACCGATGATCGTGCCACTGCACTCTAGGTTGGGCAACAAAAAACGAAGTCTAGCTCTGTTGACTGGGCTGGAGTGCAGTGCAGTGGTACGATCTTGGCTCACTGCAGCCTCCACCTCCCAGGTTCAAGCGATTCTCCTGCCTCAGCCTCCCGAGTAGCTGGGACTACAGGCACCCACCACCATGCCTTGCTAATTTTTGTATTTTTAGTAGAGACCAGTTTCACCACGTTGGCCAGGCTGGTCTCAAACTCTTGGCCTCAAGTGATGCCCCCTCCTCGTCCTCCTAAAATGCTGGGATTACAGGCATGAGCCACCACACCCAGCCAGACCCTGTCTCTTAAACACCACGGGAAACCACAATGAGACACCACTATACATACTAGAATGGCTGAACACAAGACCAAGGGAGGATGGGGAGCAACAGGACTTCTCATCTCTTGGTTGGTGCTCCCTTGGTAGATGGCTGAGTTGTTTTGGAAAATAACTGGGCAGTTTCTTAATAAAGTTAAAAAAAATACAGGCTGGGCACAGTGGCTCATGCCTGTAATCCCAGCACTTTGGAGGCCAAGGTGGATGGATCACCTGAGGTCAGGAGTTCGAGACTATCCTGGCCAACATGGTGAAACCCTATCTCCACTGAAAATACAAAAATTAGCCGGGCGTGGTGATGCATGCCTGTAGTCCAGCTACTTGGGAGGCTGAGGCAGGATAATTGCTTGAACCCGGGAGGCAGAATATTACAGTGAGACAAGATCACACCATTGCACTCCAGTCTGGGTGACAAAAGCAAAACTCTGCTCAAAAAAAAAAAAAAAAAGTGTGTATATATATATATATATATATATATATATTATATATATATATATATATATATATATTTACCATGCAGCTTAGGAGTTGCATTTCTCCCAAGAGAAATGAAAACTTTTTTATACAAAAATGTGTCCACAAATGTGTAGCTGCTATACCCATTGTTGCAAAAATTTGGGAACAAATCCATTTACATTGGTACAATACACTGGTACATTCATATGTACCATAATGGAAGATTACTCAGCAATAAATAAAAGTGATATCGACCTACACTGCAACAGAAATGCATTTCAGATACTTTATTGAGAGAAAGAAGCCAGAGACAGTAAATACTGTATAGTTCCATTTAGAGGAGGGCTAGAAAATGCTCAACTGGTCTATGGTGGGAAATCAGAACAGTGGTGACCTATGGGAATGCATATGGAGCCAGGCACCGTGGTTTCATGCCTGTAATCCCAGCACTTTGGGAGATCGAGGTGGGCAGATTGCTTGAGTCTACTTGAAGCAGGCAGATTGAGACTAGCCTGGGCAACATGGTGAAATCCCTGTCTCTACAAAAAAATACAAAAATTAGCTGGGCATGGTGGTGCTCTTGTAGTCCCAGCTAATCGGGAGGCTGAGGCGGGAGGATTGATTGAGCCAAGGAGATCGAGGCTGCAGTGGGCCATGATCATGCCTCTGCACCCAAGCCTGAGCGACGGTGTAAGACCCTGTCTCAAAAAAAAAAAAAAAAAAAAAAAAAGTATTGATCAGAAGAGAGCACAAAATAACCTTCTATGATAAAGCAAATAGAACCTTCTATGGTAAAGCAAATGTCTCACCTTGATTTGGGTGATGATTCCACAGATGTATGCATTTGGAAAAGTTAATGAACCTGTACAAAAATCATATGCATTTTGCCCTATGTGCATTCCAGTTAAATTTTTTCTACAATCCGGGTGTGGTGGTACGTGCCTGGAGTTTCCACTACTCAAGAGGCTGAGGTGAGAGGGTCACTTGAGCCCAAGGATTCAAGGCTGCAGTGAGCTATGATTATGTGACTGCACTCCAGCCTGGGCAACAGATCGAGACCCTGTCTCAAAAAAATCTGCCCAAGGAGAATTGCTTGAACCCAAGATGTGGAGGTTGCAGTGAGCCAAGATTGCGCCAGTGCACTCAAACCTGGGCAACAGAGCAAGACTGTCTCAAAAGCAACAACAACAAAAATCTACACAACTCATGGTAACAATTTTTTTTCCTTTATGACCACCTACATAGGAATGCAGCATAGCTTCATATCCCAACTCTCACTATCCAAATTGTCCCAATAATTATTTCCTTGAAACCCCAAAATAGCTATTTGGATAAAAACCCACTCTGCAACTGTTTTACATCCTGTGTAAGTTCAGAATATGGACTATGCTGGCCTGGCGCAGTTGCTCACGCCTGTAATCCTAGCACTTTGGGAGACTGAGGTGGGTGACTCACCTGAGGTCAGGGGTTCGAGACCAGCCTGACCAACATGGTGAAACCTCCTCTCTACTGAAAATACAAAAATTGGCTGGGTGTGGTGGCAGGCGCCTGTAATCCCAGCTACTCGGGAGGCTGAGGCAGGAGAATCTCTTGAACCCGGGAGGCAGAGGTTGCAGTGACTGGAAATCGCACCACTGCACTCCAGCCTGGGCAACAGAGCAATACTCGGTCTCACCCTCCCCACCCTCCCCACAAAAAAAGGACTATGCTGCTATTGTATCTCACCTGTTCTTTTGAGACAGGGTCTCTGTTTCTCAAGCTGAGTGCAGTGATGCTATCATGGCTTACTGCAGCCTCGACTTCCTGGGCTCAAGCAGTTCTCCTGCCTCAGCATCCTGAGTGGCTGGAACTACAGGTGCACACCACCACACCCAGCTAATTATTATTATTATTATTATTATTATTGTTATTTTGAGACAGAGTTTTGCTCTTATTGCCCAGGCTGGAGTGCAATGGCACAATCTCGGCTCACCACAAACTCTGCCTCCCGAGTTCAAGTGATTCTCCTGCCTCAGCCTCCTGAGTAGCTGGGATTACAGGCATGTGCCACCATGCCTGGCTAATTTTGTATTTTTAGTAGAGACAGGATTTCTCCATGTTGGTCAGGCTGGCCTCAAACTCCCGACCTCAGGTGATCTGCCTGCCTTGGCCTCCCCACGTGTTGGGATTACAGGCATGAGCCACCACGCCTGGCCGCTAATTTTTATTTGTAAAAACGGGGTCTCACTATGTTGCCCAGACTGGTCTCACACTCCTGGACTCAAGTGATCCTCCCACTTTGGCTTCCCACAGTGCTAGGATTACAGGCATGAGCCACTGCACCCGGCCCTACTTCTTACCTGTTCTAACAGGATTCTGTTTTGTGCGTTGAATTTGTTAGCCGCTGTTGATATTATCTGCCTCTTCCAAACCCCCTGTGTTGACTTTGGCCAGGTGCCTGGAGGCACTACTGACCTGGGTCCAATTGGTGATGGTATCTTTAGTATCTTTTTGCTTGTCTGTTTAGTTTGTTTCCTTCCTGTGGAATGAAAATACAATTTACATCCGATTCTGTGCAGAATAGTTTTGTATTGTACACACACATAATCATTCATGAGTTTAAGTGTTGAATAATTAGGTAATTGGTATTTTAAATGCTTTCTACTATGCCATAAACCATGGTGGGTTGTTATATAGGTGTTTAAAGAGTCTTTTATTGATATTCTGGGAAAGTTTTTAGCGTTTTTGGATGAAGCTGGGAGTGCATTATTTTCTCTGCTTAAAATAAAAGCCAGGGCCGGGTGCAGTGGCTCACGGCTATAATCCCAGCACTTTGGGAGGCTGAGGTGGGCGGATCACAAGGTCAAGAGATGGAGACCACCCTGGCCAACATGGATGTAAAAATACAAAAATTAGCTGGGCATGGTGGCAGGCGCCTGTAGTCCCAGCTACTCAGGAGGTTGAGGCAGGAGAATCAATTGAACCTGGGAAGCAGAGGTTGCAGTGAGCCGAGATCACGCCACTGCACTCCAGCCTGGCGACAGAGCAAGACTCTATCTCAAATAAATAAATAAATAAATAAAAGCTGGGCAGGTGGCTCATGCCCGTAATCCCAGCACTTTGGGAGGTGAAGTGGATGGATCACCTGAAGTCACGAGTTCGAGCCTGGCCAACATGGTGAAACTCTGTTTCTACTAAAAATACAAAAATTGGCCAGGTTAGTGGTGTGCACCTGTAATCCCAGCTACTTGGTAGGCTGAGGCATGAGAATCGCTTGAACCCAGGAGGCAGAGGTTGTGCCATTGTACAACCTCTGAGATCATGCCATTGTACTCCAGCCTGGGCAACAACAGCGAAACTTCGTCTCAAAAAAATAACAATAAATAAATAAATAATGGTTTATCCCCACATTTTCTATATAATACTATTTTGGGAATAGATTAGTTTTATAGTCTGAGGGATGCCTATTTATGGAGCTATAAACCTACTTACATAATATTTCATAAACAACCTATGTGTATATAGAAAAATATGTTCATGAAACAAGCTCTACCAAATGTTACTCATTTTTTTTCTATTCTATTTTTTTTTTGTAACAGAGTCTTGCTCTATTGCCCAGGCTGGAGTGCAATGGCACGATCTCAGCTCACTGCAACCTCCACCTCCCGGGTTCAAGAAATTTTCCTGTCTCAGCCTCCCAGTAGCTGGGATTACAGGTGTGTGCCACCACGCCGGGCTAATTTTTTGTATTTTTAGTAGAGATGGGGTTTCACTATGTTGGCCAGCCTGGCCTTGAACTCCCGACCTCAGGTGATTCACCCACCTCAGCCTCCCAAAGTGCTGGGATTACAAGCGTGAATTTATAATCTGCGCCTGGCTCAACTGCTCCCAGCTCAAACGTTTTTTAATAATTTTTTTTTTTTTTTTTTAAAGATTTGGGACCTTGCTGTGTCTCGCAGGCTGGAATGTAGTGGTGTGATTATATCTCACTGTAGCCTCTGACTCCTGAGCTCAATCGATCCTCCCACCTCAGCCTCCTGAGTAGCTAGGACCACAGGCATGCACCACCATGCCCAGCTATTTTTTTTTTTTTTTTTTAAGACAGAATCTTACTCTGTCACCAGGCTGGAGTGCAGTGGCATAATCTCACCTCACTGCAATCTCTGCCTCCCAGGTTCAAGCAATCCTCCTACCTCAGCCTCCTGGGTAGCTGGGATTACAGGCATGAAGGGGACCAGCCCCTCCACACCTGTGGGTATTTCTCATCAGGTGGGACGAGAGACTGAGAAAAGAAATAAGACACAGAGACAAAATATAGAGAAAGAACAGTGGGCCCAGGGACTGGCGCTCAGCATACAGAGGACCCGCACCGGCGCCAGCCTCTGAGTTCCCTCAGTATTTATTGATCATTATTTTTACTATCTTAGCGAGGGGAGTGTAGCAGGGCAACAGGTGGGGAGAAGGTCAGCAGGGAAACATTCGAGCAAAGGAATCTGTATCATGAATAAGTTCACGGAAAGGTACTGTGCCCGGATGTGCACGTAGGCTAGATTTATGTTTCACTTTACACAAACATCTCAGTGTAGCAAAGAGCAACAGAGCAGTATCGCTGCCAGCGGATCTCACCTCCAGCCACAGAGCGGTTTTCTCCTATCTCAGAATAGAACGAATGGGAACGGTCAGCTTTACATCGAGACATTCCAATTCCCAGGGACAAGCAGGAGACCGAAGTGTTCCTCTCATCTCAACTGCAAAGAGGCCTCCCTCTTTCACTCCTCCTCCTCCACACAGACGCTTTACGGGTGTCGGGCTGGGGGATGGTAAGGTCTTTCCCTTCCCATGAAGCCATATCTCAGGCTGTCTCAGTGCGGGGAGACCTTGGACAATACCCAAGCTTTCTTGGGCAGAGGTCCCTGTGGCTTTCCGCAGTGCATGGTGTCCCTGGTTAATTGAGAACGGAGAATGGCGATGACTTTTACCAAGCATACTGCCTGCAAACATATTGTTAACAAGCCACATCCTGCACAGCCCTAAATCCATTAAACTTTGATTCATTACAGCACATGTTGCTGTGAGCACAGGGTTGGGGCTAAAGGTACAGGTTAACAGCATCTCAAAGCAGAAACAATTTTTCTTAGTACAGGTCAAAATGGAGTTTCTTATATCTTGCTTTTCTCCATAGACACAGTAACAATCTGATCTCTCTTTCTTTTCCCCCACACAGGCACCTGGCACCGGGCCTGGCTAATTTTTGTATTTTTTGTAGAGACTTGGTTTCATCATGTTGGCCAGGCTGGTCCCAAAGTCCTAACCTCAGGTGATTTGCCTCAGCTTCCCAAAGTGCTGGGATTACAGGAGTGAGCCACCACCATGCCTGGCCATGCCCAGCTATTTTTAATTAGAAAAGGTTTTTTGTTTTGTTTTGTTTTGTTTCGTAAACAAGGGATCTCACTGTGTTGCCCAGGCTGGTCTGGAACTCCCAGGCCAAAGTACTGGGATTACAGGCATGAGCCACTGCACTCAGCTACTGTTTTTTGTTTTGTTTTGTTTTGTTTTTGAGATGAAATCTCGCTCTTATCCCCCAGGCTGGAGTGCAGTGGCACAACCCCGGCTCACTGCAACCTCCACCTCCCGGGTTCAAGGGATTCTCCTGCCTCAGCCTCCTGAAGAGCTGGGATTACAGGCACCTACCACCAAGTCCAGCTAATTTTTGTATTTTTTTTAGTAAAGATGGGGTTTCACCATGTTGGCCAGGATGGTCTCCAACTCCTGACCTCAAGTGATCCGCCCACCTCAGCCTCCCAAAGTGTTGGGATTACAGGCGTGAACCACTGTGCCCAGTGTCAAACATTTTTTAAAACCAGTGGCTGGGTGTCCGGATGTGGTGGCTCATGCCTGTAATCCCAGCACGTTGGGAGGCCGAGGCAGGTGGATCATCTCAGGTTAGTAGTTTGAGACTAGCTTGGCCAACATAGTGGAACCCCGTATCTACTAAAAATGTAAAAAATTATCTGGGCATTTGTAGTTCCAGCTACTCAGGAGCCTGAGGTGAGCCCAGAAGGCGGAGGTTGCAGTGAGCTGAGATCTTGCCACCACACTCCAGCCTGAGCAACAGAGTGAGACTCTATCTCAAAACAAACAGACAACAGACTGTCATTAAAATGAAATCTGTGCAAATCTTGGGTGAAAGATGAAAACGGTGGGGTGGGGGCCGTCCTCTGCCACCTCCTCCAAATACTGGAACTTGGAATCTGGAACCCACCAATGAGGCCCCTGCAGTCTGCAGGTGGAGAAACCAGGATGCCAGGCCAGGCCTGATGGGCGGTGATACATTAAGAGCCTCATTCACTGAAGAGCTTGGGCACTTTGGGTTCCATGGGGTTGGCTCTGGCCTGGCGTTGGGGAGCCCCGGGCCTGCTGAGGGGTGCAGGAGCCCGGGTTGGTGCAAGGAGCTGGGCTCCAGTCACGTACAGGACAAGCCACTTTATTTCCTTCCCCTGCTATGCCCTCCTTCTGCCCGTCATACCCCACATTCAAGCTACCAGAAATCTCAGTTTCTCTGCCCTCAAACCCCAAATCTGGCCCCTCTACACCTTCCACACTGGGTACCACCCTGGCCAGCTGCCATCATCTCCCACCTGAAGTATTGCAATTGCCTTCACGCAGGACTCCTGAGCCCCAACCTCTTCCGTCTGTTCCCCATATGGCCTCCAGAGGGCGCCTGTTTCCATCATGGCAGCTCGTGGCCCTCGGCAGCTCAGAACCCAGAGAAAAATCCAAGGTGTTCCCCATAGCCTCTGTAGGATGTGCCTTACTTCACCTACCTCACCTCTTCCCACTCTCCTCCTCCCTCTCTCACTCCACCCTCTGGCATTCCCTGAACATGCCAGGCCTGCTGGTGCCTCAGGGCCTTTGCACAGGCTGTTCCTCTCCTGGCTGCTCTGCCCCCAGATTTCCACTTGGCTCTTTCCACTGCCTCTCGACTTGGCTGCAATGTCACCTCAGTGAGCCTTCTCTGACCACTTTATTTAATTCTACCACCCCTGCTTCCTGCCTCCACCCTCACCCACCCAACCCATACCCTGTTCTACCTTTTTTTTTTTTTTTTTTGAGACGGAGTCTCGCTCTGTCACCCAGGCTGGAGTACAATGGCGCGATCTCGGCTCACTGCAAGCTCCATCTCCCGAGTTCATGCCATTCTCCTGCCTCAGCCTCCCAGGTAGCTGGGACTACAGGTGCCTGCCACCACGCCCGGCTAATTTTTTGTATTTTTAGTAGAGATGGGGTTTAACCATGTTAGCCAGGATGGTCTCATGATCTGCCCACCTTGGCCTCCCAAAGTGCTGGGAGGGTCTTCCTCTATAGCCCAGGCTGGTCTCAAACTCCTGAGCTCAAGCGATCCTCCCACCTCGGCCTCCCAAAGTACTGGGATTACAGGCATAAGCCACCACACCAGGCCTGTTCTACTTTTTTTTTTTTTTTTAAAGACAGGGTCTTGCTCTGTTGCCCAGGCTGGAATGCAGTTTTATGATCACAGCTCATTTCAGCTTTGACCTTCCAGGCTCAAGTGATCCTCCTACCTCAGCCTCCTAAGTAGCTGGGACTAGAGGCCCATGCTCCTATGCCCAGCTATTTTTTTTTTCTTAATTTTTTTTTTGTAGTGACACAGTCTCTGCGTGTTGTTCAGGCTGGTTTTGAACTCCTGGGCTGAAGGGATCCTCCCACCTATGTCTCCCAAAGTGCTAGGATTACAGGTGTGAACCACCGCACACTGCCCTGTTCTCCTTTTTAAATAGCAACAGTCCCCTCCCAACAGGCTATAGAACTCACTGCTTTATGATGTTTATTGTTTCCTGCCTGTCTTTGAATTGTTCACTGCTGTATGCTCAGAGCCTAGCATAGGGTCCGGTGCATGAGCACAGCAGGTACTCAATAAACACTGGTGGAATGGTGGAAGAGGCTGGTTCAGTCCCGACTCTGCTGCCTGGTAACTATGTGACCTTGGGTGAGCATTGCTAGGTCTCACCCGCTGGTGACAATGGCTCTGTTATGCCTCACCCAAAGGCTGCTGGTGCAGGTTACGTAAGAGCAGGAGAAAAAGCATTTTGATGGCCACTCCCTGAGTCCCAGTTCCCAGCTCCCACCTTTCTCTCCCTTTCTCCATCGCCCCACCCACCCTCTTGCCTCTTTGAAGGAGCTTGGCCCAGGAAGGAGGGCCCAGGCTGGCCCTGGATTGGGGTTGGTCCTGGGTTCTAGGCTCAGAGTGGCAGTATGGGGACAGAAAGGCAGAGGGCAGTGACTCAGTTTTGTCTTAGAGAAAGGTCAATGTTCTTAGGCATGTTGGATTCTGCCCCCATCTGCTCTTTTTGAAGTCAACCTTATTGAGGTATAATTTACATAAATTGAGGTATAATTTACATACAATAGGCCAGGCAAGGTAGCTCACACCTGTAATCCTAGCACTTTGGGAGGCCAAGGCAGCTAATTTGAGGCCAGGAGTTCAAGACCAGCCTGGCTAACATGGTGAAACTCCATCGCCACTAAAAATACAAATAGTAACCAGGTGTGGTTGTGCACACCTGTAATCCCAGCTACTCAGGTGGCTGATGAGAATCACTTGAATCCAGCAGGTAGCGGTTGCGGTGAACCAAGAACGGCACCACTGCACTCCAGCCTGGGCAACAGAGCAAGGCTGGCTCAAAAAAAAATTTTTTGGCCAGGCGTGGTGGCTCATGTCTGTAATCCCAGCATTTTGGGAGGCCAAGGCAGGCGGATCACGAGGTCAGGAGATTGAGACCATCCTGGCTAACATGGTGAAACCCCGTCTCTACTAAAAATACAAAAAAATGGCCGGGCGCGGTGGCTCAAGCCTGTAATCCCAGCACTTTGGGAGGCCGAGATGGGCGGATCACGAGGTCAGGAGATCGAGACCATCCTGGCCAACACGGTGAAACCCCGTCTCTACTAAATATACAAAAAATTAGCCGGGCGATGTGGCGGGCGTCTGTAGTCCCAGCTACTCGGGAGGCTGAGGCAGGAGAATGGCGTAAACCTGGGAGGCGGAGCTTGCAGTGAGCCGAGATGGCGCCACTGCACTCCAGCCTGGGCGACAGAGCAAGACTCTGTCTCAATTAAAAAAAAAAAAAAAATTAGCCAGGCGTGGTGGCGGGCGCCTGTAGTCCCAGCTACTCGGGAGGGTGAGGCAGGGGAATGGCGTGAACCCTGGAGGTAGAGCTTGCAGTGAACCGAGATTGCGCCACTGCACTTCAGCCTGGGCAACAGAGTGAGACTCCATCTCAAAAAAAAAAAATTTTTTTTTTCATATTATAAATTGCACCCATTAAGGTCAATTAGGTCAGGCTCACGCCTGTAATTCCAGCACTTTGAGAGGCCAAGGCAGAAGGATTGCTTGAGCCCAGGGGTTTGAGACCAGCCTGGGCAACAGTAGAGACTGTGTCTCAAAAAAATAAATAAACAAAAATATATAAATAAATAAATAAAATACAGGTAAATGAGTTTTGACAGATGAATGTACTGTGAAAAACCACTCCCATAATCAAGATACATGATATTCTTATCATCCTCAAATTTCCTCATGTTTCTTTGCAGTCTGCCCCTCTCTCCAGCTCCAGGCCCAGGTAACCCCTGATCTGCTTTTAGTCACTATGAATTAGTTTTACCTCTTCTAGAATTTTACATTGGTGGAATCATATACTATGTAGCTTCTTGCATCTGACTTTTTTTACATGACATAATGCTTTTGGGATTTATTCGTTTTTGCACGTGTCAGTAGTTTTTTTTTTTTTTTGAGACGGAGTCTCGCTCTGTCACCCAGACTGGAGTGCAGTGGCCGGATCTCAGCTCACTGCAAGCTCTGCCTCCCGGGTTCACGCCATTCTCCTGCCTCAGCCTCCTGAGTAGCTGGGACTATAGGCGCCCGCCACCTCGCCCGGCTAGTTTTTTGTATTTTTTAGTAGAGACGGGGGTTTCACCAGGTTAGCCAGGATGGTCTTGATCTCCTGACCTCGTGATCCGCCCGTCTCAGCCTCCCAAAGTGCTGGGATTACAGGCTTGAGCCACCGCGCCCGGCCTTTTTTTTTTTTTTCTGGAGATGGAGTTTCACTCTTGTTGCCCAGGCTGGACTGTAATGGCGTGATCTCGGCTCACCACAACCTCCGCCTCCCGGGTTTAAGCGATTCTCCTGCCTTAACCTCCCAAGTGGTTGGGATTACAGGCATGTGCCACCAGGCCCAGCAAATTTGGTGTTTTTAGTAGAGATGGGGTTTCTCCATGTTGGTCAGGCTGGTCTCGAACTCCTGATCTCAGGTGATCTACCTGCCTCGACCTCCCAAAGTGCTGGGATTACAGGTGTGAGTCACCACGGCCGGCCCAGTTCTTTCCATTTTTGAAAAACTTGCTAAGGAGTATTATGTTGTCTGGGTGTACCACAGTTTGCTTATCCACCCACTTGTTGATTTACATCTGATGGTTTCCAGTTTGGGGCTATTGTGCATAAAGGTGCATTTGTAGACAGGTTTTTTATTTTTTATTTATTTTATTTTATTTTTGAGACAGTCTTCCTCTGTCACCCAGGCTGGAGTGCAGTGGTGCAATCTCAGCTCACTGCGACCTCCACCTCTCAGGTTCAAGCGATTCTCCTGCCTCAGCTTCCTGAGTAGTTGGGATTACAGGCACCCACCATCACGCCTGGCTAATTTTTGTATTTTTAGTAGGGATAGGGTTTCACCATGTTGGCCAGGCTGGTCTTGAACTCCTGACCTCAAGTAATCCGCCCACCTCGGCCTTCCAAAGTGCTGGGATTACAGGTGTGAGCCACCGCACCTGGCTAATTTTTGTATTTTTAGTAGAGACATGGTTTCACCATGTTGACCGGGCTGGTCTCAAACTCCTGACCTCAAGTGATCTGCCTGCCTCAGCCTCCCAAAGTGCTGGGATTACAGGCATGAGCCACTGCACCCGGCCTAAATTTTTTTTTTGTAGAGACAGGGTGTCAACATATTACCCGGGGTGTCCTCCACATCCTGGGCTCATGCAATTCTCCAGCCTTGGTCTTCCAAAACGCTGGGATTACAGGCATGAGCCACCACATCTGGCTAATGTAGACAGGTCTTTACATGCCACCGTTGTTCATGGCAAATATTTTGTAACATGTAGGGCTGCTACACAAAATATTTACTGCTTGGCAAAGTCATCGGTCCATCCAACATCTGGGATATGGGTCCCCCTTACCTCCCACTATACCCAGTTTAACCCCTGGACTGCTGGGCCAGAGGGCAGCCCAGGGGATCCCCAGGGAGAGCTAGGAGGATACTAATAGTCAGGGGGTTCATGGCAGTGGCCGTTTATGAATGGGTAAATAATCCATAATTTAGTGTTTTGGTGTTTTAACCACTGGCATGACCATCCCAGGGCGTGTGCTGGCTTGAATGTCAGTTCTGGGAAAGTTCTCTCTGTTCTCCTGAAATGAAGTTCAAAGATAGTATAACCCGCTGGCACATGATTTAAGAAAATCCTACTTTGGGAGGCCAAGGTGGGCAGATTGCTTGAGCCCAGGAGTTTGAGACTAGCCTGAGCAACATGGTGAAACCCCATCTCTACCTAAAATATATATGTAATTTTTAGGTAGAGATGGGGTTTTACCATGTTGGCCAGGCTGGTCTCGAACTCCTGACCTCAAGTAATCCACCCGCTTCGGCCTCCCAAACTGCTGGCATTACAGGCATGAGCCACCGCACCTAGCTAATTTTTGTATTTTTAGTAGAGATTATATATATGTGTGTGTGTGTGTGTGTGTGTGTGTGTGTGTGTGTGTGTAAGCTGGGTGTGGTAGTACGTATCTGCAGTCCCAGATACTTGGGAGGCTGAGGTAGGAGAATCGCCTGAGCCTGGGAAGTTGAGGCTGCAGTGAGCCAAGACTGTGCCACTGCACTCCAGCCTGGGTGAGAGAGTGAGACCCTGTCTCAGAAACAACAACAGCAGCAACAAAAACAATCCTTGATTGCCCTAAATGTAATAAAAAGAAGAAATAAGAACATACTAAACTTACAATATGCATTTCATTATGCGGATGTGTGGAGCCAGCACCCCAGAACCCAAGGAGGTAACCAGATGTTTACACCTATAATATAGACAGTTCTAACACGTTGAAAACACGTGGACTGGTGTCCAGTTACCAAGAGCCATGTGTAATGTGATTTTTTTCACATAGTGGACAACCTTTGGCCAAGTTTTGAACAAAACATGATACAAGCTTCCCTCATTTTTTGTGGTAGTCGCATTTCCTGGAAGATACTGAGGCCATTTAAAAACAAAAAGGACTTTGTATTTACAAAAGAGTTTTGGCCAGGGTTTTCACCTCCAAGTAAGGCTAAAATTTAGTTGGTCTGAACTAGTATGGAAATACTGTTCTTTTTTGTTTGTTTGTTTTTGAGATGGAGTCTTGCTCTATTGCCCAGGCTGGAGTGCAGTGACACGATCTCAGCTCACTGCAGCCTCCACCTCCTGGGTTCAAGCAGTTCTCCTGCTCAGCCTCCCAAGTAGCTGGGACTACAGGTGCCCACCACCATGCCTGGCTAATTTTTGTATTTTTAGTAGAGATGGGGTTTCACCATTTTGGCCAGGCTGGTCTCAAACTCCTGACCTTGTGATCCGCCCACCTTGGCCTCCCAAAGTGCTGGGATTACAGGCATGAGCCACCACACCTAGTCAATACTGGTTGTTAAAATGCTGAAATACTTCTATTCTGGCTGGATGATAGCACAAGAGTAGTTGAGAAAGCACTAAAATTCAATACGTATTTGAATAAAAATAAATTAGGTCAGGTTAATTGTGACAGATCTTTGTCATATCATAACTTAGGGATAATAAGGATTTTTGTTTTTTTGAGACAGGGTCTTACTCTGTTGCCCAGGCTGGAGTGCAGTGGCATGATCATGGCTCACTGTAGCCTTGACCTCCTGGGCTCAGGTGATCCTCCCACCTCAGCATCCTGAGTAGCTGGGACTGCAGGTATGTACCACCATGTCCAGCTAAGTAAAGATATGGTTTCGCCTTGTTGGCCAGGCTGGTCTTGAACTCCTGGCCTTAAGTGATCTGCCCGCCTCAGCCTCCCAAAGTGGTGGGATTACAGGCGTGAGCCACCCTGCCTGGTCCCCAGGCTGGTCTTGAACTCCTGGGCTCAAGCAATTCACCAGCCTCGGCCTTCCAAAGTGCTGGGATTAATGGTGTGTGCCACCACGCCCTGCTCAATTTTTGAAATGTTTTATAGAGATGAAGGTCTCTCTATGTTGCCTGGCCCCCAGGCTGGTTTTGAATTCCTGGCTTCAAGCCATCCTCCTGCCTTGGCCCCCCAAAGTGCTGGGATTACACCATGCCCGGCCTAAAGTATTTTTAAAACTTGATGCATACATTGACATATATTAACTTCTTTTTTTTTTTTTTTTTTTTTTTTGAGACGGAGTCTTGCTCTGTCGCCCGGTCTGGAGTGCAGTGGCCGGATCTCAGCTCACTGCAAGCTCCGCCTCCCGGTGTACGCCATTCTCCTGCCTCAGCCTCCCGAGTAGCTGGGACCACAGGCGCCCGCCACCTCGCCCGGCTAGTTTTTCATATTTTTAGTAGAGACGGGGTTTCACCGTGTTAGCCAGGATGGTCTCGATCTCCTGACCTCGTGATCCGCCCGTCTCGGCCTCCCAAAGTGCTGGGATTACAGGCTTGAGCCACCGGACATATATTAACTTCTATTACAGTACCAGTGGCAAAACATTTTGAATATTACCCTTCCTTCGTGAATGTCCAGTGAGACATCTGGAAGCTGCATGAGACAAGGGATGATGCTGTACTGTGTGGAGATTCCTGAATATTACAAGCCAGCTGCATCCCTGGACCACGTCTGCCAAGAGCCAAGAGCAGCTTCCAGTCATGATGATAATGCAAATCATCCCCATACATTCCAGAATCCTCCCTGGGGACCTGCCAAGTCTCTTTGTGAACTATTTGTGGGTTCAGTGGTTAAAAGCAGGGGTTGGGTTACAAGAAATCAGGCTTTGGATGTCTGAGCCTCAGGAGACTGGGCCGAATAGTAATCTTCTCTTGCTGGTCTGTGAAGCCTCCTCCTCTGAGAAATGTACAGTTGTGCAATATTACCAATCTCCCCAGTTTACAGGTTCAGAGAGGCAGTGACTTGCCTGACATTACAAAGAAGGCAAGTGGCCAAGCCAGGATTCAAACCCAGCCAGACTCTGGACCCCTTTATCGTGAACACACTCCTGTGGGAGGAGCGATCTCATTGCTTCCATTTCCCAAATGCAAGGTGGGGTCGCAGAGACAGAGGTCAACAGAGGCCCTGGGAGGCCCTGGGAGGAGGTGGCAGCGCTGGGAAACCCAGTCCTCTCCAACCTCAGAGCCCATGTCTTTTCTTTCTTTTTTTTTTTTTGAGGGGGGTGGGGGATGGGATAATGCTCTGTTGCTGAAGCTGGAGTGCAGAGGTGCAATCAGAGCTCACTGCAGCCTTGATCTCCTAGGCTCAAGCAATCCTCCTGCCTCAGCCTCCGCAGTAGCTAGGACTACAGGTGCATGCCATCATGCCTGGCTGATATGATTTGGCTGTGTTCCCACCCAAATCTCATCTTGAATTGTAGTTCCCATAATCCCCGTGTTGTGGGAGGGACCGGGTGGGAGGTAATTGAATCATGGGGGCGGTTACCCCCATGCTGTTCTCGCGATAGTGAGTTCTCATGAGATCTAGCGGTTTTATAAGGAGCTTCCCCCCTTTTGCTTGGAACTTCTCTTTCCTGCCATCACAAGATGTGTTTTCTTCTCCTTCTGCCATGATTGTAAGTTTCATGAGGCCTCCCCAGCCATGCTGAACTGTGGGTTGATTAAACCTCTCCTCCTGTATAAATTACCCAGTCTCTGGTAGGTCTTTATTAGTAGCGTGAGAAGGGACTAATACAGTGGCTATTTTTTTATTCTTTTGTAGAGAAGGGGATCTCACTATGTTGCCAAGGCTGGTTTCTAACTCTTGACCTTAAAGGATCCTCCAATCTTGGCCTCCTAAAATACCAGGATTACAGGCATGAGCCACTGTGCCCAGTTCTTGCTTATTTTTAACATTTTGCCTCTTATTTATTACTTATTATTTTATTTTTTTGAGATGGAGTCTCAGTTTGTTGCCCAGGCTGGAGTGCAGTGGCGCGATCTCAGTTCACTGCAAGCTCTGCCTCCCAGGTTCATGCCATTCTCCTGCCTCAGCCTCCCGAGTAGCTGGGACTACAGGCGCCCGCCACCACGCCCGGCTAATTTTTTGTATTTTTAGTAGACATGGACTTTCACCATGTTAGCCAGGATGGTCTCGATCTCTTGACCTCGAGATCCAGCCGCCTCGGGCTCCCACAAGTGTTGGGATGACAGGTGTGAGCCACCATGCCTGGCCTTATTTATTATTTTTAATTGAGAAGAGTCTTGCTCTATTGCTCACTTGCTCTCGAACTCCTGAGCTCAAGTGATCCTCCTGCCTCAGCCTCCCAAAGTGCTGGGATCACAGACATGAGCCACCATGCCTGGCCAGCTTTTTTTTTTTTTTTTTTTTTTTTTTAAACCTGTGGTCTTGAATGTCGGGTGCTTACACCCAGGCGTGCAAAACAAGTCATTGGGATGAGGCAAGAAACATAAGAAAACCCTATTCATATTCATAATTTTAAAAAGGAATAATTTAAGCTTTATTACTAACATACAGATAAGTATCTGTATGTCTTTATAAATAAATATACACATATTGGGAATACATGCCCAAATACCATTTATTCTTAGGTGCATAATCAAATAAGGAATGCTGCCATTGCTTTCACCTGCTAAGTGAGTCTCCAAGCCTCTCTTGGGGACCATGACTAGAGAGCGGCATACTGGGTAAGACAATTGTGGGCTCCAGAGCCTGACCACTTGGGTTCAAGCCTCCAGTTTGCCCCTTCCTAAGCTGCCTGACCTTAAGCAAGTGACTTCACCATTCTGGCCTCAGCTTCCTCATCTGTATAATGAAAATAATAGCAGCTGTCACTTCAGAGGGCTGAGTTGAGGGACACATCAACTGATCCAAGGGAAACACTGAGAATGGTGCCTGGTATCCAGCAGGTGCTCAGTGAGTGTGAGCTATGGTTGTCTACCCTGCCGTGCAAGTGGGGAAATAGGTGCAGACAGCTGAAATAATGAGGTAATAATCATGAGTGGAGCTGAGATTCAGGAGTCTGTTCTTTTTCTTTTTTAAAAATAGAGAAGGGGTCTTGGCATGTTGACCAGGCTGGTCTCGAACTCCTGGGCTCAAGCGATCCTCCCACCTCGGCCGCCCAAAGTGCTGGGAATACAGGCGTGAGCCCCCGCGCCCGGTCCAACACCGGGTTCTCGACCACAGCCGCACCTCGGAGCTCTGAGCATCTCCTCCTCTGCAAGACTGAAATACTTCTATTCAGTCTTGAATAGAATAATTAAGAGTAGCATGCAGGTCACAGGGCTCTCTCAGGAGGGAAGGAGGTCGCAGTCCAAAAGAAGGGGATGTGGTCACTGCTGTCCGCCTTCCACAGGGGCTTGGAGAGAAGTCCAAAGGCTGAAGAGAGGAGATGGCTATGGAACAGAGGCCCTGGGCATACTGTCGCCCGGGCAGCCACAGTGGGCCACCAGGAGCGGGACCGGCGCGCCCTCTAGTGGCGGAAGCAATCCCTGCAGCCAAGGGTCCCGCATCCTGGAAGCTATTGAGGCACTGAGAAAGGGCGATGCTCCCCCAGGCCCACCTGGCTCATAAGCCATAGAGCCAGGATTTGAATCTTGCCAATCTGGCTCCAGAGCCTGCACTCTTTCTGTTTCCAAAACTCTGTCCCTGCCCTAGAGGGCAGGGCTCTTGGAATCTTGGGCAGGACACTTTTTTCGGGTCTGGGGCCCTGCTGGGCCCTGCGGGACGGCGTGACATCCCTGGCTCCCTCCGTGACTGGGATGACCCAGGATGTCCCCACCCATATCCACGGCTCCCAGTGGGCATGACCATTTGAGAAATCTGGAGGTCGCTTCCCATCCTCCTCCTGGTGCTCTCCTCCTGCCAGTGTCAGCCTTCTTTCATGCTCTCCCTCGAATTTCTTTCTTGATCAGTTTCCCCCTTCCCTGTCTCCGCGACACCCCTCCACCCCTCACCGCTCACACAGAGATTCTCCACATCCAGACAGACCCCCGAAAAACAAAGGCGAGGGTATCAGGGCTTCAGCCGCTTCCCGTCAGACTCAGCAGTGCCGGGTTGGGGTACTGGGGGTTCTCGATGACCCCGGGCCCGAACTTGAGCTCCAGGAAGCGGCGATAGTTGTTAGGCGCCTGCGCCACGAAGCCGGCAAAGGGCAGGGGCACCAGCGGCTGCAGGAAGTGCTCGGGGAACTCCACATCCTGCCGGTGATCCAGCCACGTGTCCTTAGTCATGACGCCGTTGCGGGGGTAGAAGGGCCACAGGTCCACGTGGAGGTGGTTGCTTTCGCTGTACTGCACCCGGAAAAAGTCGCCCTCGACCGCCTTCTCCCATACGAAGCCGCGCTCATCCACCACCGAGCCGGCCTCTGCCCCCCGCAGCTGCTCGCAGTTGCCCACGTCCTCCAAGTAGATGCCCAGGTCCACGTCGTAATCCCATGGGATGATGTCCCCGTGGCGGGCGGCCCCCAGCAGTGAGCCGCCCTCGAGCCAGTAGCGCACACCCGCGGCCTCCAGCACGCCCACCACGTAGCGGGCGGTCTCGCGCAGTGCGCGCAAGCAGCAAGGGGGCGTCCAGCGCTCCTCATAGAGGTAGGCCGGCGTGTCGCCCACCACGGTTCCGAAGCAGCGTGTGGTCTCCTTGTTGCAGCCGAACCACTCTAGCCGCCCGCCCTCCCAGCTCACTAGGCGGATGCCCAGTGCGCGGAGCAGCGCTGCCCGCCGAGCGTGCCCCTCACGCTCAGCCTTCCAGCGCGCGTGGGCCGTGGTCAGCGGGGGCTGGCGCGCCGCGGCGAAGGTCAAGTCCAGCAGCTGCACAGCCCAGCCGCGAAGGGAGGTCTGCAGGAAGAGGCTGGTGCCCACCGGCCGGGCCAGGGGCACGGAGAGGTTGAAGAGGTCGCGGGCGCGCAGGAGCACCACAGCATCTCCGTCCAGGGCGTCACAGCGGGGCGCGGCGGGGGCTGCACCATAGCGGGCGGTCCACTCTCGCAGGCTGACGTTCAGGGCCAGGCACCTGGCAGGGTTGGCCGTGGCTACGGGGGCAGCCACCAGGCGTGCATTTCCCACGCGGAGCGCCTCTACCATGCGCTCCAGCTGGCCCGGTGCCTCAGCCCGTGCCCCGTCAGGTACCAGGGCCACGAACTCGGTGGTCACATAGGTCTCCGGGCGCGAGGCTGCGGCTGGCCGGTCCAGGGCAGGCTGGAGCAGCGCCAGACGAACGTTGGGGATGCGAGGCAGGGCCAGGGGCGGGTAGGGGAGCGTGTCGGCTGCCACCACCAAGGGCTGGGCCGGGTCGTGCTGCAGGAAGGAGTCCACCAGCTCGGGCACCGCGTTGTCAAATGCCTCAAACTCCCGCACCAGGACAGTGACACGGGGGCCGGCAGCAGAGGCACGGCGAGGCCCCCGGGCCCGGGAATTCCTAGGCTGGTGCTGCAGCCACGAGACATAGAAGAGGACCAGAAGGTTGAGGGTGATGGCGGCTGCCAGGGCAGCCTGGCAGCGGGTGAGCCGCATGGGGTCGAAGTCTGGGGCTAGCTGGTCCTCGAGGGCATCCTGGGGAGGGGGATGAAAGGGAAAGCAGCAGCTGATTGTCAGAACCACTCCCTCCTGCCACCCTCAGCCTTGCCCCTTTGTATAGCTCTTTCTCAATTCCCTTTCTTCCCTATTTGGTTTCAGCTTTGACTTCCCCTTCTCCAGGAAGCACTCCCTGACCTCCCAGTCCGGGCCATGCACCAACTCTGGGTGTCCTCAACCCCCTGGGTTCCCCCACCACAGCCTGACCACTCTAAGTCATCAGTGCCGGGGAAGAGTGCGTGTCCCTACTAGCTTGCGAGACCCAGGAGGGTGGGACCTGAGCCTGGCTGGGTCCTCAAAACCAAAACAGAGCCAGATACACGTTAGGTGCTGGATGTTTTGTTTTGTTTTGTTTTGTTTTTCCTTATAGTGAATCACCTTCCCTTTGTCTTTATTCAGTGCCACCCTCTGCCTATTCTCTGTCAACTTATCCAGATTCAGGCTCAGTTTTATTTATTTATTTATTAATTTTTTTAGAGACGGAGTCTCGCTCTGTCACCCGGGCTGGAGTGCAGTGGCCGGATCTCAGCTCACTGCAAGCTCTGCCTCCTGGGTTCACGCCATTCTCCTGCCTCAGCCTCCTGAGTAGCTGGGACTACAGGCGGCCGCCACCTCACCCGGCTAGTTTTTTGTATTTTTTAGTAGAGACGGGGTTTCACCAGGTTAGCCAGGATGGTCTTGATCTCCTGACCTCGTGATCCGCCCGTCTCGGCCTCCCAAAGTGCTGGGATTACAGGCTTGAGCCACCGCGCCCAGCTCAGGCTCAGTTTTAAATACCCTAAATCCATTCCCACTCTCATCTCCCTCTCTACCATTTCCTCCTCCAGGAAGCCACCCCCGATCTCCCCCTCCCTGCCCCTCAACACCCTGGCTCTGGCTCCAGGGTGAGGCTGATGCCACAGCTCTCAAGCCCCTCCCCTGCCACCACCTCATATCCTCAAATCCTGTGCCATCCCATCATCTCCCTGATGGTCAGCCTGACAACTCTGATTTTGCATGAAAAGCCAGAAATATTTTTTAAAAATCAGAATTATACCAATTTTAAAATGTTGGCCACTAATTAAGAATATTTTGGCAGGGCGCAATGGCTCACACCTATAATGCCAGCACTTTGGGAGGCCAAGGCGGGCGGATCACGAGGTCAGGAGATTGAGACCATCCTGGCTCACATGGTGAAACCCCGTCTCTACTAAAAATACAAAAAATTAGCCAGGCGTGGTGGTGGGCGCCTGTAGTCCCAGCTACTTGGGAGGCTGAGGCAGGAAAATGGCGTGAACCTGGGAGGCGGAGCTTGCAGTGAACTGAGATAGCACCACTGCGCTCCAGCCTGGGCAACAGAGTGAGACTCCACCTCAAAAAAAAAAAAAAAAAAAGAATCTTTTTTTTTTTTTTTTAACAGAATGAGTCAAACTAATAGAAACATGAAGTAGAATGACGGGTGTTGGGGTTGCGGGCAGGGGGAATGGGGAGTTGTTCAATGGGTACAGAGTTTCAGTTTGGGAAGATGAAAAGGTCCCAGAGGTTTGTTGGCACAATAGTATGAATGCACCTAACACGACTGAACTGTGTGCTGAAAAATGGTTAAGATGGTACATTTAATGTTATACGTATTTAATTAGAATTTAAAAAAATATTTTTAAGTAGGGTGCTGAAAAATATAAATGAAAAAAAGGTCAGGCTGGGCACGGTGGCTCACGCCTGTAATCCCAGCACTTTGAGAGGACAAGGTGGGTGGATCACCTGAGGTCAAGAGTTTGAGACCAGCCTGGCCAACACGGTGAAACCCCATCTCTACTAAAAATACAAAAGTTAGCCAGGTGTGAGGGCGGGTGCCTGTAATTCCAGCTACTCAGGAGGCCGAGGCAGGAAATCACTTGAACCTGAGAGGTGGAGGTTGCAGTGAGCCGAGATGGCACCATTGTATTCCAGCCTGGGCAACAGAAGAAGACTCTGTCTTGAAAAAATAAATAAATAAATAAATAAATAAATATAAAAACAAATTAAAAAAAAAAAGAAAAACAAAATAAAAGTGGGGTGGGCCAGGTACAGTGACTCATGCCTGTGATCCCAGCGATTTGGGAGGCCAAGGCAGGAGGATCACTTGAACCCGGGAGGTGGAGGTTACAGTAAGCTGAGATGGCACCATTGCACTACAGCCTGGGTGACAGACTGAGACTTCGTCTCGGGAAAAAAAAAAAAAAATCGAAAAAACAAATTAAAAAAAGAAAAGCAAAACAAAAGTGGGGTGGACCAGGTACAGTGACTCACGCCTGTGATCCCACCAATTTGGGAAGCCAAGGCAGGAGGATCACTTGAGTCCAGGAGTTCGAGACCAACCTGAGTAACATAAGGAGACTTCATCTCTACAAAAAATAAAAAATTAGCTGGGTGTGGTGCTACTCACCTATGGTTCCAACCACTCAGGATGCTGAGGTGGGGAATGGCTTGAGCCAGTGAGCCATGATCATGCCACTGCACTCAGCCTGGATGAGAGTGAGACCCTGTCTCAAAAAACCCAACAACAAAAAAGTGGGGTAGCTTGCATCAAAAGAGGCTGCCAACCTTAGGACACTCCCCTCCACATTCATTGGCCACACCCTCAAGCACCAGATGGCGCTGTCTCCTTGTCCCCACCGCGACTTTGAAAATTTGGCTGGCGGTTCTCCAGCACAGGTGGTGTAGCTCTGGGTTCCAAGCAGATGATCAAATAAAGTGTCCCCATGATGACTTTTTGTAGGCTTCTGCCCTTCCTAGAGAGAGGGGACATCCAGCTAACCTCCCTAAGTCCTAAATCCTCTGTCCTCTCCTCCCCATTTCCATAGCTCCCTCTTCAAGCAGGTCCACCCACATTCCCATCCAACCTCCGCCTGGTCTCCTGGCAATTCCTGTCCTCCTGATAGCCAGAGGAGTCTTCCTAAAGCACAAGTCGGGCCTCTCCTTCCCTTGCTCTCAACTTGCCATGGCTCCCCAGTGCCCAGGGGAGAAAGTGGAAGCTTCTTCTGACATTCCCCTTGTCTGCTCCCCATTCCACCCTCATCTCTTGCCATGCTTTCCCCAACGTGTATGCTTAAGTCGCCCTGAACATTTTCTCAAACTGCTCTTATTTCTTTTCTTTTCTTCTTTTTTTTTTGAGATGGAATCTCCTCTGTTGCCAAGGCTGGAGTGCAGTGGCAGTGATCTCATCTCACTGCAACTTCCTGGGTTCAAGCAATTCTCCTGCCTCAGCCTCCCGAGTAGCAGGGACTACAGGTGCATGCCACACCTGGTTAATTATATATATATATATATATATTTTTTTTTTTTTTTTTGAGACAAAGTTTCGGTTTTGTTGCCCAGGGTGAAGTGCAATGACGCCATCTCGGCTCACCGCAAACTGTGCCTCCCGGGTTCAAGCGATTCTTCTGCCTCAGCCTCCCGAGTAGCTGGGATTACAGGCGTGCGCCACCACATCTGGCTAATTTTGTATTTTTAGTAGAGATGGTGTTTCTCCATGTTGGTCAGGCTGGTCTCGAACTCCTGACCTCAGGTGATCCGCCCACCCCGACTTCCCAAAGTGCTGGGATTACAGGTGTGAGCCACTGCGCCCAGCCAAAAACAATTTTTTTTTTGAGACAGTCTCGCTCTGTTGCCAGGCTGGAATGAGGTGGTGTGATCTTGGCTCACTGCAACCTCCACCTCCCGGGTTCAAGTGATTCTCCTGCCTCAGCCTCCCAAGTAGCTGGGACTACAGGAGCGTGCCACCATGCCCGGCTAAATTTTGTATTTTTAGTAGAGATGGGTTTTTACCATGTTGGCCAAGATGGTCTCAATCCCTTGACCTCATGATCTGCCCGCCTTGGCCTCCCAAAGTGTTGGGATTACAGGCATGAGCCACCGCACCCGGCCAAAACAATTTTTGTTTTTAAAGGGATAGGGTCTTGCTTTGCTGCCAAAAAATAAACAAAACTAGCTGGACGTAATGGCTTTTGCACCTGTAGTCCCAGTTAGTTGGGAGGCTGAGGTGGGAAGATCACTTGAGCTGGGGAAGTCGAGGGTGCAGTGAGCCATGATGGCACCACCGCACTCCAGCCCGGGCAATAGAGTGAGACCTTATCTTTTTTTGAAATAGAGTCTCGCTCTGTTGCCCAAGCTGGAATGCAGTGGTGTAATCTCAGCTCACTACAACCTCCGCCTCCCAGGTTCAAGCGATTCTCCTGCCTCAGCCTCCTGAGTAGCTGGGATTACAGGCACCCGCTGCCATGCCCAGCTAATTTGTTGCATTTTTAGTAGAGACAGGGTTTCACCATGTTGGTCAGGCTGGTCTCGAACTCCTGACCTCGTGATATGCTTGCCTCGGCCTCCCAAAGTGCTGAGATTACAGGCATGAGCCACCGAGCCCGGTTTTTTTTTTTTTTTTTTTAAAGCATCTCCCTATCACTCATGTACTTCCTATCCCCCATTCCTGCCTTATTTTGCTCCCCTGGTAGTTATTGCATGGATTTTACTTAGCTTGTTTGTTGTCAGAATCCCCATGGAGGGCAGGGATCTGTTTTCCCTACTGTATCCCCAGAGCACAGCTCAGTACCTGGCACATAGCAGGTGCTCAATAAATATGTGTTGAACGAATGAGTGACTTGAATTATTAACATAGGGAATGTGGGCTGGGTGTGGTGGTTCACTCCTGTAATCCAAGAACCATGGGAAGCTGAGGCAGGAGGATCGCTTGAGCTCAGGCGTTCAAGACTAGCCTGGGCAACATAGTGGAACCCTATCTCTACAAAAAATACAAAAATTAGCCAGGCATGGTGGAACCTACCTGTGGTCTCAGCTACTTAGGAGGGAGGCTGAGGTAGGAGGGTCCCTTGAGCCGAGGAGGTAGAGGCTGCAGTGAGCTGTGATCCAGCCACTGCACTCCAGCCTGGGCGACAGAGCGAGACCCTGTCTCAAAAAAGAAAGACAGGAACCTCTGGCTCAGAGAGATGGGAAGGATGCAGGGATGAGAACCCAGGTCTTCGCTTCTGAGGCCCTGGCTCTTGCCACACTGTCTGACTGACTCTGGGTTGGCCAGGAGGTGCCCAGCAGGGCAGAGGACAGCAGCCAGGTCCTGGCTACCCTTAGGCCCACCACAGCGCTTGGCTCTTGCAGACCAGACATCAGTGGGTTTGATGGCCAGATAAGGAGGTGCCACCTGCTGGTGAGGGTGTGAGGGAAGCTGAGGCGGGGAAAGGAATCATCTAATACCCTGACAAAGCCATGCAGACTTCACCACCTCTAAGGGCTACAAACCCCTTCGCTGGGGCAAAGTGGATGCAATGATGATTCTGAAGGTCTGAATGTTCTAAATTTTTCTGAATCGGGAGGATAATAATAACAATTCTAGTAGCTCACCATGTGCCAGGCCCTGTTCTAAGCACTTTATGCATATTCACTTATTAAATCCTCATGTTATGATCACATTTAAAAATGGAAACCAGTCGATGCGGTGGTTCACGCCTGTGATCCCAGCACTTTGCGAGGATGAGGCAGGGGGAGATTGCTTGAATCTGGGATTTTGAGACCAGCATGGACTGGTAAGACCCCATCTCTACAAAAAAAATAAAAAAATTAACCGGGCATGGTGGCATGCGCCTGTAGTCCCAGCTACTCTGGTGGCTGAAGTCGAAGGATTTCTTGAGCCTAGGAGGCAGAGGCTGCAGTGAGTCAAGACTTTGCCACTCCACTCCAGCCTGTGTGACAGTGACACAGTGAGACCTTATCTCAAAAAAAAAAAAAAAAGGAAACAAAGGCACACAGAGTTAAAGAGTTAAGTCTCTGGGCCACAAGAGTGCCCAGAGTTAAGTCTTAAAGAGTTAAGTCTCTTTAACTCTCTGTCAAGGTCACACAATGGGAAGTAGTGGACCCAAGAGGTGATCCAAGAAGCTGGCTACAGGGTTGTGCTTTAAACCAATAAACTTTGCCTTCTCTCTTGGGTTCTTTCTGAAGCCCTGACTCTCAACCCATCTTTGGTGAGCCTTCGCCAGCCCTAACCTGACAGGTGCTTTCAAAGCTTGGCTATGGCACATTAATAAATGAATTCAACTCAGTAACTCAACAAACTCAAGTATTCTTTGTAGTGGACCCTGCGTTTAGAGGATACAGAATGAATGAGGTACTCATTAGGTCAGCCCTCCGGAAGACAGAAAGAAGACTGACAGGGCCACCTGTGGTGGCTCACACCTGTAATCTCAGTACTTTCAGAGGCCCAGGCGGTCGGATCACCTGAGGTCAGGAGTTAGAGACCAGTCTGGGCAACATGTGAAACCCCGTCTCTACCAAAAATACAAAGATTAGCTGGGCATGGTGGTGTGCACCTGTAATCCCAGCTATTGGGGAGGCTGAGGTGTGAGAATCACTTGAACTCGGGAGGAAGAGGTTGCAGTGAGCCAAGATTGATCCACTGCACTCCAGCCTGGGCGAGACCTTGTCCCCCCAAAAAAAAAAAAAAAAAAAAAAAGATGGACAAAAACCATACAACTTACAGACAGGGCAAGAAACCAGCAGGGGGCGCAAGAGTAGAAACAGGGGGCTTGCCTTAGAAATGGTAGTCAGAGCCGGGGAGGACAGTTAAGCTGCGAACTTACTTGTCTCTCCAGTCCCCACAAAACAATGTAAATGAATCCAAATTCTCTTCAGGCCTTGGGTTCACGGGGTCTGAGCTGTGATTTGGCCTGAGCTTCAGTTCCTGCATCTGTGTGTGGCGGTTAGAAAAAAATGAGAGGTCCGGGCGCAGTGGCTCATGCCTGTAATTCTAGCACTTTGGGAGGCCGAGGCAGGTGGATCACGAGGTCAGGAGTTCAAGACCAGCCTGGCCAACAAGGTGAAACCCCGTCTCTACTAAAAATACAAAACATTAGCCAGGCGTGGTGGCGGGCGCCTGTAATCCCAGCTACTTGGGAGGCTGAGGCAGGAGAATCACTTGAACCCAAGAGGTGGAGGCTGCAGTGAGCTGTGACCGTATCACTGCATTCCAGTCTGGGCAACAGAGCAAGACTCTGTCTCAAAAAAAAAAAGAAAATAAAAAAATGAGAGACATGGGAAAACCTTAGGGAATAAGGGAAGGGCAGTTTCCATGAGAATGAGAGTGACACTGAGGGACTTCTTACCTCCTAGGTTGCAGGCTGGGGGAGTTCCAGGAGGGCAGTTCCAGCCCAGCTGAGCTGTGCTCCTGAGAGGAGAACCAGAAAACCCCAAATTAGCCATTTCTGTACAATAGAGCACAATTTCATCTTATCCACAATAGTGGCAAGAGAAAGGTCAGGGAATCCTTTCTCTTGAAGTCCCATAATCTCAGGTACCACCTGGGGTGTCTCAGGAGTAGGGTGGGGTGAATGGGAGGGATGTCAGTTATTACAGCAACCTATAACCATCCCTCTGGCATGAATGTGTCCAGAAAAGGCAGGGCTAGAAGCCAACAGAAGCTGTTACCATGACAACCCCCTCCCTAGACACATTCCACCTCTGAGAGATTCTTAAAACATCCCCTGGCCAGGGGCGATGGCTCACACCTGTAATTCCAGCACTTTGGGAGGCTGAGGCGGGCCTAAGGCGGATCACCTGAGGTCGGGAGTTCAAGACCAGCCTGACCAACATGGAGAAACCCCGTCTGTACTAAAAGCAAAAAAAAATTAGCCAGGCGTGGTGGCGCATGCCTGTAATCCCAGCTACTCAGGAGGCTGAGGCAGGAGAACGGCTTGAACCAGGGAGACGGGGGTTGTGGTGAGCCGAGATCAGGCCATTGCATCCCAGCCTGGGCAACAAGAGTGAAACTCCGACTCCAAAAAAAAAAAAAAAAAAAAAAATTCCCCTCCTTGGTTGGGCTTGGTTCCTAGTTCCTAGGGTCACTGGAAGGGGGCTTCTCTATTACCATAGTAACCAGGCCTTGATCCTGCCTACCCCCCAGAGGATGGTCCAGGCCCTGTAACCATAGCAACTGCCCCTCAGCAGAGCATCTCCTCCTCTAAATAAAAACACCTGGTTGGTTTGGTGCATGGGCCTCCCACAATAGGAAGGGGAAGATGGTTACCATGGTAATGCCAACTAGGTAGCTATGGGGGAGGGGCTGGGGAAGAGGCGCTTCTCTTAGAGATCAGCGTCTTTGGGGCTGGGGTACTTTCTACCTGAATGCTAGGTGTAGGGGGGTTGCCATGGTAACCAATGAGGAAAGGAGCAGAAGGACCACCAGGGACTTAGGTTACCTTAGCAACCTTCTCCTGGTGCAGAGTCCGAAGAGGTTTGGGGCTCCATAACCACAAAGGTGGAAGGGAGGGGAAGGCTGTCCCCCACCAACTCGACCCCACCAATGGGGAAGGGTTACCATGACAACTGACCTGGCCAGGAATCAGAGAGGATGGGACCACTGCTGGTCGCCCTTTCTCTCAGAGTAAAAGTAATTGTCCAGGAGAGTGATGTTTGGGTGTGGAAGGGGTAAGGCTCCTTCTCTGGGGCGAAGTAGGAGGAGGGGGGCAGAAAGCGGCCCCTTCCTCAGTCTCACTCCAGCGAGGGGGACCGTCGTGCAGGGCCTGGGTCTCCCTCGCCCTCCTCGGGGCGCGATCTCCCTCCCGCCGCCCCCCGCGCGGGCACGCTAGCCCTCGGGGTCGACCAGGGTGGGCGAGGCTCGTGCCCGGCCTCGCGCTCGCCGCCGGCCCCTCTTCCCACTGTCCTCCGCCAGGCGCGCGCGCGGTGGTGGTGTGTGTGTGTGTGTGTGGTGGGGGGGGGGGGTTGGTGGGGGGGGGTTGGAGCGCCCGCGCAGGCGCGCGAAGCACAGCGGGCGCGCGGGCCGGCCCCGGGGCCTCCATGATGGAGGAGCGAGCGGCCGCCGCGGTCGCCGCCGCCGCATCCTCCTGCCGTCCGCTCGGCTCAGGCGCGGGCCCTGGCCCCACTGGGGCGGCCCCGGTCTCCGCCCCTGCCCCCGGGCCGGGCCCGGCAGGTAAGGGAGGCGGCGGCGGAGGCAGCCCTGGGCCCACGGCGGGCCCGGAGCCCCTGAGCCTGCCGGGGATCCTGCACTTTATCCAGCACGAGTGGGCGCGCTTTGAAGCCGAGAAAGCCCGCTGGGAGGCCGAACGCGCCGAGTTACAGGTGAGCGCTGTCCCGGGACCCCCGACCCCCCACCCGGCCCGGCCCGGCCTCACCCGCCGCCGCCGCCGCCGCCGCCATCTTGGAGCAATGGCCGCCGGGACGGCCGGGGGGGCGGGAGGGGACCCCGACGGTCCCGGAGGGCGAGTGAGGGGCCGTCCGAGGGGTGTCCTGAGGGCACCCCTGGTGGGAGGGGACCGGGACAGCCCGAGGTGGGAGTGGAGGGACCGGGGGTGGAAGGGATCACCGGGACCGGCCGAGAGAGAGGGACGGAGGTACCAGAACTGGCTGGGAGTGGGACTGGGACTGGGACTGGAACTGAGCGCGCTGGCCGCGGGGCTCCTGAGAGAGGCGACTCGGGCCCTGGAGGGGAGCCCAAGAGAACTCTGGAAAGGGTGTGGAGAGGAGCTGGAGGGGTCTGGGAAAGACCTGAGTAGTCTCCTGTGGGAGTGAGCAGAAGCTCGCCAGGCGCAGAGGGACTCCCGACCCCGACCATGGCCCTAGCCAGGTGCAGGTGGGAAGTGGAAGCGTCCGAGGGGGGACTTGGGACACGCTGGGAAAGAGCGGATCCAGACGGGGAACTGGGAGGAGTTAGGGAGAGGAAGTCCGGGAACCTGGGATGGGTGTATTTCGGGGCGACTGGACAGTGGGCATGGAAGGATGGGTGTGTAAAGACCCGAGAAGTGGGAAGAGGGTTTCGAGGGGTCCGGGATGGAGGTGTGTGCCTTTCCCTCTTAGGGGAAACTTTGGGGATCCCGGACATGTGTGGCTGCAGAGTGCAGGGAAGGGATCTTTGGAGTGGAAGTGTGGACAGAGCAGGAGATGTACCCTAGGAGCCTGGGTGGGAGAACTTGAGAGTGGAAGTTCCACTTGAGGGTGTGCAGTAGTGGGCCTGATGGCACTGAGATGGGACGTGTGTGTAGGATGTAGAAAGAGAACCCTGAACTGGAGTGTGGGGGTGTCGGGCATGTCCAGTATGGAGGTGAGGGTCCTGGGATGGTGCCAATGAGGACGAGTTAGGTGTTAAACCCTGGGGTGATGCTTTAGGGGGGAGAATTTTGTAGAGCCCGAAGGCAACATGAGGAGGCATCTCAGAGAGAACGGGGGTAGGGTGGGGTTGGGGGGAAGGAGATATGTTTGTGGAAGTTCTGGGAAAAGACCTCATGGTTTGTGGGGTAGCTTGGGACAGGGATGTGCTCCGGGCTGATGTATGGAAGAGTCTGAAGAGTTGGGCTGGCGTTTGTGATCTCGTGGAGCGTCAGGTCCATTGGCAGTGAATAGAGGATCATGGAGATGTCCGGATTTGAAGGGATCAGGAATGGCCCACTGGAAATCTGAAGATGCTTGGAATGGGTTATTATTAGCAGAAATTGTTAGTGCTTCCTTGTAGCAGCCCACGTTTCCCCTTCCGATTTGCCGTTTTCTATCTAGTGGAAGCTGGCAACCAAATAAATAACTGATGAGAATTTTGTCGATAGAGATGGGGTGCAGTGGTTCATGCTTGTAATCCCAGCACTTAGGGAGGCTGAGGTGGGAGGATCCCTTGAGCCCAGGAGTTCCAGGCCAGCCTGGCCAACATAGCAAGACCTCATCTCTACAAAAAAGTACAAAAATTAGCTGGGCGTGGTGATGTGCACCTGTAGTCCCAGCTACTCATGAGGCTGAGGTGGGAGGATTGCTTGAACCCCGGAGGTTGAGGCTGCAGTGAGCCATGATTGCACCACTGCACTCCAGCCTGGGCGAAAGAGTGAGATCCTGTCTCAGATAACAACAACAACAAAAACGGCATTTTGTTCATAGGATGAGTAAAGACCCTCCAGTAACTCTTCCCCTGCCCTCACTTGTGGTGGCTGAGGCTTGGAGCTGGGGTGGGAGCAGAATCCTTATGTAACCGCTCTCACTTGTGTCCCACTCTCTACTTCCGAAGCTCTTTCCCAGCATTCATCTCTTCAGATCTTCTCAGTGCCCCGTGATGTAGGCAGAGGCAGTGTCATTACCTCACTCAGCAATAACAGCACCAGCTGCAGTTTAGTGAGCACATACCATGTCTGGAGCTGTGTATCAAGTACTGTAGACATGAGCTGTCATTTCATTCTTGTGGTCTTCTGGGAAGGTAAAGGATATTCCCCCTGCCTTTAAAAAAAGAATCACGAGGAAATGGAGGTTTTGAGAGGGTGATTTATCTAGGATTCCAGCAGATGAGCAGAAGGGCTCGTCTGTGGACCTTTTTTTTTTTCTTTTGAGACAGAGTCTCACTCTGTCACCCAGGCTGGAGTGCAGTGGCATGTCTCGGCTCATTGCAACCACTGCCTCCCAGTTGCAAGCAATTCTCCTGCCTCAGCCTCCCAAGTAGCTGGGATTACAGGTGTACACCACCACGCCTAGCTGATTTTTGTATTTTTAGTAGAGATGGGAGTTTTGCACATTGGTCAGGCTGGTTTCGAACTCCTGGCTGCCAGAGATCCACCTGCCTCGGCCTCCCAAAGTGCTACGATCACAGGCGTAAGCCACCATGCCCGACCGTCGGTGGACTTTTAAGCACATGTTCTGTACCTCTCTGCTACCCAGTACAGTTGAGAAAATTGGTTCAGGCAAGCGTAGTGGCCTCCCCAGGGTCACCCAAGCAGTCATAGCAGAGCTTGGACTGAATCTTGGCCTCTGGGACGTTGCACCAGTGCACCGCACAGCACCCACCACACCATCTTCTCATCCTGGAGGCTGATGAGAGAAAAGATGTTTATCGCCTCACTTAATGACCCTTCTTGAAGTTCGAGAGGAACTAGTGTCTGGCATGGTGCCAGCACTGTCATTTTGCACTTTTGTTTTCTTTTATTGTTACATTAGTAAAAATTCAGACATCTCAGAGGGGTGTGTGTGTGTATACACATATATATGTGAGTGAAAAAGGAAAGTTCTTTCTCTTCATCCCTTTCTTGCTCTTCTCTCCCGAGAGAGAAGAGTTATTATGGTTGTATAATAGATGAACTACTGCTGTATGTATCATTTTGTGACATAATGTGTTTTGGTTTTCTTTCATATCAGCACAGAGAACTCTTTCTTACGCTTTTTCATAGCTACATAGCATCCCATGGGATGTTTGCACCATAGCTGATTGAGTTTGACCCTGGTTGGTGGACTTTTAGATTTTTTCTAGTTTTTCTCCCCATCAGACATGGCTTCAGTGAGTACCCCTTATTCATGTGCGAGTATGAAGCAGAACAGATGACTGGAATAGTAGAATGGATGTGTTTATGAAACAGTGATTGGGCTGGGCGCCGTGGCTAGCGCCTGTAATCCCAGCACTTTGGGAGGCTGAGGCAGGTGGATCACGAGGTCTGGAGTTCAAGACCAGCATGGCCAGTATGGTGAAACCCTGTCTCTACTCAAAATACAAAAATTAGTCGGACGTGGTGGCAGGCGCCTGTAGTCCCAGCTACTCGGGAGGCTGAGGCAGGAGAATCACTTGTACCCAGGAAGCGGAAGTTGCAGTGATCCGAGATCACACCACTGCACTCCAGCCTGGGTGACAGAGCGAGATGCCATCTCAAAAAAAAAAAAAAGAAAAGAAAAAGAAACAGGGATCGACTCTGCCACGTTGACCCACCAGTTTACTCTCCCATCAGCGGCACCTCTTTTACACACCTTTACTTGAACACTTAGCGCTAACAGACAGTGTGACTTCCCCTGTGAGATCCCTTAAGACCTGGGCAGTGTCAGATTTTCCTGATGGACTCTGAATAACTTTTCTGTGAAGAGCTTAATACAGCTGCTCCTAGCAGAAGACCTGCCGTGCGACCGTGCTTGGTACATGTGTGTTGAATGGCAGGGAAGGCAGCCCCTCGGGAGGTCTTGGCAGTAGGTGCTGTAAGTTTGGAGCAGGAAGGTGGTGGAGCTTCAGTCTGATAATGAGCAGGCATTTGCTAGGTGGGGGATTCTGAGAAGTAGGTGATGCAGTTTCTGCCCATCCGAAACTTCCAGGCTGGCAGAGGAAGCTTGTTCGTGCAGGGGACAGCAGAACTGTAGATGTTCATGCACAATTGACTGTGTGGCTCTGCTCCTGTTCTGTGGCAACTCTGAGAGGGGAAGCTTTTCGAGGATGGGAGGGACCTTTTAATGAGGGATCTGAACTGGAGATTTGTATAGGAGCAGCGACAGGGAGCTGCAGTGAGTGCGGTGCCAGCAGAGAATATGGGGAGCTATCCCCTCCCCACTCCGGCTTCCTGGGGGCTCATCCCTGCCAGCAGCTGTTGAAGCTTGGGAAGGAGCCCTTTAGGAGATGCAGGGCTAGATGGCACGAAACGGGAACTCCTCCCAGGGAGCTGGGACAGGAAGCAGCGAATTCAGAGAGGCATCAGCTCCTGGGAGGACTGAATTGCTAGGACTCCTCCGAAGCCTTTAGATGTCGCCTTGCCGGGAATAGCTGGAGGGCGGAGAGGCAGTAGCTGCCAGGTGTCAGAAGGTTTTGGGGGCACGTGCTCTGTGGCTCTGGCCAGAGGGAGTGGCAGTGGGTGGGTGTGATGAGCAGTGGTGAGCAGCACTTCCAGATCCCGGACCGACTCTCAGGCCTGCCACAGCCCTTGGCGCTTGCAGACCTGGCAGCCAGTGGGGACTGCTGGCATCTGCAGCGAGGGAAGGACTGGCCACTGACTTCCTGTTTCTGTTGGGTTTCCACCTCCCTGAGATGCTCCAACCACATCTTTCTGGTTCTCTTTCTAGAGGCACTGGAAAAGGGACAGCAAAGCAGAGTGGGCGGCTGAGACCCTTACGTCCTCATTAGGAGGAGGGAGACCACGGCCCAATGAGGCAGCAGACGGATGAAGGGGGAACCCAACCAGTGACAGGTCTGGGTGGGATGCCCGACTCCGCCTCCCGCCCCCACAGATAGACCTCCAGTGTGCCCCCGTCCTAGTCCAGGCCACTGCCATTCTGTCCTGGGATTTCTGGGACTGCCCTCGTCTGTGATAGGGGTCTCTGTGTCCAGCTCTGCCGCCCTCCTGCCCCTCATCAGTTCTCCATGTTTTAGCTGGGGCTGCCCTTGTAACATGGGAGTCAGTTCCCTCTCTCTACTTACAACCCTTCCATGGCTTCCCTGAGCCTTTTACACATTCTGAAGCAGCCATCCTGGCCCTTTTAGAGTTCCTTAAGCCCACTGTGCTGCCCTTGCCTCCGTCCTCTGCCAGCAGGGCCCTTCCCTCCCCTGGCTAACTTCTCTTCAGCTTCAGGCCTTAGCTGAACTGTCGCCTCTTGTCCCTCCTCCCATAGCATCCTTCACTCCCGCAACGGGGTCTGGTCACATTGCGTGTGAGCTGCTGCTCATGCCTGTCTCCTGCACGGGACTGAGCCCTGTGGGTGCGGGAACCACGTGGCTCCTCTTATTCCCCAGTGCCTTACTGGGGCACCTGATGCGTGCGGGCAGTCACCAAACAGTGGCAGGTGTTGACCAAGGTGTAGGTTCCCAGCAGGCTGAACTGCCCCGGGAGGTTGAGGAATCAATCACCAAAGCCCAGGAGGGCAGGGAAGAGAGTGAGGAGGAAAGTCAGGGCTTGTCTTTGGTGGTCGGTCCGCCTCTCCTCACACCTTCTCCAGTGATTCAGAGAGTAGATTTGGGGGACCGAGAAGATACACGACGGACAGAAACTCACGCTTTAGAGATGTTGATGTCATATAAGTAGTTTCCCTATCTGGCCTTGGATGTTTATATAAATATGTGTTGGTAAAAAGTGTTAAGAGGGAAAAAAAAATCCCATTCTCGAAGCGGACAGATGAGGTTCTTTTCTATAAGGTAACTGGTGACATGTATTTCTTTTTTTTTGAGACAAAGTCTCGACCTGTCCACCCAGGCTGGAGTGCAGTGGCACGATCTTGGCTCACTGCAACCTCCACCTCCCAGGTTCAAGCAATTCTCCTGCCTCAGCCTCCCAAGTAGCTGGGACTACAGGTGTGTACCACCACGCCTGGCTAAGTTTTTTGTATTTTTAGTAGAGATGGGGTTTCACCATGTTGCCCAGGCTGGTCTCGAACTCTTGACCTCAAGTCATCTGCCCACCTCAACCTCCCAAAGGGCTGGGATTATAGGTGTGAGCCACTGTGCCTGGCCAATCCACAGACATTTCTAGTTGATCTGGGGTCTCCAAGGGATCCTGCCTCCTGTAAGGAACTGGGCCCATTTCGGATTTGCAAAAAATGTACATGGAGAATAAAAGTGATAAGAGAAGTAGAAGCTGGCATTTGTTAGCCTTTATTCTGTGCCAGGCCTTGGACTGAGCAGAAGCTAGCACATGAGGGGAGGGCACTCTTATGAGTCTCATTTTCTGGAGGGGCAAATGGAGGCTCAGAGGAGGCCGATGACCTGCCTAAGATCATGTAGCGAGTAAGTGTCTAAGTTGGGCCTAGAGCTCTGGCTGTTCTGGACTGGAATGTTGGGGTGCTTGGGGAGAAGCCAGAGATGAGCCCTGGGCCAGGGCTTTGGCACAAGGGCTTCTAGACCATGGTCAGAGGCCAGGATCCTGCCTGGAAGGCAGTGGGCCCAGTGTCTCTAAATGACTTGTTGACAGACTGGAGCAGACAGGGCAGCTCAAGCCAGCAGATGGTGTGAAGTGCTTGGCAGGAACCCGGGGTCGTGTCTGTGGCACATTTCTCTCACACCCTGGGCAGAATGCAGTGGGATGGCTGGTCCCACAGCGGGCTTGACTTGTAAAGCTTTTGTATTGGAGCAGGAGCCGAGCCGAGCCACCCACTCTTGTCCCAAAGCTCCAGAAGTAGCTTCCCACGCCTCCCAGAGACAGATGCTCTGGTAAGAATAGTGGGACACCACCTCCACCAGTAGCCTTAGGGACAGCACCTGCCAGAGGGTGTCGGGGGGAGTCCAGGGCAGTGAGTGCCCACCCTCCTCTCCACTGCCATCCCTGACCCGACTTCCCTCCAAAGGCAGCCAGCAAGTGAGGCCTAGGCTGGCCTCATTGTCATCTCAGGGTGTCAGGGCTCCCCTTCGGCCCTTGTTGTGGATGACGTGGCAGGGGGCCCTGGAAACAGATCCAGCCTGTCCTCTCAGTGCTTCCTGAACCCTGGCTCGGGGGTCTTTGTGCCGAGGAAGTGGCTGCCGCCCATCACTGTGGGGTGGCTGTGGGCTGGTACTATACCTGGATGAGTGACGGACACACCGGCAGTGAGCCTGAGCCCCATTGTCTTCATTTGCCTCCTATCTGCCCTCTCAGGCTCAGGTGGCCTTCCTCCAGGGAGAGAGGAAAGGGCAGGAGAATCTGAAGACAGACCTGGTGCGGCGGATCAAGATGCTAGAGTATGCGCTGAAGCAGGAAAGGTGAGCCTTCGTCCTGCCCTGGGCCTGCCTTCTGGGTCCATCTCAAGCACAGCGTCAGGAGGCCACCAGCCATGCCTCCTTCCAGCTGAGGGAGATTTGGGGTCGACATTCTTTTCCATCATTCCAGTACCATAAGGTTATAGGGGAGAAACAAGACAGAGTAGGTGGGATTCCGGCTAGACACCAGGAACAATATTCACGATGCTGGTGGCCCACTGTGCACCAAATATCATATAGTCCTTACCTCGGTTATCTCTTACCCCTTCCAGTAGCCTAATGGGTATTGTTAACCCTGTTTCAGATGAGGAACTGGGGTTTCAAGGGCTGGTGGTTTCTTCAAGGACCCCGAGACTAGGGGTCTCAGGTTGCCTGACTCCAGGGAGTGGTCTCTTCCACCAGGCCAGGGGTGTGGGGGATGCTTCAGCCTCTGGTAGGAGACTGGTTGTGGGAGGCCCTGTGATTTGGGGTTTGGGATTCCGGATACCTCAGGTAACTACTGACCCTGTCTACTCTCCTGCATCTCTTATTCATTAATCATTTGCTCTTTTAGGGCCAAATATCATAAACTGAAGTTTGGTACAGACCTGAACCAGGGGGAGAAGAAGGCAGATGTGTCAGAACAAGGTACCCACCCTCTGATGCTCGCACTGTCGGCGCCCTCCCGTGGACGCTGAGTGTGCTGGAGAAGCAGGAAGACTTTGCTCTTTAGAAGGCAGAATCGGCCCCGGGGCTGGGGAGGGGCGGATTCTCACTCTCAGAGCCCTCCCCATGGGCTGCCAGGTCCTGTGCTGGACTCTGGGGGCCAGTCCTGCTTGCCGTCCCCCTGTGCAACAGAGGCAGACACACGAGCAGCTCACGGGATCCCTCTGCGAGGAGTGGGCGCCAGGACTATTTATAGAGCGCTGGGGATGGTGCGGGAAAGCCGGGGAAGACGTCACTGAGGAGGTGGCGCTTGAACAGGGTTGCCATTCAGTCGTTCATCCAAAAAAGACTTTATTTGTGGGATACAGGCTTTGTGTCACAGGTCAGGGATACAGCAGAGAGCACGGGAGACGTGGTTCCTACCCTCTGGTCCCTTAGAGTCTAAGCTCCTTGAAAGATGACTCTGTTCCCCAGCAAGAGAGTCAGGGGAGAGAGCACAGATGCAGAGATGCACACTGAAAGAGTTAGAGGATAGGGAGTCGGTCACTGTGACTGGGCAAACGGTGTAGGGCAGAGGATGTGGGAGGGCGGGCCGGGTGAGGGGAAGCTTGGCTGAGGCAAGCTGAGAAGACCTTGTATGCTCAGCTGATAGTGATGATCATTACCTGCTGCCAGCTCTTCTCACTGGAACGGAAGTTCCACAAGGGCAGGTCTTTGTTTACCTGGGTAGCCCACCCAGGTCCCTAGCCAGGTACAACGTAGATGCCCAGAAAAGACTAAAATACTAAGCAAATTACTTCATTGCATCCTCTCAGGACTCCCAAGAGGGAAATGTTGTTATCATTAAGCTCATTTCTCAGAGGATGAAACTGACACCGCTTACACTAACTCAGGGTCACACAGCTGGGATGGGGCAGAGCCGGGCTTGAACCCAGTCGGTCCTTCTCTCAGAACCAGGCCAGCTTTCTGTGAAGGAAAAGGACAACTCGCCCAGAGTTTTGAGATTAAAGCCCTTATCTTGTCGGGGGCCAGGTTGGGGAACCACCGGTCAGGAGACCTAGAGATGAGGACCGCTTCAAGGAGGAGGCATCCCCACGTGGGGGAAGAGAGCAGGGTTCCGACACTCAGGAAGTGACGCCACAGGACCCGTGACAGTGACCGATTTGGGTTGGAGGGGTGAGGAAGATGGAGGAGGTGATGGGTAGGTGGCAGTGGCCTGACTAAGACAGCCTCCGTTCTCTCACCCACCAGTCTCCAATGGCCCCGTGGAATCGGTCACCCTGGAGAACAGCCCGCTGGTGTGGAAGGAGGGGCGGCAGCTTCTCCGACAGTGAGTGTGCTCGGGGAGTGGGGCTGGGGACACATGGCACATTTGGCTTGAGAGAGAAGTCCAAAGGCTCCATAGTCCTTTTGTGTCCCCAGTGGGGACGCTGAACTCTCAGGATCTTAGCCGGCCATGGCTGGAGTGGCCTTCACCCTGTGGGCAGAGCCTGGCCTGGGGAGACGGAGGGAAACCCACTGCAGAAGGCAGACATGGGAACGCCCCCATTGGAATGTGTCCCTGAATGCCTCTGTGGCTTTTTTTTTTTTTTTATCTCAGTGGCCATAGGAGCCCTTTGTGGCCTTTTTTTTTTTTTTTTTAATCTCTGTGGCCATAGGAGTCCTGTGTGGCTTTTTTTTTTTTTTTCAATACCTTGTGAAGATTTATTAAGTGTGGTTTTTTATTCCCCAAGGGTAATATTAAATTATTTTTTATTTGTTAATTATTTTTTTAAAGACTAATCAGGCCAGTGTGGTGGCTCATGCCTGTAATCCCAGTACTTTGGGAGGCCAAGGCAGGTGGATCACCTGAGGTTGGGAGTTCAAGACCAGCCTGACCAACATGGAGAAACCCCGTCTCTTCCAAAAATACAAAATTAACTGGGCGTGGTGGTGCATGCCTGGAATCCCAGCTACTCGGGAGGCTGAGGCAGGAGAATCGCTTGAACCTGGGAAGTGGAGGTTGCGGTGAGCCGAGATCATGTCATTGCACTCCAGCCTGGGCAACAAGAGCGAAACTCCGTCTCAAAAAAAAATTAATCAAATGCTGTAGTGAGAAGTGGGGAGAGGGCAGATCTGTAAGTAGGTTTGTGATTAACTGTGAATGATCACAGTAACTCACCATGTTTGAACCAGAAAATTATTAATGTTATTATTATTTATTATTATTTTTTGAGACAGTTTCTGCTCTGTCGCCCAGGCTGCAGTACAGTAGCACGATCTCAGCTCACTGCAACCTCTGCCTCCCTCCACCTTAAACGATTCTCCTGCCTCAGCCTCCTGAGTAACTGGGATTACAGGCAGGTGCCATCACGCCTGGCTAATTTTTGTATTTTTTAGTAGAGATAGGGTTTCACCATGTTGGCCAGGCTGTTCTCAGACTCCTGAGCTCAAGTGATCCGCCCGCCTCGGCCTCCCAAAGTGCTGGGATTACAGACGTGAGCCATCGCACCTGGCCAAATTATTACATTATTATTATTACTTGAGACAGAGTTTCGCTCTTGTTGCCCAAGCTGGAGTGCAATGGCGTGATCTCGACTCACTACAACCTCTGCCTCCCGGGTTCAAGCGATTCTCCTGCCTCAGCCTCCCTAGTAGCTGGGACTACAGGCACGCAGCACCATGCCCGGCTAATTTTGTATTTTTAGTAAAGACAGGGTTTCACCATGTTGGCCATGCTGGTCTTGAACTCCTGACCTCAGGTGATCCATCTGCCTCGGCCTCCCAAAGTGCTGGGATTACAGGTGTGAGTCACCGCACCCGGCCTCAAATTATTAGTTTTTACTTGCTGAAGAGATTTGTGCATTTTAGAAAACTTAAAAAATAGGAGAGCAGAAAGAAAAAAAAGATCACTTACAATTCCTCTGCTCAAGAAATTTCATCCCCCATAAACATTTTGCCATATATGGTCTCAGTTTCTTCCATGGCTGTGTATTTTTGCCTCTGTTATCTTAATAAACTCACTCTGTCACCCAGGCTGGAGTACAGTGGTGCAGTCACAGCCCACAGCAGCCTTGATCTCCTGAACTCAAGAGATCCTCCTGCCTCAGCCTCCTGAGTAGCTGGGACAACAGGCATGAGCCACACTGCTCAGTTTACGTATTTCATTTACTTATTTTTTTGTTTTTTGGTCACCCAGGCTGGAGTACAGTGGCCGGATCTCAGCTCACTGCAAGCTCCGCCTCCTGGGTTTACGCCATTCTCCTGCCTCAGCCTCCCGAGTAGCTGGGACTACAGGCGCCCACCACCTTGCCCGGCTAGGTTTTTGTATTTTTTTTAGTAGAGACGAGGTTTCACCGTGTTAGCCAGCATGGTCTCGATCTCCTGACCTCGTGATCCGCCTGTCTCGGCCTCCCAAAGTGCTGGGATTACAGGCTTGAGCTACCGCGCCTGGCCTCATTTACTTATTTATTTATTTATTTTTTAATGTTTTGAGACGGAGTCTTGCTCTTTCACCCAGACTGGAGTGCAGTGGCACAATCTCAGCTCACTGCAACCTCTGCCTCAGGGGTTCAAGTGATTCTCATGTTTCAGCCTCCCAAGTAGCTGGGATTACAGGCGTGTGCCACTACACCTGGCTAATTTTTGTGTTTTTAGTAAAGACAGGGTTTTTACCACGTTGGCCAGGCTGGTCTTGAACACCTGAGCTCAAGTGATCTGCCTGCCGTGGTCTCCCAAAGTGCTGGAATTAGAGGCGTGAGCCACTGTGCCCAGCCCAGCTTATGTATTTTATAAAAGCTGGGATTTGTTTTCACCGTTAAGCGTTGCAAACATCTTTCCATATAAATGAGTTATGTTGCATCATTTTGAGGACCTTATAATTTCCTTCTTTTGGTCCTATGGAGAAAAAAAAACCAACATATAATGTCTGTCATATAGATAACCATAACTCTCCATGGCCAGTTCCTTATATTTTGTCGAGGTTACTTTTAATTTTTTAGTATTATAGACAATGTGATAAAAATCAGGAAGGCATTTGTGCATATCCTTGATTTACTCAAGTTAGATATCTGGAACTGGGGTTGCTAGCTTAAAGTGTGTGCAAACAATAACCCTAAAACAATAATAGTAATACTAACAGGCTACACTTACCAAGTACTTATTGTGTGCCTGGCACTGTGCTAAACATTTTCCACCTGTTGGCTCCTCACTGAGATCTCTGTGTGGTATAATGCTAGTATTCCCCTCATGAGAAAACTGGGATGCGGAGAGGTGATCTGTTTACACAAGGTTGCATGGTTAATTTGTGGGATCTTGGGCAGTCCGCCCCCCAGTGCCGAGTTTTAAAGCCCCATGCTTCCCTGTCTCTCTTGATGGGGAGATAGGAGCCTCAGACACACACAGGTGCACAGGATGAGATGTACATACAGGTGTGTGCAGCCTAACATTCGAGAGGCAGGGTCAGGGCTGCGAAGGGACAGGGAACAGCGAAGGCCTCCTGGCCAGGAAGCCTCCTGAGGGCTAGCAAGGGACTGTTGGCTCTGTATTTTGAAGCCGCAAATACCCCAAATTGATTTTTGTTCTTTTTTCCTTCTTCTTTTTTTACTTTTAGTCCAGTCCCAGCTGGCTTCAGTTTTTAAATTGCAGAAGTAATAAGTGCTCATTTGTAGAAGTAAGTAGAGTAAGTTGCAAAAGTTCCTCTTACGCCTCTAATCCCATTCTCCAGAGGTCGCTGCTGTTACGTTTTTTATGGATCTTTCTAGGCCTCTTGGGGGACATAATACAAACGTGTGTTTGTGTGTGGTGTAAGCTTTATGCACATTAACGCCTTTTTGTTTTTTTTTCTACAAACATTGGCATCATGTGGATCATAGAACTTACCGTTTTCGTTCTGCTGTTGACCGTGGCCAGCTTCCCTTAAGGCTCTGCCCTGTTGATCTTCTGCCTTGCAGTGCTATGAGTCATTTGCTGACACAGCCCCTATCGGTGGGTGCTGAGGCTGGTCCCTGTGCTTCAGCTTCCCCGTACAGCAGTGCAGGGAGCACCCTCACACATAGCATTGTGTGTGTGTACAAGGGCTTCCATTGGAAATAGCCTTGACGGGGAACAGCTGGAGCGAGGGTGTGCTTATGTCAGATTTTGGCGTATGCTCTTAAGTGGCCCCTTACGAGATTGTCTCAGTTTGCATTGGCCCCTGCAGTACATGAAGAAGCCTGGGGGATGTCTGACCCGCATGGCTCTGCACCCCTGCAGGTACCTGGAAGAGGTGGGCTACACAGACACCATCCTCGACATGCGGTCCAAGCGCGTCCGTTCCCTGCTGGGCCGTTCGCTGGAGCTCAACGGGGCAGTAGAGCCGAGTGAAGGGACCCCCAGGGCTCCACCCGGCCCTGCGGGGCTTAGTGGCGGGGAGTCGCTGCTGGTGAAACAGATCGAGGAGCAGATAAAGAGGTAAGCCCTCGGGCCTGGCAGGTGTGTCTCTCTGTTCCTCCTGACTGCTGGTGAAGGCCAGGATCAGAGCATCAGCTGATGGCGCTGGGTGTCCTGGTGGCCCCTCCTCCTGGAGTATGCCGTGGGCTCCCTTGTTCCGAAACCCTCGGAGCCTTCACTGCTGGGATTCCCCTGGATTCTGTTCTGGGTACCCTCCACACACTTCCCCACGGCCTCATCTCCAGCCCTGCCCCCGGCCTGATACTCAGGCCTGCCCACTCCTCAGTCGCGTGGGGTGCCTACTGAAGGCAGACCCTGGGTGTCTTGCTAGCAGGGAGTGGAGTACATGTCGCCACCCTCAGGAAGCTCTGGCTTGTTCATTGTCATCAGCAGTTGTCAGTTAAGCAGAACAAGTGAGGCCATGTAGGTGATGCTAAGCACGATGAAGACCACGAGGGCCAATACGTGCTTCTCTCTGGGGGGTGGGCAGGGAGGGCCTCTGTGGGCATTAAATGGAGGGTAAGCCACACGAGTGGCTGGGAGGAGAATGTGCTAGGCAGAGGGCACGGTCAACCCCAAGGTTCAGAGGCAGGAGAGGCGCAGCCTGCACAGAAGCAGCATGAGGCCGGCGTGGCTGCAGGCAGCGAGGTGTGGGCTATGGGGAAGCTGTGGTCTCAGGAGTCAGTAACTCAGGGCCTTGGGCTGGGATAGAGTCTGGGTTTAACTCAGGGTTGTGGGAAGCCAGTGGTTTCGAGCAGGGGAGTGATGTAATCTGACGTACCTGATCTACTCTGAGAAGGAAGGGCTGTAGGAGGGTCACAGAGGAGGCAGGGGGCACCAGTTTAGGAGATGGTGTCCATGTCCTGGACAGAGCTGAAGGACCTTAGCGGTGGCGAGGCGAGAGGTGTCATCTTCCTCAGAGGCCTTTGGGCAGTCGACACTAAAGGACTGCAGCTAAGGGGAGAGGAAAAGAAACGAGCAACTCCAGGGTTTGGTGTGAGCCTTTGGAGCAGCACCCTCCGAGACAGGGAAGCCTGGGAGTGGAAGTTCTGGGGGCCGCTGAGGTTGTGTGAAGTGTGAGGGGCCTGTTTACCTCCACGTGGAGAAGCAGAGCTCGTCTGGAGCTCGGGGGCATTTGACCCCTAAACATAGGTCTAGTTGAACAAGCACATGGGCATTCTTTGGAAAGCCATGGCTGTCTGCCGTGCCTGCAGGAGTGAGTGTAGATGGTGCAGAGAAGAGATCTGAGGACTGCCCAGGTGCTCTCCCGCTTAGAGGCTGGAGGGAGGAACAGGAGGAGGAAGCAGAGAAGGAGGCTGAGCCGGTGCAGCATGTCAGTGTCGTGGGAGGAAGGCCTATGAGAATGGAGTCCTGTGTCCCGCTGCGAGTGCAGCGAGTGTTCTGCGGAAAGAGTGGAGCTCTGGGGATGGCACCTGTGAGGCAAGAGAGTACATCTGCAGTGACCTCTGCAGCCATTGGTAACCGGCAGTTGACAAGACCTCCAGGGCATCAACCTGATGGCAGAAAGGGGGAATGTTTTGCATTGATCTGTACTTCGAATTCCACCCTGCCTTCTCCCGCAGTCAGGCTGGGTCAGTACCTCCTCTGCTCTAACTTGTCATGAAGTTGGAAGCCAGGAGGTGGAAGGAGGAGTGCCATCTGTTGCTGGGGATAGTGCAGGCCCCTGGATAGTAGGGATCGCCGGCGCCCCTCCCTGCGCGAGGCTGGCTGGCTTTCAGTGCCTCGCCGAGCATTTGTAGAATGGCTGAGCATTTGTAGAATGGCCGTTTCCTTTTTCCTGCAGGACATGCTTGCCTCCTGCCTGACCTGCCCTTGTGGTCTGACTAGGCTGTGGGAATGGTGACTGCTGAGTCAGTGGCACTTTCTCATCCAGCTTTCCTTCTGACTCAGCACAGGATGGAGATTTGTGGCCAGGGTTGGGGGCTGGCCCTCTGAAACTCAGGTCGGTGGTCAGTGAGGAGCTAGGCTCCGTTTGCCGTCTGAGTGAGGCTTCCAGTTGGAATGAGCATTTGTCGGGCAGAGGCTGGGGTTGGGGCTCTGTGTATGACCAGAGTCATGGCTGCTCGGGGCTTTTGAGGGTTAGCTGGGTCTGGGCTCTGGCCACCAAGTCTGGGCAGGCACCTTCCCATCTGAGCTTTGACACCTGGCAGGACTCATGCCTCCTCTGCTCCGCTGTCTTCCTCAGGAATGCGGCAGGCAAAGATGGCAAAGAGCGCTTGGGTGGCTCGGTGCTGGGGCAGATCCCCTTCCTGCAGAACTGCGAGGACGAAGACAGCGATGAGGACGATGAGCTGGACAGCGTGCAGCACAAGAAGCAGCGTGTGAAGGTGAGCCCTTCCTCCGTGCCCTGCACAGCCTGGCCTGGGTGTGACCTGATCGAGGCCCTTCCCAGAGTCAACTTGGGCCTTCAGGGGCTGTGGTGTGTGCTGACAGCAGGGATATAGAGACACACAGGCCCTGGCCTCAAGGAGCTTGTGGCCAGCAGCGGCCTTGTAAATAGTCACATGCAAAAGGACGTGTTGTGGTGGAGGCAGGGGCATGTGCCCATGAAGGAGGGACCTGTGGGAGATGGCCTCGGAGCTTTCCCTGAGCCCCGGGTTTCCCATTAGCGGTCCCTTTGCCTGGGTCCCCTTCCTTTCTTCCTTTAGACTCAGCTCAGACACCCCCTCCTCCAGGAAGCCTTCTGACTCACCCTGGGCTCCCTTCCCTGGCCCTGGCCGCTCTGGCATCCTCCCTGTCTGGTCTGTATCCCTCCTGACCCCTCCCTGGGAGGGACTGGGCCTGTCTGGGCCTCCACTCCATCTCCAGTGTCCCCAGTGTGGCTCAGCACAGTCGCACTCCAAGTGGAGTGGTGTGCACGGAGCCGCAGCGCTGCAGGAGGCCTAGAGGGAAGAGCAGGAGGGCTGTGAGTCCAGGGTCTCAAATGCTGGCCCCGGTCCAGACGCTTGGTCCTTCCTGCCCCTCTGAGAATTTCTAGTCCTTTTCCACCCCTCCACCCATTCCATCAGGAATCATCCGTGGTGTTTGCACCCCTTTAGGCCTGCACCCTTGGGGCTGGCTGGTTGGGTAGGACTCTCCGTCTCCACACAGCAGCCCTCCAGCGAGGCCCAGCTGGGAACCCAGGGGACTGCCCGTGGCTCCCAGGCGGCCCTGGCCCAGCTGTGTGAGTTCAGGCCCGTGCTTCTTTGTCTTGGCCTCAGTCTCCTCACCCTTTAGATGGGGCTGAGTCCCTGTGTCTGGGTTGTTGAGGATTTAATTAGCATGAGCTGGTGCTCAGGAAGCCCTCAGCTGCACGGTGGCCGTCCCCCAAGTGCTCATTAGGGGTTAGTTGGTGGCGCTGGTGGCACTTGGTAGTGGTGGAGCCCTCATGGTTCCAGGCACTGTTGGCAGAGCACACTTGCCACTCGTGTGCCCCTCAGAGCACCTGTGGTGGTTTCCTCTGGAGTCCTAAGCCCGGCCGCTGCCTTTCTGGGCATGCTGTCTATAAACCCTCCCCTTCCCCATTCTTTCCACAAGTCTTGAATAAACCTTGGCCCTAGGTCTTCTCCGTGTCCCTTCCCTCTGGTCCCCCCAATGCAGTTCAGAGCCTGGCCCCTTAGTGGTGCCCGAGAGGTGTCACCAGACTCAGCCTGGGGGGCTGACATGTGGAAGGGGCCAGCCACTCCCTGGAGGAGTTCACGGTGGGCAGAGCTTGGCCTTGGTGACCTGGGGCAAGTGGGTTCCCGCTACTCAGCCTGTCTCCTGGCCTGTAATGTGGGAATGATAATGACAGTGTTCACAGTAGCTGTTCACAGATTTGGGGGTTAAGTCAAGTCGTGTCTGCAAGGTGTAGTCAGTGCTCGTTCAGTGAGTGGAATTTGCTCTTGTGCCAGCACAGCAGCCAATGCTGTGTTTATGGCTGCAGTGCTGTGGTCCATGCGTCCTCACTTGTTTGCCTCTCCATATATTCACATACGGACACCAGTGCATATCTGCTCTCCCCACAGGCAGATTGTTGCATTATCTGACTTTTCTTCTTCCCAGGCACCATCCTGGGGAACTGGAGCAGGCTGAGCCAGGGCTAGGCCAAGGGCTGCGTGGGGGTGATTTCAGGCCAACCGGCCCTAGTGGTAGCAGCTGTCCAAGGCCCAGCAGGGGGCGCTGCAGGGCAGCTGGCTAGCAGCTGAGGCAGCCCCATGAGCAGAGACAGGCCCAGAGCCCCGGCTTATCTGTTCCCAGGCATTGAGGAGGCTTAGTCTGTGGACAGGAGGGCCCCCTGACTTGTCTGGCTTTCTCCATGCCCCAGCTCCCATCCAAGGCCCTGGTGCCCGAAATGGAAGACGAGGACGAGGAAGACGACTCCGAGGATGCTATCAATGAGTTTGATTTCTTGGGCTCAGGAGAGGATGGGGAAGGGGCTCCAGACCCTCGGCGGTGCACTGTGGATGGGAGCCCCCACGAACTGGGTGAGCTGAGATTTTCTGGCCAGCTCCTGCTTGCCTTCCCCGCTGAGGGAGTGGGAGCAGGCCCAGCTGCCTGCAGCCGCTTCCTGTGCAGGGTCTCTCCACCGGACGGATATGTTTCCTGAGAGCAGGGTAGCCAAGGAGAGCAGGAGGCCCAGGCCGTGGCCGCCGGCCCCTCACCCCTTCCCTGGAAAATCCCTGTGGAGACGCAGGCAGGCTTGGCTCTTCCTGAAGTGGGGCTGCCAGCCCTCCAGGGCGGGCGTCCAGCTCTGGCTGGCCTCAAGGAGAGAACAGGATGAGGACCCAGTGGGGGAGAGGCAGGTGGGAGGGCCACGTCTTCCTCCCTGTCCTGTGACTCCCAGCTAGGAGGGCTCTCAGGTCACGTGGGATGGATGGCTGGGGCCTGAGGCCTAGGCAAGGCAGTGACCTGCCCACTGCCCCACGGAGGGGCCCAGTCAACCTCCTCTCCTCTGCCCATTCCCCACCCCCGGGGCCAGAGCTTCACAGCCCCCCAGAGTGGCAGGGGGCCCTCAGTGTGGGGAAGGCGTCACCTATGCCAGACTGGGTTGGAACTGCTGGGTGACTCCGGTCCTATGCCTTGATCCTGCAGAAAGCCGTCGGGTCAAACTCCAAGGCATTCTGGCTGACCTGCGTGATGTGGATGGGCTGCCCCCAAAAGTGACCGGCCCGCCTCCTGGCACACCCCAGCCCCGGCCACACGAAGGTAAGAGGCATCCCCCACCTGGCCCCAGTCCTGCGGGCCCATGGCAGAGGGAGGCTGCAGAGCTGAGCCCAGGGCTTCTGTGTCCTCAGGGTCGAGGCCCAGCCTCCAGTCTGCAGCCTCCCTGCCCCAAAAGTTCGTCTGTCTGTCTGTCTCCCTCTCTTTTTGTCTGTCCTGCCCTGTCTGTCTCTCTGTCTCTTTCCAGCTGTGATTCTTCATCTTGTCCTCTCCCTGTCTCTCTCTCTTGCTCTTTATCCCTCTCTGCCTCTCTCTGTCATTCTCTCTCTCCCTGGCCCTCTCTGCCCCTCCCTCCCCTCCCCCTACCAGGTTCCTTTGGCTTCTCCTCAGACGTCTTCATCATGGACACTATCGGGGGCGGGGAGGTGAGCCTGGGGGACTTGGCAGATCTCACCGTCACCAACGACAACGACCTCAGCTGCGATGTAAGTTCTCCGGGTGCCCCCCGCACTGTGCCCATTGGGCATTGCGCCCAGGGCCTGCCCCTGCAAGCTTTGACTGGGTGCCACCCGTGCCCTGCTCATCCTGTTTCACAGAGGGGTGCAGATGTAGACAGTGGAGGGACTTGACTGCAGTCGTCGAGGCGCAGGGCCTGGAAGACTCTGGAGCCCGTGTCTTAATCACAGTTCCATGGCTCCACCACTCAGTGCCCCTCCCACCCTGGTGATTTAATTTGGGATGCAGGAAGATGACCTCTAGCCACGCCCTGCTCTGCCAAGTCAGGCCAGTCTCGTATGAATGGGCAGTTGGGCTGAAATGAAATGTTCCAGGCCTGAGATATGTGGATGGGCATCTGGGAGCCTTTGGCCAGCTGGGAGCTTTTGGTGTGAGTGCATGTGCACATTTTACTGTGACAGAATGGGATCTCCGGTGTTGGTGACCCTAGCGAGGCTCGGCGGGGGGTGACTGCTGTGAGATTCAGGAAGTGGGGTCAGAGCAGAGGCCTGAGAAGTGGAGCATGCCATGGGGTCCCTCTGCACGCCCCAAGGTGTCACTCCATCTTGGGGAAGAACAGTGTTCTGAGCCCCGCCAGGGGAGGGGGCGAGTGGACCACTCAGTAGCAGATCCTCTGGCCCTAAAGAACTGTGACAGAAGGGATGGCTGAGGCAGGGTTATCAGCTGGGAGCCCATCTTGGGACATGGCGCTGAGGCTTACCTGGTACTTTGCTCATTATCTCTCCTGAGCCTGGCCCTCTCTGGGTCCCCCGCTGGGTAAGCGGCACCAGGGCGCATGCAGCGTGGTGGACAGAGGCCCCAACACCTCTCCCACCGTCCCTCAGGGCATGTGCAGCATGGCAGACAGAGGCCCCCACACCTCTCCCACTTGTGCACCGCCTCTCCCTTCATGGTCACGTGTCTAGTCTCCATGCCCTCATCTCCCCTGAGACTTCCTGGCCTCTCAACCTTTCTCGCTGAGGCTACTTTGTTTTTTTTTTTTTTTGCTTCTCAAGAGAGGATCTTCCTATGTTATCCAGGCTGGTCTTGAACTCCTGGGGTCAAATGATCATCCTAGGCTTCCCAAAGTTCTGGGATTACAGGCATGAGCCACTGCGCCTGGTCTGTGGCTACTTTTACCTGCTCCTAATCTGCGCCTCTCAGGGGTGGCAGGAACAAGCCATGGCGTTTCCCTGCTCTAAACAGTTCCTCAGCTCCTCATTTCTCCCAGGCTTTTTCTTAGGGTGAAATGCGCATTCCTCCGGGGCTTACCACCCAGCGCCTGCCTCATCCCCTGCCACTCTCCTTGCCTTCCGCAGCCTGTACCACTGACCTCTCAGGCCTGGGCCCGTCCTTGCTGCCTCAGTGCCTCAGGGCCTCTGCACGGGCCCTTTCCCTCACCAGGGCCCTCTTCCTTATCTGGTGAAGTCCTGCTGGCTCGTGCTTCCTCAGGAAAGCCTCGGTGGCCCCCAGGGAGGAGGGCAGCTGCCCGATGTCTCTCTGCGCATCTTTAATTGATTGCCCTGCTCGTGGCTCATGATCCCTCACACTTGTGGAATGGTCCAGTTGTGTCCCTTATTCCCCTTTGTCTCAACTGCAAGACCCCGAGGGGTCAGGTTCACCTTTGTCTCTCCAGAACCCAGCACAGTGTGGGGACTTGTTGGGCGAGTCCGTGAGACTCCGCCCAATAGAGGAAGGGGAGAGGTCCCGGCTGGAGCCCAGGCTCTGAGGGCATTCCTGCCAGGGTCATCTGGGTGGAAGGGAGGGGGACTCAAGCCCTGGGTGTCAGTGTCTGCATGACTGCTGGGGTGGATGCGAAGACACTGAGGCAGCTCCCCCCAACCCCAGCTGTCTGACAGCAAAGATGCTTTTAAGAAGACATGGAACCCCAAGTTCACCCTGCGCTCACACTACGATGGCATTCGTTCCCTGGCCTTCCACCACAGCCAGTCAGCTCTGCTCACCGCCTCCGAGGACGGCACGCTCAAACTCTGGAACCTGCAGAAGGCGGTCACAGCCAAGAAGTGAGGGCAGCAAACTCGGCCGGGGGTAGGGGCATCTAGGGATGGGGGTGACAGGGTCTCAGTGACATCAGGCTCCTCTGTCATCCCATAGGAACGCGGCGCTAGACGTGGAACCTATCCATGCTTTCCGAGCTCACAGGTAGGGAGGTGCCCCTGAGCCTGCTAGAAACTTCGTCCTAAATGCAGCCTGACCCCTGACCCGCTCACTGCCATACCGGGAGGCACATGGCAGGAGGCAGAACAGCAGGGGGCTCTGAGTCCCCGCACACCTCCATGATATACACAGCCCTGGCTCCTGGGGCTCCATGCTGACTTTCACATACCCTGGCAGCTGGTGCTCAGCACAACCCTTTGGGGAGGAGATGGAGGTGGGGTGGGGGAGGGCAGGGGACAGGCAGCTTGTCCAGGTAGCATGGCCAGAGCCCCAGTCGCTGAATTCCTTTTGGCTATCCTTGAAGAATACTAGTAGGGAACTTCGGTCCTGTGGCCAGGGGAGGCTCTGAGCTTGTCTCATCCCCCTTTCCGTGTCTTTGTCCCATCCAGGGGCCCAGTGTTGGCTGTGGCTATGGGCAGCAACAGTGAGTACTGCTACAGTGGAGGGGCAGATGCCTGTATCCACAGTTGGAAGATTCCAGACCTCAGCATGGATCCCTACGATGGCTATGGTGAGGACAACACCGCCCGCCTTCCCCTCACATCCGCTGGGGCCTGGCCATCCCCTCCACGCACGCACACGTCGTGTCCACCTCTTGCCCAACACTGCAGGCCTTGGGAGTGCGTGTGATGGCTCCCCCGTCTGCTGTGTTGTGAGCAGCATGATGCAGTGCGTGGCTGAGGGACGAGCCAGCCAGGCTGGGAACGATGGCTGTGGGAGGAGGTGGTGAAGCTGCCTGAGAATCATGTGAGGTGGTGTCCAGAAGGCAGAGCTGGGACCGCCCAGGCTGGGAGCAGCCCATGCACAGGCGTGGCTGGCCCTGGCAGCCTCTGCTCTGCCATGCCGTGTGCTCTGTGTGTGGGGATCCACCAGGGTCTCTGCGTGGTTAGGGGGAGGGCATGTCCAGAGAAAGCAGAGAAGGTAGAGTTAGCTGGGCCAGGCTGGAGGGAGTTGGGGCTTTCTCTTTGGAGCATCTAAGAGCTAAGTAGGGAAGTGACCAGACTGTCACTCCTGTTCAACATCTGTCCCCCTGCTCTCTGCCACATTTTTTTTTTTTTTTTGAGACAGAGTCTCGCTTTATCGCCCAGGCTGGAATGCAGTGGTGTGATCTTGGTTTACTGCAACCTCTGCCTCCTGGGTTCAAGTGATTCTCGTGCCTCAGCCTCCTGAGTAGCTGGAATTACAGGCATGCACCACCGTATCCAGCTATTTTTTGTATTTTTGGTAGAGACGGGGTTTCATCATGTTGACTAGGCTGGTCTCGAACTCCTGACCTCAGGTGATCCACCTGCCTTCGCCTCCCAAAGTGCTGGGATTACAGGCGTGAGCCACTGCACCCGGCTCTGCCTCCTCTTGATCATGTACCTGGCCCTGTGCTCGACCTTGTCCAGGCAGAGTTCAGAGGTCTTTGTCTCCTCTCAAGGGGAGGACAGACTTGAGAGAACAGGCTCACCTGCACAAGGTTGGGGTCGGTCCCAGCCACATTAACCACCACACTTTCTTTCTTTTTTTTTTTTTTTTGAGAGGGAGTCTCGCTCTGCCGCCCAGGCTGGAGTGCAGTGGCCGGATCTCAGCTCACTGCAAGCTCCGCCTCCCATTCTCCTGCCTCAGCCTCCCGAGTAGCTGGGACTACAGGCGGCCGCCACGTCGCCCGGCTAGTTTTTTGTAGTTTTTAGTAGAGATGGGGTTTCACTGTGTTAGCCAGGATGGTCTCCATCTCCTGACCTCGTGATCCGCCCGTCTCGGCCTCCCAAAGTGCTGGGATTACAGGCTTGAGCCACCGCGCCCGGCTAACCACCACACGTTCAGTGTCAGCAGGCCAGAGCTGCTGGTGTGGACTCCAGCGACCAGGGAAGCAGTGGTTGGACCTCTGAATGACCAGGGGGCTTTGGAGAGAGCAGGCAAAGCTCATGCACTGGACCACGGGCTGATAAGACTGCTTGGGCCAGGGCTGGGACCAAAGCTTGGCCAGCACAGGCCGTGTGCCACTCCTGGGGCCACAGAACCACGCTGTTCCTTCTTCCTTAATAGAGTCCAAAAAATTCTGTATTGAGTTCTCAATTTCTGGGCCCTGCTTGGGGAGACAGCCGTGAATAGAGGGAAATCCCTGCCTTCTGGAGCCCTAGAACCTTCCTTGGAGAGCTAGTGGGCAGTGTGAGCAGCTGCCGGGCTGTCCTGGCGGTGGACAGTTCCAAGGGGCAGCAGGTGTGAAGCGGGTGCATGGGTGATTGGAGCCCAGCCGCCTGGGGCTTGGCAGAGCTGGGGCTCCGGGCTGTCCAGGGCAGAGCTGACATCCCTGACACAGCCCATTTCCTCCCTGTGGTGGGTGCAGACCCAAGCGTGCTGAGCCACGTCCTGGAGGGCCACGGAGATGCCGTGTGGGGCCTGGCCTTCAGTCCCGCCTCCCAGCGCCTGGCCTCCTGCTCCGCCGACGGCACCGTCCGCATCTGGGACCCCAGCAGCAGCAGCCCGGCCTGCCTCTGCACCTTCCCCACAGCCAGCGGTGAGTGGGGCCCTGAGTGGGGGCCCCAGCACCTTATCCTGGAGCTATGCAGGGCTGGAGGCTATCAGAGTGGTTCCTGCCGAGGCCCCAGGCCTCCCACCCACAGTCCCCCACCCTGGGGCAGGGCTGGGTCTGAGGGTCCGTTCAGCAGCCTTCTCTTCCCTGTGCCCTCAGAGCACGGGGTCCCAACCTCAGTGGCCTTCACCAGCACCGAGCCTGCCCACATCGTGGCCTCCTTCCGCTCTGGCGACACTGTCTTGTATGACCTGGAGGCTGGCGGTGCCCTCCTCACGCTGGAGTCCCGGGGCAGCAGCGGTAAGGGGGCTGACATCAGCTCAGGGAATTGGTCTCAGTGTCTTGAGGGCCCCACTTCCTCCTGGGGCTTTGGTGACCCCTTGCCAGTCAGCTCAGATGGCTCCCCTGCGCCCTTGGGCCCTGAGCAGGAAGGAAGTCGGGTCCCAGCGGAGGGCCCCCCGCCCTCAGCCAGAGCACTGGGGGGGCCGAGTGGGGAGAGCGCGTCAGGGCCGCTCCGTCAGGCCCTCTTGGTAGAGTGGCAGAATGTGTTCACGTTTGTTATTCCTCTTCCCCCAGCCCCAAAACGGCCCAGGGGCTGCTTGTGCAGAACCAGCACTGCAGTCAGGGACGGGAGTGCCCTCGCCCAGTCCCCCTCGACATCCAGGCAGAGGCTGCCGTGGGGCTGTCACGCTGCACTCGTGCCTCTGTTCCAGTCTTCCTGATTTTCCCCTTGACATCCTTCCCTCTTCCTGCCTTTTCCTTCAGGTCCAACCCAGATCAACCAAGTGGTGAGTCATCCAAACCAGCCTCTCACTATCACTGCCCACGACGACAGGGGCATCCGCTTCCTGGACAATCGGACAGGTGAGGCCTAGCCCCTTGTGCTCGTGATGGGTGGGGAGGGCCAGAGGCAGGCAGCAGAGATGCTTGTGTCCCTGTGGGAGGCTCTGGGAGCATCTCCTCCAGTCCTTCCATTCTCTCAGTCGAGGCTCAGAGTGGGAGGGGAACCTGCCACCCGCCCCTCTCGCCTCAGGTAAGCTGGTGCACTCCATGGTTGCACACCTGGACGCAGTCACCTGCCTAGCCGTGGACCCCAACGGCGCATTCCTGATGTCAGGAAGTAAGTTGGACACACTAGTCCCACCAGGGTTGGGGAGAAGGGGAGGAAGAGGCCTGGGCACTGGCTCCAGGCGAGTGTTCAGTGGGCCCGGGGGCCAGGGCTGGGGGCAGCTGGTCTGGGCAGGAATGACAGTGGTGACCATAGGGGGCAGGGGGAAGCTGGTCTGGGTGGGAATGACAGTGATGACCATAGCAGGCAGCACAGCCCACTGGGACACTCCTCTGGGGCACTGGAGCTGCATCGTCTTATTCAGCCACTAAGCAGCCTGTGCGGTTGGTACTTTGATCCCCAGTTTACAGATGTGGACGCTAACGCCCAGACGCTTTGTAACTTGGCCATTGAAGCTTCGTAACATCAGTCTAGGTCTACCTGGGGTACCTGCAGGGACTTCTGTGCTCCCATCCTGCTGTCTCTGGATAAGGGCATTGAGGCCAGCAACGCGGCTGTCCTTAGAAGGGATGGAATGGGACGTAGGTGGGTGGAGGAGACTGGAGGTCGCTGTGGGGTGAAGGGTGAGGCCTGCAGTGAGTGCAGCAGTAAGTGTATGTGCACAGAGGCGCAGGCCGTGGTGTTGGAGGCTGTGACTGGGCTTTGCCTCCGGGCCTGTGCTGGCAGCCTCTGGTGGGTGAGGGGCTGGTCAGTGAACTCCAGCCCAGTGTCCAGACAGGGCTCTATTCTGGGGGCCACTAGACAGTGGAGGGAGCTAAGCCTTTGCCCTGCCTGTTTCTCTTGACCCTAAATCAGACCTCTCCTTACCAGGGCCCTGCCCAGCCTGCTGTCCTCTCCCGTCTTCTCCCCAAGCCCCTGCTCAGGCTCTTGTGGCCACCCCCGCCTCCTGTCTCAGGACCTTTCCCACCTGTCCTTTTGCCTGGAAGGCTCCCTGCATTCCTCCTGGGGCCATTCTGTCCTCACACTGACCGGCTGGGTTGCTTTCTTCTTTCTCTTCCTGTCTCCCAGCTGCAGCGTCAAGGCTGCGGGACAGAGAGAGTTGCCTGTTTTGTTCACTGGCCCCCGCCGCCTCCCGCCCCGGGGCTCAGTGTGCAGTAGCTGCTCAGGAAATGCTGGGGAATGAGATGGACTGTGGACAGGAAGGGACCAGGGTTCTCCCTTGGGTGGGCCTCAGGAGGTGATGAGCAGAGGGTGAGAGAGGCGAGTTGAGCCCTACTTCCCCTGAGGCCTTTGGACAAAGCCAGGTGAGGGGTTCCAGGACTGCATCTGAGCGAGGAGCCCGGTGACCACCCCTTCTGCCCCGACCCCTGCTCAGGCCATGACTGCTCCCTGCGTCTTTGGAGCCTGGACAACAAAACGTGCGTGCAGGAGATCACAGCCCACCGCAAGAAGCACGAGGAGGCCATCCACGCCGTCGCCTGCCACCCCAGCAAGGCCCTCATTGCCAGTGCTGGCGCCGACGCCCTGGCCAAGGTCTTCGTATGATGCCCACCTGGCCCTGCCCTGGCCGCCACGCTGGCTAGGGTGCGGGGCCGGGCAGGTGGGGCTGAGGTGAGGGCAGAAACCCCGCATCCTGAGTCCCTACACGTCCATGCCTGGTACTCCCGAGTGTGCTGAGTCCCGCAGTCCAGTCGGGCGTCCTGTGAGAATCACTGGTGAAGTCCTGGGCATGCAGGGGAGGGGCTGAGGCCTGAGAGGCGCTGACTCAGTCTCGTCTCCCTTCTCTCTCCGGCAGGGGACTCCCAGCCTCACTGGAGGTGCAGAGGCCTGGCCTCTGTTTGCCGTGGAGCCTGGTGGTGCTAACGGCCCTTTCCCCAGGAATCCCTCCCCCACGGCTGCCTTCCCCAAGCATCTAGCCTGGGGATGGGCCCCTTTCAGGAATCACCCCTGAGGATGGCCTCGGGGTTTCCCCCTGTGCCCTGACAGCCACTACTGGTATCAGAGCTACCTTCCAGAGGGCAGCACAGCCACGGCTGGGTGTCTTTAGGGATCATTTTTTCCAAGACTCCAGAAGGTGCCAGGTTCTCCCCTTGAGCTCCTGCTCCCCCATCCCCCATCCTCCCAGACCTGGGCGGGAGCTGTGCTGGGAGAAAGGGTGGCAGCCGGAAGCCTCGGAGCTGAGCCCCGGCCTGGCTGCCCCTCCCCTCTGGCCCTCTCCACTGCTTTCCAGACACTAACCATGGCCTCCAGGCCAGGGATTGCCCAAGACTCCTAGGGCAGCCCTCCCAGCGCCCCACGGGGCCGCCCATGGGCAGAGATGGCTTTCTTATGCCCCTCCCTGGGGCATGGAGGGTGGAGTGGGCCCCTGGGTCCCCCTGAACTCCCTGTATATCTGTATAAATAACGGGATTTTCATGGCGCTGCCCCACCCACGTTATCACTGTGTGATGGTCTCGGTCAGTCTCCTCCCTGCCTCCACTCTTTCCTCTATTTATTTCACTCTTGTTTGGTTCTACCGTGCACCCTCGATCCCCTTCCAGGTTCCTGTTTATAACCCCCATCCCCTCTGCCCCCATCTTGTATGTGAAAACTTGTCTCAATAAACCCTTTGGAGTAAGATGGGTGATGGTGCCATCTGTTGAGGGGAGTGGGGACTTTGGGGGAGGAGTGACCGGCTCTGCCTGGGTTGAGTGGAGTTTGGGGAGAGGGGATATGATGGGTTGGGGTTTTGTGGTAGGGCAGCAGGGGACGGAGAGGGGCCCAGAGCTTGGGTGGGGTGTGGGTGGAGAGCAGAAGTGGAGGCACTGGACCGAATCTCCTTGTGCCCTTTCTTTCTGTCCCTAAGTGCTCCCTCCCCAGGGGCAGAGCCCTGGGGAGCAGATACTGTGATGACAGTTCAGCTGAAGCCTCAGCCCCGCCTGGGATGTGTGATGGGTGGTGGTGAGGCCAAAGGGCTGGTGCCCAGAGGACATAAACCCCCTTCCTATTTCCATGCCAGGCCCACAAGGAGCAGGGAGGGAAAGGCTGCTCCTGCCAGTGGAGAATGATGGCTTTGGGACGCGGGCTGCAGGCTCCTTCATGCTAGGAGGAGGTGCTGCAGGTGCCCGAGCCCTCGTGGCGCATGTCCTGATGAGTCCCTCCTTTCTGTTCTCAGTAGTCCATGTCTACTGTGCTGAGCGCTTTACATGGCATTTCACTGGGTCCACAGCCTTAAAAAGGGAACAGGTGTCCACATGCTCCAGATGAGATGGAGGGGACCGCCGCTTCTGTCTCCAGGAGGAGGCTTCTACCATCTACCAGCTAGGCGTCCTCGGCAGTCCTAGCACCTCTGCCACAGGCCACTAATGCCCTCTTCCTGTGTTGTAAAGGGCTATGTCCCCAGTCCCCCAGCAGGCCCCAGTGAACATATAAAGGATGGAGGTCGCTGTCTGGACATTGGGGACATGGCAGCGTTTTGCTGGGACAGTCATCTGCCCCTCAGGAAAAAGGGTGCAGGTGGGCAGGAGGCCCTTAGGTGACGCCAACAAGAGCCTGCATGGGCTCCACGTGGTGTGCTCCCTGCTCATCCCTCTGGGCTCGATGCAGTTCCCCAGGTGGTGGTTTGGGTTTTCACTCCAGCCTCAGACTTCCTTCCTCAGCCCCAGTCCCCGGATGTGGTGACAAAATCGATACTGTACCGACCTCAGCTACCCCCAACGGCCCTACACCAGGAAGAGGGGCTCTTCTGGCAGCCCCCATCCCCAGCCAATCCTGCCATTTCCAGTCCTGCCAGCATCCCAGCCAGACAGGTGGCCCTTCTCTTAGAGCTCAAACCTAGGCCTTGACTTGTCAATCAAAGGGGTGGGTGGGGCAGCTTCCCTCAAGCAACTTCACTCTGGGATCTTGGGCAAGATCTCTGAGGCTTCAACTTACTCTGTGTAAACACAGCTTACTCTGTGTAAACTAAATGGTAGCCACTATTTGATTATTAGCTGGGGAGGAGAGATCTGACCCCTCTAGCAGCTGGAGTTTTACGGCAGGGTCCATCCAGCACCCAGTAGGTCCTCACAGATACTTGCTGGGTGACTAAATGGACGTGCCCACCCATCAAAGCCTGAGTGCTGGAGGTGGCCACCCCTTTCCGCATATTAGAGACAACCACCGCTTATACTGAACTGCTGCGTTTCCAGGCACCATCCCATGTGGGGTCAGTCCTATTACAGTCCCAACAGATGGAGGGACTGAGGTTCACAGAGAAGCCACTCACCTAAAGTCACATGGAGAGAAAGACACGCACACGTACTCCACATCCCCAGGAGACTCACTCTGCATCTATGAAGTGATATGGGTGTGCTGTCCTCCCTCCTGGCAGCCCCGCACCGTCCTAAGGCGGGGTTGGGGTGGGCGGGGATAGACCCTCCCCACCCATCCAGTTAGCGCCGTGCACCTTGCCCAGCAACGCTGGAGACAGACCTAAGGCGAGCCCTTCCTACCCATCTGGAGGCCTTGGTCTTTCCATGTGTTAAATGGGCTGGGGCGGGGGGACGCTCTGCAGCACCCGCTTCCCTGGGCTGGGACGCGGCGGGGAGGGCTGGGGCGACGCTCGGAGAACAGAGAGGCCGAGCCAAGGGAGCGGGCCGGGACCTGACACCGATTTCCCACCCTGTCCCCTGCCATGGGCGCCGGACGCCTGCCGGAGAGGGCTCCCCTCCTTAAAGGGCCAGTGGTCTCCAAGCCCGACGCCCGCGACCAGCGGTGGGTGACAGTGTTTCCCCTCCCTGTCCAGTCGAGGGAAAAGTTAACTTTCCAGGCTTGGCTGTGTTCAGGGAAGGAACTGGTCTCGCCTGCCTGCCCTCCACCTCTCACACCATCCCAGGCCCCCAACCCAGGAGGCGGAGGTCCAACCCCCAACTCAGAGGCACCAGGCCCGCCCTCCCCTTCCGCCCCCGGCCCCTCGGTAGGCTCCGCCCCCTCGCTGACATCGCCGAGGCCCGCGCCGATTGGCCGACTGCGCCGTCGCTCCGGACACTTCCTCCTGGGCCGCCGCCGCCGCCGACTTAAACTTTGGAGGGGGAAAAAGAGCTACTGGCGCCTGGCGACCCTCCCTGCCCCCCACCCCACCCCGCCGCCGGCAACGCCCCCTTCCTCACGGCTCCCCACCGAACTTTTCTCCAACTTCTGCGATTCGTGAGATTCCCTCCTACCCACTCCGGCCCTCGGGACCCCTCTGCCCATCCCCGGGCCGGTCGAGTCCCTGCGAACCCGTTTATTTCTGGAATCCACTCGGTCCCCGACTCAGAGACTCCTGCCCTCCACCCCCAAGGTGAATTCCCCCGGGCCGTCTTCTGAGTGGGATCCTCTTCTTGGAGCACTTGGATCCTGGGATTCCCTCTGTCCCCTTCTCAATCCCTCCTCCAGGGAAGGGGCCTTTGAATCGCGGGCTCTCCTGATCCCTGTGACCCTTACCTACTAGATTTCGTCTTGGGCTTCTTGGAATCTCTCAATCGCTGGGACCTCCAAACCACTACTTTTCTCCCTTCTGATCTGCTAGGAGTCCTGCATTCCGGGCCTCTGACCCGCTACAGTGCCTTTCTCTCCTTCCCAGGACCCCGCTATCCTCGGGTCCCCTCCGCCTGCCAGATCTTTTCTTGGATCCCCGCGCTCCCACCACCTGCTCACGAGATCCCTCGGATCTAGGACTCAGGGTCCCCCGGGGCCCCCCGGCCGGGTCCCGGGTGGGCGCCAGGCGGCTGGTCCCTGGCTTCCCCCCATGGCCGCCGCCCCCTCTTATCCCGCCGGGCTCCCTGGCTCTCCCGGGCCGGGGTCTCCTCCGCCCCCCGGCGCCCTAGAGCTGCAGTCGCCGCCAGCGCTACTGCCCCAGGTCCCGGCCCCGGGCTCCGGGGTCTCCTTTCACATCCAGATCGGGCTGACCCGCGAGTTCGTGCTGTTGCCCGCCGCCTCCGAGCTGGCTCATGTGAAGCAGCTGGCCTGTTCCATCGTGGACCAGAAGGTGAGGGCGCGGGCTCCCTCGATGCAGCTCGGGGAGAGATCCAAGGAAGGGGCGCTGGCAGAGGGGTCTGGGGCCTAAGTGTGCGGAAGAGGGAGGAAGGGGACCTGAGCATTGGGTGATGGAGGGATAGGGGACATTGCCCCCCTCCATTGCCCCTCTCCCCACCATCCCTTTGAGAGAGGACTGGGCAGGGGTGGGGTGCCCCAGAGGCCTCCCCAAATTTCATGTCCCTGCATGTTGTTGTTTTCTGAAGCAAACAGGGAAGAAGGGAGGGGCCAGCCAGGTGTAGAGAGGGGAGGAAGGGGCAGCAGATGTCGGCGGACCTACACGTCCAGGCCCATCCTGGGCCTCCCATTTGGTGGAAACAGGAGAAATTGAACCCGGGCTGGCCATGGTGATCCGGTGACATGTGTGGGTGCAGGTGCTTGAGTTAGCTGCCAGGGGCAAGTGAGGTCTTAGAGCCCAATTGTGCCCTGCCCTAAGCCTGAGATATGTGTGGAGGGGCAGGCACCCCTAGAGACCCTGGGGACCCTATTCCCTTTCCTAGTCACAGTCCTCTTAGCCACTCTTAATTTTGGACACCAGGGTCCCCAGGGTGGGCAGCTGGGTGTTATGGCAAGAGGAAACCAGGTGGAACTCCACGTCTAAGTCGTAAGATGTTAAAAGAACAGTGGGCTTCTGTGTTGGAGTACTGGACTGTAGAAATGTTAGAATATTAGAATCATAAATTGTTGGAATATGCATCCTAGGCAATTAAATTGCCTCCATGTTAGTGTTCAAAATATTAGAATTCTAGGTTTGTGAAATAGTAAAACATTAAAATGTTGGAATATGAGATTCCTAGATTGTTGAATCCTAGAAAGTTAAAATGTTAGAATTTTGGAATGCTTATGGATGAGGTCCTTGAATGCTAAAGAATCCAAACACCACAGTCCCAGCTTGTCAGACTCCTAGAATATTAAAATATTAGATTACCGCTTATTTAGGTTCTCGAAATCCTAAAATGTATAGTGATACCAGGTTGGAATCTAGAATGTATAATTCTATAATATGAACATGTTGGAATTCCAAAATATCCAAATTCCAGAATCTTTTCAGACTCCTGGAAATGAATCCTTTGGGCGTCAGAGAAACGTGGGGGAACTGGGCCAGCTCCCCCATTCTACAGACAAGGAGACTTAAGCTTGGAGAAAAACTTCCCAAGCGGTCAGGGCCAAGGCAGTCCTGGCCTTCTGTGGACTCTCTCTCAGCAGTGAGAACTGATAGGGTTTTGCCCACCAAATGCCCAAATCCAGCAGGTCCAGCTCCCCACCCCAACTCAGCCCACTTCATGGGAAGCTGGTGCAGTGGGGGTACAGGGGCAGATTATCCCTTGGGTGAACTTCTTTGTCCAGCGCTCAAGTCCCCAGCTTGCCCCGCTCAGGCTTCACCCCAGTTTTATTTTTCTGCCAGGTCCAGGTGTGTTAGGGCCCCGTACCTTCCTTCCCGAGGCCCCACCCGGGCAGTTTCACTTTCTGTTCTACCAGGTTTCATTTCCTGCCCCCAGGCCCCCCAAGCTGAGGACCCAGACACCTGGGTCCTTGGAGCATCGGGTAGGAGGCGCCCCCCTTATCTCCAGCCCCTGCGAGTCCTAGAGCCCCCCCCACTTTCCCAGGAGCCCCGAAAAGTCCTCCTTCCAGCTCGCCCCACCCCAGTGCTGGGCCTCGAGCCAGGTAACTGGGACAACAATAGACAGATCCAGGAAGGAAGCTGGGGGGCGGGTGTGTGAGCCTGGGGAGGGGGCACAGGGGAGGGGGTGTTCATTCAGCATCCCCTCCCACCTCCGCCAGGTTCCGGAAAATTCGAGGTGTCCACGCTCCCGGAGCCACTCTCCCTCCCACCCCAGCTCCCCCTTCCAGCCACCAAACCCACGCCGGCGCCCCCTCCCCGCACACTTGGGGCGCTGGCATCCTGCCGGGCTCGCGCTGGGGTTGGGAGGGGGCAGGCAGGAAGCGAGGGCCTGCGGGGTCTCTGCGTTTTCGGGGGAAACAGCCGGCCCTGCCCTGGGAGGGTCACAGTCCGCCCGCGGCTGAAAGCGGCTCTGAGCTTTTCCGTCGCCACATCCCTCTCCCGCCCCTCAGTTCCCTGAGTGTGGCTTCTACGGCCTTTACGACAAGATCCTGCTTTTCAAACATGACCCCACGTCGGCCAACCTCCTGCAGCTGGTGCGCTCGGCCGGAGACATCCAGGAGGGCGACCTGGTGGAGGTGGTGCTGTCGGGTGAGAGAAAGTGGCCGGCCTGGGGGCGGGGCCTTGGGCGGGGCGGGGCATCTGGGGGAGGAGATGGTAGCGGGAGTTAGAAGTCAGGAGAGGCCGGGCGGGCGCAGTGGCTCACGTCTGTGTTCCCAGCACTTTGGGAGACTGAGCTCGAGCTGGGGGGATCGCTTGAGCCCAGGAGTTCGAGATCAGCCTGGGCAACATAGTGAGACTCCATCTCTCCTCGTCTCTCTCCCTCTGAAAAAAAAAAAACAAAGGGAGAGCTGGGGGCTTTGGGAAGATGGTTACAGAGTGGGGCCACGAAGAGGCTTTTTAGGGGCTGGTCTAAACTTTCATTTATGGATTAGGATGCTAGTGACACGGTTTGTACAGTTTGAAAATTCATTGAGCTGTGCACTTTCCTGAACATATGTTATACTTATTTATTTGTAAGACTAGTCAATGCAGTAGTGAGAAAGGGAAAAAGAGGAGAAGGAGTTCGATCTGTAACGACTGTATTATACTTTAATATAAAGGTAAAAAATGGGCCAGTTGCAATGGCTAACACCTGTAATCCCAGCAGTTTGGGAGGCTGAGGTGGGAAGATCGCTGGCTGGAGCCCAGGAGTTTGAGACCAACCTGGGCAACATAAGGAGACCCCATCTCTAAAAAAAAAAAAAAAGTTAGCCGGGCAAGGTAGCACAGGTCTGTAGTCCCAGCTACTTGGGAGGCTGAGGTGGGAGGATTTCTTGAGCCTAGGAGTTTGAGGCTGCAGTTAGCTATGATCATGTCACTGCATTCCAGCCTGGGCGACAGAGACCCTGTCCTAAAAAAGAAAAAAAGTAGGCTGGGCGCAGTGGCTCAAGCCTGTAATCCCAGCACTTTGGGAGGCCGAGACGGGCGGATCACGAGGTCAGGAGATCGAGACCATCCTGGCTAACACGGTGAAACCCCGTCTCTACTAAAAAAAAAAATACAAAAAACTAGCCGGGCGAGGTGGCGGGCGCCTGTAGTCCCAGCTACTTGGGAGGCTGAGGCAGGAGAATGGCGTAAACCCGGGAGGCGGAGCTTGCAGTGAGCTGAGATCCGGCCACTGCTCTCCAGCCTGGGCGACAGAGCGAGACTCCGTCTCAAAAAAAAAAAAAAAAAAAGAAAAAGAAAAAAAGTAGAAAAATAAAAAAAAAACAGTTATGATGTCTATGGCTCCTCCCATGAAAATGCTAAATTAAATCAGAATCTCTGCAAAGTGAGACAGGATCTGCCCATCAGTATTTTTAAAAGCCTCCCACCCAGGTGATTTTCTCAGACACAGCCAGAAGCCAGTTCACTCACTCACTATAGATAGATAGATAGATGAGCATGCTCTCAGCACCTTGGACCAGTCTATGGCCCTTGGTCCCTCTTGAGGGTGGGGGGCAGCTGCCTTTTTCATGGCTGTCTTCCCTGCTGCTCCTGCATACTGCAGTGCTCAGTGAAACCGGCTCAATGAATGAATGACAGAAGTCTGGATTTACACCTTTAGTGACCTCGTTCAGGCTTTAAGTACTCTTTCGTATCATAAGCTGGCCTCACTTGAATTTTTATCTTCATCCTTGTCTCTCCCCTAAACCTGAGTTTTGTTTTGTTTTTGTTATTTTTATTTATTTTTTGTTTTTTTAGATGGAGTCTCCCTCTGTCACCCAGGCTGGAGTGCAGTGGCACAAACTCAGCTTGCTGTAACCTCTGCCTCCTGGGTTCAAGCGATTCTCCTGCCTCAGACTCCCGAGTAGCTGGGATTACAGGCCCCCGCTACCACACGTGGCTAATTTTTGTATTTTCAGTAGAGATGGGATTTCACCTTGTTGGCCAGGCTGGTCTCGAACTCCTGATCTCAAGTGATCTGCCCACCTTGGCCTCTCAAAGTGCTGGGATTACAGGTGTGAGCCACGGCTCCCAGCCTGTTATTTTGTTTTGAGGTAGGGTCTTGCTCTGTCACCCAGGCTGGAATGCAGTGGCATGATGACCACTCACTGCAGCCTCTACCTCCCAGACTGAAGCAATCGTCCCGCCTCAGCCTCCTGAGGTGGCTGGACTATAGGCATTATAGTCATGCAACACCACACGGGCTTTTTTTTTTTTTTTTTTTAAGACAGAGCCTTGCTCTGTCGCCCAGGCTGGAGTGCAGTGGCATGATCTTGACTCGCTGCAACCTCTGCCTCCCAGGTTAAGCAATTCTCCTGCCTCAGCCTCCTGAGTAGCTGGGATTACAGGCTCGGCTAATTTTTGTATTTTTAGTAGAGATGGGGTTTCATCATGTTGTTCAGGCTGGTCTTGAACTCCTGACCTCAAGTGATCCGCCCACCCGGGCCTCCCAAAGTGCTGGGATTACAGATGTGAGCCACCACACACAGCCTATCCATGTTTTTTTGTTGTTGGTGGTGGTATTTTTAATTAAAAAATTTTTAATTTGGTAAAATATACATAAAATAAAAATTACTATTTTAGACCGGGTGCGGTGGCTCACGCCTGTAATCCCAACACTTTGAGAGACTGAGGCGGGCAGATCACCTGAGGTCGGGAGTTTGAGACCATCCTGGCCAACATGGTGAAACTCCGTCTCTACTAAAAATACAAAAATTAGCCGGGCGTGGTGGCGCACGCCTGTAATCCCAGCTACTTGGGAGGCTGAGGCAGGAGAATTGCTTGAACCGGGTGGCGGATGTTTTGGTGAGCCGAGATCGCGCTACTGCACTCCAGCCTGGGTGACAGAGCGAAACTCTGTCTCAAACAAACAAACAAAAACAAAAACCCCCACATTTTAAGCACCTTTAAGCGTACAGTTCCGTAATTTGAAGTTCGTGCACACTGTTGTGCAGCCAGTCTCCAGAACTGTTGTCATCTTGCAAAACTGAAGCTCCCTGCCCATTAAACAACTCCCCAATTCCCGATCTGTCCCTGCCTGGGGCATAGGGATATATGTGTTTTGTTCAGGGGTGCCGCTGGGGTTTGAAGCCAGGCAGAATGTAGTATGAGAGCAAATGAAGGAAGGAAGGAAAGATCAAAACTTGCAGCTGGGAGGACTGTGAGAAATCAGGGAACGTGGGGTCTGGAAAAGCTTCGGCCTACCCTGCCTCAAGCATCCACCCTTATTTTCCGCCTACAGCCTCGGCCACCTTTGAGGACTTCCAGATCCGCCCGCACGCCCTCACGGTGCACTCCTACCGGGCACCTGCCTTCTGTGATCACTGCGGGGAGATGCTCTTCGGCCTAGTGCGCCAGGGCCTCAAGTGCGATGGTGAGAGCGAAGGGGTTGGGGGTGGGGCCTGGGGCGGGGCTCTGCACCGGGGGCGGAGCCTAATAGTCCTGGCGCGGAGACCGCGTGGGGAGGAGAAGCGGGGCTCAGAGCTGGGGGCGCAGCCTAGGAAGTAATAATGGCAAGAAGGATGGGCCCAGAAGCAGAGCTTGGGGAAGGAGGGGTGGGGCTGGGCCGGGGCTCAGGTCTAGGGGCGGAGCCTAGGAGGTGGAGCTGGGAGGGACAAGTAGGGGCCTAAGAACAGAGCCCAGGGGAGCAGAAGGGTGACTGGGGAAGAGGGTGGGGCCTGTATCAGTCAGGGATCAAGCAGAGAAACAGATCCAGTAGGAGTTATATATTAAGATATTTATATGCAAGGAATCAGCTTACAGAACTGTGTGTGCTAGCTAGGCAACTCAAATTCGACTGGGCACAGTGGGGCAGGCCAGTAATCCCAGCACTTTGGGAGGCCAAGGTGGGTGGTCACTTGAGGCCAGGAGTTCAAGACCAGCCTGGGCAACATAGCAAGACTCTGCCTGTACAAAAAATAATTAACCAAGCATGGTGACAGACATCTGTGGTCCCAGCCACTTGGGAGGCTGAGGCAGGAGGATCACTTGAGCCTGGGAGCTTGAGGCTGTAGTGAGCCCTGATTGCACCACTGCACACCAGCCTGGGTGACAGAGTGAGACCCTGGTTCAAAAAAAGGAAAAAGACCAGGTACAGTGACTCACACCTGTAATCCCAGGACTTTGGGAGGCCGAGGCGGACGGATCACAAGGTCAGGAGATCAAAACCATCCTGGCTCACATGGTGAAACCCCTGTCTCTACTAAAAATACAAAAAATTAGCCAGGCGTGGTGGCGGGCTCCTGTAGTCCCAACTACTCTGGAGGCTGAGGCATGAGAATTGCTTGAACCCGAGAGGCAGAGGTTGCAGTGAGCCAAGATCGTACCACTGCACTCCAGCCTGGTGACAGAGCAAGACTCTGTCTGAAAACAAAAACAAAAACAAAAAAAAAAGAAAAAAGAAAAAAAAAATCCATCCTATCAGGAAGGGCAGGCGGGAACTCTCAGGCACAAGACGAAGCTGACGTCCACAGGTGGAATTTCTTCATCCGAGAATTCTCTGATCTGTTTTTTAAAACATTCAGCTGATTGAATCAGACCTACCTAGAACAAGCAGGATTACCTCTCCCACTTACAGTCAACTGATTATGGATTTTCATCACATCCAGAAAATATCTCCACTGGGCTGGGTGCAGTGGCTCACACCTGTAATCCCAGCACTCAGGGAGGCCGAGGCGGGTGGATCACCTGAGGTCAGGAGTTCGAGACCAGCCTGGCCAACATGGTGAAACCCCGTCTCTACTAAAAATACAAAAAATTACCCAGCATGGTCTTGGATGCCTGTAATTCCAGCTACTCGGGAGGCTGAGTCAGGAGAGTCCCTTGAACCCAGGAGGCAGAGGTTGCAGTGAGCCGAGATCACACCATTGCAGCGTGGGCAACAAGAGCAAAATTCTGTCAAAAAAAAAAAAAAAAAAGGAAAAGAAAATACCTCCATGGGGCCTTCTCTTCCCAGTTCTTCCTGGAGTCGGGGAAAAGCTGGGCTGGGAGGGTAAAAAGAAAAAACAAACCTTGGCTGGGCGCGGTGGCTCACACCTATAAACCCAGCACTTTGGAGGCTGAGGCGGGCAGATCATGAGGTCAAGAGATCGAGACCATCCTGGCCAACATAGTGAAATCCCATCTCTACTAAAAATACAAAAATCAGCAGGCGTGGTGGCATGTGCCTGTAGTCCCAGCTACTTGGGGGGCTGAGGTAGGAGAATCACTTGAATCCAGGAGACAGAAGTTGCAGTAAGCCAAGATCTTGCCACTGCACTCCAGCCTGGCAACAGAGCGAGACTCTGACTCAAAAACAAACAAAAACAAACCTACATGGCAACATCTAGATTAGTGTCTGAATAACTGTGAATCTCGCCTAGCCAAGCTGACACAAACATGACCATCAGGGTCCACCTCTTATCGACCTGGCACCTGTCTTAGTTTGTCAGGGCTGCCATAACAAAATACCACCCTGTGTGGCTTAAGTCCAGGAGTTCGAGACCAGCATGGGCAACACGGTGAAACCCTGTCTCTAAAAAGTACAACAAATTGGCCAGGCATGGTGGCGCATATCTCTAGTCCTAGCTACTCAAGAAGCTGAGGGGGGAGAGTCACCTGGGCCCAGGAGGTTGAGGCTGCAGTGAGCCGTGTTCACGCCACTGCACTCCAGCCTGGGTGATGGAACACGATTCTGTCTCAGAAAAAAAAAAAAACAGCTCACCCAGTCCCGTTGGATTACAGCCATACTGTTTCCACCTCAATTAACCTTAATTACCTCCATAAAGGCACCATCTCCAAATATAGTTGCATTGGAGGTTAGGGTTTCAACATATGAATTTTGGGGGAGACATGGACATTTAATCCATAACAGGAGCCATACATATCTCCTTAAATCATAGTTTAAAAACATAGTGTTTTTTTTTTTTTTTTTTTTTTTTTTTTGAGGCGGAGTCTTGCTCTGTCACCCAGGCTGGAGTGCAGTGGCCGGATCTCAGCTCACTGCAAGCTCCGCCTCCCGGTTATGCCATTCTCCTGCCTCAGCCTCCCGAGTAGCTGGGACTACAGACGCCCGCCACCTCGCCCGGCTAGCTTTTTGTATTTTTTAGTAGAGACGGGGTTTCACCGTGTTAGCCAGGATGGTCTCGATCTCCTGACCTCGTGATCCGCCCGTCTCGGCCTCCCAAAGTGCTGGGATTACAGGCTTGAGCCACCGCGCCCGGCCTTTTTTTTTTTTTTTTTTCTTTTGAGACAGCGTCTTACTCTGTCACCCAGGCTGGAGTGCAGTGGTGGGATCTCTTCCCAGGCTTCCGCTTCCCAGGCTCAAGTGATTCTCCTGCCTCAGCCTCCCGAGTAGCTGGGATTACAGGCGCCCGCCACCACTACTGCTCAGCTAATTTTTGTATTTCCAGTAGAGACAGGTTTCACCACATTGGCCAGGCTGGTCTTGAACTCCTGACCTCAAATGATCCACCTGCCTCGCCCTCCCTAAGTGCTGGGATTACAGGTGTGAGCCACTGCACCTGGCCGAAACATACAGTTCTTTAAGCCAGGATATCTCAAGGTTCAGCCCAAGTGTCAAGATCTATAGGTCCTCTGTCCCTCTTATTCATGCTTCTGAGTGAGAATGTTGAAATCAGGGCTCTGCCTACAGATGAAGGCCATGTACCTGCATTCGCTATGAGGACAGATGACAGGTGAAGACCATCCATTCTGTGATGAGACCCTGTGGCTCCATTTTCATTTTTTTTTTTTGAGACAGAGTCGTGCTCCGTCACCCAGGATGGAGTTCAGCAGCATGGCCTTGGCTCACTGCAATCTCTGCCTCCCGAGTTCAAGCAATTCTGCCTCGGCCTCCCAAATAGCTGGGATTACAGGTGCATGCCACCACTCCTGGCTAATTTTTTTTTTTTTTTTGAGACGGAGTCTCGCTCTGTCGCCCAGGCTGGGGTGCAGTGGCCAGATCTCAGCTCACTGCAAGCTCCGCCTCCCGGGTTTACGCCATTCTCCTGCCTCAGCCTCCCGAGTAGCTGGGACTACAGGCGCCCGCCACCGCGCCTAGCTAGTTTTTTGTATTTTTTTTAGTAGAGACGGGGTTTCGCCGCGTTAGCCAGGATGGTCTTGATCTCCTGACCTCGTGATCCGCCCGTCTCGGCCTCCCAAAGTGCTGGGATTACAGGCTTGAGCCACCGCGCCCGGCCTCTGGCTAATTTTTGTATTTTTAGTAGAGGTGGGATTTCACCATGTTGGGCAGGCTGGTCTCAAGTATTCCACTCACCTCAGCCTCCCCAAGTGCTGGGATTACAGGCATGAACCACTGCGCTGGGCCCCATGCGCCTCCATTTTTATACAATGTGCCCTGAGATTAGAGGCATGTTTTTGGATGTTCCATTGGGTATTAGGTCTGAGACAGTATCTCTAGCTCCACGGGTGCCATGCTTGTACAGAAATCCAGATTCTGGGCTGGGTGTGGTGGCTCACGCCTGTAATCCCAGCACTTTGGGAGGCCGAGGCAGGCAGATCATGAGGTCAGGAGTTAGAGACCAGCCTGGCCAACATGGTGAAACCTTGTCTCTACTAAAAATACAAAAATTAGCTGGGTGTGGTGGCAGGCGCCTGTCATCCCAGATACTCGGGAGGCTGAGGCAGGAGAATCATTTGAAGCTGGGAGGCAGAGGTTGCAGTGAGCTGAGATCATACATTGCACTCCAGCCTGGGCGACAGCGTGAGACTCTGTCTCAAAAAAAAAACAAATAAACAAATAAAAGAAATCGTTTCTCCAACATCCTGTGTTCCAGATCATCATGCAGTTCTAAATATATTTGTATTATTTAAGGACTCTAGGCCTGCAGAAACTGACTCAGTGCATTCAAAGCTCTTATAAATATTGCCATCGTCCACACACCATATCCAACTCTTGAGGTCTCAGCATATGCAGTCTTCGTCATGGTACAGCCCTGGTGTTATCAAGTCCTAATGGGTTCTCGGCATAGACCTCACTGACCCAGCATCACAGATGATGGTCCCAGTTCCTGTGGTGGCAAGAGAACCCCAAATGACTCCATTCCGACAGGAGTTTAACTCTATCCTGAGACTCATTCTGGGAGTTATAGAGAAGATTCTGAAATTCTGGAAAGCATATGAGTGATTCAAGGCCAACACTGGGAAATGGTTTCCGTATGCAAAGACCATTTGCCCTGCTGACGCTCTTCTTGCAGGGCCAACACCATTCTCCAAGCTTGCCTCCGCGATTACACCATGCAGCCAAGACAGTGCCTACAATGAGGAGGTGTGGAACTGGAAAGCCTGGAGCAGGCCGGTACCAGAAGGGCTCCCAAAGGCTGGAAGAACATTCTTCATTCCAGAATAGAAAGCGATCCTGGAATCGTTTGGAATCACTGGAGATGTATTAGAGCGCGCATACACGTTTCCAGTGGGAAATGGGGACTTGAGCTGATTCCTCCATGGATGAGGATTTTAAAAGATAAAATAGGCAGGGCACAGTGGCTCACACCTGTAATCCCAACGCTTTGGGAGGCTGAGGTGGGAGGATCACTTGAGCCCAGGAGTTCAAGACCAGCCTGGGCAACATAGCGAGACCCCATCTGTACAAAAAAAAAAAAAAAAAATTACCTGGGCATGGTATCGTACGTCTGTTCCAGCTACTCCGGAGGCTGAGGCAGGAGGATTGCTTGAGCCCAGGAGTTGAAGGCTGCAGGGAGCTATTATTGTGCCATTGTGCTCCAGCCTGGGGTACAGGGAGATCCTGTCTCTACAAAATAAAATAAAGACAATAACAAGTCATACTTCTGCCTAGTATGGTACAATGAACCTGAGTACAACTGATAACTCTTCTTTTTGAGACTGAGTCTCGCTCTGTTGCCCAGGCTGGAGTGCAGTGGCATGATCTCAGCTCACTACAACCTCCGCCTCCTGGGTTCAAGTGATTCTCCTGCCTCAGCCTCCGGAGTAGCTGGGATTATAGGTGTGTGCCACCACACCCGGCTAAGTTTTGTATTTTTAGTAGAGATGGGGTTTTGCCATGTTGGCCAGCGTGGTCTCGAACTCCTGACCTCAAGTGATCCGCCTGCCTTGGCCTCCCAAAGTGCTGGGATTACAGGCGTGAGCCACCATGCCTGGTCCACACTACTAAGATTTAATCACACTACTTAGGGATTGCCTGGATTCCAGGTCTACAGAAAAGAGAAAGTGGGGTATGGGGTTAGTAAGCAGACCTGGAGGGAGTGATAGTGACCTTAGGGGTGGGGGTGAGGACAGGCATTTTCTCTTGGAAAGTTGGGGCTGGGGAAAGAAGGGGAACCAAAGGGGCCTCAGAAAAAGGAAGGTCAGGGCTAGAAGGGGGAACAGGTGTCTCTAGGGAGTTGGACAGGAGTTTTGGGGAAGACTAAAAGGAGGTGCTTACCATAGAGTATTGGGGCTGGGTCAGAGCTTTGGAGGGGACTTTTGAGGCATCCCTTGTTGCAGTGGGGAAAGGTGGGGTGTGAGGCGTGTTCAGGCCCTGGGGGACAGCTGGGGTGATGTTGGGGCTACAAGCTGGAACTAGGGGCAGAGCTTTCGAGGGAAGCTTTGAGGTATCCGTTGTTGGAGTAGGAAAATTTTGGATGTGGGGTGTGTTCAGGGTCTGGAGGACAGACGGGGTGATGGCAGGGCTACAAGCTGAAACTAGGGACAGAGCTTTGGGGGGGACCTTTGAGGTGTCCCTTGTTGGAGTGAGAAAAGGGGTGTGGATATGTTCAGGGTCTAGGGGATAGATGGGGTGATGGTGGGGCTACAAACTGGAACTTGGGGCGGAGCTCTGAGGAGGGGTGGGCCTGGGGGGGAGGCTGATACACTTACGGGTAGTACCTTTTGGAGGATATCGTGCTGGGGGTGAGGGGACAGGACCAGGTGGGAGATTGGGTGGAAAGGGCAGAGTTCTCAAGAAGAGACCTAGGAGGGGCAGAGGCCATGTCTCTTACTCTCTGGCGCCCCCTGCAGGCTGTGGGCTGAACTACCACAAGCGCTGTGCCTTCAGCATCCCCAACAACTGTAGTGGGGCCCGCAAACGGCGCCTGTCATCCACGTCTCTGGCCAGCGGCCACTCGGTGCGCCTCGGCACCTCCGAGTCCCTGCCCTGCACGGCTGATGAGCTGGTGAGGAGATGGGGCATGGGACGGATTGGTAGCTAGGGGGGTGACGGGGCCCAGGCATGGGGCCAACGCACTGATGTGTCCCTTTCGTTCTTGCCGATGACAGAGCCGTAGCACCACCGAACTCCTGCCTCGCCGTCCCCCGTCATCCTCTTCCTCCTCTTCTGCCTCATCCTACACGGGCCGCCCCATTGAGTTGGACAAGATGCTGCTCTCCAAGGTCAAGGTGCCGCACACCTTCCTCATCCACAGCTATACACGGCCCACCGTTTGCCAAGCTTGCAAGAAACTCCTCAAGGGCCTCTTCCGGCAGGGCCTGCAATGCAAAGGTTAGCTGGGCCCATCGGGGAGGACAGACAGGGTCAGAGCTTCCTCCCTGTCCCAACCTGGTCTTGTGGCAGGACACAAGGATCTCAGCACAGGTATTCTGAGCCTTGGGAGCCCAGGGCCTCAGAACGGGAGGGCCCTGAATCCTAGCGTTCTGGCACTTTTGGAATTCTAGAATCCTAGAACCTCGGTTTTGTGTATGTGTGTATGTGTATGTGTGTTTTGTGTATGTGTGTGTGTGTTGTTTTTTTTTGGAGACAGAGTGTCACTCTATCACCCAGGCTGGAGTGTAGTGGCGCAATCATGGCTCACTGCAGCCTCAACCTCCTGGGTTCAAGTGATCCTCCTGCCTTAGCCTCCTGAGTAGCTAGGACTACAGGTGGTGCCACCACACCCAGCTAATTTTTAAATCATTTCTAAAGATAAGGTATCACTATATTGTCCAGGCTGGTCTTGAACTCCTGGGCTTAAGCAATCCTCCTACCTCGGCCTCCCAAAGTGCTGGGATTACAGGTGTGAGCCACCATGCCCAGCTGAACCTCAGTCTTTAGAACCTTGGAATCCTAGATTCATAAAGCGTTTAGCATGGAATTCTAAAACTGTAGAACCTGAGAATTCTAGAATCAGAACCATAGCATTCAAAAATTCCAAATGATAGAATTCAGCTAAAATAACAACAGAACTTTAGATTACACATCTTAGATCTCCCAAGTTATAGATTCTCAGAACATGAGATTTTGGAACCATGGGATTTGAAGGTAATAGAAACATAGGCACATCAAATTTGAGAGTCTTAGACGTCTAGAATCATATAAACTTGAAACCATCGCATCCTAGAATCCTGGAAATTCTAGACTCCCGGAACTTTGAACGATCAAATTCTAGAATCCAGCCAGGCATGGTGGTTCATGCATGTAATCTCAGCACTTTGGGAGGCCAAGGTAGGTGGATCACTTAAGCCTAGGAGTTTAAGACCAGCCTGGGCAACAAGGCGAAACCCTATTTCTTTTTTTTTTTTTTTTTTTTTTTTCAGACGGAGTCTGGCTCTGTCTCCCAGGCTGGAGTGCAGTGGCCGGATCTCAGCTCACTGCAAGCTCCACCTCCCGGGTTTACGCCATTCTCCTGCCTCAGCCTCCTAAGTAGCTGGGACTACAGGCGCCCGCCACCTCGCCCGGCTAGTTTTTGTATTTTTAGTAGAGATGGGGTTTCACCGTGTTAGCCAGGATGGTCTCGATCTCCTGACCTTGTGATCCGCCCGTCTCGGCCTCCCAAAGTGCTGGGATTACAGGCTTGAGCCACCGCGCCCGGCCCGAAACCCTGTTTCTACAAAAAAAAATTAAAAACTAGCCAGGCGTGGCAGCATGTATCTGTGGTCCCAGCTACTTGGGACTCTGAGGAGGGAGGATTAATTGAGCCCAGGAGGTTGAGGCTGCAGTGAGCCGTGATTGTGTCACTGCATTCCAGCCTGGGTGACAAAGCAAGAACTTGTCTCAAAAAAAGAAAAAAAAAATTCTAGAACCTCAGAAGTCTAGATCCATATAAACTTAGGAAAATCCAATTCAAGACTATATTGGCTCCCAGCACTTTGGGAGGCCGAGACGGGCGGATCACGAGGTCAGGAGATCGAGACCATCCTGGCTGACACCGTGAAACCCCGTCTCTACTAAAAAATACAAAAAACTAGCCGGGCGAGGTGGCGGGCGCCTGTAGTCCCAGCTACTTGGGAGGCTGAGGCAGGAGAATGGCGTAAACCTGGGAGGCGGAGCTTGCAGTGAGCTGAGATCCGGCCACTGCACTCCAGCCTGGGCGGTAGAGCGAGACTCCGTCTCAAAAAAAAAAAAAAAAAAAGACTGTATTGGAACAATCAAATTCTAGAGCTAAAGAAGCATGGAAACATCAAATTCTAGAATCTTGTATGTATAGACTCCTAGAACCTTGGAATCTGCAGATTCTGGAGGCAGAGAAGCCTAGAATTGTAGAACTCTAGAACTGTCAAATTTTAGAGTTGAGATATATAACACCCTAAAATCTTGGACATTAAAGAGTCTTAGAAGTGTCAAATCATAGATGTCTAGAGTTCTAGAAACTTGGACCTCAAACTCTGAAGCCTTAGAAATACGACATCAGGCCGGGGGCAGTGGCTCACACCTGTAATCCCAGCACTTTGGGAGGCTTAGGTGGGTGGATTGGCTGAGCCTAGGAGTTCAAGACCAGCTTGTGCAACATGGAAAGACTCCATCTCTACAAAAAATACAAAAAATTAGCCCGGCATGGTAGTGCGTGCCTGTAGTTTCAGCTACTCAGGAGGCTGAGGTGGGAAGATTGCTTAAGCCTGGGAGGCAGAGGTTGCAGTGAGCCAAGACTGCGCCACTGTACACTCTAGTCTGGGAGAGACTAGAGACACAGCCAGACTATTTCTCAAAAAAAAAAAAAAAGAAATACAGAATCATAGAACCTTCATAAAATAGGTTTTTAGTAAACTCTAGAATCTTTGATGTATAGTGTCCCTAGAACCATGGAAACACTGAACTCTACAGCAATGGTTCTCGTCCAAGGGCAGTTTCGCTCCTAGGGGATGTTTCACAAGGGTTGGAGATAGTTTTGTTTGGTACACTGGGATAGTGCCACTGGCGTCCAGTAGATAGAAGTCAGAGATGCAGCTAAACATCCTACAACGCACAGAGCAAGTACCCTAAAACAAGGAGTTATCCTGGGCACTATGTTAGTGTCACGGGTTGAGGAACCCAGCCCTAGGGTGTTGAGAGTCTAGAGTCACAGCACATTAGAACCAATAACACACACACACACACACACACACAAGTCAGGCACGGTGGCTCACACCGGTAATCCCAGCACTTTAGGAGGCCAAGGTGGGTGGATCAACTGAGGTCAGGAGTTCGAAATCAGCCTGACCAACATGGCAAAACCCCGTCTCTACTAAAAACACACAAAAATTAGCTAGGCTTGGCGGTGGGCACCTGTAGTCCCACGCCCAGCTACTTTTTGTAGTTTTAGTAGAGATGAGATTTCACCATGTAGGGCAGGCTGGTCTCGAACTCCTGACCTCAAATTATCTGTTCTCCCCAGCCTCCCAAAGTACTGAGATTACAGGTGGGAGCCACCACACCTGGCAGTCATCGGGATTTTGAGTCTAGCCCTCCCACTTAATCAAGACCCCCCGATAGTTAGGCAAACTGTGGCTGAAAGTGGGAAAATGACCAGGGCAGTGGCAGCCAGTGTTCTTACCCAGGCAGCAAGAGTAGACTCTTTTGAGCCTGGGGCTTAGGGTCAAGGTTCAAGCCTTCCAGGTAACCTCTCTTCCCCTTTCTCACCTGTCCCCTTGTTCCTTGTCCTACCAGACTGCAAGTTTAACTGTCACAAACGCTGCGCCACCCGCGTCCCTAATGACTGCCTGGGGGAGGCCCTTATCAATGGAGGTGAGAGGCTGGGGGGACGCTGGGGAGAAAGGGGAAGGGGCAGGACTGGGTGGAGGCCCCTCTGACGCCTCCGTCCCCCACAGATGTGCCGATGGAGGAGGCCACCGATTTCAGTGAGGCTGACAAGAGCGCCCTCATGGATGAGTCAGAGGACTCCGGTGTCATCCCTGGCTCCCACTCGGAGAATGCGCTCCACGCCAGTGAGGAGGAGGAAGGCGAGGGAGGCAAGGCCCAGAGGTATGCAGGGAACCCTCCAAGCGACCCTGGGGGAAGACCCTCCTGCACAGTGAACCTCCATTTCTTTTTATCTACAGTGGGCTGACATCACCTTGTATTTGTAAATTTTCCCAGTTCCCGAGGCAAACCTTTTAAAGTACTACAACTTTTTAAAAGTAATTTTTTGTTTTGAGACAGGGTCTCGGTCTGTCACCCAGGCTGGTGCAGTGGTGCAGTCTTGACTCACTGCAGCCTCGACCACCTGGGCTCAAGCGACCCTGCTACCTTAGCCTCCCAAGTAGCTAGGACCACAGGCTCATCCACAACACCCAGCTAATTTTTATATTTCTGTAGAGACAGGGTCTACCCTATGTTGCCCAGGCTGGTCTTGAACTCCTGACTCCTGAGCTCAAGTGATCCACCCCCCTCAGCCTCCCAAAGGGTCTTGCTTTGTTGCCCACTGGAGTGCAGTGGTGTGATTGTGACTCACTGTAACCTCAAACTCCTGGGCTCAGGTGATCCTCCTGCCTTGGCCTCCTGAGTATCTGGGACTACAGGGATGCAATGCTATCTGGCTAATTTTTTTTTTTTTTTTTAGACAAGCGTTTCACTCTTGTTGCCCAGGCTGGAGTACAGTGACACAATTTCAGTTCAATGAAACCTCCGCCTCCTGGGTTCAAGCGATTCTCCTGCCTCAGCCTCCCGAGTAGATGGGACTACAGGCACCCACCCCCATGCCTGGCTAATTTTGTTTTGTATTTTTAGTAGAGACGGGGTTTTGCCATGTTGGTCAGGCTGGTCTCGAACTCCTGACCTCAGGTGATCCATCTGTCTTGGCCTCCCAAAGTGCTGGGATTACAGGCATGAACCACCACGCCCGACCTATATTCTTCTTCTATTTTTTTTTTCCTTAGAGATAGGGGTCTTGCTATGTTGCCCAGGGTGGTCTTGAACTTCTGGGCTCAAGCAATCCTCCCACCTCAGCCTCCCAAAGTGCTGGGATTACAGTGTGCGCCACCGTGCCCCCAGCCTACACATTTTGAAACTATATACAGAGTTCACACTTATTCAACTCCACTGGAATGTGAGCTCAGGTGCATGAGGGCAAGGATATTTTCTGCCCTCCCAGGTGCCTAGGACAGGGCTGGCTCAGATCAGGCACTTCCTATCTGGGTGCGGCATGAATGTTTCTTGAGAAAGCTAGCGCAGCACAGTTCACACAGGCGCTGGAGGATGAGAGTCAGCCCAGATCCCAGCTCTACCCCTTCACTTGCTAGGTGCTTCCCTGTGTGCCACGGTTTTCTCCTGGGACGATGAGGTATCTACCCCACAGGGTGATAAACCTGGGGCAGGGGTAAGCAGGCACCCTCACAGGTGCACCGGAAAATATTTAATGGGCACCTGCTGTGTTCTGACTCCAAGCACACAGCTATGAACAAAAGAGGTAAAAGTCTGCCCTTCTGGAGCTGACGGTCTCAGTGGGGAGACAGCTAATAAATGCATCCATAGCATCGGGTATTGGTGATGGTGATAAAAACAAGAGGAGGCCGGGCGCGGTGGCTCAAGCCTGTAATCCCAGCACTTTGGGAGGCCGAGATGGGCAGATCACGAGGTCAGGAGATCGAGTCCATCCTGGCTAACACGGTGAAACCCCGTCTCTACTAAAAAATACAAAAAAACTAGCTGGGCGAGGTGGCGGGCGCCTGTAGTCCCAGCTACATGGGAGGCTGAGGCAGGAGAATGGCGTAAACCCGGGAGGCGGAGCTTGCAGTGAGCTGAGATCCGGCCACTGCACTCCAGCCTGGGCGACAGAGCGAGACTCCGTATCAAAAAAAACCAAAAAACAAAAGACAACTCCCGGGTGTGTGTTGGCGGGGGGGAATTGTCAAAACAAAAAACAACCAAACAAAAACAGTCCCCAACTCCCTAGTTTCCCAGAGATGCCCCCTGCGGCCCCAAGCAGCATGGTCATTTTCTGCATGTGACTTCTCACCCCTTCCTCTTCCTCCGCAGCTCCCTAGGGTACATCCCCCTAATGAGGGTGGTGCAATCAGTGCGACACACGACGCGGAAATCCAGCACCACGCTGCGGGAGGGTTGGATGGTTCATTACAGCAACAAGGACACGCTGGTGAGTGGTCGGAGCGGGGCCAGGTGAAGGTTGGAAGAGGGGCGGCTCAGCTTGAGTAGGCGGGGCTAGGTGGGTGGGGCTGAAGCTAGTCGCGGCCGAGCCAGTAGCGGGCTGGGCCGTGCTGGAGGCGGGGCTTGAATTAGAAGCGTGGGTTATAAGAGTGGGACTAGGGGCAAGAGTTAGGGAAGACACGGGGCTAAGGGCAAGGTTAGGGGCGGGGCTAGAGTTAGGGGAGGAGCTTGGCTGGAGGAAGAGGGCTAAGTGGAGGTGAGTCTGGGGTTAGGGCGTGGGGGCTGGGCTAGGGTTAAGGCTAGGGGCGGGGCTAGGGTTAGGGCGTGTGGATGGGGTGGGACTACGGCGTGGGGGTAGGTGCTAGGGTTGGGGCGTGCACGTGGTGCTCCAGGCACCTGGAGCCCCAAGCAGTGCCACGGGACCCGGACTGGGCCGGAAAGTCTGGCGGTTCACGTGACTCTTCAAACATCTTTGCAGAGAAAGCGGCACTACTGGCGCCTGGACTGCAAGTGCATCACGCTTTTCCAGAACAACACGACCAACAGATACTATAAGGTAAGCCTCCGGGCTTCCAGCTCCCCCTGGACTTCCCGCTGTGCCCACAAACTTCCCCACACCTCCTCCTACCCCCAGTTACTCCAGACAGATCCTGAAAATCACACCCTCTGCTCACCCCCAGCCTCCCTGCTTCCAGCTCATCAGCAAGAGCTGCCCGTCCCATTCTGGCCCCACCACTTTCCAGCGCGGGGGCCCCAGGCAGGTTCCCTACTTCTCAGTGCCTTACGCTTCTCACCTGTAAATATGCCTCAAATGCTAATACCTCAGGACTGGTGCTAGAATTCAAAGAGCCAATCCACTAAACCAATCGGCTTAGGGCATGGTATATTAAGCTCCCAGTAATTCTAAGGCTGTTCTCACTATTCCTTTATTTTTTATTATTTATTTATTTTTTGAGATGGAGTCTCACTCTGTCGCCCGGCTGGAGTGCAGTAGCGTGATCTCGGCTCACTGCAACCTCCACTTCCCGGGTTCAAGAGATTCTCCTGCCTCAGCCTCCCGAGTAGCTAGGACTACAGGTGAACACCACCTCGCCCAGCTAATTTTTGTATTTTTAGTGGAGACAGGGTTTCACCATGTTGGCCAGGATGGTCTCGATCTCTTGACATCATGATCTGTCCCCCCTCGGCCTCCCAGAGTGCTGGGATTACAGGCATGAGCCACCGCCCCCGGCCTCACTATTCCTTTATAATTAATGTATTGCATTATGTGTGTGTATTTGTCACCACCTCCTGTGCTCACACCGTGTCCCAGCCACTGTCTTCCACCCAGATGGTTGCAGCCTTCTCCTTGCAGGGTCCTTGCTTCTGACCTCAACCTCTGTCATTTCCCCCATAGTAGCCAGGGGAGTCTTTATTAAAACCCTCGAAAACCCCCAGTGGCTCCTATTGTCTTAGAGTAATTAAACCTGGACTCCTGCTGTTACCTGCCCTGGAGTGTCTTCCTTGAACTTCCCATGGCTGGTTCCTTATCATCTTCCCATTTTGCTCAGACCACACCATCTAAAATACTGTCCTTGGCCAGGCATGGTGGCTCGTGCCTGTAATCCCAGAGCTTTCAGAGGCCGAGGCGGGAGGATCACTTGAGATCATGAGTTCAGAATCAGTCTGGCCAACATGGTGAAACCCTGTCTCTACTAAAAATACAAAAATTAGCTGGGCGTGGTGGCGGGTGCCTATAACCCCAGCTACTTCGGAGGCTCGGGCAGGAGAATCGCTTGAACCTGGGAGGCGGACGTTGCAGTGAGCTGAGATCGCGCCACTGCACTCCTGCCTGGGCCACAGAGCAAGACTCCATCTCAAAAATAAAATAAAATAAAATGCTGTCCTCACCGTCCCCCCGCCCATGTGCCCATGTCATCGCCTGGTTTTATGGGCTACCTAAGTCATTCATTCTTTCCTCCCTCCCTCCTTCCTTTGTCCTTCCTCCCTTCTTCCTCCTTTGACACGTTTCCCACCCCATGATCCTTGCGCCTTCTGTCCCGCTTGGGTCCCCTCAGCCTCCTTCCTGGTTCTCTGTCTCCATCTCATTGTATTCCATCTGCCCTCCGCACACAAGCAGATGATGCTCAAAAGCCTTCGGTGGCTTCCTAGGGCCCTTGGACAAAGCCCAGGCTCTTCCTTGTGGCCTGCGAAGCCCTGTGTGGCCTCATTTCCTCCATTTATTATCAAACATTTATTTATTTTTGAGACGGAGTCTCGCTCTGTCACCCAGGCTCGAGTGCAGTGGCGTGTTCTTGGCTCACTGCAACCTCCACCTCCCTGGTTCAAGTGATTCTCCTGCCTCAGTCTCCTGAGTAGCCAGGATTATAGGCATGCCACCATGCCTGGCTAATTTTTGTGTTTTTAGTAGAGATGGGCTTTCACCATGTTGGTCAGGCTGGTCTCAAACTCCTGACTTCGTGATCCACCTGCCTTGGCCTCCCAAAGTGTTGTGATTACAGGTGTGAGCCACCGTACCTGGCCCATTTATTTATTTTGAGGCAAGATCTTGCTTGTCTCCCAGGTGCAGTGGCATGATCATGGCTCACTGTAACCTCTGCCTCCCTGGCTCAAATAATTGTCCCACCTCCCCAGTAGCTGGGATTACAGGTGCGTACCACCACACCTGGCTAATTTTTGTATTTTTTGTAGAGATGGGGGTCTCATCATGTTACCCTGGCTGGTCTCAAACTCCTGGGCTCCAGCAATCTGCCTGCCTTGGCCTCCCAAAGTGCTGGAATTACAGGCTTATGGCACCATGCCTGACTGATTTTTAAATTTTTTGTAGAGCTGGGGTCTCACTATGTGGCCCAGGCTCGTCTTGAACTCCTGGGCCATCTGCCCTCGTCGGCCTCCCAAAGTGCTGGGAGTACAGGCATGAGCCACCACGTCTGGCCGTCAAATGTTTATCAAGCTTTTACTGTGTCCAGGCACCGCCCATGTGATGGGAATACAGCTTGGCTTTTGAGCACAGTCTTTCCTCAGGGCCTTTGCACATGCTGTTCCCCTACTCTATGCCAGCTGACTTCTCTTTTTTTTTTTTTTTGAGGCAGAGTCTCGCTCTGTCACCCAGGCTGGAGTGCAGTGGCGCGATCTCGGCTCACTGCAAGCTCCGCCTCCTGGGTTCATGCCATTCTCCTGCCTCAGCCTCCCGAGTAGCTGGGACTACAGGCCCCCGCCACCGCGCCCGGCTAATTTTTTGCATTTTTAGTAGAGACGGGGTTTCACCGTGTTAGCCAGGATGGTCTCGATCTCCTGACCTCGTGATCCGCCCGCCTCGGCCTCCCAAAGTGCTGGGATTACAGGCGTGAGCCACGGCGCCCGGCCTGCCAGCTGACTTCTTAACGTTTCTGGTCTCTGCTTCAATATCACTCTGCCAGTAATTAGTATTATTATTTTTGAGATGGAGTCTCACTCTGTCACCTAGGCAACAGTGGCGCGATCTTGGCTCATTGCAACGTCTGCCTCCCAGGTTCAAGCAATTCTGCCCCAGCCTCCTGATGAGCTGGGATTACAGGCACGCACCACCACGCCTGGCTAATTTTTGTATTTTCAGTAGAGACAGGATTTTGCCATGTTGGCCAGGCTGGTCTCGAACTCTTGACCTCAAGTGATCTGCCCGCCTCGGCCTCCCAAAGTGTTAGGATTACAGGCGTGAGCCACCGCCCCTGGCTTCTGCCAGTAATTATAAAATATAAAAGAACAGTGAGAACAGACTTAGAATTACTGGGAACTTGTCTAACCACTCTGCAAACCAGGCCCATCCCCATCAACATGGATCCTGTGTATCGTTCTGGGTAAGCAGTAGATTTCCAGGGTCTGCCTGGTAGCCTCACCTGTGCTGGTTCCGCATCCTGCAGGAAATTCCGCTGTCAGAAATCCTCACAGTGGAGTCCGCCCAGAACTTCAGCCTTGTGCCGCCAGGCACCAACCCACACTGCTTTGAGATCGTGACTGCCAATGCCACCTACTTCGTGGGCGAGATGCCTGGCGGGGCTCCGGGTGGGCCAAGTGGGCAGGGGGCTGAGGTCGCCCGGGGCTGGGAGACAGCCATCCGCCAGGCCCTGATGCCCGTCATCCTTCAGGACGCACCCAGCGCCCCAGGCCATGCGCCCCACAGTAAGTCCTCCCATCCCGGTCCTTGAAAGTATAGGTCTAGATGGGTGGGGCAGGATTCTGGGGAATGGAAGGGCCAAAGAGGGCCCTTGGGCATTGGTGGGGTTGAGAACATGGCTTCTGGACTCAGCAGGCCTGGGTTCAGACTCTGTTAATCGTGCCTGTTAATCCCAGCACTTTGGGAAGCCAAGGAAGGAGGATCACTTGAGGCCAGGAGTTCAAGACCAGCCTGGGCAACATAACGAGATTCCATCTCTACAAAAAATAAAAACAATTAGCCAGGTGTGGTGGCGCACACCTGTAGTTCCAGGTACTTGGGAGGCTGAGGCAGGAGAATTGCTTGAGCCTGGGAGGTTGAGGGGCTGTAGTGAGTCATGATCACACCTCTGCACTCCAGTCTGGGTGACAGAGCAAGACTCTGTCTCCAAAAAAGAAAAAACAAACAAAAAACACAAAAATCCACAAGAAATCTCTGTTAAGCTCCTGGCCTGATATATGGGCTTGGGCATGTCACTTCCCCTCCATGAGCCTTGTCCCAGGTGCTGATAAGTCCTCCTGCACTTACTGAGTACATCCTCTACGCGGGACAGTGCTGGGGACCCAGTGATCAGGATAGCCCAAGACCTGCCCTCATGGGGCTCAGAGTCCAGCAGGGCAGAATACCTATCTTCAGAGAGTGACAGTCCAGGGTGGGCAGGGTTGGGACAAGGGAGCCAGGGAGCTGGAGGGGCCCAGAGGGGTACCTGACCCAGTCTGGGTGTATAGGAGGGCTTCCTGGAGGAGGTGACATCTGAACTGAGACCTGGAGGCCGAGGCAGGGTGAGATGTGGGAAAGAAAATGGGATCTCATTTTAGGCAGAGGCAAAAAGTGATGAGAGAGTACCAGGTTCCCACCCTCTGGAGCTTATAATCCAGTGTGGGTTACAGACATTGATCATTAACCCATACAAGCAACGAGTGTGATACAGAACATTTGCGAGAGTGATCCAGCTTGGTCCTAGGACTGACATTTGTGCTGACACTTGAGGATGAGGAGGATTTAGCTAAGTCTAGGATGAAGGAAAGAGTATTCCTGGCAGGGGAAACAGCATATGGCGAGACCAGAAGGTAGAAGAGAGCTTGCTGTATTTGAGGCCCAGCAAGGAGGCCAGTGTGTCAGGAATAGCATGTGGGGGGTTGAAGTCAGAGGTAGATGAGGGTCTAAGCCATGCCTTTTAGACCATTTAAGGAGCTCAGGCTTCTTCCTGAGGGCACTGGGGAGCCATGGCAGAGTTGTGAGCAGAGGAAGGATAGGGTCAGCCTTGTGCCTCAGTAAGATCCCTGTGGCTTCTCTGTGGGAGGTGAATAGGAGGGGCACGACTGGGGCAAGGAGACCAGGGAAGGGGCTGTGGGGTGAGGACCCAGAGTTGGAGGGCGAGCAGGGGCCTAGACTGGTGGAAGAGAGAGACATTCAAGTGGCAGAAGGATCCGGATTTAGAAATGTCTGGCTCTGGTTGGGTTTGTAGGGGGACAAATTCAAGGGAAGACTCAGGAGTCGGTCTGGGCTTTCCCTCCAAGACTCAGTTTCCTTCTCTGTATATTGGGGTCAGTCTGCCTTCCCTGGTGCTGAGATCCTAGGGTAAAATGCTCAGCAAAATCATCCGTAACATCACTCCTTTAGCCACTCAGTACATTCCATTTACTCCTTCTGGTGGCCCTATGAGGGAGGTCCTTTTATTATTCCCATTTTCTAGATGAGGAAACCGAGGTTCAGAGTGGACAAGTCACCAGCCTGAAGTTGCATGTTGTATCGAACATTGGATTCAAATCTGGGTGGCCTGACTCCCAAGTCTGCCTTTGCAGGTATAGGTGGAGATAATCCTGAGCCTGGAGTCCCCTCACCTCTCTCTCCCCCCTCTCCCCAGGACAAGCTTCTCTGAGCATCTCTGTGTCCAACAGTCAGATCCAAGAGAATGTGGTGAGACTCCTGCCCACACATGATGCCCTCCCTTCCCACAAACCCTCCCCAGCTCTCTCATCTCCTTGACTCCCCCTCCCCCATTTCCATTTACACCCCTGACTTGCCCTGTCTTTACCCTGCAGGACATCGCCACTGTCTATCAGATCTTCCCTGATGAAGTGCTGGGCTCAGGGCAGTTTGGAGTGGTCTACGGAGGTGAGGACACTTTAGAGCTAACCCACAGGGGGCCTGGGGCTGGGGGAAGCTGCTGTAGCTCCAACCCTTCCTTTCTGATTGGTCACATGCTCACCTCCTACGTTGATTGGGTTAGAAAGCTAGATCCTGGGTGGACTGGTTGTAGGTTCTCCTTTTCTCATTGGCAAAAACCAATGGACTCTCCTCCTTTTGTAAATAGGAAGCGTAAATTCAGCATTCTGATTAGTCACAGGTAGATTTTGATTGGATAGGGAAGGCAAATTCTGCATTCTGATTAGGCACAGAGCTAGAACCTAGATTCTGATTGGCTAGCAGGATAGATTCTGCATTCTTATTGGCCACAGAACTAGATCCTAGATTCTGATTGGATAGGAGGATAGATTCTGCACTCTGGCCACAGAGCTAGATCCTAGATTCTGACTGACTAGGAGGGCAGATTCTGCATTCTGATTGGCCACAGGCTAAATCCTAGATTCTGACTGGATTCAAGGGGTGGTAAATTTTACACTTTGATTTGCCACAGAGCTAGATCCTAGAGCTGGATAGGACAGGGAGGGTAAATTCTACACTCTTGGAAGTGTAGAATTTGGGTGGAGATAATCCTGAACCTGGAGTCCCCTCACTTTTGTCTCTCCCCTGTCCCAGGACTCTTATGGGCCACACAAAACTAGATGCTAGATCCTGACTGGTTATAAATTCAGTTTCCTGTGTTATACATTCTCTTCTTTGGAGCTTTGTTTTTCGCTTTCCTTCTTTCTGCCTTTACTCCCAAAGTGCACCTCTGCTGGCCTTTTCACATATCTCCTGGGGCCTCCAACTCTGCCCAACTCTGACTGTCTCTATGATGGGGGTACAGAGGTCGGCAGAGGTGGAGATACTCCTGCCAAACTGGGTGGTCTTGCTCTCTCAACCCCCATCTGTCTGACTCCCTGCCCAGGAAAGCACCGGAAGACAGGCCGGGACGTGGCAGTTAAGGTCATTGACAAACTGCGCTTCCCTACCAAGCAGGAGAGCCAGCTCCGGAACGAAGTGGCCATTCTGCAGGTAAGCACCAGGCCGCCTTCCCTCTCTGCTGCTTCCTTTCATGGGCTAGCTGACCCAGTGTGTAGGGGTGGTCAGGGAAGGCTTCCTGGAGGAAGGCATATGCATGTTGAGACTGAAGAAGAGAAGAAGGTGTTCTTAGCAGAGGGATCAGCCTGTACAAAGGTCTGGTGAGAGGGAGCATGAGGTTTTCTAGAAAGGAGGTACTGGAAGATGAGGCCAGGGAGGAGGGTGAAGTCAGACCCTTTGGACTTTCTCCTGAGGGTACTGGGGAGCCACAGAAGGCTTTTGAGCAAGGGAGGGGCAGGATCAGGTGTGTACTTTAGGAAAATCCCTCAGGCTGCCATCTGGAGGGTGGGTGGAAAGGGAAGTGACTGTAGCCAGGAGGCTGAGTGGGGATCTGGGTGGGAGAGAGGGGTTAGGCCAGGATAGGAGTAGGGAATGTGAGAGGGGGTATGGATTTAAAAGATACAGACATGCAGAGCTCTCCCCATTTCTCCAAGCTTCCGCTCCTCCCTCCTGCAACACTGGGCCTCCACCAGAATTTCAGGATGTAAAGATCCTTCTGGGCTGGGCATGGTGGCTCATGCCTGTTAATCCCAGCACTTTGGGAGGCCGAGGTGGGAGGATCATTTGAGGCCAGAAGTTTGACACCAGCCTGGCCGACATGGTGAAACCCCATCTCTATATTTAAATAGAAAGAAAAAAGTGATCCTTCTGGGCACCTGGCAGGTGGGGTGGAGGTGGGCCTGTTCTGTCTTGGCCTGTGGGAAGCCCCCTTCCCTCCCCGAGTGCCAGCACCCCAGGGACATCCTTCTCCTTGTTTGTCATCCTCCTGCTCCCGTACCTGACCCTTTGGGGTCTGAGTTAGTGGGCGACCTGGGCCCTGACCCCGCTCCCCACCCTGCAGAGCCTGCGGCACCCTGGGATCGTGAACCTGGAGTGCATGTTCGAGACGCCTGAGAAAGTGTTTGTGGTGATGGAGAAGCTGCATGGGGACATGTTGGAGATGATCCTGTCCAGTGAGAAGGGCCGGCTGCCTGAGCGCCTCACCAAGTTCCTCATCACTCAGGTGCGTCCGTCCTGCCCGCTGCCACCCACCCCTCCCCATCAGGTGTCGGCTTGGAGAGGCGCTGTGTGCCTAGGGGGTCAGGAAGACACTGGCGGGAGTCACGATAGCAGATAATAGAAACCATATTCAGGCCAAGGGCGGTGGCTCACGCCTCCCAGCACTTTGGAAGGCCGAGGTGGGTAGATCACGAGGTCAGGAAATCGAGACCATCCTGGCTAACATGGTGAAACCCCATCTCTACTAAAAATACAAAAAATTAGCCGGGCATGGTGGCGGGCATCTTAGTCCCAGCTACTCGGGAGGCTGACAGGAGAATGGCGTGAACCCGGGAGGCGGAGCTTGCAGTGAGCCGAGATCGTGCCACTGCACTCCAGCCTGGGCGACAGAGCGAGACTCTGTTTCAAGAAAATAAATAAATTAAATAAAAACCATAATCGTACAGGAGTAATAATAACCATAATATAAAAAATAAGCCAGGCACGGTAGCACGTGCCTGTCCCAGCTACTCAGGAGTCTGTGGCAGCAGAATCACTTGATCCCAGGAGTTCTGCGCTGATCAGTTGTTCTCATTAAGTTTGGTATCCATGTGGTGACCTCCCGGGAGCGGGGGACCACCAGGTTGCAAAGCAGCCCAGGCTGGAAGCAGAGCAGGTCAAAGCTCTTGTGCTGAGCAGTAGTGGGATCACATCTGTGAAGAGGCACTGCACTCCAGCCTGGGCAACATAGCGAGACCTGCCTCTAAAAAGAAAAAAGAAAAATAATAGAGTGACAATAACAATTAAAAATAATAAAGAGTAGTCCGGGCACGGTGGCTCATGCCTGTAATCCCAGCACTTTGGGAGGCTGAGGCAGACGGATCACCTGAGGTTAGGAGTTTGAGATCAGCCTGGCCAACATGGTGAAACCCCGTTTCTACTAAAAATACAAAAATTAGCTGGGCGTGGTGGCAGGCGCCTGTAATCCCAGCTACTTGGGAGGCTGAGGCAGGAGAATCGCTTGAACCCGGGAGGTGGAGGTTGCAGTGAGCTGAGATTGTGCCACTGTACTGCAACCTGGGGGACAAGAGTGAGACTTCGTCTCAATAATAATAATAATAAAGAGTAATAATAATAGAAAAATAATAGACTAGTAGTAATGATAGCTACTTTTACTATTAAAAAAAAAATAAATGATCAGTCAGGCTCCCTGGACCTGATTTGACTCATCTGGAAAAAAGGGGAGTCAGACATGGTGGGGTACACCTCTAATCTCAGCTACTCAGGAGGCTAAGGCCAGAGGACTGCTTGAGCCCAGGAGTTTGAGACAGCCTGGGCAACATAGCAAGAGCCCATCTCAAAAACAGGCTGGCTCATGCCGGTAATCCCAGCACTTTGGGAGGCCAAGGCAAGAGGATCACTTGAAGCCAGGAGTTGGAGACCAGCCTAGGCAACCTAGTGAGATCCCATCTCTACAAAAAGAAAAAAAAAAAAAGAAAACCTAGCTGGATGTGGTGCCTGGTAGCACAAGTCTGTAGTCCTAGCTGCTTGGGAGGAGGGAGTGGAGGGTGTCTCTTGAACCTATGTGGTCAAGGCTGCAGTGAGCTATGACCGTGCCACTGCACTCCAGCCTGGGTGACAGGGCGAGACCCTGTCTCAAAACCAAGCAATAGAAAAAAGCGTCAAGGAGCCCTTTTTCTCTCATTCATTCATTCAGTTGGTCAACAAATACTGCCTAGTCCGTCCTCTGTGCTTGGTGCCTTGCTGGGCAGTGCTGAGGACGCAGGGATGACCAATACAGCCCCAGCCTTAGGCAGTGATCGCTCAGGTGAGCAGGGCTAGGACAAGGGAGGCTGATAATGGTGATGATAAATAACGTGGTCACTGACATTTATTGAGCACTTACTATGTGCCAGGCACTCTTCAAACTCATTTAATCTTCATAGTAACCTATGTAGTAGGTGCTATTATTATCACTCCCCTTTTATGGTTGAAGAAACTGAGGGTCAGAGACATCAAATAACTTGTCCAGAGTCACATAGCTGGTGGGATTTGAACCTAGGATCTTTGCTTTTAACTAGTGATGTCAAACTCATTTGTGTTAAATTCAGACAGATTTTCCTTGTGTGCCTGTGCTTTTTGTTTGTTTTTTTTGAGACAGGGTCTCGCTCCGTCACCCGAGCTTGCTGCAGCCTCGACCTCCCAGGTTCAGGAGATTCTCCTGCCTTAGCCTGCTGAGTAGCTGAGACTACAGGGATCAGCCATCACGCCCAGCTAATTTTTATAAAGACAGGGTCTCGCTATGTTGCCCAGGCTGGTCTTCAACTCCTGGGCTCAAGTGATCCTCCCAACTCGGCCTCAGCCTTGCAAAGTGCTGAGATTACAGGCGTGAGCCACTGTGCGCAGCCTCTGTTCTGACTTCTTTTTTTGGGAGGGCACATTAGATTTTTATCACTTATGTTGTTCAATGGTTTTATCCTAGTATTTGTTTGCCTCTTTATTTTATATTTAGCTTTTATTTACCATAGGGTTTTATTTTATTCTATTTTTATTTTTTGTTTTTGAGACAGGGTCTCATTCTGTCATCCAGGCTGGAGTGCAGTGGTGTGATCATAGCTCACTGCAGCCTCAAACTGCTGGGCTGAAGCGATTCTCCTATTTCAGTCTCCTGAGTTAGCTGGAACCCCAGGCATGAGCCACCATGTCCAGTTGATTTTTTTTTTTTTTTTAATGTTTTTGTAGAGACAAGGTCTTGCCGTGTTGCCCAGGCTGGTCTTGAACTCCTGGGCTCAAGTGATCCTCCCATCTCAGTCTCCTGTGTTAGCTGGAACCACAGGCATGAGCCATCACACCTGGCAATTTTTTTTTTAATGTTTTTGTAGAGACAGGGTCTTGCCATGTTGCCCAGGCTGGTCTCGAACTCCTGAGCTTAAGTGGTCCTCTTGCCACAGCCTCCCAAAGTGTCGGGTTACAGGCATGAGCCACTGCATCCAGCCTGCCATAGAGTTGAACTTTTACGATGTTAAATATCCCCTTTTGTGGTTTCTGTGTTTCACATCCTTCCTAGAAAGGATGTTGGCGCCTTGCCTTCTTCTGAGACATCTCTGTGGGTCTCAGAGTCATCGTTGCTGTTTCCTTTACCCTGGCCCAGCACCCTTATCCTCTCAGGCAGTGTGCCTGTTTGTCAGGCTGGCTTATGGGGTGGGGACAGAAACCCCCTGATGTACCCTCATCCAGACCTTATTATTTATTTATTTTTGAGACAGAGTCTTGCTTTGTTGCCCAGGCTGAAGGGCAGTGGCATGATCTCGGCTCACTGCACCCTCCGCCTCCTGGGTTCAGGCGATTCTCCTACCTCAGCCTCCCAAGTAGCTGGGATTATAGGTGTGTGCCACCATACCTGGCTAATTTTTTGTAATTTTAGTAGAGATGGGGTTTCATCACATTGCCCAGGCCAGTCTCAAACTCCTGACCTCAGGTGATCTGCCCGCCTCAGCCTCCTAAAGTGCTGGGATCACAGGTGTGAGCCTCCGCGCCCGGCTGCATCCAGACTTCAGGTGTGGAGAGGAATCGTGGTTCTCACAGGTGGCTGCTTTCAGCAGCTGAGGGGGTTTCTCTTTCTGGCCTTCATCTCTTCCTCTCTTTTTGCCTGCTTGCTCTTCTTTGTCTCTCTCTCTCTGCAGATTTCTGCTTTCTGGGCTCTTGCCTGCCCTACACCCAAGCCCTGTGCTAAACCCTTTACCTCATGAGCTTACTTAGGCCTCACCACCATCCTGTGAGGTAGGTATTGTTATAACCCCCATTGTATAGATGAGGAAACTGAGGCTCAGGGAGATAGCTGTCTCCCTCGAGGTCACAGCCGAGTAGCTTTCCAGCCAAGATTTGAGTCTGGATCTATCTAGCTTCCAGTCTGGATCTATCTAGCTTCCAACCTCTTTTTTTTTTTTTTTTTTTTTGAGACGAAGTCTCACTCTGTCACCCAGGCTGGAATACAATAGCACAGTCTCGGCTCACTGCCATCTCCGCCTCCCAGGTTCAAACGATTCTCCTGCCTCAGCCACCTGAGTAGCTGGGACTACAGGCGCGTGCCAGCACACCCAGCTAATTTTTGTATTTTTAGTAGAGATGGGGTTTCACTGTGTTGGTCAGGCTAGTCTTGAACTCCTGACCTTGTGGTCTGCCCACCTCAGCCTCCCAAAGTGCTGGGATTATAAGCATAAGCCACCGTCTCTGGCCAATGGTTTTTTTTTTTTTCTGAGACAGAGTCTCGCTCTGTCACCCAGGCTGGAGTTCAGTGGCACTATCTCAGCTCACTGCAACCTCTGCCTCCTGGGTTCAAGTGATTCTCCTGCCTCAGCCTCCTGCGTAGCTGGGAATACAGGCACACGCCACCATACCTGGCTAATTTTTGTATTTTTAGTAGAGATGGGGTTTCACCATGTCAATCAGGCTGGTCTTGAACTTTTGACTTCGTGATCTGCCCACCTCGGCCTCCCAAAGTGCTGGGATTACAGGCATGAGCCACCATGCCCGGCCTAACCTGCCCTCTTTGTTCACATGAACTGGGAGAAAATCAACTGACAAAATCTGGAAATGGGTCGGGCGAGGTGGCTCACACCTGTCATCCTAGAACTTTGGGAGGCTAAGGTGAGTGGATCACCTGAGGTCAGGAATTTGAGACCAGCCTGGCCAACATGGTGAAATCCCATCTTTACTAATAATACAAAAATTAGCCAGGTGTGCTGGTGCCCACCCGTAATCCCAGCTACTCAGGAGGCTGAGTCACAAGAATCGCTTGAACCCGGGAGGTGGAATTTGCAGTGAGCTGAAGTCATGCCATTTCACTCCAGCCTGGGCAACAGAGTGAGACTCTGTCTCAAAAAAACAATCTGGAGATGACATACAACACATGCATCTTTCCAGCTTGGTCTCCCAGTCTGTAGAATGAGGAGTTTGGCCGGGCAGGGTGGATCATGCCTGTAATCTCAAGGTTTGGGTAGCTGAGGTGGGAGTATCATTTGAGGCCAGGAGTTTAAGACCAGCCTGGGCAACATAGCGAGATGCCATCTTTACAAAAATTAAAAAAAAAAAAAACAGAATAAACACAAGTATTTAAATTCTGAGACATAAATAATAATTGTAGTAGTACAACACTGTGCTTCTGGTGTACTTGGCATTTTGTTTGAGAGAATCAAGAAATATTCTCACAGATAAATGGTTACAAATGGTAATGGTTTTTTTTTTTTTTTTTTCTTCCAATCAGCTCACCTTGTCATCATAGGAACAGATACAGCAGGAGAAGCTTTATTTAAGAGACACACACAAATATATTTACCAACAGGCCATCACAAAAATAGTAACTAATAACAGTAACAGCTAACATACAGTGGTTAGCTATCCTAAGCGCTTTACATGCATCTTTACATATGCTTTAAACCTTATAGCAACCTGTGAGGTCGGCACTCTTTTTTTGAGATGGGGCCTCGGTCTGTTGCCCAGGCTGGAGTGCCGTGGTGCGATGTTGACTCACTGCAACCTCCGCCTCCGGGTTCAAGCAATCATCCCGCCTCAGCCTCCCAGGTAGCTGAGATTACAGGCTCGCGCCACCATGCCCGGCTTATTTTTGGATTTTTAGTAGAGATGGGGTTTCACCGTGTCGGCCAGGCTGGTGGGTGGCTACTATTATCACCCCCATTTTACGGATGAGGAAACTGAGAGCCAGAGAGGTGACGAGACTTGCCCAAGGCCGTAAGTTCGTAAGCATTGAGCCAGGTTCTCTACCTGGGCAGGGCAGATTGGCTCCAGAATCTCTCTCTTTTTTTTTTTTTTTTTTTTGAGACAGATTCTCACTTTGTCGCCCAGGCTGGAGTGCAAAGGCGTGATCTCGGCTCACTGCAAGCTCCACCTCCCAGATTCAAGTGATTCTCCTGCCTCAACCTCCCGAGTAGCTGGGACTACAGGCGCCCGCCACCATGCCCAACTAATTTTTGTATTTTTAATAGAGACAGGGTTTCACCATGTTGGCCAGGACGGTGTCTAACGCCTGACCTCAGGTGATCCACCTGCCTCAGCCTTCCAAAGTGCTGGGATTACAGGCTTGAGTCACCGCACCCAAAGTTTTTTGTAAGGATGAAAAATATTTTTTTAAAAAATGGAATCAGGCTAGGTGCGGTGGCTCACGCCTATAATACCAGCACTTCGGGAGGCCAAGGTGGGTGGATCACGAGGTCAGGAGTTCAAGACCAGCCTGACCAACAGAGAGAGCAACCGTCTTTACTAAAAATACAAAAATTAGCTGGGCATGGTGGTGTGCGCCTGTAATCCCAGCTGGTCAGGAGGCTGAGGTAGGAGAATTGCTTGAACCCAAGAGGCCTTCTCAAAAAAAAAAAAAAGCGGGGGGGGAATCAAAGCCTGACATGGTGGCACATGCCTGTAGTCCCAGCTATTTGGGAGACTGAGGTTGGATGATCACTTAACCCAATTAGTTTGAGGCTGTAGCGAATGATACTGCACTTCAGCCTGGTGACAGAGGGAGACTCCATCTCTTAAAAAAAAAAAGGTGAGGTGGGGTGGCTCACGCCTGTTATCCCAGTACTTTGGGAGGCCGAGGTGGGTGGTTCACTTGAGTGCAGGAGTTTGAGACCAGCCTGGGCAACATGGTGAGACACTGTCTCTACAAATACAAAAATTAGTCAGGTGTGATGGTGTGTGCCTGTAATCCCAGTTACTAGGGAGGCTGAAGTGGGAGGATGGATTGAGCCTGAGAGGTGGAGGGTGCAGTGAGCTGTGATCCCACCTCTGCACTCCAGCCTGAGTGACAGAGCAAGACTCTGTCTCAAAAAAAAAAAAAAAAAAGAATCACATAGTTGGATCTTGAAAATGCCTGCTCTATTAGTAGCATTCAGGAGTTTACCATATGCTAGAAGATCTCAGGATCTTCACAGCTCCTGTCATCTAGCCCAGCCTTTCTAGTTTACATTTAACTCTTATCTCTCAGGTGTAAATGGTTCTATGATTCTGAGATTCTTTGGTGCTCCAGTGCCTCCTGTTTCCCTGGCAGGGGTGTGTAGGAAGGCATGGATGGGGCCAGACGTAGTGACTCACTCATGCCTGTAATCCCAGCATTTTGGGAGGCTGAGACCGGTGGATCACTTGAGGCCAACCTGATCAACATGATGAAACCCTGTCTCTACTAAAAATACAAAAAAACTATCAGGGCAGGTCTGGGTGCAGTGACTCACTTTGGGAGGCCAAGCACTTTAGGAGGCTGAGGTGGGCAAATCATGAGGTCAGGAGTTCGAGACCAGCCTGGCCAACATGGTGAAACCTGTCTCTACTAAAAATAGAAAAAATTAGCTGGGCATAGTGGCCGGCACCTGTAATCCCAGCTACTCGGGAGACTGAGGCAGGAGAATCTCTTGAGCCCTGGAGGCGGAGGTTGCAGTGAGCTGAGATCACACCGCTGCACTCCAGCCCAGGTGACAGAGTGAGACTCCGCCTCAAAAAGAAAAAAAATAAAATCAGCCACGCATCGCGGCACATGCCTGTAGTCCCAGCTACTTGGGAAGCTGAGGCAGGAGAATCACTTGAACCCGCGAGGTGGGGTTGCAGTGAGCTGAGATCATGCCACTGCACTCCAGCGTGGGTTACAGAGCAAGACTCTGTCTCAGGAAAAAAAAAAAAAAAGGTATGGACGGGTTTGGAGGGCTGGCTGCTGAGGGTGAGATTTGGCTGAGTACCTGTCTACCTTTCTTACTGGCCCCATCTGCTCCCCTCAGATCCTAGTGGCTTTGAGACACCTTCACTTCAAGAACATTGTCCACTGTGACTTGAAACCAGAAAACGTGTTGCTGGCATCAGCGGACCCATTTCCTCAGGTCAGTTATGTCCCCTCCTGATTTGGGGAAATCCAGGCAATGCTGATGGCCGGGGTGGGGGTGGGGAAGGGGATTATACTAATCAAGATGTGGGGGCCAGGCACAGTGGCTCTTGCCTGTAATCAGCATTTTGGGAGGCTGAGGCAGGAGGATCACTTGAGCCCAAGAGTTTGAGACCAGCCTGGGCAACAAAGCGAGACCTCATCTGTACAAAAAATGAAAAAAATTAGCCGGGAATGGTGGCGTGCACCTATAGTCCCAGCTGCTTAGGAGGCTGAGATGGGAGGATTGCCTGAGCCCAGGAGTTGGGTGGCTGCAGTGAGCTATGATCATGCCACTGCACTCCAGCCTGAGTGACAGAGTGAGACTCTTATCTCTTAAAAAAAAAAAAAAAAAAAAAGAAGACCGGGTGCGGTGGCTTCTGGGAGGCCGAGGCAGATGGATTATCTGAGGTCGGGAGTTCGAGACCAGCCTGACCAACATGGAGAAACCCCATCTCTACTAAAAATACAAAAAATTGGCCAGGCGACGTGGTGCATGCCTGTAATCCCAGCTACTCCGGAGGCTGAGGCAGGAGAATCGCTTGAACCCAGGAGGTGGAGATTGCGGTGAGCCGAGATCGTGCCATTGCACTCCAGCCTGGGCAACAAGAGCAAAACTCCATCTCAAAAAAAAAAAAAAAAAAAAAAAAAAAGTAGAAAGAGATGAAATTAATTTTAATAATATAGTTTATCCCAACATATAGCACTTTATTCAATATGTAGTCAACATAAAAATTATTAAGGCCAGGCGAGGTGGCTCATGCCTATAATCCCAGCACTTTGGGAGGCCAAGATGGGAGGATGGCTTGAGCCCAGGAGTTCGAGTCTGCGTCCACAGTGAGCTATAATTGTGCCACTGTACTCCAGCTGGGGTGACAGTACAAGACCCTGTCTCTTAAAAAAGAAACAAAGCTCAGTGAAATATTCTGCTTGTTTTTCATACTATGTCTTCAAAATCTGGTGTGTAACAGTTGGGGAAATAGATTGACATACCCAGGTTATTCCAAACATATTTAAAAGTTTTCTGGTCGGGCGCAGTGGCTCATGCCTGCGCCCGACCTTTGGGAGGCTGAGGTGGGCAGATCACTTGAGGTCAGGAGTTGGAGACCAGCCTGGCTAACATGGTGAAACCCTGTCTCTACTAAAAATACAAAAATTAGCCGGGCATGGTGGCAGGCACCTGTAATCCCAGCTACCCGGGAGGCTGAGGCAGGAGAATTGCTTGAACCCAGGAGGTAGAGGTTGCAGTGAGCTGAGATCACACCACTGCAGTCCAGCCTGGGCGACAGAGCAAGACTTGGTCTAAAAAAAAATAATAAAATAAATAAAAATTTTGAAAAAAGATCCAGCCGGGTGCAGTGGCTCACACCTGTAATCCCCGCACTTTGGGAGGCCAAGGCAGGCGGATTATGAGGTCAGGAGATCAAGACCATCCTGGCTAACAGGGTGAAACCCCATCTCTACTAAAATACAAAAAAATTAGCCGGGCATGGTGGTGCGCACCTGTAGTCCCAGCTACTGGGAGAATGGTGTGAACCCAGGAGGCGGAGCTTGCAATGAGCTGAGATCGCGCCACTGCACTCCAGCCTGGGCGACAGAGTGAGACTTCATCTCAAAAAAAAAGAACTCTGTCTCAAAAAAAAAAAAAAAAACTCCATAGGAAAGGGTAGATCTTGGAAAAGGGAAATATCTATAAGATCTGTAGAGGCCGGGCGTGGTGGCTCAAGCCTGTAATCCCAGCACTTTGGGAGGCTGAGACGGGTGGATCATGAGGTCAGGAGATCGAGACCATCCTGGCTAACACGGTGAAACCCTGTCTCTACTAAAAAAATACAAAAAACTAGCCGGGCGTGGTGGCAGGCACCTGTAGTCCCAGCTACTCGGGAGGCTGAGGTGAGACAATGGCGTAAACCCGGGAGGCGGAGCTTGCAGCTCATTGAGATCCGGCCACTGCACTCCAGCCTGGGCGACAGAGCGAGACTCTATCTCAAAAAAAAAAAAAAAAAAAGATCTGTAGAAAGGGCAGAGGACCTTAGGAAAGGGTGGCTGTCACATAGAGATTCAGCTCAAGGGTTGGCATGTGACTGGTTTCAAAGGTGACAGAGGCTTTGGGCTTCAGGGATTTGGGGCTCTATCCTGCAGGCAACAGTGAGCCGAGGAAGGGTTTTGAACAGGGAAGGGACAATACATGAACAGAGCGGGGAACCGAGGCTGAGACTGGTAGGCAGCAGAGCAAGACCTTGAACCCAGGTCTTGCTGGCTCTAAAGCCTGTCCACGACCTTAGACTGCAGCCATTAACAATGAGGGAAAGGGGCCAGGCGTGGTGGCTCATACCTGTAATCCCAGCACTTTGGGAGGCCAAGGCGGGTGGAACACCTGAGGTCAGGAATTGGGGACCAGCTTAGCTGATATGGCAAAACGTCTTCTCTACTAAAAATATAAAAATTGGCCAAGCGTGGTGGTAGGTTCCTGTGATCCCAGCTATTTGGGAGGCTGAGGCAGGAGAATTGCTTGAACCCGGGAGGCAGAGGTTGCAGTGAGCCAAGATCACACTACTGCACTCCAGCCTGGGCAACAGAGCGAGACTCCATCTCAAAACAATAAATAAATAAAACAATGAAGGAAAGGTAGGCATACACCGTACTGTCTTCCGGCTACCGCAGTCAGCACCCGCTCCTACCTAATCCCCAGGAAAGCCTGAGAGGAGGCTGCTATCCACAGCCTCTCAGTACAGATGACAAAATCAAGGCCTGGAGAAATTAGGTCCTTGACCTGAGATCACCGAGGCTCATTCTGTGCTAGACGCTGCTCCTAACAGGTTGCATATATATTTCTCTTTCAATCTAAATAAGCACCCTTTAAGGTAGGGACTATTAAGATCTCCATTATGTTTCATGTTTGTTTGTTTTTTGAGACGGAGTCGCTCTCTCTCACCCAGGCTGGAGTGCAGTGGCATGATCTCGGCTCACTGTAACCTCCACCTCCCAGGTTCAGGCGATTCTTCTACCCCAGCCTCCCAGGTAGCTGGGACCACAGGTGTCTGCCACTACGCCTGGCTAATTTTTGTATTTTTAATAGAGACGGGGTTTCACTATGTTGGCCAGGCAGGTCTCGAACTCCTGACCTCAAATGATCCATCTTCCTTGGCCTCCCAAAGTGCTGGGATTGCAGGCATGAGCCACCACGCCCCAGTCATGTATATTTTAAGGCTATTAAAAAAAAAAAAAGATCTGCATTATTCAAAACAGCAAACCATTGGAGGTAGCAGAGGTATAGCAGCAGCTAGCATTTATTGTGCACCAACTGCATGCCAAATATCGTCCTGTGGGCTTTGGATGGTTTAACTCACTAACCATCATGGCAGTCCTCTGAGATAGGCGCTCTTCTCATATTCTTCCTATAGATGGGGAAACTGAGGCACGGAGCGGGAAAGTCACTTGCCCAGAGTTGCTCAGCTAGTGAGCCTAGGAGCCTGGATTCAAACCAGCATTCAGCTTTCTCTGGAATACCATGGGGGGTGGTGTGGTGGGGATGCTAGGGCAGGTGCAGCTCCATCACCCGATAGAACCTCCGCCCCTTGCCCTCTGCAGGTGAAGCTGTGTGACTTTGGCTTTGCGCGCATCATCGGCGAGAAGTCGTTCCGTCGCTCAGTGGTGGGCACGCCGGCCTACCTGGCGCCCGAGGTACTGCTCAACCAGGGCTACAACCGCTCGCTGGACATGTGGTCGGTGGGCGTGATCATGTACGTCAGCCTCAGCGGCACATTCCCTTTCAACGAGGACGAGGACATCAATGACCAAATCCAGAACGCTGCCTTCATGTACCCGGCCAGCCCCTGGAGCCACATCTCAGCTGGAGGTGCCTGGGGCCCGCCTACCCCTTGGGTGGGTGGGTTGTGGGGCTGGGGCTGGAGGAGTAGGCGGGGCCACGAGAGGGGGTGGACCCGGAAGCAGCCTGGCACCTTGTGGGTGGAGCCTAGTGGTGGGGCGGGCCTACTGGAGGGGCGTGGCCACAGGAGGAGCCGTCCTGTAAACAGTGGGCTGGGACCCAGGCCTAGACTAGGTTACTTGGGCTGGAAACGAAGTGCCCTAAAACCGCTAAGGAGGACACTTGGAGCCTTAGGGGGCTGAGTGAGACTTGGCTTGTCTAGGGTGGGACCAGGAGAGGGACTGGACTTGAGGGTGGCAAAGGGCTGGGGTGACCAGGAGAAGGGGCTGAGCCTCTCAAAGCATTGGCTGGGACCTGGAACCTTTGGATTTATGACCCCAAAAGGGTAAGCCTTGCAAAAAGGAGGCACCAGTGGGTAGGGTTGAGGAACAAGGGCCTGTCTACTTTGCTGAGTACTGGGGCCATGACTTGGGTGAAGATGGGCCTGAAGCCTGGAGTGAGTCCAGTGACCGAGGGGGCCAGTCTAGGGTTGTGGCCTTGGAGGGTTTCTGAAGAGGTCCAGTAACAGGGCAGACCCTGAGGCCTAGAAGCTGGGAGGGGATGGGAGCGGGGAGGAGAAGGGAGCCAGGACTGAGGCAGACATTGCGATCTCTGCATTCCTAGGCTTTGGTGTTGTGGCTGGGCCTGATGAGGTGGCACCGGGCCTGGTGACTTGAACCTGCTTGGGAATGGGTCTGTAACTTTCCCTGCTTGGAAAAGTTAAGTCCTAAGGCCTGGAGCTTTGAGGCTGAGTGTGGGATGGCATGTTTAGAAGGCCAGAGGCAAGGCTAAGATACTGGGGTGTGTCAGAAGCCAGGAGAACAAGGGACATGTCTTGGAGTCAGGGAGCTCAGGAAGACAGATGGAGTATGGGAAGGGGCGGATCATTCATTCGTTTATTTATAACCATTTATTCAACAAGTACATTCATGTATTTATAACCCTTGATTCAACATGTTGAGTGCCTACGATGTGCCAGGCATTGACTGTTGGCAGCTCTGGGAATACTGTGATGACTTGGACAGGAGGGGTCAGGTGCGGGGGAGCTCCTTGAGTGGTCTGTGAAGAGTGGAAGGGGGAAGAGCCCTCTCTGGGGGGTGTGACTTCATGGAGCAGGTGGGGCAGGGTGATGCGGAGGTTGCTCAGTGCAGGACAAGACAAGGTCTTGGTGGTGGTCTAAGAGTACAGGCCCTAAGCAGTGAGAATGTGGATGGACTTGAGTCCTGGAATAATATTGGGGGTGCTCAATACTGGCTTTTTTTGTTTTTTTTAGACGGAGTCTTGCTCTCTCGCCCAGGCTGGAGTGCAGTGGTGTGATCTTGGCTCACTGTAACCTCCGCCTCCTGGGTTCAAGGGATTCTCCTGCCTCAATCTCCCAAGTAACTGGGATTACAGGCACACACCACCTGCCTGGCTGATTTTTTGTATTTTTAGTAGAGATGTGGTTTTGCCGCGTGAGCCAGGCTGGTCTTGAGCTCCTGACCTCAAGTTATTTGTCCGCCTCAGCCTCCCAAAGTGCCGGGATTGCAGGCAGAAGCCATCACACCCAGCCAACATTGTCTTTTCAGACCCACTCAGAAGTCCCTGAGTAAAAGTGCATCGAGTGTGCACAAGTGAATTTAATTGTGGTTGCACCTGTGTGAGGATCACAGCATCCCGTGGGTGTTGACAGGAGCAGGGTGCCTGTGTGCACCAGGCCTCTCCTCGGATGGGTTCACACAGTGAAGCCTTGTCCTTCAAGGCTTCCCATCAAGGAGAGAGCCTCAGATGAGTGCTGGCTTGTCTTGAAGCTTGACATTTGCTAGTCCTCTTTTTCACAATGAACAGGCCTTAGTCTCTGAGGCTTCTGCAGGCAATGGTGACTAACTACCATCTGATGACCTTTTTTTTTTTTTGAGACGGAGTTTCGCTCTTGTCACCCAGGCTGGAGTGCAGTGGCACGATCTTGGCTCACTGCAACCTCTGCCTCCTGAGTTCAAGCGATTCTTCTGCCTCAGCCTCCCGAGTAGCTGGGACTACAGGCATGTACTACCATGCCCGGTTAAATTTTTGTATTTTTAGTAGAGACGGGGTTTCTCCGTATTGGCCAGGCTTGTCTCGAACTCCTGACCTCAGGTGATCCACCCGCCTCGGCCTCCCAAAGTGCTGGGATTACAGGTATGAGCCACCGCGCCCAGCCTGATGACATAGATGCTCCCTGATTTACACTGGCATTAGGTAAACCTGATAAACCCATTGTAAATTAAAAATATCATAAGTTGGTCAGGCGCAGTGGCTGAGGGCCATAATCCCTTGGGAGATCAAGGTAGGCAGATTGCTTGAGCCCAGGAGTTCAAGACCAGCTGGGGCAATGTGTCTCTACAAAAAATACAAAAATTAGCCGACTACAGTGACAGATGCTTGTAGTCCCAGCTACTCGGGAGGCTAAGGCAGGATCATCAATTAAGCTGGGGATGTAGAGGCTTCAGTGAGCATTGATCATGCCACTGCACTTCAACTTGGATAACAATGAGACCCTGTCTCAAAAAAAAAAAAAAAAAAAAAAAGGAAATATTGTAAGTTGAAAATCCATTTAGGCCGGGCGCAGTGGCTCTTGCCTGTAATCCCAACAATTTGGGAGGCCAAGGCAGGCAGATTGCTTGAGGTCAGGAGTTCGAAACCAGCCTGGCCAATATGGGCGAACCCTGTCTCTACTAAAAGTACAAAAAGTTAGCTGGGCATAGTGACACACATCTGTATTCCTAGCTACTCAGGAGGCTGAGGCAGGAGAATCGCATGAACCCGGGAGGCGGAGGTTGCAGTGAGCCAAGATCATGCCACTGCACTCCAGCCTGGGCGACAGAGGGAGACTCCGTCTCAATAAATAAATAAATAAATACATACATAAATAATAAAAAGAATAGTACACATGTAATCGTACCTGTGTATGACAAAAAGAAAAAAAAAGGTGACATAGGGGAATGGGGGAATTGAAGTAGAGAACAGGTAAAGAGGGAGCTGGTGTGAACATGCGTGGGCAGGAGGAGACAAATTTGTAATGAGGAAATGGGTGGGTGGGTGATTGACACAGGTGAGGCTTCTGAACCACCTGCGCTAGTGCAGAAGGAAGGTGTCGATGGCAGGCAGGTAGGCTAGGGCGTGCCTATTAGAGGAGGAGTGACCCTCGACCTGTAGGGCTTGACCTGTTTCTCTTTCCTATGCAGCCATTGACCTCATCAACAACCTGCTGCAGGTGAAGATGCGCAAACGCTACAGCGTGGACAAATCTCTCAGTCACTCCTGGTTACAGGTGATGCAGTGGGCAGGGCTGGCCCATTGGCTGGGTTGGAGGAAGGGGTGGGACTAGATCACTTATTGGCTAGGCAGGTAGTGACGGATGTAGGTTTCCTTGGGTCTGGAATGTGACTAGTCCTCCCATTGGCAGGAAGAGGGGGTGAAGCTAAATGTCTGCTGGCTGGATGGGTTGCAGGGGGTGTGGCTTCACCTTCATTGGTACCCAGCTCTCAGTGGCAAAGCAGATGGCCTCCAGGCACTGCTCCAGTACAGACCCCAAGCTAACCCCAGTTCTGTTGGGCCCAGGAGTACCAGACGTGGCTGGACCTCCGAGAGCTGGAGGGGAAGATGGGAGAGCGATACATCACGCATGAGAGTGACGACGCGCGCTGGGAGCAGTTTGTGGCAGAGCATCCGCTGCCTGGGTCTGGGCTGCCTGTGGACAGGGATCTCGGTGGGGCCCATCCACCACAGGACCACGACATGCAGGGGCTGGCGGAGCGCATCAGTGTTCTCTGAGGTCCTGTGCCCTCGTCCAGCTGCTGCCCTCCACAGCAGTTCTTCACAGGATCCCAGCAATGAACTGTTCTAGGGCAAGTGGCTTCCTGCCCAAACTGGATGGGACACGTGGGGAGTGGGGTGGGGGGAGTTATTTCCGAGGCCCCTCTCTGTTTCCCCAGCAATTAAAATGGACTCATCTCTGGCCCCATGGCCTTGGTCTCAGCACACAGCACTCTTGACTCATTAGTCTGTTGTACCAAGATGGAGTTCATCTGGAAAGAGGACTGCCTGAAAAAGAGGAAGGATGGAGGGGGTGGGGAGAGAGGACTGATGGGAGAGGAGTCTTGGAAGGACGACGACCTGGGGTAGAAAATAAAGAGGAGGATTGCCAGGAGAGAAGAAGAGAAGGGAGAGAGAGGAGTAATGGAGGAGGAGTTGGAAACTGGGGAGAGATGAAAGGAATGTGACTGGAGGGTAGAGAACTTGAAGAAAGTAATCTCATGGTTTGTGATGACTGATTTTTTATTTGGTGGTGGTACTACTAATTACAACTATTAACAATTCAGGCTGGGCGCGGTGGCTCACGCCTGTAATTCCAGCTCTTTAGGAGGCTGAGGCAGGCAGATCCCTTAGATCTCAGGAGTTTGAGACCAGCCTGACCATCATGGCGAAACTCCCTTTCTACAAAAAGTTCAAAAATTAGCTAGGTGTGGTAGCTTGCACCTGTGGTCCCAGCTACTTGGGAGGTTGAGGCTGAAGGATCGCTTGACCCCAGGAAGCAGAGATTGCAGTGAGCCAAGATCACACCACTGCACTCTAGCCTGGGCAAGAGAGTGAGACCCTGTCTCAAAAATAAAATAAATAAAATGCAGTTAGCCCAAGTCTGATCCATACTAGAAAACTGATATGCAACATTTAGTATTTTATTTTATATTGATGTGATGACTTCTCTATATACGAAATATATAGAGAAGTATATATTAATTCATTTGTCTCACTGAGCTGGGTGATGCTGGGGACACAGTGGTGACTGAGACAGGGTCTCACTCTCTGCCCTTCATTGGGTTCGCCATCCAGTGGAGAGACTTATCTGCCCCATGGACAGTGATGACCCAGAATGGGAAGGGCTGGACTGGGGGAGTTTGGGAGGCTTGGGCAGCCTAGAATGAGCTCGGGGTCAGAGAGGGTGGGTAGTCGGAGGGGACCTCTTAAGCTTCATCTTGGCGTTGAAAGACTGAAGGCAGAGGGAACGAACTGGAGGGAACACGTATCCACCTCTCTCTACCTTTGACTCCAGCCCTCTAGCTCCCCAATTCTCCAATAACACCCTAACACATGGTCCTCCACCTTCCACAGCTGAAGGCGAACGATCCGAACATGCACCTGAACAAGTTTTCTTCAGACTTGCAGCACGCTCTGACTTACGTGCTGCAAAGACCTACCTGAAAGCTGGGCATGGTGGCAGGTGACTGTATTCCCAGCTGCTTAAGAGGCTGAGGTGGGAGGATCGCTGGAGTCTAGGAGTTCGAGTCCAGTTTGGGCAACAGAGCCTAAAAAAAAAACCAGGAAAACAGGAAAGAATTTAGCAGCCAATTTAGGCTAATACTGGGAGCTTACTCTGGGATTTTCCAATTTTATTTATATCAACTTGTCCATCTGATGGTTCCAGAGCTGCAACTTTTTTTTTTTTCTGAGGCAGGGTCCCTGTTGCCCAGGCTGGAGTGCAGTGGCATGATCACAGCTCACTGCAGCCTTGACCTCCTGGGCTCAAGTGATCCTCCTGCCTCAGCCTCCTGAGTAGCTGGAACTACAGGCACATGCCACCATGCCTGGCTAATTTTTTTGTAGAGGTTTTACCATGTTGCCCAGGCTGGTCTCCAGTTCCTGAGCTTAAGCGAGCTGCCTGCCTCAGCCTCCCAAAGTGTTGGGATTACATACATGAGCCACTGCGCCTGGCTGAGCTGCAGCTCTTTGATTTGAAAATGCTAAATGAGCCTCAGTAAATCAAGGTATCCAAATGAGCAGGATACCTCTGAGGCATAGTTGCTAAGACTATTGGGGAAAGGCTCTTAGACTCCATCCCCAATGCCTATCCCTCTATTTAGTCTAAGGTCTGGAAGTGTAGGCAACATAGAGGTGAATCCATCTCCGTGACAGACCCAGGCTAGAAAATGGATGGAAAAGACTATCAGACCTGATCTGCTGCTGTGTTGGCCACTAGTTAACATCCAGAGACCAGAAATGAGAGACATGATTCAAAAACTTTGAAATTCCTCAATTATAGAATTCCAGGAGATAGCGCACATCATGAGGATGCCATGAAAGATAAAATCAAGGCCGTGCACGGTGGCTCATGCCTGTAATCTCAGCACTTTGGGTGCTGAGGTGGGTGGATCATCTGAGGTCGGGAGTTTGAGACCAGCCTGACTAACATGGAGAAATCCCATCTCTACTGAAAATACAAAATTAGCCAGGCATGGTGGCACATGCCTGTATTACCAGCTATTTGGGAGGTTGAGGCAGGAGAATCACTTGAACCCGGGAGGCTGAGGTTGTGGTGAGCCGAGATCGTGCCGTTGCACTCCAGCCTGGGCAACAAGAGTGAAATTCTGTCTCAAAAAACAAAACAAAACAAAACAAAAACAAATCCACACAATGAAAACTTAGGGGCCTACAACTTAAATCATTAGAGACAAAAAGTTTATCCTATTAGGACCACTGGAACCACAAAATCTAATTTTGTTTGTTAGAGACAGGGTCTTGCTCTATCACCCCGGCTTCCATACAGTGGTATGATCATAGTTCACTGCAGCCTCAAACTACTGGGTTCAAGCCATCCTCCCCCTCAGCCACTTGAGTAGCCGGGACTACAGGTATGAGCCACCACACCTGGCTAATTTTTTGTTTTTTACGTAGTTTTAAATTTTGTATTATTTTTTGAGATGGAATCTTGCTCTGTTGCCCAGGCCAAAGTGCAGTGGCATGATCACAGCTCACTGCAGCCTCAACCTCCTGGGCTCAAGTGATCTTCCCACCTCAGCCTCCCGAGTAGCTGAGACTACAGGCACGTGCCACCACGCCTGGCTAAGTTTTGTATTTTTAGTAGAGAAAGGGTTTTGCCATGTTGGCCAGGCTGGTCTCGAACTCCTGACCTCAAGTGATCTGCCTGCCTTGGCCTCCCGAAGTGCTGGGATTACAGGCATGAACCACTGTGCCCAGGCATGTTTTTTGTTATAGAGATGGGGTCTCACTATGTTGCCCAGGCTGGTATTGAACTCCTGGTGTTAAGAGATCCTCCTGCCTCCACCTCTCAAAGTGCTGGGATTACAGGTGTGGGCCACTGCACCTGGCCTCAAAACCTAATCTTGATAGAGACACTGGTATATACTGTAAAGAAAAGGGACATTGGACTTGACACTATTTAGCTTTGAAATGCAAAAGGAATTTGAGTCTAAGATTCAGTCTTCCAGTGACTCACTTCCAGCCAACTTTCTCCTCTGTGTCTATAAGCATTCCTTAACCTTCAGGGGGAAATGACCATCAACCCCCTTAATGAGCATCCTGCCAGGGTTTTTGTAGACACAGGGGCCACACACTCTGCCATAAACGTATTAGTCCCCACTCCCTACCTCAGTACACAACAATAATGGTAATGAGACCACAATTAGCCCCATGGTTTATGCCTGTCCAAGCCACTCTTAGGCTTGTTGGGCCCTCTACTACCCAGCAAAGTTTCTTACTCAGATTACTCCAATAATCCCTTTAGAAAGGGATATTCTATCAATGTAGAACAATAATATTTCTTTTTTTTTTTTGAGATAGAGTCTCGCTCTGTCACCCAGGCTGGAGTGCAGTGGTGCGATCTCGGCTCGCTGCAACTTCTACCTCCCAGATTCAAGCCATTTGCCTGCCTAATCCTCCCAAGTAACTGGGATCACAGGTGCACACCATCACAACCAGCGAATTTTTGTATTTTTAGTAGAGGCGGGGTTTCACCATGTTGGACACGCTGGTCTCAAACTCCTGACCTCAAGTGATCCACCTGCCTTGGCCTCCGAAAGCGTTGGGATTACAGGTGTGAGCCACTGTGCCCAGCCAAAGCCACAGTATTTCACATTCACAAGAGGGCTTATGTCTCCCAGTCCCTAATTCTGCCCTTGTTCATCCAGTCCACTAACCTTCTCACCACTCCAACCACCCTCTTCCCGAAACATCTACCTCTCCCTTAGACCCACATATCCAAGATCTGTGACTTGCATTCCTGATTCTCTTTGAGCCCTCAACTCAACAAACAGGGTGCATCTGGGAGGCTAAACCTCTTAAGGTAGAAGTAGATCCTTTCTTTTTTAGAATTAAAAAAAATTTTTGTTTAAATAGAGACAAGATCTTGCTATGTCACCCAGGCTGGTCTTAAAGTCCTGGCCTCAAGCGATCCTCCCACCTCAGTCTCCCAAAGTGTTGAGATGACAGGTGTGAGCCACTGCACCTGGCTCCCTTTTTTTTTTTTTAACCAATTACCCCAAGTTGTGGAATAGAATTAGATCTTTTCATGCCCTTCTTGAAACTGCCTTAATGTGTTCTGACACCAGAGGCCCACTAGGGCCCCCAACCCATTATTCGGAGCCTCCTACTATCCACTTCCATCCCCTACAACACTCCTGTCTGCCAAGAATCCCAATGATAACACCTGTAATTTGGGAGGCTGAGGTGGGCAGATCACCTGAGGTCAGGAGTTCTAGACAAGCCTGGCCAACATGGTGAAACCCTGACTCTACTAAAAACAAATTAAAAAATTAGTGTGGCATGGTGGCAGATACCTGTAATCCCAGCTACTCAGGAGGCTAAGGTAGAAGAATCCCTTGAACCCGAGAAGCAGAAGTTGCAGTGAGTCGAGATCACGCCACTGCACTCCACTCCAGCCTGGGTGACAGAGCGAGACTCTGTCTCAAAAAAAAAAAAAAAAAAAAAAATCCCAATAAGAGTCCCAATGTTAAAGGATACCAGCAAGTCCAACACCTCAAGGCTGTAAATAAAATAGTCACACTGTAGTTCCTGCTATTTCCAATCCAAACACTACACTGGCCTCTATTCTAGAGCAGCCAACACTACCCACTTGACTGTACTAACATACCCTCTGCCTTCTTTCACACACCTGATGATCCACAGCCCCGTTTCCCTTTCCCCTGGAAAGTCAACAGTAAACATACATAGACTGCCATGCCCCAGTGGTTCGTTGAAACCCCTAGTTACTTTTTTTCCGATCCTGAATGCTAATTTGAAGGATTTGGTTTTCTCCTATAATTCCATTCTAATCCCATGCATAGATGATATCCTGTCTGGTCGGTTCATTCCAGCAGCTCACGCACTCACTCACACTCCACACGTGCCCCAAGTTTCTGCAGTTATACAGGAAGTAGGAAAAACAAATAAAAATCTGCCCCAAGCCCTTGCTCATAAAGGACAGGCTCATGTCAGTAATCCCAGCACTTTGGGAGGCCAAGGTGGGAGGATCGCTTGAGCCCAGGAGTTCGAGACTAGCCTGGGTAACATAGGGAGACCCCCATCTCTACAAAAATAAAAAATAAAAAACTTAGCTGAGTGTGGTGATGCACACTTCTAGTCCCAGCTACTTGGGAGGCTGAGGTGGGAGGATGGCTTCAGCCTGACAGGTTGAGGCTGCAGTGAGCTGAGACTGCACCACAGCACTGCACCTGGGCAACAGAGCAAGACCCTGTCTCAAAAATAAAAAAATAATGAGTGTCTGGGACAAATTATAACTATGTAATTAATAAGTACAAGATTTAGGGCATGACCTTGCCCTTGAAGGCAAAACCTTATCCACACAGCATGCATCTATACCATTATTTATTTTGTTTTGTCCAAGACTAAAAGGCAACTCCAATGGTTTCTGGGCTGGTCATGGGTTGAATTTTGTCTCTCTAGTACCTCAGAATATGACCCTACTTGGAAATAGGGTCATTGCAGATGTAATCAATTAAAAGGAGGTCATACTGGAGTAGGGTGGGCCCCTAATGCAACATGACTGGTGTCTTTTTTTTGTTGTTTTTTGAGATGGAGTTTTGCTCTTGTTGCCCAGGCTGGAGTGCGGTGGCACGATCTCGGCTCACTACAAATCCCGGGTTCAAGCGATTCTCCTGCCTCAGCCTCCCAAGTAGCTGGATTACAGGCATATGCCACCACACCGGCTAATTTTGTATTTTTAGTAGAGACGGGATTTCTCCATGTTGGTCAGGCTGGTCTCAAACTCCCGACCTCAGGTGATCCACTCGCCTTGGCCTCCCAAAGTGCTGGGATTATAGGTGTGAGCCACCGCACCTGGCCAACTGGTGTCTTTATAAGAAGGTGGCCATGTAAGACATAGGGAGAAGCATGTGATGATGAAGGCAGAGCTTAGAATGACGCAGCCACAAGCCAAAGAATGTTAGAGATTGCCATGAGCCACCAGAAGCTGGGAAGAGGCAAGGAAGGATTGCCTGGGGAATTGGGGAATTGGAGCACCCTAACATGTCTTTGTTTTTTTTTTTTTTGAGACAGGATCTTGTTCTTTCACTCAGGCTGGAGTGTAGTAGCACAATCATAGCTCACTGCAGCCTCAAACTCCCAGGCTCAAACAATCCTCTTGCTTCAGCCTCCCTACTAGCTGGAACTATAGGCATGCACTACCACACCTGGCTAAGTTTTTTCCTTTCTTTTCCTTTCTTTTCTTTTTTTTTTTTTGTAGAGATGTGTTGCTCAGGCTGGTCTCAAAGTCCTGGCCTCCAGCGATCCTCCCCTCTCGGCCTCCCAAAGCTTTGGGATTACAGGTGTGAGCCCCTGTGCCTGGCCCAGCCTCTGCTTCTATATTTACATATTTCTCCGACTCTAACGATCCTGCCTCCATCTTATAAGGAACCCTGTGATGATATTGGATCCACCAGAATAATCCAAGATAAATCTCCCTATCTCAAGATTCTTAATCACAAAAAGTTCCTTTTTCCATAAAAGGTGCTATATTCCCAGGTTCCAAGGATAAAGATGTAGGCATCTTTGGGGGGCCATTACTCTTCCTACCAGAGCACACATCAATAATCTTCTTATGAAATAATCACTCAAAGACTCACAAGGATTCTACTCCTATTGGGCCCTTGAGGACTCTAATCTATTACAATCGACATTCTCAGATATTATCAAGGACTAAGTACACACATGCTTGTCACTAACAGGTGCAAGCTGCCTTCCCTCCAAATACTCCACCACAGCCTCTTCATAATTTCCAAACAGGGAATTTAGTCCTCCGGAAAAGACATCGCAGGAAGACTAACCTTGAACCCAGATGGGATGGACCTTACACTATTGTCCTGCCTTGGGTTCATATCTCAGAGATGAAGAGATATAAGACCTGTGCTGAATGGGAATCCACTCCCATTAGAGACCTCAGAGGGAGGCTCACTCAAGAGCCCTGGAAGCGGACGAGGCTGCAACTGTAGACAGGTCTCCCAAGAACCTTGGGTCAAGAAGGTGACATCATGAGACAGCTTCCTCCCAGAATCAGAAACTCCAGGATTCCCTCCCATACACACTATTTTAGAGACAGGATCTCAGCATGTTGCCCAGGTTGCCCTTGAACTCATGAGCTCACACAATCCTCCTGCCTCTGTCTCCTGGGTACTACAGGTGCATGTCACAGAGCCTGGCTACGAGTCTCCATTTTAATACCCACTCTGGTCCTCCCGTGCCTGCTTCTCATCTTGTGACTTGCCTTTCATTTGTGTTCTCTCTCTTTTATTTTATTTTATTTAGATAGAGCCTCCCTCTGTTGCCCAGGCTGGAGTGCAGTGGCATGATCTCAGCTCACTGCAACCTCCGCCTCCCAGTTTCAAGCAATTCTCCTGCCTCAGCCTCCCAAGTAGCTGGGATTACAGGCATGCACCACCACACCCAGCTAATTTTTTGTATTTTCAGTAGAGACGGGGTTTCGCCATGTTGGCCAGGCTGGTCTTGAACTCCTGACCTCAAATGATCCACCTGCCTCTGCCTGCCAAAGTGCTGGGATTACAGGCATGAGCCACTGCATCCAGCCTCGTTTGGATTCTCTTTAACTGATCTTTGATTACATGCCTCTCAGATCACAATTCTCCTGCTTTAACTTCTGTCTCTTCCCAAAGGACACATCTCGCCTGCCTATTCTACCTTCCAGCCTGCAAGATCCACAATGCCCCTGGCTTGCTTTTGCAGAAGTGTTTACTCAGTCTTACAACTGCAATTAGGATTGTCAATTTCATTCCCTTTCCCAACACAAATCACTTCTCCCAGGGCCCCATCCCCTTCACTCACATCACCAAAGCCTTTGGATGGAGCACCGTGCCCCACACGCCTTCCTCAAAGGCCTCTCCCAACGCACCACTCGATTTTCATGGGAACCTCTTCCTATCGCTACTGTCTACAAATCAAGGTCTATGAGCTTCTGCAACTTAATTAACAGCCCCTTCATGGGACTCAGTCTCTGTAATCACACTTTTTTTTTTTTTTTTTTTTTTGAGACAGAGTCTCGCTCTGTCACCCAGGCTGGAGTGCAGTGGCCGGATCTCAGTGAGCTGCAAGCTCCGCCTCCTGGGTTTATGCCATTCTCCTGCCTCAGCCTCCCGAGTAGCTGGGGCTACAGGCACCCGCCACCTCGCCCGGCTATTTTTTTGTATTTTTTAGTAGAGACGGGGTTTCACCGTGTTAGCCAGGATGGTCTCGATCTCCTGACCTCGTGATCTGCCCGTCTCGGCCTCCCGAAGTGCTGGGATTACAGGCTTGAGCCACCGCGCCCGGCCTTTTTTTTTTTTTTTTTTTTTTTTTTTTTTTAAAGATTGGGTCTTGCTCTCTCATCCAGGCTGGAGTGCAATGGTGCAATCATGGCTTACTGCAGCCTCAGCCTCCCAGGCTCAAGTGATCCTCCTGCCTCAGCCTCCTGAGTAGCTCAGACTACAGGTACATGCCACTATATCCAATTTGTGTGCCATGTTTGGAAGCAACTGTTGCTTGTTGATTCTCCAGAAATCTTTCTCTCTCTCTCTCTCTTTTTTTTTTTTTTGAGACGGGGGCCCTCTGTCACCTAGGCTGGAGTGCAGTGGTACGATCTCGGCTCACTGCAACCTCCACCTCCTGGGTTCAAACGATTCTCCTGCCTCTGCCTCCTGTGTAGCTGGGATTACAGGTGTGTGCAATCACGCCTGGCTAATTTTTGTATTTTTAGTACGGATGGGGTTTTGCCATGTTGGCCAGGCTAATCTTGAACTCCTGACCTCAGGTGATCCGCCCACCTCGGCCTCCCAAAGTGCTGGGATTACAGAGGTAAGCCACCGCGCCTGGCTGATTCTCCAGAAATCTTTTGGCATCGTCATTAATAAAAGCATCAAGAAGTCAAAAAGGAAATCTTCAGAATTGCTACAGCTCTTTGGACTCCAGTAACCAAGGATGTCTCTTCACCTCCTTCTTGGAATCCTCCCACCGTCTGCTGCTCTCTGGTCTCACACCTTCATTTTTTTTCTCTCTTATTCTCTTTTTAGTTATCTTCCTAGGAATATCTATCTTCAAATGCCTGGTGACCAGAATCCTAAATCAGCTCCAGATTCAACATTGTACTTGGCAAATGACTCAACTGATCTTGTACATACAGCAGGGATGGAAAACTAATACTGATGTCATTCCCCAGACACTTATCAATCCTTGATTGTCTCCCTATTGTTGGAAAATTAGGGCAGTGTAAGAGAACCCCCGCTTTTTTTTGAGACAGAGTCTGGCTGTATCTCCCAGGCTGGAGTGTATTGGTATGATCTCGGCTCACTGCAACCTCCACCTCCTGGGTTCAAGCGATTCTCTCGCTTCAGCCTCCCCAGTAGCTGGGATTACAGGCGCCCATCACCATGCCTGGCTAATTTTTGTATTTTTAGTAGAGATGGGGTTTCACCATGTTGCCCAGGCTGGTCTTGAACTCCTGATCTCAGGTGATCCACCTGCCTTGGCCTCCAATGTGCTGGGATTACAGGCGTGAGCCACCACGCCTGTCCCGTGATTTTTTTTTTTTTTTTTTGAGACAAGATCTCACTGTCGCCCAGGCTGGATTGCAGTGATGTGATCATGGCTCTCTGAAACCTCTGCCCTCCCAGGCTCAAGTGATCCTCCTGCCTCAGCTTCCCAAGTAGCTAGGGTTACAGGCGTGCACCACCACACCCGGATAATTTTCTATTTTGAACAAGAGGAAGACTGAATAAAGGTTGTCTCTACCAAATTTTAAGACATTTTCCCCCCCCGAAACTTACTAGATTAGTTTTTAAACGTATTTATCAAGCCCTTCTGTGGCTGTTGATGCATGGAAGTCATTGCTCCAAGTACCTGATACATTTCATTTAATCCTCAGGACAACTCTATGACGCAGCCAGTATTATGATCCCGTGATCAGATGAAGAAACGGTGGCACAGAGAGGTTAAGCTTTCCAAGGTCACACAGTTGTAAAGTGACAGATCTGTGACTCACCCCGAGGAAGTCTGGCTCCCGGAGACTTTGCTGTCTGTCGCCACTATCAATTTCTCTCCATCTCACCACCAGACGGTCAATTCGTGCACGCGGAATCATAAAAGAGGGAATTTCTCCTATGATCTTCTGGGCCTTGGCTTTTAGGGAGCCAAGGTCTGTCTGAGAGATGAGTGTGAATATTAGAACTAGGTCTTGGAAGTTGGTAGAGGCAGGCTCGGCGTAGTGACACAGGTTGGCCGCCTGAGGGTGCCCCAGTCCTGCTCGCGGAGCCTGGAGACAGCGGGAAGCCTTGGAAACGAATGTCAGGCTCAGACTCCTAGGACCAGAGAACGTTGAGAATAGAGCATCATAGAAGGCTGAGAACAAAGCCCCTTAGAACGTAGAACAAAGGCCCCTGGGATGGAAGAACGATGAGCACACAACCTCCTAGCACCTGGGAGACAAAAGCTGCTTAGACTCTCTTCTGGTCAAAGCATAGAATCTTCCACCCAGGGTCTTATAATTCCAGAATTTAGAATGCAATGGATCTCAGACTCTTAGCAGCAAGACCGGCTACGTATTTGGCCTAGTGCAAAGTGAAAATAAGGGGCCCCATGCTCAAAAACTAAAAATTTCAAGACAGCAATTGCAGAACATTCAACCAAGCGCAAAGACCCTTCTAAGCGGATTCCAAGCCGGTGAAGCCGGCCCTACGTAGAAACAATTTTATCCGAGGACGTCCGTCTGGTTTTACAGCTGAGTGTCTGGGAAGGCTTCTTGGAAGAGGAGGCGAAGTCAGGGCTCGACCCCCTAACCCTTTTCTCCCCCTGCGCAGCCTCAGAAGCTGAAGGCTGGGTGGGGTGGAGGGGTAGGAGCAGCTGCCAAACTGTCACGTGGACCCATTCCCTATTTATAGATCACCCTTCCCCTCGCGCCGGACAGTCCAATGGTAGCCAGAGCTCGCCTGCAAAAGGGTGGAACCTGCTGCAGCCCGGCCAGACACAGACCAATGGCATTGAAGCATGGGCGGGCTTGTTTCATTGTGACGCGTAGAGGGGCGAGGCCAGGGCCCCGAGGCAGTTGCTCGGAGGGGGCGTGGCGAGCGGAGTGAGTAGGCAGTTGCGAGCATGCGTCGTGTTGGGCGGTGCGGTTGCACGGCCGAGCGTCTTCGTCCGGGAGGTTATCCGCCAATAGGCGGCAGTTGCTCGGTCGCTGGGGGCGTGGCCATGCAGATAAGGCGCGGGTGGGCGGTCCAATGGGCGGGCGCCTATGCAGATGAGACGGTGACAGCCCGGCCAGCGGGCGGGCAGGCTGCTGGGGCGGGGAGGTGGGACCGGGAGAGGGGTGGCCGCGGGGCCCGGCCGGGCTGGGGCGGGGGGCCGCAGCCATGATCCGGGCCTTCTCGTTCCCGGTGAGCCCTGAGCGGGGTCGGCTGCGGGGCTGGCTGGAGGGTAGCCTGGCCGGGCTCTGCGAGTTACACTGGCTCCGGGAGAGGCAGGAGTACCGCGTGCAGCAGGCGCTGCGGCTGGCCCAGCCCGGAATGGGGGGCGCCGAGGCCGAGGACGAGGAGGACGCTGATGAGGATGAAGATGCGGCGGCGGCGCGCCGGGCCGCAGCAGCCCTGGAGGAGCAGCTGGTAAGGGGCCGCCTGTCCATCCGTCCCTCCACCCCCGTCTGTGTCTGTCTGCCTCAGTTGGATGCTCAGACACCCGGTGGGGGGGGGGGGTTGAGGACCCAGGTAGGCAGGGAGTGAGAAAGGACAGGGGGTGGGGCTGGAGACCCCGGAGTTCCGGCGGCGGGCCGGACCTGGCCTCCCCGCCCCCAAATCGGGGGAGGGGAAACTGCATCGCCCCCACTGGGGCCTCGTGAGAAACAGGCCCCATCCGTTACACCCCTTCCCCAAAGAAAATCCTTCTGGGCACCAAGTATGTGTCAAACCTGGGACCGGGTACTTTGCAGGCGTTGTCTTCTTGCAGCTTGGGAAACGGGATGATAGTCCCCATTTAACATAGAGAGAAATTGAGGCTCAGAGAGAGCAAGCGACTCACCCAAGGTCACACAGCCAGGCTCCAAATATGCCCTTCTCTGGGCCCCGCCACCAGGGCTCCATCTTCCCTAAGTCCTGGTGTGCTTGGAGATCTCTGGAGGGGGCGGGGTGGGAGGAGGGGAATCTGAGGGCCTCCAGAGGGAGGGACCACTGCTGAGAGAAAGCTCACAGTCCCTGAGGACCCCCCACTGGGCTCTTGACCGTTTGATGACGCTTCCCCTGCTTCCTACCTGGCCCCAGCTCTCCTTGACCCAATGGGAGGCAGGTCGAGGCAGCGCCTGGGGGAGACTTCTGGACTCTGGGTGTTCTCATGGTGGAAGATGGACAGAGGTCTCCGGAATGACTTGAGGAGGCCCCATGCCTCTCCCCTGTCTGTGTCATTCCTTGAGTCTCCCGACCTCATGCCGGGGTTCTGTCACTCTCTCCGTCCTGCCACATCCCTGTGACTTTGTGTCTGCTTCTCTTGTTTCATCCTGTCTCTCTGTCTCTGTGATCTCTGTGTCCCTCTGCCTCTGTCTCCTTGGCCTTCCCTTCCTGCCTGTCTGCACCGCGCTCTCTTCTTCTTGCCCGACGTCCCAGGCTCAGTCTCTCTTCCCCTCCCCCCAGCCCGCACACCCTGGCTCCACCGCAGATCCCCATCCCCAAGCCTGTGTGTGGCCAGAGCTTCCCGTTTCGGGAAACCTGAGCCGAGGTGGCAGTGGAGGGGGCTCTCCCCACCGCTGACCTCGACTGCCCTCTCCCCAGATGGGGACTGGGGAGGAAGACTGAAGCCAGACTCCCGGGGCTGCACGCCCGGCCCCTCCCCCTCTTAGGAGTGGGACCCCCCCTGCACATTCTTTTCTGGAAACAGAAACAGCTGTGGGAGGCCCCACCCCCTCCCAAAGTTAGAGACGGATTGTGGGGGCCTTCGCTAGCTCCCCCCACCCCAAGCTGGCTCGGCTTGGAAGGCGCTTTCCATCCTGACAAGGAGAAAGCGAGGCATGAGGATGGGGTAGCTGTGGGTAGCTGTGTCCTCTCCCGCTCTGCCCTTGGTCTCTCCCCTTTTCACCCTTCACCTTCCCCATCTCTGCCCTTCAGTCTCCCTCTCCTCGGTCCCTCTGTCCCTTCCTCCCCCTCAGCCCTCTGTCCTCCCGGCATGAGATGGTAGTGGAGAGGCCTGTCCCCCCCACCCCCCAGTCTCTAGGCAAAGCTTGTCCCAGCATCAGGGAGGAGGCGGTGGCAGGCGGGGGGAGTAGGAGGAGCAGAGAAGCGCTAAATATAAACTTCTGTAGTGCTGGGGGTTCCTGGGTCCCTCTGAAGAGCGGGTGAGGGCTTCCTCTGATCCCCCAGCCCTTGCCTTATGACTTACCCCCCACCCCCAGCCCCTGCCAGGAATACACTTCCTTCAAGGCAAGAAAGACTGAAGCCAGACTTGATTTCTTTCTAATAGGAATGATGGGAATACCAGGTAAAGATCAGGGGTGTTGCAGAGAAGAGAGGCAGGAATCCTGGGTGAGGACAGGGGCTCCCTGGGTCCTGCTGGCTCTCAAGAAGGAAAAAGGTCCCTTTCAGCATGAAGAATTTAAGTCAGACTTGCGGAAGGACTTCCTAATAGAGATAAATGGGCATTGGATACCATTGAGGGGCATGTGAGGGGAGAAACAAGGTAAGGGAAGTTTGGGCAAAGGGGTCTCCAGGGGTCCTAACCAAACTCTTATTAAGCCTGCAGAGAAAGGATGAGGGGCACTGTGGGGAGGCAGGGAGCCAGACTCAGGCCAAGGACTTTCTAATCTTTTAAAGATTCATCCTTTTGCAACTGGAAGGAAAGAGGCCAGACTTGCAAATAGAGGGGTGTAGACTTGGAATATTTTTTGGGGGGTGCCTAGGTGCTGGAGAGGATGAGGCATCTCCTGTCTGTCTCCTTAATTTCTGCTCTTCCTTGTAATGGAAGAACCGGAATTAGACTTAGCAGAACTTACCAAAAAGTCCATCCTTTCACGTTTATTTATGTATTTGTAAATGATATATTTATTTATTCATTTATTTTTAGAGACAAAGTCTCTCAGGCTGAAGTGCAGTGGCACAATCATAGCTCACTGCAGCCTCTAACTCCTGGCCTCAAGCAATCCTCCTGCCTCAGCCTCCCAAGAAGCTAGGACTACAGGTGCATGCCACCACACTTGGCTAATTTTTTTTTTTTTTTTTTAAGATATGAGGTCTTGCTATGTTGTTCAGGCTGGTCTCCAACTCCTGAGCTCAAGCAATCCTCCTGCCTCAGCCTCTCACAGTACTAGGATTGCAGGTGTGAGCTACTGTACCTGGCCTTTATTTATTAATTGAGACAGAATCTTGCTGTGTCACCCAGGCTGGAGTGCAATGGCATGATCTCAGCTCACTGCAACGTCCACCTCTTAGGTTCAAGTGATTCTCGGCTCACTGCAACCTCTACCTCCTGGATTCAAGCAATTCTCCTGCCTCAACCTCCCAAGGAGCTGGAATTACAGACATGCACCATCACCCCTGGCTAATTTTTGTATTTTTAGTAGAGATGGGTTTTCACCATGTTGGCCAGGCTGGTCTTGAATTCCTGGCCTCAAGTGATCCTGCCGCCTTGGCCTCCCAAAGTTGTTGGGATTACAGGCATGAGCCACTGTGCCCGACTCCTACATTTATTTTTAATTAAACAATGGAAACATTTTCTATTTTCCTTGTAAGATATTCATAGCTTTCCTGTAATCATACAAACTGGCATTTATTATGTGTCAAAAGAAACTCATTTAATCCTCACAATAACCTCCAGGAGATGGTGTCCTATGATGCCCAGTTATAGATAAGGAAACTGAAGCCCAGAGAGGTAAAGCCACCCACCCAAGGTCACACAGCTGGGGAGCAGCAGAGCTTAATGTGATGCCAAGTCATGCCTCTTTAAACATTTCCTTCTACCATCCAGTCCCCCCATTCCTCCCTGCAGCCCCTAAATCCAACCTTTCCTCTGAGGTCACCATCATTGTCACCTTACTGTCACCTCCCAGACCTCTTCCAACATATCTCCTAACAGAAACTGTTTAGATACCCAAAAACATGGAGCTTTTGTCAAAGCTTTGCATTTTACAAATTCTAGTTTCTTGGGTGAGGTCCCAGAGACTATGCCAGTCAAAGTGTGGCCCCCTGGCTGGCAGTACCACATCACAAGGAACTTGTTAGCCATATAACTACTTGGGCCTGACTGCAGGCTGAAATCGAAAGCTCTGGGAATGGGACTCAGTCATTTGGGTTTTCACAAGCCCTCCAGGTAATTCTGAGTCACTCCTATATATATTCTGCACTTTTCTCTTTCTGCTCAATGCTATATCTTGGTAATGATTCTATATAGAAATTTGACTCATTCCATTTTAACAGCTGTATAGTATTCCATTGTATCCATTCATTCATTCATCTAATAGCTCTTTTTAAAAAATAGACAGCTGAGTGCAGTGGCTCATGCCTGTAATCCCAGCGCTTTAAGAGACCAAGGCGGGAGGACTGCTTGAGCCCAGGAGTTTGAGACAAGCCTGTGCAACACAGGGAGACCTTGTCTCTACAAAAAAATACAAAAACTAGCGGGGCGGGGTGGCACTCACCTGTAGTCCCAGCTACTTGGGAGGCTGAGGTAGTAGGATCACCTGAGCCCAGGAGGTGAAGTTTGCAGTGAGCCGTGATTGTGCCACTGCAGTCCAGCCTGGTGAGACAGTGAGATCTTGTCTCAAAAATAAAATAAAAAATACCGGGCACAGTGGCTCACGCATGTAATCCCAGCACTTTGGGAGGCTGAAGTGGGCGGATGACTTGTGGTCAGGAGTTCGAGACCAACCTAGCCAACATGATGAAACCCTGTCTCTACTAAAAATACAAAAATTAGCCAAGTGAGGTGGGACATGCTTGTAATCCCAGTTACTTGGGAGGCTGAGGCAAAAAAAAAATCACTTGAACCTGGGAGGTGGAGGCTGCACCACTGCACTCCAGCCTGGGTGGCAGAGCTAGATTCCATCTCAAAAATAAATAAACAAATAAATAAATAAATTTCATATATATACACACACACACACACACACATATATATATTTATGTATGTATGTGGGGAGAGAGAGACTGGGTCTCACTATGTCGCCTAGGCTGGTCTCGAACTCTTGGCCTCAAGCGATCCTCCCACCTTTGGCACTCCCAGAGTGCTGAAATGACAGGCATAAGCCACCACACCCAGCCCATTAAATATTTCCTGAGCACCCACTCTGTGCCAGGCACAGTTCTAGGCACTGGGTGGGTATACACCTGTGAGCAAAACAGACAGAAATCTCTGCATTCCTAGGGCTGACATTCTAGTCAGAGATTCAACAAACAAATGACACCGTGATGTTTAATTTTACTTTATTTTAATTGTTTTTGGAGACGAAGTCTCACTGTTGCCCAGGCTGGAGTGCAGTGGTGTGATCTCGGCTCACTGCAACCTCCGCCTCCCTGGTTCAAGCAATTCTCCTGCTTCAGCCTCCTGGGTAGCTGGGATTACAGGCGTACACCACCACACCCGGCTATTTTTTGTATTTTTAGTAGAGACGGGTTTTCACCATGTTGGTCAGGCTGGTCTTGAACTCCTGACCTCAAGCGATCCTCCCTGCCTGCCTCGGCCTCCCAATGTGCTGGGATTACAGGCGTGAGCCACCAAGCCTGGCCCAATGTATAATTTTAAATCAAGAGGTCATTACTGATATGTAGAAAAAACCCGAAAAGCGGGGCAACAGGGTGCACAATGACAGGGGAGCTATTTTGGAAAGGTGTCAGAGAAGAGATCAGGTCACCAAAGATCTGAATGAAGCAAGGAAGGTACGTGGGGGAAACATTCTCCCAAGGTAGGAGCATATGTGGTATGTTCGAGGGACGGTGGCGAGGCCAGGCGTGGCTAGAAGGGAGTGAGTATGCCAGTGATTTGTGGGGGACATGACATGGGGGACACATGGGCGGTCCGACAGATTTTTTTTAGCTACTTCCTGATGCCGCACAATTCAGCTGCTTTTTTGAGTTCCGCTCAAAGATGACTTCACTGTGAGCGTCTCAACATGCCCAGGGCAGGAGCCCAAAGTAGAACGATTTGTTGACCTTCCTGGAATAAACAGGCCCAGATGGGGGCTTCTGTTCTCGGGGGAGGGGAGAGGCTGGGCCCTGGAGAGACTGGGCTTGGGGGGGGTGGGTTGTGGCTGCCAGGGAGCCGGCCAGTCTTTCTGCCCTAAATAGGCAGGGTTGGGTGCCTGCCCTCCTAAACCCTCCTCCCTACTTCCCTCCCTCCTGCCGTCCAGACAAGCCGCTTTTGTCTGAGGGTCAACCGTCAGCCTGAGGCTGCCTGCTGCTACCCAGCCTCACTCAGGCCCGTGTGAGATTTCTTCTGCCTCTGACCCTCTCTTTTCTAAAATGAGCTTAAGTCCTAATGTCCTGGAGACCCCATTCGTGTTGTTGCTTCAGCCCTTACGCCACCTCTTGTCACGGTCACTCCCCTAAAAGGGTTTTCACCTTCATTAATTCACATCTGATGAGAAGTGCTCCTTTCCTGCAGCAAGAAGCACCCAGGGTAGACTAACGGAAATTTCTTTTCCTTTTCTTCTTTTTTTTTTTTTAAACAGAGTCTTACTCTGTTGCCTAGGCTGGAGTGCAATGGCGCAATCTCAGCTCACTGCAACCTCTGCCTTCCGTGTTCAAGCAATCCTCCCGTCTCAGCCTCTCAAGTAGCTGGGACTACAGGTGCAAACCACCATGCCCCGCTAGTTTTTGTATTTTTAGTGGAGACGAGGTTTCACCATATTGGCCAGTCTGGTTCCAACTCCAGATTTCATGTGATCCGCCCGCCTCAGCCTCCCAAAGTGGTGGGATTACAGGCCTGAGCCACTGTGCCCGTCCTGACTCCTGGAAATTTCTTATGGCGATGAGGAACGGTAGACCCACTGGAGCTTCCTGGTGGGAGTGGACCAAAGGCAGGAGGAGGATGTGGTCTCTGCGGCAAAGGAACGTGCTGGGGATGGCTGCTGCAGTACCAGTAGGGCTAGACTCACAGGACTGTCTAGGAGGCTTGGGAGGTTCTTTCTGAAGGGAAAGCAAAGAGGTATATGAGTCGTGGTCAGCCTGTTTCATCCATATTGGGGAAAGAGGCAATCTGCAGCAGGAGGGACTTAAGGAAGACTCACAAAAGGACCTTCTGTTGGTGATAAGGGGCAATGGGTGTAGCTGAAAAGAAAGGTCAAAGACAGGGAGAGGCTGGGCGAAGTGGCTCACGCTTGTAATCCTGGCACTTTGGGAGGCCAAGGTGGGTGGATCACCTGAGATCAGGAGTTGAAGACCAGCCTGGGCAACATGGCGGTGAAACCCCGCCTATACTGAAAACACAAAAATTATCTGGGCATGGTGGTGGGTGCCTGTAATCCCAGCTACTCAGGAGGCTGAAGTGGGAGGATTGGTTGATGCCAGGAGGTAGAGGCTGTGGTGAGCTGGGATCATGCCACTGCCCTCCAGCCTGGGCGACAGAGTGAGACCCTGTCTCAAAATAAATAAATAAGTAAACAAACAAACAAAGTAAAAAAAGAAAAACTTGGAGAAGAAGACAGACCTATGACTAAGGGATCTGGGGGTCATGGACGCCACCTTTTAGTAGTAACCTGTCCTTACAACAATCCCTCAAGTTAGACTCAAGGAGGGACATTCTAATCGGGGTTGAGGGGTTCTGAGCACAGATTGGGGGGAGCAACTGGTAAAGAGGGGGCAAGAGATGGGGGTTTTCTGAGGCCTCATCACACCTAAGAGGGAATGAGATGGGGCTGCAGCATGAAGGACTGGAGTTAGACAGTCAGAAGGACTTTCTAATGGGGATGAAGGGACAGAGATCTTGAGGGGTTCCTGGGACTCAGATACTGCTTTTATCCTTTTGAAGCAAGAGCCTCATTGTCAAAGTGAAACTCTGCCCATAAGCTCATGGAATAGGGGACCAGTTGGCAGAGGACTGGGGGCCTTCTGACCATCCTTCTCTCCCTATACCTTCAGGAGGCCCTGCCTGGGCTCGTCTGGGACCTGGGCCAGCAGCTGGGAGACCTGAGCCTGGAGTCTGGGGGCCTGGAACAGGAGAGCGGGCGCAGCTCGGGTGAGCATGGATAGAGGGGTAGGGTCTGCCTGGGATGCCTCCGTGTTCCCTGTGTCCCTATTTCTCAGGCCCTCCATGTGTCTCCCCACGCCATCTCCTCCTTTCCCCAGCCCTGGTTTTCCCACCCAAACCCCCTGAAATTTCTCTCGGAAATTCAGGCTTCTATGAAGATCCCAGCTCTACAGGAGGTCCGGAGTCACCACCCTCAACCTTCTGTGGGGACAGTGGCTTCTCTGGATCCAGCTCGTACGGTCGCCTAGGTCCCTCTGAGCCCCGGGTTATCTATGCCAGCGAGAGGCCCAAGTCCCTAGGTAAGGTGGGTGAGGGTGGGGCCCTGGGACCAGGGAAAGGACAGTAAGAGTACGGTTGTGGGCACAGACTTCCAAATCGGGCCTGGATTCCAATTCCTGGTGCGACATTTCCTTTTCACGTGATTATGAGCAGGTCTCTTATTTCTGGGCCTCTGTTTTTCCATCTGTTAAAATGAAATATGGCTGGGTGCGGTGGCTCACACCTGTAATCCCAGCACTTTGGGAGGTGGGCGGATCACTTGAGGCCAGGAGATCAAGACCAGCCTGGCCAACATAGTGAAACCCCATCTATACAAAAATTAGCTGGGTGTGGTAGCGAACACTTGTAATTCCAGTTACTCGGGAGGCTGAGGTGGGAGGATCGCTTGAACCCAGGAGGTGGAGGTTGCAGTGAGCCAAGATTGCGCCACTGCCCTCCAGTCTGGGTGACAGAGCAAGACTCTGTCTCAAAATAAATAAATAAATAGGTTGGGCACACTGGCTCTTGCCTGTAATCCCAACACTTTGGGAGGCCAAAGCAGGTGGATTACCTGAGGTCAGGAGTTCGAGACCAACCTGACCAATATGGTAAAACCCTGTCTCTACTAAAACTATCAAAATTAGCTGGGCGTGGTGGCCTGTGCCTGTAGTCCCAGATACTCTGAAGGCTGAGACTGGAGAATTGCTTGAACCCGGAAGTGGAGGTTGCAGTGAGCCAAGATGGAGCCACCGCACTGTAGCCAGGGTGACAGAGTGAGACTCCGTCTCAAAAATATTATAAATAAATAAAAAAATAAATAAATAAAATGGGATAACAGTCCCTCAATAGCTAGGCATTGTGGCACATGCCTGTAGTCCCAGCTACTTGGGAGGCTGAGGCAGGAGAATTGCTAGAACCTGGGAGGCAGAGGTTGCAGTGAGCTGAGATGGTGTCACTGCACTCCAGCCTGGGTGACAGAGCAAGACTCTGCCTCAAAAAAATAAAAATAAAAAACCAAACACACACACACACACACACACACACAGTGCCCGCCCCAAGGGGATATTTTTGAATATTCATTGAGCCTCTGCTCTAAGGCATTGGACTTGGAACATGGCAGTCACTGGTAAACAGGAACTGCTGTCTTTCATTCATACAAGTAAGTTTTTGGGCCTCCACTATGTGCTATCTAGCAGTATCCAAGGAGCAATGAACAAAATGAACACTAATGAGCAAAACAGGCAAATCTCTGCCCTCAGGAAACTTCCAGCCTATAGGAGGAGTAAATAAAATACAGGATAAATGGCCGGGCGTGGTAGCTCACGCTTGTAATCCCAGCACTTTGGGAGGCCGAGGTGGGAGGATCACGAGGTCAGGAGATCCAGACCAGCCTGACCAACATGGTGAAACCCCGTCCCTACAAAAAGTACAAAAATTAGCTGGGCGTGGTGGTGGGCGCCTGTAATCCCAGCTACTCAGGAGGTTGAGGCAGGAGAATTGCTTGAACCCGGGCGGCAGAGGTTGCAGTGAGCCGAGATCATGCCACTGCACTCCAGCCTGGGTGACAAAGTGAGATTTTGTCTTAAAAAAAAAAAAAGAAAGGCCGGGTGCGGTGGCTCAAGCCTGTAATCTGAGCACTTTGGGAGGCCGAGACAGGCGGATCACCAGGTCAGGAGATCGAGACCATCCTGGCTAACCCGGTAAAACCCCGTCTCTACTAAAAATACAAAAAACTAGCCGGGCGAGGTGGCGGGCGCCTGTAGTCCCAGCTACTCGGGAGCCTGAGGCAGGAGAATGGTGTAAACCCGGGAGGTGGAGCTTGCAGTGAGCTGAGATCCGGCCACTGCACTCCAGCCTGGGCCACAGAGCGAGACTCCATCTCAAAAAAAAAAAAAAAAAAAAAAGGATAAATAAGCAAAATATCTAGGGTACGAGATAATGCCATGTGCTATGATAAGAAATAAGCCCGGGAAAGGGACTCAGAAGTGTACCTTTGAGTTTGGGGAAGGAAGTGCAATTTTAGAAAATATGACCGGGGAGGGCCTCACTGAGACTGTAACATTTGAGTTGTGCCCTGAACTAAGTGAGGGAGTGGACCTAACAGATATCCAGGAGGAAGGGCATTCCGGGAATCTGGAATCTGGAATGGGAAGCCCAAAGGCTCTGAGGCCAGAATGTGACTGGTGCGTAATTTCAGGAGGCCAGTGTGGCTGGAGTCCTATAAATAAGAGGAGAAGGGTCAGCCTGGTGGCTCATGTCTATAATCCCAGCACTTTAGGAGGCTGAGGCGGGAGGATTATTTGAGCCTGGGAGTTGGAGACCAGCCTGGGCAACACAGTGAGACCCTATTCCCCCAAAAATCAGCACGGCATGGTGGTGCGTTCTTGCAGTCCCAGCTGCTCAGGAAGGTAAGGGGGCAGGATCCCTTGAACCCAGGTGATGGAGACTGCAGTGAGCTATGATCGCGCCACTGCACTCCAGCCTGGGTGACAGAGCAAGCAAGAACCTGTCAAAAAAGAAAGAAAGGAAAGAGGAAGGAAGAAAGGAAGGAAGGATGGAGGGAGGGAGGGAAGGAGTGAAGGGAGGGAGGGAAGGAAGGAAGGAAGGAAGGAAGGAAGGAAGGAAAGAAAGAAAGAAAGGGTAAGATGTTGTGAGAGTTGGAGAGGCAGAGTCATTGTCAGGACAATTCACGCAGGGTCTTGTAGGACCCTGTAAAGATTTTATTATGAATTTTACAAGAAGGAAGGTGTGACAGCAGGGTTTTTTGCTGGATGGGGATGGAAGGGAGGGAGGCAACCCCCCCTTCCAGGCTGGATGGGAAATGGGAAAGGACTTTGAGAGCCCCTCCACTCTCTTCCTTTTTTTTTTTCTTTTGGCCTTCCTTCCCTAGGAGACGCCAGTCCCAGCGCTCCGGAGGTGGTAGGCGCACGGGCAGCAGTGCCGCGGTCCTTCTCAGCGCCCTACCCGACGGCAGGGGGGTCCGCCGGCCCGGAGGCCTGCTCCTCGGCGGAGCGGCGGGCCCGCGCCGGGCCCTTTCTGACGCCCAGCCCCCTGCACGCCGTGGCGATGCGCAGCCCGCGACCCTGCAGCCGCCCTCCCACCGACTCGCCCGACGCGGGGGGCGCGGGGCGGCCCCTGGACGGCTACATCTCGGCGCTCCTGCGCAGGCGCCGCCGCCGGGGGGCGGGCCAGCCCCGGACGAGTCCCGGGGGCGCGGACGGCGGCCCACGGCGCCAGAACAGCGTGCGTCAGCGGCCGCCCGATGCGTCTCCGCCCCCCGGCAGCGCGCGGCCCGCGCGGGAGCCCTCGGTGGAGCGCGTCGGGGGCCACCCCACGAGCCCTGCCCCCTTGAGCCGCGCCTGGGCGTCGTCGTGGGAGTCGGAGGCGGCACCTGAGCCGGCTGCGCCTCCCGCTGCCCCCTCGCCCCCCGACAGCCCGGCCGAGGGCCGCTTGGTGAAGGCGCAGTACATCCCGGGCGCCCAGGCGGCCACCCGAGGCCTCCCGGGTCGCGCCGCCCGCCGTAAACCGCCGCCACTGACCCGCGGCCGCAGCGTGGAGCAATCACCGCCCCGGGAGCGTCCCCGGGCCGCCGGCCGCCGTGGACGCATGACCGAGGCCTCGGGCCGCCGGGGCTCGCCCAGGGCCCGCAAGGCCTCGCGCTCCCAGTCCGAGACCAGCTTGCTGGGCCGCGCCTCCGCGGTCCCGTCGGGGCCCCCCAAGTACCCCACGGCGGAGCGGGAAGAGCCTCGGCCGCCACGGCCACGCCGCGGCCCAGCGCCCACGCTGGCGGCCCAGGCCGCAGGGTCCTGCCGTCGCTGGCGCTCCACTGCGGAGATCGACGCTGCTGATGGGCGCCGCGTGCGGCCTCCCCGAGCCCCAGCGGCGCGTGTTCCCGCCCCGGGCCCGTCCCCGTCAGCTCCCCAGCGTCGTCTGCTCTACGGCTGCGCGGGCAGCGACTCAGAGTGCTCGGCCGGGCGCCTGGGGCCCCTGGGACGCCGGGGGCCTGCGGGAGGCGTCGGCGGGGGTTACGGGGAGAGCGAATCGAGCGCCAGCGAGGGAGAGTCGCCTGCCTTCAGCTCTGCCTCCAGCGACTCAGACGGCAGCGGTGGCCTCGTGTGGCCGCAGCAGCTGGTGGCGGCCACTGCGGCCTCTGGGCCCGGGGGTGGAGCAGGTGCAGGGGCGCCCGCTGGCCCCGCCAAAGTCTTCGTGAAGATCAAGGCTTCCCACGCGCTCAAGAAAAAGATACTGCGTTTCCGTTCGGGTTCTCTCAAGGTCATGACTACAGTGTGAGTTTGGGGATTTGCTTGGGCTCCCCCTTCATGGCCTCTGCACCTCCACACTCTCAACCACTGACCCTTCCACATCTACCTTCCAAAGACCATCGTTTTCTCTGCTTCCAAAGACCCCCCTCACTCTCCCCACTGCTAGCAGTCTTGGTTGAAAAGGCTCCCCCACCACTAGCGAGAGGAATGGGGAGGAGCCCTGTTTGACCCAGTTCAGCTTCTAGCTTGGAAGCCCTTGGGCAAGACAGTTCCCCTTCTCTGGGCGTCACTTTTCTCATCTGTACAGTAAGTGTCCATGTATGCAAAAGGGGTAATTTGGTTTGAATTTCCCCGTTTTAGTTTAGAAGCCTAGTCTGTTTGTTCCCCTTTACCACTCTCTCTCTCATTCCTGATGAGCCCTCTCATTCCTCCTTTCCTTGCCCAGCTATGGCCCCCTCTCATTCACAAAGTGCCCTCTCCATGTCCCTAGACCCTTAAGATATCCCCTTGGCACCCTGGTCAGAGACTCTGTGTCTGACTCAGGTTGTTCCTGCAGAGTGCCCTGGGAAGGGAAGGAGCACTGATTTGGGGGTTTTGAGGGTCAAGTAGGGGTTGGCAACACCTGGAAAGAAGGACTCTTTCACCTCGATCCCTGGACAATTATGGAGGATTTGGAGGTAGAAGAGGGGAAGGAAGATGGTTTCTATCTCATACCCCCCACTCCCTGTGAGAGGGAATGGGGGAAGCCTGATGACCCTCAGCTGTTCCAATCTAGTATTTTTTTTTTCTTTTTAAAAATTACTGTATTTATTATGACGATGGTGACTCCCCAGTGCAAAGGGGGGCCAGATTCTGTGTGTTTCTCTAACCTCTTTGTAAATAAATGCACAGTGTTACATACGTGGTGGACTCTCATTGAATGATTAAGTGGGAGAAATGCTCTTTTTCCTTTGGACTAACATTTATTGAGCAACTTCTGTTTGCTGTGCATATGGCAGTTTCCAGGGAGGCCCCAGGGTGAATCTCAGCATCATCTTCCTACCATTGGCTATTTTACATCAAGGAATCTAACCTTTGATTGGGTTATGTTTGGTCATAAATATGATTTCAGGTGGGATATGACGGCTCATGCCTGTAATCCCAGCACTTTGGGAGCCGGAGGTAGGGGAATCACTTGAGCCCAGGAGTTCAAGACCAGCTTGGGCAATATGGTAAAACCCCATCTCTACAGAAAATACAAAAATTAGCCACGCATGGTAGGTCATTCCTGTAGTCCCAACTACTCAGGAGGCTGAGGTGGGAGAGTCACTTGAGACTGGGAGGCCTAGGCTGCAGTGAGCCATGATTGTGCCACTGCATGCCAGCCTGTATGACAAGCAAGATTCTCTCAAAAAACAAAAAATATAGTTTCCCAAAAATGGGAACACAATAGGAAACAGACAGTCCCTAAATCCCCTCTCTCACAGTCATCATAATCAGCAGTTCGATGTGCATCCTCCCATGTTTCTTTATGTGTTTGCATACATATATGAATCTAAATAACTATATAAATATATATGTATGAATATACATATAGTTATATATGTAATATATGTGTGAAATTGTATATTTACATAAATTGAACTATATGTATGCAGTGTTTATCACTTTGTGTGAAATCATCTGTGCCTGGAGATTTCTTTATGGGGAGGGTTTAAATTAAGGATTGAATTTCTTTGATAGTTATGGTACTAGTTAGGTTTTCTATTTTTTCTTGTGTCAGTTTTGCTAGGCCCTATTCATCTAAGAATTTGTCCATTTCATCTAAATCTACTTATTTTTTTCTTTTCTTTTTTGAGGTGGGGTCTTGCTCTATTACCCAGGCTGGAGAGCAGTGGTGTGATCGTGACTCACTGCAGCATCAACCCCTCAGGCTCAAACAATCCTCCCACTTCAGCCTCCTGAGTAGCTGGGACCACAGGTACTTACCACCCTGCCCAGCTATTTTCAAACTTTTTGTAGAGATGGGGTCTCCTTATGTTGCCCAGGCTGGTCTTGAACTCGTAGGCTGAAGTGATCCTCCTGCCTTGGCCTCCCAAAATCTTAGGATTACAGATGTGAGCCACCATGTCTGACTCATTTCATCTAAATTTAGGTAACATTATTCTAGGTGCATATAAATCTATTATGGCTAGGCGAAGTGGCTCACACCTGTAATCCCAGCATCCTGGGAGGCCAAGGCAGGTGAATCACCTGAGGTCAGGAGTTCGAGACCAGCCTGGCCAACATGGCAAAACCCTGTCTCTACTAAAAATACAAAAATTAACCGGGCATGGTGGCATGTGCCTATAGTCCCAGCTACTCGGAAGGCTGAGGCAGAAGAATCGCTTGAACCTGGGACGTGTAGGTTGTAGTGAGCTGGGATCGCAGCACTGCACTCCAGCCTGGGTGACAGAGTGAGACTCCATCTCAAAAAAAAGAAGAAGAAAAGAAAAAATAAATAAAATTACAAACTCCCCTGCTTCACCACCCCACCCAATCCCCTCATACCTCTGCTCAGTTTTTCCCTATAGTCATCACCTTTAGCAAACTGTAGAATGTATATATTACGGTACCACCACCACCACCCCCGCCCCCAGCTTCTCTCCATTATGGGGATTCTCATAATCTAACCCTATATTTCAGCTCTCCAATTATTTTGCTATTGTGAATCTTGCTACAGTAATATCCTTGTATTTGCCTCTTTGTGCATATCTGTGTGTATTTTTGTAGGACCCATTCCTAGAAATAGAGTTGCTTGGTCATTAACAGTATGCCCATGTAAGAACTTTTAATGGAAACTGCCACACTTCCTTCCATTAGCACTGCCCCCAACTGACATTTCTAACAGCAGTTTTTCAGATGTCTGTTTTCTACCCCTTCACCAAACGATAGATGCTATTGATCATTTTCATTTTGCAAATCTTATGGGGAGAAACTGTGTTCTGTTTTAGCACATTTCCTCCCTTTTCCTTGATGTAACACATAGTTTTATGTGCTTATTGGCTCTTGTATTTCCTCTTATGTGAATTTCTTTTTACTCTCCTTCCTTCCTTCCTTATTTTTTATTATTATTTTTGAGACAGGGTCCTGATCTGTCACCCAGACTGTAGTGCAGTGGTATAGCTCACTGCAGCCTCAAAATCCTGGGCTTTAGCAATCCTCCCACCTCAACCCCCGCAAGCAGCTGGGACTACAGGTGTGCACCACAATGCCTGGCTAATTTTCCCATTTTTTGTAGAGATGAACTCTCACTGTGTTGCCCAGGCTAGCCTTGAATTCTTGGCTTCAAGCAATCCTTGCACCTTGGCCACCCAAAGTGTTAGAATTTCAGGCATGAACCACTGTGCTCGTCCTGTTCTTTTGTTTGATATGTAAAATTATACTCAGTTCTTAGGTGGGTAAATGGAGGCTTAGAGAGGGGCCATTACTTGCCCTGGTCACATAGCAAGGGGAATCCAGGGCTAGGACCCAGCCCCCACCTGATTCCACAGTCAGAAGGATGGGTGTTTGTTGCTGCTTTGACATTTGAGTCTACATGGGTAGATCTACCTCCCTTTGAGCTCGGAAAGAGCAGGGACCAGGCCTGCTGCGTTCACCTGTATCTTCAGTGCCCAGCCAGGCACTGGGGTTAGAGCAGGGGACAAAACAGAAAGTAAACCCCTGCCCTACGGATCTTCTATGGTGGGGGTAGGGTAAGGGATAAACCTATGTTTTACTTAGAATAATAATGAATAAAAGTTATTTTTAAAAGTTTTCCAGGAAAAGCTATTGCTTGGCAGGCCCTTGGGAACCATTACTCCAACTTCATTCCATAAAACGGGCAACGGAAGTCAGAAAGGAGAAGAGACTTGTCTAGGACTACACAGGTCACTTAGTGGCTGAAATGGTTGAAGTAAATATGGATGGGCTTTTAAGATTTTAATGCTTACAAAAAATAACAGCTAACACTTATTTGAGCACTTATGGCGTGCTGGACTCTATTCCCACCACTTTACACACATTGACTCATTTAATCTTTTCCACCTGTATTAGTCTGTTTTCATGCTGCTGATAAAGGAATAACCTGAGACTGGGTAATTTATAAAGAAAAACAGACTTCATAGACTCACAGTTCCATGTGGCTGGCCAAGGGGGGCGGGCTCACAATCATGGTGGAAGGTGAAAGGCACGTCTCACGAGGTCAGGAATTCGAGACCAGCCTGGCCAATGTGGTGAAACCCCATCTCCACTAATAATTTAAAAATTAGCTGGGTGTGGTGGTGGGCACCTGTAATCTCAGCTACTTGGGAGGCTGAGGCAGGAGAATCACTTGAACCTGGGAGGCAGAGGTTGTAGTGAGCCGAAATCGTGCCACTGGACTGCAGCCTGGGTGACGAGCAAAACTCCATCTCAAAAACAAACAAATAAAAATGTATTTGAAGCTCATAGGTGGCAAAGCCAGGATTCACATTCAGGCAGACTATTTTCAGAGTTCATGGCCTTAGTGCCCTACATGGTCTATTTACTGGACCCATGATCTTAAAAAGGATACACCAGGAATGAGTCACAAAGAGGGAAGCTGGGGGCGGGGGTGGTGGTGGTGGTACCATAATATATACATTCTATAGTTTGCTAAAGGTGATGACTACAGGGAAAAACTGAGCAGAGATATGAGGGGATTGGGTGGGGTGGTGAAGCAGGGGAGTTTGTAATTTTATTTATTATTTTTTGAGATACGGTCTCACTTTGTCACCCAGGCTGGAGTGCAGTGGCATAACCATGGCTCACTACAACCTTGACCTCCTGGGTTAAAGGGATCCTTCTGCTTCAGCCTCCCAAGTAGCTTGGACTACAGGCACACACCACCGTGCATGACTAATTTTTAATTTTTTTGTAGAGACAGGATCTCGCCATGTTGCCCAGGCTGGTCTCCAACTCCTAGTCTCAAGCAATCCTCCTGCCTAAGCCTCCCAAAGTGTTGGGATTACAGGCATGAGCCAGTGTGCCCAGCCAAGGGAGTGTGTAATTTTAAGTAGAGTGATCAAGAATGGCCTAATTGAGAAGATAGTGGCTTACGCCTGTAATCCCAGCACTTTGGGAGGCCAAGGCAGGTAAATCACCTGAGGTCAGGAGTTTGAGACCACCCTGGCCAACATGGGGAAACTCCATCTCTACTAAAAATACAAAAGTTAGCCAGGTGTGGTGGCATGTGCCTGTTGTCCCAGCTACTCGGGAGGCTGAGGCAGGATAATTGCTTGTACCCAGGAGGCAGAGGTTGCAGTGAGCTGAGATCGTGCCATTGCACTCCAGCCTGGGTGACAGAGCAAGACTCTGTATTAAAAAAAAAAAAAAAAAAAAAAAAAAAAGAATGGTCTAATTGAGAAGATAACATTTGAACAGAGACCTGTTGACAAAACAGCAAGGAGGACCGGGCGCTGTGGCTCAAGCCTGTAATCCCAGCACTTTGGGAGGCTGAGACGGGCGGATCACGAGGTCAGGAGATCGAGACCATCCTGGCGAACACAGTGAAACCCCATCTCTACTAAAAAAATACAAAAAACTAGCCAGGCGAGGTGGTGGGTGCCTGTAGTCCCAGCTACTGGGGAGGCTGAGGCAGGAGAATGGCGTAAACTCGGGAGGCGGAGCTTGCAGCGAGCCGAGATCGCGCCACTGCACTCCAGCCTGGGCGACAGAGCGAGACTCCATCTCAAAAAAAAAAAAAAAAACCAGCAAGGAGGCCAGCTGGAGTGGGGAGGTGAAAAAGAGGGGAGGTAGGGACTGTCACATCGTGGGGGCTTCATGGGCCATGGTGGGGATTTTGGTTTTAACTTCCTGGCACCCATGGGAGAATTCTGAGCATAAAAAAGACTTAGTTTTTAAAGTTTTTTTTTTGGGGGGGCGGGGGAGGGTTAATAGCTGTATTGAAATATATTCACCTACCATAAAATTTACCCATGTAAAGTATACAATTCAATGGTTTTTAATATATTGAATATAAAAGACAGTCAGTATTTTAGTGGCCAGGCTTGGTGGCTCATGCCTGGAATCCCAGCACTTTGGGAGGCTGAGGTGGGCAGATCATTTGAGGTCAGGGGTTCAAGACCAGCCTGGCCAACATAGTGAAACCCCATCTCTACTAAAAATACAAAAAAAAATTAGCTGGGCGTGGTGGTGCATGCCTGTAATCTTAGCTACTAAGGAGGCTGAGGTGGGAGATTCGCTGGAACTCCGGAGGCAGAAGTTGCAGTGAGCCAAGATGGCGCCACTACACTTCAGTCTGGGAAACAGAACAGTACTCAGTCTCAAAAAAAGAAAACAAAAAGTATTTTAGTATATTCACAGAGTTATGCAAATATCACCACAATGAATTCTAAAACATTTCCATCACCACCTAAAGAAACCCTGCCCCACAGCTGCCATCCTCCAACCTTCCCAGCCCCTGGCATCCAGTAATCTACTTTTGCCTTCTATAGATTTGCTAGTTCTGGACATATCGTATAAATGGAATCATATAATATGTGACCTTTAGTGACTGGCTTCTTTCACTTAGCCCAAGTTGGAGAGTAGTGGTGCAATCACGGCTCCCTGCAGCCTCCACCTCCTGGGTTCAGGTGATCCTCCCACCTCAGCCTCCTGGGAAGCTGAGACTGCAGCTACATGCCACCACGCCTGGCTAATTTTTTGATATTTTTTGTAGAGAGAGAGTTTTGCCATGTTATCCAGGCTAGTCTTGAACTTCTGGGCTCAAGCAACTTGCCCGCCTCGGCCTCCCAAAGTGCTGGGGTGACAGGCGTGACCCACCGTGCCCAGCCAGCATACTATTTCCAACTTTCATCCATGTTGTAGCAGGTATTAGTACTTCATTTCCTTTTATTGACAAATGATTGATAGTCCATTGTCTGGAGAGACCACATTCCATTTGTCCATACATAAGTTGATGAACGTGTATTGTTTCCACTTTGGGCTATGATGAAAATTGCTTCTGTGAACATTTTTATATAAGATTTTGTATGTTTTTATTGCTCTTGGGTATACACCTAGGGGTGGAATTGCTGGGTCATATGTTAACTCTATGTTTAACCTTTTGAGGAACTGCCAAGTTTTTGTTTTGTTTTGTTTTTTTGACACAGAGTCTTGCTCTGTCACCCAAGCTGGAATGCCGTGGTGCAATCTTGGCTCACTGCAACCTTCACCTGCCAGGTTCAAGCAATTCTTCTGTCTCGGCCTCCTAAGTAGCTGGGATCACAGGCGTGCACCACCACGCTCGGCTAATTTTTGCATTTTTAGTAGAGACAGGGTTTCACTATGTTGCCCAGGCTGCTCTTGAACTACTGACCTCAAGTGATCTGCCCACCTCGGCCTCCTAAAGTGCTGGGATTACAGGCATGAGCCTCTGCACCCGGCCTGCCAGGTCGTTTCCTAAAGTGACTTCACCATTTTACATCTCCACCAGCATATGAGGGTTCAGATTGCTCCACATGCCCACTTGCTATTATATGGGGACAGTTTGAAACAGGGTCCTTTTGGCTGCTCTGCGGGAAACAGGCTGACAGGGAGAAGACAGGCGGTCAATGCAGAGGTCACTGTAATACTCCAAGCAGGAGGGAATGGTGTCTGGACCCAAGTGGGGACTGCGGAGGAAGTGAGAGGGATTGGATTCTGGAGTTGCTTCGAAGATAGAGCTAACAGGATGTCTTGCTGGGTGACTTGTGGAGTGTGAGAGAAGGAAGGGAGTCAAGGATGACCACAGCCCGAGTGCGGTGGCTCACAGTTCAAGACCAGCCTGAGCAACATAGCAAGACCCTGCCTCTAAAAGAAATAAAAAGTTAGGCCGGGCACAGTGGCTCACGCCTGTAATCCCAGCACTTTGGGAGGCCGAGGCGGGTGGATCACTTGAGGCCAAAGTTTGAGACCAGCCTGGCCATCATGATGAAATCCCGTCTCTATAAAAATACAAAAACGTAGCTGGGTTGGTGGTGCATGCCTGTAATCCCAGCTACTCAGGGGGCTGAGGCATGAGAATTGCTTGAGCTTGGGAGGCGGAGGTTGCAGTGAGACAAGATTGCGCCACTGTATACCAGCATGGATGACAAAGTGAGACTCTGAAAAAAAAAAAAAAGCCGTTTGTGGTTGTGCACGCCTGTAGCCCCAGTTACTGGGGAGGCTGAGGCAGGAGGATCACTTGAGCCCAGGAGTTCAGGCTGCAGTGAACTATGATTACACCACTGCACTCCAGCCTGGGCGACAGGCAAGACCCTGTTTCAAAACAACAACAAAAACTCAAAAGTTTATCATCACTTGAGATGGGTAAGCCTGAAGTAAGAGCGAATGTGGTCGATGGAATCAGCTCAGTATTGGATGCGTTGAGTTTGAGAGACCCTCTAAACGCCCAGGCGGTTGGGTATTGGATCCTGGAATTCTCTCTTGCCATTTGTTGATGATTTCTTGAATAAATAACCTCAGAACGGAATCCGAATCCAGGGCCTCAGTTTCCTCCTCCTCCAAAAAATGGGGACTGTAATGCCTTCAAGCGCTAAGTTGTCATGAGGCTGGGGCACAGGGCAGGGACTGAGATCATCTGCCGCGGTCTGCACCTCGGGAGAGGAACGGAGGCTGCGCTCGCAGCAGGCAGTGTCTGTCTGTCTGTCTCCCCCATCCCCCAGCTTCTGGCCGCCGTGGAGGAGCAGGAGGGAAGACTGGATCGTCACCCTGTCTTCCCCCGCTCTGAGCTGGGTTTCCTCCTCGGGGGCTGCCCAGGCCAGACTGCTGATGGAAACCAGCTGCGAGAGGCGCAGAGGCTCGGCACACGCCCAGGCCCCTCCTCGGCGCCGGCGGACCCCGATGGGGGGGCGGGGAGCGCCTTGGCTCTCCTCCCCTCTTCCGCAGCCGGGCCTGGGGCCCTGGCACGTCCGGCGCGCCTGATGCTTTCCAGATGTGGGCTTGATCTCTCTCCTCTATCTGGCCCCGTTGAGCCCACAAGGGGAGTGGGGAGGGGAGCTAGGATCCGAGACCAAATCTCTACCAGGGACTCGGGTCGGGGTCCCCTTCCCGCCCATCTGCCTTCCCTGTCCAGGCAGTGAAAGCCGAGTTAGGGTGGGCTGTCCGCAGTAAAGACGCTCCTCCCCACCTCCACCTCTTCCTAGGGCTCCCGCCTTCTCCAGGTCCAGAAAGAACCCCAAGCCCCATCCATCGGGACACGCCCCCGGGTACACCGAGGGACACGCCCCTTAGAAATCCCGCCCCGGACCCCTCCCCTTCGGTCGCGCCTCTGCAGGCCCCGCCTCCGTCGTCGGGTCCCCACTGGAAGGCGCCCTCTGTGCATCTCTTTGTCTCTCTGGCCGCCTCTGCCTCCATCTCTGTGTGTCTGTGTCTTCATCCCTGTCTCTGACTCTGCGTTTCGGCTTGGGTGTCTCTCTCCTACCCCCTGTCTCTCTGTGTCCTGTCTGTCTCTGCCTCTCGTGTCTCTCTCTCGGCAGCGCCCTCCCCGTCTCTGCCTCTCTGAGTCCCTAGCTCGCTACCTCTCTAAATCTGTGTCCCTATAGCCCCCTGTGTCTCTCTGACTCTCCCTGCATCTCCCTCCCCTGTCTGTGAATTTCTCTGCGTCCATTTCCTGTCCTCTCCCTCCGGTCCCTGGCTCCCTGCCGAGCTTCCTCTGGTCCCGAGTCTCCCCTTCATCTCCCGCCGGGCCCTCCTCCCTGTGGCCACCTCCTCCTGTGGTCTCGCGGGGCAGGGTGGGCGCCTGGGCGTGCTGCGCGCGCCCTCATGTGGCCGGCAGGGGCTGCGTGGGCGCGCTAGAAGGGGAGTGCTGGGGAGCGGGGGACGCTGGTGTTCGCGGTGACACCGGGAAATGGCGTGTGACACCTGGAGGCTGTGTGAGTGTGTACTGCCGGGAGACGGCGTGCGACATCTGGAGAGTGTGTGAGTGTGCACTGCCGTGATGGTGTGTGACTCCAGGAGATCTGTGTGTGTATACTGCTGTGAGATGGTGTGTGACGCCAGGACACTGTGTGAGGGTGTACTGCCGGGAGATGGTGTGCAATGGCAGGAAACTGTGTGAGTGTGTACTGCCGGGAGATGGCTTGCGACATCTGGAGAGTGTGCGAGTATGTACTGCTGCGATGGTGTGTGACTCCAGGAGATCTGTATGTACTGCTGTGAGATGGTGTGCGACTCTAGGAAACTGTGTGAGTGTGGACTGCTGTGAGATGCTGTGTGATGCCAGAACTAGGACACCATGAGTGTGTACTGCCGTGGTGTATTGGTGAGATGGTGTGTGGTGCTGGGAGTCTGTGTGTGACTGATTGATGTGAGATTATGTGCGACAAGGAGAGACTGAGTGGGACTGCATATGTCAGAGATGACATGTCGCTGACTGTGACACTGTAAAATTACTGGTGATGATGAGAGATTGTGGGTGACTGTGTGTGCTGATGAAAGGTTGTGTGTGATCGGGTGTGGGAGAGACACTCTTTGGGGCTCTGTATGGGACATTGAGAGACCATATGTGGGAGTGAGAGATTGTGTGTGACGGTGCGTGTGAGGGGGCAGTGTGTGTGGCTGTGTGCAACATGGTGAGCATATGGTGCTGTGTGTGTCACACAAGCAGATTCTGTGTGAGAGGGAGTGAGGCTGATGACTGGCGTACACTGAGAGGTGGTGTGGACAGGTGTCATGAGAGGCACACAGAAGGCCTCTCATGAGGTGGGACAGACGGAGTGAGCATCAGTCTTTGTCGGCCACACTGTGTATGGCTTATGAAAAAGTGCATGATCCGGGCACATTGCTGCAATCCTGGCACTTTTGGGGGGCTGAGGTGGGAGGATCCCTTGAGGCCAGGACTTTGAGACCAGCCTGGGCAACATAGGGAGACCCCTTCCCACGCTGTCTCTACCGAAATAAAAATAAAAGAAGTTCACCAGGTGTGGTTATGCACCTCTGTGGTCCCAGCTACTCGGAGGCTGAGGTGAGAGGATCGCTTGAGCCTGGGAGGTGGAGGCTGCAGTGAGCTAAGATCACGCCACTGCACTCCAGCCTGGGTGACAGAGAGAGAGAGACCCTGTCTCAAAAAACAAAACAAAACTGTGTGACTATGTGTGACACTGAGCTCGTGAGAGATGGCAGTGTTGTGACAGTGCGTGCGAGTGTGCGGCTGTGCAGGGCACTCGGAAGCGAGAGTGTGAGGGAGGCCTTGTGTGTAGAAGGCAAGAGATGATGGAGAGGCTGGAGTGAGTGTGTGAAACGCTGTGAGACTGTGTGGGACTCTGTGAGACACTGAGCCATCGTGGGTAGCTAGGTATGACACCAGGAGATGGGGTGCGTGTGTGTGACAGGGACGGACTGTGTATGAAGGGAATGTGTCAGATGCGTGTGACACCAGGAGACTGTGTGAGAATGTGTGTGGCCTTCCATGGGTGTCACTGGACAGGCAACTGGGTGTTACTATGAAATACTATAAAACAGTGTGTACTTGACAGGTTGCATGGGTAACTGCATGCCACAATGAGACACAGAAAGTGTGAGACTGGGACAGGGTGTGAAACTGAGAGAGAAGTTTAAATGGCATGCAAGGCCAGGCGCGGTGGCTCACACCTGTAATCCCAGCACTTTGGGAGGCCGAGGCGGGTGGATGACCTGAGGTCAGGAGTTTGAGACCAGCCTGGCCAACATTGTGAGACCCTGTCTCTACAAAAAGCAACAATTAGCCGGGAGTGGTGGCAGGCACCTGTAATCCCAGCTACTCAGGAGGCTGAGGCAGGAAAATGGCTTGGACCCAGGAGGCGGAGGTTGCAGTGAGCCAAGATCACGCCACTGCACTCCAGCCTGGGCAACAGAGTGAGACTCAGTATTAAAAAAAAAAAAAAAAAGCATGCAAATGTGTGTGACATTTGAAGACATTATATGTGACACTGTGGCAAACTGCTGGTACGTTTGGGGCTCTGATAATTTATCTGACTGTGTAGCCCCTGGGGCTGCCATTGTTGGTGGCTGTGTGTGGCATTTGGGGCGACCGTGTGAGGTTGTGTTGAGCAAGGTCATTCATGAGGTTGTGTGGTGCTACCATGTGACAGGGCAAGACAGTTTGTGTCTGTATGAGGGACAGTGAGCATGAGGCTGGGGGGTGACACTGAGGTGGCGAGTGTGGCTGAGTGAGAGGCTCTGTGGGACACACTGGAGAGGTTTGTGTGACTGTGGATTAAATGCAGCGAGGGCCAAGACCCACCTAGACAGACTGTCTTTTCTAGTGAGTGTGAGAGAGGCACAGAGTCCCACAAGAGGACAGCAGCGGCAGAGACACAGGGAGGGGGACAAAGACAGGACTGACAGGGAAGAGAGAGGGCCCAGAGAGGCAGCCCCAAGGCGGCGGGGACCGTGGCTCCGGGAGGAGGCGGGTCCGTAGGGGCTGCGCCCCAGGGGAGGGGGCGGGGCGGGCCGGAGGGACCCAGACGCTGCCTCCGAGCCTCTGTCACCGCCGCCAGCCCGGCCCAGAGCAGCAACAGGTAGGAAGCTCCGGTCCCGGCCCCACAGCTGGTCCCTTTGCCTGGTCCGTGGCCACCGTCTCTCCGCCTGCGAATGATTGAATGAACGAGTGAATGAGTGAGTGAATGAATTCTATGTCTTCATCAGCCTGTTTCTCGCTGTGTTCCTCTCTCCCACTTTCTAGTTCCATCTCTCCCCAACCCCTCCATCTCCCTCTCTTTCCTTCCCTTCTTGCCTCTGTCCCTCTATCTCCCCATCTCTGTCCCTTTATCCCCTTGTTGTCTCTCTGCTCTTTCCTCCATCCCCCCTTCCTCCATTTCCCCTTCTCTCTCCTTTCTCCCTCCCTCCATCTCCCCTATCCTCTCCCACACCACACCCCCTCCCTCCATCACCCCTATCCTCTCCCACCCCATCCGTCCATCTCCTCCATTCTCTCCCATCCCACACCGCCTCCCTCCATCTCTCCATCCTCTTCCACCCCACACCTCCTCCCTCCATCACCTCATCCTCTCCCACCCCACACCCTCTCCCTTCATGTCCCCATTCCCTCCCACCCCACACCCCCTTCCTCCAGCTCCCCTACTCTGTCCCCTCGGTCCCTTTGTCCCCTCGGTGCCAGTCGCCTTGTATCACCCTGTTCCTTGCTCCCCCCTTCATTTGTCCCTCTGTTTTCTCCTCCATCACTTCATTCCTTCCCCAATCTCTCCCTCTCTCTATTCCTCCCCGTCTCTTCATTTCTCCAGTGCCTCAGTCTCTCCCTCCATTACTTTGTCTCTGTCTCTGCGCGCCCCGTTGTCCCTCTGTCCATCCGATAGGCCTCTCCTCGGTTGGGCTCCCCCAACCCTCTCCCCTCGCTGCTAATGAGCAGAAGAGCCTTTGAGGTGGCCAGGGCTGGGGTGGGGGGGGCTCCCTGAGGGGGGCAGAGGGGGCAGCTGCTGCCAAGGCCCTAATGAGTCCCCCTCTGTGCCCCTCCCGCCGCGATCTTAATTCCCAGTTCTCCCTGGAGCCACCGCTAATTGGCCTGGGGAGGGGCCCCCCTCCTGGCTCTCGCTCTGCCCCCCGGGGGGTGAGGACACCTGGATTCTGATCCAGCACCTGTGGCCCTGTCCTTCTGTCTCAGCCTCCCATCTGTGCGCCCCTCCTTCCCTCCCTCGCCCCTCCCTGCTCTCTCCCCACCTGCCTTAGGTACCTCCATCCGTGCATCCCTGCATTGCTCCTCTTGTTCCTGTCCCCCTCATCTGTCCCTCCCTCCACCAGCTCCTGGCCACCCCATTCGCGCACCCTTCCACCCTTGCACCTGTTACCGGGTCCGTCCCCTCGCCCCCACCTCGGGACCCAGACGTATCCTAACCTACTCCCACAGCCTCAACTCCCGCGCGTCTTTTAACCCCTTCCCCGCCGCAACCATGTCCAACAACATGGCCAAGATTGCCGAGGCCCGCAAGACGGTGGAACAGCTGAAGCTGGAGGTGAACATCGACCGCATGAAGGTGCTGGGTCGGGGTGGGGAGCAGGGCGGGGATTCTGGGCCTGCGGTCTGTCCCGGGCTGTGTCGGCCCGGAGCCATAGTGCAAGGATGCCCCTGGAAGAGGGCTGGGTAAGGGGCGGGGCAGGCAGGAGGAGGGGCCAGGACGAGGGGCGGGGCAGGAAGGGGGCGGGGCCAAGACGAGGAGGGGCATCACAGGGGAGGGGCCAGGACGAGGGGAGGGGTAGGACAGGGGAGGGGCCAGGACGAGGGGCGGGGTAGGACAGGGGAGGGGCCTGTATGAGACGGGGCAGGGTGGAGGAGGGGACCGGGCAAGAGGTGGGGCCTAAGTGGGCGGCGCTGAGGAACCGAGCAGGGCGGTGACATCTCCACCCGGGTGCTCGCAGGTGTCGCAGGCAGCAGCGGAACTCCTGGCTTTCTGCGAAACGCATGCAAAAGATGACCCGCTGGTGACGCCAGTACCTGCCGCGGAGAACCCCTTCCGCG